>NC_141705.1:62465853-63665853 GCF_971803275.1 Cyanistes caeruleus
TTTCTGTAGGAGAAAACCCAAAGGCAGCCATGGCCCCAGGGCTAGACAGTACCTTGCAACCGTCACCTGCAATACACTTCGCGACCACCAGATGTCACTGTTGGACAAAAAAAAAAAAAGTCACATGACCTCAGCTTGAGGTGTGGTGAAAGAGAGTAGTTTATTTTTTCAGTGTTTATAGGCTTCCGACCACGACCAAGGATTGAATAGTCAGGTTAACACCTTCCCAACCGCACTGGCCGTGAGAGACGTCCATCAAAAGGCTTATCTTTAATGGAATGTATAAACACCTATGTTTATAGTTACTTCCTTGGGAAAGTGGCTAGAACTTACAGAAAAACAATACTGAAGGCCTGATTCTCAGGGTGACAACCACAGCTACTCCCTGAGGAGATGTTGCCTGCTGCATCACTTGGAGTGGTGGATCAGCCTTAGGAGCGGAGTGGGACTCCTGGAGCCCTTGATAGCGGTGGGTCGGGTCGGACTCCACAGGTCCTCCAGTGCAGCTGGGTCATAGGGGGTGCTCTGGGAATGAATTTAGCCCTTCCCTCTCAGGTGAGGTGAGGGCAGGGGCCGTCTGGATCTTGGTGCCCATGGATTTAGACTCATTTAGGGCTGTTTCCAGCCCACAGAACCCTGGTCCGGTTCTTCCGGTGGCTTCAGGTGGGCTGGTTGAGCCCCACATGTTGGTATGGGTTCCCTGCTCCCTGCTCCAGGTGCAGGTGGATCAGGGGGGCTCTCAATGTCTCCTGGGAGCCTACTGAAGCTGCGAAACTGGTCAGAAACGTGCTGTGGAGTGGGTTGTTCCCTGTCCCTACTTCAAATGGTGAAAGACTTGAAGGGGTTCCTCTGGGACCTGAATTTTCCATGCCGGGGTCTTGTAGCGCCTCGGACACATTTAGTTCTGTGATTCTGGGAGTGGGGACTAATATGGGACTATCTCAGAGAGCTCTTTCTTGGCCTGATGTGTGAGTGGGATGCGGAGCTGTGCTAACGTGTGGTGTCAGCTCCAATCTGGGGGCACTCTGTGGCTGCAGCTCTTGTTTTTCTGGGTCCCTGGAGAATTCTCTGTGTGGTTGTGCTGTGGGTTTCTGCAGTGGTGGGCTCTGTCTCTGCTTAAAATCTGGAATTTTGGGAAGAGCAGTGATGTTTGGAGAGGGGTTTGGAAAAATTCCAGGAGATGCATTCAGGGAGAGAGTGGGGAGGAAGTAAGCTCTGTTTATTTTTTTTTTTTGGGAGTAGAGTGCCATCTGAAGCCTTTGATAACTTTGGGGGCCCCCACGAAGAAGTATTAGAATTTATGAAAGAACTTACGTGGTAAAGATTCCAGAAGGATGTGGTGTAAGTGGTAACACAGTAAAGGTAGCAGGGAAAGAAGGGTTTGAGATTCCTGTCATTGGAGCTGTAGAAATTAGAGGAAGAACAAGAGATGTCTTATTACTTCCTGGAACAGACATTAACTTTTTGGGAGGGGACTTGCAAATACAATTAAGAACAGAAGTTGTGCCAGACAAGGAAGATACCGGGAACACCTGGAGATGCCAAGTTGGGGGTTGCCACGTTTGGGAGTTGACTGCTTCTATGCAAGCAGCGGGATCTCGGAGGCAGTAGCGAGGCCTGGTCTGTCTGACTGGTGGCCAGCGGGGCCCGATTTGTGAGGGGTGCTGCTGGGGTTGGGACCTGCCTAGATTGTGCCAGGGTCTCGAGGAGCGCAAGGTTGCCGGACATGCTTGTCGGCCCGGCGGCGGCGCTGGGCCCAGTTTGTGTGGTTTGCCACTGAAGAGTGGGCTGGCCCGGTGGCAGAGACCCCAGACCCGAGCACTGAAGCCCAGCGCTGTGCTCTCCAGGCGCTACTGCCTCAGCTTTGGCGGGGGCTGGGTGTGCTGAGCACGCCAGTCCTGCGTGTGTGGGGACAGCGCAGAAGAGGGAGGCGGGGCACAGGCTTTGCCCCCAGGGTCCCCATGCAGGTCTATGAGTAACCCACACCCGCAGAGCAGAGCGAGCTGCTAAAACAGACCCTGCCCTGGCTGGAGCCGCTGCAGCAGTAGGGGAGGAGTAAAGGACAGCCTGAAAGAGCTGCTGTGCATAAAAAGAGCAAAGAGTGATAAAACCAAGGAAAAACTAGCCTTAATCTCTCCCTAGCTCTCCAAACTTTGCCAAGTTCTCTAATTTTGATTTCTTAAAGCCAGATTTATATTTCCTCCTTTTTTTTTTCTTTTTTCCCTCTCGTTGCTAAGAGGAGGGGTTTTTTTTGTTTTTTTTGTTTTTTATTTGTTCTAAGAAACTGTTAAAAGAAGTCTGTGACGCTGAACAGTTAGATATTACCCAGAGGGTGGAAAGGTAATAAAAGTGATTCATCTGATGTCAAGACTAACCTAGTCTTGTTTAACTAGTTATAGCTCACAAAAAGAAAAAATTGCCTCTACGTTTACTGTTAAGCTTTTTTTAAAAAACCCAAAAGTTTTTTGAGAATTTTGATGGAAAATCCTAATGTGATGTTTTCACTGTCCCTGTGCTATTGAGACGTACTATTCAAGTACTGCTTGTGATACATGGCATGAATAAATTCGTGCTAAAGTTATAATCTTGTCTGACAAGAATCCTAGCATATTTCCAGGAAACCTTCCCTGACGAGATTATAGTGATATGCAGCAAGGCCAACATGAATATTCATCTGCAAGGGGCATATCTCCAAGAAACCCCCATCCGATAAGACTGCACTCATAAATATTCATCTGCAAGAAGTGCATTTCCAAGAAACCTGACGAAATTACAACATATATGCCCAGCATGAATATTTGTATGCAAGCAGTGTATTCTAAAGGACCACCGAAGAGCCTGAAAACATATAAAAAGCACCTTGGGATAGTTGCAGTTTGTGAAGCATGGTGGGGAAGTGCTGCAGATAGCTTCCTTCCTGTCTCACCCAGTGCTGTTCACCTGGCACAGCACCAAACTGATTTTTGCTTATGGTTTCGTTTTTATGATTGTAATTTGATTATAGAATAAATTTCTTCTTTTTACTAATCAAATTGACTAATCATTTATAACAGACTGCTGACAACTGAAGCAGCAACCCACACCAGGGAACGAGGGTGGATCCATGCCAATCAAAAGACCAGTGAAAGAACCTGAAGAGTGGACTGTAACATCTAAACCAGGTGATACCAAATTGACACTTAAGTGGGGACTGGGTAGTAATGAACTGGGGCAATCCAAATGATCCAAGGAATGTACAAAGCATCACGCCAATCCAGGAAGTAAGGCTAAGCTTATATCATTGGTTTTGAGTGCTGCCTGGACAAGTTCTGAAACACCTTTGATACCCACCTTGGGGAAGAATACCTCCACTTCAAACAGGAGGATCAGGACTGTTTCAGTCAAGAGATCCTCATGTTCTGGCTTTAGCCTGTGACTTATATAAAGAAGTGGGGGGGGATTACAATTTTCATGAGTGCCATACCATATTCCCTGACTGAATCATGCCAATACTGAACATACTAACTGGGTTAAAAGTAAATGTTTAAATTGTAGAAAAATTGGTATTGCAGTTCATGAAGTTAAGCCTCTCATTGCATGAAGTGTTGTATGCCAAATCTATTAAGAACAACTTAAATAATAACTTTGCTTTGTGGATGGGAATTACTAGTTCCTGTTGAATAGGAAATACCTGAGGAATGGTGGGAGACTTTGGTTAAGAGGTGTCAAAAACAATTTACCTAGAAATTGCAAAAAAAGGAAGTGACAAAGAAATAGAGAGCAAGACCAGGTTGGCTGCTTTACTTGCCACCAAGATCATATACACCTCTTATGGGCTAGAAACCCCATAGGCATGGGAGGTGGGAGTATAAGACATACCAGACCTCTGTTAGTCCTTCTTCTGTCACTTATCTTTGTCTTTTCCCTTTCAAGACACTGGCAAGGCCATGTTACAAATGCTACTGAAAGCTTTACATGGAAAAACACTGCAGTTCCTTTTTTATTACTCACACCTATGTCAACAGTCACTGTTATGACCTAATCAAATTAAGTACTTGTATGCAAAATGGGAAAAAATATTGAATTGCAGAAAATCTAGGAACAAGTGGTAACAGATTGAGAAACGCATGTCCAAAAGGAGAGAAATGGATTTGTTTCACATTTGCCAGTAGGGAGAAAAGTCCAAGATTTGGCAAAAGAACAACTGGTAAGCAAAAAGGCAAAGCCAGCACAGCAATCTAGCCCTGTATTAACCTCATGTCAAGACCTGTATACAAAGCTTAAACAGCAGTTAAACAGGGAAATAGATATCTCAAGATTGGGAAAGAACCAGTTTGTGGAATTAGGGGAAAGGGTAAGTAAGGAACTTAACATAACCAACTGTTGGGTCTGTGGAGGGGCTTTGATGACAGAGGAATGGCCATGGAAAGGCAGTAGTTTAAGCTCAGTGGAACTCCTTAAGTGGAACCAGACAAATATAAGAGAGGGGAGCTGACCAGAAGGGTGGGTTCTAAGTTCAGCAGTGATAAGGGAAGAATGTCTCTGGTGTACTGGGAAAAATTTTCTTAACGAAGTAATAAATACTCCCTGAAAAAGGTATAAAAGTTAGTAATGGAACTTCTACATGGTGGATCCCAGAGGAATCAACTCTGTATTGGACTCAGAGAAAGACAAAAGAAAAGAATTGGAAGTGTGATAATGAAACCAGGCTCTTCCAATGTAATGAATTTTACAGGAAAAATCATTATTTTAGAATGCCAGAAATATCCAAATTTTAGGAAAATATAAATCAATATGAAAAAAATAATTATTGGAAAGCACCAAATAGCTTATTTTGGATATGTGGGGAAAGAACATACTCAAGACTCCTTTCACAGTGGAAAGGGAGTTGTACCCTGGGAATCATTCAGACGGAGTTTTGCCTCTTACCAGGACTAGATGAAGATCAATTAGGAGTACCAGTTTATGAAGACCTAAAAAGAAATAAAAGGGAATTGATTGAAGGATTTAAAAAATGAGGGAATGAGACATGGCCTCCTGAATGCATATAGGAAACATATGGGCACAAGATGGAAGTTGGGGATATTGAACCCAAATTTATATCCTAAATTGTATCATAGGTCTCCAAGCTGTTGTAGAAATAATAACTAATGAAACAGCTGGAGCCATGGAATTAACAGTTAGTTAGCAATGCCAGCTCAGAACTGCAGTGTATCAGAATAGGTTGGCCTCAAACTATTTATTGGCTGAAGAAGGAGGTGTTTGTGGGAAATTTGATACATCAGATTGTTGTTTAAAAATTGATGACAACGGAGATGCTGTTCTAGATATCGCCAAGAATATCAGAAAAATAGCCCATGTACCAGGACAGAAATGAGAATCAATGCTGACCACTAGCTGGTGGGATAGTGTATTTGGGATAAAATGGTGGAAGAAGCTAGGTTTCTTCCTCTTATGTGCTACAGCTAGTTTAATATTTCTTCCTTGCTTGATCCTCTGTTTAATTCGGCTAATAACCAGTATAGTCCAAGGCATACAGGTGGTAACAATGCCTATAGACCCAAAATTGGCTGCATCTGGAACAGCACAAAAGATCATGGTATTGAAGAAACAAAATAATACAGAAGACTCTTGAAGAAGCTAAATTGATTTGTGGGAAAAAAAAAAAGAGTGAATAATAGATGCCAGAAAACCAGAATTACTGCTCAAGACAAATGATTTATAAAACAGAAGAGGGGAGATTGTTATAAATACATATTATAATATTGGCTTTTCACAAGTATTAAAATGAATGTTAAATGTATAATGTTAAAATGGCTTTCCTGTATGAATGTATTTTTTTCTCTTCTATTAGCAAATAAATTCTTTTGCTATTAGCAAAAAATTTAGGCATAAGTGGTAATAGTCGATATGGTATGTTTGAACTGCCTGCCAGTTAGGATAAACTCCAGTGAACAGATGATGGGGACCTGACTGCTATCAACACTCACTGCCTGTGGAAAGAAGGAACCAAAGCCCAAATTAAAAGATGATAAGAAAGGTATTAAAACCACAAGCCAAGAAATGCGCATGCTCTAAAAAGGCAGATCCAAAGAGTGGCCATGCAAAATAGATCCCGGGAAATGTAAACTATTTAATAGAAAAGTTTGAATATGCATGAAGCCTATGAATATGCATCAAGTTGTTGCAATAGAAATGGTGTATAAAGGGTGTTACCAAAACACCAGGTGTATTGTTGGCAGAGTGCCAAGCACTTGGCCATTTTAACCCTTTGCTTTGTTATCTTTGTCTCCTATTGCCGTTTATTAAACCTTTTAAAATTTACCAGTACAGCGAACTTTGTTTTTCACAGCAATGTAGGGGTTTCTTTCTGTCTGCAATGAAAATGTAATGCCTCCTCTTCAGCTAAAGCTCTTCTGTTTATTTCTGTGAAATGCCAAGAATGGCATAATGTTGAAGCCCAATGTTTGTAAAGGAGAAGACCAATTCTGTTCGAAGTATCAGACCAGGCTAGATCAAGACAGTCTTGATACATGCTTGCTTCATGAGCGGAGTCTGACCGTGCATCTCATACTGACAGGGAACAACAAAACCTGGATTACGAATTTGACTGGTTTCAAACCCATGTGCTCTGTGAGGCGGCTGCAGTGGGGTAGAACTGGAGGCCAGCATTTAAACACTGTCCGGAATTGGTTCTGTATGCCTTAGGCTCCGCAGCTGGCCAGATACACGGGACGGTTGATTCTGCTGCCCACGAAGGCAGAAATGTTGCTAGGACAACACCGCGCCCGCGGGATTGGAGCGAGGTGTGGATGCAAGCACCTGTTCCGACAGAAGAGGGGCAGCGACACCCTGCTGCGTTCTTCCCCTCAACCTCGCTCCCTGAGTCCTGAACACGGACTCTTCTCGGCTCGGGACACACCGGCCGGAGCGTGAGGGGACATTACTTCATGGGCACACTATAAACCCCCCCGCGCTCCGCAGAGCTCCCTCAGTCGGGCGAGTCCCGCGCAGGCGCGCAGCACCCGCGCATGCCCACAGCGCCCCCGCGCGCCCGCCGGCGGCGGTGGCGGGCCGGGTCGGGCAGGTCGCGCGCTGCGCCCCCGCCCCTCCCGTGCGGGGCGGCCCCGGCCCGGCTTTGCCCGGGCGGCGCCGCCGCTTCCTGCTCCCGGCCTGGGCGGGCGACAGACGCGGCCTCTGGGCGCACGGGCACGGTAAGGGCGCGCTGTCGGCTCCTGCTGCCGCCGCGGCGGATGGGTGCTGACAGGCAGCAGCTGCCCTGTGAAGGGGCTGCGGGGCCGTCTCGGCTCGGGGGAGGCCATCGGAGTGTGTGGAATGGCCTCGAGGTGGCGGAGCCGGAGGTCTCTCCGGCGGCACCTCCCACCTACCGCCCTCCGCAGGTACACTTTCGGTTTCTCGCGGGGCGCGGCGGAGGAGCCGGGGCAGTCCCACTTCCCCCTGCGGGGTCTGCGCCCGCTGGAGGGGGCGGCGGGCGGTGCCTGGCGCTGTCAATGTAAACATCCCGAGGCAGCGCGGCCTCCCGGGACAGGCCTACAACCTTCCGGGCCGGGCTGTGCTGGGAGCGGGGCGGCGGCGGAGCGGGGAGGTGACTGGGGCAGCGCCAAGGGACAGCGCCTTGTTTACACAGGGCGTCGGGAGAACATGGCAGCCCGGGTGCGCTGGACACTCGCATGCGTGATCGCTCCTCCCGTGCCTCGTCCCTCGGATCGCTGTGCGCCCTGCGCTGCTTGCACCACGGATAAACAGCAGAAGTCTGGCGTACTTTCCTTTATACCGGGACTGTAACACGTCGTGCTGGGTGAGCCCAGTTCGTGTTTATCTGTTACCATTTTGGATGTGTTCCCTCTTGTCTCTCCTCACTTGAATAATTCAGTTTTTTATTTTGCCTGCTCCCTCCCTTATGGCTGGTCACCGTTACCTTCCTTGTGACTTTTCTTTAGTGATTTAACTTCTTTAGCAAAGACAGCACAACCTTATAGTAAGTTTAAAGACAGGTTCTGGGTCTAGTGTTTATTGTTTTTCCTTCTCCTCTCACTCCATCTCTTATAGTGGACAGGAATAGTTGCTTTAGGAAAGGTGCAGTAAAAAAGATGGTTCTTTTGTGTGGTGCCATCAGTGACATACTTTTCATCTCTCAGGTTTCGATAGTATCTGGTTCAGAAGGTGCCTAAAGTTTAGACTGTTACACACATCCTTATGTTCAGTAGTCTCATAAGCAACTCAGGGGCTTTACCTTTATAAAGCTGTCTAATTTAAATTTCACAAGTTTTTGACATCTAGAATGTGCTATCAAAGCTAATTATAGAATTTTTGCACACTGCTTCCTTTTAGAATGTGTGTTGGGGTTTGTTTTTTTAAACCTACATCCTCACCATTTAATTTAATCGTCTCTGTACTTTATTATGTAAAATGATGAATAATTCCTCCTTACTCTGACTTGTGGGGGAGTGGAAATGATTGTTAAGGACCAACAATCAATTTGGTGGAAAGAGAGGTAGAAATTAAAGGAAAGTATGCTGGACTTCTGTCAGGGGGAAGAGAAGGTTACAGGGTAACTTTAAATAGAGAGCAGTGGGAAGACAGCCTGCTAATAGGATGAGATGCAGATTCTTCTTTCAGAAGGAGCCTGCTGAAGCCACAAAGCTTTTTGCAGAACGTTAATAGTTTCTAACTGATTATAAGCTTACATGTTTTGGGGCTCATCAGCTTTAGCTATTGAGGTTTCAGAGCAAACTCTCGATGATCAACTTATCAAATTATATATGTAAGGAAGGAGGTCCTCTAGTGTTTTACCAGATTTGATGCATCATTAATTTGATACAGCGTAGTAGTTTCTGTGCATTCAGAAAAAAAAATATTTAATTTTTGTATGAAAACCTGAGAAGTATGGTGTGTGTAGGACTACTTTGCCCATCCCTTATTTTGATTAGTGTTTTATAAATTTTAGTGCTTGGTCTAAATTGTAAAGTACTGTAAACTGTATGGATTGTATGCTCCCCTGACCTTGTAGATGCAAAGATTTACTTTGTATCCTAGTTTTGATAAAACCCCTGCAACAAACTTTAGCGAGAAGTTTAGGGGTTTTTTTTCTGCTCAGACAGCTTTTTCAGTAAGTTAATTTTCAAGTTCTTAGACTTGTTTAGTTTTAGAAAAAGAAAGCAAATTTGCCATTTCTTCTGCACATGCCAGTGTGAATCAGATCACCAGAGCTGTAAATATGATCTGGGAAAACGTTTTTAAAAAGACTTTTCAGTCAACATGAAATGTTTTACAGTGTGCTATGGTTTATATGTATCAGAGTGATAGTGGCATTTATTGCTGTATTTGAGCTTCTGCTTATGAAAGAACACCTTAGTGCCTTTAGGAAGCCTTGGTCCTGTTAATGGATCCTGCAGTAATCTTGACTGGTGTATCTCTGCACGTATAACTAACTTAATTTTCAAGCCAACTTTCATAACTTTTTTTTCTGATGAAACTAAAAGAAGGCTGCTTTGAAAAAAAACAAAACAAAACAAAAAACAACTGTGTGCGTGATGCTACTGCTAGCTGGAGTCCTGCACTTGTGGTTGCATCTATGTAGGTATCTGCATAAATCTCTCCTCAAGATTTAGGATGTAACCTGAATAAAAGGGGGATGTTGTTCCAAGTAACCTTGTGGTGGTTCTAAGTACTGTAGGAACAGCTGCCTCTGGTCACTGCTACCCAGACTTCTGTGTGTTTGTCTTGTTTTCATGTAGGGGTATCTTTTTTCAACCATTGTGTTTTGAGTTGTTTTGTTTTGTTTTTTTGCTAGTTTCTTTTATAGTTAAAGTGAAAGCGTGCTAAAGCTATTTTCAGGGTTATATTTAGAGTTTTGTTTTGAAATCAATCCTAAATAACTTCACTTAAGGTCTGGCCTAAAAGAGATGACCTTCTCTACCATCCTTTCCACACTGTTTTTCAATTATCTTTTATTCTGTTGAGCTTCATGTTTGCTTCCCTGTTAGCTTGATAGGTGGTTGTGCACAGGGGAATCAAGATACTGTTTTTAGTGGGATATGTTCATCGTAGTTGTGATTTGCAGTGATGTTAAGCTTTCTGCCAGAAACACACAAGAACAGTTTGGATTTCTTGTAGGGACACACTTGGATATATAATGTAGGTGAGACAGATGTACTGTTCAGTATGTGAATGAACTGGTATTTTTCAGCCTTTATGACAAGTGCTTTGTAGACTCTGAAGACTTGCTCTAATTGGTTGTCTTGACCAGTGAAAGTTAGAAAAAAAATGAGTCTTTGTTGTGTGTTTTGTAGTCATAAATAGTTAGAAACTTCTTGCTGGTGACACAAAGTATTCAAGATTCAGAATTTTTAGTTTGGTTGAGGATTTGTTTTTTATTATTTGGTGATGGGAGCATGTAGACTTATTTTTGTTTTTCCATGAGATATGTATAAAAATAACAGCAAGGATGTTTTTGAGGTTGTAAGGGTTTTTCCAAATGTTTCAGAACTAGTTTTTCTCTGAATTTTCCATTACCAGGAAGAAAAGGGTGGATGTCAGAACTGTTAAAGTGTTTCTTTCAGAAGTATTAAATTTATTTTTTCTCCTCTGATGTTATTCTGTATTTCGCTTTATTGTAAGCATATATCCAGAGAGGAATTAAATTTGTAGTGTTCATTTCTTGTTTTTACTTTTAATCTTTCTGCAGGTTGTTCAGTATTTCAAAACCAGTTGGACTTTGAACCAGCTTATGTGCTACCTTATTGTATCACTGGGGACAGCCTAGTCTTTTACAAACCTGAATCATCTCTTACTTTAAGAGTCTGAGTCTAATTGTCTTTTGGCCTTTTTGGCTCACTCAGCCTTGGGAAATGTGAATTTCTGAGCTGATTCCTGGAAGTGACTCGGCAGTGTTTTCCTTTTACAGAAATCAAATGAACTGGGACTTACTAGAGAGAGGATGGGGAATAGATTCAGTGTCCTACTGAAATTTGAGGGAGAAGCAAAAAGTGTTCCATAGAAACGTGCTACATAGGGAAAGGGAAGAATGGAAATGCTGGTTCATTGAGAAAGGGCTGTATCTGTGGGAAACTCACATACATGTAGGTGTGTGGGTGTGTTTGAGTATCTGCTTTAACTTAGAACTTCCAAACCAGACTGAACTGAAACTCTTTTGTCTTCTTACTTGCTGATGAGTGGGCTTGTTGTTTTCTCTGCCCTGGCAGAGTTTTGAAAACATTGCTGACGGAATGTCAGTATGAAGTTCAAATCCTATTATATAAAGACTGAGTACCTTCATGGACTATTCCACGTATTCAGTCTGAAGGTACCATTCTTTTAATGAATGCTGAGATATAGCATCTCACACATTCTTCTGTGTACTTTCTTTCCCCTGTAAGGCCCTTACTAGGATTTCTGCCCCAACTGGAAAATGAGGATTATCATTTATGTTCCTGCATTGCCTTAACTTCATTTCTATAGGAAATTGGTGATTCATGTAGAGATAGATAAGCATAAAAGAAATCTAAATATTTTGTAACCTAGTAGACAGAAATAACATGTTTTTGAGAGAACCTGATCTTGTAAACAGATTGAGTGTTTTCAATTGCTGCAATTTGGCAGTTACTGGGCCACCTGTGTAGGAGTATAGTATGTAAAATATAAATATACAGTAGATGTGGTCTAGTATATGATTGTTTATTTGCATTAATATTTATTATTATTGATTGTTTGCATTAATATTCTGCATGAGAATGAAATTAGCTTAAGCTGAGGTACATATGAAGCACTGTATGTTCACGTAGCCACAAGTCTGAGTTGCAGGAATAATGCTGATGTTTGAAACAGGTTGGAATGTCTGTGCTTCCAAATTAAAATGCAATTTAACTTTTTTTGGACTTCTGTTTTGGGTCATGATTCATTGGCAATATTTCTTTTATGTATAGAAATGGAAAACTGTAGAAGAAGAAAAGGTTTTGCAATAAAACAGATTTTTAATTTTTTTTTTCTTCTGATTGATTTAGTGTATTCTTAAACAGTTATTTTTTTACTTTACATATTTTTGAATTTAAAGACTTTTGGAATAATTGATAGGTAAGATCTAGGCTTTTTATTCTAAAAATCTGGAGGGTGACAGGCATATATGGCTTCAAGAGATGCCTGTTAAAGGCTTTCTGGCCCAAGTCTTGTTTGGGGAGCAGAGGTCTTAGTTTTCTTCTTCATCAAAAAGTGATGCTAGCTTTACAAATGAAACAATTGAAAATAAAGTAGTAACTGGAGCGGGGGGTGTTGTACTGTTACAAATTAAATATAATTAGGTCATATTAGGTCATATTACAGTTTGGTCATGCTTTCTCATGTAAGGTGGACTGCCTATGTGAGCAAAAAAAGCCTTTTTTTTTTTTAATTGTGTATATTTTTTCTTTCTTTTGAAATGTATCTTATGCTTATTCCTTGCTTAGTTTGCATCTGGCTGGGGAGATCAGCATTTGTAATTTTTCTTACTGTAACCTTGCCTGCAGGAAGCCCAGTTACTCTGCAGGAATCCAAACAAGCATTTCCCTAAATGTGCAAGATTAGTTTAGTTTAAGCTGACTTCCTGCTATTGAAAAGCAGACTTACTGATTTCGCCCATTGGAGTATTTATAATTTTTTTCTTCAATGTATGTTAGATGGTCCTGTTTTCTTGCAGACCTCAGTGATTGTTGTAGCCTTTTAATGGATGGGTTTTCTTAAAAATGTTGGGCCAAATTCTGACCTTCATTATAGACCACTGATCTCATTGTTTGCTGATCCCTATTCTGATGTAAAGATGCAGTATGCAAGAGATTTCATAAACATTGGAAGACTTTTGAGTATAGATGATGCAAATAACTTAAAAATATTTTATGTTTCAGCAGCCTCTGCCTAGCTGTTTAAGAGCAGTGGATTGTGAATTCAAGCCTTTGATATCCTGAGGTTATCAGCATTACTATCTTCGAGTGAGATAACAGTTCTCAAAGAATCTTCGGGGGATTCACCATGACATCAGTAGTGATTGACAATGGAGGCCCTGCCCTGGAGTTTGACAGCAATGAAATAAAAAACCAAGAGGTTATAAAAGTAAATAGCACTTATTTACTATCAAACTTTGAAACCTTTTATCTTAATTTGAAAGACAATTTCGCTGTAAACTTGCTGTGAAAACAAATGAAATGGGTCTGAGATTGTTTTGTAAGGAGGAAGAGTGCAGCCATTTTTCTAATATCTTTTAGTAGAAGGTTTTGTTATCACAGCAGTGGGAGCAGTAATTTTTGAAACCTGCAGTACAACTGTAGACCTGGTTTACAAAATTATATTCTATACTAAGCATTCTTTAAAGATCTCAGATGAGTATTGAGGTATAGAACAAGTTGAGCAGAACAATACATGGACTCTTTTGAAGTTAGCCAGCACAGCATATTTTATTGTATTTTGCATTCTTATCAACAAATAATAAATATATTCTACTCTCTTGTAGCTTTTAATAAAGAGAATCTGTCAGGGATCTAAGTCTGCAACACTATAACTGATTATATGTGCTTTTACAGACATTTTGATCCTTAAATAAGTAGAGATGAGCATATAGGCTTTGAAGTAGCCAGTTCTTCTGTAATAACTTATGCACTTAACCCAAAATGTGTGTTTGTAAGACACAGGTTAGATGTAGGAATCTTGCAGTGCAAAGTCAGTCTTTGTTACCTTTCATCAAGCAGAGGGAGGAGAAACACTTCCCACAGCTGAGGGTCTTCATTAGAAAGTGTGCTCTTTTCTGCTATCTTAAAGCTGTCTTGTGCTTTAAATTTTAAGTCCTTAAACACAGGAAAATATCTCTGAGATCTAGAAAGCCCCCTCTAATGGCTGATAACTGTCTTTTATTCTCTTAATCTCTTGCTTTCGAAGAAAATTTCTTTTAAAAATATTTAAAATTACTATCATTATTCCATAAAGAATATAAGAACATAGGAGGAAAATATTGACATAGAATTCAATAGTGCAAGTATTTAGAGCATTTTTTTTTCTTCTCTTTTCTTCCTATTTTTTTTTTTTCCTTTCTATAGGAAAATGAGCCAGTCTCTGAATTCCCAGCAGTGGTTGTGGAGCCAATTCCTAGTGCCAGACTAGAACAGGGTTACGCTGCTCAGGTCCTGGTTTATGATGATGAGACTTACCTGATGCAAGATGTAGCAGAGGAACAAGAAATTGAGACTGAAACTGTGGAAACAGGTAGACTTACTTAATTATTTTCTTCCATGAGGTTTTGTTCTTTTAGAAATCCCCAAGGAATGTGTCTACCCACAAGATGGAGGTCTTGATGTGGGTTCACATCTCTTTCCTCTAAGTTTAGTTTTACTCTAGGCTTCATTAGTGACAGGATTACCTTGGCAGGTAAAAATGTCACGTTATATTCAGGGTGCTGCATTGTGACACTCTCTCCTCCCTCATGAGCAGGCAGATCTTCATTTATGTCTTTGCTACATACTTATGCAGGGAGTTTACTGGACAACTAAACTTGGATTTTTTAAAAATCAGCTGAGTCAGGAAGCTGGTTAGAATAGTTTTACACTGTGTGTGAGCCGCACAACTGCAGGGCAGTTGGAAATAGTAACTGCATGGCTCTATTTACCCCATCTTCCAACTCTTGCCCCTTCCTGTCTGTCCCTATCCTGCCTTTTTGGTGCAAGAGTTGTATTATTGCTGGTTTGGTTGCAGGAGTGGGTGACTAGGGGGAATGGAGTTGGGCTGTCCCTTTATGGGCAATAAGCCTAATAGATTGAAATTAACACATCTGTCTATAAAATAACAAGTTAGGAATGAAGAAAGGAGTGGACCTTTGCTGTGAAAGCTGAACTGCTTAGTGATAAGCACAAATCTTTCTGCATACCTTCTCTCCAAAGAACACAGTCAGGGGGGTTTGCATTTTCTGAGGGGCACAAAAGTATGTTTAAAGCAGAAACAAAAACTGTGAAGCTTTGTTGCTATAGCAGCCTAATAACATCTGACTGTTGGGCTATGATTCCTGCTGTCCTTCCCTCTTGCTCCCTTGTGTTGCCTCTCATACTTCTCAATGCTAATTTTGCAAGAAGAAAAATAGCAAGGAGACCCTCAAGTGTTCTGTATTTTTGAGTTAAATTTCTGCTGGATTAGCATAGTATTGGAGTAGGGAGTACATAGAACTGCAACCAAAGGACAGGTCCTGTTGGACACTCCATGTGTAACTGGTGAGACTCACTTGATGTAGGTACCATATGTTCCTATCCTGGGGTTGCCTAATTTAGAGCTGGAGTTTAAGTTCATGGTATCAGGAAAGCAAAAACAATGTGAGAGACTGTTTCAGCTGCTTAACTTGGCATCTCATTAAGTCTATATGCATTCCTACCAGATTATGTAAATTTCAGTGTAGATTTCTCAGTAAACAGAGGATGCAATTGCTCATACATCCTTTTCATGTTGGATGTTATCCTGTAGCACTGCAGCAAAAGTCACAGGCATCAACTTCATAAGGTGAACATAAACTAATGATGCAGGTTTTGGGACAGTACTTAAAATTCCAGTTTACTGAAATGTGTTTTGAAAGAAATACACTAATTAGAAGTTCAACAAATTAATGTAAAGAGAAGGTATGAAATCATGTATTTCTTAAACTTAATTTTTTACTATAATAATAAAACTTCAAAGATTAAGGTGAGAAGTGAGTGTGTTCTTCCCAGACTGAGTTTTACAATTTAAGTTTAAATTGTAAAATTTGAAAACCTTTAAGAGCTTACACTTGGAAGATTTTTAAGTATTTAGAAGTTGTTTTTTAAACATTAAATATGCTGTTTCTTGTAAGATTTCTGTAGATTAATGGCTAAATTAATGGCTAACAGAACGGTTCTTTTAGGATAAAGAGCTGCAAATGAACTCTGTTTTTAAGCATAATTTTATGGTCATAATAAACTGGGGGAAATTACAATTTAAAACCTGTAGCACTTCTATGGGAATAGTTTTATGTAACATACCATTCAAAGAAAGGGACGTGGGTGCTTCCAAGCCTTGATATTTGAAAGTATGGTCTTAAAATTTATAGGGCAGTTGATCTGATAATTTGGTGTCTGTGGCTGGAGATGGTAGGAGATGTCTTGACTGCATGTAGTTTGTTGATGATGTTGTTGATGTTCTTTTGTTTTCACAGTTTGACAATATATTCTTAAAAATTTAGTATGATGATATATTTAAATCAATGCAAATATTTACTTGTTTTAATAGTTTTGATCTAAGAATTAATGGACATTGAAAAGCCAGTAAACAGTGGGGAGAAATTAAAATTAATGAAGATTTTAAAAACTGTGAATGCACACCTGTTCCTACAGTCCATTTTTTAAGTACTATTTATGTAGTGTATATATACACTATTAATCCAGTGGGGTTTTCATGGTGTGATTACACATGACAATGAGTATTGGTCCTTGCACAGAGCTAATGTCCAGTATTGGTAATGTCCAGTATTGGTGAAAGGAGTGCTTGGGTTAGGCTGTTCTGAGGGAGGCAGTCTTGTGAGGCAGGTGTTGTGACCAACATGTTTTGGCACAGCCAGAGTCTTTCTGGATTATTTCTCATAAAGAGAGATAAGATGGGAAGAGAGTTAGTATGAAAGCACCGAGAAACATTCATTTTGGTAATGCACCATTATTAGCAGTGAATTGCAGGACAGTGAATCTGAGTGTGCTGTTTTTAAATTTTAATTTTGCAGTAGAGGTACTAAGCTGTGGATAGGTAACAATTTAATGCAGGAGAGAAGTGGTAACAGGTGCCATGGTAATTGTTAATGAGAAAGCTGGCTAAGGCAATAAACAAGGTACAATGTTTAAAGAGCATTTTAAGGTGTTAACCTTTTGAAGTATATACTTTTATTATGCTAACAATCCCAATTTAGAGAGGTGCAACAGTTTGATTTCTATACATCTTAGAAGAAAAATGTATTATTGCTAAAGTAGTCTCAATAGATTCCACTTAGTAAATGACAGAATTAATTGCTACAAAAATTTTCATGTTATTTGATAAATGTATTGTCGTTGCACCAAGAATGAGTAGACTTAATATCTTTTGTAGTTCTAGATTCTACAGACATCATGGTCAGTACTAAAACCCATCTTAAAGAATCCTTGGTGCTTGGGAAGGTGCCCTTTTCACATAATAACACCCTCCTTTGTCATTATCTTTCCTGTTGGCCATGGACCTGATTTTTTTCCCTTTCTTGTGGCAGTTCATTGGCAATTCCAGTGACAGCTGATTTATGGTGTTTATAGCATTACAACACACATTCAAATAGCCTCGGGCTACTTTACAGTTAATCTAAAGCTTCTTAATTTATTAAATTGTAGCATTATTCTAGCCTCCAGACATAGGGATCAGTACCCTGTGTGAAAAATGTTGTGGGGAAGATGCTATGGGAGAATTTACATAGGACACTAAAGAGATGATCTATGCTGTGCACTGAATGGTTCTACTTGTGGTTTGCTATTCTATGAATGGATTTGAGACTGTGTGGACTATGAAGACAGGCAGTGCTGAGCCAAGGTCAAAATCAGGATCTGCAATGTTTTTAATTAAAAAATATCTCACATTTATGAAAAATGTCTCACATTTATGAAACCACAATTCAAATAAAATATACTATATGATCATTATAAATACTCATGAATTTTTAGTTAATTCTAGCAGAGTATTGGGGTTTTTTCTCCCCATCAGACTATTTCTCACTACTAATCACTACTTGATTCATTAATCAAGGATCATTATTTATAATTAATCCTTTAACTGTAAAATCAATCTATTAACTACAGAAATAAAACCCAAGTGTCTTTCAGCAAACAAGAAAGACTTACTGGTTCATGTTGTATTTTTTCCGTAAAAAAATGCCTATTTGCTTGGAATAGAAAAAGGAATTTTCTAGAAAAAATAAAACATAGAAATATGGGTCACCTGAAATGACCTATGACATTCTTTGTGGAAATAGTGAGTGCCTGTTGTAATGATTGGAAGGGGAAATAAAATCTTTAGATTGACATAGTATTTAAGTTTGTTTACCTTTTTGTTTGGTATTATTGAGAGCAGTACCTTTAGATCATTGAGAACTGACTTACAGCCTTAAAATTTTGTTTACTGCAATAGTGAATGTGTTTATATCATAAAGGACATTTCCTTCTTAACGAGTTTTCTAATAATACTCAAATTTTATTTTCTTTCATTTCCTGCACAGTTTTTTTTGTCTGTAAAGTAATTAGTTCTTCAGTTTTAGGATTTATTCAACAAAACATTTGTAGCTTACATAATAGCAGAAGCTGCTTTCTTTAAAGAAGCAGTCAGTCTAAAGTTAACAATTTCTACAGTTCTGTTTATTTTGTCGCCACACAGAACCTGTAACATGGATATAACCTGTAACATGGTAATCTAATTTTGGAATTTACCATAGGGGCAGTATGGAAGATAACACAGTCATGTGAGCAGATCTTAAATGTGGAGGATGCCTACTCTTTTAGTTAACTAAGACATGTATTTCAGTATTTCCACTGTAGACCCTGATTTAATTGTTTTAGTGACTCTAACATCTCGTATGAATAGTATTTTTCCCCTTATTTTTTTATTAATCATCAAAGCACCAAGTACAATTTTGGGATTTATTTTTTCATCATAGCTGTAAGATAAAAGAAGAAACAAAATTACTATTTTCAAGAAGCTGAAATATCATTCAATTTGTGAATTGTACCAGAGTTTTTAATTTCATGTACTATCAGAAATCCTCCCTGTGTTAAAAGCCTGTTTTGACTCTAAAACTGTTATTGCCACATGGGAGTGGAAGATCTGCATGAAAAAAATGCAGACCTGAAAATTACCCTTTCCAGGATGGAAAAAATATTGGGCTACAAAGAGCAGCAAGTTCAGTTGAAACTATCATGTAAAATTGATAGTGATTCTTAAGGAGGAAGGATGTTGAATAGACAGGAAGTTTAGGCTTAACTCTCCCGCAGTTAAAGCAAATGGATAAATAAAATACATACATTTTCAGAGGAAATTTCAGATTACTAGTTACACAGTTATCACTATGGGAATCAGCTTATGTCCAGTCTTTAGTTACTGCCTGTTCTTCTATGTTTTCCCTTACTATGATTAAAACTGCTATCTTCTAATGTCTCTAATAGAAATTTAAGCCTGTGAACCCTATGGTTTCTCAGATAATTTTTCATCAGTTAAATATCATCTACTAAGAACTCAGTATTAGATCTGGTTAGAATCTTACCTTTTTTATTATGGTATGTGTGTGTAAGTGATGGATAAAGCAGTGTTATCATTAATTCTGGCCAGACATTATTTGATTGAACTGCCTCGTAAGAAAAATGAGTTAACACACTCTCGTGTACTTTTTGTTAGTGCTGACATACCCTATTGACTGAACTTCTTTTTCTTACACTGACAGCTCAGTGTGACACACATGCAAAGAGACCATTTGCTTTAGAGGACAGTGCTGATCACAAAAAAAAAAAAGTTTGGGCATTCTAACAACTTGATTAAACTGACATTTTGAGTTGGCACTGTCTTCCTCAAAGAGCTAAGATGAAGCCTATTAGGTAGATAAACAAGATAAAACCGCTTGTTCTAGTGCAAGAATTAGATGTGTCCTATACATTAATTGGTTAAGAATTTGTCGTTTGGATGTCAAATAATTTTATTTTTCACACCATGCTGCTACTGCTGCTGCATCCGTGTGAATTCTTATTTTGCCAAGAAATCCATTGCACTTTTAGTAGTTAAATGTTGATGATACCGAGGCAAAATTATTCCCCTCCTGTTGTGTGTGCTTGGAGCAGTTATGCCAAGGTTATATACATCTGTTTTCAGTAACATTCTTAATTCAGAAACAAAATGCAACTGCAGCTTAGATTTTGTGTCATCTTTATTTAGATCCCTTTTCTGAGAAATTAAAGAAGAGAGCTCTACAACTGCTCTGTGGAAGATAGTATTTTAACATAACAGTAGCAGCTTGGTTGTGTTGTCCAGTTCTTTCTAGATTTCAAGTTTCTGTCTTGCAACTTTCAGTGCTCCATTCATACTGAAAGCATGCTGCAAGATATTTTGTGATAAAGACTAATTTAACTTCATATTTCAGACATAATTTTTATTTTCTGAGGCTGATATACGGCTAATTCAATGGTTTGCTAGTGTGGGGCATTATGGGTTGAATTTCAGATGCATAGATGGATTTTCCTCCAAACTCCCAACTCCAGTTGCAGCTGGGAGTGAGAATTTGTAGGTTGCTACTGTGAGGACTCAGCCACAGCATTTTATGAATGTAAGCTGAAAATTTTGGCGTTTTTTACCTTGAAATTAGAATGCAGTGGAGCATCCAAACCCATTGTGGTATGAGTGCACAAGAGTTAGTGGTGTTTATTGATCAAAAATTTAGTGACAAAGTATTGAAAGTAATAATTTTTAAAAGTGATCTTCATATTAAATGGGACGTTGTAGTTGACAAAAAAATGTAGGATGAGAATAAAGCCGTATGTCTTTGAGCAGGACATTTAGTCCTTAAAAACATTCAGTGGACTTACAGAATAGATGTTTGTTGTTATCAGAAAAGCTTTAATTTTTAATTTAATAAAAGCTTTAAGTACTTATACATCTTAGACAGAGAAATTGCTCGAGTGTTGCATAGTTTCTATGCCAGCCTATTACCACTCTCAAATGCTATTAATTTTGAAAAAATCATATAGAGTGCTATGAAAATATCTGACGTATCATTGTCTAACAGACTGCTCTGGAAATAAAGAATTTCCTTACAAAGCAGGGAAGTGTAGGAAGTATAAATATCTATTGTTTGTGGGTTGGTTTGTTTTTTGGGTTATTTTTTTTCAAGACGGCTGAATTTTCTTACTTTGCGTGCACAAGTAATAATGCTGGAATGTACACACTTGCTATTTTTATTAACTCTTTTTCAGTTTGTCAGAGGTAGTGCCAAATCCAGAGGATACATTTGTTTTTTTCTGTTTGGAATCATTAATTGCTGTATGAATAGTGACATCAGATCCTGAGTCCACTCAAAGGTGCAGATTGTGACAGACATTTGGCTTTGGTATTCTTAAGACTTCATAAGGTACAGTCGAGAAAGTGAGCTTGGCATAGTCATGGACCACTTTCCTCAGTATTTCCTTTTGTCTTCCAGGGACACTTTGTGGTTATTTTGCTATCTGGGCATTTTCTAGTGTCAAATCCACAGTGGTTACTAATGATTGTGTTGATGTGCTGATAAAACAGATGGCTGCATTTTCTTGTATGTTTTCTGACATTTAACTGTTAAAAATGCTTCTTTGTATTATTACCTTTGCTATGCAATAATAGCTAGCAACAGTGATGGCCTGCTGTTGAAGACAGCAGCTACTTCTGTAATTATTAGATGGAAATTTCTTTGGGAGCCTGGGAAAAACTGACCTTTCTGTAACTTTAAAATTAGTAGATTATTTGGGCACTTGGGACAGGACATGCCTGGACTTCAAAAAGCTGCAAGTAATTTCAGAAGTGGTTGGCATTTCAGGATTGTTGCTCTGTTACCATTTGCAGTTATGTAGACTGCAGATACTGCCCTCAGACTGTGATAGGTTGATGCTGGCCAAACGCCAGCGCACCGACGAAAATAATGTATTCATTTTCTTCTCCTATAGTAAAGCATAGGAGGGGGAAAGAAAATTCATGGGGTGAGATAAGGATTAGGGGAAAAACACTTTAGGGGCAGAACAGCCTTAAAATTTTAGAAGGTATAAAGAAAAAGTTATTAACAGAATTAAAAGAGGATAATGAGAACTAAAAATGAAACGTTAGAATTCCTCACTCTTCCCCCCCCGCCCTTCTTTCCTTCCCACCGACAGCACAGGGAGACAAAATGTGGGATTTTTAGTCATTTTGTCACTTACAAAGTCTTCAGTTCACTTAGGGAAAGGAGTCCCTTTTGCTATGCTATGCTCTTTCCTACGGGAAACAGTTCTCTTGTGAACCTGGTTTTAATTTTCACGGCTAACAGTCCGCGCGGAACTTGCTTGCGACGTGAAGTCCCTCCCACAGGCAAAGCAGTCTTTCCACAACTGCTTTTCGTGGGCCATCTTGCTTATGGGGTGCAGTTTTTAAGGACGAACTTCTTCGAGTATAAAAGCAAGGGTTCTCTTCCTCTATTTCTGAAAGCAAGGGTTTCTTTTTCTCTGTTCAAGCCTCTCACCAGATCACACCTTTTCAACATCCACATGTTCTAGCACGAGTGCCTTTTTCTCATGGGCTGTGGGTGAATGCTTCATCCCCGCATGCACTTCATGAATTAGGGAAACAGTTCGTTGTGTTATAGTCCTCACCACGGCTTGCAGAAGAATCTCAGCTCCGATATCCAGAGCACCTCCTCCTCCCTCTCCCTCTTTTGCACCTTAGTGTTGCTATATTGTTCTCTTAACGTTTCTTCGTTTTTTTTTCTTTTCTCTGACTCGGGAGAGAATTGGTGTTTGTAGGTTCGTTTGTTCTCAAGTTCTATCAATTGAAAAGTTTCTATAGAGCTCTGCAGCGCTGAAAGGTTACTCCTGACCAGGCTCCGCAATTGGGGAATCGTTCGGCTTGCTTCGCTGTCTGTTGGTTCACGTGGTCTCCGCCAGCCCTGTGCAAGCCGCACCAGCTGCCGGCTGCACTCCGCGCCTTTTCTTAATGCGGGACACGGAAAGAAGAAAAACTGCTGCCGCTGCTTTTGTCTTTCTGTCTGCAGCATGTCTGGTTAAAAGCAGCTAAGTAAATAAAGTCCATTGCGAGCCATGCCGAGACAAACGCATCCACGCGGAGCCACTCCGGCTGCATGGTTGCTCACGATACCAGGATGACCCCTGGTCCAGCGGCCCCCTCTGGGAAGGAGCCCAGGCCAGCTCCCCCGGGACAGGCGCGTGTCAAGCCCCCTCCCCCTCCCCCCTTCTTTTGAGAACAGAGAGCAAGAGAGCTTCTCGCGCTTTTTCATTCTTAAATATGTTATCATAGAGGCGTTATCAGCTTTTTTCTAATTGGCTTATCAGTGTGCTAATTCTCAGAGCTAGCTAGCGATTGGTTTTGCCAGGCTCGGAGGAAGCTGCTAGCAGCACCTCACAGAGAACCGCTTCCGTGGCTGACTTTTTCCCTCTTCACCACAAGTCAATTAATGCAAAACCAGCATACAGGTTGCCATCTACCCTCCTACTTACTTAAATTAACTCAAACAACTCACCTCTGTAAGAATAAGCAAGTGCTTTATGGTAATTGCCTTTTCCCAGGGTAGCTTTGTCTTACTAGAACACAACTGGAATCCTCTGTGGCTAAAATTAATTAAATGCACATAATTTTTTTTCTTTTTTTTTTTTTCTTTTCTGATTTGCTGTCAATGGAAGCAAAAGATGCCATTGGAAGGCTGTACTTTTAGCATTTCAAGCTACAGTGCTTGTGAAGTAGTTTCCCAAGAGAAACTAGTCGGTTATCAAAGAATGTTTTCATCATGTTTGTGAGAGTTTCAGGAAACACAACTTTGCGTAGGAGACTATGGGAGTGGAGAATGACGATTCCTCTATAAGCACTGAATGTCCTATTAGTTTTGAGGACTGTTCAAGGAGATGCTTAAGATAATTGATGATTCTATTCCAATCCAAGTCTGCAAATCTGATGAAACCCACCAGTTTTTCATATTTTGAATTTACATCTCCTGTTCGGGATGGAATTAGTCACATCCAGCTGGTTTTTTTGAGTTGTCTTGGTTTTGCAGAAGAATCCGAATGAGTTTTAGCTGGTGTATATTGCAGAGAATAAGTGATACATTTCCTTTATTGTGAACAAAGTTGTCCATATCCCTTACCCAGAAAGCATGAGCTGATTATTTTATTCCTGTGTTTATACAAGTATGGAGATACAATTCACTTGTCTTGCAATTATTTAAAGCTTATGACAAACAGGACTGTAGTAACTAGAAGCATAATTGGAATGGTAACTTTCCAGCTTATTAGACATTTTGACTGGGTATTTTTCATGGCAGTTGGTAAATGTAGTATGTAGGTTGACCTGGCAATCTTGACAGCTGAACTTGTACATTAAAAAATTACAATAAAGTTTAGTCTCTGTATATTAACAGTAAAAACAAACAACCCCCCCCCCCCAATAAACTAGGGTAAATAAATATGTTTCTGTCTGACACAGACTGATGCTAGTTGGAAATCTGTTACTCTACTACTACTTTTTTTTTTTTTTAACTTTTTTCATGCCAGAGAAATAAAATTTCTGCAATTTCCTGTGGCCCTGGTCCATTAGAGTATTTCCTGCTTCATTGGGCCACCCACTGAGTAGATTTTGTGGCCCTCTTTTTTAGCCTAAAAAGGAGACTTTAAAAGAGATTAAAAATTTAAATGAATATTTACTCTTTTTCCTGTTGACTATCTTCTTTTTTCCCTGAAATAATAAAATTTTATTATTATACTAAATCAAACAGTATTCATAAAGTACTAGAAATCATATCATTTAAGCAGATGAAACTGTAGGACTTTAGGAGAAAGTTGCATTCCTCCTTAAAGACAAGTGTTATTATTTAATACTAATATAGATAAGGTACGCACAGGTCACTTTAAAATTTGTTGTGGCTTTTTGGATATTAATCTTGAAAGTGCACAGACTCAGATTCTTTTCATTTTCAACTGATTGGAATCCCTTGGGTATCCAGTGATATTCTCTCTGTGTATGATCAGAGAGAGGGAAGAATCAGAACACTTGTTTGCAGCTGTCCATTTCATGTGCACTGGCAAACACTGTGCCAAGTCTGTGCCTGCAGTAGTAAATAAGTGCTACTTAGGAAACTGGTATTAAACCAAGAACTTCACGTTTAATACTCTTTTTTCCAATTTTGGATCTATGGGGTTTGTCAAAAGTTAGACAATGCCAATGCACTTAATCAAGGAGTCCACACATCTCAAGCAAAAGTGTATTGGGTATGAGTCAAACACTTCAGTTTGTGACTGAAAGCTGCAATCAGTAAACAATCCTCACTGAATTACATAGCAACCAAAAAAGGAAAAAACTGAGTGCACCTTTTCCAAAGTATGGTAGTGTGAACTCACTATTGACAATGGATGTGGATCTTGAAAGGCATTTAGCATCTCAATACAGCTTTTGACCTGGATCTAAACAGACAAACTTTTACACTGTATTTTATTGCTTGAAGTGTGGGTAAATTACAGTTTTTAACAACAGGAGGTACAGAGGACAAAGTGACAGGACTACATGGTTATTTCAGTATTCTGTACATAAGCTGAAGCTATGGTGTTGCTCAACTACTCCATGTAAGGCTTCCACTTCAATCTGAGGATAATGAAGGACTATTAAATTTTATTGCACATTTAAGTGTGTGCCTACCAAAAGTGAAATGCCTTTTCTTGGGCTTGCCACTAGGAAAATTGCTGCTAGAGAATATAGCAGTGCCCTAGTGGAAATATGCTGATGGAAGGAATTCTTATTAGTACTGCTAACAACTCTCTGAATAACAAAAACTGACAGTAGCACTCTGCTGTTGGCAAAACTGGATCTGCATGAGAGCTTTTTGCCTTCACAGCTGGCTAGTTGCCTTTTTTGTCCATGTTTCTGGCTGAGGAAGGATCTTGACTGGCAAAATTTTAGCACAGACTTACCCTTAGATATCATGGCCTGAGTGTGAGAACAAATGATGTTGCATGCAGGTCTTGCTCTTTATCTGATGAGGCACTGAACAAATTTAATTTCTTACACCCAGGAATAGATGACTTCTGTATACAAACTGCCTGATTTTTTTATTTATTTATTATACATATGTATAACTAAAATAATTAAATGTATTCCTATAATGTCTTGAGAGTTGTAGTGGAGGAGTAGGATTTGTCAAGAATTTGAAGCACTGAATTTACCAGCTGGAGTTGATTTTTCCTGGATACTATTTTGTGATTTAGGTGCTGGGGAAAATTGCTTCTAAATTATTCCTTCTGATCGAGGTCCTAGGACTACTGAAACTTGAGAGGGGAAGAGTTTGTGTATTAGATTGCAGCTGGACCCCTTCACTTTCTTTTAATCAAGCTGTGAAGATGTGTTCAAGGAAGGCTCTGTAGGCAGCAAGTGTTTGCTAGATTCTTGGCTTAACAATGTTGGCCTACTCAGGTGTGTGTGCGGTGTTAATGAAGGAATTCTTATGTGTAATTTCCATGCATAGCTCTGTGTAAGACATACTTGGCTTTTCTTGGTGCACCTGCTCTTTGCATGCAGCTCTGAAGTTTTACCCTGGGAGTAATCAGCACAGAGAATGGGTGGGAAGTGTGGAGAATGTTTTCTCTTGACTGGTGCCTCTGTCCAGGGGCCTGGCAGGTAATGCTGCGGCATTATTGATGCAGGTGTTCTTCAGGGCATGAGGATGCAACCCTAAAAAGTGGTGGTAGTGGTTTGGGGGTTTTTTAATTAAGAGAGCAATGAAACTTGTTTCTCATCCCACAAGAGATGAAGGATGGATGGGGCCTCTGGTTAACTGGAATAACTGGATTGCAGGCACGGAGGACCGAGCTTTTCTGGCAAGTTTTTACTAACATAGGTGCCTCAGGGACTTGTCAAGGAGAAATCTTTTTAATCCGTCAGCGGTCGCCTCGGTGAGGACTGTCCAGCTTATCCCGGTGCGCGGTTTGTCCCGGTCAGAAACTGTCACTGGGGCACGGAGGTGCGGATGGCCGAGGGCTGTGGAGAGATGGAGCGGAAGGCGTTCGGGGCAGTGCGGAGCCTGTCGGGCTGCGCTGCGTCCTTGCTCTCGGACGTCTTTGGAGCCTTACGTGGAGGCGCTGCCTGCGCCGCGGGGCAGCCAGCGGCTCCCCCCGCTCGCGGACGGCCCCGCGCTGCGGCGGCAGCCGGCGCGGCACTTCCTGTTTGGGGCTGGCAGCGGAAGGACCGTGCGCGCCGCCCCGCAGGAAGCGCTCCCGCCGCCGCGCGCCGTGGCGGTGAGCGCTCCGCCCGCCCGCGGGAGCGCGCCTCGCCGCCGGCCCCTGCGCGCGCCCGCCCGTCAATGTGAAGCCGCTCCGGCAACGTAAACATGGCGACGTCCGTGCATGAGGGGCCCACGAACCAGCTCGACCTTCTCATTCGGGCCGGTGAGTTGCGCCGCGCGGGGCAGACGCGGGGTGGGAGGGGGGACGGGCCGGGGCGGAAAGGCGCGGCGCACGGCGTGCTCAGGCGGCGGGCGGGAGGCAATGGAGGGCAATCAGGAAGTGATCACCTTGGTAGCGGCCGGCCCAGCTAGCGGCCGACCCGCGGCACTTGCCTCACCGCGCGGGCGGCACTGCCGGGGTCGCTGCGCCTGGAGTTGCGGAGGGGTGTGCGGAGTTCAGCAGGGTTTTGGAGGCTAGGGCGAGAACCAGGAAGTGCGCGAGGCTGTTGTCCACCCCCCTTTACCGGCCCGCTCCGAGCGCCGCCGCCACGCTGTCTGAGCGGGCAGGCCGAACGCCGCCGCGCACCGCACGTAGGGCCGCGGCCCAGCCTCCCCGGCCACCGCAGCCCCGCGTGCGTTTCCCGCTATCTGCTGCTTTCCCCCCGTGCCCTCTTAAACTCTGCTCTAGCGACGGGGCGGGAGGAGGCGCCGCCGGCGGGGCCGCGGCCCCACGTGTGCGACGCGGGGGGGCGGTGGCGCCCCCTCCCCCACGCGCGCCGCGTAGCGGAAGCGGCGCGTTCCCCGGGGCCCCGCGCGGGGGAGGGGCCGCCGTCGTTGGCGGGTGGGGTGCTCTGGCTGCCAATGGGCGCGCGGCTGGGGCAGGAGTGGCGGCGCGGCGCTGGAGGCGCGCACGGCACCGGAGGAAAGCTGACTGTAAACACGGAAGTAGCCGCTCCGCCGCCGCACGTGGCCGCACCTGCCTGCCTGTGGGCGCCCGCGACGGGTGGGGGAAGGGCGGGCGGTTGCGTCGCCCCGGCCGAGCCTACCCTCCGGGCAGTCCCGCAGCTACGGTAGGGTGAGGAGGCACGCGGTGGCGGGAATTCCGTTCCCTGCCGCCGGCCCGTGCAGGTGCCGCCCTTTCTCTGGCCGCTCCTCTGAACCATC
This sequence comes from Cyanistes caeruleus, assembly GCF_971803275.1. Lineage (NCBI taxonomy): Eukaryota > Metazoa > Chordata > Aves > Passeriformes > Paridae > Cyanistes > Cyanistes caeruleus. The sequence goes on from NC_141705.1 coordinate 62,493,953, forward strand.
AGACCTTGCAGTCCTCGGGCCCAGCTGCTGCCCGGACATGGGCCGTTTACCCAAGCTGTAGCACTTCCTCGGTGTTGGGTTCAGAGTCCTGCATGGTTTGGCCTCTTTCCGTTTTGTTAAATCTGTCTGACAGTAGGATACTGTAGTGATCCCAGGACTTGTCTTAAAGTGTGGTAAAGCCCTGGAGAACGAGCAAGATTACAACTGACCCAAACCTCAAATGCAGTGTCAAGCACTCAGTTCTCCACCGAAGTTGTACCAGATCTGATTTTATTTTTGCCTTTACAATATGGAGCTTAACTTCTAAAAGTAGTCCTTGGAACCATAAACTGTAGTGTCGAGCATTATAGGTAATTAATTGTGCAGTAGCTGCACATAAATTTTCAGAGAGAGTCAAGCTTAATACTGTCTTTGCATTGACATGGCAGTGGGTTTTTACAGTCCTAAAGGTAAATGCTCTGTCGTTTACCAATGTATTAACATATGCTTTCAGAATGGGCCAAGTTACATAATCATAATTTATTTTATTTAATGTGGAAAAATACCCAGGGTTTTTGGAGGCGGGTGATCCACACCCCAGACAAGCAAAAATACCCCACTATAAAGCAGTGAATAACTGTTCTGCTGCATAACAAATGGAGAGTAGGTCCTAAACATTCTGACGCAGGGATCTACTGGAGCAATAGCTTCACTTTGCCAGTAGAACAGCTCTCATTTCTGTAGGTCTCACTGCTGCAGATTTCAGTGAGTTGTTTTTTACTTTTGATTGTCCTGAATAGAGAACATTTAAGTAGTTCATTGTGCCAACACCTTCTTAAGCCACTGTAACTAGATTGCTTGAGAGTAAGCCTTTAGATAAATAATGGATGACCTTTGCATTGCTCTTTCTGATGTCCTTTGTCATACTCATATCATTAGCCCAACCTGCTAAATTCTATTTTTTTCCATATTTGTATTGCAGCGAGTGATACCTATGCATGTCTAGTATATTACAGTAGATAGTATTCCTGTCATCATACTAACAAGATACCATATCTGTTTACTTAGTTTTGTATGTACATGATATCACGTGGATTTACGTGAGGAATTCTTTATCCTAAGGGATTATGATAATTATATGTTGCCTTTTCCCCATGGTTGCTTGTTTCAGTGTTGACAAAACTTCAGTGTTTAATAACTGCAGGAAGTAAGATGGACCAAAATTGTTACTGCTTAGTGTTATCTTAATTGCAGTTGTAAGAGCAACTCCTAAATGACTTTGCAAAGATACGTTTTGGCTTTGTAGTTAGTATTTCTGCCAATATTGGGCTGATGACATATGGCTCACCGAGAAATAAGTATTTTGAGATGGTTGCTCTCATCTTTCTTACTGTTTTGCCTTTATGCAGTGAGTTAGGCATCATCCTTAAATTGTGTGCAGCTGAGAATCTGCTGAACAGAGGCAGGCTTAGGGAAATACTGAAATACATAAGAAATTGTTTTTTTGGTTTCTGAATAGATGTTCATCATAAAACAAGCAGTAAGCAAAAGAATGCTGTATTTTCCAGTCAAGTTTTGCATTCAGAATGATTTCTGTGTATTGCCTGTAGAGGGAATTCAGTTGCTTTTGATTAAGATGTCATTTGAGTACTATTACTAACTTCCACTGCTGTTTTTAAATGCTAAAATAAAACAAGCACGTGAATGCCAGTAGACTTTAATGGGGTTTGTTAATGTATGTGTAGTCATTCTTTACTGAATTCCATGCTTGGAATTGTGAATTCTTCATTAAAATGTGGCTTTGGTTGCTTGATAGTATTAAAGGGTAAGCTATTGCAGGTGCTACAGTTGTTTGCCTTGTAAATGCAGACATTGATAGTACTTCAGGTTAAGGTTAGGGCTGAAGTGCAGTGCAAAAGAGTACCATTTTGAAAATTTCAGTCTGTCTTTTCAGCCTCATAAATTGATTTCACAAATTTTGTTAAGCTCATGTTAAAAGGGGAGACATTGTAACCAAATGGACATAGTGCCACTGTTTGTTTTTTTTTTTCTGTAAAGCTAAAGTACAGCCCTCTCAGGCTTAATTACAAACTTGGTATTTTGTAACAGTTGTTGAGAACCGTGAATAATTACTTTACACACTACTTGGGTAGAAAGTGGAGCAAGAAGATATTAGGTCAATAGTGAAGATAGACATCAACTAGCCTAGATACCTATTTATACTTTAGATTTTAGGTTGTTTTCTGAGGTATTTGTTTTTCTGTAAATAGATAAAAAAAAATTAATGAAATATTTTAAAATAAAGTGCCAAGGACTCAGATTCTTTCATAAAAGCAATAAGATGAGATTTGACTTAAAAGAATGGAAGATAAGTGGTGGTGCTAGTTCTGATGTGTTCTAGATCAGTAAATGGCAGTTCTCACGTTACTCAGTTACCAAAGTGTGGAAAATTTACTTCATCCACATAAACTACTTTGCTTCATTTGGGTAAGTGACAGTTCTTTCTGAAATGATTGTATAATATAACAGTCCTATACTTTATATTGTTTACAGAAACAGTACAATCTATTTTAGCTTTGTGGTCTTTCAGATAGATGATAGCATAAATAGAAATAATAGAAATATAATTGGGCTTTTTTAGAGAAATGGGTGATACACTTCAGTCTTTGATTAGAAGTGTTTCTGTCCATTGTGATACTTGTATATCAAAATCTTGGGAAATTGTGGTTTTTTAATTATAGTATCCTACTCTGTTGTTTTGCTTTCCACCCCCCCACCCCCCATCTCTTTTGTGAGAAGTATTGTGGTACAACTGTAATTTAGTTGATGACACTTCATCTAATCATCTGGAATAAGAGCCGCTTATTTTTTCTTGTCCCATGCTTTCTCTGAGAGAGCCTGTTCCCCCACTTCATCTTTTATGATGTCTTTTTTAGGTTTCAGAATCATGTCTTTTATCTGAACACTCTGACGTGCTGTCTTCTGTTGGACATTTTCTAGCATGTTAGAAAGATATTTTACATATATTTGTATTAAGATACAAGTTTCTCCTTTTTTCTTCCCACTGTGTTGGTGCAGTAAATATTGCCTGTGAACAAATGCAAACTCCTGATGTTCACTGGGTAGACAAATGCCTCTAACGCTAAAACTATGTACTGGGTAAAGGAGAATTAGTTATAGCTGGGAAGACTTGAAACTTGGTAATAGAACTGAATTTAGTAAGTGTTTTAATAGCTGTCGTTTTGGCAATGTTAAGTTAGTTAGCTGTCATGACAGACAGCATGTGTTGTTCCGGCCAAAGCCAGAAGTGTTACTATTTTTTGCTTGTTATTTTTTTAGGTGACAGGTTTAGTGGAGTCCCAAGTAGCTCCCACTGGAAAAGCATTTGTGAAGTGTGTATTTTCAAACATCAGAGGCTTTTGTATAGTCGATAGTGCTGTTTTTATTGGAAACGGAACAGTTGCTTAGGGGAGAGGTCGAGTGGCTCCTTTGCTCTGCTGTTACAGTTTTGCAGTCTTAGTCCCTAATGCTGGTTGCATTTTGTTTCCCTCCACCTCAGTCCTTCAGCAGAATATCCTAGTACTGGAAAAGTACATAGATGGCTTTCTGTGTCTTTCTTTGCCTTGTTCCTGCCCTCTACCAAGTACCTCTTAGTTGTGGTGCAGCATCTGAACTGTTCTCTGTAGGAAAATTTTGTGTACTTTTAAGCATTTAGGAAGTAGTGAATTCAGTACCCTCTTACAACTGAAGTTTGTCAAGTAAGTTTGAATTTCTTTACAAAAGTCCTTTATATACTGAACCTAATGGCACAGAAGCAGCTATCTGGTTGGAGAAACTTTGCTGACATGCTTTGAATCTGATTGCATGCATTAGAATAATAACATAAAAAATACTGATTTGGACTTTTTAATTTCAGTAGTACTGTAGAATTTATACGTTTTTTAACAACTATCTGAATATTGTTTCTGTAGTCTGATAATCAGTGAAATTTTTTATCAGGTAGATGGGGGAAACTTGGTCATCAAATTCTGTGCAACTGAAACTTTTATTTAGAAAGAGAAATGTTTATGCAGAGGGTTTCCTGCAGGGCCGCTCTGTTACAATGCAGGTGGTCAGCCATTTAACTTTGGATATGCCCAAAAAGCTGCTTGGGAAAGAAACACCTGGTCAAGCATGGGTAGCATCCAGGGGCTGCAGCTGGGGAAAGGGCTCATGTGCAAAATTCGTGCTGGTTACCACTGGTTATTCAAGGAACAGAGTGCACAGTAAAGACCCTTGCCTGATTTTCCTGTGCTCTTAGGTAGGCTTTTATTGTTCACAGCCTAGAGTGGAGTAGTATTGGAATGTCAGCTTTAAACAGGCATCTACTGTTCCAAAAAAATAAACCCCTCTAAATAGCATCTCAGGCCATAGCTATTAGACTGTAGTGGGGATCCCATCAGCCAGCAGGTGGGCAGCAGGCTGGTTCAGCAAGAACTTTCAGTCACCTGTAATTTTGCATTTGTGCATCTTCCACATTTCATCCACTTTCAGTTTCTGGTTGATACGTTTAATCTGCTGGCTAGTAGGTTTATTGAGTTTTTAACCCCTGCATTTGAAAAAACTGCAGCATGCTGGAAGGCTTTTACCCCCATGTGAGCCTGTAGGGAATCTGTGTGATCTGGTGTTTCCTTAAGTGAGAAGCAACTCTGACATTATGTTTCCCTGTTTTTCACTAAACAAACCTTGAGTTATTTCTTAGAAGTTTTGTCTTGAAGTTTTTGTAGAAAATTATTCCTAAATCCTCTTTAGTTCTGTGATACTAGAGATAGGTGACTGCTTAAGCTAAAGATAGATCTCTTGATTGCTGGCTGCCTTGCTGGAGTGGTTCAGCTTAGAGGAGATGGCTATAAATGGAAAGAGTAACTGAAGAGAGACAGCTACCTTGGCCAGGGTGTGGATAATGGACAACAGGTGTTTTTGCAGTCACTGCTTTTCAAAACCTTTAGAAGGGAGAGGAATAGGGAGTTAGCTGTGAACAGAATTGTAGTTTTACATGGTACGTTGGGGGTTTTTTTTAGTGTTGCTGCCATGTTCAAGGTGCTGTGATCTGCACTGTATCAAACTTAATTGTGCTCTCTTGAAGTTGCATTGTTTTTGATTGATTGTATTTCCTAAACTTTCAGAACTTGAAAAAAGAACTATTTTTACCTTCTTCCCTCAGTTTTTGCATAAACACCCTTTATACTATTTGTTGTACCTTGTGTTTTTTTAACAACCAAGTTGCTAAAATGAACTCACAATTATTTTCAATGTCAGAAATCAAAACAGGGTATATGTTTTGGAAACTTGTATTTTTATATATATATATTTGTATATATTTATCCAATAGACTGAAAATTTGAAGAGAGACGTTTAGTTTTTAATGGGATTATAGTTGGAGACGGTACTACTTCTCTGTTCTACTGCATTAATTTGTAATCATCCTCATCACAATCTGTTTTTTTCTGGTTCATTTGAAGGCAGAAGACAAATCTCAGTCTCTTTCTGTAAGCTCTTGGGCTCCTCATGGAAATGAGGAGCTTACTCGTGAACAAGAAATCTAATCTAGAAGGTGACAGTGACAGTTCTGCTTATGTCTGCCCTAAATATTCCTGTTGACAGGAAGGTATAAAAGGTGTGAAGACATCTGATAATCTTGTGTTTTTCATGTTAAAGATTGAGAAATACAGTTGTACAGGATACATATGGTCTTCTGTAAGTAACCTCATAATTCTTTTTGTATTCTTCTGCAGTAGAAGCATCAGTTCATGGCAGTAATGTGCATTGCACAGATAAGACAATTGAAGCTGCAGAGGCCTTGCTTCATATGGAGTCACCTACCTGCCTGAGAGACGCCAGGAGTCCTGGTATGTCAGCCTCAGTTTCTGCTCTGGGAGCCATTTCTCCTTCTAATCAGCAAAACAAGCAAAGTTAGAAACTTATTTCTGTGGAGAGCTGTATGCTGTTTAAAACATTTGCCTGCGTATTTAAAAACTACTGATTTGTTTGAGTTTTACATGATTTCTCCACTCTGCAACAAGCATACTTACAGATTAAATAATTTATCTGAGAGGAGTTGTTGGGAAGAGATAGCTGAGTAGCGACATACTTAAAATTAATTTTTCCCCCTAAACATCATGGAATACTTTTTCACTGTGCAGGTGACAGAGCTCTGGCACAGATTGACCAGAGAGGCCATGGAGACTCCATCCTTGGAGATGGTAAAAAATACAGGATCCTGGGCAACCAGTTCTAGGTGGCCCAGCTTGAGCAAGGAGTTGGACCAGGTCCCCTTCTAACACCAGTCATTCTGTGTTCTGTGAATCTGACATTTTAAATTGCTAAAATAAAGAGTTATTTTAAAGGAAAAGTATTCTACCAGACCTTAATGTTGATGGTTACTTTAACTGATGTCCCTTCTAAAGTTGCTTAATATATGTTGGATGAAATAATGGTCAAACTGAAATGCAAAAGCTACAAAATAGGAAATGGAGATCAGAGTAAAGATCAAAGATGAAGCTCTAATTTGTTTAAAGTTGAGTTTAGTTCTGAAGAATATTGGTGTGGTACTTGTTTTTGCCTAAAACTACTGATACATGTGCATTTTTTGGGTAATTGGATTGATTTTCAAGGTGACAGGATTTTGGAACAGAAGCTTGCTACACCATTTCATATGCTTTTGTTTAAAATAATTTTATGTGAGATATATTAAAATAATCAGGTAGAAACTTCATCAGATATTCTTTTTTGCTTCTCTTGTAGTGGAAGTTTTTGTCCCTCCATGTGTGTCCACCCCAGAATTTATCCATGCAGCCATGAGACCTGATGTAATCACAGAAACTGTGGTTGAAGTATCAACAGAGGAATCTGAACAAATGGATGTGTCTCCTGTTCCAACTTCCCCTGATATCCATGAGCCAATGAAAAAGAAAAAGGGTACATATGGCTTTTCATAGGAGCAATCTCAAAATTTTACTTGTTATCCACTGCTGTGGATGATGGAGTTGATACAGGGAAGGATGGATTGAATGGGCTGATCTCTTTGCTCATACAAACAGATTGATGGGAGTCTGAAATGTGAGTTCTTAGAAAAATGAGTCTGCATCAAGAGAAAAGGGAGCAAGAGAATGGGCTTTGACAAGCCATAAAGGAAGATTGTTTCTGTGTTGTGTATTTTAACACAAACTGGAGGAAGGATAAAGTCTTCAAAGAGGACTTTTGTGGTAGATAATCGCTGGTGTCTGAAATATGGATATATTTGGTGAGATGGTAGACTTGGGGTTCATGCAATGAAGCAACAGGGTAAATGCTAACTTAAAAAACATAAAACAGTTTACAAAATCATTATAAGATAGTATTTGTGAAATTTTTGTCTTTCTTGTCTAATTGGCATGTCTTGGAGGAGAAATAATTCAGAACACTTTAATTTCTAAGCATTTTGCTATCACATGAGAGGCTGGCACCTGGTAAGGCTGTTCTCTCTGGTCTAGCAGTTTTGTCAGAGGTATCTGTACAGTTCACATAACTTGAAGAACACTGATATAATAGAGTTTCCAGACATGCTGAGATAGAATATTTACTTGTAATTTAGAGGGAAAATTGAAATGTAGTGATAAAATGATGCAAATCCAAGATCTATGAGTCTTAGATTTAATAAAAATGCACATTAACTTGACTGCATTTGAGTTAAATCTGCCTAATGAAGTAAGCAACCAAATGATAATTACACTGGATGTGCAGTAGTAATCTAAGAATCTAAGTTTATCCGTACTTGTAGCAAGGAAACAGCAGGGGAAAAATACACAAACTGGTTTTTTTCAGCAAAGGCAAATTGTAAAATTTTACTCTGCATACTCTGCATAATACTTCTTTTTCCCCATATATGCAGCTGGCCGTAAGCCCAAGACCCAGCAATCAACTTTATCTGACGGGTCTCCAGATCTAGGTATAAAGAAGAAACCTAGAGAAGGCAAAGGTATGTTTTTCCATTCATTGAGTCTTTAAAAATAAGCAGTGTATGTGCATGGTATTTATCACAGAAAATGTACATGTCTTTAAAAATGTGATGGATGAGATTGTACTGACTTTATTAGAGTTTTATTTAATGTCTTCAAATTTGTTTGTACAAGATCTAGCATAAGTATGTATGCTCTAGGAGTCTTCTCTAGTACCCTCCACAGTTAATAGACTTTCTCGTATTTTACTTGCTTTACTTTGTGGTTATTGGCTTGTGATGTCTTTTGTGTTGTGTATCAACTTCATGCTACACACATAATTTATTAACCTACTGCTGTAAGACTTGCTTTCAAGTAGAAGCAGCACATGAGCATTTAGAAAGGTGATGGTTGGAAATACGATTTCTTAGTTAATTGACAAAATTCAGTGGAATATATTCCTTGACTAATAGGTTCAGTTTAGTTTAAGGGGAAAAACAAATGATGATGTGTTTATGTTTTGGTGAGTGGAAATTATGTGCAGGAGAGTTCTAGTTTCCTAGAGGTCACTTTCTTGGACTCTGAGCCCCTGCTATTCATTCAGTTAGAAAGACAGACTTTTTGCTCAGAGGTTACCTTTGAAGTGGTGTGCAGTGTATCACCCTTCCCCTGGCTACAGGTGAAAAATCTGGATCTCTTCTCCACTTAGTGCACTGAAAGTTGTTTGAAGATGTTGCTGTAGCTGGAAGAAACAAAGTTTAGTGACTTGGAGTCATGCTAGCTGAAAGAATGTGCAGTGGTCAGTTCCACTATTATTTTGCCATTTGTTTGAAAGCAAGGTATCTGCTGTTTATGTAATTCCTTATCTGGTTACAGCTCTTGAGTCTTCATGTTTGTCAGTAGGGTAAGGAAGAATGGAACTGACTTCATGGAGATGTTTATTTATGGAAACCAGTGCAAACACTAATTAAACTTCCCTGCAGTGCCCACAGTAGCTTTTGGTATAGCAGTGGACTTCAGTGGAGATGACATATTTTGTATCTGCTATATTTAAAAATACTTCTTGTTTAATAATTGCCTTTTTTTTGTAGTCTTGTTGAATTCTTACTTTTCTTTCTGTTTCAGATTTTAGTATTGCACCTTTCTGTTACCTGAACAGTACTTTCTAATTGTCTTAGGTCCTAGTTTCCTCCACAAATAATTTGAAAAAAGAGGCCTGTATTCCTCTCTGTTCTCATTTGTGTGCTGGTGAATTCAGCTCTATAGCTTCTTGTTTAATAAAGTGGGAGATGGTACTGCTTTGTGGTTTATGGGAGATTTTTTAGCTTTCTTTTAAATTTATTTAATTTCTATGGCCTTTCCTAATGACCTACATATGTCTCGTTCTCATGAAGTATCTCATTCCATGTTTTATACTACAACTGGAATAAATCAGCTTTTTTTCTTGATGTCCTGCAAAATATTTTCTTAACTGGATTTAATGTTTGTTACTTATTTTAAAAGATCACTTGCAAAGGTAGGCTATTTCATGTGCAGCATGTTTTTGGAAAACCAGGAATTACTCTACAGTTCTGTACTATCAAAGTTAAGTCATGGAGAAGGAGAGATGATTGTGCACATTTGGAAAGAGGATCCCTTGTTGGCGTTCCCTCCTTTATGCATTCTGGGTACTTTCTGGTGCAAAGTGAGGCAGCTGTAAATCTGTGTGTCCCACAGTTTATTTATTTTCTTGAAGTTCCTGTTTGCTTTCTAATCCTGAAACCCACTTAGATTTTTGTGAACACTGTTGCAGAGCTACAGCATTTGGTGGTTGACCCAGAAATTTGCTTTCTAAGGAGCTGAGGAATAAAACCCCAGGGATTAATTTGCTAAAATTGAAGATGATTTAAAGATTCCTGAGTTCTCTTGTTGATTCTTTTCTCATATAGGTCTTATTCAAATGTCTCTGAAATCTAGTTGGATTTTGGCAGCTCTTGAGTCAGTACTTGCTGTTTTTTGGAGCACATTGTAAAGTATGGTTTATCTCTGTGAGGTGCTTTTCCAGAAGATGGAACCTGTGGTCTTTTTCACCCTTTGAGGTTTTCAAAGATAGCTGACTTCTCAAAATCTGCAGTAGTGATCTCTAATCTGCCTTAATTTATTTTAATTATCTTTGCATTTAATTATCTTTGCATGGCGTAACAAGTGGTATGCTAGGCCATTAAATCTCAGGAATTAATGACTTTTTTACACACACGCACACACGCACACACACAGAAATACAATTTGGTCCATGTCCTTGGAGGTAAAGAATTGTTATTAATGTTCTGAGGTTATTATTCTTGTTGATCTGACTTAGTTCTTCCATCTCAGAAACTTGAGTAATCTTTTCCAGCTGTACAAATTGTAATGTGATCTGCTTTTTTTTTTTTTTCTTTGGGTTCTCTTCCCCTCTTCTTAGATGCACATGGTCTGGTCAGACTGCAGACAGACCCTGTGTTATATTTTCTGATAGTTGCTGTCAAAAACCCTTTCCTGGGGCTTCTCCAGTGAAGATGGTACACCTCCTGAATACTTGAAAAGTGCACTAAATTCTTTAGCCTGACTTCATTTTATATCCCACTCATTAAAGAAAGGTACAGGGGATTTCTGCCCTGTGAGTACTTGCTTTCAAGAAGCTCGGACTGCCTTTGCATCTAGAAGGATGTTGGTCACATTGCAACATATACTTGGGAAGGGTCAGAACATGGGCTGTCACCAGTTAGTGTGAGAGCCCCAGATCCTGGGACAAACATAACCACAGCTGAGATGATTTGTTCCTGCATATCTTTTAAAAATTACTTATTTATGTCATTTTCTGCAGTGTCATAAAATACACTGGCATTTTCATGCCCCGTTTAATCAAATATGAGAAGAAAATTCTAGCTCTCATCCTGCTAAATAGATAGATACTGGCTTGGCTTGGAGCGCTCTCCCGTACCTCTTTTCAAGAACTGAGAATAGATACTGGATTGAACAGGTTCCTGTGCTGTATAGCAGATCACTTGGGTTAGCTCCTTTCAGAATATTGATGGAAACTTCACTAAACTTAACAGAATGAATATGTGCAGGTTACATCCTCTGTGTAACATTGCTTGTAACACAGGTTATATGGAGAACTTCCTGTTATCTTTAAAAGTGGTTTTCTAACACATAAATGCTTTCTGATTATAGGAAATACAACGTACTTATGGGAGTTCCTTTTGGACCTTCTTCAGGACAAAAACACATGTCCTCGGTATATTAAATGGACTCAGAGAGAGAAAGGAATCTTTAAACTTGTGGATTCTAAAGCTGTCTCCAAACTCTGGGGAAAACACAAAAACAAACCTGACATGAACTATGAGACTATGGGAAGAGCTCTGAGGTAAAAACTCTTAGATCCTTAAGTTATCTACTGCAATTTAAAATCTGATTCTTAATTTTCCCAGAGAAGTATAAAGATTCTGAAATTTTAAAAACTTTGCCCTTTTGCAGATTTAGCCTTCAGTCCCTGTAACTTTTTATGTTACCAGTAAATTTGTAATTTTAATTCCTGAAGTATGTACTTGAAAGGTAAGATTTTTTTTCAGGTAGATCCTTCAGATCCTTTGCTAGTGTGTTCTAATAGCTTCTTTCCATACCTCCTTACATTGTAGATTTTACTGTGATTACTTCAGGCTTTCTTATTAGCACAGAATGAGATTTTCTTTAAAATCTGTCACTATCTTGCTTACTACTTAATTGTACTTTCCTTGCAGATACTACTATCAAAGAGGAATCCTGGCAAAAGTTGAGGGACAGAGGCTTGTATATCAGTTTAAGGAGATGCCAAAAAATATAGTTGTCATAGATGATGACAAAAGTGAGTCTTGCAATGAAGATTTGTCAATGCCTACAGATGAAAAATCCCTGGAAAGAGTGTCTTTATCTGCAGAAAACCTTTTAAAAGCAGCAACCTCTGCACGTGGAGGAAAAAATTCTTCTCAGTTAAGTTGTACGAGAACAGAAAAAGCAGTCACCAGAGTTGTGAATATTGCCTCACCAGCTCATGACACATCCTCATCTCATCCTTCTGCTACTGCTGCTACTGTCCCAGCAACAACAGCTCCCAGGTTTGTGTTAATGGGGCTGTTAAATTTCCAAAGTCCTATTGCTAACTGTGCAAAAGGTTTGGGGTTGGATTCTTTGCTTTCTGGTTTGGCTTTTTCATTTTTTCTGTTACAGTTTGGTTTGGGTTTTTATAAGAACCAGTTAAAAACCAGTCTCTCTTAGAATTGTCTCTCCTTGTTGTCATCTGTAATGGTGCCCTGTGTTTTGGCCTAAATACACACATTTATTTTGTAGGACTGTTCGTGTGGCAATGCAGGTGCCTGTTGTCATGACCTCTCTGGGACAGAAAATCTCAACTGTGGCAGTGCAGTCAGTAAATGCAGGGTCACCATTAATAACCAACACAAGTCCAACTACAGCAGCAACTCCAAAGGTAGTAATCCAGACAATCCCTACTGCGATGCCAAGCTCTGCTGAAAATGGAGACAAAATCACAATGCAGCCCACCAAAATCATCACAATCCCTGCCACACAACTCACGCAGTGTCAGTTGCAAACGAAAACAGGCCTGTCTGGGTCAGGAAGTATCAACATTGTGGGAGCCCCATTGGCTGTTAGAGCACTAACCCCAGTGTCCATAGCTCATGGGACACCACTAATGAGACTGTCGGTTCCTGCTCAGCAGGCCTCTGGCCAGACTCCTCCCAGGGTGATTAGCGCAGTTCTCAAAGGTCCAGAAGTTAAATCAGACACAGCCACTTCGAAACAGGAATGTGAAGTGAAAACACTGCAGCTGGTAAAAGAGGAGAAGCCAGTGGATGGAAGCAAGACTGTGACCCACGTAGTAGTAGTTAGTACACCTTCAGCTATTGCCCTTCCTGTAACAATGAAAACAGAAGGAATCATCACATGTGAGAAATGAAGAATAGGGTTTTTCCAGCATGGACTTCTAACTGTTACGGTTTTGAATATACTGACATAATTGGGGGAGGGATATGGATGCCACCACCAAATCATAAAGGAGAGTTTTGGAATGCTAATAAACATGCATATGTTGGACTTACTGGAAAAAAATTATTTTCCTGTGTTTCAGTGGGAATTAAACCCCACTGATATGCTGATAAAAACTGCCTCTTCCAGTTGGGAAGCAGCTGAACCTATGGAGAAGGAGAGAGGGACTGAAAAGGGACCAAACAATTTCACTACGCTACCGGTTACCAAGTTACACTAAGACCTGAAACACTAATAGAGAACTGTGTGAGAGGTTTGCCCTGGTTTTTAGTTTTCAGGGGGAGAGGAAAGTCTCACTGTTACACAAATGGCAAATTTGATGCATTTTATGTGCATACCAGCGATTACTACTGTGTGCCCACAGTACTCAACTGGTGCTATGTGAAAAACTATGCTACTAGGTATTGTAGGAACTGAAATAAAGGAGATTAAAGAGCTTCTAAAAGAAGACAGAGACCTAGAGGGATTTCTGTATCGTACAGCTTAAGCAGATTCAAATTGAAAGCCTTAGACTGATTTTCAGTTATCTTTCTTGAAATAAGCTAATGGCTTGTTTGTGTAAAGCTTTTTTATTAAAAGAAATTTTTTAAAAACCTTGTACCTAGCACAGTATTGTTATAGAATAACATGTAACATATTTTCTATGGTAGTTAAGAGTCTGTCTAAATTTCTTAATCCTGGACAAAGTAGCAGCAGGTTTTCTGCCTTCTGCTGTACTATGCCTATTTCTCTCACTTAGCCTTGACATCTGTGCATACATTTCAGTTTCAGCTCTACTCTCACTTCAAAGGTCACGCCCAGCATGAGCTTTTGTCAGGTAGTTCTAAACCTGTAAATTTTTTTAGTTGAAGTTAAGAGGGAAGTACCAGTGTTCAGAACGAACTATAATAGTTTGTATATTCAACATTTGAAGTATATTCTATTTTGTTGTACTCTTGTTTCAAAGTGTATTCAAGTAGGTTTTACTGAAATACAGAAAGAAAATTTAATGGTGTTTGGTGTGCTTTTTATTCCTTCCTCCTTTCTGCTAACCTGTTAACCTTCTTTTCTTGTTTGAAAACTTCCAGGCATTCATCCTAATATAGATGATACAGTGTGAAATTCTGGGACTCCTCCCTGCTTCAAAGGGCTGATCAGCCCTCTCACTCTGTTTAAAAACCTGTGAAGCTTGCTGTAGCTGGTGAGGTAACTTCTGGCAGGGGTCTAGTTCTTACACATTTTCAGGATGGTGAACATACACATGAGTTCTGTTAACTGCTTAACTTCTCCTCCAGCTACACCAGATATTAGTTCTGTATTTCCAGGCCATGTGCACGGCTTGAAATGTAGCTTATCTTGGTGTCATGGGCACTACACTGGCACAGCAGGCTGTGGGTAGTCAGGTGCACAGTGGACCCCCAGTTCCTAGTGATATGCCCTGGAAAGTCTTACAGGCAGGAGCTTGGGTAATCTTGAAATTGCTGAAGTCTAAATGATCATCTACGTACTTCATGCCTGGAGGAGCAATTTTAACAGCTGTCTGGAACTGAAGTCTTCCATAATGCTAAAAGACACCAGAATTAAATACTTTACATGCTGAGAACCAGGTTGGTTGTAGAGTCCTAGCAGCAAGGCCCATTTTTCCCTTCAGCTGGTAAGAAAAGTGTATGTTTCTATTTCTGTTTCTAGCTCCATACAGCGAGGCCAGCATGTGGAGGACAAGGAAAGGCTTCTGGAAAAACAATTCTTTTTCATCCTCTTGAGCAGGAAAGTGGAGTTTAAGAACAAAATGAAGCTGAAGCAGATAAAAAATTGTGTATAAGGCAGCAATCCCTTCCATTTGCAGCAATCCAAAGAATTAAAGGTTCTTGCACATGAACTGTGTTTCTGGCATGGGGTAGAGGACAAAGACCCCTATACACAAGGAAATGGAGAGGAGACTTTTTTCTAAGAAAGAGGTAGGAAAGAGAAGGAGGGGAACCTGGGAAATCTCTCCATTAACTTGGCAGTCTAAGAGGCACTAATGTTCTGTGTAAAGGGAATTGGAGCAGTGTAAAGAGAGGCAGGTGGAATAAATCTGAGCCAAAGATAAGAAGAGAAAAACCATTATTTTGAAACCTACAATTGTAAGTTCAGTCTGTAAGAAACCTTATTCTAAATGGCTGTTATTTGTATCTGAAAGAGATGCTGTATCTCAGAGCATGAAGTATATATGTTGAGTATTTGTAATTAAGACCTTTCCAACACCTAATTTAGATTAAGTCAAATGGGGACAAACTATCTTCCTGGAATTAGATAAGGATCTCCAGCTTATGACCTTCTCTTCTTAATGCCGAGACTTCCTTATGTAATGGCAAAAAGTAGAGGAATGAAGACGCTCAACTCCACTAGTGATGGGATAGTCAGCTCATAGTGACCTCTGAGACTGCTAGTGCTGTATCTTGCCACAGAACCAGTGAAGGTCCTTTGGCCACCAGTGATACTGGCTGCCAGAGGATATTTACCTGGAGTTCATGAAGTGCTGTGAGAATTTCAATCTGTGTGAGGATGTGCTGTAAATTAAATGGAAAGGGCACTTAACCCGATTCTGTAAATTAGTATGTTTTTACTGGTGGTATTGGAGGACATGACCTCAGGATGAGGAAGCTTTGGTCAGGTTTGTAACATGTGAACCAGATGAAAGGAGCACTAGAATATTGAAATAGTATCTAGCTATACTTCCAGGCTTTTGCAATCCCATTGAAAAACCTGTGTTGTACGTGTATGAAAGTGGAATTCACTTTTACATTTGAATCTGGTGGCTCATGTAGAAGAGTCCAGGCTTAATGCATCTTTGGCAAGCAGTAACTCATAGATGTGTGGGTAGAATGAAACCTGCAGTGGAGTGTGCTTTATACAGAAGGCATTGAGACATACATAGACGTGGTAGCACTGATTTTGCAGATAAAAACCTTTTTCAAATCCACTGTTTTAAGTTACAGAATGAAAAGGGTGATGCTGTATAAGCCACAGGGGGAAAAAAGTCATAACTGTGAGTTGCAAGTGAGAATAAAGGTCAGAGTGTCAAAAATAAGAAAAGTTGAAAGAGGAATCCCATTCCAGAGGCAATGTTTTTTTTAACTCTTACACATCTTTCCTAGTGAAGGGTTCTGGGCCTTGACACAACTGAAGTTGTCTGGGTCAAGTGTGCTGAAAGGAAGGCTGAGCTCTTGGGATCCTCTGCTAAATGGTTTAATCAACTTTAGGGCTTTGGAGAGTTACATCTGTGGTGATCACGTATAAGTGAGCTGGGGCAGTCAGAAGTTGCGAAGAAAATGGAGAGGTGCCTGAAGGCTCAAATTCATACTCAGCATGATGTGCAGCAGGGATCTCAGCTGCATGTGAAGATTGTTACTGCCAGAATAAGCAAGGTGCATTCTGCCTTGTAGAGACTGTTCAAATAGTAGGTGTTAAGCTTATTAAGAAGATCCAAATGACACTGTATTTGGAATCTAATTGTTCTTCATACATAGTGTTTCATACATAGTGTAAAACACTTCATAGATAGTGTTTTAATAAGCTTGCAACAGCTTCTGCCTTTCAGCAAATTAAACAAGTGGGTAATTTCTTCCTGCAGCTTGCTTGAGAATGAGATAAAAGTGTAACTACTAAAGCTAAGACAGCCTTTATTCAAGATGAAAGCAAGGGATCTGTGGAGACCTTTTTTTAGCCTTGATGTGCTTATAAGGCATACACATCCATAAGAAGAGCTTAGAAGACATTCTTTTAATTGTAAGAGTCATACTGCTACACAGGGAAAAAAAAATCCTTTCCGCTTCTTGTGAAAAATATTTAGTGTACTGGTATTTATAGCTGGCAAAAGAATTTCAGTGCTGCAGGCTTGCCTCTTGCTGTATAAAACAAAGCAAGAGCAATAATCCATTTAAGTTTTCCAAAGGAGTCTGTCTGCAAAACAAATCATGGCATGTACTGGAGTAAAAGGGTGAAGCTGCCTGGGAACTTACCGATTAATTTCTGCGTCCTATCTTTTTATTAAAATTCAGCAGAAAGGATTCACCATTGGGCTGTAGCAGGGATTTCCTGAGTAGGATAGTATTAAGAATTACCTTAAGAGTCTGCAGCCTTTTCAGTTATTCCACCCCCTCTTGCCTTCAAAACTACCCTTTAAGGAGTTGAAGTAGTGAACATCTACTGTAACACGTCCAGGATGAAAGAAGAATCCCAGCCCTTTCCACTTAAGAAGAGGTTCTGCAGTGATGGCTGTATCATACAAATCATGGTCTTTCTCAACAGTTTGGTTTCTTGTGTACAAAAATTAAATGTTGCAAGCAAAAGAATGAATTAAAATGTCTTAAGAATCATACAGATATACTCCACTGTGAGGGTGACAGGGAGAATTCTGCAGCTGTGGTAGTTCAGTTCCTGCTGGTAAAAAGCATCCCATAATTGAGCCTGTGGCTCTATGCTCTGGCATATATGGAAAGGTGCTACACTGATTGACACCTTGATTGGCCTGAGGAAAACGGAGCTGCTTATACAAAAGTGAAATGAAATAATGGGCTTTTTGGTGGGAGTGGTGGGGATTTTTGGTTATGGTTTAGTTTGTTTTTAAATACAGACCTGATCTTTGCTGTCAAGTCAGGGCTTTCTACCACAAGTGTAGTTTCTTACAGAAACTGCCAAAAGGAGTCTGGATGGAAGTTCAAGCTTCTGGTGTGACCTTTTGTGGTAGATGAGCAAGGATTCAACCTACTAAAGCTATCGTCTTAGAGGTCTACATTGTGGTATTGATTTTAGAAGTGTCGATGACTATAGATGTTAATTAATGGGCACTTGTATTACTTCTTCTTGCAAGACCATTTGAGGGAAGGTCCTAAGAGAAAATAAGGCAAAGCACTACATCTCACCCCTTCTGCACAACTAAGGGTAGCCAGCACCATAAAAAGGAAGCTGTCAGTGTCTAGTTGGTATGAAACATGGCAACAGTGCTCAAAGGTCTTTTTGTGGGGCACTGGGAGTGTTGCATTTCTTGCCCAAAATCTCCCCCCAAAATACCACTATTCTGTCTTCCAGGGACACAGTTTGCTCTTTCTGAAATTCCAGCCAAAGGAGGTGTTGGCAATGTTGCATGTGCCTGGTAAGAGTATTCACCAAGGCCGTTGTCTTCCTTGGTTGTAAAATCCTTTCTGTCTGGGGAAAGACAAATCCACATAAATCCCAGGCTGGTTAAAGGAGCCTCTGCTTGAAAGCAGACCGTTACCTTCATCCCGCAAGGGTCAGGAACATGTGCTGAGTGTGTTACAGCTGCACAACAGCACTTCATTTGTTTGCCTGATGAAGAGTGTGTTTGTGTGGGAATTTGGGACTCCATATTTCCCTTCTCAGCAATGTAAGTATAGTAATTTATGGGCTGTGTAAAGCTCATACCTGTGGCATTTCTTCTCTTCAAATGAAATGAGGTTTCAGAATAAAGCGGCAGATACAGCTGCCTCTTGTAAGGCACCAGCCTTCCCAGGCACACTTAACAGCCCTCAGGGAGGAATTCTTGCACCTTGCTTTGCAGGACTAGCTAGGTTTGTAGCTCCACACAACTGTTGGAAAGGGGAATATTTACAGTAATACAGTGTAGGTTTCCTCTCTATCTAGAAGAGCGAGCAGCTTAACTGCTAAGCATAACTCCCCTTCAGACTTCTTGTGAAATTTGGATATTCCATGTTGGAGAAAGTGTGCTGTGAAGGCAAAGCAGCCATGCCACTTTGAGATTAGGGTTGGGGTGGAGAAAAAGAGGTCTGGAAGGGGAAAGAATCAGTAACAACTTGAAGCTCAAACCACTTGAAACAGGTCATCTCCTTGGCAACAGAAACCTGGGACAGCGAAGTGCGAAAGACAGCAGCAGAGATAATACTCTTTTCCAAAGAGTTTTATTAATAAGCACCTGGAACATTTAAGTTACTGTGCGCACCCTACTTCACATGGAGACACTGCTTTATTTGCCCTGCCATATCTTCCTCAACAATCTAAATGTCAGCCCAACTCCAACTGTTGTCCCTCTTCCCTCCTTTCTTCCTATGTCATTTTCTGGCATAATGGCATGTTTATAATCCATATATGCAATTCCTATGTCACCAGTGAGCATCACAGGGTTACTATATTAATACACCTCTGTTGTAGTCCAGATGCTTTGCCAGTTTCCCTGGGTCACAGAAGAGGCTCCTGAACAATGTCACTGTATAATTTCTAATCAGATGCAGGATCACCAACTCCTCTCAATAAATAAATTTTATCTTATAACAGGTTCCAGTGTAGGTTTAGATTCTGAAGATAAAGAAAATCTTTTAACATTAAGACTGGCCCTTTACTGAAACAGCAAGATTGACAGGACTACAAATTTAAACCATTTAGAAAAGTAATACTCAAAGCAGAGGAAGATATAGTCCCTGGTTAGCTGTGTCCTCCAGAGGGAAGCACAGAAGAGACGAAGGTACAGTCACTGTAAAGCCTACAGGCTGTGTGCAACAGACACATATACATTGTTCTGGAAAAGTGAGGGTATTAATCTAGGTCATAGTCAGCCTTGGTTTCCTCACCTGCTCTTACTGGAGGGGGCTTTCCTCAAGCTTCTTATAAAATTGTCATCTCAGGTCACAGAAAAATGACAAGACTACAGTACTATGAGCTTTGTTTTTTGTCTAAACTGCGCTAAACTTTCTTCATATTGCAACAGAAAAAGATTAAAGATAATCTCACTGGGTAGTCAAACTTCACTCCCTTAGGTACTTGCAGAAGCTTAACATGAAATAAAAAAAATAGCATGCTGTCAAGGTAAGTTATTTTACAAACACAAGTGTTTTCATTTAAATTCTAAGGCCTCCACATTCATTAGTGGATTAAATCCTTAAAACAGGGGGCTTAGTGAAAGGATAAAGCTCATTTGCCTTCTAGTTTTCAAACCCTGACATGGCAAGAAGAGCATGATGAGAACACTGGCTTCCTTCTTCCTCCCTTGAAGGCTACAGATTAATGAGAGCTGAACAGCAAGTGTAACTCCAAACAAATGCCTGAAATAATGGTTATCAACAGTATTTCTTCATCTTTCAATAGCATCTAGATTCAAAAGTTTTCTCTAAAATAAAAAACTGGTGAGTTCAGACACTGCAATACCAGGTGGCATTCCCAAGACCTTACAGCAGTCTCTCAGGGTCCTGATTAAAACTAAAGTCACATACAAGGGACAGGTGATCAGAAGGGTAATTGAATGAGGGCAGCCTGTTGGGCCCAATTTGCTCTTCAGTCAGCAAGCCCAGGGCTGAGTTTACATTCAAGGCATGCTGGGAATACCAGATATAATCCAGTGTGTGCTGGCACTCTCCAGAGGGCCGAATCTTCCAGGTGGTGTAGGGGGGCTCCGACTGTCCATCAGGGCTCAGCAGCTTGTATGCACTGTTTAAATTGAGGCTGGAGTTCAAAAACTCCCTATAGACCTCCTCAGTCGGCTCTGCATTGAAGTCTCCGCAGACAATCAAGGGGATCTTTGCTCCTTGGGTGATATTCTTCAGGTTCTGGAGGAGGTCACAGCCCTGAGCAGAGCGGAACTTCTCCCATCCTGTGCGGGCTTTCAGGTGGGTGACAGCGATGCAGAGGAGTCTCCCAGTTTCATGGCACTTCAGTGTCTGAGCGATGGCCACCTGGTTGGTCTTCAGCTTCATGGCAGTCAGCCGGATGTTGGCACTGTTGATGAGCTCAAAGCGCGCCTTGAGGAAGAACATGGCACAGCCATCTGGCCCATTGTTATGCTCCACATCGAGGCATGGTGACCATGGCTTTGGGAAGAAAGTGCACTGGTAGCCCAGGCGGCTAAGGAGTGGCTCAAAGGTGTCAAAGTAGTGGTCAACTTCCTGAAGGCACAAGATGTCGGGCTTGTATGCAAGGATTTCCTCCAGGATGAGGCACTTCCTCTCCTCCCATTTCAGAGCTTCCATAGGGCACTGAACAAAGTTGTCTTTGCCTTCCCCGAGAGCTGGAATTAACAAGGAGGGGAGACAAAAAACCCAAAAGTTACCAATAGCTGAAAGAAGCCTGTCATCCTCTAGGATTTATCAGTTTACATGCAGGTCATGGGTTTTTCAGGAGTAGCTGGTGACTTTGAGGGTACCAGATTTGCTAATGGATGTGAAAACCCCTTCACAAGTCACTGGAGTCACTCCAAAAAAATTAAGTTCCTTTTACAGACAGAAGATATATTAAAGACATTCTCCCTCTCTGCCCACAACACAAAGGCAAGTACTTCCACATGTGGCTGCTGCAACTTAAGCCAAAATAAAATTAAATGGGTTAGAAGTGACTTAACCTCAGAATGCTAAGGCAGTCCTTATGAGGGAAATTTCCCACACCAAAAGATTTTAAAGTGAGGCTGCTGCACTCCTCACCTTTACAGCCATGATTCAAAACTACCTGTTAAAAGTATTTTTAAGCATTACAAATATCCTCCATAATAGATCTGAATTTCTGGATAGTTCACCAATAAGGTAATCAGAAACTGAATAGAAACTTTACATATGGAACTTAGGAAAAGAATGAGTCTTCTCATAACAACCATCTAGAACTGATGGGTCACAGCTTTTAGAATTCAGTTAAGACAGGAATTCAAGGCTACCTTTGGCATCAGAATTGGAAAGAGAGACCTTTTTTTCCCTTTCCTGTGGGAAAGCCACCATTTCAAGTGCTCAGAATATTCCCCTTGGCCCTCAGTCAGTTGTATCTCATGTAGTTCACTCCTCCCGCTTTGCTCTGACAGGGTTTTCATTGCTACATTTGGTGTCAGGATCATACCTCGAGCTCAAAAGCATCTCCTACCTTGGGCAAGGATGTTCCACTGCATGACCCGGATGGGGCGGTGGTTACTGGCAGTATTTTTCTTCAGGTTCACAAATTTCCTCTGAAATCGGGGTGGCCGCTTCTGCAGAACAATCTGACATTCCTCCAGCAAATCCTTGGGGTCTATAGGGTCCAGCCGTGCTGAGTCCAGCTGCCCCAGGCAGTCCTGGTGCTGGGATACGGCACCACTGCTCAGCGTCTTGGCGAGCACACTGTAGAGCCGGCTGGTGCTGTTTCCCATGGAACACACTGCAAGGGAAAAACTGGTGTTAGAGATGGTCCACCACAACTCTTCTCATCGTTTGGGTACTTTGCTGCAGTGCCAGCCATTGGTGGTTTGTGCAGGAGCCTGTTCCTGAGTCTGAGACAATATAAGAAGGACGCAGAGATAACATTAGTCCTGTCCAGTCTCATGTTCTGCCTGTCATCGGGGCCTGCAGCCTGCAAACAGCCTGGTTTAAGACTGTCTTCTAAGGCAATAAAGAAGTCTTTCAACCAGAACAGCAGGGCTAAGATTAATTCTGCATATGTTGTAGAAACACAATAAAGCACACTTTTCCGCTGCTCACAGAGGAGAGAGCCCAGCAGATGGACAAATGCTGCCTGATCTTTATTTTATGTACAGCATTTGTATCTGATGGAGATGGCACTCTGTATGGCCTGGTACCCCGTGTCCATCTGGGATGCCTCCCGCACTGATCCTGCATTAATTGACATTTGGGGAGGAGGGAAGAAGCCACCCAAAGAAATTTTTCTCGGAGGGGCTGCTAGGAGCTTCCTCTGTGCCTAGCAAAAACCAATAGCTGGCTAGCTCTGAGAATTGACAATCTATTAAACCCTTTAAAAACCTAGATCTGCCTCTGAGAGATTCACATTTTTTAAGGATGGGCAAGCCCAGAAAACCTCTCTTGGCTTCCGGCTTTTTAAGAGGTACATGGGTGCTGGCTGGACTGCCCCCACATGGCCAGGCCAGCCCCATGTGGCCTGGCTGAGATTTTCTCCCCCTGAGAGGTGGTGAGCAGGCTACTGAGCCCCTCACTGAGGAGTCCACCAGGCCCTATGCCAGCAGGCAGCTGGGGCCCTTCCCAGCAGAGCCCACCAGAAGCATTGCTGGGCCATGCTAGCCAGAGGCTGTACCAGTGCTGGGAGCAGCCCCGAGGCCAGAAGTGGACGGGGGCTGGAGTGGCCACCACTGGCCCGGTCCAGGAGCAGCCATGTGGCAGGGACTGAAGGGCCAAAAATTGGTGCAACCAAGACAACGGCGTGCTGCCACTGCTGCCTCAGCATGGCTTGCATGAACTTTGTTTAGCCACTTTTAGCCAGCCATGCTGGAGACAGAAAGACAAAAACAGCAGCAGCTTTTCTTGTTTTTGGCACTTGGCATGAAGAAAGTGCTGAGTGGAACTGGTGGCCAGCATGGCTCACACAGTGTCGGTGGAGACCATGAGACTAGCAGCAAGAGGCACAGCAAGCGATCTCCACAATGCACAGCCTGGATGAGATCAATCTTTCAGCACTGCAGAACTCTATAAAAACTGTTTCAATTGACAAAGCTTGAGAGCAAATCAACCTATGAAGACAAATTTTTTCCCAAATCAGGCAAAGGAAAGGGTGAAGACATGTAAGGAAAACAACATGGAACACTGAGGTCAGTAAAGAAGGAGTGAAATTCTAGTTAGGAGGGGACTGAGGAGATGCCTTGGTCTTGAGCTGAAATTCTATTTGTAAGCCTATGGTGAAGATACATTTTTGATATATCAGACTTAGTTTTTTCCCTGTAATTCATGAAGCGCATGGGGGGATGCAACATTCACCCACAGCCCATGAGTAAAGGGCACTTGTGTGTCACCCTGAAAACTCAGCTTTTGGAGCTTGTTGACATAATTTCTAAAGACTTTCCCAGGACAGTAACTGTAAACACAAATATGTATACATTCTTTCTGATACACATCTTTTGATGGACATCTCTCACGGCCAGTGTGGTTGGGAAAGTGTTATCCTGACCATCCAATCCCTGGCCGTGGTCAGAAACCTATAAATTGTGAGAGAAGAAATAAAGTCTCTCTTTCCTTCATCATACCTTGAGCTGCGTCTGTGTGACTTATTTCGTGTCCAACAGCGACACTTGTGCTGGAGCATGTGTATACTGAAAAGCTGTAATCGAATGAGAAGCTTGAACAGAGAAGGATGAGAAGCTCTGCCCCAAGGATAGAAGAAAAGCTTCTGTTCACAGAGATAAAAGAAGAGAACTTTTGTTTTCTTATGGTAGAGCAGCTCATCCTTAAAATAGTTCCCCATAAGTTGACATGGCCCATGAAAGCAGCTTTGGGAAAGCTGCAAGGCATGGAAGGGACTTTCACACTGCGAACAGATTTTTCTTTTCCTGGGCGGCTGATTTACTGTGACACTGAAGCCAGAAGAGAATTGTTTCTTGTGGGTAAGTCTCCATGGTATGAGAGAAACTCCTCTCCCTGCAAAAACTGATGAAAGACTGTTGTAGAAGTGGTAGCTGAAAATCTCAGGTTTTGTCTCCACACTGTCCATGGGAAAAAAAAAAAGGTTGTGAGGAGGGGAGGAGAAGTGTTCTGAAGGTTTTATTCTGATTCTAATTATTCTTTTAGTTCTGTTAATAAAGTTTTCTTTATACCTTTTAAGTTTTAAGCCTGCTTTGCCTTCCTCCTAATCCATATCTTGCAGCAAGAAATGAGTAAATCTAGTAGGTGTACTGGTGATTTTAGCCAGTGCTAAACCCACTACATTATTTGGTGTATTGGCTGGGAAACTCAAATTGGGGAACCTAAACCACAACACCTCCAGGCTGCAGACTCCAGGCTGCAGACTCCAGCCTGTAGAACAGCCAGCAGGGTGACTCATTTCCTCAGGTTAGTATTTAATAGGAATCTCTGATCACAATTTCATTTATCCCCGAAGCAGTAAGGCTGTCATGAGCATGAAGCAGCCAGATGCTTCTGCTGACTTAGACCTCAGGATGTAGAGTAGAGAAGGTGGTGTTTGCCAGCTCCATATCCCTATGTTCATTCCTCCTCACCCTCCTTTTTCCCTTTATCTCCTCACTCTTTTGTTCTGTACCCCCAGATTGGCAGTTTCCAGCACTCCCTGCAGTCCTTCCTGGACCCCAGCCATCTCCTGTTCCTTTGGCCTTCTTATTCACATGACCTGCACACAAGCTGCTGTCCCCAGCTCTCCTTGCTAATGCAGCTGGTCCTCACTCAGCCCTGTGTCTCTTACAGGGAGGCCCCCCATCCCACATGGGCTGCTACAGGATGGGGATGCAAGTGTGTCCCTGCTCTGTTTTGCTGTGAGGTGCTCCCTGCCCAGGGAGGCAAACATTTCGTTTCAGATAAGCATTGTTAAAGTGAGAGCTGTAGCTTTAAAGCCCAGAAGAGTGAATTCCATCCTCTGACTCAGGGGATGGGCCCTGAGAGCCTGGGAAGAATTGCTCCATCCTGGACCCCTCATGGGGTGACAGGGCTTGCTCCTTCAAACATAGACAGGAAGGGCAGTGCTTGCACCACAGCAACTTGCATAAGAGGCAACACTGACTGTTTTGTTGTTGTCTCAACTTACTTATTTACTCTGAATGCCTTTTGCAAAAGGAACCTTAAGCAAAAGAACTTCAGAGTTGCACTGCTGTTGGCCCACAGTGGTTTTAAAGTTTATTTGTACATCTGATTTACTTAAAAAAAGGAAGAGGATGAAATCTTGTCATCTTGTGCTCACATCTTGCAGAAGATTTGGGGTGCTACCCAACACACCTAAATGTTAAGACTGAACTAGAGCACTACCAATTTTAAGAGCTGGTGACAGACTAGACAGACTAAAAGGGCAGGCAGGAAGATGGACACCCTTACAGGAGGAAAAGAAAGACTGCAGTATAAGCCTCTTGCTGTCCTTGTGGTTAGGAAAATGGTTACATTTAAAAGACACTAAAAACTACTTGCTTTAAGGTGTGTTTTGTCTGTGTAAGTCCATGGAACAGTTCCAAGAAAGCTGTAAAATGGGAATTTAGATTAGATATAGGATGTTGTTCTCATCTCTGTCCTTTTAGTTAAAGTACTAGGAGTTCCTCAAACTGAGATGTGAGCTCACACACATTAATGTCTTTCCAGGAAAGCTATGTATAGTGTTTCAGTTTCTGCAGTCTTTCTCAGTTCACAAGTCTTCTCAAGAAGACAAGTACTGCTGAAGTAGAAGTGGCATTTAATAGGGAAAACATAAAATCCCTAAGCAGTACCCTGACACAGCTGGGAGGGAAGAGGTAGCAGGAATGAAGGCACGCTCTGTGCTGGATACAAAAGGGTGCAGTTTACACACAACCAGGGCTGCCAGGTAGCCATGCAGAAACCCAAAGAAATCAATACATCTTTTAATAGATGCTCCACACCACAAGGAGCCACTCACCTATTTATAGGACAGGTACAACCCATAGCTAAGTGCTGCAACTGGAGATAAGCACACAGTGTATTCTGCTGCCAGCAGCTGAGTACAGTCCCTGCCAGGCCATGGATGAACATGGCTCATGGGGGGGTCTCCAAAGGAATAGTGGGAAATTATTACCCTCCAAGAAGCCATTAGCAAGCTCTTAGGCCGCTTGTGGCTTGACCTTAGTCAGAGGGATGATGTTGAAAGGGACAAGTTAGGTGTAACACAGCTGGAGTCAAAGGTCTGTTGGCAAAGCCCTGAGCAGCTTACAGCTGTTACAGCAGGCTTAAGTTCAGCCTCCACCTGCCAAGCTGCAAACAAAGCCAGAGTTTTGTGTAAATCTCATTATCTCTGGGACCATGGTGTATCCAGCTCTTTGTGGGGCATAACGCATAGACTAACCTTAACTATGGCCTGGAACTGATCTGACAGCTTTTAAAGTCATGTCTCAGGAAGGAAAAAGAACTTCAGTATTCTTTTGAGGACCCAGAGAAGACTGTGTGAAAGAGAGTCTGGAACTGTAAATTAAGAACTTTCAGTCCTGGTGTAGGTGTCTAGAAAGTTCTTGGTTGGAGGAGGGGGGGTCCTTTGGAAAATTCCGCCTTAAGACGACTGTTTATCTGCACAGGTTCTTTGTACTCAAAGTGCTGAAATAATGACAACACAGACTGAGGTGTTCTGCAGAACACGGGCCAGACCAATAACCTGAATGTGAAAACTACAAACACAAAATCCATTTTGTTATTCAAAGTGCTTAAAATCAAAAAGTTGCTTCCTCTCAGCAAAGGTGGTACCTCAGCATAATAAGAGCAAAGGAAGAATTCAAACTGTGAATTAAATGTAAGAACAGGGTGTAACATTCAAAGATTTCTTGTATCATGCAGCAGAGAAGAGATGAACTTCTAGGATCTCCGGCAATGAGCCATAGGAGACTTTGCTTCAGAGACAAGAGCTGCAGAAGGGTATTGGGCCCTGACCTTTTAGGTAAGGCAAAGAACATTCTCATTTCCCTTCCTTTCAGGTCATACCTCCCAGCACCAGTTTCAGCCAGAAGTCCTACCCTGTTTACCACAAGGCTTTCCCTGCCAGGTGAATGGCTCCACACACCTGCAGTCTGGAGTTGCATCAGCCTCCACAGCCTCAGAAGCTGGCAGCAGCTAGAGATGCCCTCCCTGTAACCCCAGTCATAGGAAAAACTTGACAGGCGCCATCTCCACGTAGCAAAATCTGTGCTACCAAGGTATCATACTACATGTGCAACCTTGTCTGGGACAGCAATGAGAGTATGTCAGAGTAGGACAGAAGCTGCCTGTTCTCAACAGGCAACATCAGAAAGAAGAGAAAACCTCAAATTCTGCCTTCAGTAATAGAGAATCAGTGTTTGGCACAAGCTCTGGAAACCTTTATCTTCATGAGGGCTTTATTAATCATGAACTTGATTCTGTCATCACTCTGACGCATATGCTCCTCTTCCTTGTAAGTGCCATGAAGTTTCAATCCTGCCACATGGCATCCTGGCCTAGCTTCAACAGGAGGAATGGAAGCACCCTGCCCCAGCCTGGCTTTTACATTCCTCCTGTAACAGCAGCAACAGGGAATGAAGTCACTTCACCCCAAGCCTAGCTGAAGGCAGTAGGGCAAAGTGGATCTCCTGCATGCCAGGTATGTAATACAGCCTCAAACATATTGCCCAGAGAAGCTGTGATTGCTCTATCGCTGGAAGTGTCCAAGTTCAGCTTCAACAGGGTTTTAAGCAACCTGGTCTAGTGAGAGGTGTCCCTGCCCATTGAGGGAGGGCTGGAACCAGATGACCTTTAAAGACTCTTCCAACCCAAACCATTCAGTGATGAATAGTTAGGCTTATCACCTCTCCCACCAACAACTATCTGGAGCAATAGTGGCTGCTGCCCTGATGCTGCAGCTTTCAGCAGGAATGGTTCTGGATGAGCATTCTAAGCCATGGCCAAAGTCAACAAAGGTGGCTTATGACTGCATCTGACAGCAGGGGTGTGGTGGGTATGTCACTGCCCTGATCCAGGTCTGGTCATGGTTAGAGTGCAGGGTGTGGGGTGCATGCCCAAGGTGGTGTCCACACAGGTTGTATGGGCACTTTCCAAGTCTCATGTGGGAAATGAAGAATGGGGTATAATATTTAATGGTACAGGCCAATGACTGTACTGAATGACCACTGCTGCCTGCCAAGAGAGTAAGCTGGGGTGTTGCCACACACTGTCTTGAATGAAAAGACCCCGCTATGAGTCAAGCTCATCCTACACAAATTGCAACGCTAAAAGAGGCCAGCTCAGTTATCAGCATGCTCCCGACAGCGGCATATGGACACTGACCCTCTAGATCACCAGACAGGTCACCCCACCGATACCTGTACCTAGCCTACATGCGGGCGCAGAGGGTGCCCTAACCCTCAGATGGAGAACACCGAGCCAGAAAACGCCTGAAGCTCCAGCAGGCTGTCCGGCAGCGCCTGTCGCGATGCAGCGGGATGCTGCCCGCTCACACCGGGTTGGCGAACTCCACGGCCGCTGCCTTAGAGCCCAAGGGCCGGTCCAGTCCCGGAGAGGTGGCTGGTGAAGGAACAAGGAACACGATGTGGGCAGGACAGTCCAGATCCTGCTCCAAGAGCAGCAGCCCAGCACCAGTCGCCCGGCTGTAACCCTGCGCGGTTGCCGGGGCGGCTACGTACCCTCCTTGGTCAGTACCCACCTGTACGGGGCGGCGTCCCCACGGCAGGCGGGCCGCCCGCTGCCGCCCGCGGGGCGGCGTGGCCGGGGGACGGCGGGTAGGAGTGGGGCCGCGGCAGCGGCAGGAGAGAGGCCGAGGCGGCGGCGGGAGCGCAGCAGAGGGCGGGGAGGGCCGAGCAGAAGCAGCGCGCGGAACTCTGGTACATGCTCCCGGCTGGACGGAGCAGGACCGGCAGGGATCGGATGAGACCGGGAGGAACCAGCGCGCACCTTCTCCCTCCCCCACCCCGCGACCACGCTTATAGAGGCGACGGCGCCTCGCGCAGCGCATACATCGGGCACTACCACCCTCACTCGAGAGGGAGAGACAAAGTACAAACAAATTCTCCCGGCACCGTCTCCCGCACACCGAGATCGCTCGCAAATACCGGCAGGGCAGCGCTTTCCGCGACTGTCCCGCGGCTTCCGCTGCCGGAGGACGCTGCGGTAGGAAGAACGCGCCCCGTGGGCGCTCCCGCCTCCCCTATCCCGCCGTGGAGTGGTTTGGCCCGGAGGAGGTTTCCCGCCGGTGATGTCAGCAAGGGGCGCCCTTTGATCCCACGGACGTCATGGCACAGTGGCCGCCGAGCCCCACCGGGAATTGCGGGGCTCGCACGTGTGCGAGCCCATATGCAGCCGCACAGGTCTTTGTACCGCTAGAGAGAGGCACTGGGCTGCCTCGCTGAGACGCGCCCCTCGCCCTCCCCACAGGCGCCACGTCCCCAGGACCACGTCGAGAGAAGGACATTACCCCAGCGCAGCATCCTACACGTGCCATTCCCAGTGGGAGGAGCTTGCGAGGCGCTGGACTGGAGGGAGAGCAATGGAGCAATCCCCGATAAGGGGGTCTGGGTCCCAAAGCAGGGAGCTGGGGGTGTCTCTGCTGGGTACTCTTGTTTCTTGTTCCCCCTGCTTCCCGTGTCCTCTTCTCTCCGTTGCCTTCTGTCAGGCCAGAGAGGCCAAGGGCAGCTCGAAATTCCTGTGCTGAAGGTGTCTACAGCTAGTCTGAAAAAGCTTCCTTCTGAAAAGGTGACTTTTTTTTTTTTTTTTCCCAGAAATATTTAATTTTTTATGTGTTTGATAAACTACCAAGGGGGTCTTGGGGAGGCAGATGCCTTCTGTGAGGGATGCTGCTGCAGGAACTAGGACGAGCTGGCAGCATGGCATTAGACCTGGGTCTGCTTAAATGCCCCCCGGGCTCATCCCTCTTTTTCTCAGGCTTTACCTTGCAAGGAATATGGCATTAGGGGACAGCTGCCGATCCCTGTTGGTGTTCCAGTGCCTGCTATCAAGGTTTTTTTTCCAGCTTGCTGTCTACTGGGCTTAGGATGATTATAGCCATGATCTGGAGACAAGAGAGAATAGTAGAATCATTTAAGCGGGGAAAGACCTCCAGGATCATCAGGGTGGAAAGTTTTGTTTGGGTGCTGGGCATGTCCTTTTCTTGGTGGGGTCCTACACCCCAGCAGCCCAGTGCACCAACTATAAAACACGATGGGGGACACTCAGGAAAAGGGGCACTGGGGAGGCTAAGGATGCTTCTAGTCCTGTCACATTATGTCCATGACCACATGGAACCAAAAACCCACCTCTCCAACTGCCAGACAGTTCAAGAACTGATCAATATGAATGAATAGTGATCTCAAAAGTATGGTGCAAGCATTAAAAAAAAAACATTCCAGAGCAACCTCAGACAAGTTGTCTCAGTTCAGCAGCATCACAGGCTGGGCTCCGCTGCTGAGCAGAAGTCAGGTTTTGGAGAGGATCTTACCTCTGTTCTTTGTGCTGTCAGGATAAATTACCTGCAGGCTGCCTGTGTGGGTGACATGTGACCTTGTTCTAAGCTATAAGCAAAGGGGATTTCACAACCTCCCTGAGCTCCCAGAAAGCTCTTGTCTGATTTGGTTTTGGTCACATATGTAGGCATGCCCCTAGGTACAGAGGAAAGGGAGTTTGGACCTCTCCAGGGACAATATTGGCCTCCAGGGCTGGAAGTAAATGCAAGGTGCTATCAGAAAGATGAGACTCGTCTTTTCTACTGGCATGTCATAAGATCTCTGACTTTCTAGGTGCTTATCTTCCCTAAGCATAACAGCTGATCTTGC
Organism: Cyanistes caeruleus; assembly: GCF_971803275.1. NCBI lineage: Eukaryota > Metazoa > Chordata > Aves > Passeriformes > Paridae > Cyanistes > Cyanistes caeruleus. Next base: position 62,525,087 of record NC_141705.1, read on the forward strand.
TTTCCCCAGTGCAGGAAGTACATCTTGGCTTGGGCAACACTGGTTTATCCCTGTCCTTGTTCTAGCAAGTCTTAAAATCTTGCAGACTTGTTTTTCATGGGCCTGGTCTTTATTTTCCCCTATAAAAAATAAACATGCTTCTTTCACATCATGTCTTCTAAATCTTTTCTTACTGCTCTCTCCTCAAGCCTCTCCTTGCTCCAGCTCTTCCCCACTGTCTCCTGCATACTGCCCACCACAAATTTGCTCAACTTTCTTTGTCTCCATTCCAGCTACATTTGTCATTGTCAGGTCATTCTTCACCACAATTTTCATAGTGCAAGGAGCTTTACATCTATAGAGCATCTATAGAGCAGCTGCAGTTTCAAAGGTGGGTCCTAGATCTTGGTGCTTAAACTTACACCTGGCTGTGTGTAGGCTCATCTAGCCCTCCCTTGTTATGTGCAAACAGGATCCCAGAGAGTGACCAGCGTTCTCAGGGCCCGAAGCACACTATAGAAAATGCTGACAATTTAAGATGAAGGAATGGGTTCTCATTTGGCAATCCAACAACTGGTTTATTGAACCCAGCCTCAAATAAGTGCAGGGACAAGAACCGAGGACTGGGCTAAGAGCACAGGGTTAAATGAGGGGCAAAAGGGACGAATCTGAGGGTCGAGGTCTAATAGGGACAAGGGAAAGTGGTGCAGGAGTGGATAAGGGTTAGGAGAACCAAGGGGATAACAGGGGTGGAACAGTGTAGCAAAACAGAGCCAATGGAGGTTAAGGAAAGGAAGAACATTCTAGGAAGGGCACTTGAATGGTGAATGGGGATGAACAAGGGTGACATCAATCCCCTCACACTATCAGAACACTAGAACCCAAAAGGCACCAACATGTGGCTGCAAAAGGCCTATGGGAGGAAGGCCTTTTCTTACTCTATTCTAGAGGGGCATTTCTCTACTTTTGCCTCTGCCCCTCCAGGGTTGAGGCATTTTGGTAACAAGCCCCTGGGCCTCCAAACTCCCTAAGCAAAATACTCTAATGTAAATGTTTTCAAACAAACTAAAAACCCTGAGAAAGATAATTAAACAACAGGTAGGTAATTAGTTCCTCACTAACTTTTTAAATTTTGTTTTCTGTAAAATTAAGTAGCCTGGCCTCAGCAGAGAATGCTGGGAACATGGGGGAGAAGAAAGGAGGGAAAAGGCTGGGCCCCAGATTTTTCTGCTTTCAAGCACGTGGGGCATTACTTGAAGATCTCTCAGCTTTGATTCATATCCTTTCCACTTTAAATAAGCACAGAAGAGACAGAGGCTTGACTGCCATTCAAGACTGGGAGTCCTTGTGAGGCTCTGTACCTGACCAGGCTTGTCTGCTCTCAAGTCTGGGCACACTTATCAGAAGGGCAAACTTGTGACTGAGAGTTTATTTTTATGCTTGTTGTGCATGAACTTCTGTAGTCAGCTTGTTCTCCCCTTTTCAGAAGACCAGATTCTTCTGGAACGAAAGAGTGGTCGGTGATCCAAGGAATCCATGAGCTGTCCCAATGGCCCTGCCATTTCTGGCAGGATTTGGCAAAGAAAATCCCTGACAGTAATGGCCAAGGGGATAGGTAACCTGGGTTTTGCTGCTGACAGATTAGAGACTTGGTAACAAGGAAGCTGCTGGCTTTGTGTCCTGCTCAGGAGATGAGGCAGCTGGGCCCCTCTCTGAGCTTCAGGTCCTCAGATCCTGTCAGGCATTTTCTGGCATTCAGGTATCATTCCTGATGGCTTTTTGTTCTGCCCTCCTGCTCCATGGAAAAAAACTTGGATTTTCCCTAGAGCTGGCTGCTCATCCTCCTCACCTCCCATTCCAATGGATTTCTTGGAGCTGCTCACCACCTAGTGAGCTTAGAAGTACTTAAGTAACTAATGAATGGGAGTGCAATATGTTTGTTATTTTCAGGGAGTTTGGTTTAGGCCAAACCACCTCTTCATGTGATCTCCAAGGAGGAAGGACAGAAGGTTTCCTGCTTCTTGCTGTACTGCATGTGCTTTTCTCTGTTCTTTTGAGTGTTGGCTTTACTTAGCCACGTGTGCCCATGCTTGCATGACTATTGTAGTGGCCAACAGCTGGCTTGAAGGCCTCATAGTTATAATGAATTCCAGTTACATAACTGAAAAGTAACTAATTATATAAGTACCTTGACCAGTAGATTATGTAACTTGACCTACACTGACAAGCAGGCCCAGGCCATTGGGGACACGGGCTGCTACTGGCTGGTTGGCTGGGTGGCAACTGGTTCAGCCAATGGAGATTAACTGTGCACACCTTTAAATCTATATAAGGAAAAGAACACTCAATAGAAGTTGGCTGCTGTGCATGAGCTTTGGTGTGTTTATTTGTGTCCCTGTCTTCAACATCAAAGCAACGCATGACAATAAAAAAGGCATTTGTAAAAGAAAAATAAGTCCCTGATGAAGCTATTATCCACACATACTGCTCTGTTCCCAGGATTGGGAAGAGAGGTGAGGTAGCTCCAAAATGTGAATCAGTGCTTACTTGGCATTCCTTGGGGTGATTCAAAAGCCCTACTAGCCTTCTATGGAAAGTAAAATCCTTCTGAAAATACACAGAACATATGATTAATTTTAGGTGCATGTGACTTAGTGGAAAGAGAGAAGATTCTTCAGGAATTGATCACATCTGACTGGTGTTTCCACAGGCTGGGAACAGTAAGCAAATGGAGATGGAGATGATGGAGATGGAGATGGAGATGGAGATGGAGATGGAGATGGAGATGGAGATGGAGACGGAGATGGAGACAGAGAGAAGGGGTCTAGGTGAAAGGGTGCATAGGCTGTGAGAAATACTTTTTTTTTTAGTTTTTTTGACCTGGTCTTACCCTGGAGATGCTGATGTTTTAAGTGTCCTGCCTGGACTGTTAATCCTTTTCCAATGTTGTGAAAATGCTCAGGACCACCAGGCTGTTGTTACTAAAAAATATGGCTTTGACTGAAGTTTTTCCAGCATCTAATAAAAACAATTATTTCCTCAAACTCCCCTTCCTTGGGATTAGGAATGAGCTGAGGATAATGATCCTTCCATCTCCTTAGTCATTTCCTCCCAAGCGGTCATCCCTGCATCAAGAAGGCATTTGTACTGTGTTTGGTACTGCCAGCACTAACTCTACTAACTCTACTCAACACAATTCTAAGTGCCAACATTTTCAGCTTGGAAGAGTATGTTCTGAAGCTACCATCTCTGGGGAGATGGACAGCAATCACTAGAGTGTCACAGTGGATTAGCAGAAGAAAATCTGTGGCAGTTTGATTCTGTGCGGCACAGATGGCTATGGGCATGGTGGGTTTGAACTTACTGGTGCACACGCATCCCATCACATGATTTCTCCCATGAGCAATGCCATCACCCAGAGTGCTGGATGCTTTCCTGTGGGATGCCTTGTGGCCCCCAGGATGCCCTTTTCCCTTGTCAAGTCACCAGGAGCTCTTCACCTCCCCACCATCAATCTGCTGTGGGGCCTCCTCCCTTCCTGGGCAGCAGGCTGGGAGTGCTTGCCTGCTCTCCCCTTCTTGCCTTACCTTGTTTTTGGGCACCTGGGAAGTAGCAGTGAGCCAGGACTAGTGGCAAACATGGGGATCGTGGTAAGTTTGTGGGAGGCTGCCCTGAAACAAGTTCACTTGAGGTGAAGTAGGGCATAGATTTAGGTGTTTAAAACAGGTGGCATTGCCATAGATAGCTGAGATAGCTTTCTGAAGCTCTCAGCTCTCATTTGTCAAGCATTTCAGTCACTAAAGCATTTCACAAAGTGGAGCTCTGCCACTTGAACCCAGTATCTGTCTTGTTGAGAAATGAGTAGCAGCAAGTCTGGGTAGCAGATGGTAGAGTGTTCCAGGCAGTTAAGGAAGAGGTAATGATAGTGACACTTCTGACATCTTTTTAAAGAAACATGCACATCACTTCATCTCAGATATGAATATACAGTACAGTGGGGATGATTAAATAGAGTACTTTGTATTTAGAAATAAGACTTCTACATGAGGCAGCCAGACTTCGTCTTTACTTGCTCAGTACCTCTCTGAATCTACTTTCTGTCACTTCATAATGTTTTGAATACTTATTCGTGCTCCAAGGACCTGCTATATGCCTTTTTTAGGCAAAGCCATTTTATTTTCCTTCTCTGTGTGTTAGTGACTTGGAAGGGAACCAGTGAATAGCTCTCCTTGGAGCCAGTGCAACCACTTGCACTGCAATGCTCACCTGTATCTGGACAAGAGGAGAATCATTAATTTCTATTTAGCACATTTAGCAAACATTTCTATTCAGCCATTAGTCTGCCTTTTGAGACACAGAAATTGACACGTTTTCCATTTAGGATGTTATTGTGACATGGCTGTAGCTTTTGAGCAGCTGTCAGATGGTGACATGATTTTCAGGGGTCCTTACAAAGGTCAGGTCTGGCAGGGCTACCATTTCCTGACTTGCTGGAAAGACCTGAAGCACCTTGTGATGCATGAGTGGTTCACCTGCTTCTGCTCAGAGCCTGAGGCAAATGGGAGGCTAGTGGAGTGAGCGCCATTGAAAAGACTGGGATTTGCACAATCTTTCCAGAGCCCAAATCAATGGAGGTGCTGCCTCTGTGGAACTTTTGGTGGTGAGGCACTTCCTGGCACATAGGCATGTAGAGGCAACAGGAGTGCCTCTAAGTGCCTCTAAGTGCCTCTAAGGCTGTGCAGTAGCATCATTCATTGTCATTGGTCCTCCCTGGTGCCCCTTCAGAGGTGATCTGCAAGTGCTGCTCTCTGACACATGCTCCAAGGGGTGAAGATCCATCCTCCTTCCCAATGAGTGCTTTGAAATATCTTAGGCTAAGATAAGGACAGTCCTCTTGACATAAGCATCATTTTTCTGTCATTACTACTGTCTGGGCTCCTGTTGAAAAGCAAAGGGATGGAGAACTGTGGTCTGACATAGGGATGCCAAGGCTGGGCACCGCAATCCTCATGTAAAATGATGCTAGTTTTCATCTTTGGAAGTAAATGCAGCTTCTATTTTTCATGCTCTCTTACCCTGATTTCATGGTACTTTGGTGCCTCAGTAAAGAAACCTGCCAGTCATCAGTTTCCAGGCGATAAATTTGTAATTGAAGAGGGACTGTCACCGTGGAGCTGGCAACCAAGCCCAGGACTGTACTTTCCCCCGGGGGTGTGCTCAATGGAGGCACGCTGGTTGGGCTGCCTGGAGGTAGGACTTCAGGCAGCTCCCACCTCCTGGTGGCCATAATCCAGCTGTGTATGCGTCACTGCCCCTGCTGATTGTGCAAGTGCCCCTGTTGCCAGAGTGACCTGGGGCTTTTGTAACCCCACTGGCAGAACTCTGGGGGGCTTTGCCCTCTACCCCACCTTGACCCTGGCTTTCCCCAGTGGCTTTGCTCAGCTCTGACCAGCCTCAGCAGGAGTCAGAAAGCCTGAAATTCAGGCTGGGAAGTTCTTGGTGCTGCTAAGCACACAAAATTGGAAACTTCCTTTTGGGCATCTTGATGGAGTTTTGGGCTTCTTGTGTGATCTGCAGCCACCCTGACCTTAGGGCACCAGATTGCAAGTGGCTGAGCAGCCCCTGACCCCTTTGCCCTGGTCCAGGCAGTGAGATGGCAAAGCTTAAGGTTTTGCTAACTCCCAGCCACAAATACAAGGGTTGGGAACTGGCCACTTCTCAAGTGGCTCACTGAGCTGTGTCCTCTCCCCAGCTGTGTGCCAGAGGCGCTGCTTTGCTGAGGTAATGTAAACAAGTCATGGCAAAGGCCACCTGGCTGTGCCTAGGTTTATCACCCTGCAAAAAAGACCTGCTTGTTCAATAGCAAATTCCTCTGTGAATTCACAATGTGAATTGCATAGATTTAATTATTAATCAATATTTGTCCTTCCAGGGCAGCTTCAGGAGACATGGAAAGGTTCTCTTCCCTCCATGGGTACAACCTGGAGTTTGGGTGAATCTGCTGTTTTCCTCAGAGAACAGCTGTACTTTCTGCCTCTATTGTGTTCTAGTTTCTTTTTTTGAAAGAAGTTCTAGTTTCACCTCTGTCCCAAGGATATCAGGGGATTGATTAGGGTTCTCCCTAACAGACTTTCATTAGCTCTAAGTCCAGAAGACAGTTTGCAGTGGAAGTCCAACTGGGAGCTGATCCCTGCAAGGTGAGAGCTTGACATGGCATGCTTCCCCTCTTCAAGGAGCTGTCAGTACTGTCTTCTGATTTCCTTCACTGCCATGTGTCAGTCTCCCCCAACTTCTCTTCAGCCTGTTTTGTGCTTTACTGCCCTGGGGTTCAATGTGTCACCATAGCTCAGACCTGGCTTTTGGAGCATGTGCCACCGCTATCTCCTGCTCCTGGGTGTATGGCATGGAGCAGGCAGCCCATGACTGGCTCTGACTGATGCCAGAGAAGTGCTCCAAGGCAGGAATAGTCTGAAGAAATATTGGTTTTATTATCTCTTGGCTGTTTGGTGAGTTGCCCAGGACCCTTCTGAGATCCTGCTGAAATTGTTTAAATGATATTTCATCCTTGGCCTCTGGACATAAGGTAGGGATGCACTCACTGACAGACAAGGTGAGGGCAGTGAAAGAGTCATGCAATAGATCCACAAATGTGATATTCTAAAAAATCCAAAGATACTTCTGGGATAATTTCAGTATTTCTGTTGGATGGACAAGGGCAGTTTTGAATAACTCATCCTTTGCAAGGAAGCAGAGACTGCCCTATGAAGGACACTTCACCTCAGGAAATTAGGACCTTGTTCAACACTAAATCTGTTTCCCCTCCACTGAACTGAGTCCAGATCAGCAGAAAATTCCTCCTGAAATGGACAACAAGCCCTGGGCATTAAAATTCATGGTGGGAGGACTGTTCAGGCAACTCAGAGGCAGCCCAGTGACCTAGTCCAGCAGCAAGGCTGCACCGAACAAACCTGTGAAACAAAAAACATGCCTGCAAATGCAGTGAAGCCAGGGTGGTTGACTCCAGCAAAGCTTGAATGTGTGTCCTGGAGGAGAAAGACTGTTTTTCAATCTGTGACCTAACTGAGCAACCTTTCTGTAGCACCATTCAAGATCCAAAGTCTAGTAAAGTAAAGGTCTGATTTTCACTCAAGCTCGGGGCTTTTAGGACACTGTCAATGTGCAGTATCCTGGACTGGTGTCAGTATATAGAAATCCTGGAAGCACTTATTCTGAAGTACAGAGCAGGGCAGACATGCAAGAAAAGAAATGCACTCACCACAACTGACTGAAAGCCTGTCCGGCCGCTGGCAGTAGCCAAGTTTACATTATCACCAAATCTTCTGTAATTGCTATACTGACTGTTGTTGTAAATGTAGGAATTTACCATTTGGTTGTCCACATGAAACAGCATAGATTTATTGCTCTCAGTTTTTATGGCCTTTCTTGAAATTACCTCTTGTATTGTCACCTTCATTTTAATCGCTGAGAGTCATTATGAAGACCAGCTCCATTTCCAGGTTCTGAGATGTGGTTTACAAATAGTGTTCTCCAATTTAATGTCCTTTTCTTCACTGCACATGCTTTACTTGTTGTTAGGGGGTCTTCAGTCTTCGTTTGGGGGTCTTTTGTCAAAGGCTTCTTCTCTTCCTTGTTGTCCTTTGGGTAACCTTACAGGTTTGCGCATGCATACTAAGTGTTGTGTTACATGTAAGTCTACTAAGTAGTCTTATATTTACTGAATTTTAGGCCCAATGCGTAAAGTAGTTCTAATTTTGTCCATCTCAAGGTCATTTTCATCTTGAGACATCACCTTCCAAACTACATCCTGTACCTTAATTTTGACATGTAACATCTGTAAAGGGGTGCATCTGCCTTGTAACAGTAATTTTCTTGATCATTTCTAATAATAACTTTCCAGTTAGTTGCAATTTAGTTAGCATGAATCAATTCCATTTATTACAGGAGCAACCAGTGAACCCATGAATGCCCACTGGAGTTGCAGGTAACCGTAGAGGGGACATTCCACCCGTCATCCCACCCTAACTAGAGAGGCATATCCTACCCCAACCCAAGTTTTAAGATGGGTTCAGGAATGTTGACTGTAGAACAGGACGTATATGGACATTTTAAGTTAATTTTATTAGTTCATGGGAAGGAGGTCGGGAAGTGAGAGCTTTAAATCATCGTAAAATGGGTCTGTTGTGATTTTCTCGGTGGCACTACAAGTGGTGCGTGCACTAACATCTATACGATGGACTTCTGGGATTCAGTGGGGGGGGAAGCTTTATGATTTAACAACTAAGAAGGATTCTGCAGCGCCTCGAATGCTCCCCACCTTCTACACAATATTGGACGTGCTAAAACTCAAAAAGTGCCACCGTTGCCGCCACCACCATATCCTCGGGGAGGGAGGGGCCCCTTTCACGGAGCCAGCAGCTGCCAGGCCAGGGTGGAATATGCTCGTGGCTTCTCTCCCTGCCTCCTGTCGTGACCCCAGCTTTATGACCACCTCCCAACCTGACTGTCCCCTACCTCTCTGACCCTGGGAGTGGGACACAAAATCGGAGCGGAGTTGGAAATGCAGGAGCCCTTGCAAATTGCAACAAAATTGCCATTTCACACCCCCCTCCTTCTTGCCCCTTGGACTGCCCTGAAGTGGAGACAGAAATGGAAATGGAGCTGGAAAAGACGCTGCGCTCGGAGGAAACATAGGCTCACCCTGTTACTCTGCTGCCCCGTTTCTACCTCCAACTTCTCTGCATGGGTCTAAAGATGCCTCGGTCCGTACCATTTGCGACCCTCGGCCCCCCTCCCTCTCGCCCTCCCCCTCCTCTCCCCCAGTACCTCTGTTGACCCATCTCCCTATTCATTTGAAACAAAGCTAGCTAACAGTCGTGCTCTGCAGCACACTCCAACCAACCACGGAGTGAAATTCCAATCTGGGTGAGATTTCCTCACCCAGCCCCACCTCCAGCTCCCCCCTTCACTCCCCCGGCCCCTGCTCTGCTCCCTCTCTCCCTGCTCCTCCTCCCCAAGGCAGGCTGCACAGGGCTTGCACCGCCCCTGCCCGCCCCTTCAGCCCCGAGCCACACCCCTCCTGGGGGGACTAGATCCACTCCCACCGCCCTCCCGGAAGCCCCGGTCTCGAACATGGCGGCGCCCATGCTGGGGGCCACAAGGGTTGATGCTGGGGCTGGGGCCAGATAACATGCACTGCCACTACGTATCCAGCAGCAAAGGCACTGTGTTTGTGCCCTCTCCTCCCTCTTCTGAAGAGGATTTAAGCCCTTCTGGTTCCAGCAGTTTCATTGATCCATGGGAAAAGATCAGGACTAGTGCGGTAAAGGAAAGAGATAGGGAGTTTTTTTTAACTTCTAAAATCGCAGCTTTTCCAGTGCTGGTTCTAGGTGGGAGCCCCTAGTCTCAGCCTAAGCAGACCATTGAAAGACAATTATAGAAGAAAAAGCTAAAGATGAATTGGTGCTAAAACTAGGCGTGTCGATTGCAAATCCTGAATGCAAGAAAGTGTTATGAGCCTTTTCCACCAACCCTGAGCCAACCTTAATGCAAATGATTGAAGTTTGTAACTGCCTCAGGACCCCGAACACTTGGTTGTACTACATGACAAAAACAGGGCTAGGAGACCTTCTTCTCCTGTTTTAAAGCCTTTATTAGAATCAGCTTGGGGTGGGGGGCCCGACGGGTCGCGCGCACACCGCCGTTGCTCCCCTGAAGCAGTTCGGAGGAGGAGGAATGCGGCTCTTCCTATGGGGTACAGTGTAGGCAAAGCCAGGACCTCCATCCTCACGGGTAAACCCAGAGTCCCCTTTTGGTTTGAAAGTCCAGGGGTGTCATCTCTAGCGAGTCTCTTATCAGTCATGGTGAGGAGAGCGGAGTTGGCGGATAGTGTCCTTTGATCCCGACTCCAGGGCATCGCTCTTGGTTTCTTTATTTCGTGTTCCGATGCTCCATGGATCGGGTTTTTCGTCCGGGATGGTGTTTTTCGGTAGCTGATTTGCATAAGCTCCGATCGCCATCTTGGGAAGTCTTCAACCCCGGTCGCCGTGTCGGGAAGTCTCCGACTCCGGTCGCCATGTCGGGAAGTCTCTGACTCCGGTCGTGATAGGACAGGGGTAACAAGGAACAGTTTGGCATGGAACTCAGAACCGGAACACTTCAGAACCTGGAACAGAGGCTGGAAAGAACACTTGCAAAACCTGGACTCCAGGTAGGGCCTATTCATATCACTACAGGCTCAGGCAGTGGGACAGGGAGTGGCAGGGGCTTTGGCAGCATTGTAGATTATACCTCAAGGGCCTCTACAACAGCAAGGTCCTAGTGCTGCCACACAAACTGTCCCCCAAGGACTACAGCAGGAAGGTCCTGGTCCACGTTTCCAATGTGGCGAACACGGACATTTCAAAAGAGACTGTCCTTGACAGCTGTCCTGCGGTGACTTTATGATGCTTGTATCCCCAGTTGCCTTGTTTATGTTACACATTAAGTTCTGCACCTTTATGACTGCCTCTGAGAATGAAGAGGGGGGGAAGAAGAAGCTGCAGTTTGTGTTGAGAAAGAGCCCTCACTGCCCCACATCCTGCTCCTGGACTGTGATGTCTGCAGCAAGGACAGACAGTGAGACAGAGCTCTCTTTTGCTTTTAGTTAGTTTTTAGCTGAAGCAGAGAAGTTCCCTGGACTTTTTTTCCTTTTTTCTTGGGTCTGTTCAAACCTACTCTGGACTGAAAACCCAAACAAACCCTGGGAGTTCACGCCTGTGGCCCACCGGGGCCTGGGCCTCAGCACTTTCCAGTGCTGGAGGGACTGATAAGAGCCTAAGCAAGCCAAGCTACACCACATGAAAAGGACTTCTTCTGGATTTGCCATCTCATCGAACAGCAAGAGGTTTTATTATTTAATATTATTCAATTTCTGTTAAATAAACAGTTTTTTCCACTTTTCTCCAAGGAAATCTTTTTACCCAAAGTTGGGGGAGAGGCTGCTTAAATTTGCTTTCTGGAGGGGCTGCATTTGGAGGTTTTCTCCCCAATTTGCTCTAAATCAGGACAATAAGTTACTGCATTCTGCCCTTAACATAATTCCAAAACTACTAAGAAATGATATGCCATTAGGTGCACTCACTGTCTTTTCAGATGGCTCAGGGAGGTCCCATAAATCTGTTGTAACCTGGCAAAACCCTGTAACACACAAGTGGGAATCTGACATCCAAATAACAGAAGGATCACCACAAACAGTTGAAGTAGCTGAAGTTGTTAGAGCTTTTTCTAAGTTTACATGTCCTTTTAATTTAGTTACTGATTCTGCTTATCCTTGTCAAGAGACCTGAAAATTAATTTCTAAAAACAATTGCTCATGACTATTTATACTCCTTGCTTAAAAATCTAATTTTTAATTTTTCTCAGAGACAGGATCCCTGCTTTGTCTTGCACATCCATTCCCACACCTCATTGCCTGGACCTCTGACAGAAGGTAATGAGCAAGCTGATACACCAGCCATGACAGTGCAGGTAACACTGCCTAACGTTTTTAAGCAGGCAAAACTAAGCCATTCATTCTTTCACCAGAGTTCTCCTGTGGTATATTGCATGTCTAAAATCTCTAAAGATTGATAGGAATGATGGGTTTATCTTTACAAACAAGCTGTGAGTCTGCTGATAAGATGCAGCTATCAGTGACAGACAACAGAAACAATGGGATGGATTCCACTAAAAGATCAAAGAGGCACTGAAAGAGCACCATGAATTCCACAAAAGTTAAGAATTAAGAAGGGATTATGCATTGGGGGGGTGGGGGGAAAGGTACCCCAGGTATCAGGCGTTCCGGGAAGCCTGTACCTCTCAAGTACCTCAGCCTGTGGAGAAAGAGAGAAGGGACAAGCAGCCAAGAATTAGGATAAAAAGGAGGCTTCGCCCTCCAAAAATTTGAGAGACCCCAGGGGAATGCCCCCTGGCCTCTCCCTTTATTGTAATAAAGAAAAAGGACTCCTCTGTCTCCTTTTTGGACATAAACCTCTGATGTTTGTGGATTGATTTTCCTGACAAGATCAAGACAAGGCAGTTGTTACCACATGCAGTGATTGCCAGAGGTAGTCGTTACCTTCCATAGGAGCAGAAGTAAACTCTAGAGGGCTTCAAATCTGGCAAAGTGACGTAACCCATTATGTGTCTTTTGGCAAATTCAAATATTTACACGTATTGATTGGTACTTTTTCAGGGGCAATCTTTGCCTCTGCGCAAGTGGATGTGGCAGCTGGAGATGTCATCAAAACTTTCTTCAAGCATTTGCAACACTAGGCATTCTACAGGAAATAAAAACGGATAATAGGCCAGCTTACATCTCACACAAATTACAACAATTCTTTAATATGTGGGAAATAAAACATAGTACAGGCATTCTCCACTCCTCTACAGGACAATCAATTGTAGAAAGAGCTCATGGGTCTCTCAAAAAAATTCTAGAACAACAGAAGGGCAGAATAAAGACCCTGTCTACTGTAGAAAGGCTCAGTAAAGCTACATATGTTTTCAGTTTTCTGAACTCATTTATGGAACCTAACCCCCCAAGCACCAGACATTTTTCAAACACCACACAAGCACAGTTAGAAGAGAGAGCACCCGTTCTAATCAAAGATCTAGAAACCAGCAAAATGTAGGGCCTTTCCCACTAATTATCTGTGGAAGGGTATATGTTTGTGTCTCTACAGATAAAGGACCTCGTTAGGTTCTGGCAGGAAATATAAAACCATATTTGCAGCCTCTACAGGAACACCAAGATGTTGTACAAGAGAAACCACAAGAGGAACTTAAGGAAAAGATATCCTGAGAACTACCACCTACCTGCTGCAGAACTTTATACTTCCCTAACTTTCTTAGCTTTCCCACAGATTATTCCATGAAACATGACCCCCGAGGGACTTCTGCTTGCTACTGTCATTCTAATAAACTCCATGCTCCTCACAAAGACTTGGATAGTCCTGCAAAAAAAACCATATGGTTAACTCTGGCAAAAACCATGAAACAAGATACTCTGTGCCTGTCTGTTGCTAGGCCTGATGACCCCTTTTCCATCTGCTTAGTAGGGGACTGTCTTGGTTTTGGAAGACAGGTGTCTGCTAGGGAGGGCAGGAGCCTCCCCTGGAATGAGAATGTAGACCCCCTCCCTCCGAATTATTAAAATTCTGAAATCAAGGGGCTCTCAGGCAAAGATTTGGGGATAGGAATAACAGTTCTTTACTAGTATTTATAACAAGGCAAACAAACAACAATAACTACAGTGTTTACAAGAAAACAGAACCAGGGACCCCGTGACAGCCTTCTCAGCTGAGATGGGAAAGGATGGAAGAGAGGCTTTGTTTCACAAACCCCCTCGAGCGGGCAGTCCCGGTGCTCCTGCAGGGCTCTGAGGAACACCCAGCTGGAACAGCAGAAATGAGCAGAGATCCCAAGCCGGTAGATGAGGTACAGCAGCTCCGCGGCCATGGCTGGCACTGCCACACGTCCCGGCAGGACAGGTGGTGCAAGGCCACCAACGAAGAGGGAAGAAGAAGAAGCAGCAGCTCCGTCTGGGTGATGGCGAAATTCCCTTCTCTCCACCGCAACAGCTATGCGCTCCCAAAGTGTCCTTCTCCAAAGCTGAAGAAGCCTGCTAAACTGACCCCACCCTCCCCTTTTCCTGCCCCCTTCCCCCCCTGGGCCCAGCCGAACTCTTTGTGCTCTTCAAGTATCCACCAAGTACCTGCAGTTAGGTTTTCCCAGCAACTAATGGGTAAAAATTCCACAGGTAACTAAAAGAAGGACACCTAACCCCCAACAGGTACCTACAGATGTATGTCCAATAACCAATAATGCCACCCGTAATATATATATATAATATTAATCCTAATAGATAATAAATATGATAATAAAATATGATACAATATTATTAGTATTAGTATTAGCATTAGCATTAGTATTAGTATTATTAGTATTATATGGAAACACAACTGTGTTGGTACCTGGTCTTAAAAACGAGATTCACTTAATAAATTATAAAAAGAATTTAATATAAACAAAAGACAATTAGGAGACAAAAGAAATAAAGCAAAGGGTTAAAACGGCCGGGTGCCCTGGCGCCTTGCCAGGAACACACCTGGTATCTCAGGAACACTCCTTTTATCCCCCCCTGCTGTGAAGGTTTAATGCATATTCAAAGCATCCCCTCCCTGGTTCCACCTTCTTAGATCATGCTTTTGTACAATTTTTATTTTCTGCTGGTCAGCATTTATTTTTGCTGGTCATCATTATTCTTGCTGATGAGCATTATTTTGGAGTTTGGTTTCCTTTCTTTTGCACATGGTCACTTGTTGATAACAGTCCGGGCCCCTCATCCTTCCCCTGAGGGCAGCTGGTCTTCATATCTTCCGCTGATAACAGTTTGGGTTCTATTGTTCTCCTGATAACAGCTTGGGCCCCAGTGTCCTTGCCCTCTGGGGTTTCCTTGCCTTGTACCTAGGAAATTCTTTTAAACCTAAGACTTTTTAGCAAAAAAGTACATACATAGCTAAAAGGTATTTAATATATAATATTCATCTGCGAAAGCCAATATCACAGTACAAATTTATAACAAATCCCTCCTCTTCTTTTTTTATAAATCATTTGGCTTGAGCAATAATTCTTGTTTTCTAGCTTCTAGCACTCATTCTTTTTTTTTTTTTTTTTTTTTTTTTGTGTGCCCTTACAGATGTAGCCAATTTTGAGTCTGTAGGCATTACTACTATTTGCATACCTTGCACTACTTTGGTGATTAGCCAAATTAAACAGGGGATTAAAGAAGGAAGAAATATTAAACCAGCTGTAGCACTGTTACAAGGAGAAGAAACTTAGCTTCTTCTACTACTCTATCCCCGATATATTATCCCACCAGTTAGTGGTCATTACTGATGAAATGAAAATTTTTGGACCGGCACATGGGCCATTTTTCTGATATCCTTGGCGATATCTAGAACGGCATTTTTTTTGTCATTGAAAACAACAATCTTATGTATTAATTTTCTCACAGAACACCCCTTCTTTTAGCCAATAAATAGTCTAAAGCCAGCTTATTTTGATGTATTGCCACTGTGGCTTTCATCACTGACTGGCTATTAATTCTATAGCTCCAGCTGTTTCACTGGTTATGATTTCTACAACAACTTGGAGTTTCATAATGCAAAAATTGGGGTTCAATATCCCCAACTTCCATCTTGTGCCCAAGAATGTATGCCCTTTTCTCACATATCCCAAAATAAGACATCTGGTGCTTTCTAATAGTCATTTTTCTGTTGATTTATATTTCCCCAAAATTTGGCTATTTCTGTGATTCCAGAGTAAGGATTTTTCCCTGTACTATTACACTGGGAGAATCTGGTTCTATTACCATATACACAATTTTTTTCTTTTACTTTCCTTTGGGTCTAATACAGAGTTGGTTTCACTGGAACTTACTATGTACAAGTTTTATTACCAACTTTATACTTTTTACCAGGAGTATTTCTCACTTCATGAAGAAATTTTCTCCATTTAATTGCTGTTTGAGCTTTGCTTACAGGTCCTGACATGAGGTTAATACAGGTCTAGGTTGCTGTGTTGGCTTTACCTTTTCACTTACCATTTGCTCTCTTACCAAATCTTGGTTATTTCTCCTGGCAACAACTGTGAAGAAAATCCATATTTTTTTCTCCTTTTGGGCAGTTTTCTAATCTGTTACTACTTGTTCCTAGATTTTCTGTGGTCTAATATTTTCCCTTTATGCATACAGGTACTTAATTTGGACGGGTTATAGCAGTGATTATTGATACTGGTGTGGGTAATAAGAAAGAAACCCCGGTGTCATTCCATGTAAAGCTTTTGATAGCATTTGTAACATGGCTTTGCTGGTGTCCCAAAAGGGAAAAGGGTAAGTGACAGAAGAAGGAATAATAGGGGTCCAGTATGGCTTACACCCCCACCAATCCTGCCTATGAGGTTGCAGCTCACAGCAGGTGTTTTATATTCTTCTCGGTGGCGAGTTGTAGTGGTCAGTCTGGTCTTGCCCCCTATTTCCTTGTCACTTCCTCTTTTGTAATTTCCAAGCAAATTTCTTTTGACACCTTTTAACAGCAGTTTCCCACCGTTCCTCAGGTACTTCTCACTCAACATGCACTAGTAATTTCCCATCAGTAAAAAAAAGTTATCATTTAAGTTATTCTTAATAGATTTGGCACCCAACACTTCCTGCAATGAGAGGCTTAACTTTGTGAACCACAATACCTATTATTCTCTAATTTAAACACTTATATTTAATCCAGATAGCATGTCCTGTATTGGGATGATTTAGATGTGGCACTGATGGAAGTTGTGGTTCTCCCCCCTCCTTTATACAAATCACAGGCAAAAGTAAAAATATACGAGGATTTCCAACTAAAACAGCCCCAATCCTCCTGTTTGGAGTGGGAGTTTTCCTCCCCAAGGTGGATATCGAAAGTGTCCCAGAACTTGTCCAGGCAGGACTTGAAACTACTGATACAGGCTTGGTCTTACTTCCCAGTTAGGCATGATTCTTAGCTCATTCCTTGGATCATTTGGATTGTTTCAGTTCATTACTGCCGGTCTCTGCTCAAGAGTACATTTGGTATCACTGGGTTTGGGTGTTACAGTCCAGTCTTCAGGTCTTTTGATCTTATTGGTGTGAATCCAACTTCACTCTTTGGTCCAGATTGCAGCTTCTCTGCCTTAATTATCAGTAGTACCTGAAAACAATTTCTTAATAACGGAGAATGAAAACATCACATCAAAATTTTCCATCAGTATTCTTTAAAATTCTTGGGTTAAGCGAAATTTAACAGTTAACATAGGAGCCAATCTCTTTCTGCGTGTTCAGATTAGTTAAACAAGAAAGGCTAGGTTAGTTTTGACTTCAAATAAATTACATTCATTACCTTTTTTACCCTTTGGTTACTATTTACTTGTTTAGCTTCACAAACTTCTTTTAACGGTTTCTTAGAACAAACCCCTTCCTTTTAACAACAAGAGTAAAAGAAAGAAAGAGAAGAAAACAATAAGAGAAAAAAAAAGAGATCCTATTTCAAGAAATTAAACACCTTGATGAGGTTTTCAGAACTTAACGATCAAGACTACTTTTGCTTTGGTCTCATCATCCACCAGTCTGTTTCTCGCCTTTTGTTCCGTTCCTTCTTTCCCATTCACAGCATTTTTTCAGGCCATCTCTCTCCCCCACTCCCGCTGCTGCAGCTCTGGGCTGAGCAGGCTCTATTCAGCCACTCGCTCTGCAGGGGCCCACTGGCGTCCTTGCCAGTCACTTGCGTGCTGACCCTGGGACAAAGCTCGTGTCTCCTCTTTCCCTGCTGTGCCGTCCCTTCACACACAGGACTGGCATGTTCAAACACACTCAGCTCCCGCCGCTGCCGAGGGGCAGAGCCTGGAGTCCACAGTGCCCTGGCCTGGGGCTCCTCTGCTGGGCCAGCTCGCTCCTCAGCAGCAAACCTCACCCAGCACCGCTGCAGGGCCGGCAAGCACTGCCGGCACCCCGCACCCCTGGAGACCCCGGCACAGACACGGCGGGTCCCGCTCCAGCAGCGCCACTCACGAACCGCGCTCTGCACCCTTCACATTGGGTGGGAGAGGACCGGGAACCACCGCTCTGGGTCCCGCTGTTCGCCACTCACAGGGACCGGGTCCTGCTACAGCCGCTTTACATAAAAGCAATAAAACAACACCTAAACCTAGCAACTCTTAACCCAGTGCTCCAGATGCTCCTAACATCTCCTATTTCGGGCACAATTCTCATCTCTAATTGCGCTTGAAAGTTTTTCTCCCCACAAGCCAGTGCTCACTCTTCGGAGCCAACAAGACACTTCTCGCTCTCTTTCTAAAAATCTTTACAACTCTAATGAAAGGAAATGCAAACCTCTCTCTCTCTTTCTCTCTGCCACTATCATCTCGCCACTCTTTACACCACATCTCTCCAGAATCTCCACTACACAAATTACTTTGTTTCAGAATCAACAACAAATTCTAACACCTCCTTTTGGGGACCCTCCCCAAAGCCACCAAAGGTGCTAGACACAGAGACCAGTCAGCTAGCCGGCTACTTTTACCAACTAAAACAATTACTATTTCTACTGCCTTGAACAGATCTTCAGTCAAGCTAGAAATGAAGACACAGACATCATTCTTCTCTAAATTTTCTTCTACAGGTACAAAGGCATCTATCTTCACACAGCTGCTTAATGTGAATAATCTCTAGTGTAACTTTTCTCATGACAAGATATGATCAGGTCTTTTATTCTTACAGGCATTTAGATACATTGACAAGTTTTCTGACAATACCTTTATGTTTCAACAGTACTTGCAGCTTATATACTATGAACCATCTATAGCAAGAACCAGTCTTACAATTGTTTTCGAACTCTTCTTTCACAAAGTAAGACTCATCTCTAAATTAACACATGTACTTATTAAAATAGACCAAGTTTAGAGTCTCCACAATTCTCTTCTCAATTCGAAACACCAACAATCTTAATTCTAATCTTTTAACTGGGTCCACTTCTGCTTCTGTAATAAGCACAGCTGCAAAACAACACAAGCACTCCTAGAGACATGTGCACTTTCTTGGCAAATTCAAAAGAACAAGAAATCATGGCAGTTCTGCGCCTGATCTTCAACTAAACACACCATCACAATAACTCCTTAGCAATCATCAGATAGATGATCAGCATTTCATATCGTGAAAAGAGACAAAATAATTTTCAGCAGCAGTAAAAAGATTTTCAACAATCCACAGGATTTTGCTTTTAGGCTGGCACCAGGTTCTGCTGTTAAGAACCATGGGCTGTGCCCATCAGCACGGGACACAAACAACATTAGGGTTAACAGCTCTAACACTTATTGACAACCTGATAAGTTTTCACCTCAAGAAGTGACTACTATGCAAATTACTGTAACTTGCCTTTAAAATTAAAATCAACCACAAAATTCTACGATATTCACTAAAGTAAAGAAATTGGAAGGCATACTAAGAAATGGGTTTGTTTCTCTACAAAATAAATATTGCAGTCACTCAAGAAAAAAACAAACAGAACTCACTTCTTTTTCCACTTTCTCCCAGGATGCATGCTCTTCCTTGTTGGGAAGGTAGAATTAGAAAGAAATTATAAATATGACTTTGTAGCCAGAAAGGCTAAGGAAGAAATACAAATGATAGCACGGTTTGAATAATTCAAAGAAACCAACCGGGCTGGTATGCCAGAACACATTCTTTCCTGCAATAAAACCAAGCTGAGACCCCTCATCCCAGCCTTATAAGGAAAGGTCTGAAGGACCCTGAGATAACTAAAAATATGCAAAAATAGCGATTTCTATAGGTTGTACACAAATGTTACTATATTAGTATACTTAGAAAGATTGGTTAGTTAAGGAATAGAATATTCAAAGGTATAGGTTATATAAGTAGTGGTATAGAAGAGCTCGGTCTCTCTTTTTTTTCTCTTGCTTGCTCTTTTTTCCGTCTCTTGCTCTCTCTCTCTACCTCTCTACCCCACGCCCTGAAATAAACTTCTAACACTTAACTCGATTATAGAGGTCTTTGCCGTGTCTCTGACCATCCCCAGAAAGCGTCTCCTACAGATTGGCGAGCCAGGCAGGAGCAGATCGTTTTCTTCAGCTGTAAGAGACCCTCATGGACGGTAACTAACACTTATCTGTCGTGCCTGCTTTCCCAGTACCGTGAGCAAGGACCACGCTGCTTAGCAGCGAGTTGGGCCGAAGCTCTTTAAAGTTGCAAGGGGAGTTCCTGAGTCCAGAGACGCTGAGGATCGGTGTCTTTTGGAGCTCTGGGAGGCTCAGCCCGGGCGTGGAGCACAGCAAGGTGCCTGGCACCGCTTGGTGCTGTGCTGGAAAGGGGTTCTGAGCTCGCTGCAGTGTTGCAAAGCAACAGCTAGAAGCGGAGCTTGGTGAAGGAACCCGAAAAGCAGCGTCTGGAGCCGCAGCAGGGGAGCCTGGCCAGCCCCCACGAGAAGCTGGGATTGGATACGCTGTTTTCTCCGGTACTGAGGTTAGTGCGCACAAGTTTTAATCATGGGACAATCTTACTCTATTCACGACAGAGACCTCTATAAGCGACTAAAACATTTATTACGCTCTGAGTCCAATAATTTACCGAAACAAGAGCTAAAAGATCTTTTAGAATGGACTCTACTTAACTTCCCCAACGCTGACCGTTCAGCTGTATTTACTAGAGATTTTTGGGATACGGTCGGTATTAAACTCTTTAATAATATCTCACACCGCGATATGACAGCCGCGCAGCTGGTCCCAGCGTGTAGAACTCTCGTAGAACTCTTTCATAATAAGCAACAACCATCAGTGGCTGTCGCGTCGGATCCGGTCCCTACTACGCGTTTGTCCCTGGCCACGGAGACCCGAAACGTGGCCAGGCCCGTTCCGGCCCCCCGAAACTCAGTGACTCCAGCATCCGCAGTTTCGCGCGTCCCTTCCCCACCCCCCCCAGCCCCCGTGATTTCGCAATCTGTTCCGGTGACCCCATCCCCCTCGGCAGACCCCGCGGCCCCTGCCCCTGCTCCCCCTCCCCCTCCCGATACTGTTCCCGCCCCCAGTGTGGCAAGCGGCGAGCTCCCCGCTCCCTCAAGAAACCCCGTCTCCGCTGTCACAACCCCCGCGCTGCCCACCCCCGGCTCTGCCCTCGCGGTGCACCCCGCCCCTCCCGCTCCCGTCACCGGTGCGACCCCGCCCCTTGACTCCGCCCCTGCGCCTCCGCCCAGCGATGTCATCGTGGCTCCTCCCCCCGTCGGTGCTGTCGCCTCAACTCCACCACCCCTCCTCCCCACCGGAGAATCTCCCGCTCCTCCCCCGCTGCACCCTGCGGCCGTCATCGCGGCTACCGCTTATATTCTATCTGCGCTACAAAACCACACTGCAGCCTCTTCCCTAACTCTTCCACTACCTCCTGTCACCGCGGAGTCAGCCCCGCCGGCAGCAGCGGGTCACACCTCGGCCCCTGAGCCGACACAGACCACTGCTGCCTCGATCTCGTTGTTTCATTTTTCTCCGCCTCCCGTTTTGCCGCGGCCCGCAGACGTTCCAGCCTCCGCTGCCCGGTCCACCCCGGCCCCCTCAGCTCCTTCTGCTGTTTCTCTCTGGCCACGCGGTCTCGAGCCGCAGCAGGTCCCGGTTCTGTCTGCCACGAGGGCGGCCACCACCAACCCTGGACCGGAACTTACACAAACGCAGTGTCAGCCACAGGTTTCCACACGGTCACAAAACACCGCGCTACTCCCGCCAGCGTCTGGTCCTGTGTATTCCCCTGATCCTCTACCAGACCCGGCTGTAATATCACCAAGAACTGCCGCTTCGCTGTCAGATGCCCCCGCGTATTATAACTGCGAACAACCGAAACCTGCTTCCCTGCCCCCGGCCGTGCCGCAGCTCCCAGAGGCTTATCCGCAAGTGCAGCATCCCGTTCTGCCCCCTGACCGTCCCCTATCGCAGCTACTGTCAGCCGACACTACAACTACAAGGCCGCCGCTACACCTGGCTACACAAAAGGTACAAAAGGAAGGGGGAATTTCTAACACAGTATCTGCATTAATAAATACAGGAGAGACAGTGAACTATTCTATGCATGCAACAGCTAATCCCCTGACTTTACCACTTCAAAGTGAGATTGTAAAATCCGAAGCTCCACTACACATAAATTCCCAAGAATGTTATGATGATAGCCAACTTACAAACTGGCTGGAAGTCAAAAGACAAATTTGCAAAGAAGAAAACATAAACCCCCTAGCAATGCCGGTGTTATTTAGTCAGCAGGCGGGCGGTCCAAGAACATGGACAGCTATTCCACCCTAGGAGATAAAAGAACTGCGAAAAGCGATAAAGGACAGTGGCATTTGCTCTCCATATTTTAAACAACTGCTGAAAAGTACACTAGAAGAGCATACTCTCACACCCAATGACTGCAAAAATATTGCTAGCATTACCCTTACAGATTCGCAATTTATGCTATGGGAATTGAAATGGAAGAGACTACTCAGAAATGTATTGGACAATTATAGACGTAGTAATGATCCAGATTTGCGTGCTCTCACCCTGTCAAAGCTCACAGGTGAACCTCCAGATGACCGAAATGAAAATCAGATAAACCTGCCTAGGGTAGCATTAGATGACATCAAAAAAATGGCACGGCGAGCCTTCTTGCAAATTCAGCCTGCTGGAACTTTTGAAAAAGCTTATAACCTTATTAGCCAAGAAGCCTCTGAGCCATTCACAACATTTGTGGATCGTGTAATTCAAGCTGCTGAACGCCAGTGTGGTGATGATATAGCCCGTCCAATTATGATACGGGACATTATCGAAAATAATGCTAATGCTGAATGTAAGAAGGTGATCAAAGCCCTGGGAAAAGAAAAGCCAACAGTGCCAGAAATGATAGACGCTTGTAACAAAATAAGAAGTCCACAACACGTAGCAGCAATTCAAGCAACTGAATTGGGGAGAACCTTAGGGGAGAAGCTAGAAAAAGCTCTTTTAGCACAAACATCACAAGCTGCAGTAATCGCGGCTCAAGCAGAGGCACGAGATCAAAAGCTCACTGAAACCCTACTGCACATCGAAGTCTGCTGAAACCTCCACACCAGCCAGTGACCCTGCAAAAAAGAGCCAAGAAGCAGACGCCCAAGCCTGATCTACGCAGAATCTTCAAGAAGAAAGTGATCTACCAGAAGCAGCTCAAAAAAAAAAAATGGAGTTCTGTCGTTTACCCAAGTGCATGTTGTTTTTATCTTTTTGTTTTAATCTGTATAGTGATAATTGTAGTTTTAATAGCTATACCTTGTATACTCCAATGCATGCAGAAACTAATGAGTAGAACCGTATCTAATATCTTAGTTATTCATAGACAAAACGGGGGAGATGTTGGGAAGGTAGAATTAGAAAGAAATTATAAATATGACTTTGTAGCCAGAAAGGCTAAGGAAGAAATACAAATGATAGCACGGTTTGAATAATTCAAAGAAACCAACCGGGCTGGTATGCCAGAACACATTCTTTCCTGCAATAAAACCAAGCTGAGACCCCTCATCCCAGCCTTATAAGGAAAGGTCTGAAGGACCCTGAGATAACTAAAAATATGCAAAAATAGCGATTTCTATAGGTTGTACACAAATGTTACTATATTAGTATACTTAGAAAGATTGGTTAGTTAAGGAATAGAATATTCAAAGGTATAGGTTATATAAGTAGTGGTATAGAAGAGCTCGGTCTCTCTTTTTTTTCTCTTGCTTGCTCTTTTTTCCGTCTCTTGCTCTCTCTCTCTACCTCTCTACCCCACGCCCTGAAATAAACTTCTAACACTTAACTCGATTATAGAGGTCTTTGCCGTGTCTCTGACCGTCCCCAGAAAGCGTCTCCTACACTTCCTGAAATCTCAAATTTTAAGCACCGACACAGCTTACTGCTGCAGAAGCCCACAGCACCATCATACACGGAATTCTCTCAGAACCTGGTAAAACAAAGGCTTGCAACTTGCAGCTCCCTTGGTTTGGAGCTGATACCATACGCCAGTACTGCTCCATATCTCACTCACACATCTGGCTAAGAAAAAGCTCTCTGAGACAGTTTGAGACCAGTCCTTACTCCCGAAATCACAGAACTTAATGTGCCTGAGGTCTCATAAGACCCCGGCATAGAAAACCTGGGTCCCAGAGGGACTCACCCAGCTCTCTCACCATTGGGCATGTTCCCGGCCTGTTGCACAGTTTCAGGAGGTTCCAGGAGTCACTGAGAGCTCCTCCGATCCTCCTGTGCCTGGAGCAGGGAACCCAAACCAGCATCTGTGGTTCAATCCAGCCTGCCTGCAGCCGCCTAAACACAGCTCTGCGGCTTGAGAGCTCCAAAATAAGTTTAAACAATCCAGGGGCACCAAGACTTAGAAGGCCCCTGCCTTCACTTTACTCAAAAGGGATGAGCTGAACTCATCCTCTCAGGGCACCCTCTGTGCCCTGATCTTATCAGGGTTCGTCCCGACTCACCGCTGGCCGGAGCTGCAGGAGTTCCCTTGCACTCCTGAGGCTGACCCGCCCCTCTGTCCCAATAGCTCGGCAGGGAGTAGCCCTGGGAGCACCATCTCCCAGGAAAACCTTTCACAGCTGCTACAGTGGGGCAAAAAAAAACTTCTAAAAAAACACAAAAAACCAAAAAACAAACAACTTCAAACGCTGAATCACATACCAGCTCACCAAAGCGACTCCTCCCCCACATGCAGCTCTTGTTGCCCAGTGGGGGTGAAAGGCACGGAGGGAAGATCACCACTAAAGATAACTTTGGCTTTGCTTTGAGACCAGAGCTGCTATCCTGCTGAGAACAGATTTGATACAACACCCCCGCGGCTCCTGGGCTACAAGCCCCAGTTCTGGTTTGCCCCCTCCCCGGGGCTCCAAGACAGGAGCTCACAGGGAGGAAGCGAATCCCTCCATGTGTCCCCACCGTGATCCAGTCCCTGTGGAAGCATCGACCCGTGTTCACTCTTACTCCAGCAGAGCACAAGAAACCTCTCCTCTTTAGCAACACAATTCCAAAAAAACCCACGAACTTTAACGCAACAATCACACCTATTTACGCATTCTCACATCTGTTCATTCAACTCCACCCAGTCACAGCAAGACAATAAGGTGCTCTTTACTTCCCTTGTTCATATCCGCCCATGGGCACTGTAATATGTCAAATATCCCGAGTTTCTTGGATTATTCCTCAATTTGGCAGTTTTAAGTCCAAATTTCTTGGATTTAATCCTCAACTTGACAAAGTTTTAGAGAATCCACATTTTACTCTGTTTTCCCAGTGGATTGTGCCAGGAAAACCTTGGCTCCCTTTCCCGAGGGGCTAACCCCTCCCCTGAGACCCAGTCCCAGTAACCCCGGGGGTATCTTGCAACCCCCGCTTCCCGCTCCCCCAAAGATTACTTACAATCCGTCTTCTTCTTTGGGTCTTCGTGCACAAGAATTATGGAGCAAAAATACCACAGTTTTAGGGAGCCTTTTTTTCCCTTTCCTTTGCTTTATTCCTCTCCTTCTTGTCCTTGGGGTTTTGACCTGCAGCCACTTGGTCCACGCTAGGAGAAACGGAGCGGGGTCTGCTGAACTCAGCAGGGGCGCGCCTGTTTCCCCATTCTAGATCTCTGGTGGTCCTAGAGGTGAGGTGCTTATCCCAGAAAGAGCCCCCAGAAATTCTTAAAAACGAGATTCACTTAATAAATTATAAAAAGAATTTATTATAAACAAAAGACAATTAGGAGACAAAAGAAATAAAGCAAAGGGTTAAAACGGCCGGGTTCCCTGGCACCTTGCCAGGAACACACCTGGTATCTCAGGAACACTCCTTTTATCCCGCCCTGCTGTGAAGGTTTAATGCATATTCAAAGCATCCCCTCCCTGGTTCCACCTTCTTAGATCATGCTTTTGTACAATTTTTATTTTCTGCTGGTCAGCATTTATTTTTGCTGGTCATCATTATTCTTGCTGATGAGCATTATTTTGGAGTTTGGTTTCCTTTCTTTTGCACATGGTCACTTGTTGATAACAGTCCGGGCCCCTCATCCTTCCCCTGAGGGCAGCTGGTCTTCATATCTTCCGCTGATAACAGTTTGGGTTCTATTGTTCTCCTGATAACAGCTTGGGCCCCAGTGTCCTTGCCCTCTGGGGTTTCCTTGCCTTGTACCTAGGAAATTCTTTTAAACCTAAGACTTTTTAGCAAAAAAGTACATACATAGCTAAAAGGTATTTAATATATAATATTCATCTGCGAAAGCCAATATCACAATACAAATTTATAACACTGGGATTATTGGACCCAGAAGTTCCCGCATGCAACAAACCCCAGGATCTAGAAATTCTCAAGTACGTGAAAACGGATTTTTGCATAAGGTTTTTTTATCTACCAAGGTGAGAAAAGACTAAAAGACCCACAATCACAAAAGAAGGAGTAATTATCAGGACATTATTAAAATTTGGACATTATTTATAAACATAAACATATTATGTTTCCCCAAACCACCCAGCTTACAAAAATCACAGCCAACGGTGTAATTGCAACCTTCTCCATCACTTCTCAGTCCAGTAATCACCCACTCCAATTTACCAAAAGGTGTGCTTCTTATATGCAGAGACAGAGCATGGCCTGGCATACCTTCACACATTAAAGGAGGGCCGTGTAGCTTGAGGAGGTTTACTTTGCTGGCACTTGACAGAAAAATGATTCATAGCCAAAGAAATAAAGCAAAAACATCTGTGCATTATTTTGAATCTGACTGCAATGATGAGTTCACATTTTGGAGCAGAAACAAGAGAATGGCTGCCTCCATTTTATTACCATGGGTGGCTGTGGCAAAAGCTTTAGGAAAAATATATCAGCTTAGGTGCCTTCTGAGTTAGCAAACCAACACCACCTCCCTTGCATGGAGTGGCTTGCCCTCAGATGTAGATGCCATCAGGCATGCCACATTGCAGAACAAAGTGGTAATAGACTTTCTACACTTAGTACATGGGCACAGCTGTGAGGGCTTTGGGGCATGTGTTGTATGAACCTTTCTGATCATAGCGAGTCCATTCATCACAGTATACAAATTCTCAAGTATGGATGCTAAATCTGAACCACAGTGCCTGTACAAATTGCAGGCCGCATGGCTCCTCAGGCTGCCTGAGAAAGTATCCTGGGAAAAATATGAGAAGGAATTAAAACAATTCTCAGGGACACTAAACAGCCTTGCAGGTGTTGTTTTGCAGCCTCTTGTTTCTCCTTGCAGGAGAGAGTCAGGGGGGCAGAGTGCCCCTGACCAATGATGGTAATGTAGCACTTTGCTAACCAATAGGAGTTTCTTTTCTGTATTTTCCACGTATCTGTCTATAAGACAGGGCTGAAGCAATAAACTGGGAATTCTCGTGTTGTGACTCCCTTGAGAGTCCAGTGTCGTTCTTTAAAGCCGTTCCCAATCGGAATGACATCTGGTGACCACCCGACATGATGTTGAACCGACCCCTGAGGTCCGGTAACCCGACGTGAAGTGCAGCCGACCCCCGAGGTCAGAAAGCAACCGACGTGATCTGCTAATCCCCTGAGGGTAAGCAGCGAGCGGGAAAAAGCCAGCCCTTCCCCCTAGAGGGGTAAGTGGAATTCTCCCGGGCTTTCCTAGAGGAAGCTGGTTCTGGAAACCAACGGGATAGTGGAGCCCTGCCGGTGAGCGGGCTTGGAACGGCTGTCTTGGTGAAGCAGAGCTCAAAATCCCGGGTCTGAGCCGATAGCATGTGCATAATTGCATTCGCGGAGCCGCCAAGATAAAGTCCTCATAATGGGGAACTGTACTTCAGCTGATGAACAGCTTGCCTACCTTGCATGGCAGGGTGCCCTGCCCCGCATGGGACTCAGTGTTTCTGAAGATGCCATGCGTGTTTTATTTCAGTGGGTGAAAGAGCAAGGTTTTGTTATAACTATGGACAATGCCTTTGATCTCGAACTTTGGCTGTCAGTAGAGAACCATTTATGGTCAGAATTCATTAACGGAGATATCAGCGTGTGTAGCCTGGCAGCCACCTGGGGAGTGCTTTTTAAAGCGCTGAAACAGAGCCAGTCTGAGGACAGTGAAACCGGGATGAGAAACTTTGATGCCAAAAGTTCCTCCGTTGTACAAGATAAGGGACCGGGAGATGAAACCGTGGATGAGCTGCATAGTGCTCTTTTAACTCTGCCCGGACCCTCGGAGGACTTTGGCGGCGAGCGAGAGCAATCTGCGGCCCAGAGATCTCCCTCTCCAGAGAGGTTTGAGCGGCCGCCATCCGCGGAGCTCGGCGCGCGGGCTCTGCCAGCAGAGGGGCCTCTCTTCAGCCCCCCCGGTGCCCGGCGCGCGAGCCGCCGCCGCCGGGAGCCCCTGGCGGACAGACCCCCCGTGTACCAACGCGGCGGGGCGCGCGGCTCCCCCCGGCAGAGAAGCGGCGGGGGGAAGGAGAACAGCAACCTCGCGTTCCCCCTGCGCCTGCCCGCCGCCACCGGCCGGCCGCGAGAACCCCAAGAAACCCGAGCTCAAGCCCAGATCAGAAGCCGGGGCCAGGCCCATGGCAGGCATCGCCCCCCCCGCGCGTCCGAAGCACCGGCGAGAAAGCGCGGGGGAGGAGGCTGGCGGCCTCGCTCGCCCCGCGCGTGCGCGGGACGGCTCGCCCTTGCGCTCCCCCCGCGCTCCAGCAGGGAAGCGCGGGAGGGAGAGAGAGCGCTTGCCGTGCTGCGCTCCCGATCTGAGCTCTAGCAGCGACCCCCCCGCACCCATAAAGGTGGCGGGGGGAGGGAAAGAGAGCGGCAGGCCCTCCACCGGGACCTTCTGCACCAACCCAAAGAAATACCTCGACGAGTCTGTCAACTCCAGCGGCCTGAGCCAAGCCAAAGTCCTGCAACCCCTGCGGGACCCAAACTAACTCACTTTGTACCTTTTAAGTCTTGTGTTTACAGAGCTGACAACCAGCCGCGAGGAGATGGTAACTTCGAGTTCCCTGAACCTCCCTGAAATTCATGAACTACTGTTCAAACCCAACGAACAACAACAGCAACCATGTAAACTTTATAAATCCCTCAAAAATCCCTCAATTATATTTGAAGAAAAAATCCAAAAAACAAACAAACAAACAAACAACAAAAAAAAGCGGGATAAGAAGAGGGGATCAAAGCAGCAAAAATTGCATTGTGCATTGTTTTTATCACTTTGGTGTTCTTTCAAACTACTCTATTGACATGTTAGACTGTCAATTCGAACAGACTAACAATGTTGTATATAGTGTTTTGTATAGTGTGTGTATTAATTTACTGAATTAGAAATATTAGACTCAACCATCAAGTCCTTGCAAGGAGAACAATTCTTAAATACCAAAACATAAGCCAAAATTCTAAATTAATTCTAGATCAGCATTCATTCAAATTTCTAGCAAAGAAACCTCTTGAGCTGTGTTTGTTCTCTATCCTACAAGGGCCCAGTAGAATATAACAAACACTGCCTTTTTAATTTTTTCTAACAGAAAAGGGTGAATTATGGATGCTAAATCTGAACCACAGTGCCTGTACAAATTGCAGGCCGCATGGCTCCTCAGGCTGCCTGAGAAAGTATCCTGGGAAAAATATGAGAAGGAATTAAAACAATTCTCAGGGACACTAAACAGCCTTGCAGGTGTTGTTTTGCAGCCTCTTGTTTCTCCTTGCAGGAGAGAGTCGGGGGGCAGAGTGCCCCTGACCAATGATGGTGATGTAGCACTTTGCTAACCAATAGGAGTTTCTTTTCTGTATTTTCCACGTATCTGTCTATAAGACAGGGCTGAAGCAATAAACTAGGGAATTCTCCTGTTGTGACTCCCTTGAGAGTCCCGTGTCGTTCT
This sequence comes from Cyanistes caeruleus, assembly GCF_971803275.1. Lineage (NCBI taxonomy): Eukaryota > Metazoa > Chordata > Aves > Passeriformes > Paridae > Cyanistes > Cyanistes caeruleus. The sequence continues at coordinate 62,554,519 of NC_141705.1, forward strand.
TTAAAGCCGTTCCCAATCGGAGCGACACTCAAGGAAGGAGTCAAGAAATTGAAGTTAGAAGATGACAGCAACTGGTTCAATGGACTATTCACAAAATGGAATTTATCTAGATGGAGTCCAGTCAAAATGGGTTTACAGATTTTTGTAGTTGTTGTGTTTTTGTTGTTACCCTGTGTTTTAAATTGTCTGTTAAGGGTTTTCCAGAAATCTTTAATGAAGGTCTTTGCAATTCAAAGAATAGGGGCAGATATGGGAACTGACTTACCTGGGATAGATCATACCCTGGACAGGGTTGCTGGCATGGAGGGAATAAACCTAAGGTCCTGGGATGTGGGGTGCAGGGGGAATGCTAATGGAGTCATCCCAGAATAGGCAAGACCTTAGACTTATAAGGTAAAAAATCCCTGTCTGTGTTCGTGATTGGTTACTCCCCCCCAGGTAACCCTAGGTATTGTGAAGCTCACCACGCCCCCGGGTCTTTGGAAGCATCCCCTCAGACCATGCGGTCTCTGAACACAAAAAGCTATCTTTGGGCACTCCATCGTACCCATGCCAATTTATTCTGCCATGCTCAACTTGGCAGAACTGGGAAAGAGGTCTCGGAACCACACTGCGACACAAAAAGCTAAAGATCACAGGCTGAGATAAGAACAATTTACTAGAAACAGCAATCAAATAAGAAAATTAACAATAGCAACAAGACACTAATTACATGTGTAAAGATAGGCAAACTATTTACATGTGATTGCTCACCACACAATTTAGTGTTCCCACTAAAACACCGCAGACCACAAATTGCTCACTCGCTTCCTTTCTTGTTCCCTCTGCAGCAGGATGGAGAGGAGAACTGGAGACACAAAAAGTTGAGATAAGAACAATTTACTAGAAAAAGCAAAGAAATAGAAAAACAGTAACAACAATGCTAATAGCAGAGTGTGCAGATCGGTGCACAGTTAACACGTGACTGCTCACCTCATGGAATCCAGGGTGAATGTGATGTGACCATGCACCACTGAAGAAATGGCACCACCTTATGTCCATGGTGTGAGGTGGCATCAAATAATTGCAGGACTATGCCTTCCTGGCTGCTGCAAAAATTAACCCTAAGATAAGCAGGATAAATTAAATACCACTGCATCTCCAGGTGAGGTGTCAAGCAAAGGGAAGAGCTGGCCCTGTTTACAAAACTCTGCATATATATATATTCCCTCAGCTAGAAAACAGTGGGATTTGACAGAAAAAATAAACACAGCCGTGGCCTGTTTGAAAGGGAGAAACCTCACAAACACATATGCCTGATGTTTTTGGGTCACGGATGAGTTTTGTAGCTTTCAGCATAAACTCTGCATTGCTTTAATTGAATGGTGTCCAGTCCAAGCTGGCTCTGTGAGCAAAACACAGCTGGGCTGACTCCACTGCTACATGTGCAGGTGTATGGCAAAGCAGGGGCTTTTCTAAAACACATGGATTAGTGAGCGTCTTTTCCAGCACATTGTCTTCAAATCCTTTAGTGACTTCCACTGAGATAGATGGCAAACTCTGCAGCAGCTTATTTTTTATTAAAGAAAAATAGTTACATATTTATAATAATCAAATAGGAAGTTATGATTATGCATGCTGGCATATTTTATTTGCAATGCCACTTATTTATTGTTTGCACCATCAGTGCATTGTGCTGCATATCTTCAGAGGATGTGCCAATGCCCTGCTAAAGTCACTTGCAGGGAGAGGTGGCAATTCCTTTGCTATGGGTGATGGGTGCTGGGGCTTTGGGGAGTCTGGGTGATGGGATGGAGGGTACTAAGACATCACAGCTATTTATTTTTTCAAATTACATTTGCTGCAATTTCTATTATATGTCTTTTCCAGTTACTGTCCAGCTGTCAGGTTACTCTGAACCAAAACTTGGGGCTGCCTTCATTGGGTGCAGGGATCCTGGGCTCGCCCTGGAAGTTTGTGGGAAAGCTGGGACTGTCAGCAAGCACTTTGACACAGTGGCAGCTACAGAGTTACTTGTTGCAGGTGTAATTTTAAGGACATGATATACCATTGCCTCTTTCCACACAATGGTGGGTTTCAGTTGGCAATTGACAACTCCTCCAGCACTCACAAATATGCCGTGAGCCCAACCTTGCTTCCAATTTCAAATTTTAAATCTCAGACAAGTGCAATGTGAGCCCTCTGTTTTCAGTACTAGGTGAATAATGTTTCTGCTGGGTAGTCATTCAGCCTTGTTTGTGAATGACCTTTGTTGATCTTCCTGCCACCATTTTGCTATCCACATCTCTGTTCTCTCAGGTGCAGCACTTTATCCACACAAATTCAGGTTTCCTGCACTAGATGTCCCTGTCTTTACAGAGAATTTAATAAGTTGACAGAACAGATGATTAAACTGGGGGAGAAGGAGGAATTTATTTGGAGAGGGTGTCTAAGGGATTGAAAATAATAGTTTCAATTATGTCCAAAATAAGGTTTCTCTTAAGTTTGCGAGAGGAATTCAGTGCTGCCTGAGAAAATGAGGTCCCTGAGAGCCTTTTCCAAGAAAGGCACAGGTGTCTAGCAGCCATCTCTTCATCTGTCACTGCCTCTGCAAAGTGCAGGTGGTGGGATTGACTCTGTTTTCATCTTTCACTTGGGCCACAGACCAAAAACAAGAATAAAAAAAAGTCCACTGATTGACATGAGGGAACAATTTTCACCTAGTTTCTGGAGTTTCTTACAAAATAAATCTCTGGGTTGAGGAAAATTTTAATTAACCCTTTAATTAAACAGACAGGATGAATAGACTACGAAGCAATTTAGTGCATGTGATGGGCAGTATTTGCTGGTTACCTTAACCTTTGTGTCTGTGTTGTCTTAGCTGGAAAGAAAGAAATATTTCATGTGTGACATCATGCATCCTCCTTTTCCTCCTTTTTTTTTAATCAATTCAAAGGATACTTCAGCCATCTAGTTGTGGTACGTATGAATAGTGCTTTAGGCAGCATGATAGCAAAGCAAATCTGGATTTTGCTACTTATTATTTACATTCTGGTGTGAGTTTATCTTCACAGATGTCCTTGAAATTACAGAATTTGTTTCCTTAAAGATTTTACCTTGGGAGACATTATGGACAGCTGGGCTTTGTAAAACTGGGAGTATTGTTTCCTTTGGGTTTGGCAGATAATGGAGCTGCCAGATCTGCATGGTCTTATCAGGTCTCAGAGGGTATTGCATCTCCCCTTGTCCGAGATGGTGACTGAGCTGTGGGCCCCTTCCTGCTTTGGGACCCCAAGTTAACTCCTTGTGAACTAGCGGTCATTTTACCCTGGTCTTAAACCATTGGTCCTTCTCCCAGTTCTCCCCTTCCCTATAAAAATCCCATCTTTTGCCCAGTTCAGGGGATGTGGCCGTCACTGGCCCCCTTTGCAGAAGCCTGCTATTAAAGGACTCTGTGGAATGCTACACAGCCCCCTATCTCTCATCCATGTGTCAGCTGGGGTAACCCAGGAGTTGAGCTGATCACTACAGAGTTGAATTCACATCTTAAAGAGCTAATTACTTGAAGCCTCAGGCTGAGCTTATATGGGTTACCCCCGTCTGGAAACTGCCTGAGAGCCCTGGACAGCTTTTCCTCGCAGGACCCTTTTCCAGGAAGTCTGTAGCAGCTGGAGGTCAGACAGACCCCCAAACCAACCAGCAACAAGAGGCACTCCGAATGACCTGAGTTGGGCCCTTCCAAGCAGTGGTGTCCTAGGAGAGAACAGTGTCCTTCCGGACTGAATCGCCATCACAATCGTCACTCCTCTAAGTACACCCCCTGAGTTTTAGCAGAGGCTATCTGAGGAGACAGTTCCAAGACCCTCAAATTCACCACCTGGGAGAAGAAGCCCTGAGGATTGCAAAAGAGGCCTGACCACCAGGCCAGAAGTCTTTTATTTTGACCCGACCAGCTGAGATTTGTAAGTTAAAATATCCAGCCTTTTTCTGCACACTTTCTTGTTTCCTTTGAGTCTTTTTGGGATTTTTTTCTCTTTTTTTTTTTTTTTTTCTGCTGTGCTGGGACCTGCACTACCAGTGTGGGTTTAAAGCTAGGAAAGTCTCAGCTATTCCATACTGAGAGAGGCCTATATTCCCAAGTTCTAAATACCCTTTCTGCTGGTAACTTCAAACTCTCTAAAGGAAATCTAAAAGAAGTCTGAAATAGTTTATCCACTGGATTTCTAAGCATTTTTCTGACTTTAATGGGGACTTTATCTGTCTCAACTCTTTTTGGTACAGAATAGGGACCAAATTTTATGACTTTCAAGCTAACGGAGATTTTTCAGTAACTCACTTTATTTCTTTATTCCATACTCTTGCGAAGTTAGTAGAAAAAAATTCTCAGTTTAAAATCTCCCGCTCTAACTCCCCTTGTTCCTCTCTATCTCTTCCCTTCTATACAGTTGCAAATGACCCTGACTTTGCCTCAGAGCTAAAACCTGCAAAACCAATTTTTCTACCTGAAGCCCTACTACCCTCTGTCTCCCCGGTTCCTCCAGAGCCTGCCCCCACTCTTGCCCTTTCCGCTGGGGCGGCGAGTGTGAAATCTGCCCTGCCCCTACCCCGCCTCCCGCTGCAGCCCCAGCTGCACCGCTCCCTTCCCCGGGGACAGAGAAAACAACACCCGTCCCCGCCTCTACCCCACCCCCACTACTCCCCTTTGGGATGGGAAGCACAGAGCCCATTCCCCAATGCTCCACCACGTTCAGCCCCTATCCCTACCCCGCGCTGCTGCATGGGGCACCCATGTCTGTTGCTCCCCACCTTCCGGAGCCTCCCCCAGCAGCAGCCTCCCTGCCACTCCCGGCTGCTTCACAACAGTTGTCGTGGGGTAGGACACCTGCCACCCCCGTGGCTCCCACAGCTCCGCCGCCGGCCCCTGGCTCCCCCATGGCTCCCCCTCCCCGCCCGCCCCCCTCTCCGTGGCTTTCTCCCCCGCCCCGCGGTTCCTGCTGTCACAGCCCCAGCTCCTGCCACCACAGCGCTGAAAAACCTGGACATTGCACTGCTAAGACCTGTGCCTGTCGCAGAGCCAACAGCACTGGGACCACTGCCCCATCACAACCTTCCTGCAGTCGGGCTGCATGCACCCAGTCCCCTGCTGCTCACTCCAGGTACCCTTTGTGCACTCGAGACACCGCACAGCACATGCATGCCCTGCATTCTCTTCTGAGAAAGACAGTGGCAGCACAACTAATTCTAATTCAGATGAGGTTGATTTTTGGGCACTAAATCAGATTCAAACCACCCAGGCAGAGGAATGGGAATTAACTCAAAAGGTTTCAGCCTTCCCAGTAACTTATAAAAAAGGGAGGAGGGGTATGGCCGCAAACAAAACGGTGTGGCAGCCTGTTACAAAAAAAGAGCTCATAAATCTTCATGAGGTAGCAAAAGAACACGGGTAGGGAGCACATCGTTTTGGAAATTACTTAGAGGCCATCCTCTCCATGCATACCTTAGTATCACACAATGTCAAAAATATTGCTCAATGCCTTCTTTCCCCTGCTATATATATGCTATGGGAAAGGCATTGGAAAAAAACATCTGACAATTTTTCTAAAGATGCAAACAAGCAAAAATTCACTGTCAAACAACTAGCCAGAGAAGATGCTCTACAAAAGCCCTCAGACCAAGCCAAAGATGATACACTGCAACCTGAAGATACACTACAAGACAAATCTATTGCAAAAAATTTTCATTACTCCTTACACCAGATAATTCTACTCCTGTTGAGATGAAAAACGAGGGATGGGACCACCATGTTATTTGAGATGATTTATTACTCAAGTAAGTCAGATAAACTTATCAGTCTTGAAGGTGGGAGTTTTAGAGAAGAGCAACAAGTCAGCCATAGCTCAAGGTAGTCAGGGGTTTCTTCTTCACACAGCAATATATAACATTTTGGTTCAATACACAGTTCACATGAAACTTTTTTCTATTAACCTTTGCTTAATTCTGCTGCCCTGCGTCTATCTCTTAGCTAATAAGCTGACAGGTCACATACTCATACACACATCTCTATTACGGCTTTCAGATCCTTAGCCTACCCTATAAGTCACATTATTTCAGCTCAAACCTCAAACTATTCTACTTAATGTTATTTCTTACTTACTCAAGCATATCCTTACTTATAACTGCAGGGACATAAGTTTATAATTTTTCTACCTAATGTTTGTGTAAGTTATCATTACATAAACCCAGTCCTCTTTCCAGGGCTGGAGATTGAACCATTCAACATCTGTAGAATTTTCAATTTTTCCATTTCCCATATCTCCCCTCTCTCTCTGCACTAAAAAAAACCTACCTTAATAGATTTGTTAGTCATCCCTTGCATACACTGAAGCAAACTAGGCACCAGTGTTAACATTGCTATTAAAATTACTGAAATGTATAATCCAGTTTTAAGACACTTTTTAATCCATGGTATTGCACCCCATCCATTAAACAAACCATCCAGCAGGTTCCATCATCCACTCTGATTTTTGATACTCCATCCTTGATCTGTTGTATACTTTTCTATATACACTTTTGGAAAGACTTGATAAATTCATGCAGGAACAACAGCCTTTTTCCAGGGGAAAGAAAACTCACCCCCCTAGGGTCCCTGATGTCAGTTTATCAGAGGTGTCTGGCACTACACGGGCAACCCTAGTTCTAGATGGTGATGGCTTGGGTCCGGGAAAAATCCTGCTCCATTTGTAATTTTTGGAGACAGAAGCACACTCGCAGCCTCAGGCTGGACACGGACAGTAGTTCTTTTCCAATATTAAACAAAACCCACCCCCCCCACAGTCCTGATGTCAGTTTTTCAGAGGCGTTTGGCACTTTAAGGGCCGCCCTTGTTCTAGCTGGGAACAGTTTGCGTGAAAGAGAAATCCTGTGAGGCTCATAATTTTCAGAGGCCGAAAACTGCTCACAGCCACCAGGCACCTAAATACAAACAGTGTCCCTTTTTCAGGGGAAAGAAAACTCACTTGCTCAGCTTCCTGATGCTTGTTAGCAGCATTTAGCACTCCAAGAGCAGCCTGAGTTCTAGGTGGGACAGCTTGCATCAGGAAGGAATCCTGCTCCTTTCATAGTTTCTGGAAGCAGAGGCATGCTCACAGCCACAAGCCCCTGTATACAAAACGTGGCACTTTTCCAGAGGAAACAAAACTCACTCCCCCAGGTTCCTGATGTCAGTTTGTCAGAGACATTTGGCAATCCAAGGACAGCCCAAGTTCTATCTGAGGACTGCTTGTGGCTGCATAAATTTTGGAGGTAAAAAAACAGCGGCAAGCAAGCCTTTGCCTTGGAATATTAAAAAGGGAGAAAGATTCCCCTCAAACCCAAACCCTCCCCACCTAGAACTCGGGTTGCCCTTGGAGTACCAAATGCTTCTGACAAACTGACATCGTGAACCTGAGATGGTGTGTTGCTAAAGGACACAAAATAATTCACAGGGACACCTTTCAGTTTTAGAACAGGAGAAGAGAAGCTTTATTCTCTGACTCCAGTATTTATGGATTCTTGGCAATGACCAGGGATTGGATAATTAAGTTACCACCTTCTCAAGCACACTGGTCATGCAAAATGTCCATCAAAAGGCACTTCATAAAAGGAATGTGATAAACAACTTATGTTTATAAAATTTTCATAAGAAAGTTACTAAAACTATAAAAACATTATCAGACGGCTTTAGTTTTCAAAATAACAGCGGTGTGTTTTCTTTCCCCAGGAAAAGGGAGCTGTTCGTGTCCAGGGGCACATGGCTGTGAGTGGGCTTATGCATCCAAAAACTATGAATGGAGCAGGATTCCTCCCTGACCCAAACAATCCTCACCTAAAACACAGGCTTCCCTTGGAGTGTTAAACGCCTCCAACACACTAATATGAAGCTGAGGCAGTGTGTTTTCTTTTCCCTGGAAATGGGCTGCCATTCGTGTCCAGAGGTCCATTGTCACAATCGGGTTTCTGCCTCTGAAAATTATGAACACTTCCAGAACACTTTTTGTGATAGATTTGAAATACTTGGATGACATGTGTCTGTGATCTCTATTAATGTTCTGCAGGATGAGGGCACCTGTTTTCAGCAGCTGGAGCAGCCCGGAATAGAGGTGAGTTGACAGAAGCTTCACAGTGACAGGGTTTAAACCAGGCTGAGGAACAGAGTGCAGTTCCAAGGCCAGGAACTAGTTCTCCAGTGTAGGATGCCTGAAAATCGAGGTAAATGCATCCTCCAGTGTCTGTAAATAATAGAGGTAACAGTATCACTGAAGCGATAGTCATAGTGCACGGTCAAAAATAAACCCATTTATCTGCCTATTTTCCACAATTTGTCAATTACAATTATTGAACATGAACTTGTCTATTAGCTGGCCAGAAGATAAAAAATATTAATGACTTACAAGCACATCAATACCATTCTCCCAACATTTATCCTGTGGGATTTATGCTGGACATTTATGCTGGACATTTTAGACATGTCTAAACTCATCTCCAGAGGAAAACTGAATATTCTGGGGATCATCAACACATTCTGATCTCCACAAAGTCACAGAACAGATGAAAGAGGGGGAAAATTCACTCTTCAGGTATTTCATTTTCACAAGGTTTTACACAGGGCTGAGGGAATACATTTATTTCTGCAAAGGTGATCCCTTTCTGGACCTCTCCTGACTGTGTTCCAGCTCAGGGGATGAGACTCTGAATAATGCAGTTAAATCACATCTCCAGACAGTAATTTTTCAACTGCTGGACCACTATGTTCCTATGTTCTCCTTCAAGACCTTAACACCTCTCTGTTCAACAAAACTATTCCCTAGAGAATAAATCAAATCAAAGTTTACTAACAGATGCCTCTGTATCAAGGGATTTGGTACCTTGTAACTTGAAGACATTCTATCATTGGAGACTCTACATCTCATGAAGAGATCCAGCTCAGCCTGATGTTCTTCCTATTTCTGCTGATGATCCAGCCTTATTTGATTACCCTGGCAGAACAAGATGTTCAGCATGTCCACATAGAGGTCAAAAAGTTGAGGACTAAAGTTTTACCTTGCTATGAAAAAAAAACATCTTGGAAGTGAAGAAAAGAGGAGGATGGGAGCAGAAGGGTAATTATCCAACAGGAAGAGGAGTTAACTAAGAACTACTTAGATTACAACCTCTTCTAGGGAAAGGAACTGCTTCCCTGTGTAGAAACATGATTCTACCAGAAGTCACAGGCTACCAAATAAATATTGATAGATTTTAATTTATATTTGAGTTACACAGGCCAGTGAATTTTACCTTCTGTAAAGGCATCTTAGGGAGATACAGGAGTTGAATTAAAATTTCAATTTTATTTGCACTCAGTTTTCATGAAATTAACCCATGCAAAGTAAATCCAAATCTCTTCAATAATAAGAAGAACTGATATTTGTTTAAAAATTGGGAGTGGTTTTGTATGGTACTGTGTAGCCTCAGAGCCAAGTACAGAAAAAAGAGATAGAACCTAAGTTTTAACAGCCAAGTCATTTGTACCTTCTGTATTGAAATAAACAGAATATATAACCATAATATTATTACAATATTGCTCTTACACTGCTGAAGTTCTCCACTGTGGATTTCAGGTATAGTAGTATGTGCTTTACTCCCAACAAAAGCTTGCCAGGTGGGAGCCAAGAAGCCACATACCTCAATTTTGTCTGAACATGATCTACGAGTAAGGTATTGCTTCCCCTATCATAAGCTCTGTTTAGCAAAGTAGCAAATACAGAATCCAGTGTCACTGTAGGATTTTTGCTTACCGTCTTGTGGGTTTTAAACTGTTTAAAGTGAAAATAAGCATAATAGAAAAAAGTAATGAGCATGAAACAAAAATTTTTCAACCACTTTTGTTTTGAGATGAGCTCTGAGCTGAACCAGGGCTGAAGCTCCAAGAGCACAAGTGTGCAGTCCTACTAGAGCTGAGCTGTCCAGCTGTGTCCCTGGCGGAATCTGTAGTGTTCACTGCTGACCTTGTAGAATAACACACCAAACCCAGCCCAGAGAGCCTGTGAACTCCAGGCACCGTGAACTGAGGTCACAGTATGTGCCAGGCTCAGCAGTCCATGGTAAGGAGTCTGTGTATGACTCCTGAGTCCTGGTATCACCTCCCAAACACCACAGAGACCTTCTGTCCTCAGAGAAAAGCCCTGTAGCAAATTTGTCTCCCAATGTGTTCAACAAGAAATACCTCAATAAAAATGCTCTTTTCTGATAGAAATGTAACCTCTTTAAACTGTGAGGTTTTTATAGGAATACTGGCTCAAGAATTCAGTGACTTCAGGCATACCACAGATTCCCAAGATTCCTTGGCGTGATATATTGGCATTTAAGAAAACAAAGAAGTTAAAGAAGTTAAAACTGCTGGGGGCTGGTGGGAATTTTTCTCCCAGCAAACAACTGGCCATTTCTAAGAATTGACAGCAGTTTGACCATTGAAAAGTGAGATCCACTTGTGAACATTATCCTAAGACCTAAGCCTGGGAATTTGTCTATTTGTTTCGTAGCTGTGAAAGGTAACAGAGCTCCAGCTGGCTCCCGTCCCTTGCCCAGTTCATGTGGCCAGGGCTGGGGCTGGGCTGTGCCTGTCGCAGCTCTGGCCAGGAGATGGGCCTTGCCGGGCTTCTCCCGAGCTCTGTCTGGGCCAGGCCGGTCCCTGGTTCTGCTGCAGTTTTTGCCATGACTAAATTCACCAGAGACTCTTGAGTAAGGAAAGAAAAAAGCTCATGACTTGCGGTGGGCTGAGACAGTGACCACACTTTCCAGAGCAGCCATGAAGAATCTTCCATCGCAGACAACTCCAGCCGCTGTTCCGGCAGAGATCACAGAACCATTTACAAAGCATGAGTAAGATTTTAACCCTTTCCGTACCCAGATGAGACTTGCAGATTAATCCTTTTTTTCCAGTGAGAGAAAGAGTAATCAACATGTCAAGAGACTTTATAAACTACCAGAGACAGTAAAGAAAAGAATTAAGCTTCAGAAGAGGTAGAGAATAAGGTAATGCTTTAATAAGCTGAAATATTTTTCTATTAAAGCTATGAAGATGGACAATAGTGTTCTGAAAAAACTCTTTTAATTCAAGACAGAATATATTCGAAGGAATGGAGTTTTCAAAGTGTGGATTTTGAGCAAGAGGTAGAGTAATTTTGATACGGTGAGGTGCTGGAACAGAGAGGAAAAAGTAATAGTTGAAGTTTTGGGGCCGTGAGAGGCAAAGAGAAAAATTCTGTTTCCAGGGAGGCTCACAAAGACAGATGAAGAGAACTTTTGCCTTTGAATAACTCATCTTTAAAAATGACATCCTTAGACTCACTTGAACCATAGCACACCTTAGAGTGATCTGAAATGGGAAGAGACAACTGATGTCAGATTTTAGGGCAGCTGGAATCAGAGAAATAGAAAGCTGCGAAAAAAATTATTTTTCTTGTGAGAAACTCCATAGAATATCAGAAAAAGACTTCTGTTTCTCTACAAAGACTGATGAGAAGACTCTAGCAAGAATTGAGACTGTTTTAAACACCAAAGTTTTTTTGTCTCTATGTCACATGAACAAGGGAATGGTGGGTAGTGGGGGGAAAAAGGGTTTTTTATAAGTTTGATTCTGGTTTTCTTATTTTTATAGTTTTTGTTAATAAACTTTCTTTATTCCTTTTAAGTGTTAACCCTGTTTTTTTCTTGTTCTAATCCATATACCACAGCAAAAAATAAGTAAGTTTTCTAGTAATTTTTTAGTTACTGCTTTAAAACCACGACATTTTTTTGGTGCATTGTCTGGGAAACTAAATTGGCAAGTCTAAGCCACTACACTTGAGTATCCAAAGTTTATAATATTGCAGAGCTGAGGATACTTAGAGATACTTTCAGGGACCCGAGATCCTTATCAGAGAGCTGGCACATTAAGCAGAGAGCAAGGGGTTCTCTCTGAGAGTGCAGTAGGTCAGTGTAAACAGCAACAAGATACTCCATCATGTGTGCTCCTAGAAAATCAAAAATAAATTGAACTGTTGGCATTATCACAGACACTGAGGCAACCTTCCTTACTTTGGCCCTTGGCAGCCACCCACAGAGCATTACTGAGAAAAGTACTGAGTAAGATTAAAAAATGTCTGTAGTGACCTAGACAAGTGTTCCTGACCACTGAGGTAACTGAAAAATCCTCCACACACTAGTACTTGCTGAGTACTCCACCTTCACTGTGTTGTACTAAACATGCCTGTACTTTAACAGGAAAAACCCCTGCCAAGCACCACCTCAAAAAAGAACTGATTTCTACTGGGGGGGCAGACACTCCAGTTAATGTGCACAAGTTAAATAAAATTTTCTTTTAGAGCTCGGACTTTTAGTCCACCCCAAGTGCTACTGAACCGCCAAATCCACACAGAATACTTAGTAATATGCTGTGGGGCTGGCAAATTCTGTTCCAAGCTCTCCTGATTCCCTCATGACTACAGCTCTTTCGTCAAGGAGATGGTAGAAGTTTCTAATATTTGTCACCAGAGCTTCATTTCTGAAGAAGTTTTCTTTGGAAAATGCATCCATTTCCTACTTAACACTACTTCTCTCTCTCATCTTGAGAAGAGCTGCCTACAGGCATGGAAATCACTTCTCCTCCTGGTCTCCACACTCTGCCATTAAAACACCGTGTTACTGAAACGAACTACTTCCAGACCAAAACTGTCCATGCAGGGACAATGTTTCTTCTCTTTAGGGTCAGGGAAAAAGGGCAGAAGCACCTACAGAGCTTCAGTGCCCCTCTTGAACACAAAACACCTCCTTCTGCTTGCAGGGAAGATAATAAAATGTCCATGGTAAAAAATGTTAAATGATGAAAAAGTTATTACATATGGTTAAAAATGATGCCACTTTCACTCCACTAGTAGAAATGACATATGCAACCATACAAATATGTACCTGTTCTATTTTCAAGACTGAAGAAACAGTATATTCCTGGCTTCTAACACAGCAGGGACAATAGCACTAAAGGGAAATGTTTGGATAATTATGTCTTCATTTAAAGAAGACCCATTTTCTTCATCTAAGTCATCACTACCCTTGATCAGGGTATCTACCATATCCAGAATATCAAATAAGTGAAGAAAAACTTTAAGCAGAAGATCCAGACTAAAACTAGAAAAAACAAGAGAGGTAGAATGCAACACTCCAGGAGTACAAGCCATCTTTTTGATTCTTAAAAAAAAAAAAAATCAATAAAAATATGAAAGCCACATTTTTCACGTAGTAAAAAGCTAACACAACACAAAAATCACAGCTGAACTTCACTCTTCATTTTGATGTTGATGTTCAGTGCAGGGTGCCCAGAGAAGCTGTGGCTGCCCCTGGATCCCTGCAAGTGTCCAAAACCCGGCTGGATGGGGCTTTGAGCACGCTGGGCTACGGAAAAGTGTCCCTGCCCACTGCAAGTGGTGGAACTAGATGAGCTTCAACGTGCCTTCCTATCCAAATCATTCTGGGATTCCATGATTCTATAAACAGCCCCAGGCTGAAGGACTACATTTCCATTTTAGGCTGAAAGTGTTGTTTCAAGAGCATGAAGAGAGATTTTAAATACTGTTAAAGCGGTACAACTACATCAGAAATTACTTCTGTGAGTGAAGTGGTAACTGTAATTCCAACTTCTGATACCAAGTACGCGTGGAAGGCTGAATCCTGGAGATCTTTACTTAATAGTCCTTTACTTAATAGTTATCCATCCCTAGTTTGCTGATTATGGATAGAAAATGTAGCCCCAAGTCATGGAATTCTGTTGTTGAAAGGTTACCACATACCATCTATGTTAGAGACAGGTATGCTGGATTTTATCAGGGTCCTGTTTCAACATAACAACCTGGAGCATGCTAGGTTCCATGCTGAAACAGGTCTGCTGCTTTGACTGTGTAGGGAAAGGGGTTTGTCACCAGCTTCAGCAGGATCTGTCAGCAAAGGTAGAGAGAAAGACAAGTGCACTTACTGTCAAGTGTGATGAAACCATATGTTGCTGAGAAAGAACATGTGCTAAAAGTGGTTGGAAGCTGGGCAAGTTTTAGGAGTTTTCCATATCGCTTCTGCAGGATTCTGTCTATGGTTCCTGCTGTACAGGGGATGGTGATAGGAAAAAAAAAAGTCCACTGCAATTTGGCATCTAGATGGCTACCAGAGAGGGAGTCCCTGAGGAGACAGCACTGGAAATGAAGCACTCGGCATTCAACATCCTGAAGAGTAAGCAGTAACACGAGGATGCATAAAGGCGACTTGTTATCCAGCCAGTAAGGAAGCAGAACATGGGCTAAAATATTTAACACCTTATATTTTCCTGTTAACTTGGTCTCCCTCAGGGAGTTAGGAAAAACTGGATGAAAACCATGGATGAATTTCGTTGGCCCAAGTCTCAGCTCTCATTAGAAAAGAATTCTCTTGTGGCCACAATGCAATAAAAACTGGGAGTAAGTGAAGAATCCTTAATCTTCATTCATCTTTAGAACAAGCATTCATCCTTAGAATGCTGAGGAACTACAGCTACAAGCCTACAGAAATTAGCTCTTCCACTGGTTTCCAAACCTTGGACTGTGAGTGCTTACAATATTTTGCCGCCCAAAGGGAAGTCCAGAAAGACATTTGCTCAAAAGCCTTTTGCTGCAACAAGTCTCTCTGTGGAATATGCCCTCTGAAGGGTAAAAGTGTTGCCGATTTCTCTCTAGCCTTCTAGGTGCTTCGAGATGACAAGGAGCGCAGACACCAGACAGCAGGCTCCAGCATGCGCGAGAAAGAGCTCTGCCATTGGAATGTGCTGCAAATCCATGCTTTGTCACATTCCAGCGACAAGCTCCTCATAAAGGTGTTGCCCTGGCACAGTTTCTCCTTGCCAGACACAGTGGGAAAGCATCCGCATGCAATTGGAGCAAGAGACACAGATGGTGGAGCTCAAGATCTCTGAGAAGGTAACAAGCAAGAGGAGTGCCGACTTCATCATAAGCAGTGCTCTGGGCCGCTTGGCAACCGGCACAAGGAACCATGTGTGCGGGAAAAGGCAGATTCGTGTCCGAGTGCGGGAATGCACGAGCAGTGTCACAAGGTGCTCAGCGACCAGCATATGCAGAAAAAGCTTTTGGACTGGAAGAGGAGCCTAGCGGCGGGTAGCCCGCTTGCCCAACTGACGTTAGCAGTTGCCTGGAAGAAGTACAGGTACGGCTTCTTTGTGCTGCTACCTATTCCTAGGCGGCTACAAGGACACATGAAACAAATGCTTTTTCTTTTCCCATTTTGCTATGCCAGGAAGATCTGCGGCTCTTTATCGTCGCTTTTGGACACAAAATAAGTCACACGGACACAACTCAAGACATGATGAAGGAGAGAGAGCCCTTTATTTCTTCTCTCCCTATTTCTGGTTTCTGACTACGGCCAGGGATTGGATAGTCAGGATAAGACCTTCTCAATCGCACTGGTCATGAGAGATGTCCATGAAATGACGTAAGAAAAGGAATGGATACATATCTCTCTTTACAGTTACTGTCCTGGGAAAGTTCTATAAAATTATGTCAACAAGCTCCGAAAGCTGAGTTTTCAGGGTGACATCTCGCCCTTTTTATTTAAAAAAAAAAAGAAAAATAAACATAGAAGCTAGCAACATTCTAGGCAACCAAAAAGAAAATAATAAGGATATAAACAATGCTCCATACTATCTATGTAGTTTCTGGATGATATCTCACCCTTTTCGTTATTAAAAAAAATGAAAACATAAAAACCAGTAATTAAACTGAAATGAAGTACTAGCATGAACACACCTGCTCGTGGATGGGCCATCGGTGTCAGCACTCACATCATCTGCATCTGAATCGTCATCCAAAGGCTCACCCATCCAATGACATTCAACTTGGTAAGGCCTCCAGCTTGTTCTCCAGCTGGATGGTACCTTTGCGTTTGCAGGTGAGGACGACCGCACTTTGCAGATGTTCAACGTACCCTAGTCTCTGTGGATACACACGCATACCTACTTCCCGAAGGTCCTAAGAACCTTCCCACTGTTTTGTGACTAAATTCCTCACTAGAACCTTCGCCCGAAGCTGAAGCGTCTCATCCGAAGCCTGCAAGGAAAGATGATGTTTCCACATGATTGTGTTGCTGGAGTTCTGCACACCGTGAAATGATTGAGGGTATATAAAGCTTTTCCCAACCGACTATGCAGGTTTCACTCTGCATTCTCCTTTTCTGCTTCTGCAGAACTTGCTTAAGCGTACCATGAGCACGTTCTACAATAGCCTGACTTGTCGGAGAATGAGGGATACCAAACTAGTGTCTCACACCCCACAACTGCAGGAACTGCTGCAGCTTCTGAGAGGCATAAGTAGGATCATTATCAGTTTTCACAGCAGATGGTATGCTTAAAAACGGCAAAGGCCTGCCTCCAGTGGGTGATGACATCCCAGGTCTTTTCTCCTGTGTGAGCAGAGCCCACAGGGCAGAGGAGAAAGTGTCTACACTGACGTGTACATACTAGAGCCAGCCAAACTCGGCAACTTGAATGACATCCGTTGGCTAAAGACCCTCCAAGGCCCGAAGGCCCCTGGGGTTCACCCCTGCTGGAAAAGGCGCAGTAAGTACAAGACAGTCGTCACAAGACTCAACAATGTTATGGGCCTCAGCTGACATCAGCTGAAACTGCTTCTGCTAAGTATGTGCATTCTTGTGAAAGAATCTATGCGAGGCCTTGGACTGGCTGAACATATCAGGCTGAGGCGCAACCTACTCAGGGTTAGATAATTTGTCAGCACTCACGTTGTTTTGGGCAGTAAACATTGGTAAATTAGTGTGACTCCTCACATGCAGAGCGTAGTATGAATGCACCCGGGCCTGAATAACACTCCACAGGGTCTTCAGTAAATGAAACAAGGCAGGATTACTGACCACCTTCAAGACCGAATGATCCAGCTGATGGGCTATACTGGCCAAGTTGAGGAATCTGTGAACAAATTGAGAGGCTTTTGGGAAAATTTCTGAAATGCCACGACAGCAACATGTAATTCCACCTATTAGGTGACCCAGTCTCATGACTCTCCAAAACTTGCCACTCAGATCCGTCCTTCTAGTAAACAATGGCTTTTCCAGTCTTCCCTGAACCATCAGTAAAGACAGTGGGTCCTATCACAGGTTCCTGACTATTTTTGGGCTGCAAAGCAATTTCAGTGAATTCTGCCACGTGCAGTAAATTATGAGCAGGTGGTAGGTGTCCTGCCCAGAAAAATTCTTTAGAGCATTTTGCATGGAAATACTGTTTGCAAACCTCCAGTCAAATTCCTCCTGCGGTACCGGGAACACAATATTTGTGGGATCAGCCTCCATCAATTGCAAACACCCTTGTCTGTGTTTGATTATCCAATGAGCTATCAGTTTAAACACTGCAGTCGCAGTCTTCTGTGGCCGATGGGGCAGGAAAACCCATTCCAGGACATGCAAGGGATCAGATAACTCATCATTCCACTGTGAATGATACCTGCAGGATGCAAAGCTGGAGTGGTAATGAAAACAGTGACATCAATGGAAGGATCAATGTGATAAACCTGACGAGAATAAACTTCCCATTGAACCTCCTCCAGTACCTGCCATGTCTCTAGGGTCATTGTCCGAGGTGACTTTAAATCAGAGTCCCCCTTTAACAGACAAAACAAGGGGGACACTTGTGTCATGGTCAGTCTCAAAGAGGGACGCAACCAAGTAACGACATCCACCAATTTCTGGACAGTTTTCAGTGTCTCCCTCGGGGTTTGTGACGAACACTGGCCTCCGGCTTACATAGCATTATGCTGCTCCTGCCAGCTCCGCAAAAGACATCTTCACCGGGTCCAAGGGCCACTCCGGGGACTAACGGGCAAATCTGACAATCGTGGTGTCTGCGCTAATGTCAAGAAACCCACGAAAACTAACCTCTGATGGTACCTCACCAGGGATGGACAGGGTGCAGACCTGTTCAGGATGAACCTTGGTCGTCAGAAGAGCAGTCCAGTGAACCTGATGTGACCCAGTGGATCCAAAGCTGCGATCTCCCTGCCGCCGATCTTGCAGTCTGCGAACACAAGACTTAAAAGGCGCAAGTTGAGCAAGTTTGGATCCCTCAAGGATAGTAACAGGAAGGGTGAGTGTGGAAACCATTGCGTAAATCCTCCCCATGAAGTCCAAATCAATGATACCTAGGTGCACAATGATGCCTTGAGCACTGGCATCTCACAATCTCCCTAAGAGAAGAGCACTCAAGCCTTCACTCACTGGGCCTGAAGTATCCAAAAGAACTCTGAACATTCTACAAGAGTCTAAGAGAACTGTATCTGCCGTACAGACATCAAGGCCTGCAGATCCGGAGGTACTGGTTACGAACTAGTCGAGCAGACTTCCATCTACTCCGGGGTGTGAAGAGAAGATTTTGTCTGAGCACTCCCCGTCGAGCTCAGCTTCCCCTTTCCCAAACCCAGCAGAGACTTACCATTGACATGGACTGTCGCCCTGTACACATCCACCCCATGATTCACCCTACGACCACGTGCAGAGTGATACAGAGGAGCTGAGGGCCCCTGTGCCTTCTTTTTCTGCTTCGTCCTAGCCTGAGCAGTTCCCTGTTGTTGCTGTCCACCCTTCGGCTTCACCCAAGTTGGCCGCAGCTCAGCAACCAGGGTAGGGTTACCCTCAACATCGACACCAGCCTCTACACAAGCCCGTGCCATCTGCGTCAGCAAGGGATCACCAGGGATCGCACTAATCATCCTGCCACACACGGCATTTCGATTAGTCTTTGGGAGAATCTTGAACATAAGCTGCCTTGCCAGATTTTCCTGCACTTGCCACTCCACAAAAGCAGTCAATCGATTCGCAAAACGCAGAAATCACTCCTCAGCTCGTTGCACAATAGTAACAAAGGGCTCCTTGGGGCTGCCAGTTTTAAGGCCCACACAAACATGGCCATGCATCGTCTCCTTACATTGGTCAAGTGCAAGAAGGTCAAGGTTAACCTGCCTAGTAACGTCAGCAAAGCCATCCTTACCCAGCAGAACATCAGAACTGATCACCCACCTGGGAACCCACTGACCCAAGGCAGTATTCTGCTGCACCACTTGACAGGTTGTCTCAGCCGATACCCTATCAAAAATGTCATACTCCACTGGCTGAAGAACACGGGCTATTCCCATATATCATAAGGTACAGGACACCACCCACAAGGCTCAGAAGAGCCTGTATAACCACACTCAAGCCAAGCCCATGTTTTTCAACCTTCTCCCTTAGATCCACATAGGCCTTCCAGGATACTAGCTGAGGAGTCCTCTGAGCTGCATCCTGAAGAACAGGGAATGTTTGATACCTATCCAGAGAAGCAGCGTCACTTTCTGTATCCCATCTAAGGGAGTCCCCTTAGGAGGTGCTCCCAGGCACCTGGCTGGAAGACCCCACAACAACATCTGGCACCGCAGCTGCCGTAACACCAGTGGAACATGAGGAGCTATCCTCGCTGTCCAGGGGGTCGTGCTCAGAATCACAGCCAGATACCTCATGAACCTTAGCCTTCACAGCACCCCAAAAGCGCTTCTGATCTCGCGGCCACACAGTCATCTAGCAGGGAAGCAAGGTCCACAGGCTGGACGAAGAAACTCCAGCATCCCGGGACCCTTTTCCTGTGGAAACCACCGGCTTCGTCCCCGCAGCATCACCATTCAAGCCAATAGTAAACATCTCAGGACCTTGATCTGCCACGGCCGCAGGAAGTGACAGGTGCCCCCCCCCACCTCCAGCTGTAGGCTCAAGTGATGCTCGGGAACGCGAGGTAGGGGGAGGTGAAACTAGCGCAGCGTGGCCCACCTCCAGTGCAGGAGGGTATTGTGGTGCCGGTCGAGGCACAGCCCGCGGGGCCGTGGTATCATTGCGCTCCGCTGCTAGGGGCGTCCCGGGCTCGCAGGATGGGAAACCCCACCATGGAGCTGGCAGGTGCCCAGTGTCCGCACCACTCAAGGCACCTATCCCCACGCTCCAAGAATCCGACCCGGGGGGACAATGCTAGGAATCACCCTTAACAGCATCTCCTCGGGAGTTCAAAAGCCAGGATTCACATCGGCATGCGCGGCCATGCAGACCAGACTTGTCTCATACCCCACCTCAGAGCACACACAGCCTAGCCACAGTGGAAAACATGGGACCATTCGTGATGTTGCCCTCAGGGGCGACGTTACCCCCTGTTTGGGCGGCCCCCCTTCGGTCTGTTCCACGAAGGCAACAAAGAAAGCGACTCTATCCTACTCTTACACCTCTGGGGCGCCGGACGAGGCGTTTTGTCCCTTCCATGGAGCCTCCAATAGCCCACCGGCCAGGATCCAACCCTACTCCAGGCCTACGCTTCAGGGGTGCCGGGGGAGGCCGGGCTACATCAAGCAGCTCCGCCCCGCTCCCACAACTGACATCAGAGTCATCTCTCTCATCCAGGTCAGAGAGAGCAGCCACAGAACCAGTAGAAGAAGACGTGCAGCTTTTCGGAGTGCAGTTGTACTGCCGTCAAATCTGCAGCAGCTGAGCCAGACGGGGGTCATAACCTACTACCATAGCCTGGACTGGGGAATTGCTTGGGGTCCCAAACCGGCTTCAATAAAACCACATCAGCCACAGAGAAAAACCCTTCAATTCTCCCATAATCATACAAGTGCTGAAAATCAGCATCCGAGGCATCAATCCCTTTCTGATCAAATGCCACACACCATATTCCCATAACCGGGTCCTCCGTAGGAGAGAACCCAAAAGGCACTATAGCTACAGGCTAGACAGTACCTTGCAACAGCCACCTGCAGCACGCGTTGGGGTTACCAGATGACGCTGTTGGACACGAAATAAGTCACATGGAGACAACTCAAGATATGATGAATGAGAAGACAGCACTTTATTTCTTCTCTCATTATTTATTAGTTTCTAACCACGGCAAGGGATTGGATAGTCAAGACAACACCTTCCCAACCGCACTGGCCGTGAGAGATATCCACGAAAAGACGTGTAACAGAAGGAACGTATACATATCTATGTTTACAGTTACTGTCCTGGGAAAGTTCTTAGAAAACATGTCAACAAGCTCCAAAAGCTGACCTTTCAGGGCGACACCTTATTGCTTGACAAACTCGAACGTGCTTGTTGGTACTTCGAGCTAACAAGGAGTATAGACATCTGACAGCAAATTTGAAGTCATGCAAGAAGTAGCTTGGACAATGAATGTGCTGCAAATCCGTGCGGGCTCATGTTTCAGGGACAAGCTCCTGACATGTTTCGTTTTCTTTTAGAACTCTTACTGTCTTTCATACCTCACGTTGCAGTTGGTTCCCTGTGACTCCGGGTCTGGTCTAGCTAGGCATCTGTGACTAAATAGAGGGATAGGAAAGATGGAGATGAGATACTTTAATAGTGGTAAAATATCAAACCTCAGATACCACATGTTCTCTGGGCAAGCTCTAAAGATTAAATTGTGTGGTGGACTTAATAATATATAGGGGTACTAATGGGTCCAATCACAAATGCTGGCAGGGGACATGACCTTATAACCTGTTTCTTTTCAATTCTTCGCAAGCCACTACTTTTTTTGTCCTGGCTTTGAACCTGCTCTTTGCTTTGTATTTCTCAGCTCACCCCTCTCACACCTGGAATCCTACAGCTCATTTCTTCTGGCATTTCCCAATCTTGCCCTGTTTGTACCCTTAAGGACTCCCAAGGCTTTCACCTAACTCTGGTGTTTCAGGAGTATTTCTACAAAAATTTGAGACACTCCAGAGGAATGCCCCATGAGTTTTCCCTTTATTTGAATAAAGTAAAAGGACTTCTCTGTCTTCTTTTTGGACATAAACTTCTGGTGTTTCTACATTAATTTTCCTGACAAATGGGGATCCATGTGGGGTATTTTCACTATCTGGGCATGCAGGCAGCGAGAGGAGTTGAAGGCATGTTTCACCCAATTCTAGTGTTCAGCTCCCCTTGGTGTGGGCTGGCTCCAGGTGATCGATTTGGTTCCTGAGAATGTCCAGGAGACAGATGAGTGGCAGACCAAGGGAGATGGTGAAGTGTCCACAGTGAAAGACCACTGAAAATTTCACCAGTGAGTAAAATGGGATCTTCGGGGAGAAAAACCTAGGAGGGCTCCCATGGAGATTTGCACTGGTAAAACAGGGCACTCATGGAAGGTTGCAAGGGTACAGCCGGGAAGGGACCCTAGCAAAAGGGATGACGATCCCAAAAATATCTCCAAAGGATCCCTTGGAAGAATGTGGAGTTGGTTTTTACATTCTCACGAAGGTAATTAAGGATATAGACACACAACGGGGGCAAAAAGGTAAAATCGAGTAGAGGTCTTGACAGTCCATGCTTAGGAGGAGCAATAAAGGGATTTGAGAAGCAGTCTTGACAACAGAGGATGGAGTGATCATATTGTTGAGTTGGAACAGAATTAAAGGGGAGTGTGGAGAAATATGGTTGAGGCAAAGACCAGATATAGAAGTGAGAGACCAGGACCATGGACTGGATACCTGTGAGGCTGATGGGACTTACCGCTGGGCAGTGCCTGGCTACACCAGCCCCGGATAGGGGTGGGTGGTAGTGGCCACCGGACCCGTGAGGCTGTGGGACGCCCCAGCTGCCTGTGGTGCTGCCGGCTGTGCCCACTGGGATCACCAGACTAGAAAGGAATTGTTTAGACAATGTGAAAGGACAAGGACTGGCTCTGGTATGCAGTGTATTGTAAATGGAGTGAGTACAAGGAAGAAAAGTTAAGGTAATGGCAGAATTTTTCTAGCTCAATGAGGAAAAAGAGCAGGGCCTACAGGGTCCTGCAGGATAGAGGTGACGGGTTTAACCACAAGGAAGTGGCAGAGTCCTGCTTTCTCCAGCAGGGGAGACCCAACCCAAACAATGGTTAGAAAAATCTGTGTTGCTGTCTGCAGGGCAGAGGGACACTGAAAATGGCAATCTGTGCAAAAACAGCTGGGATCTCAAGAAAGTCCAAAAGATAAGAGAAGAAATTGTTAGGGGTGTCTAAGGGCTCATGGTACCAGAAATCCACCAACCTGAAGCCTTTGTTAACTTGTAAAGCGGGTCTGGATCAAAAGGAAGTGTGTGTCTTAGTAAAAATAAATGATAGTAAACGATTTTAAAATCATAGAATATTTCGGGAGTTAGAAAAAAAGGGTTGGCTAGCCCTCAGAAAAGTGTTAAAAGCAGACCCTGGGAAATTTTAGGCCTTGTGCTTGTTAAGATCATGTGAAACTGCATTTTTGTAGTCAGTATATGATAAATTATATAATGTTTAGATATGATTAGATAAAATTATCTTTTAAAGAATGATGAAAAACTATGTTAGGGGTTTGAGTGGGATCACAAGAAATCCATGCTTGGGTAAAATCAGTGTATATAATAAAAGAATGTAAGTTAATAATTAATATGTAATTTATATAACAATAGATTATAAAACATGTTCAACTCAAAACCAAGTCAGGTCAGATTTGGATATGTGTACCCTTGACACCCAGAACTCTTAATAAAGCACCTTCATATAAGCATTCCGTGATTATGTGTTTCAGAATGCTAGCACGAAGACATCTCAATACACCTTAATTTTTATCCCTGAGGAGGAAAAATTGTCTAAAGAATTTTTTTGATCAAAGGTGTTGTTGATCATAACATCCAATTAAAATATTGAATCCTAGTTAAAGAGTGGAAAGAAGTACCAGTAGAGGCTAAGTGTCATGGACATTTCCAGGTGTAACTGACCACAGAAATGGCCATCAAGACAGCTGAACATGGGTGGACCATCACAATCGAGTCAAGGTCTCTGAGACCCCAAAAGTTTAGACATCTCAGCTAGATGTGAAAAATGAGAAGCCGCGACTAACACACCGCAGGAAAAGCGGGAGAAGCCCTGAAAGCCTACCCACAGACTGCCTGCTGAAGTAGTCTATTTGAGCATCCCTACTCTCAGATCTCCAGTCAATGGAGGCCAATCCATGTTGTCATTTCTTTTTTTATCATATGCTGTTTCTGTGCCTTCACTTGCCACAGGTAGTGTGAAAGACAGCTTGACATTGAAAATTAAGTAAAGAAATTAGATTATTACACTATTAGAACTTTTCATACCTTTATATTGTCAGTAAAGTTAGGGCAAAAAAGGGAAAATAATTTTTTCACCTTAGTGTAACTTTTCTCTAAGAAATTCTTTTCCTCTTTCTCTGATTCTGCTATGATTCTTCTATATTTTTCTTTCTGTTCTTGGTTTTCTTAATCTCCTATGAACTAAATTCTTTTGCGATCCTCCCTTGTGAGGAGTCCCACTTATATCAGTTCTTATGTTTGAAGACAACTCCCAGGCTCATTAGAATCTCGTTTCTCGTGTTTATTAGAAAGTCATTACAAAATCTGGTAAGTCTCTCCAGACTGGCTGCACAAGTTCAGCTCTCCACAACTTGGCTCATTTTGTTCTATTGGTACATGCAGCTGACTCGATCTTCTCGAGTGTGACCCGGCTAGCTCAGTGATGAGGTTTCTCTTCACTCGAGTTTTGAGCCAGCATATGTTTGTGAGATTCACTGATTTTCTTCAAGAATTCAAGTCTATAGAGCGAGTAAAGAAATCAGGGGGGGGACTCTCTCTCTGGTTTGCATTCCACAGTTTATTTCTGTGAAGGGGAATCCAAGGGACGAGAGACAAAAGATTTGGGGTCTGGGGGGTCTCTTTTAACAGGGTTTCTCGGAGGGAGGGAACATCAGAGAAAGAACCAATTATTTTTCTCAGTTAGTACATCTTACAAACTTTCTACAAATCAAGGTTACACACTCCAAGATAAGAAATAACAGACACCAACTTCTTCAAATGCCCACAAAGGTGTAGGAGTATTCTCCACAGAGGGGCAGAGGAGGAGAGAGGGGGGGCTTGGTTTCCCGGCAACCCAGGGGGGAAAGAAAGGGAAGGGAAGGTAAGCCTGGCCTCTCAGCTTCCATAGCTCAGAGGCATTCTGGGACAGGAAAAACAGAGTTACAAACTTCCGTGTTGGAAAGAAGGGTTCTCTTCTCTCAACCCCGTGCTTTCCTGGGCTGAAGAAACTTCAAGCAGCTGGAAATGCCAGCGGGGTCCTCTCTTTACTCTATCCGGCCTCTCGCCGTGGGGCTGAGGAGAGAAACTTCAGTAACCGTGGTAACTTGACGCCAGGTAAACAATTAGGAAAAAGAGAAGCTGGGGGTGGGGGGAGGATCACAAATAAAAGATGGGAAAAGATACATTTCAGGCTATCAACTACAACATCTCCCCCTAATTTTTTCCAAAAGAAGGAAGGGAACTTGGTTTTACTTCTTCAAACCAAGGGGAAGGGGTTTGGGGTATGTTGGGATTTGGGAATTCCACAGCTTTTATCTGAGGTGCAGGAGAAATTAACTTGGTGGTAGTGGTAACACACCAACGTTGCAAAGCAGAAAACATAATCAAAACAACAACAACAATTGCAAAAAACCCTAAAACAGTCCGGAAAACAGAAGACAGCCATCCTGAAAATCCCCATCCTGAGAAAATGTTCACAAAACTGTCATGCTGGGGATGGTTTCTTCCTAAAATACAGGTTAACAAGGAACAAACAACATTAGCTGAATTCATCAATAAACAGATTCAACAGTGGAAAGTCAGGGTAGAATGGAGAATCTGGATTTCCTTCTCCACCCAAATACCTGTTTGATCTTTGAACTTCTGCCACTGAAATATCGGGGGGTCTGGTGGGATGTTTTTCAATGTACGGTTTTACCCACCTCTGTGGGACCCACCACAAACCCAGGGGTGTTGATACACAAGCGTATCCTCTTCCCCATGTCACTAATTTGTAGGGACCTTCAATTTTTCCACTATCAGGGTCTCTCATCAGCACTGGTGGATGTTCCTTGAGCTTGTGTTTGCCATGAGGGGAGAAATGCTTAACCACAGGGGGGTTTTGATCTTCCATAGAACAATTTAAAAAATTGAGAGTGAACAGGGCTTTGCATAATCTTTCTTGTGGTGTTAACTTTACTTTGTCTTTCCATTGATTTTTCAAAACTCCTTTGAGTGACTGGTGTGCTCTCTCTACTATTGCTTGACCTGTTGGAGAGTGTGGGATTCCTGTCTTGTGTCTCACTCCCCATTCCTGCAAAAATTCCTTAAACACTTTGGAAATATATGCTGGTCCATTATCTGTTTTAATTTCTTTAGGGATTCCTAGTACAGAAAAAGCTTGCAACAGGTGCTTTGTGGCATGCACACCTTTTTCTCCTGCATGGGCTGAGGCAAAAATTGCTCCCGAGAAGGTATCAATAGATACATGTACATATTTTACCTGTCCAAATTCAGGAATGTGTGTTACATCAGTTTGCCATACATCACAGCTTTCAAGTCCCCTTGGATTGACTCCAGCACCCAGGGATGGCAGAGCTGAGTGCTGACAGTGGGGACATGTGGCCACAATGGCTTTGGCTTGATCTCGTTTCAGATTAAACTGTCGAATCAGGCCTGGTACATTCTGATGAAACATTTCATGGCTTAATTTTGCTTGTTGAAACAGGTCAGGAAGTCTGGCCAGCCCAACAGGGGCAGCAGCCAGGGAATCAGCTCTGTCATTCCCTTCTGCTATGAAACCAGGTAATTCCATGTGCGACCGGGTATGCATAACAAAGTAAGGATGTTCTCGATGGGACACTGCATAAATCAGTTTTGAAAGCAATTCAAACAAAGTTCTGTTTGAGATCTCCTTGAGGACTGCATTTTCTGCTCTGGAAACCACTCCTGCTACATAGGCTGAATCAGTGACCAAATTGAATGGTTCTGAAAATCTCTCAAATGCTCTAACCACTGCTGCTAACTCAGCAATTTGAGGGGATCCTTCCACATAATCAACATCTGATTCCCACTGCTGCGTCTGAGGATCTTTCCAGGTCATTACTGACCTTCGGGATGCTCCAGAAGCATCAGTAAAAACAGTCAAAGCTTCAAGGGGCTTCTGACTCCTCTTATCTTTTGGTACCAAATGAAATTTTGAATTAAACAATTTGTGTGCAGGGGCATGAACTGAAATCTGCCCAGTAAAATTCTCCAGAGCAATTTGCAGGGTCTCTTGATTCCTCAAGAGGTGCTCAAACATTTCCCTGGTCATCTTCACTGAGGAGGTTTCTTCCTCAGAGAGGCTTAGGGGCAAATGTATACATGAAAAATCACAGCCAGCAAGTTCTCTCATTCTCAGCCTGGCCTTTCCAACCAGCTGGGCCATCAATTCCTGTGGCCGTGTAATATTTTTGGACCGATGGTGACTGAGAAAGACCCACTCAGTTATTATCAAATGGTCTTTCTGGTCCTTGTCCCACTGAAAAATCAACCCCTGAAGGTGTGGCAATTTCCCCATTACAATAAATTTGAAAGGCAGCTCTGGATGGCATCTATGTGCCTGTCTCTTTTTCCATCATACTGCTTACCTTCTCTAAAGCATCCCTGGCTTCTGGAGTCAGTGTCCTTGGAGCACTCAGCTCATCTCCCCCTTTCAATAAATTGAAAAGAGGGGCTAGGTCATCAGTGGCAATGCCTAGCCAAGGCCTAACCCAATTCAGTGTTCCACACAGAGAGTGCAAGTCGGCTAAGGTTTTGGGATTGCTGTTAAAAGCCAATTTTTGAGGAACAATTGTTTTTGCTGTGATTTCCAGACCTAGGTATTTCCAAGGAGGCATCTTTTGTACTTTTTCTTCCTGAAGGGTGAGTCCTGCAGTTGTTAAAACTTCGATCACCCGGTCCAGTGTGGACTGGAGCAATTTTTCCTGGGGGGCACACACTAGCACATCATCCATATAATGCAGGATAATGGCTTCCCCCACCTCAGCTCGCACAGGGGATAACAAGGTGGCAACATACCATTGGCAAATCACAGGTGAATTTTTCATCCCTTGGGGAAGGGATTTCCAATGAAACCTTCTCATTGGGGCTTCTCTGTTGAGGGAAGGCACAGAAAAAGCAAACCTGGAGGCATCTATAGGGTCTAGAGGAATTTTGAAAAAGCAATCTTTGATGTCAATCACAGCCAATTCCCAATCTTGAGGAAGCATGGCAGGAGACGGCATTCCTGGCTGAAGAGGTCCCATGTCTACAATGACTTTGTTAATTTCTCTCAGATCATGAACTAATCTCCACTTGTCTTTCCCTGGCTTTTTAATGACAAACACTGGGGAGTTCCAAGGGCTAAAAGTAGGTTCAATATTGCCTTGGGCCAATTGCTCATCCACTAACTCATTTAGCGCCTTTAATTTCTCTTTACTCAGCGGCCACTGGGGTATCCAAATTGGGGAATCTGTGGTCCATTCTAGTTTTTGGGTCTGGCGCTTCTCAGTGGCCGCAATCAAAAATCCTGAGGTGTTTTTGGAATGTGAATGCGGACTCCCCATTGGGACATGACATCTCTTCCCCACAGGGGAACCTGGAAATCAGTGACAATGGGGCGAATAGATGCTATTTGCCCATCAGGTCTTCTAATCTGAATGGGTTCCTTTGATATCTTGGCCAATTGGGCTCCCCCTATACCTTGGATGTGGCTAACCATCGGTTGCAGTTCCCATTGTGGTGGCCATCTCCTTTCAGGGATGACAGTCACATCTGCTCCTGTGTCTATCATGTCTGTCATTCCCATGCCTTCACTACCTTTCTTTAAATGGCATGAGATGATGGGTTTGTTTTCTCCCACTGCTTGAGCCCAGTAGATCTGAGGTGCTGCATCATCTACTGGGATCCCTGATGGAATGGGAATAGCTTGAGCAATTACCTGCCCTTGTGCCAGGTAGAATGGTGGGTTGATGCACCGTGCCAAAAGGATGAGTGCATCCAAGTCAGCTGAAAGAGTGACAGGAGAAATTTCAATCTCTGGGGGTGTGTTTTTTGTGTCCCCAATAACAAGAAACTTACAATTCAGGTCGGGGGTCAGTTTTTCCCTCAGTGGGTCAACGGAAACAACCGTCCAGTGGCGAGACCTAAAAAAATGATCTTTCACAGTAAACAATTTGAGAGGTAATTTTGGCTTCCAATCTTCATAACCCTTGGTGTTATTTCGGTGGCAGAAGTCAGACCTGTGAGAAATGTGACATTTAAGAGTGTTATCACATTCAATTTTCCCTCCCCCTGTGACTTCTATTCCACTTGTGTCTCTGTGCGGAATAGACTCGCGCTGGGTATCTAGTTTTTTTGGTTCTGAGGACCCCCTCCCTTTTCCCAGTTTCCCTGCCCTTGCTTGTTAGGATATGGCACTTGGCAGAACTTTGCAAAATGTCCTGGCTGTCCACACCGATGACAGGTGAACGGTCCCTTCGGCTTGGCTGGTGATGGCAGAGTAGGTACAGTTGTGGCTGCAATCCTTCCTGGGGTTCTCTGGGAATCCTCAGTCCTTGGCATTGAAGTGCTGATTACATCCGTACACATCTCGATTAAAGTTGTCAAGGTTGGTGGTGGATCCTTCGGCAGCACCCGAATCAGTGCTTTGCAGGCTTCGTTCGCATTCACTCGAGCCATTTCCAACAGCAAGTCAGAGTGCAGGGTGGTATTCTGCACTTGTCTTTCAATCTGTACCTTTAATCTATTCACAAAATCTACAAATCTTTCATCAGAACGCTGTTTAACTTGAGCATAGGGAACAACAGATTCAGAAAGAGGAATACTGAAAAATGCTTTCTCTGCAGCTTTCTTTATTTTCTCTCTAACTCCTTTTGGCAAATTTTGGGCCTGGTCAATAGGTTCGCTCCAATCACCTTCGCCACATAAGTGATTCATGGTAATTATTTTACCCCTTTCATCTAAAGCCTCAAAATCACTGCTCAGTAATTCTCCCAAAAGGGTTTTCAACAATCTTTTCCAAGCCCCTTCCCAGAGCAAATATTCTCCTGGGGATAGAAGGCAGGAAAACAAATCCTTCAAATCATGTGGGACCAATTGGTTGGAGGAGAGGGTTGCCTTTAAAAGACTTTTAAAAAATTGGCTTTCCTTTCCAAACTCCTTTGCTGCTTTGCATAATTCCATTTTCAATCGAAATGACATTGCATTCCATTCTGGTAATGTTCCTCCCCTCCCATAAGTTACAGGTGCTGCAAAGAAGGCAGGTCTCTGTTCCTGGTTTGTCCCTTCACCCCCTCCCTTCCCCACTCTGTGTGAGCTGGAGGGAGTGACCTGGGAGCCAGCAGCAGAGAGAGGGCAGGCGGGGTTGCAGGGGGGGTAGGAGGGGTCAGGGGCAGGGTGCCTTGGGAGGGAGACACCCCTGAGGGGTGGGGCTGAGGCAGAGGAGGGAGGGTCTGGAGGACCAGGAGGGGGGAGGTCTTGGGGGAGGAAAGGGTTGAAGGGGGGAGGGGAAACAAAGGGATTGTGGGAAGAAGAAGCAACTTGGGGGTCGACCATGTGCTCACCACCATTTTGAAGTTCCTGGGCCCTTTGTGTAACACTTGGGGGGAGACTCACCATGTGGTCTCCTCCATTTTGTGTACCCAAAAGACCACCAGGAATAAAAGGAGAGGAATATTGAGGGTAAAGAGGGGTAGGAGAGTCTTAAAAACGAGATTCACTTAATAAATTATAAAAAGAATTTAATATAAACAAAAGACAATTAGGAGACAAAAGAAATAAAGCAAAGGGTTAAAACGGCCGGGTGCCCTGGTGGGTTACCAGGAACACACCTGGTATCTCAGGAGTGTCCTTTTTATCCCCTCTTTGCTGTGAGAGGTTAATGCATATTCAAGCATGTCCCCTCCCTGGTTCCACCTTCTTGGATCATGTTATTTTCTGCTGGTCAGCATTATTTTGGAGTTTGGTTTCCTTTTTGCTGCAGATGGTCACTTGTTGATAACAGCCTGGGCCCCACATCCTTCCCCTGAGGGCAGCTGGTCTTCATATCTTCCGCTGATAACAATTTGGGCTCTATTGTTCTCCTGATAACAACTTGGGCCCCACTGTCCTTGCCCTCTGGAGTTTCCTTGCCTTGTACCTAGGAAATTCTTTTAAACTTAAGACTTGTTAGCATAGCTAAAAAGTATTTAATATATAATATTCATCTGCGAAAGCCAATATCACAATACAAATTTATAACAAACCCCTCCTCTTCTTTTTTTATAAATCATTTGGCTTGAGCAATAATTCTTGTTTTCCAGCTTCTAGCACTCGTTCATTTTTCTCACAAATCAGTTTAGCTTTTTCCAATAGATCTTTCACATTATTTTGTTTTCCTAATACCATGATTTTTTTTTTGTGCCATTCTAGATGTAGCCAATTTTGAGTCTGTAGGCATTACTACTATTTGCATACCTTGCACTACTTTGGTGATTAGCCAAATTAAACAGGGGATTAAACAAGGAAGAAATATTAAACCAGCTGTAGCACTGCTACAAGGAGAAGAAACTTAGCTTCTTCTACTACTCTATCCCCAATATATTATCCCACCAGTTAGTGGTCATTACTGGTTTTCATTTTTGGACTGGCACATGGGCCATTTTTCTGATTTCTTTGGCGATATCTAGAACGGCATTTTTATTGTCATTGAAAACAACAATCTTATGTATTTATTTTCTCACAGAACACCCCTTCTTTTAGCCAATAAATAGTCTAAAGCCAGCTTATTTTGATATATTGCCGCTGTGGCTTTCATCACTGACTGGCTATTAATTCTATAGCTCCAGCTGTTTCACTGGTTATGATTTCTACAACAGCTTGGAGTTTCATAATGCAAAAATTGGGGTTCGATATCTCCAACTTCCATCTTGTGCCCAAGAATGTTTCTAATATGTGTTCAGGGGCTATTTCTCATCTCCCCATTTTTGAGGTACTCAGACTATTTCCTTTTATTTCTTTTTAGGACCTCAAAAACCAACACCCCCAACTAATTTCTGTCTTGTCCTGACAAAAAGAAAAAATCCTAGCTGAATCATTCTCAGAGTACAATTCCCCTTCCATTGCGAAGGGAGCTTTGGGTATGCCCTTTTCTCACATATCCCAAAATAAGACCTCTGGTGCTTTCTAATAGTCATTTTTCTGTTGATTTATATTTCCTCAAAATTTGGCTATTTCCAGAGTAAGGATTTTTCTCTGTACTATTACACTGGAAGAATCTGGTTCTATTACTATGTACACAATTTTTTCTTTTACTTTCCTTGGGGTCTAATACCGAGTTGGTTTCTCTGGAACTTACTATGTACAAGTTTTATTACCAGCTTTATACTTTTTACCAGGAGTATTTCTCACTTCATGAAGAAGTTTTCTCCATTTAATTGCTGTTTGAGCTTTGCTTACATGTCCTGACGTGAGGTTAATACAGGTCTAGGTTACTGTGTTGGCTTTATCTTTTCACTTACCATTTGCTCTCTTACCAAATCTTGGTTATTTCTCCTGGCAACAACTGTGAAGCAAATCCATCTTTTCCTCCTTTTTGGGCAGTTGTTTTCTAATCTGTTACTACTTGTTCCTAGATTTTCTGTGGTCTAATATTTTCCCTTTATGCATACAGGTACTTAATTTGGATGGGTTATAGCAGTGATTATTGATACTGGTGTGGGTAATAAGAAAGAAACCCCGGTGTCATTCCATGTAAAGCTTTTGATAGCATTTGTAACATGGCTTTGCTGGTGTCCCAAAAGGGAAAAGGATAAGTGACAGAAGAAGGAATAATAGGGGTCCAGTATGGCTTACACCCCCACCAATCCTGCCTATGAGGTTGCAGCTCACAGCAGGTGTTTTATATTCTTCTCGGTGGCGAGTTGTAGTGGTCAATCTGGTCTTGCCCCCTTATTTCCTTGTCACTTCCTCTTTTGTAATTTCCAAGCAAATTTCTTTTGACACCTTTTAACAGCAGTTTCCCACCGTTCCTCAGGTACTTCCCACTCAACACGCACTAGTAATTTCCCATCTGTAAAAAAAAAGTTATCATTTAAGTTATTCTTAATAGATTTGACACCTCACACTTCCTGCAATGAGAGGCTTAACTTTGTGGACCACAATACCTATTATTCTCTAATTTAAACACTTATATTTAATCCAGATAGCATGCCCCGTATTGGGATGATTTAGACAATATATATGATGTGGCACTGATGGAAGTTGTGGTTCTCCCCCCTCCTTTATACAAATCACAGGCAAAAGTAAAAATATACGAGGATTTCCCAACCAAAACAGCCCCAGTCCTCCTGTTTGGAGTGGGAGTTTTCCTCCCCAAGGTGGATATCAAAGTGTCCCAGAACTTGTCCAGGCAGGACTTGAAACTACTGATACAGGCTTGGTCTTACTTCCCAGTTAGGCATGATTCTTAGCTCATTCCTTGGATCAGTTCATTGCCGCCGGTCTCTGCTCAAGAGTACATTTGGTATCACTCAGTTTGGGTATTACAGTCCAGTCCTCAGCTCTTTTGATCTTATTGGTGTGAATCCAACTTCACTCTTTGGTCCAGATTGCAGCTTCTCTGCCTTAATTATCAGTAGTACCTGAAAACAATTTCTTAATAACACAGGGAGAATGAAAACATCACATCAAAATTTTCCATCAGCGAAATTTAACAGTTAACATAGGAGCCAATCTCTTTCTGCACGTTCAGATTAGTTAAACAAGAAAGACTAGGTTAGTTTTGACTTCAAATAAATTACATTCATTACCTTTTTTACCTTTTGGTTACTATTTACTTGTATAGCTTCACAAACTTCTTTTATCGGTTTCTTAGAACAAACCCCTTCCTTTTAACAACAAGAGTAAAAGAAAGAGAAGAAAAAAATAAGAGAGAAAAAAAAATCCTATTTCAAGAAATTTAAACTCCTTGATGAGGTTTTCAGAACCTAACGAGCAAGATTACTTTTGCTTTGGTCTCATCATCCACCGGTCTGTTTCTCGGCTTTTGTTCCGTTCCTTTCCCATTCACAGCATTTTTTCAGGCTATCTCTCTCCCGCACCCCTGCTGCCGCAGCTCTGGGCCAAGCAGGCTGTTTCAGCCGCTCGCTCTGCAGGGGCCCACTTGCGTCCTTGCCAGTCACTTGCGTGCTGACCCTGGGGCAAAGCTCGTGTCCCCTCTTTCCCTGCTGTGCCGTCCCTTCACACACAGGACTGGCATTTTCAAACACACTCAGCTCCCGCCACTGCCGAGGGGCAGAGCCCGCAGTCCACAGTGCTCTGGTCTAGGGCTCCTCTGCTGGGCCAGCTTGCTCTTCAGCAGCAAACCTCACCCAGCACCACTGCCAGGCCAGAGTACCCCAGCACCCCGCACCCCTCGAGACCCCGGCACAGACAGGGCGGGTCCCGCTCCAGCAGCGCCACTCACGAACCGCGCTCTGCACCCTTCACATTGGGTGGTAGAGGACCGGGAACCGCCACACCGGGCCCTGCTGTTCACCACTCACAGGGACCGGGTCCTGCTACAGCCGCTTTACATAAAAGCAATAAAACAACACCTAAACCTAGCAGCTCCTAACCCAGCGCTCCAGATGCTCCTAACATCTCCTATTTCGGGCACAATTCTCATCTCTAATCGCGCTTGAAAGTTTTTCTCCCCACAAGCCAGTGCTCACTCTTCGGAGCCAACAAGACACTTCTCGCTCTCTTTCTAAAAATCTTTACAACTTTAATGAAAAGAGACGCAAACCTCTCTCTTTCTCTTTGCCATTATTATCTCGCCACTCTTTACACCACATCCCTCCAGAATCTCCACTACACAAATTACTTTGCTTCAGAATAACAACAAATTCTAACACCTCCTTTTGGGGACGCTCCCCAAAGCCATCAAAGGCGCTAGACACAGAGACCAGTCAGCTAGCTAGCTCCTTTTACCAACTAAAACAAACTTGCAATTTCTATTTCTTCTGCCTTGAACAGATCTTCAGTCAAGCTAGAAATGAAGACACAGACATCATTCTTCTCTAAGTTTTCTTCTACAGGTACAAAGGAGTCTATCCTCACACAGCTGCTTAATGTGAATAATCTCTAGTGTAACTTTTCTCATGACAAGATATGATCAGGTCTTTTATTCTTACAGGCATTTAGATACATTGACAAGTTTCTGACAATACCTTTATGTTTCAACAGTACTTGCAGCTTATATACTATGAACAATCTATAGCAAGAACCAGTCTTACAATTGTTTTTGAACTCTTCTTTCACAAAATAAAACTCATCTCTAAATTAACACATGTACTTATTAAAATAGACCAAGTTTAGAGTCTCCACAATCCTCTTCTTAATTCGAAACACCAACAATCTTAATTTTAATCTTTTAACTGGGTCCACTTCTGCTTCTGTAATAAGCACAGCTGCAAAACAACACAAGCACTCCTAGAGACGTGTGCACTCTCTTGGCAAATTCAAAAGAACAAGAAATCATGGCAGTTCTGAGCCTGATCTTCAGCTAAACACACTATCACAATAACTCCTTAGCAATCACTGGAGAGATGATCAGCATTTCATATCGTGAAAAGAGACAAAATAATTTTCAGCAGCAGTAAAAAGATTTTCAACAATCCACAGGATTTTGCTTTTAGGCTGGCACCAGGTTCTGCTGTTAAGAACCATGGGCTGTGCCCATCAGCACGGGACACAAACAACATTAGGGTTAACAGCTCTAACACTTATTGACAACCTGATAAGTTTTCACCTCAAGAAGTGACTACTATGCAAATTACTGTAACTTGCCTTTAAAATTAAAATCAACCACAAAATTCTACGATATTCACTAAAGTAAAGAAATTGGAAGGCATACTAAGAAATGGGTTTGTTTCTCTACAAAATAAATATTGCAGTCACTCAAGAAAAAACAGAGCTCACTTCTTTTCCATTTTCTCCCAGGATGCATACTCTTCCTGAAATCTCAAATTTTAAGCACCGACACAACTTATTGCTGTAGAAGACCACAGCACCATCATACACGGAATTCTCTCAGAACCCGGTAAAACAAAGGCTTGCAACTTGCAGCTCCCTTGGTTTGGAGCTGATACCATACGCCAGTACTGCTCCATATCTCGCTCACACATCTGGCTAAGAAAAAGCTCTCTGAGACAGTTTGACATCAGTCCTTACTCCCGAAATCACAGAACTTAATGTGCGGGGTCTCACAAGACCCCGGCATAGAAAACCTGTGTCCCAGAGGGACTCACCTGGCTCTCTCACCATTGGGCATGTTCCCAGCCTGTTTCACAGCTTCAGGAGGTTCCAGGAGTCACTGAGAGCTCCTCCAATCCCCCAGTGCCTGGAGCAAGGAACCCGAACCAGCATCTGTGGTTCAATCCAGCCTGCCCACAGCCGCCTAAACACAGCTCTGCGGCTTGAGAGCTCCAAATAAGTTTAAACAATCCAGGGGCACCAAGACTTAGAAGGCCCCTGCCCTCACTTTACTCAAAAGGGATGAGCTGAACTCATC
The DNA here is from genome assembly GCF_971803275.1 of Cyanistes caeruleus. Taxonomy (NCBI): domain Eukaryota; kingdom Metazoa; phylum Chordata; class Aves; order Passeriformes; family Paridae; genus Cyanistes; species Cyanistes caeruleus. Next base: position 62,590,943 of record NC_141705.1, read on the forward strand.
CCCTCAGGGCACCCTCCGTGCCCTGATCTTATCAGGGTCTGGCCGGACTCACCGCCGGCCGGAGCTCCAGGAGTTCCCTTGCACTCCTGAGGCTGACCCGCCCCTCCAATAGCTCGGCAGGGAGTAGCCCTGGGAGCACCATCTCCCAGGAAAACCTCTCACCGCTGCTACAGTGGGGCAAAGAAAACTTCTAAAAAAAACCAAAAAAAACCAAAAAACAAACAACTTCAAACACTGAATCACATACCATCTCACCAAAGCGACCCCTCCCCCGCAAGCAGCTCTTGTTGCCCAGGGGGGACGAAAGGCACGGAGGGACCATCGCCACTAAAGATAACTTTGGCTTTGCTCTGAGAGCAGAGCTGCTATCCCACTGAGAACAGATTTGATACAACACCCCCGCGGCTCCTGGGCTACAAGCCCCAGTTCTGGTTTGCCTCCCCTCCCGGGGCTCCAAGACAGGAGCTCGCAGGGAGGAAGCGAATCACTCCATGTGTCCCCACCGTGATCCAGTCCCTGTGGAAGCATTGACGCGTGTTCACTCTTACTCCAGCACAGCACAGAAAACCTTTCCTCTTTAACAACACAATACAGTTGCTCACCCTCACTCCAGCACAGTACAGAAAACCTTTCCTCTTTAACAACACAATTCCAAAAAAAAAAAAAACCAAAAAAAAAAACCCCACAAACTTCAATGCAACAATCACACCTATTTACGCATTCTCACATCTGTTCATTCAACTCCACCCAGTCACAGCAAGACAATAAGGTGCACTTTACTTCCCTTGTTAATATCCGCCCATGGGCACTGTAATATGTCAAATATCCCAAGTTTCTTGGATTATTCCTCAATTTGGCAGTTTTAAGTCCAAATTTCTTGGATTTAATCCTCAACTTGACAAAGTTTTAGAGAATCCACATTTTACTCTGTTTTCCCAGTGGATTGTGCCAGGAAAACCTTGGGCTCCCTTTCCCGAGGGGCTCACCCCTCCCCTGAGACCCAGTCCCAGTAACCCCAGGGGTATCTTGCAACCCCCGCTTCCCGCTCCCCCAAAGATTACTTACAATCCGTCTTCTTCTTTGGGTCTTCGTGCACAAGAATTATGGAGCAAAAATACCGCGGTTTTATGGAGCCTTTTTTCCCCTTTCCTTTGCTTTATTCCTCTCCTTCTTGTCCTCGGGTTTTTGACCTGCAGCCGCTTGGTCCACGCTAGGAGAAACAGAATGGGATCTGCTGAACTCAGCAGGGGCGCGCCTGTTTCCCCGTTCTGGATCTCCGGTGGTCCTAGAGGTGAGGTGCTTATCCCGGAAAGAGCCCCCAAAAATTCTTAAAAACGAGATTCACTTAATAAATTATAAAAAGAATTTAATATAAACAAAAGACAATTAGGAGACAAAAGAAATAAAGCAAAGGGTTAAAACGGCCGGGTGCCCTGGTGGGTTACCAGGAACACACCTGGTATCTCAGGAGTGTCCTTTTTATCCCCTCTTTGCTGTGAGAGGTTAATGCATATTCAAGCATGTCCCCTCCCTGGTTCCACCTTCTTGGATCATGTTATTTTCTGCTGGTCAGCATTATTTTGGAGTTTGGTTTCTTTTTTGCTGCAGATGGTCACTTGTTGATAACAGCCTGGGCCCCACATCCTTCCCCTGAGGGCAGCTGGTCTTCATATCTTCCGCTGATAACAATTTGGGCTCTATTGTTCTCCTGATAACAACTTGGGCCCCACTGTCCTTGCCCTCTGGAGTTTCCTTGCCTTGTACCTAGGAAATTCTTTTAAACTTAAGACTTGTTAGCATAGCTAAAAAGTATTTAATATATAATATTCATCTGCGAAAGCCAATATCACAATACAAATTTATAACAGAGAGGGAGCTGGGATGGGTTTTAGGGAAAGGTTTCCAACAGCTTGGCCAGAGCTACTGGAACAGGGGTGCTGAGAGGACTCCCCCAGCTTAGGGTAACAGGGTTGAGGTAAAGAAACAGGGTTATCAGGGTCAGGATTGGATAACCTTTTTTCTTCTTTTTCAATAAGGGTTAGTCTAATCAAAACAAACAAATGGATTACTTTCTCTGCTGAACTATCTCCAGCATTCACAGATTCAGTCAATTTTGTCCCCACTCTGTTCCAAAAGGAAACAGAAGTTATATCTGCAGGAGACACTTGAGGAAAATTTAAAAAAACCCAATTCACTAATTTTTTCACCTTTTTCTTAGAAAACGGTTTCTCTCCAATTTGCAAAATGCCAATCACTTGATTAAAAATCCCCCTTTGTGCTACAGACAGTCTTGCACCCATCTCTGTGATCTCACCTGTCCGTTGCAGCTTTTTCACCAACGGCTCCAAACTGCTCTGCATCCAGAAGTTTCACCTGGGATGGGACTCTTCTCTCACCCACTCCCTCTTCACCACTTCCCCCCTTTGGGGAATTCAGTCTTCTGAATGCTCCTGCCGTTGTCTCGCTCTCAAAAGCAGCCCCTCGGTGCACAGGGGTTCTTGCTTTTCTCCCCAGCACGTCTTCCACTTAGAACAGCGAAGAGACACTTCTGGGGTAGATGTCGTCCCAGCGGTGGTCAGAATCTCACCTTCCGTGGTTCTTCTGTCCCCTTCATTGAGGGACAGGCCAGCCCCACGATCTGGGCGCCATCTGACTCGATCTTCTCGAGTGTGACCCGGCTAGCTCAGTGATGAGGTTTCTCTTCACTCGAGTTTTGAGCCAGCATATGTTTGTGAGATTCACTGATTTTCTTCAAGAATTCAAGTCTATAGAGCGAGTAAAGAAATCAGGGGGGGGACTCTCTCTCTGGTTTGCATTCCACAGTTTATTTCTGTGAAGGGGAATCCAAGGGACGAGAGACAAAAGATTTGGGGTCTGGGGGGTCTCTTTTAACAGGGTTTCTCGGAGGGAGGGAACATCAGAGAGAGAACCAATTATTTTTCTCAGTTAGTACATCTTACAAACTTTCTACAAATCAAGGTTACACACTCCAAGATAAGAAATAACAGACACCAACTTCTTCAAATGCCCACAAAGGTGTAGGAGTATTCTCCACAGAGGGGCAGAGGGGGAGAGAGGGGGGGCTTGGTTTCCTGGCAACCCAGGGGGGAAAGAAAGGGAAGGGAAGGTAAGCCTGGCCTCTCAGCTTCCATAGCTCAGAGGCATTCTGGGACAGGAAAAACAGAGTTACAAACTTCCGTGTTGGAAAGAAGGGTTCTCTTCTCTCAACCCTGTGCTTTCCTGGGCTAAAGAAACTTCAAGCAGCTGGAAATGCCAGCAGGGTCCTCTCTTTACTCTATCCGGCCTCTCGCCGTGGGGCTGAGGAGAGAAACTTCAGTAACCGTGGTAACTTGACGCCAGGTAAACAATTAGGAAAAAGAGAAGCTGGGGGTGGGGGGAGGATCACAAATAAAAGATGGGAAAAGATACATTTCAGGCTATCAACTACAACATGCAGCCTCTTCACCTTTATATCTCTTTTTACCCTATTAACTACAGACAGGTGTATTGTTGTAATATTTTAACAAATAAATTTTCTATATCTGCTTACATAATTATGTAAGATTGCGACTAACTCTAAACAAATCATTCTTTATGCTCTCAAAAACTGCAGAATCATGGAGAAGAAGGAAGAAGAAGAACAAAAAACTGCACCTTTTTTCCTCCATTTTTACTCCATGTATGAAACCCTCCTAAAATCTATATTTTTCACCTCAGTATTATATTAAGCATTTTTCTAGTTACTACTTAATCTCTTATAAATCTTGGTTTGCCAGGGATATTTTGAAGCCCTTCTGTCAAGAGCTTTTGGGGGTTAGGTGTCCTTTTTTTTTTTTTTTTTCTGGCTTGCCTGTTTAATTTTTATCCATTAGTTGCTGGGAAAACCTAACTGTGGGTACTCGGTGGGTGATTGACGAAAGACAGAGAGTTCAGCCGGCTCCAGGTGTGGAAGGGGGCAGGCAAAAAAGAGGGTGGGGACAGTGTGGCAAGCTCTTCTTCAGCTTCAGAATAAGACACTTTGGGCTCAGAGCTGTTGCGGTAGGGAGAAGGGAATTTCACCATCACCCAGACTGCTGCTTCTTCTCCTTCTTCCCTCTTCGTTGGTGGCCTGGCATGCCTTGTCCTGCCGGGACGTGTGGCAGTGCCAGCCACCGTCATGGAGCTGCTGATCCACCTCAGCCACCGGCCCAGGATCTCTGCTCATCCCTGCTGTTCCAGCTGAGTGTTCCTCAGAGCCTTGCACAAGCATCAAGACTGGCTGCGCAATGGGGTGTGTGAAGCAAAGCCTCTCCTCCATCCTTTCCTTCTCAGTTGAGAAAGTTGTCACGGGGTCCCCGGTTCCGTTTTCTCGCTAATGTTGTAGTTATTGTTTGTTTGCCCTTTATAAATACTAGTAAAACACTGTTATTGCTATCCCTAAATCTCTGTCTGATAGTCCTTTGATTTCAGAATTATAATTCAGAGGGAGGGGATCTACATTCTTTCATTCCAATGGAGCCTCCTGCCCTCCTTAGCAGACACCTGTGTTCTAAAACTGAGACAATATCAAATAGGATTAACGCTTTTTTAGAGAATACAATAAACAGAGAAATATCTCTACATTTCTGGACTCCTACTCTTAGGAGAAGAAGTAGCAAAAACCTTAGCAAATGTTAAGTCTGTATAGAGCCAGAGAGATCAGAAAACTGGCCATGGGTGGCCAGCCCATTTGAGCCTTAATGGTGGGTTAGCACCCTGAGTGAAGTCTGTAATGAAAAAAGATATTGGGACAAAGAAAGAAGTCCATCGCTGCATCATTCTTCTGAAAGAAGTGTATATTGTCAAAATAGAACATGCAGAATATAAGTGAGAACAAGCATTTGTGACTGAGTTTTAAGTATTAATTTTTGGATTCCCGACTACCCTCCTTGTGGTTGTTCTAAATATCAAAGCAGATAGAATCAAACACATGTTAAGCTCACTAATGGTAACTGAGCAAAGTGCTCTTTCCGTAATTACCAAAGGATTCAGGGGAATGACGGGTTTGTCTTTACAAACAAGGTGTGGGTCTGCTGATAAGATGAAACTATCAGTGAGAGATAACAAAAACAATGGGTTTGATTCCACTGAAAGGTGAAAATGACACTGGAGAAATATAATAAAATTCCACAAAATTTCAAAATTAAGATGTGGATTATCCATTAAGAGGGAAAATCTTAGGTATTAAACATTCCGGGAAGTCTGTACCTCTCAAGTACTTCCAATAGGGAAAGAGACAAGGGACATGTGTCTGGGAAATTAGGATAAAAGGGAGGCTGTGCCCTCCAAAAATTTCAGAGACCCCCAGGATAATGCCCCATGACCTCCCTTTTTATTTTAATAAAATAAATGGACTCCTCTGTCTCCCTTTTACACATAAACATCTAGTGTTTGCTGATTAATTTTCCTGACAATTGCTCTTTTTGGAAAGGGAAAATTGAGGTTCTGTGTGGAGTTTTCAGGTTCATTTTCTACTACAGAGCATCTCCTTGGTGTTTGGGAAGCTGTGTGAATCCTGGCTGACACTACTGTAAGACATGAGTTCAGTTTCAGGTTGGTTACTTACTTGGGAAGTGGCACAGAAGAAATCACTCTTTGCTTCAATTTTCCTATTTATTTAATAATATTTAATAAAAATAAAATAATTTATAAATGAATGTTACCTACATTTACTCGTACTGTGACAGTGACGTCATCTGTGACTATTGTGGAAGCATCATTGCCTGGAGTTGACAAAGCCCCAGTTCTTTAAGGGAAAACAATCTGTTGTGAAGTGATAGCATGGTGGACTTGAAAATTATTCCTGACTCTTGGCCACTGGTTGGTGTAGTGGCTTTTTTTTTTTCCAAGATGGACTTTGCTTTAAAGAGTTTTGATGCCTCTCTACCGCATATACACTATGAATGAGCTCAGCCTTTGGCACATCTGTGCAATGCCTTTTATTTTGGCCCCATTGGGGTTAAATTTTTTCCATCTCACTAATGGAATGTTTTGCCCATTAGCTGTGGGGAAACCTGATTACTGGTACTTGCTGGGTGCTTGAAAATATAAGGAGTTTTGACCCAGAGGAAAGAAGGGCAGGGCTGGTTTCTTGGACTAGAGGGCAAGATACTTTCCCAGAGCTGTTGTGGCTTGGAGAAGGGAATCACCCAGACACAGCTGCTTCCACTTCTTAATCTTTCTTCTCTGCTGGTGGGTCTCACACCCTCTGTCCTGCTGGGACGTGTGGCAGTGCCAGGCACCGCCGTGGAGCTGCTGATGCTCCTCATCTACTGGCCTGGGATCTCTGCTCATTCTTGCTGTTTCAGCCGGCTGTTCCGCAGAGCCCTGCAGGAGCACCGGGACCGACTGCCTGAAGCGGTTTGTGAAGCAAAGCCTCACCTCCATTGTTGGGGAAGATGAAAGAGAAAACTTATGAATATGATTGTTTAACGTAAGATTCTGAAAATATGCAACCTAAGATATGTCACTGTAGGGCATGCAATAATTCACACAGACACGGCTCCAATATGACAGGAAAAAACCTGGTTTTATGTTGTAGTGCATCAAAAAATCTTGTTACCTCCCAAGGGTAAAACTCACCTTTGGTTTGTGTAATGTTAGTTCCTACCTGAAAACCTTCTTTCCCTCCCCCCCCTTCCCATTGGCTGTGACCTCCCTGCATCCCCTAATCACCCCTGCCCCCTGGTATAAGAGATAAGACCCAGAGCATTTCGCGCTCTCACTTGCCCCGGATGGACGACAGACAATAAACCTGAGATTATTCCAGCAAGTTTGAGCCTCCTGTGTCTAGATACTTTGAGTCCATGTTGTATCCACTCCAGGACCCCCTCCGCCGCCTGTGCCCAGAGACGAGCAGGCACCACGGGGGGTGGGACAGAGGGATCCCATCGGGGGGAAGGATTGCAACAGTTTTATTCTTGCAACTTCAGTATTTATAGATTCTTGGCAATTACCAGAGATTAGGTAGTTCAGTTACCACCTTTCCAATCACACTCATCGTGTGAGACATCCATCAAAAAATGTGTATCATAAAGAATGTATACAAATCTATGTTTACAGTCACTGTCCTGGGGAAGTTCTTAGAAACTTTGTCAACAAGATCAAGAAGCTGAGTTTTCAAGGCAACAGAAATAAAATGGAAAACTAGCTTTGAGCTATAACATACTGAATGTTAGTTACTATATAACCACAGAACAATATTCTAACAAGATGAAGGATACTACTGAACCCTTCTGCTGATAAAGAATCCAACGGTCAAGCAGCAAGAGAAGAATTTGAAAGGTAGCTTTTAGAGTTTAAAATGTAATACTGTATGGTAATGTAGTAGTTCTTCTAGGCTATATGTAAATTCTGTATAATGTGTGTCATGTACCTGGTTACTGAGAATTAAAATATTCACTATAGAAAAAGATATAAGGTGTTGTAACAAGAACTTTGCTTTTCTTAACTCGTGCTCTCTTAATGTATGCACCTCACTTAAGCTCTTACACTTAATTTTGCTCCTTACTATCTCCCTCCTTCCCTCTTAGACTCTTAAACTCTTACTCCTTACTCTGATTCTCTTCTCCTTCCCTCTCTCTTAATCTCTCTCCCTTCTTTCTTACTTTTACCCTCTCTTACCTGCTCTTACTTTTACCTTCTCAGAACTTCTGCACCTCTCTTAACCTACTTCCTTAATCCCTGCTCTTGCTTTTACCTTCTTACTTATCTTCTTACACTTTCTTACCTTCTCCTCTCTTACTCTCTCCTGCCCTCTTCCCCCCATGTTCCCTTACTCCTCTCTCCACTCTCTCTCTCCTTGTCCAGGTTTAACCTGTGGCTGGCAGCATAAACTGATCCCTTCGTCCCTCTACCTAAATAATAAACTGCTCATACTTGAACAGCTTGACCCTGGAGAAGTCTCTCACCTCGAGTGTGTTTTGTACATCTATACTCCATCCTTTCCTGTCTGGGCTGAGAATGCTCTCACAGGGTCTCCGGTTCTGTTTTGTTGTTAATGTAGTTATTGTTGCTTGTTTGCCTTGTTATATATAATAGTAAGGAAATGTTATTTATATACCCAGACGTCTGCCTGAGAGCCCTTGATTTCAAAGTTATAGTAATTTGGAGGGAGGGCATTTACATTTTCATTCCAAGGGGGGCCTCTTCCCTCCCTAGCAGACACCTGTCTTCCAAACCATGACAGGGGCATGAACTATCTTTCTCCACACTGTTGGCATTTTGTTTCGTTCTCTAAACCCTGAGTCCTACCTGTGTGATGGGACTTCTTTCTAGATGAGATGTGAAAAATAAGGTTCAAATTTTTGTAATATAAAATTTAAGAAGTTAAATAGAAAGACAATTAAGAGATAGAAATAAAACAAAATTAACAAATATGGCCGGATGCTTCAGCATTCAGCCAAGAATGCACACCTTACTAATAAAGGATTGTCTCTTAAAAACAGAAACTTATTATATATTCATAAATTCTTTTACATGATTAAAACATTCTTCTTAAGCTCTAGATTTAACTTTGTTTAGCTTCAACTCACTCCCTCCCCAACAGATTAATCTTCTTGGCTCCCTTGAGTCTCACACTCCCTGATAACAAGGGTTCAATAAATTCCTCCCTTGGAGCACTGGTCACCACTCTCTCCATCTGGATAAGTTAATCTAAGAGTGCAAGAGGAGTTTCTGACTATCTTTTCAGTTTCTGGGTTCTATGAACAGAAGTAATTTTTACTTTAATACAACGTTACAGCCTAATATATATATGTATTATACCACTATTCTAAGTTATATCAATAACAAAAATAAAAGAAACTATATTAATTTCTAACATTATGCCTAAAACATTAATTTTAATATTTGCAAAAATCATTAATATAATATGATTATAACATTATAATATGACTTATAACATGAGATAACTTATAACTTATAACATGAGATAACTGGAGTTAAGTTCTTTCTGTCTCCTCTGTGGACTCCTTTGATCCTGAAAAAGGATTTAGGTTTATGTAATGATCACCAAGGTGGGATTTGTGATGTCGTTCTTTTATTTGATCCTAGAGTACTAAAGCTTATAAGTAAACCAGGTACTTAAACAACAAAACACACTTTATTGAGTGTTCATCAGCACTAATATGCAGTAGAGGGAAATGGGAGAAAGCAAAGCATAAGAAAAATAGCGTAACGGGATTATAGCTACCAACATTGAAGTCCACTCAGCTGTCTATTGACACAGAGTCTTCTGTCCATTGCGGAGGTCTCAAAAGAAGGTAAGTTTGGGGTGTAATTTGTAATTTTACAAAGTGAGGCTCACAGGGCCAAAAACAGACGAGACTGATGATCATTGTGATGAATTCCATTGCGCAGGGGGCAGGTGTAAGGTACAGAGCAAACCACGACTTGGAAACCTTTGCTCATCAGCAGGAGCGAAGGCAATATATTGTGGAAACCCATTGTGCAAGGTACCACGCACAAGCCTCTAATCACCAGCAAGAATGAGTGCAGTGTACTGTGCAACCACCTGCAAAACATCATTTAGCAAACATCCACCTCAGCTAAGCCTGAACCCCTAAATCAAGTTCCTTGTGATATTCAGGGTCTCAGTCTCTGTCCTTGAGACGGTTGAGAGACAGACGAGAGAATCTTTGGACCGTCTCTTACAGTCTGATACCTGTTTGTCCTTTGTGTCTATTTCCCTCAGTCTATTAAAACAAATTAATTTTATCTCAATCATGTTCGTATTCTTTGTTCGCCTCTTTGCTTGGTACAGCTTAGCTTCCTTGTAATACGTTTTCCAGCTCTGTCACTCTGCTATCTTGCTTTCTTTAGCTAGCAATTTCACAGGGTCAGGAAAATCAGCCCAATTCACAATTTTTACTCAATTTTTCCTGTCTAAATATACAACTGTGAAGATTTTGGTGGTTATTAAGGATGTGAAAAACGTTGTTCATGAGTGCAGTGACATTGCATAGTTTTATTTGCAAACTCCACATTTCCAAAACAGATGAATATCAGATTGATAGTAACTGACCTACAAGAAAACAAGGCGAGTGAGAGACAAGCAGAAGCCAGCATAAGAATTGAAAAGGTGTCAGTGTGTTTAAAGTAGAAAATAACACCCAGCAATAAAGCCAAGTGCAAGAAGAGAGGAAAGCAAGAGAGACATAGAACAACCAACCTTTAAGGATGTTGTTTGCAGTATGTACATGAATATGTTTGTGGTAAGACTCCTTGGTAATTTGTAGCTATCTGCATTGAAGAATAGATGTCTGCAGGACTGCTTTTTTCTACTGGGATTTTCCCTTCTGAACGTTTGTTTTATGGCCTAGAGGTAGTCTTGCCTACAGAATAAACAGGTCCTTCTCTGTTGCACTTTGTTGGGCATTTCTGGGGATTGTTCATAGCCTAGCTCTATTTTGAGCAGGGATTTATGATCACCTTCCCAGTCAATTAAAATTCTAGTATTGCTAAGGCAGAATTCAGTTAATGCTAGTTGGAGCTTCTGATAACAGAAAGAATAGAGTGGTTGCAGATCCTAGAGAGTTTCTATCACTATTGAGTAACTTTCATTTCTGTTCTTGCTTGATGCTGCTTTTTGTTGCATCTTACTTGCAACCCTTTCTTTTCTTTTTCTGTTGAGAGGGTTGATGATTTTTCAATGAATTGGCAGTAAAAAATAAAAAAATAATAAAACAACAAGAGTAGAAAAAACCCCAGTTGCAAACACAATGGCATTAAAATACAATTCAGGTTTTCCATTCTATCATAAATTTTATTTCCTTTGCATCAAGAAGTATTGTGAGAGTGTGTGTGGTTGTCACTTATCGACTGGAATACATTTTCCTGGAGTTTTATTTTGCATGTTTTCAAGACTACAATTACATATATTTCTGCACATATCCTGTGTCTTGCTATTTAAAGGAAACGAGAACAACTGTCCACATAGCTGTGTTTTTAGTGTTTCCCCCTCTACATGTGAGATAAATGGAAGAAAAGCCATGGGCAATTATTGTGGAAGTTGAAAGTGAAAGTTTCTTTAATAAGAAATGGTTGTGGAATTATACAATTGCGAAAGGAGAATGAGTGGGTGCAGTCTCTGATGTGTAATTACTAATGAATACTCTGTATTCCTTGTGGAATAGAGACACAACTGTGAAATTAAATAGTCGATGCCTCTTTGATGAAAGCGTTTGCAGCCACTAGTGTCCTTTATCAAAATACTGTGAACCTTGAAGGAACAACGAAAAGAGCAAGTCTCAGCATCAAGTAAAGCAACCTGAGTGGAAAACTACAAATGGCTTTTTCTCTGGGAAATTTGTTTATAATGCGTTCCAGTAGCAGAAACCTTTTGCCTGGGAAAATGGTGGGTGAGGTTTTAAAAGCAAGCATGGGGCCGCTGAAGTTATGACCAGTGCTATAAGGTAGATGGACAGCAGATAATAAAGCTAAGTGTCATATTTGTGTGAGGGTTCATATGAAAATGCTTCTATTGCAGAACTCTTTCTGAGGGCTGAGTTTTCAGCGAGGTGTGTGTACATAAAGGAGAAATCCTCTCAGTTCACTAGCTCATTCAGTCACAGCTTTTGGGCAGAAAAAATGAATAAATGTTACAATGTCAATGGAAATCTGGGTTGTCCACTGTGCTGACAAGATACCTGCTGTCCAAGAATAGCAGAAGCTATGAAAAATCTTTTGAAGTCTTTAGGAGATGCCATGGGTGAGCACTTTACAGGAACATGTTAATTACATACTAATGAATGCCAGAGTGGAATGGAAGGATAGTGTGTTGTATATATATCCTAGATATAAGCTCAAATCTGATTTTTGTGTACCTTCATTCTTCTTGTGATTTTAGTCGTGTTTTTAGAATGTTTAATGGTTTGAATATCACCATTTTTTATTTATGTGGATATGTCTATATGATGCCAATTTTTTTCTATCAAAACTCATATCTATAAATGAACTAAGACATTCATTTCAGAGCTTGGAAATGGAAAGAAAGTGGTTATAAGGACAATATTGTCTTGTGTTCTAGCTACAACCATTTTGGTTATGTGAACATTGACTAAGTCATTCAGGGTGCCTGGTTTCAGTCATGCTCTCCACAAACTGAATGTATTAAGAAACATATTCATGAAGGTGGTTAATCATCTTCCAGCAATGCATGGTGTTCTTAGCTCTGCTCCTGAAGGACACTTGGCCAGTCTGTGCATTAGGAAGGTGCTGGGAATGCCTGATGAAGCTGTGGCATTTTAAAGCCAGAGCTGTATTAGCTTTTTCCAAATGCGCCATGAGATGGCAGCAAAAGCTTTTGAGAGAATTTTGTACTTTAAATTATTTGTTACCTTGTAAGAGAACTTGATCATAAATCCGTCGTTTATAATGCATCCTACAGAGTATATGCTGTATGGCTTCATGAAATGTAAGGTTTCTTTTTCAGACCCATTTTACTCTTTGTTCAATTTCTTCTTTTGACATCTAGCATACTCCCTTTGTTTAGTAGTATTTGAAAGAAATGGACAAGGAAAGCTTATAGTTTTAGTTGGAAGGGATTAAAGATTGTATTATTCCAACTCTCCCTGCTATAGGTAGTGATACCTTTCTCTAGTAACCAAATTGCTCTAAGTCTTTTGTAATTGCCTTGGTCACTACCAGGGATGGGCATCTCTAGCTTTTCTGAACAAGCTGTTCCACTGTCTCACAACCATCACAGAGAAGAATTTGTACCTAATATTTAAATGTACTCTCAATTTAAAGCCATTCCCCCTTATCCTATTACTACATACCCGTGTTAAATATCCCTCTCCAGCTCTCTTGTTGCTCTTTAGGTATGGGAAGGTATTATATGAGCTCCCTGAGGCCTTCTCTACTTCAGCTGTTTTTTTAGAAGATATGCTCCATCCCTCTGGAACCCTGTGGCCTCCTCCAGCAAGCCTATATTATACTTTGGATCCCTGAGTATAACTGGATGCAGTATAACTGGATGCAGTACAACTGGATGCAGCACTGCAGGGGGTCTCTCCTGAACTGAGTAGATCAGCAGAATTCCCTCCCTCTTCCTTCTGCCCAGGGTGCTTTGAATACAGCCCAGGACACAATTGGCTTTTTCTGTTGCAAGTGCACATTCCTAATTTGAGTTGAGGCCCTCATCCAGCAGCATCCTTAAATCCTTGTCCCCAGGGCTAATGTCAGTCCCTTCTCCACCCAGACTGTACTTGCTCTTGGGATTGTCCCTTGCACTTAGCCGTATTCACATTCATGGTTTTTACAGAGACTCTACAGACTCACCTCTCTACCACGTCCAGGTCCCTCTGGACGGCACCCCATCCCCTCAGCCTGCCAACACCTCACAGCTTGGTATCATTGGCGGACTTGTTGGGGATACCCTGAATCCCAGTCTCCAAGTCACTGACAAAGACATTAAACAGTGCCAGTATAGGGGGTTATTCCTTGCCAAAAAATGAGCATTACCTCTGTCAAAAATGTATTTATGCTCCACCACTCTCTCTCCACCAGAGAGAGAGTAGAAAGTGACCAGATGCAGGAAACCATTTTTGCATTTTGCATTTGTGTAGTTATGGGAAAATAGTTAAGGAGGAAATTGAAACTTGGTTTTGTGTGATTTTTTTGTTTGTTTTTTTTGTTAGGTTTTTTTTTGCTGGGGGGGTTGTTTTTGTTTGTTTGTTTATTGTTTTTTTCATCAACTATAACTATCACGTAGAAATTTGGAATAAAAAAAATTGTGGGAATAGAAACAGAAGTTCTTTTCAGCCATGTGGTGACATTATGTGCACCCTTGATGATAATGGGATATGGAAAGAATGGCATGTTCATGACGGTGAGGAAAAACAGAAATGTCTCCTACCCCTTCCCACTGTTCATCCTGTTCTTATCACAGGTATTACTTTTAGCCCTTTCTTCTTAGCAACAGTAATGAAAAGTAGGTGAAAAACCATTAGCAAAAATGCGTTCTTATCATACAGAAAAATGTTCTTAAAGACAATATTGTACATGACTTGCTCAAGAACAGCATTTTTGAAAGAATTGGTTATGATTGCAGAGGTACAATGCAGGAAGCAATTTAGGATTCTTCATATTGGTTCTCTGACATGCTGGTGAGGAAGCTGATGAGGGCCTATGTTGCAAAGGCATCTGCCATTTAATTTATACTGATAGACAACTGGGACGTCAATCCAAACCAATCTTCTTTCAGTTTCAAGTCAAAATCCTGTCACTATATGCTCTTGTATAAAGTCCATTCAAAAAGTCTTCACATACAACATGTTTGAATATAAAAAGAATGGAATGTATTTTGTCCTAGGAATTTTACTAATAATTTTTTAGAAAAAAGCAAGTAATTATTTGAGGCTTCCGTTAAATTTTTTGCTGCTAGCATTGGGTAAGGTCATAAAGGGGTGTCTAAGTCCTGAAAATTATCACTGAGGCTGCTCAGTCTGCAGTTTAGCAGCAGACAAAATCCCTGGTCCTGTTTTCCGCCTTCTCCTGTGTGGCAGATCGGCTTTTTGCTGTTACCGTGAAAAATGGATTCAGGAAGATGTAAATGTGTTTGGTTGGCTTTTTTTCTTCCCTGGGAGTTTTCATCTGAACCTGTACCCATCTCCCTTTCATCACGGAATTGTGGCCATGATTTATGCCATGATTAGACATATCACCTAGAGGGGAAGGGCAGACAAGTGAGTGGAAGATTTTTGTTGGTTTAAATATTGCAGCTTCAGAGTGCCTAAGGCCAGAGGGATGTACACAGATTTCCTGGTTCCTAGAGGCCTTATATTCTAATCCGACCACTTCTTTGTCCCCTTTTCTTAAAAGTTTGTAAGCATTTTCTTGTATCTCTGTAATACCAAGGATGCCAGCTCCCTGCACTGTGCAGAATCAAGTTTTGTACCTTTGGGCACTGGCTTGAAACATCCTTGGGCAAAGGTAAAGCATACAGTTATTGTGCAGAGATATGTACAAAACCCAGCCACTCATTATTTACAATGTAAATTCTCTTCCCTTTGTGTTATGTCCAGCATTTCAAACATATTTTTCTGTCTCCTTTTGTAAAACAAAAAAATAACATGACACTTATAGAGAACTCCTTCCATGAGTGGCATAGATTTTCACTGAAGTATTCTTTTCTTGCCTTCATTTTAAACTTAAAACCAAGCGAATACTTCTGTGACACAGTAATGGAGCTGGTATGAGAGGATTTGTCTCCAGAGACGGCAGTGCATTTTCAGCTCTATCATCCTGAGGTATTTCATCCTCTGTGAAAATTGTTTCATAATTCAGTCCGTCCATTCTTTGACTTTTATATTGTGATATGACCTGATGCTGTAGAGAGGGATGGGGAGACGGATTTATTTATGAAGACTCAGATTTGAGCTTGGAGTGGAATTATAAACCTAATCACACATCCGTCTGTAGCTGTTGGATGGAGTCTCTTCCCATTATCCTTCCCACCTTCTCTATGTCTTCATAAATTGACACAGTGAGGAAATCCTTCTATCTTACACATTTGTTACACAGGTCTGCAAAAATATCTGTGTTTTTTCCTCTGAAGATTTTCATTGAAAGGGAAGAAAACCACCTCACATCTGAAACAATATATATTTTAAATATTTTCTCTTCATGCTCATGCCAGTTAATATGGCGTCAAAAGTACACTTGGATAATCTCTTGTAGAAAGTATAATTCTTTTCCTTTTCCACTTCCAAGCTGATTCTTAATGTTTTGCCTCAAATACTCCTCTCCTTAATCTCAGACAATGTTCCTATAATTCATGAATACCTTTAGCTGGTCTTTGTCTGGAACACAAAATCTTCAGATCTTCTCTTGCCTCCTGAATTGTTCAGAATCATTTTTTAGTATTTGATATTATGATTTACAGAAGGTGGTGTGATTCCTAGTTGCAGAGGCAAAGGTAACAGTCACTAGAACCCATACATAACGGAAGTAAAAGCAGGCTGGAATGGAAAGTTGGGATTGACAGGGAGATTGTGAAAAACAAGCTTGCATCTTGAGAGTTGTTAATTTTACACTTCTCTTAATACTCATATCATGCCATATTATTTTTGCCATAGCCATGCATGAAAACAGCGGCAGAAATAAAATAACCAGGAACCTTCTTTGTGCCAAGACTGGACATAGGAGCCCCAAGACCTGTCTTTTGTCCTTCCCTGAAGGTCTATGGTCCTAGAAGGGAATGGAATGTCATATGAAAAGCAGAGTTAAGGACATTGAATTAAGGGCATTCAACTGTAATATGTGGGAGCAGAGGAACCCGCCGGTCTCGAGATCCTGGTTTTACCCTGGAGACAAGATACTTCTCTGTAAGTGAAAGAAAATGTATCGCTCCCAGGGATCTTTGAGTTAGTTATGTTAAACTGTTACGCTTCATTGGTGTTCCCCCCTGCCGTCCCACCCCGATACAGGTATCCCGGTCTCCCCCACCCCTCTCCTCCCCTATAAATATCCTGGGTTTTCCCCTGTTCGGCAGAATAGCTGTTGTCGGCTCCCTTCGCTAAAAGCTCTGCCTGAATAAAGGTTAGTGCTTGGCGGAGCACCAGATCAGCTTTCTCGACCCTTCTTCCCATGTTGCCTGCACGCTGTTGAACCGCAACAGCTGAGCTGAAATCACTCACCTGGGCGAAGATGCACACAAGCGCTTCGGGCCAGCCCTTTTCAAGGCTGATTTTCCAAGGAACTCACAGCGCTCCGGCCCCCTCCGTCGCAGTAGTACTCTTTTCCAGGCTGTGTTCCATACTGCCATAACCACCCTGGGACAAGCAGGACACATCAGGCTTGTAGGTTGTATTCCTGTTTAATTTTAAAGAGTGTACAAGAATTTGCAGGTTTGTCGTATGGCTATATGTCCTGATTTAAGGCAAATTTGGGAGAAAACCTGCAATGGGGCCCCCCAGGGAAGCAAACCCACGTGACCCCTTTCTCCTACCCCCCAACTGGTTCGGGAAGAGATTTCCCTGAGAGAAGTGGAAGAAACCTGTTTATTTCACAGGCACAGCACTACCCAGCAAGAATGAACGAGATCAAATTTCAGAACTTCTTGGCGTTTGGAAGAGATGACAATCTTCAGAGGGTCTCTTTCCTGTGGGTGTTCATTCTGTTATCAGTCCCTCTGGCGCTGGAAAATGCCCAGCCTGGACTAGGTTCCCGGTAGTCCACGGGTGCAAGCTCCCGGTGCTCCCCCGAGTCCCCAGTTCAGAGCAAGTTCGATTCGTTTCAGAAAAGGGAGAGAAAACAGTCCAGGAAGACCTTTCTCCTTCGGCTAGTTGGAAAGCAATGGCAATCTGTCTCTTGTTGTCTGTCTGTGCTGTAATCAAAACTCCCGATGCGGGAGGAGCAAGCATAGTCTCTGATAACAGACTCGGTGCTTCTTTTCCACTCACTTTTACTCTTAGATAAAATTTTAATAATACAAAACCTGTGTCTGGGTTAGGTGGATGAATGGGGATACAATTTAACATCATAATCATCCCAGGACACTATACTTTAATACTATCTATAGTTTTCTTTTGCATGTGTGAGCACAGCTCTACCACCCAGAAAAAAAGAGGTGTCCAGAGAAGTTGTGGATGTCTCGTCCCTGGAAGGTTCAAGGCCAGATTGGATGGGACTTTGAGCAACCTGGGTCTAGAGGAAGATGTTCCTGCCAATGGCTGGGAGATTGGAATGATGGAGCTCTTTTGGTCCTTTTCAAGCCAAACTGATCCATGATTCTAAAGCAAAGGTTGGTGTTTGGGAGCACCTCCACAAGTTGTCTGAAGAATTTTGCCAGTTGCTGGCAGAACAGAGCAGAGATTGGCAGACTCACAAGCAAGGAAGAGATTCAGTACCTTTCTCTTGAAAGAGAGAACATTGACTTGTGTGATAATTTTAGGTGGATGACTAAATTTGGCCTTTTAGACCCGCAGCTGAAAATTCAATTTAGGTAACTAGTTTTCATACCCTGCTTAAAAGTATTTTTTTTCTGCTACCACTAATGTTCCTCATGTTGATGGTCTTTTTACTAACGAAGTGTAGAAATGCTCAGCCTACTCTTCATTTCTGTTGGCTCTGGGTTATGAATGCATAAAGAGAAGACTGCTTTTTGTTTAAGGGTACATGTTCTACCGTGAGATAGACTGAGTGTCTAACCCTGTTGCAGGTTACGATGAATTATGGTATAGTCCTGAGACATACTCTGAGCTACAGAGTGTTAGTTTCTACCCCTGACTCCTCCCTTGCAATGTTTCCCTATTGGTTATAACTTGTAATTCTTTCCCTTCTCCCACCCTTCAAAAAGTAGCATGGGATCAGTCTCTCTTTCCTCTGCCCCAGATTCCCCTTGAATAAAGCTGTGACTTTGTCCTAGGAAGGAAAAAGCCTTGGTTTTATTCTCGAAGTCCTCGCTATTAATATCTCCTCCTCTCTCTGGAACACAGCTGGGTGGACTGCGGATGCAAGGGAGTAGGAGGACATATATACCTAACAATTGGTGCCTCTGTATGAAGAGCCCTTTTTAGCTCCACATGAAAGACTGAAAGTCCATGAGTGGGTTTGGAAGTTTAACGAGGTTTATCAATTACCTTGCGAGACACACGCTGTTTCTATACGGCTGTAAGATTGCAAGGAGGGGGTCAGGAACCCTTCGAAGCATTGGAGAGTTAACCCCAGGATGGATGGGGTCTTCATCTTACTGACAGACATACCCAGGGACACAGGAACAGTGACTGATGCAGGTGCCGGGACCGCGCAGCCATGGGTGGCAGTGGTCATAGAGTGCAGCGCGTGGAGCCAGCCCAGCCCGAGCAGCGCTGAGTGGTGCCCCCGGGCCAGTGGTAGTGGTGGGCACCAAGCCGAAGTCTGCAGGCGCCGTGGTGGAGCCGGCCATGGCTGGTGCCCAGGGCAGCGAGCGGAGGCGGGGGGTGGCCCCCGTGCGGTGTGGTTGCTCGGTGCTATGGCGCACACCACGCAACCTTCTCAGTTCCCGGCTCGGTGCAGGGGAAGATGAGCTCCCTGACCCCCTAACCCCTGTGCGGTTTAACCCTACTGCTGCTGGGTGTCTGCCTTTACTGTGAAAGAAGATAAAAACGAGTTGTGCTAACAGCTTTTTAACAGCAGAAATGGGATCAATGCTGTTTGCACCCCAAAAGAATTTGGAATCCAAATTACAAGATTTTAAGTACCACAAATGTTAAGATTGCTAAAAATAAGCTGAAACATTTTATCTCATGACTGTCCATAACGTTCCACAGCTTGACATGCTAGATGCGGATTCTGTGCCTGCATGGGATAGGATAGTTAACACTTAGAGGAGGGAGACAGATTTGCTTCAAAGTATCTTGTGGTTTTTCTTTTAGTTTTGAAATAATTGGTTAGCAGAAACAGAGAAGTGCAAAAATAGCCACCACAGTCTCCGTCAGTTTCCCCTAACGCTTCTTCCATACCCTCTGCTCCAGAGAAAGACACAGAGAAATGACCAAGAAACACAGGAAATGCACTTTGATAATGCCATTCCTGATCCTATGGGTCTTTTTCTGCCCCATTCTCTGGTGGTATCATGCAAACCACCAGAAACCCTTCCCTGCAATCTGCTAACCCAGTTATGATCTCTCAGTTACACTGTTCCAATGGCAATGATGTCATCACATGGCTGGGGTCCAAGGTGGCTCTGGCCATGTGCTGGCAAGGCTGCATGGTGGGACCTTCACCCCACCCCCCTTCCCCTTCCTATAACCCCTTCCGCCCATCTGTCCCCATTCACAACTTTCCTTTCCGCAGACATTCCTCCCCTCTCCAACATGCTTCTGCCCTGCATGACATCACCCTGAAACCCCACCTCCAGATGTTCCAATCCTAGTTCCCATGCCCCTGCCCCCTGTCCCCACGGGGAAAGGGGGGGGTGGGAGGGACAGCCTTACCCCTTGCTCCCGCGGGCGGGGCAGTGGGAGGGGTGTCCCAGCCCTACCTCCCTGTGAGGGGGAATAGGCCTTCTCCCAGCTCCTGTGGGGGTGGGGTTGGGCCCCTCCACCGACCCCGTGGTGGAGCGGGACCTCTTGGGCCCAGTGGGGGAGGGGGTGGATGGGGAAACTGTCTTGGTTCTTGAAGACAGGTGTCTGCTAGGGAGAGCAGGAGCCTCCCTTGGGATCAAAGATCTCCCTAAAAGCATTTTTCTGATCTAGGGCTGTCGTGGTTTTAAACCAATAACTAAGACAATTACTTATTTCTTGCTGTGAGATATGGATTAGAACAAGAGCAAAACAGGCATACAACTTAAAAGGGAAAAAAAGAGAAAGTTTATTGACAAACTACAAGAATAAGAACACCAGAATAAACTTCCAGAAAAACCTTTTAATCCTCTATCTACCCACTATTCCCTTGTTCACATGACAACAGAGACAAAAACCTTGGAACTTTGATGGTTAAAACAGTCCCAATTCTTGCTACAGTCTTTTCACCAGTCTTTGTAGAGAAAGAGAAGTTTCTTCCTGTTAATTTATGGAGTCTCTCACAAGAAAACTATTTTTGTTATAGTTTTCCATTGCTCTAATGTTAGCTGCCCAGAGCTGCTATTATTAGAGTTCACTCCTCCCATTTTCACATCACTCTGAAGTGTGTATGGGCCATGAGTCTAGAGATAGCATTTTTAAGGATAAGTTATTCAAACACAAAAAAAGTCTTCTTCATCTGTTTCTGTGAGCTTCACTAGAAAGCAGTTTTCTCATTGCCTCTCAAGGCTTCAAATCTCCCAGCACTTCACTATACCATAATTACTCTACTTTTTACTCAAATTTACACTTTGAACACTTTATTCCTCTCTAGACCCTGTATCATGAATTAAAGGAGTTCTTTTCAGGACTTCATTGTCCATCTCCATAGTTTTAACAGAGAGATATTTCAGCTTAATTAAAGCATCTTCTTAATTCTCTACCTTTCCTGAAGCTTCTTTTCTTTCCTGTCACTGGTAGTTTATAAAGTCTCTTTTCATGTTGATCACTCTTTTAAAAACGAGATTCACTTAATAAATTATAAAAAGAATTTAATATAAACAAAAGACAATTAGGAGACAAAAGAAATAAAGCAAAGGGTTAAAACAGCCGGGTGCCCTGGCGCCTTGCCAGGAACACACCTGGTATCTTGGGAACACCCTTTTTATCCCATCCTTGCTGTGAGAGGTTAATGCATATTCAAGCATGTCCCCTCCCTGGTTCTACCTTCTTGGATCATGTTATTTTCTGCTGGTCAGCATAATTTTTGCTGCTTATCGTTATTCTAGCTGGTCAGTATTATTTTGGAGTTTGGTTTCCTTTTTGCTGCAGATGGTCACTTCTTGATAACAGCCTGGGCCCCTCATCCTTCCCCTGAGGGCAGCTGGTCTTCATATCTTCCGCTGATAACAGTTTGGGTTCTATTGTTCTCCTGATAACAACTTGGGCCCCAGTGTCCTTGCCCTCTGGGGTTTCCTTGCCTTGTACCTAGGAAATTCTTTTAAACTTAAGACTTGTTAGCATAGCTAAAAGGTATTTAATATATAATATTCATCTGTGAAAGCCAATATCACAATACAAATTTATAACACTCTCTCTCTCTCTCTCTCTCTCTGGATAAAAAGATTAATCCGCAAGTCTCATCTGGGTAATGAAAGAGTTAAAATCTTGCCCAGGCTTTTGTAGATGGTTCGGAGATCTCTGCCGAACAGGAGCTGGAGCCGTCTGTGACGGAAGGTTCCTCATAGCTGCTCTGGAGAGTGTAGTCGCTGCTCCAATCCGCTGCAAGTCCAGGGCCTCTCTCCTTCTTCACTCGGCAGTTTCTAGTGAATTCAGCAACAGCAAAACCTGCAGCCAAGCCAGAGATCGGCTCGGCCCGGCCTGGGCCCGAGGAAAACTTTCCGCAGGCCCCCCCCCCCCGCCCCCTCTCCCGGCCGGGAGACGGGGCAGGCCTGGCCCCATCCCCGCCCGGCCGCATGGCCTGGGCAGGGACAGGAGGCCTGGAGCTCCGCCACCCTTCACAGCCAGGAAACAAAGAGAACCCAGAGAACTCTGCTTTTACACTTTAAGGTAGGGTTCACAAGTTGATCCCACTTTTCAATGGCCTAAACTGCTGTCAATTCCCAGCAATGACCGATAATTGGTCAGGAGAAAAGACTCCAAGCACTTCCCAGCAACTCCAACTCCCTTAAAGGTAAAGTAACTCCATGACAAGGGCCCGAATGGAAAATTGGCTAGTGTCTATCCGTTTGTCACTGACTACAGGTGACCCCTGTGGGGGAGAGACACCATGTCCCAGTGGGGAGTCAAACTAACCATTCCTGAGATCCCCCAGGATTTTTAGAGGGGGCCACTGTGGAACGCTACACCCAAAATTCAACATGGGTGGATGACAATCCAGTGTGGGTAAATCAGTGGCTTCTCAGTAAACAAAATCTCAGGGCCCTCAAAGAGGTTGTGGAGGAACAATTAGCCAAAGGCCACATAGTAGAAACAATTAGCTCTCGGAATTCCCCCGTATTAGTAATAAAAAAGCCAGGGAATGATAAGTGGGACCCCCTTCAGGATTTGAGAGAAATAAACAAGAAAATTGAGGACGTGGGGTCACTCCAACCAGGACGCCCTCTCCAACGTTCCCACAAAATTGGCAATTGGCAGTTCTGGACATCAAGACTGTTTCTTCCAAATTCCCCTACACCCAGCAGATGCACCACGGTTTGCTTTCTCAATCCCCACATTTAACTGGGAAGCCCCAATGAAGCGATACCACTGGAGAGTATTACCTCAGGGGATGAAGGCTAGTCCCTTTATCTGCCAGTGGTATGTGGCCTCATTATTATCCCCTGTTCGCACTGAAAAAAGAGAAAGCCATCATTTAGCGCTACATGGGTGATGTGCTAGTGTGCTGTCCCAATGACACTATACTCCAACACACACTTGACCTAGTAGTTAAAGTTTTCACCTCTGCTGGATTCCAACTGCAGGAGGACAAAGTTCAAAGGATGCCACCTTGGAAATACCTGGGCCTGGAGGTCATCGTGCGGACTGTAGTTCTGCAGAAATTAGAAATCATTAGTAATCCTAAAACTCTAGCAAATCTCCATTCCCTGTGCAGGTCCTTGAACTGGGTCAGACCCTGGCTAGCTCTCACTAATCAAGACCTGAGCCCCCTGCTCAATTTATTGAAAGGGGAGAGAGAGCTGCTTTCTCCCAGGGAACTGTCTGCAGAAGCAAAAACTGTAATTGAAAAGGCTAAAGCACAGAGGGCCTTGAAAGAAAGACAGGCACATCACTTCAAACCAGAGCTGCCTTTCAAATTTATTGTCCTGGGGAAACTACCGCACTTACATGGGTTGATACCCAATGGGCTAAGGGGCAGAGAGATTCACTCTTAATCATAGAGTGGGTCTTCCTCTCCCATCAACGACCCAAAACTATCACCAAGCCACAAGAGCTGATGGCTCAGCTGACTCAAAAGGCCAGAGTGAGGCTGTAGGAACTGGCCTGTTGTGACTTCGTGTGTGTGCACCTCCCAGTCAGACTTTCTAGGGAAGGAAAACACTCCCTTGAGAAACTGACCAAAGAGATGTTTGAGCACCCACTGCAGAGCAATGCTAATGTTCAGTTTGCTCTGGACAGCTACAGTGGGCAAATATCAGTCCACGCATCATGGCACAAATTGTTTCATGAGGAATTCCACCACATTCCTTGTGAGAAAAAGAGCCGACAGCTACTCAAAGCTCTCACAGTGTTCACTGATGCATCTGGGACATCCCACAAGTTGGTGATGACTTGGAGATATCCTCAGACTCAGCACTGGGAAGCTGATGTTGAATTTGTGGAGGGGTCACCCCAGATAGCTGAACTGGCCATGGCCGTGAGAGCCTTTGAGAGGTTTTTGGAGCCAATCAATTTGGTTACCGACTCAGCTTATGTAGCAGGAGTGGTGTCCAGAACAGAGCAGGCAGTTCTCAAGGACATTGAGAACAAACATCTCTTTAGGTTGCTCTTCAAACTAAGTTATTTTGTTTCAACCTGAGACCATCTTTTCTATGTGATGCATGTGGAGTCACACACTGATTACCCAGGTGAAATTGCAGAAGGGAACCACAAAGTTGATTCCCTTGCCACCCCAGATGAAAAAGTACCTCTCCCAGATGTATTCCAGCAGGCCAAGCTGAGCCACCAGCAATACCATCAAAACGTGCCAGGACTGACGTGTTAGTTCCAGCTGACACAGGATCAGGCTAAAGCCATTGTGGCCACCTGTCCCAGTTGCCAGCTCCAGGCTGTGCCATCACTAGATATCGGGGTTTACCCCCGAGGCCTTTTGAGCTGTGAAGTGTGGCAGACGGACATCACACACATTCCCAGTTTTGGTTGCCTTAAACATGCACATGTGAACATTGACACATACTCAGGGGGAAGTGTATGCTTCTGCTCATGGAGAAGAAAAAGCTATACATTCTAAACAATACTTGGTACAGGCCTTTCCAGTGCTCGGCATCCCTAGGGAAATTAAAACAGATAATGGCTCAGCATATAAATCCAAGGAATTCCTTGAATTTGTCCAGCAGTGGGGAGTGAAACACAAAACCGGCATCCACCACTTCCCCGCAGGTCAGGCTACGATTGAGTGTACCCACCAGATGCTCAAAAAAGTCCTAACCAGGCAGGGCAGTGGGACAGTGTGGATGTCTCCACAGCAGAAGCTCTGCAAAGCCATGTTTACCATCAATTTCCTGAAGAATTCATTTGAAAACATGAGTCGTCCGGTGGCTCGGCATTTTAACAGTGGTGATCAATTTAAGTTGTCACAGCATCCGCCAGTTTTAATCAGGGACCCAGAAACCTGTCAGACCAAAGGCCCCTATAATCTTGTCACCTGGGAGCACGGCTACGCATGTGTGTTCACCCCTACAGGCCCCTGATGGATACCACAGAAGTGGGTAAAGCCTTTTGTTCCCAAAAACCCAGCTCCAGCAGAAGGAGATGGAAAACAAGTGGCCATTGCCTCCAAGAGAAGACGCTGCCAGGAAGAGCAAGAAGAAACCTTCGTGGCCTCTGGTTACTCTCTGACCTGCACACCCTGACTGTAATCATGCCTTATAAATGTTTGTTTCTTTTTCTTTTAGAGAAAACTTACCTCACACTCAAATTCAAGATGAACCCTATCCCTGCAGTCATCTTGCTCACGCTGGGCAGTTTGACAACTGCCTGTATCGTCCCTCAGCTGCATCAGAACATTTGGGTGACCCTGGCACAGACACTCCAGCAAGAAAATATCTGCCTGTCTGCTGCTGCAGCAAAGGACCCTATGTCTACCTGCCTGCTAGGAATTCCACTGCAGACTTGGGAGTTTCCAGCTGGCCTTGACACTCCCAAGCCCAACACAGTTCCCAAAGCACACAGTGCCCAACCACAGATAACTTGTGGGTGGCGAGCTGTGGTACTTAAGAACTGTGTGGAAGAGTGGTTACCAAAACTGCCCAAAGCAGGTAAGGAACCCCAAGAATTAGAGCTGTTGGGTTCCTCCCCAGCACCTTACTGTGTTCACTTCTTTTACAATGAAGCCTGATGCTAAACTCCTTAACAATATAGTGCACCTTCAAGAAGAATTTACAGCAAAAAAATGGTGTGGTAACCTAAGTCATGTTAACAGGCAAACCTCTCCACTCACATCCAAAAAGCCTCCCCAAGGGTCTATTTCTAATTTGTGGATGTAGAGCCTGGGCAGAACTCCATCTCGGCTTTGAGGAGGGCCTTGTACCATAGAACGACTGTCCCTGCTAGCACCCAACCAAACTCAAATTATCAAATGAATTCAGAAAGGCAATTCAACTAGCAAAATCCATAAAAGGAATGCTGATGAATTAGACCCAAATTGTGATTCTGAAATTTTACATTGAGCAAAATCAAAAAGAATTGTTACATCCATATTCCTTCCATGGGTTGCAACTGCCAAAGCACTAGATGAATTGGGACATCTAGAATGTTGGGTGGTTAAGCAGGCCAACTTAATGTCCACTGCCCCCAGTTCCCTTCTAGACGATGAAGAGAGCATCAGACAGGCCACACTCCAAAACAGAGCGGTCATAGATCTCCTTCTGCTGTTACATGGACACAAAAGCCAGGAATCTGAAAGACTTTGCTGCCTAAACCTGACCTTGAAAGCTCCCAGTGTCCATGGAGCCCTCCGAGAGATGAAGAGCTTGATTGGACAAACGAAACAAGAATCAAAGGACTGGTTTAGCAAGCTGTTCAAAGGCTGGTGACTCATATGATGGTGGACTTCAATAGTTAAAACAATTCTGTTTTTTGTTGTTTTGTTCCTAATTGTATTAGTATTTGGGATTATTCATTGTTTGATTCTAAAAGCTCTCAGTGGTTTAACCTCTACTACCTCAAAAGGTAACCACATGGAACTAGCTGACCTAAAAGAATCTAATTGGCCTACCAATTATGAGTGGTGGACAAACTCACATTCTATGTCAAAATAAGCCCCAAACCCTTCTTTTATCTTTGTACAACAAAAAAGGGTGAGGTGTTGCAGTGTATGGAAAATTATGGTGTAATCCTCAGACATACCCTCTGAGCTACAGAGTGTTAGTTCCTATCCCTGACTCCTCCCTTTTAATGTTTCCCTATTGGTCATTACTTGTAACGCTTCCCTCTTCTTCCATCCTTCAAAAAGCAGCATGGGATCAGTCTCTCTCTTTTTCCTCTGCCCCAGATCCCCCCTGAATAAAGCTGTGACTTTGTCCTAGGAAGGAAAGAACCCTGGTTTTATTCTCAAAGTCCTTGTTATTAATATCTCCTCCTCTCTCTGGGACACAGCTGGGTGGACTTGTGGACGCAAGGGAGCAAGAGGACATATAAACATAGCATACCCCATTGTGTGTGTTTGAGACACATTAGGTGGAAACATCCTGAAAGGAGCATCCCCTCTAAAGAAGACAGGTTTCAGCATTCCCTCCCCCCACCACTGATACAATTGTAATTTCTTGGAGGAAAGTGAAAAAAAATGTTTACTTAACACATAGATTGCATGCAGCCATGGGAAAAAGAATGAATAATGTTAGATTTTAAAATCTTCTCTCTGCAGAGAAAGCTGATAGAATTTACAGTCCTGCTCAGGTTCTCCCAATGTCTGGAGCCAGGATGCAGCATCCCTGCTGGCCCCTGATCATGGTCTGTTTTCCGACCAGAGCTAAGCTGAACAGTTTCAGAAGAAACAACGGAAGTCAATGGAGAAAATATATACTCCTGAAAAGTCCTGGGAAAACTTCTTGCCTCAGCTAACAAAAAAGAATCTGGCTAAAAGCAAAGATGTACTCCCTCTCTGTGCTACACAACACTGCTGAGAGAACATGGAGGAGTATGTATGTTTGAACACAGACCAATGAAAGAATTCCACTGGCTTCACTCTGCTTTTGGACCCAGCTTAAAGTTACAAGACCCATTTCTGGGCATAAAGTAGACAATAGGGGATACAATATTATTGTAAAGTCATGACAAAACAACCATAAAGTCACCCATTGCTGTTGCAATGTATGCAAGGAATGCTCAAATCAAACGTACGATAACTTTTCTACCAAATTAATTTTTTTTCAGGTATTTCAGTTAAAGATGCCCAGGTTTTGGGCATATTTTTCCTGGGAAAAACAAACAAACAAAACCCAATCTGGCATCAGCTTAGTATTGCAACAACCTAGACAAATAGTAGGACCATAAGATAAAACATCCTGTAAGCGTGTGTGAGGGGATAGGAAAGATGAAGATGAAAAAGAGGAGGAAGCATAGCAGTATTCCATTCTGTGGTATGTTCACAAGGATTTACTTAAGCTAAGGAGTCAAAATATCAAAGTGAGAGTAAATGTTTTTGAAATAAGTCAAAACAATGCTGATGGAGACAGCTGAGTGCATTAGAGATAGTTTTGCAATGTGATATTTTCTTTCCTTACTGCTTGACAGTTCTGCATAGACTAATAATACACATGGCTGACACCCAGAAGATGATCACAACTTCAATAGGATGTGCTCTTATATATATTATTTACACTGCTATTCTGCTTTCATAAGAATCACCAGACTGCGGCCTTAACTAATGTTAAAAAAGTCATTAGTGGAGAGTACATATTATTTGCTGCACCAGACCTTTCTAAGAAGTCTATTGCCAAAGAAACATAGGGATTCACTTAAGAAGGCTCCACTGTTACATGCATAACTTATTTTCCTCAGGTAATGAATGCAGGCACTCAGAAAGTGCTTTTGGTTGACAGAGTCCAAGAAGAGTGTTTGCATCACTTAGGGATCCAGAGGAGCAGCAAAAGCTTCTGTAGAAAAGAGGCTATAAAATCACTTTGGAGTGAAAATAGCAAAAAGCAGCACTATGAAGTGAGCTCCTGATTGTTACAGATACACTGCTGGGTGGTTTTAATGAAGAGAGAATACAGATGAGTTTGGATTTAACAGATAAAGCAGATTTAGGTATAAGATTAGAAAATAAGAGAAAGATGAATGTGTGCACTGTAAAGCATAGGCCTTTGTCCTTAGCAGAGCTTTCTTGTTCCAAATGGATGGCATTTCCAATGTCATCTCAAAAGAAGTCCAAGCCAGCTGCTAAGCGCCTTCCTTCTTTGCCCCCTCGAGGTGCTCGCGCTTTCGAGTGGCCGGACGCGAACCGACGTTTTCTCACACACATGGTTTGTTCAGCCGGCTGCCAAGTGCTCCCGAGCACTGCATCCACTGAAAGAGGATGACCTCTTGCTGTTACATTCCCACATCTCCGGAGCTCTGGCTTCTGCTTTTCTTGGTCTTCATGCAAGCGGGAAGCTCTTCCAGGGCTTCTGGCAAAGAGAACGTGCGCCAGGATAACACATATTGGCCGGAGCTGACCCCTGCTACTTGCGCGAACACGGATTTGCAGCCCTCTCTTCTACACTTGGTTCGGCAGCCTTCTGTGCTCCACAGGGCATTTCTGTGCATCTCAGAGCCTAAGAGAAAGCTCAAGAGCTCCCGCAGAGAGCAGTAACAGCAAGAGGTAGCAGAACAAGGAAGCCACGACTGAACTCTTTCCCAGACCACAGCTAACATCAATTCGACAAGATGACGAGCAGCAATTACATTCCTCTTACAGTCCGTAAGTTTGGTGCACAAGCTTCCTTCTCACATTCTCACATCTCCAGAGCTCCGGCTTCTGCCTTTCTTGCTCTTAATGCAAGCGGAAAGCTTTTGCACTGCATCTGCCGAGGAGAACGTGTGACAGGACAGCACATATTTGTGCAGCTTACTCCTGCTACTGACGCAAGCACGGATTTCAGCACCCTATTCCACCCACGGTGTGAAAGGCTTCTGCGCTGTGCAGGGCATTTCTCTGCATCTGGGAGTCCAAGGGAAAGCGCAATTGTTGTTGCACAGAGCAGCAACAGCAGTAGGGAGCAGCAGAAGGATGTCGTGGCCGTGCTTCTTCCACAAGACAACTAGCGACTACTCAGCAAGCGGTCGAGCGGAAGCTATGTTCCACTTGCAGTCTGAAAGTTTCGTGTGCCAGATGCCTGCTAAACACTTTCCTTATTCGCCTGCCAGCAGCGCTCGTGCTTTCCACCGCCTGGATGCTGACCGGCACCATCCCACAGTCACACATGATTCGTTGGCCTGATGCCAAGAGCTCCGGAAAGCAGCTTCTGCCGAAGGAGGCTCGCCTCTTGCCATTACCTTCTCCGAGCGCCGGAGTCCCGGCTTCTGCATTTCTTGCTCTTAATACAAGCAGAAAGCTTTTGCACTGCGTCTGCCGAGGAGAACGTGTGACAGGACAGCACATGTTTGTGCAGCTCACCCCTGCCACTGACACAAGCACGGATTTGCAGCACCCTATTCCACCCATGGTGTGACAGGCATCTGCGCTGTGCAGGGCATTTCTCTGCGTCTCGGAGTCCAAAGGAAAGCGCAATTGCTGCCACAGAGAGCGGCAACAGCAGTAGGGAGCAGCAGAAGGAAGTCGTGGTTGTACTTCTTCCACAAGACAACTAGCGACTACTCAGCAAGCGGTCGAGCGGAAGCTATGTTCCACTTGCAGTCTGAAAGTTTCGTGTGCCAGATGCCTGCTAAACACTTTCCTTATTCGCCTGCCTGCAGTGCTCGTGCTTTCCACCGCCTGGACACAGACCGGCACTCTCCCACAGACACACATTGTTCGTTGGCCTGATGCCAAGAGCTCTGGAAAGCAGCGTCTGCTGAAGGAGGGTCGCCTCTTGCCAATACTTTCTCCGAGCTGCCGAGTACCCACTTCTGCCTTTCTTGCTCTTAATGCAAGCGGAAAGCTTTTGCACTGCGTCTGCCGAGGAGAACGTGTGACACGATGTCTTGGTTCTAGAAGACAGGTGTCCGCTAGGGAGAGCAGGAGCCTCCCTTGGGATGAAAGAATGTAGACCTCCTCCCTCCGAATTATTGTAAATTTGAAATCAAGGGGGCTTTCAGGCAGAGATTTGGGGAGAGGAATAACAATTCTTTACTAGTATAACCAGGCAAACAAACAAACAATAATTACAGCAATAACAAGAAAACAGAAACAGGGACCCCGTGACAGCTTTCTCGGCTGAGATGGGATGGAGGAGAGGCTTTGTTTCACAAACCCCTCGGGCAGTCAGTCCCGGTGCTCCTGCAGGGCTCCGAGGAACAGTCAGCTGGAACAGCAGGGATGAGCTGAGATCCTGGGCTGGTGGATGAGGTGTATCAGCAGCTCTGTGGCGGTGGCTGGCACTGCCACACGTCCCGGCAGGACAAGGGGTGCAAGGCCACCAACAAAGAGGGGAGAAGGAGAAGAAGCAGCCGCTCCGTCTGGGTGATGGCAAAATTCCCTTCTCTCCACCGCAGCAGCTCCGCGACGCAGCACACCAACGTCCTTCTCCGAAAAACCGAAAAAGAACCAGCCCAAAAACTGTCCCCACCCTCCTTTTCTGCCCCCTTCCCCACCCTGGGCCCGGCCACTCATTGTCCGTTGTGAGCACCCCTAAGTACTGGTAGTTAGGTTGTCCCAGCACATAATGGGTAAAAATTCCCCGGGCAGGCCAGAAGGACAAAACAAAAAAAGGACACCTAACCCTCAACACACGACAATGCATGTTTGTGCAGCTTAGCCCTGCCACTAACGCAAGCACGGATTTGCAGCACCCTATTCCACCCATGGTGTGACAGGCTTCTGCGCTGCGCAGGGCATTTCTCTGCGTCTCGGAGTACAAGGGAAAGCGTAATTGTTGTCGCACAGAGCAGCAACAGCGGTAGGGAGCAGCAGAAAGAAGTCGTGGACGTACTTCTTCCACACTACTCAGCAAGCGTGCGAGCGGCAGCTGCGTTCCTCTTGCAGTCTGAAAGTTTCGAGCGCCATCTACCTGCTAAACACTTTCCTTATTCGCCTGCCCGCAACGCTCGCGGTTTCCACCGCCCGGACACAGACCGACAATATCCCACAGACACACATTGTTCGTTGGCCTGATGCCAAGAGCTCCGGAAAGCAGCTTCTGCCGAAGGAGGCTCGCCTCTTGCCATTACCTTCTTCGAGCTCCGGAGTACCTACTTCTGCCTTTCTTGCTCTTAATGCAAGCGGAAAGCTTTTGCACTGTGTCTGCCAAGGAGAACGTGTGACAGGAGAGCACATGTTTGTGCAGCTTAGCCCTGCCACTGACATAAGCACGGATTTGCAGCACCCTATTCCACCCATGGTGTGACAGCTTTCTGTGCTGCACAGGGCATTTCTCTGCATCTGGGAGGAAAAGGGAAAGCGCAATTGTTGTCGCACAGAGCAATCAAGATACAACTTTTCACGGGATTAAGACTTTGCATAAATATTAATCCTTTTACTCTGTCTAGAGCTGTGAAGAACTTCATAATATAGGCCACTTCCTATTTTACATTTTAAGAGCATGAACTGCTTATAGTGTGTTTTTATAATGAAATGTGCACTGCTAATGTGATTTTTTTTCTTTTGCACAACACTTTAAAAATATTAGCTTCAGTTTCTGAGCTAATTATTAAAATCTGCTTTCTGTCAGAGAAAATGCTCAAAAGCACCTTCTGTGTTCATAGAAATAACGGTATTTTAAATAGGAACTATTCTTCTATTTTTTTGTCAAAAACTGAATGATTGTGCTGCACAATAATTTATATTATGTGGTATGCATGAATTATTTTATTACCATTTCATTAGATCTCTATGCAGTTTTCTGAAGCAAATGCCATTCATAAGCAATGAATGTTTGAATCAAGTAATTGCTCAGAAAACCTCCAGTATTATCCTGAACTAGGGATGAGGAGTCGTCTTTTTAGTACCGGCACGTCAGCAAAACAGCTCATCGCCCATTTACTGCCTCATTCCGTTGTGTTTCACAACCATGCTCAAGCTGTATAAAATGAAGAAAAGCAATCTCACTATGGGGGCCTTGACTACAAAAAGAAACCCACATCTTCTCTTCAGTGTCTGCAGCTCCTCATGTGCAATTTCCTGTACAGCACACGCTGTGCGGTACGCGATTTGAGAAAGGTGGACCGGTCCAAAAATAAACACAGCTACGGAATACATTTGATTGCTCTTCAGAAAAACAAACGACAATTAGCTGATTACAAAAATCATTCATCTTAAAAAAAAAAGTCTCTCACTGTGCTTAAGCCCCATAAATATCTAAAATTTGCTTGGATGCAAACTTCACCATCCGTACCGCTTGTGTCGCACAATAACCAGTTCCTGCTTCAGAGTAACTGAAGAAATGGCAATCATGATTTTAGATAAATATACTGATTGTCATGGGGCTGTAAATCTGTGGGGAGACAAAGTTCTCTTGCTGCAGAGAACAGGAAATACCACCTGTGTTTCCAATTACACTTGTCTGCTTGGGCAAGGTGGGATTTTTCTCACCCTTCAAAGCTACTCCTTTAGGAGAAACAATGAAAGAAGTTAGGACTGGGACACAAATCCTACCAAGCAGGTTTACACCAAATTTAAGGACTAACACCTAAAAAAATATATTTATCTATTCCTTCATCTCATCATCAAATAGTTGTGGCAAGTTGATCTTGTCCAGATGTGAGGACCCCACACCCAGCCAGCCACTCTCTCTCCACAACACAACAGGCTGATAAGATGAAAAAGCCCTTGAGTCAAGATAAAGACAGGGTGATTATTTTCCACTTATTATCACAGGCAAAACAGATCTAAGGATAAATTAGTTTAATGTAACACCAGTTAAAAATAAACAGGGATGATGAGGAAAAAAATTAAAAGAAAAAAGTGAAAATAACTTCCCCAGCCACCATCCCTTCTTTCCAGAGCAAACACCAATCCTTCATTCCCTATTTCTTTACCTCCTTCTCCCACAGCCGAGTGGCACAGAGGGCATGAGGAATGGGGGGATGTGTTTAACTAAAAAAGTGTCTTTCCTCTTGTTCCTTCCTCGTATTTCCCCTGTACTTCAGCAGGGATCTTCCTCATGGGCCACAGCCCTTCGGGATAAACCAGGAATGGGTCCCTCCAAAGGCTAACCTGATGTTTAATGTCTGACAGACAGGATTTCACCTGTCTTGAAGCTATGAGCTTGTCTCAAGCCGTTTCATTCCATTTAACTCCTCCTAGAAACAGTACACAAGCTTATTAAGTTCAAGTTTAGTTCCTCAAATCTCCAAGACCTTGACAACATTGGATTGGAAGCAGAAATAATGGACTAATTCTTTTGGCACATACTTCCTGAAAGACACTTCTGCAAAGTAGCTCACCATCTTGAAAACCACCCAAAAACTCAGTAATCCAAACTGCCTTAAAATAAAGCTATGAAGCAGGCAAATTCAGGCAATTACTCTAAGTAGTCCATGTCAAGACAGGGCTTGTGATAACAACTTGAGATGAATTAGAGAAAGAAAAAACGTGATGTGACAAAAATCACATTCCTGTCCATCTTCATATTTCTCCAAGCAAGCTCTTACCTGTCCATGTAATTAAATTACCAGTGATGTTACAAGCTCAGGAGCCAAGGACTTCATTGGCAGGCGTCAGTCACTTTCCAAGAGCCCTGTTCAAAGCTGAAAAAGACACCAATTGAACAATGACATGTCCTTGGTAGTGCTGGCAATGACAGAAGCTCTTTTCCAGTCTTTTAGAGACAAAGAAACCCTACATTTTCTCCACTTAGAAATAATCAACAACTTGAGTGTAGGTTGACTTTATCTCAATAGGTCACCTGATGCAATTCTATGGGTCTTGCTAAGGGGAGCCACCAAGTTTGCTGCTAACACTCTGCACCTCACGGCTACAATACAGGCTTCATACCAAAATAAATTATTTTTCTCAAGATGAAGTACATTACTCCTAGAACCATTTGAAATGTGCATTTTACCAGCTTTTACCTGTTCAGTTTTACAGATGAAAGTCATTGAAAACCTTCTGGGATGTTTCTACACTGCATTTCTCACACTTCAACCATAGCAGTAAAAAATTTCCTTGAAAGAAACAAAGATTGGCCAAAATAGAAATTCTGAATGATGCAGTAACTTGAAGGTATGAAGTTCATTTTAATGCAACTTCGCTTCTTCTCTTAAACACACTGAAAAGATATCATCCAAAGCATTTCCTTATGCAAAGAAAACACACAACAACTTCATTTCTCACACAATATAAGGCATTGATAAAATTTCAGCAAACATTCAGAACCAAAATGCATCTGCAATGTAAAATGGTAGAAGGACACCAATGAGAAGACTCAGATCTCCATTCTATAAAGGAAGGGGGAATTCATCTTTAAATTCTTTAGCTTATCAGATGTAGAGACACTGACAGTCTACAGCTCAAAAGTCACCTCTGCTAGAATATTCACTCTTTTTTTGCACTTCAAAATCCTTATTAAGGAGCAAGACCTCATAACTTCAGCTATAGGAAAACAACTCTTCTCTGTAGGTGAGAAGGCACTACATTCTCAGCTTTTCTTATCTCCAAAGAAACTTACACCTCCCCACATAATTCTCCACATCCAAGGAGACTGACAAGCACAGAAATCTACAGATGTAAGGATTTCAAGGCTCAGGAGGCCGAGCAAGTAGGATAACTTCTCCTGCTCAAGCATTCACAGTGCCTGGGTAATGTGCTCTGGTCCTGAGGCACCAGCTGGCTCTGAAGGAAAGAGCTCTACCACTCAACACTGGGACTTGCTCAGTAGAAGGAAGAGGTTAAAACTCATGTAAAATGACATTTACCACAGTAATAAAAGGTGGTTTATTAAACAGGGGCTACACCACAATACATTAACTTACCTACCCAAATAACTGGACAAGACAAAATCAATTTCTTCTATTCTTCTTGCCTTCAGGGTTTTTTTAAGCACTTCTATTATAGAAGAATAAATATATAGTATATACTGTATAATATAGACTTGTAAGAAAACATGGAATACATTCCAGGACTTCTAGTGCTGGTCAACTGACAGGCTAAGAGGCCTGCCATGCTAAATAACAGCAAACAAAATTGTTCCCCGTTTTTATCCCTGACAGAAGACACAACTCTCACACCTACAAAGGCAGGATATTAAAAAGACACTGTTAATATACATGGATACTTGAGTGATTAATTATGGCATCTCAAATAATTAAAACTAATGATGCCACGTTACTGAATTTTTAACAGGCTAATCTGCTATAAAACAATTCTACTTGGAAAAACAAGCTTCTCTTTTCTTATCATTAGCAGGTAAGCATTGAAAAAGATACAG
Source organism: Cyanistes caeruleus (assembly GCF_971803275.1). Lineage (NCBI taxonomy): Eukaryota > Metazoa > Chordata > Aves > Passeriformes > Paridae > Cyanistes > Cyanistes caeruleus. The sequence goes on from NC_141705.1 coordinate 62,626,692, forward strand.
CTCTAAAGTTTACAGCACATAGAGACATGTACACAGCCATGATTACTTCTTACAAACCTCAGCCATGAGTGTAACAAGGAAGTTTAAAACTTGGCATTTTCCACAGCAGCCATCATGCAAAGAAAACAGGAGCTTGTGAAGAGATGCATCACACCATTTCTGCAATCTCCTGTGTTTCCCATGAAGGATTACTGCCATGCCTTAGAACGTAAAGCTCAGTGCCAGCTTCCTTCGTTATTCGCTGATTGCTTGCTGCAATTTAAGATGGTACCAAAAAATCAGCTGAACATGTACCTTATGTTTTGGGGGTTCAGGATCTGTTGGTAACTTATTCCAAATCAAAACTTCCCTCACTCAATCCCCATTTCTCTTCTCTTAGCCCTGGCAGTATCAAGAGCCAGCATCAGAGCACAGCAAGTCTTTCAATCCTGAGAAAAACAAAAGGGAAGGGAACAAATCCCTCCCTCATCCTAACTCAAGGCATTCAGCATTTAGTCAGAGCTCACCACCACAGATGTAGCTAAGAAACAATAATCCAGCCCCACTCCTCCTCTCCTCATATCTGTCTGTCTAAAAGGAAAAGACACAAACACTTCTTTCCTTCCAGTCAGCCACAGGTGGTGATTGAATCGATGGCAGCAGACATCAGCCATCAAATAAAAAAGGTTTATGTTGGTACATTGCTAAATATTAGCAGGGTGACAAGCTAAAAGCCCTCTCTCTGTCCTTTTCTTACAGGCAGCAGGTCAACAAAATGGGAATAAATGGAAATGTCCCTTTTTTTCATTCATCATAAATGAAACTACCTTGATATTATTTAAGAATGCTGCCCAGCTACTATATCCACTGTTCTTGAAACTAATAACCTGCAAAAGTATTTGAAACAGTTCAGGATACATCATATTCAGTAATTACATGAAAAAGCAAACAAAATTATCTCCCAGTTTTTTTCTCAGGTGGCAAAACCAACTAGTTAGGCAACTAATCAAAAAAACACATTTAGTTTCAATGAGAAGCTTTGACACTTAGATATTACAACCTTCCTTATATATCCAGTTTCTACACATCTAGGGCTGCTCCTTTTGCATTTAAGCAAGAAAAAGCATGAAAAAAACCCTAAAAATTTTCATTTCAAAAGCTAAACAAGCTCACCTTAAACTGGGAGAAGCTAGAAAACACAAAGGAAACAAATTGGTGGAGAAAACAATTAAATCAATTTTGCTCCACGACTGTAAACTACAAAGAACAAGTACTCACTGTTTTCTTACAGAAATGGCTTCAAGTCACAGGGACTACAGCAAATATTTACTAACTGCATCATCAGTGTGACTGCAATTGTACACATGGATATCAACCCCTAAAATCTAAAACTGTACACAAGCTCTGTAATCGAAGCTGCATAAATAACCAAAACCACACTGACTGTAGTCACCAACAGCAGAAATTTTATCTGCCATTTAAACTGAGATTAGAAAGAGGCGAGATGCACCCAACACACCAACTCAAGAGACAGTCCCGCTGAACTAGATTTAAACTGCAAAGAAGTTGAAATCTGTCTGGCATTCTTACACTTGATACAGCCTTGGCAAACTCATTTCCACCAGTCCCTGACAAATCAGTGTTGTTTAAACCCAGGATTTTGCCTTTCAGACCGGCTTCAAGAACTCACCGCATCATCCAGACAACGTGAAGCAAATCCACGTTAAGAGGAAATCTGTGTTAGGACCTACAGTTTGGCTGAGCATAGGAATGACTTGTTTCAACACTGTAAGTAATATAAGCAAGTAGAATATTTATAAAATGGTATTTTCTTGAGAGTGAGCATGAGTGCTCTAGTGACAAAACTGATTTCTTGACAGCCTTCAAGTAAGTTCAAACTAACACCCTTGATTTTTCTTAACCTTTCCCACTCACCTCAAATATAGCACTTGATTATAGTGAAAGATGTAGACTTCCATGTTGCACAAAGGAAAAAAACATCCATGAATTTTTATAAAAATGCAAATGGGTACATGCAGGAAACAAATTCTAGAGAGAATTATTTGTCACCGAAAACAAATATTTTAAAATTGCACACATACTGCAAAGTTCATCAGTCTACTCTCTGAAAAGGAGGATGGTTTATGCAAGCAAAGACAAACACTAAACAGCACCAGGTTCCACTTGCCCAAATATTTCTTATCCTACAATTTTACAGTCCAGCAAAACAATACCAGCAATTTAAGCTGCATTTGGCTCCTTCAGTTACCAAACATCTTCTGGATTCAGGAATGCAAGCATTACCAAGTAACAGACAACTACACAAGCTGCTCATGTAACACTAGAGAGAAAACAGCTGTAGTTTTAGTGTCATGAAAGTTAAACTACACCTTTTATATTAGTGAATTGGAATTATGACTAACTAAAGTTTCCAGATAGCTTTTTTCCTATTTTCATATGACCATGATCCAAAATAAGTTTTAATATTGAGTACAGTTGTATTCAATCATTCTTATTTTGCTGGTGTTGAAGGGAACACCCAAAAGGATTTCTTACGGACTGGATATACGCCTCATGCCAAGCATGGTGTCTGGTCACACAGAGCTCTTGGCAGGATAATTGTCTAATATGATAAATTATTCATTTTTTTGTTTGATAGTTACTTCTAGAAATGCTTTTAGTCATTTTATGAAAGAGCTACAACCTTTGAGTCACTTGGAAAAATTACTTGAGTGACGCTGTGTGCTTCATTCAGTTATTTCATGAAGTGCCTAAATGTTTCAAGCATTTCTTCATATGAACATTACATTACTATGATATGGAATCTCTTGCTACTAATGTTCTGTCAAAATGGGTTTTTGTGAATGGTTAATGCTTGCATAGAAAAATAAACCCCATGCACTTCAGAGTTCTCAGAGAGGTAGGGCTGTAATTCCAGAAACATGCCTGCTTTTGATATTCCCAGTGGCACCCTGCCTATGTTTTAGTAAGTGAAACACAAGTGTTCATGAAACTCTAGTCCTTCTACTTTTTTATTTACTTCTGAATAATGAACAGAAATGCATCTGTGTATTGTATCCAACTGCATATGGGATTCTTGCTAGGTGATTGTAATTCTGTGGTGAGCCCCGAGTGTGATTATTAACAAATAATGCTGTGTTGTGATCAACAATAAGCCAGTGGGCTTGAAAATTTGAGAAAAAACCACTTGTATTAATTTTCTGGAATGTAAAGCTCTCAGGTAAATCAGAAGAGCTGGCTCACAGGAGTGGCAGAGCACTGCAGATTTATTCCCTAGGTCAGTAATTTACATCCACTTCTACTTGACTCCCTGTTCTAATGTGTAATGTCAGTAACATTCTCCTGCTTATTAAAATTGATTAATAGGCAAAATATGGGGTCAGAGGATGCAGAACTCATCTTTTTAATCTGCCCCCAAATATCCAAAGTACTGTTTCCTTTCAATGGAGAAACGAATGAATTTAAATCTTCTAGTTTTGCTTAAAATTGCTGCATCATTTCTGAAGGCTTTGCTATTACCCAAATTCCACTCAAAATTGGTAGTGAGGTCTCAAGTCACTCTTCTTATTGGTCATGAAGTTCTGCACAGAAGAACCATGTGAGTCTTGGTGTGAGGCCACTGAAGCAGAGTTTTCTCTCTGGTTTCACTCACCCAAGAGACAGCTCTCTTGTCATTCACAGGATCCTATAAGCACGTGAGATCAGTCTTAGAAAATAAATCCAAACTATTGTTTCCCTACCATAAAAAGTGTGGAAGTTACTTTCTGTTGTTTCCATTCTGATTCATTTGTGTGAGTATTTCAGGTCCTCAAATTTGTCAGTGTCCTACTTGATCATCACATTTAATCCTTTACAGGTGCTAAAGATGCTCTTGTCTACAATGACTTTGGGGAACAGTCATTCTTTGGTCTGCACTCAGTAATTGTGTGATTTGCTCAAAGGACTGTAATCCTATGACAGAAGAAGAGCAATTAAATATCAGAATTATTCAATTACTCTTAATGTAGGGATTTAAATGTGTTTTGTTGCATTGTAGTGGTTTAGAATATTTTAAGACACTTGCACAGGCACAGAGTCTGAAACTCATAAAACAAGAAAAATGCCTAATTGCTCTATGCATGGATTATTTATAACTGTGTGGTCTATGAAGGAATAAGAATCCATAAAAAGAATACCACTGAGTGTTAAAACCAGTCTGCTTGCTGCATTTTAATTGGGAGGAGAGTCTTAGCTCTTTGGTTTCAGAAACATTGCGTTATGGATATGGTGCTTGCTTTCTAATTTTAAATCAGAAGGAGGAGTAAATATTGATTGAGGAACTTGGTGTATCAGGGTATAATTACTCTCTAATGATGAAGCCATGAAGCCTTTGGAGATTTCTGTTTTATTTGCTCTGAAGTTTAGATCTGCTAATTTACTTGGGAGGGGCAGGGAGAGGTTAGAATTACTGTATCTGCATATGGATTTGGGGAGGCATACCCTGAGTTATGCAAAAGTGTTTATGTCAGCCTACCTCTCTCTCTTCCTATTTTTTTCCTTGATTCGTTTGTTCTCTGCTCTCTTAATGAATACATGGATTTAAACCTCTTAGGGCACACTGAGGCTTCCTTCTGGTTCTCTCCTTGTCTGGAAGATACCAGCATAGGTTATGCCAGTGCATGGGTTTTGTCTAACAAGCTTGGCACAGAATTTGTTCAAGGCTGGCAAATGGTGACATCAGGAATGCAAAATACATTTAATTTCATTGAACGTGTAAAATGATTTCCTCCTGAATTCCCTTAAGTGACGCAATTCAGCCCAGGGTCAAGTTTTACGTCCAAGTTGTTACAGAAATAGTAATAATTCAGTCATAGAATGGCTGAAACAGCACTGTTATAGTGCACAATTCAAATCTGTCCCTACAGTGGTACTAAAATCAGTTATCACCTTTGAAAGCTTCTCTGGACACTTGGCACTTAAATTGATCAATTGATCCATTAATGCTCCCCTTTTGCTAACCTATTGGTTAGTTGGTCTCCTTTAATTTTCCCCTTTGGTGAAGCAATTCCACTGGTCTACATGTAATTTTGGTCCTACATGCCTTTTCAAAAACTGCATTTTGGGAAGCTTGTGCTGTTTTTTGTGTGGGAGAAGTAGGGAAATTGTTGTTACCTGTGGTAACTATCCAGAAAAGGAAAAGAAACCCCAAACCCCCATAGCTGATGTACTGTATCTATCTGGTTTATATTTCACATGGCCTAGAATTTGTTACCTGTGGCTGAAGGGAAACAAACAAACAAAAGCTACAAATGATAAAAAAGTCACAACTGAAAGAGGTGTAAGTTGTGAAAATGATTTGGAAAGAAATGGCACTTGGAGTTGGATTAGCTATAACAAGACCAGGCTTGCTCTGTTCTGAGAGTGAGGAATAATAGAAGAGATGTCACCAGAGGTCGGGGATTACCGGAGCCGCGGAAGACAAGCCTCATGCTATCATGGTCAGCAAGTCTCAGTTTATTGAAATCTTATGCACAACTTATAATGCTTTTAATTAGCTTATACATATTGCAAAAACTCAGCTCATTATTGGTGTGCTACCATTGACGCATATTGTTCTTTGTGGTTGGCCTTGCAGTTACCAGTTCTTTATCTTCAGCTTGCAGTTCTGCATATTTTGGCAGTTTCGACATCTTGTAATCTATGTAACTCTCTCTTCAGGGACATACTGACCCTGAGGCCTCATACTTTAACTAACCTTACAGTATCATGTCCTTTTTCTCTTAGCCATTCTTCTGTCAGGCTCTCTACACTTCCCCCGTTTTCTTTAATGGTCAGCATAGACAATCGGTGGTTTTCAAACATTGTCATTACCGTACGCTGCAAACATTGCATTAAACAGGGTAAGATAATCACGATGGCCAAAATTACAAGAAGAATGACTAACCCCATCTGTACTAAATTTTTCAACCACCCTGTTATGCCTAGGGACTGCAACCATCCATCTATTCCCAATCCTCCTTGTACCCTCAAATGTGTAGTCAAATCTTGCAACTTCTTAATTTGTGCATGTATAGAAACAGAACGATCTGATAAATTCATACAACACATCCCTTCAAATTCATCGCAACCGTGTCCTTGCGCTAACAACAAAAAATCAACAGCAGCTCTATTTTGAAGCGTAGCATGCCTAATTGAATCTACATCTAAGCTTGCGATGTGGCATTAGTTTGTCTTGCAAGCCAACATCCCATTTTCCTCAATGTGCTCAAGGCTTGTGCGGTCCCAATACCAGGGACAAGGGACCCGAAAACTGTCTGCACTGGGCTCCAAAAGTCTGCATTATCATCACAATCCTTGGCAAAGGCATGAACAAACCTTCTCTCTCTATGCTTTTGGTATCGATGCAGGATCATTGATGTATTGGGTGTTAAGAGAGTCAATCGGCCTAGCGTGCATGGACCGCCTTCCATTCGTGAAGGGATCCCTGCCCAGGCTCGATCTCCACATATTAGAAACACACCGTCTGGCAGCCTGATAGGCGTGTTAGAGGATCTTGAGATGTTCTGCGTGGTGTAATTACACCATGCTGAGTTATTTCTATATATCGACAGAGATGAGTTAACATTAATGGGCAATGACTTATTAGGTCCTACTCCTCGGGAAACATTTGTCCAATTAAACCTTAAACAAGCATCTGCTAATATGGATCCTAAAATCTCAAGCTCTTGTGGCTCAATTGCTAATGTAGGAAAATGGGGCATAATTTGGTCCCACTGATCTACATTGCCCTGGGGATTAGTGGAGTTACAGTTATGTGCTGATGATGGACAAGGCCAATTATCTAGAGGAATGCCTACAAGACAAGTGGAAAAAGGATTGCCTGGGGAGCTTAGGGCTAAACATATTGCTTCTTGGCCAGTTTTGTTAGCCAGCGTAACCCAAATATTTTCTTTGGGTTGTGCTGGTACATAAGCACAATTAATCAATGGTAGCGCCGCAAGCACAAGCAAAAGCCATATCATAATGTTCTGTCGTTCAAAAGATTGCCACATTTTATCGGTGGCTTTTTTGATGGGGCCTGCAACGTCGATCAAAACGACGGCAAGTATGGTCCCAATGATCTGGAGAAACCTGCCAATTTGTCGGGATCCGAACATCTTTTCCACAAACAGTATCAAGAATTGCAGAGTTGCTATCTGCGATGACACGGTCTACTGTGTGTTTCACTCTCCAAACCAGCTCCCTGAGATGTAAATCCTCTCTGTTTTCAATCTTTTGGACTGTGGTTCCAAATGGTTCTCCCACTAAGTCAACTAATGCTCTCTGGGGGGAGGCCCTCTGCCACTCAAAAGAGCAAACAAGGCACCAATACCCTCGTCCAAGCGCACGCTGTGACAACCAAAGAGTCTTTTCACACCCGCCACACCTCAGTTTAACCCACGCAACGTGTTCAACTGAGTAATAATGAAGGCAATGCCTGGGGAGATAGCGTAAAAAATGATTATTCAGAGCTGGGAGCACAGAGTCTTCTATCTCCTGTTCCGACTCAAACAGAATCCGGGTGCCGAATCTTTCCTCAATCCGCAGCAGGAGAGGTGCAATCGCCTTCTGAAGCCGGAGTTGCCTTCTCCTGTCTGGGCTGCTCACCGGGCTGCTCATCGGGTATGGCAGCATGCGTCCACCTCCCGGGTATCCACTGTGGACCTGTAGGGGTGGAAACACACACATAGCCCCGCCCCCAGTAAAGGACTTGGGCAGGATTCTGCCAAATGCTAGTCTTGGGGTCCTTATATTTAACAAATATAGGGGGCGAGGGCAAGGGATCTCTCTGAAAATGTACAATAACAGGGGGCGTGTCTCTGTCTCCAAACAGACATAAGTGGTTTAAAACAAACAGGCTTCTTAGCAGTCTCTCTGTGGGGCTCTTGATATCTGTGTATTTTTCTAAATAACGCTTCAAGGTCCCATTGGCCCTTTCTACAATTGCTTGCCCTGTAGAGACATGTGGAATACCTCTGGTGTGTTTGATATTCCAAAAGTCCATTAACCTTCTGAATTTCTGGCTGCAGTATGCTGACCCATTGTCTGTCTTTATGTTTCTGGGAACGCCCATTATAGCAATACAACTGTTTAGATGTTTCTCAACATGCTTAGCTTGCTCTCCAGGCTGAGCTGTAGCCCAAATATAATGACTATAGGTGTCAATAGTTACATGAACATATTTCAGCCTGCCGAATGATGGCACATGAGTAACATCTGTAACATTTGCCACAGTTCATTGGGCAACAATCCCTTTGGATTAACTCCCATGCTAAGTCCTATGCCCCCATTATGGTGACTGCAGACAGGGCAAGTTTTCACAATGGCTCGTGCCTCGCTGAGTGGTAACTGGAACTCGCGGGCCAGTCCTTTTGCATTCTGATGGAAGATATTATGACTTTCTTTCGCTGCTACGGTGCGTGGAAGGATGTTTTGCTGCTGCACCATTACTAATTATCAGCTCTGGCATTTCCTTCTCCAAGACCCTCTTTCCATTTATGGCTACGAACGTGGATGATAGAGTAGGGATACTTTCGGGCTTGTAAAGTTCTCTGCAGTTGCATAAACAGTTCGGCCAATCGAGGGTTGGTTACTTCTTTGACACTTGCATCTTCAATTCTCGATGCTACTCCAACGACATACATTGAATCAGAGACTACATTGACAGGCTCTTGAAATTTCTGGAATGCCCATATTACAGCTAAAAGTTCTAGGGTTTGCAGATTATCGTGCAAGGTTGCTAAAATAATGTGATGATACCATTGGCCGCCTCTATTCCAAGTGACTGCGGCTTTTCTGGAACGCTTTCCTGCATCGGTAAAAACTGTAATTGCGTCTTGAATGGGTTGATTTTCTCTTAATGGCCTGGTGATCCATTGCCACTCCCCAAGCCAATGCAGGACTTTAGGAGCTAACTGTCCTGTGGTGATGCAACTAGGAGCTTGTAAAAGTGCTTCCGTAAGGTCTGGCGAATTGAGGAGAAACCAATCAAGAGTTGCTTTTTCCATAGGTAACTGAATAATTGCAGGTTCTCTTCCACTCAATTCGATCGTGCGCAACCTGCCTTTAATGATTAAGGCCGCAAGCCGTTCGATTTTTTGGGTTATTGTTTTTCTTTGTTGCAACTGAGGGCTAAGCCATTCTAAAACCCTTGTCTCCCCCGCTTTCTTTAGCTGGATTATAGCTCCCAGAAGGTGATCTCTGCTATTCCAAATAGTGAGGCTGACTGGGTAAGCTGGATCGTAACGGCTGACAAATCCGGTAGAGATACCCGTCTTGCAGAGCGGCAAGCTGGGGTGGCGTTAGTGTCACTGGAGCGCAAGGATCTGTGCCCTTTAGCAGTGGTCGCAAGGTGTCTAACAGCGTGTTAGGAATACCAACGATTGGTTTAAGCCACTGGAGATCGCCTAGTAATTTTTGTGCTTCATGAAGAGTGGTTGGTACATCTTGAATAGTAAGCTTTTGCGGCCTTACTTGCCTTTCGGTAATAGTCCATCCTAGGTATTTCCATGGCGGTTGCACTTGAAGTTTTTCCTCGGAAACTTTGAGACCATATTTCTGCAACAGAGTGATAACAGCACGCACTTGTTCTGTAGTAAATGGAGATTTCTGAGCAAATAGTATATCATCCATGTAATGATAAATGATAGTGTCTGGCATGGATTGCCTAATAGGCTGCAATGCTGTATCAACGTACAGCTGACACAAAGTGCGTGAATTTCGCATGCCTTGGGGTAACGTTGTCCATTCAAATCGCTTGTCTGGTTCTCCTCTATTTAAGGAAGGTAAGGTAAATGCAAACCTTTTTGTGTCTTGAGGGTGCAGAGGTATTGTGAAAAAACAGTCTTTCAGGTCTACAATAAGAATAAGCCAATCTTGGGGTATCATGGCCGGGTTAGGGAGACCAGGTTGTAAGGCTCCCATGGGCTCCATCTGCTGATTAGCTGCATGCAAGTCCTGTAATAAACGGTAGTTGCCTGACTTTTTCTTAATGACAAAAACAGGCGTGTTCCAGGGACTTGTAGAAGGTTTGAGATGTTTTAGTTGCAGTTGTTCTGCCACTAAGCGATGCGCTTGTTCAAGATTTTCCCTTTTTAAGGGCCATTGCTTAACTACCACAGGTGTATCAGAGATCCATGTTAATGGTAGAGGGGATGTCCAAGCAATGGCCGTCATGATAAAGGGGAATCTGTGAGTACATACCCTAATTGCGACAAAACGTCTCTTCCAATAATGCAATCGACCTCCGCTGGGAGCGGGGTCAGTGAAAAAATTGTTGTTGCCTGTTTTCCTTCAATTTCTGCGATGATCAATGGGGAACATTTAGCAAGTCGAATTCCTCCTATACTGGAGACTGTAGTATTGGCTGATAAAAGGGGCCACATTTTAGGATATTTATTAGTGTCAATAATACAAGTATCTGCTCCAGTATCTAGCAGGGCCTTTTCAAAGGTAATGGTCTGCCCTTGATAACGGAGATGGCAGGCTTCCTTTGGTCGTGTGGCGAGGTCAATGACAGGCAGAGCAATGCTCCCTGAAGAGCCAAGACATTTTGTCCGACGTGGTTCAGTGGATCGAGGCGGTATGTTAACAGTCAAGTGTGGCAAAGGCACAAAGTGCGCAATTTTTTGCCCTTTTGGAATGGTAAGCGGAGGGAACTGGGTACTAACAATGATGAAAAGTTCTCCTTCAGTATCAGCATCAACTACCCCTGGTTCGATGGAAAGGCCTAGAACGGACCCTGAGGAGCGGCCTAAAATCAGTCCCCCAGTTGGCTGTCCATTAATAATCAGTGGTCCATGAATGCCGGTAGGAATAGTATGTGGAGCATTATTGTAGAGTGTGGTGTCTACTGCTGCTGCCAGGTCCAATCCGAGGCTGCCGGAGGTTGCTGGCAGAAGTTGATCGCTCGGCTGTCGGAGGCAGGGGCTACTTGTGTCTCCGCGCGGCCCGGTTTCGCGCTGGCTCTCGAGTTTCCCAACCCACGACAACAGGCAGTGTTATTGTGAGTGCTGGATCGACATTTTCCGCACCAGACTCCCGATGCATTGCATTCGCGGCGGATGTGTCCCATTCGTCCACATCTGAAGCACTTCATTCTTCCCCCCGCACCGGGGCGCCGTTGCACTATCGTCGCTTGGAGGGGTGCAAGGGCAGCTAAAACCTGACTCTGGGCTGCTAAAGTTTGCTCCTTAAAAGCTTGTGCCTGGTGCTGCAGTCCTTCTCCTATCTTCTGCAGAGCTTCTACCATAAACACCTGAGTGCCACTTGGCATGGCTGCAGCCTTATCTAACAAATCTTGGACATTCCAATGTCCTGGTGCTGTGGCTATTAAGGATCGAGTTGTAGCATTCCCATTTTGTAATATGCACTGCTTTACTAACGCATCTTGCATATGCTCAGCTATACCTGCTTTGGCCAGAGCTTCAATAATTTTGTCCACAAAGGAGCCTAAGGCTTCATCTCTACCTTGCTTAATCCCCATATACATGGGAATACCCCCAGGTGCCCTGATCTTATCCATAGCTCTTTTTGCAACTGCCATTGCCTCTCTCAGCTTTTCCCCCCCCAAAGCCGCCTGGTGCTCTAAACGAATGTGGGCTCCATTGCCCATAAGTTCATCTACAGTGATTCCTGCGAGAGGGTCACCGGCAGGCCGAGGAAGTGCAGCGCTTGCAGCCGCTTCCTCCCTCCACCGGGTTTCAAACATAAGCCTTTGATGAGGGGTATAAATGAGGCGAGACATGCCTCTAATGTCAGCGGGCAGCAGGACAGCCGAATTAAAGAGGTACTCGATCATTTGTTTTGCGGGCTCACTAGTGACTCCAAATTGTGCCACCGTTGATCTTAATTAAGACAAAAGTTTCCAATCAAGCTGCGTAACTTCAGCTCGTTGGCCCCGCCCCTGTAAAGGGTGAAATATCACGGGAAAAGCAAGTGGGGAGGCTATTTGCTCCTGAGCTGCTGCCGCCAGTTCCGTGTCTCCCTCTTGCAGACCCTGCTTTGCTAGCGCCGCCCACACTTCACGCCGACCCTGTGCCATAGCCTCCGTGAGATCTGATAAGGACCCGGGGAACGGCTCCGTGGCTGCGGCGTTAGATAATGTACTTGAAGAGGGGGGCGGCGGAAGCGGCGAGTGATCCGAGGGGACAGGGGGTGCAGATGGAGTGGTAGACTCCCTAGGATCTGGCGGAGGCAGATCAACAGAAGCAAATATTGGTGGATTTGGAGCTGAGGGGTCGATGTAAGCCTTATTGCGATCCTGTGCCGCACGGGCATTATCGGCAGCTCGCTTTTCTGCCTGACACATTAACAACTCATTCTGCACCACCTTCCATAACTTACTCATCTTTTTTGCTACTTTGTCATCTTCTAAAACTAACTCCCATAAGCGATCACCATACCTACACCACTCATGAAGCTCGTGGACTGAGTGAGGGTTAGTAAAAAACTCATAAGAAACAGCATGGGTTAACAGGAGAGGTAAATCTTTCTCTAAATCTAAACCCTTGATGCCCCGCTTTCTCAAGAAAGTGGCAAAAAGATCATACGCCGCTTGCCTGTCCATACTCACCGGTACCGTTGCAACCCCCCAGGCATCGGCAGCGCGTAGCGGCAGAGCCCACCGATGTGGCGCTCAGGGCGAGCTATCGCCGTCCAAGGGACCCGTCCCCAACACAGCTCTAAGGAGGAAAGGGAAAGGCTGTTTGGGCGCCAGATGTTGCCAGAGGTCGGGGATTACCGGAGCCGCGGAAGACAAGCCTCATGCTATCATGGTCAGCAAGTCTCAGTTTATTGAAATCTTATGCACAACTTATAATGCTTTTAATTAGCTTATACATATTGCAAAAACTCAGCTCATTATTGGTGTGCTACCATTGACGCATATTGTTCTTTGTGGTTGGCCTTGCAGTTACCAGTTCTTTATCTTCAGCTTGCAGTTCTGCATATTTTGGCAGTTTCGACATCTTGTAATCTATGTAACTCTCTCTTCAGGGACATACTGACCCTGAGGCCTCATACTTTAACTAACCTTACAGTATCATGTCCTTTTTCTCTTAGCCATTCTTCTGTCAGGCTCTCTACAAAGAGATTGAAAAGTAACCTTAGCACTCAAGGGTCAAGAAGAAATAATGTTGGTTATTTTTCTTAACAACATCTTTTGATTTTAAATTTTCCTCTGATAATTGGCAGTATAGCAGAAGATGTATTCAGCAGCAACAACAAATCTGTGCCACATTCAGTTTAACCATTTACCCATAGACTAGGAAATCGATGCTGTTTAATGAGGATAAAGGAGGGCAAAATTGTGATTCGAACACTTTTCCTTCATAAAGCAAGTATTTTGTTTAAGAATTTTTAAAAATAAAATACTGCTTCAGCACAGTGTCCTAATAATGAAATAGTTTGTTAAATGTATACATTCAAATAGCCAGTAACTCTGTATTTACAGAGCTAATAGTGCTCTTGCTGGAAACACCAGGGAGGATAAAAACACTAAGTGGTTATTTTGCTTGGGAGAAAAATGATTCAGCTTCAGGAAATTGTCAGCTGATATTGAGGATTCTCAAACAACACATACCTTGCCATCCCTTGTCTACCACCTGCCTTGAAATCCCATTTCAATACGTTTCATTATCCTGTAGGTTAAATAAGAAAAGCTGAGACCGTAGGCAAGGCTTAACAGTGATGATCCATGTGAAGAGTGGTTATTTTTCTGTTTTAAATTAAAAATTGAACAGGCTTTGAAAAGAAGCAGGCCCAGGTATTGTTTTGAAGTGAATTGTAACATCAGTACATTTGTAGTGAAATTGTTGCTGGGTGCTGCTATGTAGCAGCAAAACTGCAGAGGTGAACAGAAGATGCAGAATGGATTTGAGGTGGAATTATTAACTACTTGGTGTAGGCTTCAAAGAGACAAGAGTTGCAACCATCAGCTCCATGTGGTGCCTGGTCTGGGTGCTCCTTTAGGGTTTGGAGGTGGGGTAGAAAGCTGGTGCTTTGGAAGGCTTGAGTGTGTTTGCATCCAGCTGTGCATGCCCAGCTTTATGATGGGTGGTACTGATTTAGCTCTTCACTTCTATTTCCTCTGGGAACCTAAATAAACATGATAGGACTCTTGGGAAACCCAGCTACTAGTACTGCATCGCTGGCACCGTGGCAGAGCTCAAATTATTAAAGCAAGGCAAAAAAACCCAAATCTAAAGTAAAGTAAAAGTTCTTTTTCATTTCTATTCCCTGGCAGTCGTATTTCTGGCCTATGACTGTAGTGTGTTGTAGATGTTCAAGATAAAAGTTGATTTCAGGTGATAAAGTACACTTAAATTTTCATAAGTCTTCATGTAAAAAACAGATCCTAAGCTGATCGACTTGTACAATTTTATGATTCACCCTTAGTCACTGGAGCTTAGAGTAGAGAATATATTCTGAAAGTGCCATGTTATCAGTGGATTGTCAAGTCTGATTTCTGATTTAGCCCCTGGTTCTAAGCAGACTGTCCTGCTTTCTGTGAGAGTAATAAAAAGATAAGCCTTGAGAGATGTGTAGGGGGGAGAAGGAGCTCATTTGCATTCAGATGAGCTATTCTTCCAGCCTCTCTCTCTCTATTTGATCTTATAAAAATTATCCTAGATTTGATCAAGAGCAGAGAAAAGATGGATAAATCCAAAGACAGGTTAACAGCAGAGTTTCTCATCATGGTAACTCCAGTAGAAAAGTGATGCTTAGGAACACATCTTTGCACTCACTGAAACCTGTGTACAGTGTCTCGTGTCATTGATCCAGGAGTATTAGATGTGACACTGAGACATCAAACAACTTCACAATGAGCTGAAATAGAGAATTTCATCTTAATAAGGCTTCTCTTAAAATGTTGGTAGGGTCCCTTAACTTTGATGACATTAATTTTCTTTTTGGCCACCATTGCACATGGCATGCCAAATGTTTTATTGCTAGAAACTATATTCCAAGTCTGTAGGGGTGTATTCGTAACACTGATACCATAAATTATCTTCAGCCATATCATCTGATAATAGTCCTAAAGTCAAGCTACTCATACAGGCCTGTGGGGCAATGCATTTGTAAATTTGTATTTCTAATGGAAGTGTCCTTACATTCATTTAGTACAAATGAGTGCAGACCCTCAGTGGTGTAAAGTCATTGGGATCCACTAAGCCAAGAACACTAGGCAGAGATATTTTCCAGCCCAGAATCCTGCTAGGATGCACAAATGTAGACCCTTCTCAGCCTTCCCCAATGACTTTGAGCTTATGGAAATAAGATTATAGGACAGGATGTAAAATTTGGTGGCAGATAGTGAACACTGCTGTTTGTTCTTCTCTGGCAGACTATTCAGGAGGAAGTTTACTTGTAGTAATACTTTTTGGACCCAAAAATGAAAGTAAACTTTAGAAAGTAAGTACCTCTGAGAACAGATGAACTCAGAATGTGGTTTAAAATGGCAGATAAACACAAGATGCAGAGCAGGTATTTTTCTTTCACCTTTTTCACATTTATTGCCACGGGGGGAAAAGCTCCTACATCCTTGTTCTGTATGAGACTCTTTTTCTCTTTTCCAAACTGTGGAGGAGCAGACCCAGGAATGAGTTGAGGAGGAAAAAGGACTGAACAGTTCTTTATTTTGGCCTCTGGAGAATCAAAGTTGTGGACTGAAACCTACCTGAGCCAAGCGTATTTTCAGTTTGTAGAAGCTTGCTCTGCTATGAATTTCTGTCTCTTGGCTGGATACTCAGCATCTCTAAGTGCAGAATCCTCTCTGGCACCGTATATCCTTGCCTTGTCCCTGCCACCACCACTCAAATATTTTCCTTTCATTGTAAAGTGAGTGAGATTTTACTTGGCTGGAATTCTGCAGTGCTGGGAATGAAGGCTTTTTCCTTCCTCATTTTTTTATGATGAATTTCTTATTTATTCTATTGACACCTTCGGAGTGAGCCTTTCATGAGGGCTTTTGTATTTCACGGAGGCTACACCTATTTGGGTCTGAAGACTTTGATACAATTGTAATCACTTGGAAATGGAACCTGTTTGATTTGTATGGAAGGCAGCCATTCTCCCTGTTCCAAACTTCATAAAATTGTTTATCCACATTGAAAAAAAAATACCTCTTGGAGATAGTGGAGACAGTGCATGATGGTGATTACAGGGATGGATAAGAAGGACCATCACCTTCCTCACACCGTCAAACTTGAGACTAATAGTCAGGTCTGCAGTTCTAATTTTAATCCACAGTAATCTACAGAGAATCCTTTATTATCTAAAAAAGCTGATACCGTCAAGTTGGAAGCAAGCTGAAGTTGGAAGAGTTAGGATTCTTCAAAGCTCTTGTTTTCAGCAGGATTGGAGAGTCTTTACCTTTTGTAACAGGACGGTTTTAAATTTGTAATCCTGACCTTGCAACTGGAAATTAGTGGCTCTTAACTTAAAGCAGCCTTAATTTGAAGGTGGAATTCTTTGTGGATGAGGCTGTGAAGAACACGGTGTTTATACTCCTATCCTACGGGCAGTACGGTAGAACAACTCCTAACTGATTTGGTAATAAAGACCTAGTTTTTCTTCACTAAACCTGCCCTAGCCAAATTCATCAGCTGGTGATAGCTATCTCTGGAGTGGAAGACGTTTATGGAGATTATTGACAATTTAATATACTTTGTCAAGCTGTGTTGTTTAGTTTCTGTTGATCCAGAGACACCTGGGGCTCCTTTTGCTTCCTAAGGGATTAAAGTAGCAAGCACTTAGAATGAGATATTGGGAAGATGGGTGCAGGAGACTTTGTAATTTCCTATGGAAAAACATAATAATGATGATGAATATTTCAGGTGGAAATGATAGCATTTCACTATATACTATGTGAAATGCTTTTATGTGGTTTTTTTCATTTCTCTTTTATTTTTTAATCCTGGATAAATTAAATGAGGCTTTTGGGGAAAGCATGAGCTGGAATTGATATTGAGTTTGATAACCTCTGATTCTACTCTCGTTTGTCTGTCTGCTGGAACTTGTAGCAAACTAGCTATGTCCAAGTTTAATTGTGTAATAATTATCTTTCAAATCGAGCCTTTCTCACTTGCTGTTGATGTATTTGGGGGAGGGAGGGGAATGGAGAGAAAAGAGCTCCTTTCATGAATACAATTGAAATTTCATCTTGCTGATTTGAGCCCTTCCAAGATTCAAGTGAGCATTGGATCAGGTTGGAACTGAGGGGATGACTCATGACTCTGGCATAAAAACTACATTGCATTCCACATATTAGGAGCTTTCTGTTGCCCACAAGAAAGTTCAGGAAAAAAAGACAAGAAGAGAAATGGGTTTCAAATTTCCTGTGCTATTTTCAGTTGACTCCTCTTTCTGGAGATGCCTTAGCAAGTGTAGGACATCTGAAAAACTTGGAACTGCAACTTTCTTGTTGAGGCTCTGATGAACATTGCTTCTGTCATCAAGTTCTTGTGTTCATACTTTGAACTTAGCTGAGTAATGTTGGTATCAGCAGACTCTGCTAAAGCCATGCCTTCCTAATTAATAATTCATTCTTAATGAAAAAAAATAAATCTATTTCTTCATGTATTTAATTACCTAGTGAGTGTAAGACTGAATGAAGTTAATACCGCGCAGATTTCAAGCAAAACGCTGCTTTTTAATGTGCTTCAGTATAGGCTATGCACAAGTCAATAGACATGATTTTTAAGCTTCAGTTACCTTTCATTACCCTGTGCATATTGAAATTCAGATTGATGAATGCTGAACCAAAAGCAGACATCATAGAGTTAATTGAAGTTCTTTAAATTCAGAGGCAAACTATTTTCATAGCTTTCTTTTGAGGGTGGGTTGTTTTTGATGTTTGTTTCTTTTTTTGGCTAAGGCAAAGGCAAACATTTATTTATCCAGCTCCCTCCCCATTTTCCACCATCGTTATTGCCAGTGATGCCTGCAGTGCTCAGTGGTCAATGACCCTCAGCCAGGGTGAGCTGCAGGAGCCTTACAGACGGGCCTGTTCTTTCTCCCAGTGCTAGAACAAGTGCAACAGCACAGTGCCATTTTGCTAAAAGCTAATATTTTTCCCAACAGGTTCTTCTCCAGGCAGAATGAAATGCTTTCTTCAAGAGCAACCACATCTTTTCTCTGCCTGAAAGGTTGTGTTTGTTTGGGTTTTTTTCTCTTGCTTTAGGTGAGAGATAAAAAAAAAATGAAGAGGAAAGCCCAAGGAAATACCAAAAGTACCAAGTGGTAGTAATTTTGTGTGAGTGTCTCCATTTACACTTCAAACTTGCTCTTGGAGAACTTGGAGCTGCATTTAAAATGTATTTTGGTAGGTGGTCTGCTGCTGACTATCTGCATTTCTTCTTCCATTTCTTTTCTGTGCTTGTTTGGTATTGCTGCTGAATGTCCCCAAAGAGTAAAGTGGTGTGGAAGAGTTGAGGAAGCAGCTTTTGAAATTCTAAAGCTGATGCTTAGGTTTTGTTCCTATTGGATTTTTAAAAGCAGGTATGTCATCCAGGTTAACTTTCTTCAGCAAGTAACAAGATTGTCGTCCATCCACTGATGCTCTGTATTTTAACAGAGGTATTTGATGGTGCTGGAAAGGAGCAAGATGCAGAATGAGTTTGAGAGAAGTGATTTAAAGTGGGAGCACAGATGGTTGATTCCTAAAAATCAAAAAACGGATGTTTTGTTTTGTAGGAAAATGAAATCTAATCCTATTTGAGGGTCAACAGGATAAATACAAAGAACTAAATACAGATGTAGATATATATATAACCCCCCCCCCCCAGAGATCTATGAAGCAGGACTGATTGGTGCCATAGCCCAGGCAGCCTGTGGATCTAATTGCCTGCCTGAATTTAGCCCTTGCCTGGATGCCAGGGGAGACGTCTCTAGATTTGTCTCCAGACAGCTTTCCAGGGATGATCCTGCTCCTTTCCTGGTGCCCCAGAGTGCTGCAAGCCCCCCGTCCTGGGGCCATGGTGATGCCTGCCGGGGCCTTTAGGGTCCCCCCTAAAGGGCAGACAGGGTTTGACTGCAAGCTTCCTTGGAAGGTGGAGGCAGGTGAATATTGGCCACCTTCTTCTTTCCCGCTGCCCTCCGTGCTCTTGCAAAGCCTGCTGGGGCACTGGGGCTCTCCATTGCAGGCAGTCTGGAGCTGCCATGCAAAGCCATCTCTCAAGGAGTCCCCAGGTCTCAGGTGCAACCTCAAGAAAATGACACAGCAACGTGTAGAAAACGTGAACTTTATTCACTTGACTACTTCTAAAATCTACAATCCAACATTACTAGAAGACTATGGGATAAGAATCTTAAGGCTAAAAAACTTCAATACTTCAACTGTTTAGAACTGAACACTAAGGGAAAGGTTTTCTTGGGGGAAACGTGGTGGGGAATCGAACAACAACAGGGGTGTGGCTAACTTGTAAGGTGGGGAACGTCGCAGTGCCTGGGCTGGGCACTGGTCACCCGTTCCCCGTAAGGTTCTGTAGACGGAGCGCAACGCTGGAGGTCAGAGCTGTGGGGAGGTGCGGAGTCTCCTGTCACTGCCCTCTTTTGCCGCCGTCTTGGTGGTTGGCCTCCTCGGCTGAGAGCTGTAGCGAAGGAGCAGCCGCATCAGGTCACGGTTTTGCCTGAGCAGCTGCATCAACTTGGTGGGACAGCCGAGTCTTCGATGGCGGCGGGGCCCCACACGGCCCGAAGGGCTCTGGAGATTCCGCTGCAAGGCAAAGCACAGGGATCCCCATGGAAGAGGCAGAGAGGCAGAGTGGGGCCGGCACCTGTGGGGCTGCCTTTGGCCTGGGAGACAGAGACTCGGGCTGAGTTGGGCTGGGCTGGCCCGGGGAAGAGGCTGCAGCAGGCAGAGCTCTGCCGCCTCTGCTTGGTGCTGTCCATGGGGCTCAGCCCCTGGGCCGCATTCCCCAGCCAGGAGCTCAGGCCCCTTCTGCCGCAGGGCATTGGCCAAAGGGTGCCCAAGAGGCCCTCAAGGTCTGCCCCATCCCGCCTGCCTGACTCCCCACCCCCTGCCTCACCTCTCGCCAGCGTCTCTGAAAACTTCTTCCAAGGGCCCATCCCATGGCCATTCCTATGAGGAGCACGTCAATGAGGAGGAGTGTCCTGGACGCCCACCAGATGAGCGTAGAGTCCGTCTCCTCCAGGTTGAAATCCTCCGGAACCAGAGGAGAGGCATCTGTGCTCCTCTCGGGTTTGCTCACAGGGTCGAGGGGATGGGCCAAGAGCAGCAGCACGTAAAGCTGCAGCAGCGCGGAGGAGCCGTGAGCAGCCATAGTGCTCTGCCAGCAGCACCGAGGCTCTGGGCATCTCTCTGCGAGCAGCTGTGCCTGGGCTCTGGGGCGCAGCAACAGCTGGGGACAGTTGCCAGCCAGCGTGCCGTCCCCAGAGGCTGTGATGTCACAGAAGCACAGAACGCCCTGGCTGCAGAGAGCCCTGAGAGAATGTTGAGTCCAAGCTGGGAGCCATGGCGGCAAGCATGGCCAGCAGAGCGGGGCCCGAGCGCTGCGGCCTGGCTTGCCTTGCACCCGTGCCACAATGATGACTCCAGCAGCCCCTGTCAGGCCATTGCAGTATCTAATGGCCCACGCTGGACACAAGTTCTTCCCAATGGCCAGCGTAAACCTCCCTTGGCCCAGCTTCCAAGCCTTGTTGGCATCTGCTCTCTCTTGTCCTTGCCCACCTGGCTGGCGCTGCCGTGTTGCTCGCTGGCCTGTCTGTGGGAGAAGAGGCTGTGCCAATGAGTGCTGCTCAACTCTGAGGCCATTCAAAGGAGGATTTGATTGTGCCTGCTGTGGGAAGAAGGAATATGCGTGCACATGGCCACTTCCCCTAGGTTTTACCCCAGATTTTCATGAGCAGCTGTCCTAGTGAAAGTCAAGTCTGTTTTAGTGAGTATTTGAGGGCTTCCAGAACACAGTGCCATCTCAGGGGAATTCTGCTGGTTGAGTTCTACTGAGGCTTTGAGATGAGTTGCAAATCCTGAAAATGTTCTCCTTGCCCAGGTAGTAATTTCACAGTTTAGACTGGGGATATTGATTGCTCAGTGTTGAGGACCTCATGTAACTTTCAGCCCCTGAAACTTTCAACCTCCAGTGATTGTACTTGAGACAAAACCATTTGAAGTCTTTTTTTCTGTGGACAGGAATTGCTTTGGTGTTACTTCACATCATCCATTAAAAATTTGATGCATGGAACAAGTCCCGAGTGCTGTGTGATTTCCTTGGTCGTGTTCGTTGGAATGGCTTCCCCCCCCATTTTCTGAAGCTGGCCACAGAAAGGTCATAGATGGGTGAGAAGTTCTGAAAGGCCAAGTGGTGTAGATCTTTGCCTCCTGTTTCGAGGTCTGTGGTGAGGTGTAAGTCAAAGAGCTGATTTGATGTGATGGTGAAAACACAATTGAACCTTTTTGCAGCAGGATGGATGGATAGAAGCAAAGCACAGCACTGCTGGCAGCAGCAAATGAATTAATATGCATCCCTGGAATATGTTTCTTGGATTGTTCTTCTAGTATTGTGGTAGTAATTCTGATGTCTGAGTAGTGAACAAGCAACAAGTAGTGAACACCTGATTTGTAGTCAATTTTCTATCTCTAATGTAGTGAAGAGATTTTTAAGTATTTTGTTTTTCTCTCCTGGTTGAGGAATGTGTTCTTCACGGGCTGAATCTTCATATCACTTGGTTTTTGTAGAAGAGCAGTTTCAGCAGCAGATGATTCTCCTTGCCCTCCTTTTCATTTTTCTTGTCTGTATTATTGCCTGGCAGGTTAACCTTTTCAAATTGCGTGCTGCAAAACGTTGCTACTAAGGATAGTTGGTGTCCAAACAGGTTCTTTTCTCGCTTGGATTTCAACTATTGAAAGATGAAAGGTTTCTAATGAAGCTACAGAATTGCATAGCACTGGGACCTTGACTTCTTCCCTGCTTGGATCTAGAAAAAGAGATTCTTGCCAATTGAACTGCTGACATATTATGTAGAGATCAGGAGTGGCCACCACAAGTGGTATTGAATTCTTGGAAATGTGGTGATTTTTGTTAGAAATTATTTTTGCTTTGACAATGCAAGCTTATCATATCCATCTGCATTTGTGTTCTATTAATTGTGGGGTTTTGTATTAAGCATGGGCTTCAGTTTGCTGTCTTTTTGTCACTTCTTCAAATACCAGTTTTGTACACTTGCTGGCTTGTTCCTTCTGACTTCAAATGGTATCTCTTGGGCACATAACTTCATCTTATTGTGAACAGCGCAAAGAACATGTTTTGGTCTGTCTTGATTTGATGGAGTGATTGCTGTGGAAGGACTGGGAGGTTTTGTGGTTTAAGGTGAAAGAAGTTCAGCAGCCTTGGCAAGTAAGTGTGCCAGTTTACAAGGTGAATCTACAGAAACCCCCGTGCTTCAGCTGCAATATACAATATTTGAGGCTGCTGCTGTCGGGGTGCCTTTGTTCTGTTGGTTTGGAAACCCATATTCTACACAGCATCATTTGTCAGAACTCCATTTCACTTGTACAGTCCCTCTGTTTTCCCACTTCTGAATGATGGTTTTCTCTGTGCCTTTACCATGGGGAATTCTGGGTGATAAAAATAATACATATTCCATAATGTTTTACATTTCCTCTTGGAGTTTTTCCTAGTTTTCAAATAATTACCTTTTGTTTCTAGCTGGGGGCAAAATGCATTTGCAGTTTCAGTGGGGTTTTTTTCCCAATTTCTAATCTTACTTGGGCACTAGATAAGGGAGAAAAATGCCCTAGTTTCATGGAAAAGATTCTGTGTTATTCCATACCTTGAAATGAATTAAAATATGGTTCTATTGCTCTCTGTTTCATTTCTTAACTTCATTTGGTAGAGTTTAGAAATCTCTTGCCATGAACTAGGTAGTGCAGAGTGCCTGCCTTGCTGTGTTGATCTCCTGGGTGAGCATGCCAGGCTTAGTTTAGAGATTTGCTTTTAAACATCCCTTATTCCTTGTAAAATCTATCATTTGGTTTGTTTGTAGTTGTGTTAGAAGATAAAGAGGAGGGGGATCAGCCTGGAAAATTTGTCGTCTGAACTGAATTTGTACCCTTTAGGCCATCAGTGACTGCTCTTTAATTTTCTCAAGGCATGAAGGACACTGGGAGTTCCTCACTGACTCTTCTTTTGGGACAGCAGTCCTTTCTCTTTGGCTCCATGAGATGCTCTGCACAGGAGTGCTTGAGCTCTGAAGGGCAGGGGCATTCCATGAGGGTGAATAATAAAGAACTGCTGTAGCTTGAACTGTTTCCAACTTAACCCAGCAGAAGGAATTGTTTCCCCAATTCTGAGTCTATTGGTGCTGCTGACAAATTGTGCAGTTTCAGAGCAGCAGTGCAAGATGTGCAAGGGGCTTGTGTGGAGGGAGAGCAGAAGCTTGTAACACTGGACCTTTGTCCCGTGGGCAGCTGTGCGGTTTTAAGCGGGAATGTTCCGGAGGGGTGTGGAATTGAAGAAATGTTTGGAAGATTTGTAGGTTTGTTGCTGTAGGTGTGAAGGGTGGGGACAAGTCTTCTCCAGTGGCGGACCAATTATTAGGTAAGGTACTGGGAGAGCCTCTGAGGATGGTGTTGCTGTTGCATATGATTTTTCTGGAGGCCAGCTGATGCACACAAGATTTGTTATGACTACCAGGATTGCAACTAAACAGAATGCAGTCATTTTTCTTGTAATTTAGTGCAGCATCTTTTGATCCGTGATGAGCTGAAGGCTCAGTGCACAAGGCTGAAAGGAAATGGCACGCTCTCAAGCGATTTTGGTCTTTGCGGCTTCATGCAGGTGGATAGGACATAATTCCTTAGCTCATTGGAGCTGCAGAGTTTAGTTTGATCTCCTCTGTTTCTAAGCAGTGCTAAAATGTGTTCCTTCCCTCAATTTGGAAGGCAGCAGAGAGTCAGCTAATGAATGTGGATCTAGGTAAGGTTTGTGGAACAAAATCAAACACAATTGTCTGAAAAGCTGTTAGACATGCCTACAGTCAGTGTCAACAGAGAAGGAAGAGGCTAAAATTCCATCCTAATTTTAGGGATATTCCTTTCTTCTGCCTGCTTTTCCCATAGTGCATATGGAACCAGCATGGTTCGTTTGATCCCTTCCCCTGAGTGCAGCAGCTCACCTGCTTTCTGCTGCCCGCCTTTGCTTTCTTGTCAGATGGAAACACTGAAATAGAAAAGATGATGTGACTTAATTGACTTCATTCAAATGCCTTGGCAATTGAATTTCTGTCTCTTGGCTGGATACTCAGCATCTCTAAGTGCAGAATCCTCCCTGGCACCGTATATCCTTGCCTTGTCCCTGCCACCACCACTCAAATATTTTCCTTTCATTGTAAAGTGAGTGAGATTTTACTTGGCTGGAATTCTGCAGTGTTAGGGAATGAAGGCTTTTTCCTTCTTCATTTTTTTATGATGAATTTCTTATTTATTCTATTGACACCTTCGGAGTGAGCCTTTTATAAAGGCTTTTGTATTTCCCAGAGGCTACACCTATTTGGGTCTGAAGACTTTGATACAATTGTAATCACTTGGAAATGGAACCTGTTTGATTTGTATGGAAGGCAGCCATTCTCCCTGTTCCAAACTTCATAAAATTGTTTATCCACATTGAAAAAAACAATACCTCTTGGAGATAGTGGAGACAGTGCATGATGGTGATTACAGGGATGGATAAGAAGGACCATCACCTTCCTCACACCGTCAAACTTGAGACTAATAGTCAGGTCTGCAGTTCTAATTTTAATCCACAGTAATCTACAGAGAATCCTTTATTATCTAAAAAAGCTGATACCGTCAAGTTGGAAGCAAGCTGAAGTTGGAAGAGTTAGGTTTCTTCAAAGCTCTTGTTTCCAGCAGGATTGGAGAGTCTTTACCTTTTGTAACAGGACGGTATTAAATTTGTAATGCTGACCTTGCAACTGGAACTTGGTGGCTCCATTGTTGCACTTGCAGCAGCCAGATGACCTCAAAGGAGAAGTGCGTTGTTCTAACTTGTGTGGAAGCAGTGGCTGCAAATACCATCAGGAAGTGCTGAACTGGCAGGACATTGGATGGATGCTCTTAGGCCACAGAGCTGGAAATATCAGTTGTAGCCACATGGTAAGTCCATTTATGTAATTCCAAATCTGTTCCTCACACGATCTGCGCTCCTCTATTCTGTATCAGCTTGGTGAGGAGGTAGATGAGACTGTTGGGGGAAAAAAAACCCACTTAAATTTAAAGCAGAGTACCTGTTCCATTATAAATGGTGAAGATAAACCTGTGAGGCTACCAAAGAAATCTTTCTTTGGCTTTCAGTAATAACTTCAATGGATAACAAATCTATGCTGTATAATCTGCTTTGAATGGATTTCCTTTGGAACGTGTGCTTCTTCCTGAATGACAGAATTGCAATATTTTCACACTTGCAGTTTCACCCTCAAATGGCCACAGGAAATGCAGCAGCTTCTGTTTTCTGTTGCTTCTGTTTGTTAATGCTTCAAGGTGTTGCTCTGTATTTGTCCCCAGCTGTCATGACCTTAGAAAGAGAATGTTCTAAAGATAGGATTAAAAAAGCCAGAGAGCTCCTCCTTGCAGCAGACACGGGCAGCATTGGATCCTAATTGTTTTTGCAAGGCATCCTGATGGGGAGAGGCAGATGTCAAGAATGGCAACTTCAGCAGGTGTGTGGCTGCTTCGTAGCTTGGGCTGGATTCAGGAAGGGCAGTGTTCCAGAGAGCAAAGTCAAGAGTTTGAATCAAGTAAGTGTGAGGTGCCCAGAAAGTCAGGGCCCACACTGCTCATGTGTATCAGGGGAAGGTGAGAATCAGGCCCATCTGCTCCTAGAAATGCAGGTTCCAGCTTTAGCAGCCAAAGGCTATGCAAATAAATGGCTTCTATGTATTGGAGAGCATAGAGCGTGAAGTTAGTGTTTCATGCAGTTGTTTGAAGGCAATGTGGGATTCCAGAGCTTAGTGTTTGAATTGCAACTTGAATTTCCTTCTTTGCTGTTATTTAGACTGCTCTGAAGTAGTCATGAAGAGCAAAAATGAAAGGAAATGTTGTTTGATGGGGACTGTGGTAGAGCTTTCTTGCCAGATTTGAAATGGCTTGAATTGATTAAAATCTCCAGGTGAGGGGAAGATTGTATCCATTCCTCTCTCTTATTAAAGCAAATTTTCCAAGAGGGATGTAAAATTGCAGTTGAGGGTTGGGGTGTGGTTTTTTTTCCCTTCTTTCATGTGCAACCTAACAACTCCAATTTCGCAGGCCTATTTAACATTTGATCCCTAAAAGTCAGTCCTTTGCTTTGTATTTTGGGCACTTGTTCATCTTGGGGAATTTGTCATCTTCTCAGGGCATTGAAGGTCAACCAAATGCTGCAGGTTTAATTCTTCCTTTCATATGGTCTATGTCCTGAGGTTTGACTCTTAAGCAGAGCTATTTTTTTATTTTGCAGCCTAGCAGTTGTACGGTGGGGCTGTGTGCAGGTGAATTCACTTGAGAACGATGGGTAAATCAGCACCTGGGAAGATTTGCACTGCCTGGCCCCGATGCTTCAGCATGCTTGAGGTCAGCTTGGCTGTCTCTGACTGTCTAATAATAATGCAGAATAATAGAATTAAGTATTCATTTTAATTGCTGATCAGTAAGATTTGTTTTAAGCTAAGTCTGCGTGCTAGTTTCTAGAGCACTCCAGTCTGTTTCATCAATGACCTTTGTGGTTTTAGCTTAAGCTTTCTAGTTTCTGCTGTTGTTATTTTCTGCCCTGTCGCTGGGAGAGGAAGGGATGATGGCTGGAGGTTTGGCAGTCAGCGAGGGCCTGGCCACCACTGCAGTTCTGTACACTCAGCCTTGGAGATGTGATCAGGAATGTGCTGTTAGTTGCCAGTTTTGTATTGCAAAGACTGAGCATGCTGCCATCACTGTGTTTGATGAGTGAGTTTTCATTGGTTTGGTCCAACTCCAAAGCAGCTTTAATTTGAAGGTGGAATTCTTTGTGGATGAGGCTGTGAAGAATATGGTGTTTATACTCCCATCCTTCTGGCAGTATGGTAGAACAACTCCTAACTGATTTGGTAATAAAGACCTAGTTTTTCTTCACTAAACCTGCCCTAGCCAAATTCATCAGCTGGTGATAGCTATCTCTGGAGTGGAAGACGTTTATGGAGATTATTGACAATTTAATATACTTTGTCAAGCTGTGTTGTTTAGTTTCTGTTGATCCAGAGACACCTGGGGCTCCTTTTGCTTCCTAAGGGATTAAAGTAGCAAGCACTTAGAATGAGATATTGGGAAGATGGGTGCAGGAGACTTTGTAATTTCCTATGGAAAGACATAATAATGATGATGAATATTTCAGGTGGAAATGATAGCATTTCACTATATACTATGTGAAATGTTTTTATGTGATTTTTTTCATTTCTCTTTTATTTTTTAATCCTGGATAAATTAAATGAGGCTTTTGGGGAAAGCATGAGCTGGAATTGATATTGAGTTTGATAACCTCTGATTCTGCTCTCGTTTGTCTGTCTGCTGGAACTTGTAGCAAACTAGCTATGTCCAAGTTTAATTGTGTAATAATTATCTTTCAAATCGAGCCTTTCTCACTTGCTGTTGATGTATTTGGGGGAGGGAGGGGAATGGAGAGAAAAGAGCTCCTTTCATGAATACAATTGAAATTTCATCTTGCTGATTTGAGCCCTTCCAAGATTCAAGTGAGCATTGGATCAGGTTGGAACTGAGGGGATGACTCATGACTCTGGCATAAAAACTGTTTCTGTGTCTGGGAAATGTATTCAGCAGTCTTACATTGCAATACCACTGTTAATCTGCACAGGTAGTACTGTAGGGATGAAATGGGTACAGGCTAAACCTTCACACAAAATTATCTCCCTAAGACTTCCCAAAAAGCCTTTCCTGAGCTGGGGGTTTCCAACATGGAATTCATGGATAGGATTTCAAAATGGACATTACATATTTGTTATTACATAATAACATTTTTGACAGAACTGGTAAGCAGGGATACACCTACTCTGTAATATGTTAATTTTGACACTAGGTTTTGTTTTCATGAATGAAAAGCAGAATATTAAACCCAGTTATCAGTATAAAGTTCTTCTACAGGTTTTTCAGAACTTGAAAGAGTATTACAAATTTCCTAAGATCTTTCCTCTGCAATTAGAAAAAAAATCATACTCTAGATCAGATGATTTCTTCTCTGGAAACTGTTCATATCTAGCAAGAACCTTTGAAAACATACTGGAGTTATTTAGAATGTTAGGGCAGCAACATGAAAGCAAATTTTTATAAAATTAACAAAAACAACAACGAAATCCAAACCTTTTTCCCCACACACACTCACAGACCACAGTAAACTCTTTTAAGAGTGAGGAATTACCACAGACTCTGTAAAACAGGCTTTTTGCTTTAAGCTAGCAGCCTTCCCTTCTGTTCTAGGGTAATTAGGAGTGCAAAGAGAACACATTTCACAGTTACATCAGCACATAGTAAGACTGAACTGTTTAAATGGCTGGGCAGAAGCTTCCCGTGCTCGTACAGTGATATTTCCAGCTGTGTTTCCCGTGTTTGTGACACATGTAAGGTAAAAGGACACCCTGAAGGACATGAAGGCTTTAGAGTTACTAAATGCTTCCTTGTATCTGCTATTAGATACAGCGACCTGCCAGTTTAGTGCTGCAGTTTGGTCTTTTGGATCTGGAGCAGGAGCTCAGTGCAAAAGTGAAGAGACAGCATTAAATAATATCAGTATAAGTTTATTTGGAATTAGAGCAACTTTCTCAATGGGGTAAAATAATCTGCTCCATCTCTCATTAAAACCTGAGCTACTAGAAATGAGTATGACTTTTATATATTGAGATATTACTTTTCTCACTCTCTGGGAAATCTAACAGGTGCTGGGGAATGCTTAGGTCTGGAAATGACATCTAGCTGGCAATAATCATGAATAAAACTATTCCAATCATGAATAAAACTATTCCTCTAAAAAGCAAAGTTAATTAATCAAAATTCACAAATGCAGAATATTCTGGGTCAAATACTAGCAGAGATATTTGAGAAGTAATCAAAAGCAAGAACAAGATTTTGAAATTCATGAAAAGAAGACAGATGGAAGTAAAAAGGATGTGCTTGTAGCACTATCAGAGAAAAATGGGACAAGCAAAACAATTCTCAGTCTGTTATTAAAGATGAGATGCTGTGAGACTGCAAGGAGGCAGCACTGCCATCAGACTTCCACAGACTGCTGTAAGTTCAGACTGAAAATAGGAACAATTGTGGTTTAAGTAAGAAGAGTTGTAAGCCATGTATAAGAAATTCCATAGAATCCTCCAGACTTCCAGCTATATAGCAGTCATTAAATGTGCAGGAGATAGATAATAGTTGACATATTTAAAAAATGTGTTGATTAAATGACTTTGGAAAGCAAACACTGCATAAAATAGCATTCAGTGTTGGAGATGTTATGTTAAAGTGAATTGTCAGTTTCTGCTCTTAAAAACGAGATTCACTTAATAAATTATAAAAAGAATTTAATATAAACAAAAGACAATTAGGAGACAAAAGAAATAAAGCAAAGGGTTAAAACGGCCGGGTGCCCTGGTGGGTTACCAGGAACACACCTGGTATCTCAGGAGTGTCCTTTTTATCCCATCTTTGCTGTGAGAGGTTAATGCATATTCAAGCATGTCCCCTCCCTGGTTCCACCTTCTTGGATCATGTTATTTTCTGCTGGTCAGCATTATTTTGGAGTTTGGTTTCTTTTTTGCTGCAGATGGTCACTTGTTGATAAGGGTCCAGGCCCCTTATACTTCCTCAGAGAGCAGATGGGCTTCATATCTTTCCCCCTTGCCAACGTCCTGGTACCGGCTTTTTGGTAACAGTTTGCTCTCCATTTCCTGCTGCTGATAATAGCCTGCTTTCCACAGCTTGATCCTCCCATTGTCTTGCCTGTTGGAGCTATCTTGCCTTCTCCAGATGAGACATATCCTTACCATTCAGAATTCCTATCTAAGCCTGTAACTTGCTAAGAGAAAAGAATATAGTAAAAGCATATAATATATTTATCAGAATAATTGTGAAAAGCCAATATTTACAACATTAATTCACAACACTGCTTTTCCCTGTTTCTTCAGATTTTATCAATAAAACTCAGGCTTTATAAATATAATTCACTTTATTAATAAATCCCTCAGAATACACACCTGCACACATTGTAGGAATCAATCCTTTTCTTTTGCAAGTTTCATGCCAATGCTGTTGTGATATTTCTTTGCTCCATTTCAGCAATTATCTACAACAAAGAAACGCGTCCACAATTTTTGACTTTGCATAGGCAGTGCAAGTCTTTGTTGCCAGTCCCTGTCTATTTCCCCCAAACTTATTTAGACTGAGAACCGAGTGATTCCAGCCTGTTTTTAAACCACTTTTCATGCTGATCTGCCTTCTACCATTGGAGGAACGCTTCTCGCATTTGAGGAACATCAGAAAAGATTCTCGTTAAATGCTCTAGGAACACTGAAAAGCCTGTTCTGTGTGTTTAATGGGACATTCTGAGGGTGTTTTGTTCTGGTTTGGGGGCTGAGGGAGGCACCCCATGGAAGGGCTGGTTCACCCTGACAGCTCTGTCAGGAGTCGGACCCGGTTCTCCCTTGAGGCTGCCCGCAAGGCTCTGAGGTGGCTTTTCGGGCAAAAAAACCAAAAAACAATAAAAGAAAAAAACCAATCAAATAACAAAAAAAAAACAACAAAAAAAGCAAAAACCGACAGAAAAAAAACCACACAGAAAGCGATCGCTAAAAACGAACTTGCCAAACACAATTGGGCGAGCAGACAAGACACCTGCAAGGCTTCGCCGGGACATCCCCACCTGTTCGCCGATCCTGAGGCGAGAGCGAGGGCGGGAACGCGGCCCCTCACGGCTTCCCGCCCTTTTTAAAACTTCTGAGGGCGGGAGGCCGTGAGGGGGCGGTGTTCCCGCTCTTTTTTAAGGTTTCTGGGGCCACGGGAGCCCCCCCGCTTCGGGATTTCCTGCCCTTTGTAAAGTTTCTGAGGGTGAAAGTTGTGGGGTAAGGTCTTTTTTACCCTTTTTTTTGAGCCTTTGTAGTCCCGTTCCTCAGGGCTGCTGGGCTGCGAGGGAGTGACTGAGAGCCGGCCCCTCAGGGCTGTGGAGAGGGACTGGTGTTCTCCCGGCAGGTTAGTGGTGTTTTCTTGGCTATGAACTCCGTATGGCTGGGAAGAGCTGTCTCCCTTCTCTGTCTCAGGAAAGTAAAAATTTATTTTTTCAATAGAGTAGCGCTCTGAGGGGCTGTTTAAGGCCGGTCCGTGCCGCCTCCCCTTGCGGCTGCCTTGCTTTTGGCTGTGGCGTTGCGTGAGGTGCGAGGTCATTCCTTTCCTTCTGATGGTGGTTTTATTTATTTAGTTATGAACTTTTACATTACTACTTGTATCTATACACACTTTATATTTGTGTATATGTATATTTGTCAGCCTGTGAGGCTGGAGCAAAGACCCTGCTGAGCACTTTCAGGCAGG
The DNA here is from genome assembly GCF_971803275.1 of Cyanistes caeruleus. Classification (NCBI taxonomy): domain Eukaryota; kingdom Metazoa; phylum Chordata; class Aves; order Passeriformes; family Paridae; genus Cyanistes; species Cyanistes caeruleus. The sequence goes on from NC_141705.1 coordinate 62,658,259, forward strand.
TGAGGGTTAACACTCCTTGTTGACCTGATGTGTGAGGGATGATGATTGTTTCCCTTATCTTATATACTTAATAAACCAACCAGCAGGGTGCTAATAAAAGAAATAGGTATTACTGAAGCTTTTTTTCTCTCACAGAAGAAAACAAGTCCATGATTTTAGTTTGATCAGACCCCACCATTGCCTTGAGGGAGTGGGGTGGGTTTAAAGTAGCTATTGAAATTATTGCTGCGAAATGAAATTTGTTTAAAAAAGCAGCAGCCCCATGGCTTTACAAAAGCGTTTTGTTAAAACAGTGCTGTTTCAGGTTGTTATTTGAGCTCTGGGCGCTGCTTTATTGAAGATATCTACTTAAAATATTACAGATATGAAATGGAAAACTGCCTCACCTTTTATTATTGGATGTTTGAACAACAAATAGTGGCCACTAGAAAGTAAAAGATTTGCTTGCCGCATTGCTAAATGTGTATTATTTTTGTAGCATGGAGAGCTCTTACACAGCAGTACGATGTTATTTTTCAACCTTTGGAATTTTGTTTTTGTTACTATTCCTTTTGGTGATTAGAATTAGGCAGAGAAAAGTGTGTGTGTATTTTGTTTGAGTTTTCCTGTTTGTTAGTTTTGAAAGGGGGCCCAAATATGTGAATTGCTGGTACTTTCTCCCTGAAACTGCCTTAGCAAAGCAATCTTTGCCTGGAAATGAACACTTGTTGTTGCTGGCAGCCTTCCAGGGTGAAGTCTGTGGTAGTCCTTGACCCTGCCAGGGTTCAAGTAGCAGCATCAGCCAAAGAGGTGTCAGAAAGGCCATCTCAATTTATTGTATTATTTTGTTATTTGTAGAATGATTTCCATTGTACAAAAACAAATTACACACAGTAGATACAAGCATTTTATTTGCTGACATCTATTCATCTGAATAAAAAGAAATCATGTTAGGAGGAGAGATGAGGAGAGTTGCTTGAAAGTAGAAAGTGTAGGTTGAGAAGAAGCATCAAATGGTGTTTAAGTAACTTCCATACCCAAAATGAATAGTAATCTTGTATTAAATAGCATTAATGACTTCAGAATGGAAAGTTTCAAACATTAGCACCATATGTGTATGTGTGGATGGATCCTATGGCATCAACCAGAAGACTTTCAATGTTAATTCTTTTATTACATTGATTTTATAGAGTTATGTTCCTTTAAGGGCTTAGGGAAGCTGCCAATAATTGACATGACTTGTGTTTTATTATGATTAGATCAAGCTTTTAGTATAAAGCTCAGTGAATATTGCCAGCATATTTGGCTTCTATGATAGATTAGTATCCTTCAGTTTTTCCATATGCCTTTGTCTGTTGCAGCTTTTTTAACAAATGGGCTCAATTAGTGCTAATGAAAGTGAGACAAGCAGGAATGGTTAATTCTTTGTTAGAAATATTTGTTTTGTTTAAGTGGAAATGTGAATCTGTGTGAAAGGTAATTGTAGATATTTTGTCATTTCAGAGTGCCTGTTTTCAAACAGCTTGCTTGGCTTTTTGGGAACATCCTGCTTTATGCCAATTCAAGCCATCTTTTACAGCCTCTGCTGGCCTGCAGCTGTAAAAAAATAAGAGGACAAAAAGTAGTGAGTTTGTCCCATAAAATTCAGAATAGCTGAGGTTTGACCCTCATGCTTTACTAAAAGGGTGTCCTCTATTTCCTTGCCTTACTCGTATTGTGATTTTGAGTGTGATTTAATGTGATTTAATGGCAGTAAATCCACAGTGTTACTGTAGATCTTCTCTGCTGGATGCCAGCTTCACCATTTTCAGGTAAGTGCTTGGAAGGAGAGCTTTGTTTTTGTTTTTTCATTGCTCAGTTCCAAAGATAATACAAGGTAACATAAAAATGTTGCTGTGGTCAGCTACTGTTACTGGTGTTACAGTGTTATTTCTGTGTCAAGGAGCATTTCCATGTATACTGTACGTATGTGTAAGAGATAGGGATAGACAACCAAGATACTTGAAATTTTATGTTCTTACAGTTTTTCAAACACTTAAATAGTTCCTACAGCCGTGTTTTACTTCTCTGTAAGCTGCTTGGGACTTGCTGGAAATGGCAGGCTCCAAGCAGGGCCACCAGGTTAGAGGCTTGTTCACAGCTCATTCAGCAGTTACTGGGTTGGTTCTTCCCTTGATGGAGGTGCCAGAATTGGGGGCCCAAATGAGGTATTTAACTACAGGGTGTGAGTATGAAACCTTTTTGTGGCATGCCAGATTTCATGGTATTGGCTGTGTGATGGAATATGGTCAACCTATGGTGCTTGGAAGGATTTGTCTCGTGGTTGACAGTGGCTCTCAGAAAGAGAATATGCATTAATAAGACTTTTTAGTCTTTCTAAAAGGATAGCCTTAATGAATACTGGTAAATCAATTTAGAATTATTCAGATACATTAAAGCAAACCCAGACCTCTCTGGTTTGTCTGTGACAGAAATGGAGACTGGTGAGTCAGTAAGGGAAATCAGCTCATTTTCTTCATGTGATGTGTTTTAGCAGAACCACATTACATCATCCTGATTTGTGATGGGTGATTTCTAAGTCTGAAGTAGACCATGAGGAGTATAAAATCCTTCATGGTTACAATTTTGTTCTGCACTGATGCTCAGTAAAGCTTAATATTCATTGCAGTTCCTCCCTGAAAAGGATGCGAGTTGTGTTGCTGGTTTAGCACCATTTTCCAGCTGAAGTTTTAGACAGAAGGGTGATAATGTCTGTGCATGCTACGAAATTGATGCTGTGCTGCAGAACTTGTTTTGGCAACATCCAATAAGGGTGAATTTCTATCTGCTTTAATTCTCCTAAGTTAAAGGAGAGAAGACAGGAAAAGTTAAACATTAAGGTAGTGTTAATTTTGTACTTCTAAACCAGTAGATAAGCTTTTTCAGATTGATACTTGGAAAAGAAATTGCTTTAGTGGAAGAGTTCTATATTGAGTAAATACAAAAAAAAATATAATCTGTTTGCCAAGAAAATAAATTATATGACAGAAACGAAATCAGTTCCTAGTATTTCTCTTCTGTCTGATGGATGTCTGACAGGACCTATATTCTGTCTTGCCCATGACTAAAGCACAAAGTGAAATATTTTCTTGTCTTTCATGGCAAATATGTATTCTTGGTTGCTTGTTATTTTATTACCTTACCTGAGCTGTGCTGGCTTTGCTACCTTTTCCCTGCAGCCCCATCTTTGCACAGCTCAGCTGAGTGATTTTGGCTGAGCCAGGAAGGAAAAGGAAGCAGAGACTCTAAACCTTTATCTCATATAACTACGATGGGGAGTGTCCTTGCTATCCCACTGAGGTCGCTGTGTTGCATGGAAAGGATGGGTACAGATCCTAAAACCACATTGCCACACTTGAATCACATTCAGAATGGGCTCTCCTCAGAGATAGCAAGTATCCAAGGTCTAAATTCATACCAATGTGGTAGTCTCTATTATGTCTTATATTTACCTGGGAATATGGAAGAGTTGCATAAAATAAAAACATTAAAAAAAACCCCAATTGGTTCATCTATTCTTGTCTGCACTGTGGGGCTAGCTGGTAACACTGTAATTATCTCATGCATGAAAATCCTGCTTTCAGGTCATTACACTTCTTCAGACCTGGTATAGTGCACAAGACTGTCACGATTAAATGATGGGACTAGATTCAATGTGAAATGCAAACTTGTAAAGGAATTGGCTGGCTCTATCCAGGGGCATTATTTTATTAATCTGAAAGCATAATAAACCTTGAACTTCTACAGTACAAATGCATCTGCATAATTGCTTACTGCTGTTGGGTATTTTTCTTCAACAAAGCCAATAATTCTAGAATGCCTAAATTGAGCTTTTTCATGGTTAAAAGGAAGGTTGGACTAAGGTTTGGCATGGTCTTAGTCCTGTTTTGATCTCAGGGTCTAAAATGTACTGTTTCTCATAGGAATAATAGGCAGATTTTAAATATACTTCAAGGACTGTATTATTCATATATTCTTTGTTTAGTTCTTTCCCTTATTTTATTTATTTTATTATTTATTTATTTCTTATTGTTAGATTTTTATTCAGTTCTGTACTGTTTTTTCTGTTAGAACTGCCATTTTTTATTAAACCTATGTATTTTTCCAATAGGCTCACAGATGTGCTAGTGTTTAATGATACAAATATGTATGATTTCTCTTGAACTTGGTTGCTATTATAATGTGACAGGGGCAAAATCCCAGTGTTTTGGTTCTAAATGAATACTTATCTATGCCTTTTCCTCTGATAGGTTTATTACTGAGGGACACTCTTGAAAGATGAAGATTGGTGCTTTGGTAGTACATCCAGAGACCTCTCCTCCTTGCAATTTGCTCTCTTCTGCCCTGTGCTGCAGCTTTCTATTCCTCTGTTCCGTGTAGGTTTGAAACTGTTGCTATTCAGATGTTGCCTCCACACATGGCATTCAAACTGAAGCTTCTGAGTGTCAAACTGTTAAATCCTGTTCAGAGAAGCTGTCTGACAGCGCTTGCTCATCGGTGCTTGATGAACATTGCTCTTACAGGCTCTGTTTAAAAAACCCTCAGCCCTTACTGCAGTTTTTCTTTTCCCACTCGTGATTCAACAGAGTAGAATGTCACTTGTTGATAATGGCATAGATCAGTTGTCAAACTCCAAGGCTGAATTAGCAGAAATATTAAAATTCTCTAGGTTTGGGGTTTTTTTGGTGGCAAGGATTTGAGGTGACAAGCTGCCAGCTCCTGTCATTACCAAAGTCTCAAACTTGCACTTCTTTTTTGAGTGCAACGGGATGTTTTAGCTTGTTAACAAAGTCTCTTTTTGACTTGGCAGATGACAGGTGGCTTCTCCTACACAAGTCTTCATAAAAAAAGTTAGGGTTTTTTTTTTTCTACAGATGTTAATTGAATACAAAAGTCCTAAAAGCAGCATTTCTGTGAAATTTTCAGGGACATTGATCTGAGGGTACTGTTACAGTGAGGAGATGAAAATAATCTTTGAATTTCTACATACAGGAACTGCAAAGTAGTACAAAACATGGGACTCAAACATTAAATGAGATCAAGGGAGATTTACATCCCTGTTGCACATACTAAATTTGTGTTTTGTGCATTTGGGAAGTGTGGCCTTCTTGCCTTTCTTCTCCCTCAGCAGTGAGCATAATCGTCTTTCTTGTAGATACTCCAACACTCAACCAAAGTAAATATTTAAGAAACAGATGAAAAGAGCAGGCAATTAGTTCCCCTTCTGGTGGCTCTAAGTGCATAAAGCTGCCTAATGCTTTGCTTGCTCCTTCTCCTCACTTTCAGATCCTATTTTTTTGCCTCCTTTGGCTGTGAGCCGCAGATCACTAATGGTCACAGAGAATAGATGTGAAGCAAACAGATACTGTACAAGGCTGAAATCTTTTACCACAGGAGTCCCCATCTTGCTGAACAGGAACTGGCAGCTGGCTCTCTCTCCCAGGACTGCAAGTCCCAGCTGGGGTAGGCACAGAGGGAGATGAAGCCAGGTGTTCATGGTCTCTAGCAAAGTGCTCTAAGAACTTTGGGAAATGTGAATAAATCTCTTGTGTGCTGAAGAGAAAACGAGTCAGTGTTTGGGTACAAGAAAACAAGTATGGCTTAGTCCAGGTGGCAGTGATCTTCTGAATCACTGGGATTGCAGATTTCCCTAGAGCTACAGGCATCCGGTTGTTCCTCACAATTCAGCTTTCCCTCTTGTGGGACTGAGGTATGTCCTTGAGTGCACATCACAAATCCTTGTCTTTGGCACCTCATTTTCTGTGTGTGGAAGAGGAGGATTTGTATACTGACAATGTCATGAGCTAAGCTGCTTTAGCTGAGCCTCAAGTCATAACATGTCAAAATCTGAGTGCTCACATGAGCACAAACATGAGTAAAATGACAAGAGCTGCCTAAGAATGAGAGAGACTTGGTAGTGTGCAACAAATCATTTCTATGCTGATCACTAAAAGCCGTCCTCTAATCCCATTTTGGGAATCATTCACTTAGCATTATTCTCTTCTATTGTACACAAACCTGCCTCCTATCCAAGGCTGTATTTTCTCCTATGACCTGGTGTGAAGTTGCTGTCTAGGCACTGGTGACCTACTTTTGGGAGAGGCATCAGGGAGGAAGGGAAAGAAATGAGGTGAGCTGTGTTTTCATAGTCCATCTCAGTGACCCAATGCAGTGCAGTCTGTCTGAGTTGCTGTTGGGTGGCTGTGTAGAGCAGCAGCAAGGTTAGCAAGCTTATGCAATTGTGGTGTGATGCCTCTGCCCCTTGAGATGTGTCGACTTCTCCAGTGTGACAGCAAGTCAGGAGCTGAAAAATTTGGAAATATTTGCCCAGTGTGGTCCAGCTGCCAGGCATCACAGTGTCTTAATGAGCTTGTTGTCCTTCTCAGTTTCTTTGGGACAGTGAGTCAGGCAAACCAGGAATCATATTCCTTATGATGCTTAGGTGTTCATCTCTGCTCAGGTGTAGTTTATATTACAGCAGCAAGAATACTTTTCTGCTTTGCAGCTTCAGAGGTTTGCATCAACAGAGAAAGAGCAACATGATGGGGTTGAGGTTTGCTGCTCATTACACAAGTTCAGAGTTCTGATTTAACAAATGCTTGGCTTTTACCAGGTGCTTGGAAAAGTGATGGGCAAGAGGCTTCATCATTTCCTGCTTCAGGAAAGATTTGATTCCTAATATTAATATGAGAATTTCTCCTTTAAATCAAGTCCACTTCTATGTTTCTTTCCTCAGTCTCCCTCAGCCATGGTTTTGTACCTTGTGTCCAGTTCATAGCATTAAGTCAGAGGTCAAGGTCTCCTTTTAGTGTGTGTCCATATAATACAGAGAAAAGCTGACATCTTGTTAATAGCTTTTAGTTGCTGTTACAGGGACACCCTGATAAATACCATCCAGGTCAGCACAGTGTCTGTTTGAATGTATTCTGTAAAGCAGTTGTTATTATATAGAAGCTAATTAGTACTAATTAGTTTCTCTGTTGACAGAGTTGTAAAGAAGCCAAGTAAATTTTTTTCCTTTTTTAGTGGTGTCCTTTGCTGTGATAAAGCCATGTTGGTACATTTGCACTTCTTAATTTTATTCTCCAGGACTTTCACCAATGCACAAAGTACTAAAAGCATTTCTAGAAGTAACTATCAAACAAAAAAATGAATAATTTACCATATTAGACAATTATCCTGCCAAGAGCTCTGTGTGACCAGACACCATGCTTGGCATGAGGAGTATATCCAGTCTGTAAGAAATCCTTTTGGGTGTTCCCTTCAACACCAGCAAAATAAGAATGATTGAATACAACTGTACTCTTTTTTTAAACTTATTTTGGATCATGATCATATGAAAATAGGAAAAAAGCTATCTGGAAACTTTAGTTATTCATAAATCCAATTCACTAATATAAAAGGTGTAGTTTAACTTTCATGACACTGAAACTACAGCTGTTTTCTCTCTAGTGTTACATGAGCAGCTTGTGTAGTTGTCTGTTACTTGGTAATGCTTGCATTCCTGAATCCAGAAGATGTTTGGTAACTGAAAGAGCCAAATGCAGCTTAAATTGCTGGTGCTGTTTTGCTGGACTGTAAAATTGCAGGATAAGAAATATTTGGGCAAGTGGAGCCTGGTGCTGTTTAGTGTTTGTCTTTGCTTGCATAAACCATCCTCCTTTTCAGAGAGTAGACTGATGAACTTTGCAGTATGTGTGCAATTTTAAAATACTGGTTTTCGGTGACAAATAATTCTCTCTAGAATTTGTTTCCTGCATGTACCCATTTGCATTTTTATAAAAATTCATGGATGTGTTTTTTCTTGTGCAACATGGAAGTCTACATCTTTCACTATAATAAAGTGCTGTACTTCAGGTGAGTGGGAAAGGTTAAGAAAAATCATCAGGGGTGTTAATTTGAAGTTACTTGAAGGCTGTCAAGAAATCAGTTTGGTCACTAGAGCAATCATGCTCACTCTCAAGATAATACCATTTTATAAATATTCTACTTGCTTATATTCCTTCCAGTGTTGAAACAAGTCATTTTTATGCTCAGCCAAACTGTAGGTCCTAACACAGATTTCCTCTTAATGTGGATTTGCTTCACGTTGTCTGGATGATGTGGTGAGTTCTTGAAGGCGGTCTGAAAGGCAAAAGCCTGGGTTTGAACAACACTGATTTGTCAGGGACTGGTGGAAATGAGTTTGCCAAGGCTGTATCAAGTGTAAGAATGCCAGACAGATTTCAATTTCTTTGCAGTTTAAGTCTAGTTCAGCTGGACTGTCTCTTGGTTTGGTGTCTTGTGTGCATCTCGCCTCTTTCTAATCTCAGTTTAAATGGCAGATAAAATTTCTGCTGTTGGTGACTACAGTCAGTGTGGTTTTGGTTATTTATGCAGCTTCAATTACAGAGCTTGTGTACAGTTTTAGATTTTAGGGGTTGACATCCGTGTGTACAATTGCAGTCACACTGATGATGCAGTTAGTAAATATTTGCTGTAGTCCCTGTGACTTGAAGCCATTTCTGTAAGAAAACAGTGAGTACTTGTTCTTTGTAGTTTACAGTTGTGGAGCAAAATTGATTTAATTGTTTTCTCCACCAATTTGTTTCCTTTGTGTTTTCTAGCTTCTCCCAGTTTAAGGTGAGCTTGTTTAGTTTTTGAAATGAAAATTTTTAGGGTTTTTTTCATGCTTTTTCTTGCTTAAATGCAAAAGGAGCAGTCCTAGATGTGTAGAAACTGGATATATAAGGAAGGTTGTAATATTTAAGTATCGAAGTTTCTGGTTGAAACTAAATGTGTTTTTTTTGATAAGTTGCCTAAATAGTTGGTTTTGCCACCTGAGAAAAAAACTGGGAGATAATTTTGTTTGCTTTTTCATGCAATTATTGAATATGATGTATCCTGAACTATTTCAAATACTTTTGTAGGTTATTAGTTTCAGGAACAGTGGATATAGTAGCTGGGCAGCATTCTTAAATAATATCAAGGTAGTTTCATTTATGAGGAATGAAAAAAGGGACATTTCCATTCCCATTTTGTTGACCTGCTGCCTGTAAGAAAAGCACAGAGAGAGGGCTTTTAGCTTGTCACCCTGCTAATATTTAGTAATGTACCAACATAAACCTTTTTTATTTGATGGCTGATGTCTGCTGCCATCGATTCAATCACCACCTGTGGCTGACTGGAAGGAAAGAAGTGTTTGTGTCTTTTCCTTTTAGACAGACAGATATGAGGAGAGGAGGAGTGGGGCTGGATTATTGTTTCTTAGCTACATCTGTGGTGGTGAGCTCTGACTAAATGCTGAATGCCTTGAGTTAGGATGAGGGAGGGATTTGTTCCCTTCCCTTTGTTTTTGTCAGGATTGAAGGACTTGCTGGGCTCTGATGCTGGCTCTTGATACTGCCAGGGCTAAGAGAAGAGAAATGGGGATTGAGTGAGGGAAGTTTTGATTTGGAATAAGTTACCAACAGATCCTGAAGCCCCAAAACATAAGGTACACGTTCAGCTGATTTTTTGGTACCATCTTAAATTGCAACAAGGAATTAGCGAATAAGGAAGGAAGCTGGCACTGAGCTTTACATTCCATGGCATGACAGTAATCCTTCATGGGAAACACAGGAGATTGCAGAAATGGTGTGATGCATCTCTTCACAAGCTCCTGTTTTCTTTGCATGATGGCTGCTGTGGAAAATGCCAAGTTTTAAACTTCCTTGTTACACTCATGGCTGAGGTTTGTAAGAAGTAATCATGGCTGTGTACATGTCTCTATGTGCTGTAAACTTTAGAGCTGTATCTTTTTCAATGCTTACCTGCTAATGATAAGAAAAGAAAAGCTTGTTTTTGCCAAGTAGAATTGTTTTATAGCAGATTAGCCTGTTAAAAATTCAGTAACGTGGCATCATTAGTTTTAATTATTTGAGATGCCATAATTAATCACTCAAGTATCCATGTATATTAACAGTGTCTTTTTAATATCCTGCCTTTGTAGGTGTGAGAGTTGTGTCTTCTGTCAGGGATAAAAACGGGGAACAATTTTGTTTGCTGTTATTTAGCATGGCAGGCCTCTTAGCCTGTCAGTTGACCAGCTCTAGAAGTCCTGGAATGTATTCCATGTTTTCTTAGAAGTCTATATTATATAGTATATACTATATCTTTATTCTTCTATAATAGAAGTGCTTAAAAAAACCCTGAAGGCAAGAAGAATAGGAGAAATTGATTTTGTATTGTCCAGTTATTTGGGTAGGTAAGTTAATGCATTGTGGTGTAGCCCCTGTTTAATAAACCACCTTTTATTACTGTGGTAAATGTCATTTTACATGAGTTTTAACCTCTTCCTTCTACTGAGCAAGTCCCAGTGTTGAGTGGTAGAGCTCTTTCCTTCAGAGCCAGCTGGTGCCTCAGGACCAGAGCACATTACCCAGGCACTGTGAATGCTTGAGCAGGAGAAGTTATCCTACTTGCTCGGCCTCCTGAGCCTTGAAATCCTTACATCTGTAGATTTCTGTGCCTGTCGGTCTCCTCAGACATGGAGAATCACGTGGGGAGGTGTAAGTTTCTTTGGAGATAAGAAAAGCTGAGAATGTAGTGCCTTCTCACCTACAGAGAAGAGTTGTTTTCCTATAGCTGAAGTTATGAGGTCTTGCTCCTTAATAAGGATTTTGAAGTGCAAAAAAAGAGTGAATATTCTAGCAGAGGAGACTTTTGAACTGTTGACTGCCAGTGTCTCTGCATCTGATAAGCTAAAGGATTTAAAGATGAATTCCCCCTTCCTTTATAGAATGGAGATCTGAGTCTTCTCATTGGTGTCCTTCTACCATTTTACATTGCAGATGCATTTTGGTTCTGAATGTTTGCTGAAATTTTATCAATGCCTTATATTGTGTGAGAAATGAAGTTGTTGTGTGTTTTCTTTGCATAAGGAAATGCTTTGGATGATATCTTTTCAGTGTGTTTAAGAGAAGAAGCGAAGTTGCATTAAAATGAACTTCATACCTTCAAGTTACTGCATCATTCAGAATTTCTATTTTGGCCAACCTTTGTTTCTTTCAAGGCAATTTTTTACTGCTATGGTTAAAGTGTGAGAAATGCAGTGTAGAAACATCCCAGAAGGTTTTCAATGACTTGCATCTGTAAAACTGAACAGGTAAAAGCTGGTAAAATGCACATTTCAAATGGTTCTAGGAGCAATGCACTTCATCTTGAGAAAAATAATTTATTTTGGTATGAAGCCTGTATTGTAGCCGTGAGGTGCAGAGTGTTAGCAGCAAACTTGGTGGCTCCCCTTAGCAAGACCCATAGAATTGCATCAGGTGACCTATTGAGATAAAGTCAACCTACACTCAAGTTGTTGATTATTTCTAAGTGGAGAAAATGTAGGGTTTCTTTGTCTCTAAAAGACTGGAAAAGAGCTTCTGTCATTGCCAGCACTACCAAGGACATGTCATTGTTCAATTGGTGTCTTTTTCAGCTTTGAACAGGGCTCTTGGAAAGTGACTGACGCCTGCCAATGAAGTCCTTGGCTCCTGAGCTTGTAACATCACTGGTAATTTAATTACATGGACAGGTAAGAGCTTGCTTGGAGAAATATGAAGATGGACAGGAATGTGTTTTTTGTCACATCACGTTTTTTCTTTCTCTAATTCACCTCAAGTTGTTATCACAAGCCCTGTCTTGACATGGACTGCTTAGAGTAATTGCCAGAATTTGCCTGCTTCATAGCTTTATTTTAAGGCAGTTTGGATTACTGAGTTTTTGGGTGGTTTTCAAGATGGTGAGCTACTTTGCAGAAGTGTCTTTCAGGAAGTATGTGCCAAAAGAATTAGTCCATTATTTCTGCTTCCAATCCAATGTTGTCCAGGTCTTGCAGATTTGAGGAACTAAACTTGAACTTAATAAGCTTGTGTGCTGCTTCTAGGAGGAGATCAAGTGAATGAAATGGCTTGAGACAAGCTCATAGCTTCAAGACAGGTGAAATCCTGTCTGTCAGACATTAAACATCAGGTTAGCCTTTGGAGGGACCCATTCCTGGTTTATCCCGAAGGGCTGTGGCCCATGAGGAAGATCCCTGCTGAAGTACAGGGGAAATACGAGGAAGGAACAAGAGGAAAGACACTTTTTTGGTTAAACACATCCCCCCATTCCTCATGCCCTCTGTGCCACTCGGCTGTGGGAGGAGGAGGTAAAGAAATAGGGAATGAAGGATTGGTGTTTGCTCTGGAAAGAAGAGATGGTGGCTGGGGAAGTTATTTTCACTTTTTTCTTTTAGTTTTTTTCCTCATCATCCCTGTTTATTTTTAACTGGTGTTACATTAAACTAATTTATCCTTAGATCTGTTTTGCCTGTGATAATAAGTGGAAAATAATCACCCTGTCTTTATCTTGACTCAAGGGCTTTTTCATCTTATCAGCCTGTTGTGTTGTGGAGAGAGAGTGGCTGGCTGGGTGTGGGGTCCTCACATCTGGACAAGATCAACTTGCCACAACTATTTGATGATGAGATGAAGGAATAGATATATATATATTTTTTTTAGGTGTTAGTCCTTAAATTTGGTGTAAACCTGCTTGGTAGGATTTGTGTCCCAGTCCTAACTTCTTTCATTGTTTCTCCTAAAGGAGTAGCTTTGAAGGGTGAGAAAAATCCCACCTTGCCCAAGCAGACAAGTGTAATTGGAAACACAGGTGGTATTTCCTGTTCTCTGCAGCAAGAGAACTTTGTCTCCCCACAGATTTACAGCCCCATGACAATCAGTATATTTATCTAAAATCATGATTGCCATTTCTTCAGTTACTCTGAAGCAGGAACTGGTTATCGTGCAACACAAGCGGTACGGATGGTGAAGTTTGCATCCAAGCAAATTTTAGATATTTATGGGGCTTAAGCACAGTGAGAGAGTTTTTTTTTAAGATGAATGATTTTTGTAATCAGCTAATTGTCGTTTGTTTTTCTGAAGAGCAATCAAATGTATTCCATAGCTGTGTTTATTTTTGGACCGGTCCACCTTTCTCAAATTGCGTACCGCACAGCGTGTGCTGTACAGGAAATTGCACATGAGGAGCTGCAGACACTGAAGAGAAGATGTGGGTTTCTTTTTGTAGTCAAGGCCCCCATAGTGAGATTGCTTTTCTTCATTTTATACAGCTTGAGCATGGTTGTGAAACACAACGGAATGAGGCAGTAAATGGGCGATGAGCTGTTTTGCTGACGTGCCGGTACTAAAAAGACGACTCCTCATCCCTAGTTCAGGATAATACTGGAGGTTTTCTGAGCAATTACTTGATTCAAACATTCATTGCTTATGAATGGCATTTGCTTCAGAAAACTGCATAGAGATCTAATGAAATGGTAATAAAATAATTCATGCATACCACATAATATAAATTATTGTGCAGCACAACCATTCAGTTTTCGACAAAAAAATAGAAGGATAGTTCCTATTTAAAATACAGTTATTTCTATGAAAACAGAAGGTGCTTTTAAGCATTTTCTCTGACAGAAAGGAGATTTTAATAATTAGCTCAGAAATTGAAGCTAATATTTTTAAAGTGTTGTGCAAAAGAAAAAAAAATCGCATTAGCAGTGCACATTTCATTATAAAAACACACTATAAGCAGTTCATGCTCTTAAAATGTAAACTAGGAAGTGGCCTATATTATGAAGTTCTTGACAGCTCTAGACAGAGTAAAAGGATTAATATTTATGCAAAGTCTTAATCCTGTGAAAAGTTATATCTTGATTGATATCCCCTTTGCAATTCCGTTGGAAGAGCACCCACAGCAGATATTAATATCTGCTTTGTGGTGGTTTAAATCATAAACTGGAAGGTGTAATTGTTGGCAAAATTTCTTCTGTGTCTCTGCATGAGACTGTGCCACAACTTATTGTGTATGGTGGCACTTAAGCAACTACTTATTTGTGTATTTCTATTCACAGCACCAACAAAGCACTTCAGTTATCACTGAAAGAATATTTGGCATTAAGAAACTAGGACTGTGACAGGAGTGTTGGAACGAGATGGTCTTTAAGGTGCCTCCCGACACAAAAGCTTTTGAGGTTCTTTAATTAAAGTCTATAGATATGGAAATGCAGTGAGACAAGTTATAGCAAGAGTTTCTTGCTAAATTCCTAAAACTGGAGATTCCCAGCCTATAAAGTCTTGTGTTTTTCAGTAAGCCAGGTGGGAATCTTGTGTAGTGTTTTATATTGAAGCAGCCAAAAGAGGTAAATAATGAGTGAGGCTTACTGCCAAGGTTGGGGCATGAAATAGAAGGTTATGACTTGTATGTGAAGATGCAGGCTTTCAAATTTGAAGCCAATATTCCCCCAGGCAAACAAATCTAAGACAGTAAAAATCAATTTTTCATCTATCATTTTTCTTCTCCCGTTTAAATTGAAATACAGCCTTTGCTTTCAACAGGAAAAAATAACGAATTTGGTCAATACCATAGCACATATTTTAATATTATTCTTTCAGACCCAGCTCTGTGATAGTTTGGAACCGGCATGTAGTTACAGAAGGAGAGTTTCCTGAGTCCAGTGCACTGTTTGATTGTGCACTTCCCATTAGTGGGTTAGTGCATGCTAATTTTCAGGGAAAAATGATTCAAGGGCCTGAATTCAGCCCCTGCCTGGATGCCAGGGGAGACGTCTCTGGATTTCTTTCCAGACAGCTTTCCAGGGATGATCCTGCTCCTTTCCTGGTGCCCCAGAGTGCTGCAAGCCGCCATCCTGAGGCCATGGTGATGCCTGCCGGGGCCTTTAGGGTCCCACCTAAAGGGCAGACAGGGTTTGACTGCAAGCTTCCTTGGAAGGTGGAGGCAGGTGAATATTGGCCACCTTCTTCTTTCCCGCTGCCCTCCGTGCTCTTGCAAAGCCTGCTGGGGCACTGGGGCTCTCCATTGCAGGCAGTCTGGAGCTGCCATGCAAAGCCATCTCTCAAGGAGTCCCCAGGTCTCAGGTGCAACCTCAAGAAAATGACACAGCAACATGTAGAAAACGTGAACTTTATTGACTACTTCTAAAATCTACAATCCAACGTTACTAGAAGACTATGGGGTAAGAATCTTAAGTCTAAAAAACTTCAATGCTTCAACTGTTTAGAACTGAACACTAAGGGAAAGGTCAACTTCTTGGGGGAAACGTGGTGGGGAATCGAACAACAACAGGGGTGTGGCTAACTTGTAAGGTGGGGAACGTCGCAGTGCCTGGGCTGGGCACTGGTCACCCGTTCCCCATAAGGTTCTTTAGATGGAGCGCGACGCTGGAGGTCAGAGCTGCGGGGAGGTGCGGAGTCTCCTGTCACTGCCCTCTTTTGCCGCCGTCTTGGTGGTTGGTTGAGAGCTGTCGCGAAGGAGCAGCCGCATCAGGTCACGGTTGTCCATCAGCAGCTGCATCAACTCCGTGGGACAGCCCTGTCTTCGATGGCAGCGGGGCCCCGCACGGCCCGAAGGGCTCTGGAGATTCCGCTGCAAGGCAAAGCACAGGGATCCCCATGGAAGAGGCAGAGGGGCAGAGCGGGGCCGGCACCTGTGGGGCTGCCTTTGGCCTGGGAGACAGAGACTCGGGCTGAGTTGGGCTGGGCTGGCCCGGGGAAGAGGCTGCAGCAGGCAGAGCTCTGCTGCCTCTGCTTGGTGCTGTCCATGGGGCTCAGCCCCTGGGCCGCATTCCCCAGCCAGGAGCTCAGGCCCCTTCTGCCGCAGGGCATTGGCCAAAGGGTGCCCAAGAGGCCCTCAAGGTCTTCCCCATCCCGCCTGCCTGACCCCCCAGCCCCTGCCTCACCTCTCGCCAGCATCTCTGAATTCTTTTTCCTAGAGACCATCCCATGGCCATTCCTATGATGAGCAGGTCGATGAGCAGGAATGTCCTGGCCGCCCACCGGATGCGCTCAGGGTCCGACTCGTCCAGATGGCAATCCTCCAGAAGCAGAGGAGAGGCACCCGTGCTGCGCTCAGGTTTGCTCACAGGGTCGAGGGGATGAGCCAAGAGCAGCAGCACGTAAAGCTGCAGCAGCGCGGAGGAGCCGTGAGCAGCCATAGTGCTCTGCCAGCAGCACCGAGGCTCTGGGCATCTCTCTGCGAGCAGCTGTGCCTGGGCTCTGGGGCGCAGCAACAGCTGGGGACAGTTGCCAGCCAGCGTGCCGTCCCCAGAGGCTGTGATGTCACAGAAGCACAGAACGCCCTGGCTGCAGAGAGCCCTGAGAGAATGTTGAGTCCAAGCTGGGAGCCATGGCGGCAAGCATGGCCAGCAGAGCGGGGCCCGAGCGCTGCGGCCTGGCTTGCCTTGCACCCGTGCCACAATGATGACTCCAGCAGCCCCTGTCAGGCCATTGCAGTATCTAATGGCCCACGCTGGGCACAAGTTCTTCCCAATGGCCAGCATAAACCTCCCTTGGCCCAGCTTCCAAGCCTTGTTGGCATCTGCTCTCTCTTGTCCTTGCCCACCTGGCTGGCGCTGCCGTGTTGCTCGCTGGCCTGTCTGTGGGAGAAGAGGCTGTGCCAATGAGTGCTGCTCAACTTGGAGGCCATTCAAAGGAGGATTTGATTGTGCCTGCTGTGGGAAGAAGGAATATGCGTGCACATGGCCACTTCCCCTAGGTTTTACCCCAGATTTTCATGAGCAGCTGTCCTAGTGAAAGTCAAGTCTGTTTTAGTGAGTATTTGAGGGCTTCCAGAACACAGTGCCATCTCAGGGGAATTCTGCTGGTTGAGTTCTACTGAGGCTTTGAGATGAGTTGCAAATCCTGAAAATGTTCTCCTTGCCCAGGTAGTAATTTCACAGTTTAGACTTGTGGGGATATTGATTGCTCAGTGTTGAGGACTTCATGTAACTTTCAGCACCAGAAATTTTCAACCTCCAGTGATTGTCCTTGAGACAAAACCATTTGAAATCTTTTCTTCTGTGGACAGGAATTGCTTCAGTGTTACTTCACATCATCCATTAAAAATTTGATGCCTGGAACAAGTCCCGAGTGCTGTGTGATTTCATTGGTCGTGTTCTTTGGAATGGCTTCCCCCCCATTTTCTGAAGCTGGCCCCAGAAAGGTCATAGATGGGTGAGAAGTTCTGAAAGGCCAAGTGGTGCAGATCTTTGCCTCCTGTTTCGAGGTCTGTGGTGAGCTGTGAGTCAAAGAGCTGATCTGACGTGATGGTGAAAACACAGTTGTCGTGGTTTTAAAGCAGTAACTGAAAAATTACTAGAAAACTTACTTATTTCTTGCTGTGAGATATGGATTAGAGCAAGAGCAAAACAGGCTTAAAAGTTAAAAGGAATAAAGAAAGTTTATTAACAAAACCACAAGAATAAGAACACCAGAATAAACTTCCAGAAAACCCTTTTATCCCGCGCTCCCCACCATTCCCTTGTTCACATGACAAGATAGAGACAAAAGACTTTGGAACTTTGGTGTTTAAAACAGTCCCAATTCTTGCTAGAGTCTCTTTATCAGTGTTTGTATAGAAACAGAAGTCATCTTCTGCTAATCTATGGAGTTTCTCCCAAGAAAAATATTTCTGTTATAGTTTTCTATTTGTTTGATGCCAGCTGCCCGGAAATCTGCCATCAGTTCACTCCTCCCATTTCACATCACTCTGAGGTGTGTATGGGCCATGAGTCCTCTTCACCTGTCTTTGTGAGCTTCGCAGGAAAACAGTTTTCTCATTGCCCTCAAGGCCTCAAATCTTCGCTCCACTCTGTTCCAGCGCCTCACTGTATCACAATTACTCTACTTTTTACTCAAAATCCACACTTTGAACACTCCATGCTTCCCAATATACTCTGCCATGAATTAAAGGAGTATTTTTCAGAACATGGTTGTCCATCTCCATAGCTTTAAGAGAAAAATATTTCAGCTTATAAAGCATCTCCTTATTCTCTCTTCCCCATCTAAAACTTAAGCCTTGTTTTTGTCCTATATTTTTCTAAAACTAAAAAAAAAATCTGTGTTTTTCTAAAAGTGAAAAATAAAAAAGAAAAAAATAAAGTAAAAAGCAGAAACAGAATAATATTTCTGAGAGGCAGGACATTTTTTAGTTTGTGTTGTCAGATGGAACAATAGTCACTGGAAGAAATTCCATATAGAAGAACATGTCACATTTATTAATTTTAACCTGAAATTTATTAACAGGAATGTCTGTACTACGAACATGTGTTAACTATAGGAATATATTGCATGTTTTCCTACTTGTCAGAAGTAAATTTCTGTGTTTACAAGCTAGCACTTAGCATTAATTTCAGCTCTTAGTTATTCCCATTGCATATTCTTTTAAACAGACTTAATCAGACAAATTTTGTGTTATTTAGCAAGTAATGCTTGGTTATTACTACAAATTCTTGAAGTCATAACACTTGAAATTGCAGTACATATATATTATTCTTACTATGATTATGTGAGTTGGCTGCTAGTCATTTAACTGTATATAAGGTCTTACTATTTATTAGTGCAATTACTTAAATAAGTGTCCTAGAAATTGTTTTTAATTTTAGTTTTAAAACTGTTCTTACTAAAGTTGATTTGTTAAAGATTGGACAATGTATATTTAATAATTAATGTTCCCCAGTGATATTTATTATCAGTCAGGATTCACTTTACAGTCAATAAATAACCTTAAAAATCTGAATTTTGTAGCCAGATTTGTCTAATTCTTAGAGCAATGCTTTGGGAAATTGGAGATACATATATATATGAATATAAATATGTATATCTGCTATATACCTTTTTTATGAAGGTTTTGTCCTACTACTTCAAACTTTTTGTTTCTTTTTTCCTAACATATATAAAATTTTCTTAACCATATTTAAAGCTACCAGCTTGTTATTCTGACAAAACCCTGTGAGAATAAATTATTTTTATTAATACTCTACATGTCAAAACCTTGCAGTCAGTCAAATAACAGAAGGAGTGTTCATTGTCTCTCTCCCCCACTGATGCTGTTCTAGGAGCTGGAGTTACAAGATTCAGACATCAAGTGAAACAGTGAAAGATGATAAGAAAACACTTGATTCTCACAAGGTATTTCCTACTAAAAGAGATTGTTTTGCAGTTTTGTTTGCTCTTGACACAATTTTGAGTAAATCTGAACTCCTAAGACATGCTCAAGGCAATTAAATATTTATGCTCCCCAAACTGAATTTTTAAGCAACATTTTCTGTTTACAAGAATCAGGTTTGCTTTGGTTTCATTTCTTTTCTTGCAGCTTACGAGACAGATTTTTTTATTATTATTATTATTTTCATTGGGGGAAAAAGATATGTATTTATAATGTTTGTGAAGAATTTGCTCAGCTGAAAAAAGTAATAGGTAACATGAGTATAACATTGTGTTCTTCCATATTTCTATTTTTAAGTCCTATTACATGAGATATTTTCCATTTTGCCTTCTATTAGGCCTGAAATTGGAAACTGTTTAAAACCTAACAAACCCCGGAGTTTATCCCTGTTCTTTGAATAGCAACAGAAGTATGGCTGTCATGGTTTGACACATCAGTGAAGAACAGCCTCTGCTCTGCAGCAGGTACTCAAGTGGAACTTTTGCAAGTGGGCTCTCATCAGGAGTGAAACACTGGCTGCTGACTCTGCTGCTTTTGCTCACAGACTGCTGCCTTTATGAACCAGGTTTGTCCTTCTGCCTCTTTTGTGTTTTATATAGACTTGATTACAAATGAGGCACTTGTCCTCTTACCTGGGAGTTGCAGCAGGTCAGCAGCAGCAGGAGTTACTGGCTGCTTCCCATCAGCTGACTCCTTTTAGCCAACCCTTCCCATTTCCTGTGCCAATCCGATTTTTCCAAGCAATTAGGAAGAAAACTAAACCATAACTTTTACAAAATCACTTTAGGGAAGATGTTGCTTAATTGTTTGCTTCATTCCAATGAACACTTCTAACATTCACTTCTCTGAGTAAGAATGCCTTTTATGAGAAGCTGCTAAAAATAGGGATTTGAGAGCAGGGATGTTAAAAGTAGGGCCAGAGAGGAGCAAATTTGTCGCAGGGCAAGTTCTGTTTGCACTGAGGGAGTACTATCAATTTTGTCTCTGTCCTGTCTTTCACTGGTCCTGAAACACAGTGCCTGCTTGAACAAACCTGCTCCTCAGGAGTGATTTGATCTGGTGCTCTGGCTGTTAGCAGCTGCAGTGCTGAACCACAGGCAGACATGAGATCTGACTGGATCACCCTTGCTAACATTTTCATGTAGAACCCATAACTCACTTGATCAGCAACACTTGCTCGAATTTTGCCTTTTGCCTTGGCTCTTCCCACTAAATAGTTCTTGAGCTGGGAAGTGGTCCTGATCTAAGAATCTGCAGTAATCTTTAATTCTGCCTTTATAACTCAGGAAACCACAGTAACCTCACCTTCATTTTAGAATGTGAACATTTTTTGGACAAACACTGAATTGTAGCTTCATTGACATGAGCTAAAGACTCTTTTAGTGGTCCTAGAGTGGTAGCTGTAAAAGGCAATCAGAGTGAAGATCCTGAATGATTTTCTTTTCCAACCAGGTTTTAATGTATTTCCCCTGCAAATCAATTCATGTATCATAGAGCTCAATGACCTGCCCATAAAATGAGGGTTGTTGCTCAGAACTGTGGAATTAGGGTAACAAGAACTGTAATGATACACTAGATAAACACTGTTGCAATACTCTGTCAGCCCTGTTAGGGTATTTTAAATTTGCAGCAGATCTCAGTAAGGATGAGAAAATGCTGAGCTGCATAAAAATAATGGAGACTGGAGGAGAAATTAGCCTTGCAGTGTTCTACAGTCCCAACATTTCCAACCGCCACACCTGGTAGTGAAAATGCTGGTTTGTATTTGAAAAAAAGGAACTGCAATCAATCAAATGCACTGCCAAGTATAAATTAATTTCTGTAAGTCAAGTCCCTTAGGAACAATTCCTTAATAAAAGATCTGTTTCAAATCTCCTAAGTCTTCTAAAACCAACCCCAACAAAACATAGAAAACATAGTGTCTTTATTTGACCTGTCCTAGGCTTCATTTATTTATTTACAGTCTGAAGGATGAGTCAAGTACCTGCAGTGGTGCCTTTAGCAATGCAAAACAAAATGTTTTGAATATTCTTATTTAGCGTTCCAGTTTTAATGAGCTTGGAAGCATAGTGAAGGAGATCAGATGTTTGTAGGTTCTGGATGAGGGTAGAAATAATTAGAAAGCATCTTAAAAGTAACATCATATTTTTGTCAGCCATCTCTTCAGGGACTACTTTAAATCCCAGAATGTTCAAGAGCCATCACTGTACAAACAGAAGCTCCAACTGAACGAAACCAGAAGTGGATATGGCAAATTCTCTGGTCCAAGTGGTGATATTAATCTGGTGAGGCTCTGGATTCCCATTTCAGACATACTATCACAGATTAAATATAGGAAAAAATTGGGATTTTACTTTGCTGTGGTCTCTTTTTGTTTTGCAAAATATGCGGTAGTTAATATATGAGTAAAATCTTGTATAAAAACAGGTTGTTGTTTGTTTTTTGGTTTTTTTTTAACAAATAGCCAAATGCATATTACCTGCCTTGCTGGAAAATAATTGAGGTCTTCCTCTAAGAAATTTTTTCTCAGAGTGCCTTTCTTTGTGATTTGTGTTCTTATCTTGGGAAGATACAGGAGTTGCTCATTTTAATGCTGTCCAGCAGATTGTTCCATGCTTTCTCAGCTGTTTGGATCTGCAGTTCAGGATTGGACTAAGAAAAATGGTGATGGGATCAAATTATTTTTATTCTTAAATGAGGACAATTCCAGTTTTAAACATACACATGTGCTTCCAATGCTTTCAGTAGTCAAGGATGAAATTTTGAACAGACATGAATTCCTCAGTCTTTGTTTCTTTTTCCCTGAAGGATGGAATTTGGACTTTGCCCACCAGTGCAGTCCTTGCTATAGGCAGATGTTTCTTCTGTTCTTACAGCAGTAGGAGTGGTTGGACACTGAACCTCAAAGAAGAGGGAGCTAACATCCCTTAGCTTTATAAGTCCCACAGGTAAGCACCTTGGAGAAGTTCTTCAACCAAAACCAGTTCCTGTAAGGCTTTCTAGCCCTTGACAGGAAATAAGCTGATTCCTGCAGGCTGCAACATGAAGACTTCCAGACTGAAGTGAGCATCCTGCTATAGGAAGGATTTGGGAGTAGTGAGTCATCATTTGTATGGGAAATTAATCTGTGATTTTTATTTATTGTTTTTTTTCATTTGAAGTAACATCACATCATCATAGAGAGACATTGTCTGTCATTTCTGGTGTGGATACCTGAATAACTCAGCTAGACAGGGAGCTTGATAAGGTAATACAATGCAGATATTGAAAAAAATTTTTTGGATGATTTTTTTGTTAGTTCAAGCTGAAGTCCCTGATTTATTCAGGCTTTGAAGTACCATGCAAGCCTTTCCCACAGAAGAAATTCTGTTTTATGTAAATAATGCACTGTGCAGTAAACTAGGAGAAGGCAGGGAGCAACAAAACTTCCTAGAACTTAGTCTTCACATTTGGTGTGACTGTACAGTAAGTGTTAGAAGAAAATTTTTAAAAGCTTTCTTCCTCTAAGTTCCATTGAAGCATTCACCCATTGTTTAATGTGCTTTTATTGTTACTCTCCATAAGTTTTCCCTGTTACATTTTTTTGATTGCAAATGGTTTACTGTGCTAGCTTTTTCCATTGTCACACAGTAAGAAGCCATAACTAAAGAATGATCATTTTTTTGTAATTTGAAATAATAATGGAAGCTTTATTCAAATGGAAAATATTGCCAACTCTGCTCTCCCTTGCCCCCTTGAAATCCAGTTTTAGAATTACAGAACTCTGTATTCTCCATTCCAGAAAAATGAATATGTAGACATCTGCCTGGACTAATTAAGTAATCACTGCTCTTTGTGATCTTCAATGCCGTTCTTCACTCAAAAACCTCAAAGCGCAAAGAATTTTTCTGAGGCAGGTAAGAGAGCCACTTGCATTTCCTCTTTCAGTCTCGCAGCCATTCCTGTAGCTCACATGACAATCATTTGGGCAGGCACATAAGAGTTGAAACTATGGGGTGAAGTATCCTTCAGATACAGTCTCTTCCTGTACATCTTGGAAAACTCTGAACCAAATAGTGTAGTTCAACACCGTTCAGTGCTTTGACTTTGCTAAAATTAACTTGGCAGTAGCAGCAATACTGGAATATTGTGATTCTGGTGCCTATCATGAATAATTATAAATATCAGAAAAAAATGAAGCTGCAGCAGTAGTGGAATACTGTGATACTGGTGCAGTTACAAGTGCTTCTAAACATCATAAATATTTAAAATGACTAACAGAAATCTAAATTCCTAAGTTAACCTCCAAGACTGCAATTTTTAAGGACCCAAATTTTACTGATCCTGAAAAACCTGGGGATTAATATTTCCTTGGCTTTTGTGTCAGAAAGCCACGCACAGTGGAGCTGTTTGTGCATTGAGGGCAATCTCCTTTGGCTTTTTTGAGCTCAAGTTCTTCAAGCAAGTATTAGTGTGAACAGCAGCAGCTTAAAGCACTCCCTAATCTTGAAGAGACCATAAGTAACACACTGCTTGAACAAGGTGGGTTTGGACCAGATTTAACAACGTGATTTGCTTTTTCCTGTATTTTAGTTTAAATTTTGCTTAAAACAGAGTTGTTTTAGCACTGGAATAGTTTAGATTATTCAGCATTTATATATACAAGAAAAAGGTTTCTAGAGTTTTGTTCTTAGTGTTCATTGTAACGTGAGTTATGTATCTAAACCCATAGAAATTCTGTGAAATTTTAAATTCTAAGTGGTCAAGGATTTGGTTTTGGGTTGGTTCTGTTATTCCGGTGCGGATTGGAATGATTTGTTCAAACTCTGTGCATGTTACATGACATCTGTAGTAAGTGAATCCCAAAAGATTTTAAGATTTATTTTGAGTCTGTTTCAATCTTGAATATAATTCCAAAATTATTTTTATCTAGTCCCTGTAGATTGAAGCATCTTTGAGACTAATTCCATCATATCTTGGGGATTAGAAGAAATGGGGAAAATCTGTGAGAAATGAGGAGAGCAAATTATTGTCTTTCAATGCAGGAAGTACCAACTCAGATCTTGCCATACATTATGAATAATCTCATTTTTGCTGGAATCCTGTACTATATTAAAGACATTATGGCTGGTAAAATTACCTAGGGGAGCACTGCTTTCTTAGGTACCTTTGTACCAGAAGATGGAGCCGGAGAGCCTGGATTCAGCATCTCTGCAGGGTCAACGTTCTTTTAGTAGAGCTGACCCGGCTTTTGTTATCTCCATGGATGAGATCAAAAAAGGAAAATGGAGATCACAGCTATTTCACAGTTTAATAGCCCTGTAACCATTAAAACATAGTAAACCCAAGAATAAAAACAGAACCCAAGTGAAGTCAATTTAAATAGTTAAGGAACAAGGACGTGTTTCAGTGGGAAACATCCATAAGGTAATGCATAACTTTTTTTTTCCCTATCACATACTTAGAGATGAATTTTAAATTCCAGTGTGACAGGTCTCAAAGGTAAAGCTGAACATGATAATTAATATAAGATCATTCACACCTGATTCTCTGCAGGACTTTTATTGAATTGTGAAAAGCAAGGGATATGATTCTGCAAACTTTTTCCCAGGCAGACCTCACACAGAAAGTGTTGCTGTGGAAGTTTTAAGCAAGATGCCCAACACCAATTAGTTTGAAGAGCTAAAGCATGTTTGGATCCTCTGATGAATGGTGCTGAGGATGAGTATTTTGCAGACTATTTTATATCTTAGAGAGCCCCAGCCATGAAATATGCCCACATGAATGCCATTTTCAGGGTTTCTAAGCAAAACAAAAGTATGTACATTTTATTAACGCAGATGGCGACATTTTTAAAAAGAATCCTAATCATCCACGGACATTGCAACTTCCCCCTCTCCCTCCCACCTCTATTGCATGCACTAAGGATCTAACTCACATTACAAAAATAACTTCAGAGAAGGGCTGAAAATAATTTCATCATTTCCCTTTTTTAATGGCAACAGCTGCAAATGTGTACATAATGTTGCTGCCACTTTATCAGTTTATTGTAAATACCACATACAAATCAGTGGGGTGTTTTTCTGTTTTCAAAACAAATCTTCAATATTTGAAAAGCACTCTGAAAAGAAGTCCTTGTTTCAATATTTAGCTTAAAAAGTAGTCTATTCTGTTATTTATTTTTGCCCCAAACCCTCGTTGTTTTATTAAGAACTCCTCGGGAAGTTTTGCATTGTTGGACATGAATTCATTCCATCCTCCAGACAAAACAGTGCTTGTGGAACTTGATCAGCTTGAGGTTGCTGTTGGAGTAATAGACAGCTCTAGGACTTCTCATGGGAAACAGCCCCGTTTTTATCATCCTTGCCTTCTATTCTTCTTCCTAGCAGCCATTTGTGCTTTAAATTATTGTGAACACTATCTCTGGTTAACAAAACACCAATAGTTCCTGGGCCAGGATTTGGTTTCTGTTCCCAAGGTCATGATGTGGCGCAGTGCGGGTCTGATTCTCTGGTGTGCTACTGCAGATTTTTGAAACAAGCAGGAGAAATGATATTTATGTTGGTCATATTCTGACACCAGTCATTTTATGAAAGAGCTACAACCTTTGAGTCACTTGGAAAAATTACTTGAGTGACGCTGTGTGCTTCATTCAGTTATTTCATGAAGTGCCTAAATGCTTCAAGCATTTCTTCATATGAACATTACATTACTATGATATGGAATCTCTTGCTATGAATGTTCTGTCAAAATGGGTTTTTGTGAATGGTTAATGCTTGCATAGAAAAATAAACCCATGCACTTCAGAGTTCTCAGAGAGGTAGGGCTGTAATTCCAGAAACATGCCTGCTTTTGATATTCCCAGTGGCACCCTGCCTATGTTTTAGTAAGTGAAACACAAGCGTTCATGAAACTCTAGTCCTTCTACTTTTTTATTTACTTCTGAATAATGAACAGAAATGCATCTGTGTATTGTCTCCAACTGCACATGGGATTCTTGCTAGGTGATTGTAATTCTGTGGTGAGCCCAGAGTGTGATTATTAACAAATAATGCTGTGTCGTGATCAACAATAAGCCAGTGGGCTTGTAAATTTGAGAAAAAACCTCTTGTATTAATTTTCTGGAATGTAAAGCTCTCAGGTAAATCAGAAGAGCTGGCTCACAGGAGTGGCAGAGCACTGCAGATTTATTCCCTAGGTCAGTAATTTACATCCACTTCTACTTGACTCCCTGTTCTAATGTGTAATGTCAGTAACATTCTCCTGCTTATTAAAATTGATTAATAGGCAAAATATGGGGTCAGAGGATGCAGAACTCATCTTTTTAATCTGCCCCCAAATATCCAAAGTACTGTTTCCTTTCAATGGAGGAACGAATGAATTTAAATCTTCTAGTTTTGGTTAAAATTGCTGCATCATTTCTGAAGGCTTTGCTATTACAGAAATTCCACTCAAAATTGGTAGTGAGGTCTCAAGTCACTCTTGTTATGGGTCATGAAGTTCTGCACAGAATAGAAGAACCATGTGAGTCTTGGTGTGAGGCCACTGAAGCAGAGTTTTCTCTCTGGTTTCACTCACCCAAGAGACAGCTCTCTTGTCATTCACAGGATCCTATAAGCACGTGAGATCAGTCTTAGAAAATAAATCCAAACTATTGCTTCCCTACCATAAAAAGTGTGGAAGTAACTTTCTGTTGTTTCCGTTCTGATTCGTTTGTGTGAGAATTTCAGGTCCTCAAATTTGTCAGTGTCCTACTTGATCATCACGTTTGATCCTTTAGAGGTGCTAAAGATGTTCTTGTCTAAAATGACTTTGGGGAACAGTCATTCTTTGGTCTGCACTCAGTAATTGTGTGATTTGCTCAAAGGACTGTAATCCTATGACAGAAGAAGAGCAATTAAATATCAGAATTATTCAATTACTCTTAATGTAGGGATTTAAATGTGTTTTGTTGCATTGTAGTGGTTTAGAATATTTTAAGACACTTGCACAGGCATAGAGTCTGAAACTCATAAAACAAGAAAAATGTCTAATTGCTCTATGCTGTGTGGTCTATGAAGGAATAAGAGTCCATAAAAAGAATACCACTGAGTGTTAAAACCAATCTGCTTGCTGCATTTTAATTGGGGAGGAGAGTCTTAGCTCTTTGGTTTCAGAAACATTGCGTTATGGATATGGTGCTTGCTTTCTAATTTGAAATCAGAAAGAGGAGGAGTAAATATTGATTGAGGAACTTGGTGTATCAGGGTATAATTACTCTATAACAGATGAAGCCATGAAGCCTTTGGAGATTTCTGTTTTATTTGCTCTGAAGTTTAGACCTGCTAATTTACTTGGGAGGGGCAGGGAGAGGTTAGAATTACTGTATCTGCATATGGATTTGGGGAGGCATACCCTGAGTTATGCAGAAGTGTTTATGTCAGCCTACCTCTCTCTCTTCTTATTTATTTCCTTGGTTCGTTTGTTCTCTGCTCTCTTAATGAACACATGGATTTAAACCTCTTAGGGCACACTGAGGCTTACTTCTGGTTCTCTCCTTGTCTGGAAGATACCAGCATAGGTTATGCCAGTGCATGGGTTTTGTCTAACAAGCTTGGCACAGAATTTGTTCAAGGTTGGCAAATGGTGACATCAGGAATGCAAAATACATTTAATTTCATTGAACGTGTGAAATGATTTCCTCCTGAATTCCCTTAAGTGACGCAATTCAGCCCAGAGTCAAGTTTTACATCCAAGTTGTTACAGAAATAGTAATAATTCAGTCATATAATGGCTGAAACAGCACTGCTATAGTGCACAATTAAATCTGTCCCTACAGTGGTACTAAAATCAGTTATCACCTTTGAAAGCTTCTCTGGACACTTGGCACTTAAATTGATCAATTGATCCATTAATGCTCCCCTTTTGCTAACCTATTGGTTAGTTGGTCTCCTTTAATTTTCCCCTTTGGTGAAGCAGTTCCACTGGTCTGCATGTAATTATGGTCCTACATGCCTTTTCAAAAACTGCATTTTGGGAAGCTTGTGCTGTTTTTTGTGTGGGAGAAGTAGGGAAATTGTTGTTACCTGTGGTAACTATCCAGAAAAGGAAAAGAAACCCCAAACCCCCATAGCTGATGTACTATATCTATCTGGTTTATATTTCACATGACCTAGAATTTGTTACCTGTGGCTGAAGGGAAACAAACAAACAAAAGCTACAAATGATAAAAAAGTCACAACTGAAAGAGGTGTAAGTTGTGAGAATGAGTTGGAAAGAAATGGCACTTGGAGTTGGGTTAGATATAACAAGACCAGGCTTGCTCTGTTCTGAGAGTGAGGAATAATAGAGGAGATTGAAAAGTAACCTTAGCACTCAAGGGTCAAGAAGAAATAATGTTGGTTATTTTTCTTAACAACATCTTTTGATTTTAAATTTTCCTCTGATAATTGGCAGTATAGCAGAAGATGTATTCAGCAGCAACAGCAAATTTGTGCCACATTCAGTTTAACCGTTTACCCATAGACTAGGAAATCAATGCTGTTTAATAAGGATAAAGGAGGGCAAAATTGTGATTTGAAACACTTTTCCTTCATAAAGTAAGTATTTTGTTTAAGAATTTTTAAAAATACAATACTGCTTCAGCAGAGTGTCCTAATAATGAAATAGTTTGTTAAATGTATACATTCAAATAGCCAGTAACTCTGTATTTACAGAGCTAATAGTGCTCTTGCTGGAAACACCAGGGAGGATAAAAACACTAAGTGGTTATTTTGCTTGGGAGAAAAATGATTCGGCTTCAGCAAATTGTCTGCTGATATTGAGGATTCTCAAACAACACATACCTCCCCATCCCTTGTCTACCTTGAAATCCCATTTCAATACGTTTCATTATCCTGTAGGTTAAATAAGAAAAGCTGAGAATGTAGACAAGGCTTAACAGTGATGATCCATGTGAAGAGTGGTTATTTTTCTGTTTTACATTAAAAATTGAACAGGCTTTGAAAAGAAGCAGGCCCATGTATTGTTTTGAAGTGAATTGTAACATCAGTACATTTGTAGTGAAATTGTTGCTGGGTGCTGTTTTGTAGCAGCAAAACTGCAGAGGTGAACAGAAGATGCAGAATGGATTTGAGGTGGAATTATTAACTACTTGGTGTAGGCTTCAAAGAGACAAGAGCTGCAACCATCAGCTGCTTGTGGTGCCTGGTCTGGGTGCTCCTTTAGGGTTTGGAGGTGGGGTAGAAAGCTGGTGCTTTGGAAGGCTTGAGTGTGTTTGCATACAGCTGTGCATGCCCAGCTTTATGATGGGTGGTACTGATTTAGCTCTTCACTTCTATTTCCTCTGGGAACCTAAATAAACATGACAGGACTCTTGGGAAACACAGCTACTAGTACTGCATCACTGGCACCATGGCAGAGCTCAAATTATTAAAGCAAGGCAAAAAACCCCAAATCTAGTAAGTAAAAGTTCTTTTTCATTTCTATTCCCTGGCAGTCGTATTTCTGGCCTATGACTGTAGTGTGTTGTTGATGTTCAAGATAAAAGTTGATTTCAGGTGATAAAGTACACTTAAATTTTCATAAGTCTTCATGTAAAAAACAGATCCTAAGCTGATCGACTTGTACAATTTTATGATTCACCCTTAGTCACTGGAGCTTAGAGTAGAGAATATATTCTGAAAATGCCATGTTATCAGTGGCTTGTCAAGTCATTTCTGATTTAGCCCCTGGCTCTAAGCAGACTGTCCTGCTTTCTGTGAGAGTAATAAAAAGATAAGCCTTGAGAGATGTGTAGGGGGGAGAAGGAGCTCATTTGCATTCAGATGAGCTATTCTTCCAGCCTCTCTCTCTATTTGATCTTATAAAAATTATCCTAGATTTGATCAAGAGCCGAGAAAAGATGCATAAATCCAAAGACAGGTTAACAGCAGAGTTTCTCATCATGGTAACTCCAGTAGAAAAGTGATGCATAGGAACACATCTTTGCACTCACTGAAACCTGTGTACAGTGTCTCGTGTCATTGGTCAGGAGTATTAGATGTGACACTGAGACATCAAACAACTTCACAATGAGCTGAAATAGAGAATTTCACCTTAATAAGGCTTCTCCTAAAATGCTGGTAGGGTCCCTTATCTTTGATGACATTAATTTTCTTTTTGGCCACCATTGCACATGGCATGCCAAATATTTTATTGCTAGAAACTATATTCCAAGGCTGTAGGGTTGTGTCCATGACACAGATACCATAAATTATCTTCAGCCATATCATCTGATAATGGCCCTAAAGTAAAGCTACTCATAGAAGCCTGTGGGGCAATGCATTTGTAAATTTGTATTTCTAATGGAAGTGTCCTTACATTCATTTAGTACAAATGAGTGCAGACCCTCAGTGGTGTAAAGTCATTGGGATCCACTAAGCCAAGAACACTAGGCAGAGATATTTTCCAGCCCAGAATCCTGCTAGGATGCACAAATGTAGACTCTTCTCAGCCTTCCCCAATGACTTTGAGCTTATGGAAATAAGATTATAGGACAGGATGTAAGATTTGGTGGCAGATAGAGAACACTGTTGTTTGTTCTTCTCTGGCAGACTATTCAGGAGGAAGTTTACTTGTAGTAATACTTTTTGGACCCAAAAATGAAAGTAAACTTTAGAAAGTAAGTACCTCTGAGAACAGATGAACTCAGAATGTGGTTTAAAATGGCAGATAAACACAAGATGCAGGGCAGGTATTTTTCTTTCACCTTTTTCACATTTATTGCCACGGGGGGAAAAGCTCCTACATCCTTGTTCTGTATGAGACTCTTTTTCACTTTTACCAACTGTGGAGGAGCGAACCCAGGAATGAGTTGGGGAGGACAAAGGACTGAACAGTTCTTTATTTTGGCCTCTGGAGAATCAAAGTTGTGGCCTGAAACCTACCTGAGCCAAGCGTATTTTCAGTTTGTAGAAGCTTGCTCTGCTATGAATTTCTGTCTCTTGGCTGGATACTCAGCATCTCTAAGTGCAGAATCCTCTCTGGCACCGTATATCCTTGCCTTGTCCCTGCCACCACCACTCAAATATTTTCCTTTCATTGTAAAGTGAGTGAGATTTTACTTGGCTGGAATTCTGCAGTGTTAGGGAATGAAGGTTTTTTCCTTCTTCATTTTTTTATAATGAATTTCTTTTTTATTCTATTCACACCTTCTGAGTGAGCCTTTCATAAGGGCTTCTGTATTTCACAGAGGCTACACCTATTTGGGCCTGAAGACTTTGATACAATTGTAATCACTTGGAAATGGAACCTGTTTGATTTGTATGGAAGGCAGCCATTCTCCCTGTTCCAAACTTCCTAAAATACTTTATCCACGTTGAAAAAAACAATACCTCTTGGAGATAGTGGAGACAGTGCATGATGGTGATTCCAGGGATGGATAAGCAGGACCATCACCTTCCTCACACCGTCAAACTTGAGACTAAGGTCAGCAGTACTAATTTTAATCCACAGTAATCTACAGACAATCCTTTATTATCTAGAAAAGCTGATACCGTTCAAGTTGGAAGCAAGCTGAAGTTGGAAGAGTTAGGTTTCTTCAAAGCTCTTGTTTCCAGCAGGATTGGAGAGCCTTTACCTTTTGTAACAGGAAGGTTTTAAATTTGTAATGCTGACCTTGCAACTGGAACTTGGTGGCTCCATTGTTGCACTTGCAGCAGCCAGATGACCTCAAAGGAGAAGTGCGTTGTTCTGACTTCTGTGGAAGCAGTGGCTGCAAATACCATCAGGAAGTGCTGGACTGGCAGGACATTGGATAGATGCTCTTAGGCCACAGAGCTGGAAATATCAGTTGTAGCCACATGGTAAGTCCATTTATGTAATTCCAAATCTGTTCCTCACACGATCTGTGCTCCTCTATTCCGTATCAGCTTGGTGAGGAGGTAGATGAGACTGTTGGGGGAAAGAAACCACTTATATTTAAAGCAGAGTACCTGTTCCATTATAAATGGTGAAGATAAACCTGTGAGGCTACCAAAGAAATCTTTCTTTGGCTTCCAGTTAATAACTTCAAATGGATAACAAATCTATGCTGTATAATCTGCTTTGAATGGATTTCCTTTGGAACGTGTGCTTCTTCCTGAATGACAGAACTGCAATATTTTCACACTTGCAGTTTCACCCTCAAATGGCCACAGGAAATGCAGCAGCTTCTGTTTTCTGTTGCTTCTGTTTGTTAATGCTTCAAGGTGTTGCTCTGTATTTGTCCCCAGCTGTCATGACCTTAGAAAGAGAATGTTCTAAAGATAGGAGTAAAAAAGCCAGAGAGCTCCTCCTTGCAGCAGACACGGGCAGCATTGGATCCTAATTGTTTTTGCAAGGCATCCTGATGGGGAGAGGCAGATGTCAAGAATGGCAACTTCAGCAGGTGTGTGGCTGCTTCGTAGCTTGGGCTGGATTCAGGAAGGGCAGTGTTCCAGAGAGCAAAGTCAAGAGTTTGAATCAAGTAAGTGTGAGGTGCCCAGAAAGGCAGGGCCCACACTGCTCATGTGTGTCAGGGGAAGGTGAGAATCAGGCCCATCTGCTCCTAGAAATGCAGGTTCCAGCTTTAGCAGCCAAAAGCTATGCAAATAAATGGCTTCTATGTATTGGAGAGCATGGAGCATGAAGTTAGTGTTTCATGCAGGTGTTTGAAGGCAATGCGGGATTCCAGAGCTTAGTGTTTGAATTGCAGCTTGAATTTCCTTCTTTGCTGTTATTTAGACTGCTCTGAAGTAGTCATGAGAAGCAAAAATGAAAGGCAATGTTGTTTGATGGGGACTGTGGTAGGGCTTTCTTGCCAGATTTGAAATGGCTTGAATTGATTAAAATCTCCAGGTGAGGGGAAGGTTGTATCCATTCCTCTCTTTTATTAAAGCAAATTTTCCAAGAGGGATATAAGATTGCATTTGAGGGTTGGGGTGTGGTTTTTTTTCCCTTCTTTCATGTGCAACCTAACAACTCCAATTTCACAGGCCTATTTAACATTTGATCCCTAAAAGTCAGTCCTTTGCTTTGTATTTTGGGCACTTGTTCATCTTGGGGAATTTGTCATCTTCTCAGGGCATTGAAGGTCAACCAAATGCTGCAGGTTTCGTTCTTCCTTTCATATGGTCTATGTCCTGAGGTTTGACTCTTAAGCAGAGCTATTTTTTTATTTTGCAGCCTAGCAGTTGTACGGTGGGGCTGTGTGCAGGTGAATTCACTTGAGAACGATGGGTAAATCAGCTCCTGGGAAGATGTGCATTGCCTGGCCCCGATGCTTCAGCATGCTTGAGGTCAGCTTGGCTGTCTCTGACTGTCTAATAATAATGCAGAATGATAGAATTAAGTATTCATTGTAATTGGTGATCAATAAGATTTGTTTTCAGCTAAATCTGCGTGCTAGTTTCTAAAGCACTCCAGTCTGTTTCATCAATGACCTTTGTGGTTTTAGCTTAAGCTTTCTAGTTTCTGCTGTTGTTATTTTCTGCCCTGTCGCTGGGAGAGGAAGGGATGATGGCTGGAGGTTTGGCAGTCAGCGAGGGCCTGGCCACCACTGCAGTTCTGTACACTCAGCCTTGGAGATGTGATCAGGAATGTGCTGTTAGTTGCCAGTTTTGTATTGCAAAGACTGAGCATGCTGCCATCACTGTGTTTGATGAGTGAGTTTTCATTGGTTTGGTCCAACTCCAAAGCAGCCTTAATTTGAAGGTGGAATTCTTTGTGGATGAGGCTGTGAAGAATATGGTGTTTATACTCCCATCCTACGGGCAGTACGGTAGAACAACTCCTAACTGATTTGGTAATAAAGATCTAGTTTTTCTTCACTAAACCTGCCCTAGCCAAATTCTTCAGCTGGTGATAGCTATCTCTGGAGTGGGAGTTCTTTATTGAGTTGATTGACAATTTGATATACTTTGTCAAGCTGTGTTGTTTAGTTTCTGTTGATCCAGAGACACCTGAGGCTCCTTTTGCTTCCTAAGGGATTAAAGTAGCAAGCACTTAGAATGAGATATTGGGAAGATGGGTGCAGGAGACTTTGTAATTTCCTATGGAAAAACATAATAATGATGATGAATATTTCAGGTGGAAATGATAGCATTTCACTATATACTATGTGAAATGCTTTTATGTGGTTTTTTTCATTTCTCTTTTATTTTTTAATCCTGGATAAATTAAATGAGGCTTTTGGGGAAAGCATGAGCTGGAATTGATATTGAGTTTGATAACCTCTGATTCTGCTCTCGTTTGTCTGTCTGCTGGAACTTGTAGCAAACTAGCTATGTCCAAGTTTAATTGTGTAATAATTATCTTTCAAATCGAGCCTTTCTCACTTGCTGTTGATGTATTTGGGGGAGGGAGGGGAATGGAGAAAAAAGAGCTCCTTTCATGAATACAATTGAAATTTCATCTTGCTGATTTGAGCCTTTCCAAGATTCAAGTGAGCATTGGATCAGGTTGGAACTGAGGGGATGACTCATGACTCTGGCATAAAAACTACATTTCGTTCCACATATTAGGAGCTTTCTGTTGCCCACAAGAAAGTTCAGGAAAAAAAGACAAAAAGAGAAATGGGTTTCAAATTTCCTGTGCTATTTTCAGTTGACTCCTCTTTCTGGAGGTGCCTTAGCAAGTGTAGGACATCTGAAAAACTTGGAACTGCAACTTTCTTGTTGAGGCTCTGATGAACATTGCTTCTGTCATCAAGTTCTTGTGTTCATACTTTGAACTTAGCTGAGTAATGCTGGTATCAGCAGACTCTGCTAAAGCCATGCCTTCCTAATTAATAATTCATTCTTAATAAAAAAAAAAAAAATCTATTTCTTCATGTATTTAATTACCTAGTGAGTGTAAGACTGAATGAAGTTAATACCGTGCAGTTTTCAAGCAAAACGCTGCTTTTTAATGTGCTTCAGTATAGGCTATGCACAAGTCAATAGACATGATTTTTAAGCTTCAGTTACCTTTCATTACCCTGTGCATATTGAAATTCAGATTGATGAATGCTGAACCAAAAGCAGACATCATAGAGTTAATTGAAGTTCTTTAAATTCAGAGGCAAACTATTTTCATAGCTTTCTTTTGAGGGTGGGTTGTTTTTGATGTTTGTTTTTTTTTTTTTTTGTTAAGGCAATGGCAAACATTTATTTATCCAGCTCCCTCCCCATTTTCCACCATCGTTGTTGCCAGTGATGCCTGCAGTGCTCAGTGGTCAATGACCCTCAGCCAGGGTGAGCTGCAGGAGCCTTACAGACGGGCCTTTTCTTTCTCCCAGTGCTAGAACAAGTGCAACAGCACAGTGCCATTTTGCTAAAAGCTAATATTTTTCCCAACAGGTTCTTCTCCAGGCAGAATGAAATGCTTTCTTCAAGAGCAACCACATCTTTTCTCTGCCTGAAAGGTTGTGTTTGTTTGGGTTTTTTTCTCTTTCCTTAGGTGAGAGATGAAAAAATGAAGAGGAAAGCCCGAGGAAATGCCAAAAGTACCACCTGGTAGTAATTTTGTGTGAGTGTCTCCATTTACACTTCAAACTTGCTCTTGGAGAACTTGGAGCTGCATTTAAAATGTATTTTGGTAGGTGGTCTGCTGCTGACTATCTGCATTTCTTCTTCCATTTCTTTTCTGTGCTTGTTTGGTATTGCTGCTGAATGTCCCCAAAGAGTAAAGTGGTGTGGAAGAGTTGAGGAAGCAGCTTTTGAAATTCTAAAGCTGATGCTTAGGTTTTGTTCCTATTGGATTTTTAAAAGCAGGTATGTCATCCAGGTTAACTTTCTTCAGCAAGTAAGAAGATTGTCGTCCTTCCACTGATGCTCTGTATTTTAACAGAGGTATTTGATGGTGCTGGAAAGGAGCAAGATGCAGAATGAGTTTGAGAGAAGTGATTTAAAGTGGGAGCACAGATGGTTGATTCCTAAAAATCAAAAAACGGATGTTTTGTTTTGTAGGAAAATGAAATCTAATCCTATTTGAGGGTCAACAGAATAAATACAAAGAACTAAATACAGATGTAGATATATATATATGTATATATAACCCCCCCCCCAGAAATCTATGAAGCAGGACTGATTGGTGCCATAGCTTAGGCAGCCTGTGGATCTAATTGCCTGCCGGAATTCAGGCCTTGCCTGGATGCCAGGGGAGACGTCTCTGGATTTGTCTCCAGACAGCTTTCCAGGGATGATCCTGCTCCTTTCCTGGTGCCCCAGAGTGCTGCAAGCCCCCCGTCCTGGGGCCATGGTGATGCCTGTCGGGGCCTTTAGGGTCCCCCCTGAAGTGCAGACAGGGTTTGACTGCAAGCTTCCTTGGAAGGTGGAGGCAGGTGAGTATTGGCCACCTTCTTTCCCGCTGCCCTCCGTGCTCTTGCAAAGCCTGCTGGGGCACTGGGGCTCTCCATTGCAGGCAGTCTGGAGCTGCCATGCAAAGCCATCTCTCAAGGAGTCCCCAGGTCTCAGGTGCAACCTCAAGAAAATGACACAGCAACGTGTAGAAAACGTGAACTTTATTGACTTGACTGCTTCTAAAATCTACAATCCAACGTTACTAGAAGACTATGGGGTAAGAATCTTAAGGCTAAAAAACTTCAATACTTGAACTGTTTAGAACTGAACACTAAGGGAAAGGTCAACTTCTTGGGGGAAACGTGGTGGGGAATCGAACAACAACAGGGGTGTGGCTAACTTGTAAGGTGGGGAATGTCGCAGTGCCTGTGCTGGGCACTGGTCACCCATTCCCCATAAGGTTCTGTAGACGGAGCGTGACGCTGGAGGTCAGAGCTGCGGGGAGGTGCGGAGTCTCCTGTCACTGCCCTCTTTTGCCGCTGTCTTGGTGCTTGGTTGAGGGCTGTCGCGAAGGAGCAGCCGCATCAGGTCACGGTTGTCCATCAGCAGCTGCATCAACTCCGTGGGACAGCCGAGTCTTCGATGGCGGCGGGGCCCCGCACGGCCCGAAGGGCTCTGGAGATTCCGCTGCAAGGCAAAGCACAGGGATCCCCATGGAAGAGGCAGAGGGGCAGAGCGGGGCCGGCACCTGTGGGGCTGCCTTTGGCCTGGGAGACAGAGGCTCGGGCTGAGTTGGGCTGGGCTGGCCCAGGGAAGAGGCTGCAGCAGGCAGAGCTCTGCCACCTCTGCTTGGTGCTGTCCATGGGGCTCAGCCCCTGGGCCGCATTCCCCAGCCAGGAGCTCAGGCCCCTTCTGCCGCAGGGCATTGGCCAAAGGGTGCCCAAGAGGCCCTCAAGGTCTGCCCCATCCCGCCTGCCCCTGACCCCCCAGCCCCTGCCTCACCTCTCGCCAGCGTCTCTGAATTCTTCTTCCAAGGGCCCATCCCATGGCCGTTCCTATGAGGAGCACATCAATGAGGAGGAGTGTCCTGGACGCCCACCAGATGAGCGCAGAGTCCGTCTCCTCCAGGTCGAAATCCTCCGGAACCAGAGGAGAGGTATCTGTGCTCCTCTCGGGTTTGCTCACAGGGTCGAGGGGATGAGCCAAGAGCAGCAGCACGTAAAGCTGCAGCAGCGTGGAGGAGCCGTGAGCAGCCATAGTGCTCTGCCAGCAGCACCGAGGCTCTGGGCATCTCTCTGCGAGCAGCTGTGCCTGGGCTCTGGGGCGCAGCAACAGCTGGGGACAGTTGCCAGCCAGCGTGCCGTCCCCAGAGGCTGTGATGTCACAGAAGCACAGAACGCCCTGGCTGCAGAGAGCCCTGAGAGAATGTTGAGTCCAAGCTGGGAGCCATGGCGGCAAGCAGGGCCAGCTGAGCGGGGCCCGAGCGCTGCGGCCTGGCTTGCCTTGCACCCGTGCCACAATGATGACTCCAGCAGCCCCCTGTCAGGCCATTGCAGTATCTAATGGCCCACGCTGGGCACAAGTTCTTCCCAATGGCCAGCGTAAACCTCCCTTGGCCCAGCTTCCAAGCCTTGTTGGCATCTGCTCTCTCTTGTCCTTGCCCACCTGGCTGGCGCTGCCGTGTTGCTCGCTGGCCTGTCGGTGGGAGAAGAGGCTGTGCCAATGAGTGCTGCTCAACTTTGAGGCCATTCAAAGGAGGATTTGATTGTGCCTGCTGTGGGAAGAAGGAATATGCGTGCACATGGCCACTTCCCCTAGGTTTTACCCCAGATTTTCATGAGCAGCTGTCCTAGTGAAAGTCAAGTCTGTTTTAGTGAGTATTTGAGGGCTTCCAGAACACAGTGCCATCTCAGGGAAATTTTGCTGGTTGAGTTCTACTGAGGCTTTGAGATGAGTTGCAAATCCTGAAAATGTTCTCCTTGCCCAGGTAGTAATTTCACAGTTTAGACTGTGGGGATATTGATTGCTCAGTGTTGAGGACCTCATGTAACTTTCAGCCCCAGAAATTTTCAACCTCCAGTGATTGTACTTGAGACAAAACCATTTGAAATCTTTTTTCTTGGGGACAGGAATTGCTTCGGTGTTACTTCACATCATCCATTAAAAATTTGATGCCTGGAACAAGTCCCGAGTGCTGTGTGATTTCCTTGGTCATGTTCTTTGGAATGGCTTCCCCCCCATTTTGTGAAGCTGGCCCCAGAAAGGTCATAGATGGGTGAGAAGTTCTGAAGGGTCAAGTGGTGTAGATCTTTGCCTCCTGTTTCGAGGTCTGTGGTGAGCTGTGAGTCCAAGAGCTGATTTGACGTGCTGATGAAAACACAATTGAACCTTTTTGCAGCAGGATGGATGGATAGAAGCAAAGC
Source organism: Cyanistes caeruleus (assembly GCF_971803275.1). Classification (NCBI taxonomy): domain Eukaryota; kingdom Metazoa; phylum Chordata; class Aves; order Passeriformes; family Paridae; genus Cyanistes; species Cyanistes caeruleus. The sequence goes on from NC_141705.1 coordinate 62,696,960, forward strand.
ACAGCACTGCTGGCAGCAGCAAATGAATTAAAATGCATCCCTGGAATATGTTTCTTGGATTGTTCTTCTGGTATTGTGGTAGTAATTCTGATGTCTGAGTAGTGAACAAGCAACAAGTAGTGAACAAGCAACAAGTAGTGAACACGTGATTTGTAGTCAATTTTCTATCTCTAATGTAGTGAAGAGTATTGGAGCAGCAGGCTGCAGAGAGCTGCAGAAACTGCAGGCCCCATGGCCAATCAGTCCTGCCCGAGAAGCTAGCCTGGGATTTCATAGGAGGATTTCAAAACAATCCTCACAGACAGAAAACAACTGCCAGGTGCTGTTTGTCTGTCCTCTTGTTTTCCCTGCAGGAGAAAGACAGGGGGGTGGTGAGCCCCACTGACCAATGATGGTGATGTAGCACTTTACTAAGCAATAAGAATTTCCTTTCTGTACCTTCCACGTATCTGTCCATAAGACAAGCCTAGAGTAATAAAGTAGAGAAGATTCTCCTGTTGTGACTCCCTTGAGAGTCCGTGTCGTTCTTTCCCACTGTTCCCAATCAGAACGACAGAAGAGATTTTTAAGAATTGTGTTTTTCTCTCCTGGTTGAGGAATGTGTTCTTCACGGGCTGAATCTTCATATCACTTGGTTGTTGTAGAAGAGCAGTTTCAGCAGCAGATGATTCTCCTTGCCCTCCTTTTCATTTTTCTTGTCTGTATTATTGCCTGGCAGGTTAACCTTTTCAAATTGCGTGCTGCAAAACGTTGCTACTAAGGATAGTTGGTGTCCAAACAGGTTCTTTTCTCGCTTGGATTTCAACTATTGAAAGATGAAAGGTTTCTAATGAAGCTACAGAATTGCATAGCACTGGGACCTTGACTTCTTCCCTGCTTGGATCTAGAAAAAGAGATTCTTGCCAATTGAACTGCTGACATATTATGTAGAGATCAGGAGTGGCCACCACAAGTGGTATTGAATTCTTGGAAATGTGGTGATTTTTGTTAGAAATTATTTTTGCTTTGACAATGCAAGCTTATCATATCCATCTGCATTTGTGTTCTATTAATCGTGGGGTTTTGTATTAAGCATGGGCTTCAGTTTGCTGTCTTTTTATCACTTCTTCAAATACCAGTTTTCTACACCTGCTGGCTTGTTCCTTCTGACTTCAAATGGTATCTCTTGGGCACATAACTTCATCTTATTGTGAACAGCGCAAAGAACATGTTTTGGTCTGTCTTGATTTGATGGAGTGATTGCTGTGGAAGGACTGGGAGGTTTTGTGGTTTAAGGTGAAAGAAGTTCAGCAGCCTTGGCAAGTAAGTGTGCCAATTTACAAGGTGAATCTACAGAAACCCCCGTGCTTCAGCTGCAATATACAATATTTGAGGCTGCTGCTGTCGGGGTGCCTTTTTTCTGTTGGTTTGGAAACCCATATTCTACACAGCATCATTTGTCAGAACTCCATTTCACTTGTACAGTCCCTCTGTTTTCCCACTTCTGAATGATGGTTTTCTCTGTGCCTTTACCATGGGGAATTCTGGGTGATAAAAATAATACATATTCCATTATGTTTTACGTTTCCTCTTGGAGATTTTTCTAGTTTTCAAATAATTACCTTTTGTTTCTAGCTGGGGGCAAAATGCATTTGCAGTTTCAGTGGGGTTTTTTTCCCAATTTCTAATCTTACTTGGGCACTAGATAAGGGAGAAAAATGCCCTAGTTTCATGGAAAAGATTCTGTGTTATTCTATACCTTGAAATGAATTAAAATATGGTTCTATTGCTCTCTGTTTCATTTCTTAACTTCATTTGGTAGAGTTTAGAAATCTCTTGCCATGAACTAGGTAGTGCAGAGTGCCTGCCTTGCTGTGTTGATCTCCTGGGTGAGCATGCCAGGCTTAGTTTAGAGATTTGCTTTTAAACATCCCTTATTCCTTGTGAAATCTGTCATTTGGTTTGTTTGTAGTTGTGTTAGAAGATAAAGAGGAGGGGGATCAGCCTGGAAAATTTGTCGTCTGAACTGAATTTGTACCCTTTAGGCCAACAGTGAGTGCTCCTTAACATTCTCAAGGCATGAAGGACACTGGGAGTTCCTCCCAGACTCTTCTTTTGGGACAGCAGTCCTTTCTCTTTGGCTCCATGAGATGCTCTGCACAGGAGTGCTTGAGCTCTGAAGGGCAGGGGCATTCCATGAGGGTGAATAATAAAGAACTGCTGTAGCTTGAACTGTTTCCAACTTAACCCAGCAGAAGGAATTGTTTCCCCAATTCTGAGTCTAATGGCGCTGCTGACAAATTTTGCAGTTTCAGAGCAGCAGTGCAAGATGTGCAAGGGGCTTGTGTGGAGGGAGAGCAGAAGCTTGTAACACTGGACCTTTGTCCCGTGGGCAGCTGTGCGGTTTTAAGCGGGAATGTTCCGGAGGGGTGTGGAATTGAAGAAATGTTTGGAAGATTTGTAGGTTTGTTGCTGTAGGTGTGAAGGGTGGGGACAAGTCTTCTCCAGTGACGGACCAATTATTAGGTGAGGTACTGGGAGAGCCTCTGAGGATGGTGTTGCTGTTGCATATGATTTTTCTGGAGGCCAGCTGATGCACACAAGATTTGTTATGACTACCAGGATTACAACTAAACAGAATGCAGTCATTTTTCTTGTAAATTAGTGAAGCATCTTTTGATCCGTGATGAGCTGAAGGCTCAGTGCAGAAGGCTGAAAGGAAATGGCACGCTCTCAAGCGATTTTGGTCTTTGCGGCTTCATGCAGGTGGATAGGACATAATTCCTTAGCTCATTGGAGCTGCAGAGTTTAGTTTGATCTCCTCTGTTTCTAAGCAGTGCTAAAAGGTGTTACTTCCCTCAATTTGGAAGGCAGCAGAGAGTCAGCTAATGAATGTGGATCTAGGTAAGGTTTGTGGAACAAAATCAAACACAATTGTCTGAAAAGCTGTTAGACAAGCCTACAGTCAGTGTCAACAGAGAAGGAAGAGGTTAAAATTCCATCTTAATTTTAGAGCTCTTCCTCTCTTCTGCCTGCTTTTCCCATAGTGCATATGGAACCAGCATAGTTCATTTGATCCCTACCCCTGAGTGCAGCAGCTCACCTGCTTTCTGCTGCCTCCCTTTGCTTTCTTGTCAGATGGAATCACTGAAATAGAAAAGATGATGTGACTTAATTGACTTCATTCAAACGCCTTGGCAATTGAATTTCTGTCTCTTGGCTGGATACTCAGCATCTCTAAGTGCAGAATCCTCCCTGGCACCGTATATCCTCGCCTTGTCCCTGCCACCACCACTCAGATATTTTCCTTTCATTGTAAAGTGCGTGAGATTTTACTTGGCTGGAATTCTGCAGTGCTGGGAATGAAGGCTTTTTCCTTCCTCATTTTTTTATGATGAATTTCTTATTTATTCTATTCACACCTTCTGAGTGAGCCTTTCATAAGGGCTTCTGTATTTCACAGCGGCTACACCTATTTGGGTCTGAAGACTTTGATACAATTGTAATCACTTGGAAATGGAACCTGTTTGATTTGTATGGAAGGCAGCCATTCTCCCTGTTCCAAACTTCCTAAAATTGTTTATCCACGTTGAAAAAAAAATACCTCTTGGAGATAGTGGAGACAGTGCATGATGGTGATTCCAGGGATGGATAAGCAGGACCATCACCTTCCTCACACCGTCAAACTTGAGACTAATAGTCAGGTCTGCAGTTCTAATTTTAATCCACAGTAATCTACAGACAATCCTTTCTTATCTAAAAAAGCTGATACTGTCAAGTTGGAAGCAAGCTGAAGTTGGAAGAGTTAGGTTTCTTCAAAGCTCTTGTTTCCAGCAGGATTGGAGAGCCTTTACCTTTTGTAACAGGAAGGTTTTAAATTTGTAATGCTGACCTTGCAACTGGAACTTGGTGGCTCCATTGTTGCACTTGCAGCAGCCAGATGACCTCAAAGGAGAAGTGCGTTGTTCTGACTTCTGTGGAAGCAGTGGCTGCAAATACCATCAGGAAGTGCTGGACTGGCAGGACATTGGATGGATGCTCTTAGGCCACAGAGCTGGAAATATCAGTTGTAGCCACATGGTAAGTCCATTTATGTAATTCCAAATCTGTTCCTCACACGATCTGTGCTCCTCTATTCTGTATCAGCTTGGTGAGGAGGTAGATGAGACTGTTGGGGGAAAAAAAACACTTCAGTTTAAAGCAGAGTAACTGTCCTATTATAAATGATGAAGATAAACCTGTGAGGCTACCAAAGAAATCTTTCTTTGTCTTCCAGTTAATAACTTCAAATGGATAACAAATCTATGCTGTATAATCTGCTTTGAATGGATTTCCTTTGGAACATGTGCTTCTTCCTGAATTACAGAACTGCAATATTTTCACTGCTTCCCAGCTCTGCCATCCCAGCATCTCCCCTGCTTCCCAGCCCTCTGCCATCAGCATCTCCCCTGCTTCACAGCTTCCCAGCCAGGTCAGTGCACTGGGGGCCGGGGTGGGCAGTGGGTTATGGGGTTTTGGGATGCGCAGGGATCCCAAAGGAGCCCTTGTGGAATGGGCCCGACATCCCAGCGTGCTCCCGGTGCCCCGGCAGGGCGGTTTGCCTGGAGAAGCTGTCAGGCAGGATTTGCTGGGTTTTTCACAGCTCTGATTTCTCCATCCCCCGGAGTGCCCTTGCTAAGAGGAAGCATTGATTGCTGCCAGGCAGCACACACACGTGGGAATGTGATTCATTCCGGCCCAGGCCTCAGAATAACTTCTGTGAGCTGTTATCCCTGCTAAAATGAGCCTTTTCACAGTTCTCTATTTCCACCTAGCGCACACACACACACACACAGTAAAATTACAGAGGGAAATAAACTTCCCTTGGCTTGGGAAGAAATTTTGTGTTGTTGTAGGGAGCTCTTTCTGAAGGAATAACAGGTACCTTTCTACTACAATAATTTATATGGAAACCCAGCACCGTGTTTATTTGGTGTCAGTCTAGGGTGAACAGAAACCAGCACAGGCAGCTGGAAACAAAGGTCCTCTCGTCCCATTCCACAATATTGGTGTTAAAAATCTCTGTTCAAGGCCAGATTCCACCACAGGAATCTGGCTAAGAAAATAAGAGCTTATTCAATAAGAAAATGCCGCACTCAGAATGTTTCTTTGCATTAGGATTTTCCCAAGTATCTCGTTTAGCTTTTGTTAATAGGTTAAAGGTAAAAGGGTTTTGGTAACCCTTTTTAAGTGTACCTATTTCCTCTGTTAAATGGGAGAACAGGAGTGCAAAGCCCTATGGATGGGGGCTGCTGGAGAGATCCTATAAACCTGATTATGTCCTAGAGACCTGAGTCATCATTTCATCCCATTGCAAAGTCTCTTATTCTTTCAGTTCAGTTAAACCTGCAAAGAATTCAACCCTTAGAGCTTTAATATTTTTAAAGAGACAGTCATGTCCAGAAGGTGTCTCAAGGTGTTTGTTCCATCAGGCTGGGTTTGATATCCCTATTAAAAATATATATGGCTCAATTGATGAGAAAATCTTCTTCAGAGAGAAGGATTTTTCTTCAGCTTAAAATCTGAACTATAAAATTGAGTACAATAAAGTGAAGAGTTGAGTCATGAAGCAAGGGATAGAAAAGAAAAATGACCATGCACATCTTGTGCTGAAACTGTTTGGATTTATTAGGAAAGGTCCAGCAAAATCCTCTGTTAGGAAGCCAATTAGAATTATTTATTCTATTGAGGGGGTTTGTGCCAGATCTGAAGAAATCACTTGAAGAAGGAAACTTATTTGAAAGCTGCAAACATAAATGTTCTTTTTTTGACCGAGTGATGGAGAGGTGAACAGAAAGGGGTGGCTTGGGGCCTTGCCTTATGGCAAAGAGCAGAAGGGGCTCTGGCAGGACAGGGAGCAATCCGAGCGCTCGGGTTTTGTTTCATTTGTGGCTCAGCACGGTCGGCTTCGCTGCGGGCAGGCCCGGGAGCAGCGGGTGAACAGTGTGGGGACAGCCCGGGCACGGCTCTCTGCCCTCTGCCCAGGGCAATCCTGGCACTGCCGGGAGCTCCGGCCGCTCCCGCTGATCCTTCCCTGCGCCTCCGGGAGCAGGGATGTATCCGGTAACGTGGCACAGGCGAGGGCAGACGTGTTAAAGGTGAAACTTTGCCATGATTGTCCTTACAAACTCTTGGTGCTCCTTTTCCTTCCTGCTGCCGTCACTTACCTCCAGTGGCTGCTGGGTCAGTGTTTGTGTTTGGTGCCGCTGCTTCCTACAGCAGAAACATTTTGTAGCTACAGATTTGGAAGGAGAATAATGCTGTGTTCTAATTTATTTTTGAAAAAGCTGCGCTTAGCAAAGGTTCAGAAAGCGTGGGCCTAGGACCCTGCTGTTGCAGCACTTGATGGGAGGAATCCAGGTAGGCAGGGAAGGGGCAGGTTTCTCTTCCAGCTGTTGTGAGCTCTGCTGCCAGGTTTGGAGCAAGTAGGAGTGGTGCTGTGACCCACGCAGTTGGAGCAGGCAAAGGTGACCTGTCTCTAAAGAAGTGCCACGATGGTGCAGTGATGATCTCCATCTCAGCACTCTGACTCTCTCGGGATGCAGGGACATCCTCTGGTTGATGGGCCTTTCCTGCTCAGAAAACTCCATCCTGGGTCTTCTGGCCCAGTGTCAGAGCAGGGGCAGCAGACAGAGAAATGGGGGTGGTTGTGCACTTTTGTGATCCAGTGTTCTATGAAGCATATTATGCTAAGAAGCATAATCAGTGCCAGAAGTTGAAATTATTTGTCAGTAGCTCAGGCTTTCGCAAGAGCTGTGAATTTGGGTGGAGGTGAAAATCAGTCCCTGTGGTTTTGTGTTCCATTACAGGAATTCACAGCTAGTCCTGGGCTGAGGGCTGACCCTCTCCAGGACTGGGGCTCCTATTTTATTCCTGGGTAGAGGATTGTCCTGGGGGCATGGTTTGGCTGGATGATGGCTGTGATTGCTGTTTGTGGGACACCTATTCAATTTCCAGATGTGACACTGAATTTCTCTATGATTCTGAACCATTGCTGTATGAGCTTTATCGATAAAATGCTTGATCATCCAAAGTAGGAAACAATAAATGATCGTTCAGCAGACTTGGAAGATGGGTGCAATTAGTCAGATAGACAAAGCCAGGCCTTTCATCATTCCATTTCATCATGATGGGTTATGATATGAAATAAAAACCACTAGAATTTCAGTCACTCATAGATCCTTTTCTAGAAATACTCTGTAAGAGAATTTTCAAACCCATGCCTTTACCAAGCACCACATAATGAGGTAATAGCAAGTGCTGTTTCATGTATAAAATGAGAGATTCAATGTTTCAGCTCCAGGAGAAACAGATTCTATCCACAGAACCTGAGGTGTGTTGAGCTCGGTGCTGTCCGCAGCAAGCAGAGCTTTTCCGTGTCAGCTCTTGTAACTCACCTTACAAACTCAGTAAGGCACAGCAATCCTCAGTGCCAAGGCTGGAATCTTCCAAGGCTGAGGTCACAGAGCTGCAGAAGCTCAGGTCCCTTTGCCAGTGGAGTGGGCTCTGTCTGCACCACTCGTTGTTTTATTGTTCTCCTCTCCTTGCAGGCACACTAAACCCACCACAGTGGATTTGAGTAAAGCGGGGATTCCTTGGTGTTTGCCCCTGCTGTTTCTAGAGAACGGGGTCTCCTGGGGGGCATTAGGAGTGAACTCCCTCTCTCCAGTCTTGGAAATGCTGGATCACATCTACCTTGAGCCTCTGATTCATTTTGACACCACCTTCCATATTCCTGCCTTAAAGGTCCAAGCTGCTCCTTTGGCAGCGCCATCTGCCAACCGCGAGTGTCGGTGCTGAGGAGAGTGACAGGCGGGACAGGTTAATGTGCTCTTTATCAACTGAGCCCAAGAGATGCTCTTGAGAAGAGACTGGGGAGATTCACCATAAGCATTCCTGAGTCTGTCAAAAGCTCAGCTTAAGCTTCCTCTCAAACAGAGTCAGCGTGGTCGCTGTCATAGCTGAGGAGTGCAGGGGGACCAGGGGGTGCCAGGTTTTCCTGTCACTTAGCGCTACTCCATCGATGAACCTGACTGCAGAATCTGCAAAGGTGCCCTCCAGACAGAACTGGTTTCACAGGACCTCACTGTCCAGAGAGCTCCAAGAGAGGTACTTTGTGTTTTTCTCATCTCTGTTTCTGGAGCTGAAAAACAGACAAAGGAATTTTAAAGTATTTGGAAAAAACCCAGAGCAAGCTCTGTTTATTCCATGTATGTCCACAGTGGCACTGCAGCTTTAGCTGGAGTGTTTGGCATAGTAAGATTGGTATGGATACCAAGAGGGAGAACAGGGTTGATTGGGATAAGGAGCAGGAAGGATAAGTGGCCCACAACTCTCGATGAGGAACATCTCCAGGAGCAGCGGTTCCCTGTTTCCCCCCAGCTGAAGAGCTTGGGGTCGGCAGCTGAAGTTACCACGGGCCAGTTTGAGAAATGAGAGGTCCTGAAGCCACTGAACGTGGCACCTCAGACTGCTGCTGGTGCAGGCAGCTCAGGAATGCCAAACAATCCATCAGACATTCATGGGCAGGGGCAATAGTCACTAAACAGAATCCTCTGCCATGGCCCAGTAAATTCCCAGTAAGAAGGGAAGTGTAGCCTGGGAGAGACCAGGCCAGTCCTCACAGTCAGGTGATTTTATCCCTGAACTCTCCTGCTCTCTCTCAGGAGCCAGTTCTGGACTCGTCCCTGGGCTGGGCAGGGGCAGTCTGTGCCTGTCTGTTTTTCCATGCTCCTCGTGGCTGCCTCTTACTGCTCTGGTTTAGGGTGCTAGAGGATGGCAGGTGAATTACAGCTTTTGTGCTGGAAAACACATTTTTTATACTGAGCAGAAAATAGTCCATCTGTTGGGGGGGAAATAATTGTAATTTACCTAAACACTCCGAAAAGGTACTTTCTCTACAATATGTCTGTTTGTCTGGATTCCTCTGACTTTGGGAATATGCAGTCACAGAATCATTTGGGTTGGAGAAAATCCCTCAAGATCCCTGGGTCAAACAGTGAAACATTAAATGGGCTTGGGCTGCCTACAAAGAAATGATTGCCTTGGGTCTTGGCAGTGCTGCCCTTCAGGCTGTTCAAAGCTGAGCCCAGCTCAGGGTGGTGTGACACATCATCCTGGAAAAAATTTCATATGTCTCTTCAGGCCACTTTCTGGCCTTGCAGAGATCATAACGCACTTTTCTTCCCCTTTTAATCTTTCTCCTTGCTGGCAAGGAAATGAAAGGAGGGAGAGATGATGTGAGAGGAGCTCAGTGAAGGGCACTGGCAGAGTTCCTCGCTCTGCCCTTTGCAATGAGGAGGGGGAGCATTGCCCAGCAGGCAGGAGATGGAACTGGTGGGGATGCCTTGTGAGGAAGGTGTAAGGAATGAATATGTGTAGAGGCCAAGTGAGTGCTGAGGGTGGATCCTGGAGATGCACAAAGACATTCTCCCAGCCATGGGAAGAAGCGGTTTCTCACATTCCTGGGGATATCAGGGTGGCTGTAGCTGCTGTTCCCATTGGGACTCTCACCCCAGGGCTCAGGCCATGGCCAGCAATGATTTCTGCCAGGTTATGGGGATTGCTGGATGTCTCCTTTGCTGCTCAGTGATGCTCAGCAGTCTCAGTTCTGGTCAAAACAATTTTGTAGTGGGAACTACAAGGCATGGAGACAACTGGAGCGGTTTTCACAAGGACGTCTCTCCCTCATGAATGAAGGGTGCAATCCCAGCAGGGCAGGGGCAGCTCTCCCTGCCTGAGTTTCCTCTCAGGACCTGAATGAGCCTCAGTGTTTGGCAAGAGAGGGGCTCCAGTGAACTGTCTCCTTTCTCCTCTTATTGGAGTCCCAGCTGCAGACAGAAATAAGCAATGAGGAGAAATAATTGTTTCGAATTACTGAAAATTAATCTTGATCACAGCCTCCAAAGCAAGAGCCACGATCTTTGCATTTGCATTCTCAGGAGAGCACGAGAAGTCACTGCCAGGCTGCAGTGCTGGTGGTGTCTCAGCGAGCAGGAAATGGGGTGCCTTGGCTGCACTGCTCATAAGCACTGGATCCAGTATTCCTGGGTGAATTTCCAGGCACCAGGCGCATCAGTCCCCATCCTCAGGAGAGGCTTCCAGCTCCCCAGCTGCTGTCCTGGCAGCGATCCGTGAGCTCTGGGACACCAAAGGTTTGCAGCAGCCCGGCTGACCCTGGGGAATGTGCGGGGCTGGTGGCTGCCCTGGGCAGGGCGAGGAATCCCTGCTGCTCACAGGTGGGAACTGGCCGGGCACAGCAGGGAGGAGCCAAGGGAAAGGGACACGAGCTGGGGCAGAACAGAGCAGGCTGAAGGCAGCAGCTGCTGGGGGAGCTGAACCAGAGGCAGCCCGGGCAAGGCAGAGGATGGCAATGCCGAAAGGTGAGTGTGCCAAGCCTTGCCAAGGGCAGAAAGCAAAAGTCCACACAAGCAAGAGACAACAGAAGCCGTGAAGATAAAAAGACTCTTTAATTTGCCTTTTAATCACAAAATGAATGCTTTGCCTTCCAAGAGGCCTTTGTTTATCCCTGGGCTTCTCAGTCCTCATCCTGGAATATCTGAAAGGTCTTGGACCAAAGCAGAGCAGTGTTTGAGCTGCCAGGAGCAGCACCTCGCCTTGGGTGAGCTGATGGGGGTGAGGAAGTGTCCACAACCCTCCCTCTGGAGGGGCTGAGGTGAGGGTGGCCAGGGATACTGGGATTCAGGCAGCTCTTCCTGTCACACCAAGGCCCTTCCCTTCAATCAGAACTGTTTGTTCCCGTGAGATCAGATTGTTGCAGTGCCCACACCTGGTGAGACAATGCCCGAACAATATTTCTATTGTCAAATCCTCCAGTTCATCATTCCTGCCAGCTGGACTGGTTGGGATGTGGGAAATTCCTTAGCGATGGAGGTCATCTGCCTGACCCGCCCGGCAGCCAGCCCGGAGCATCCCTCCCTGGACAATCCGCGTTGCTCCCGACACATCCCAGGCATCAGCAGCGGCTGGAGAATAAAGGGAAGTGCTGCAGCTCGGGCAGAGCTTTGGGAGCCACGCCCGGACTGCCGGGGGAGCTGTTCCTCAGTGCCGCAGGAGCCAGCTGGAGCTCCTCAGCCAGGCGGGAGTGGGCTCCTGATCCCAATCGGGCACAATCAGAGCCTTCCTCTGAGCTCAGCCGGCTCGGGCCGGGCGCTCAGCCGCCTTTCATTGCGGACCGAGGGAAGGGCTCGGGCCCGGAAGCGCCTCCCGGTGCTGCCGGATAATCGGAACCTGGCCCGGCTGAGCCGCAGCCGGGCTCGAGCTGAGTCTCCCGGCTCTGATCCCGTGGCTTTCACCGCAGGTTGCGCAGGCGGGGATGGCTTTGTGCAACGGGAGCGCGGCTTCCCGGGAGCGGCTGTGCCTGCTGCCAGGGATTCCAGCAGGCTCCGTGCCTGCAGGCTTGGCCTCATCCCTGCCCGGAAATGAGGATGGGAACCAGCCTTTTCCTCCTCTCCTTCCACCTCTGCTCAGCTCAGCAGCTTTCTAAGCAGCTCTTCCAGTTCTTACCTTGCACACGGCGAAGATTTGTCTGGATTGTCCCAGCAGCCTTTAAATATCCTCGGGATCCTATGTGCCCTCCTGTCAGGTGGTGCAGGGAACAGGCAATTCCCAGGGAGGTGCACAGCTGGAAAGATCATACACACGGCTGGGCTTTGGCTCACCTCTGTTCTACCTCACTTTGCTTTGATTCCACTTCTGAAAGATCAGGACCTATCAGGAAGATCTCAATTAGCACAGAGGCTGATCCAAGAGCACTGAAAAGTGGGAATAAGACACTCGAACTCCAGGAAGGGCTCTTCCCTTGTGTGCCAAGGGCAAAGAGAGCTCCAGCAGTAATTCCTGCTTTGGTGGCATTTTACAACGTGTGTTTTCTACAGGGGAAGGCTGGAATAAAAGCAGCTCCGTGTTTAGATCATGTTGAGAGCTACTCGTGAGTCCTGTCACCTCATTTCACAGCTCCAGCTGCCCCAGTTGTACCGGGGGAAAGAACAAGATGAAATTGTTTTTGCCATTATCTGTGTGACAACAACGTGTGCCATGCAAATGTCATGAGCAGAGGTGACCTCAGGCTTTGGTGTGAGGAGCAGAACAGGTTGGATTTAGGGTATCCTAATGGGATTAGAGTGAGACAAAATATAATACGAGCAGAGGAGCAGGTGGATCCATCCAGGGATTTCTGTAATGGAAAGCTAAATATGCAAAGGTCGGGCATCGGATTTAATTTATCACTTTCACCTTCCTGCTTTGGAGACCCAGTCAGTAGCACGGTCTTGGCCAGAGTTTTAAGACGAAAACGCCATCGGGTATTATTAATCCTACCTACATTTAATTGCCTGAAAGAGGGAAAGGAAAACCACGTTGTTTATCTTTGTTTTGAAGCCTGCAGCCATCGCGGCTGTTTTGCCTCGCGCACATTGGGATCGGTGGATGGGACGGTCTGGGAAATGAACACCAGAAGCTTCTGGCCATCCCTCTCTGCTGCTCAGGGAACACAGAGCGAGTTCTCTCCCGCGGGGACCGGCCCTGTCGGCTGCCAGCGCCAGGCACAGCCGGGCACTCCCATCCCGCTCCTTCCTCCTCCCGGCGGGGCCGGAGCCGAGCCCGCGGGTCCCGAGCGCCCGTGGGGGCCGTCCCTGCGCTGCTGCCCCGCCCCGAGCGCCGGGACCGGAGCTGCTCCTCCGAAAGAGAGGGCAGGGCAGCGCATGGAGCGCGGGCATCCCCGGGGAGCCGCCTCAGCCCGAGCTCCGGACACGGGAGGAGCCCCTGGATCATCCCCTGCTCGGGCCTGGGCATCTCCAGCCCTTCAGTTCCGCAGGGCCGAGCAGCTCCGGGCGTGTTCCCGGTGCCTCGGGAGCGGCCGGAGCCACGGGCGGGGTCAGGCAGTGAGCTGGAGGCGGCAGCACAGAGCGGGGCTGGGATAACGGGATAGCACATGGCTGGGATAATAAGGAAATGCGGATTGGCTACACGTGCCTTCGCTCCAGGGGAGCCTTCCAGCCTTTTTATCCCACGTGTGGTTTTTGCCAGTCTGAAGCAGTTCTCAGGGCAGGATCAGAGGTGTGAGAGCTCCGTTCCCTGTCAGCCCCTGTGGGGATGTCCACAGTGAAATCCACAGCCCTGTGAGCTGAGATTAATAAATGGAGCATTTGTCTGGTCTCAGAATCGGAGTCTTGAATCCTGTGGGGTTTTTTGGTGGGGCTGAAGGTGTGGAGGGCTCAGGGACCAAGTGCTGGGTCTGGCCGGGCCGAGGGCTGTGGAACAGCGACTTGAGCCCCGTGTTCTGGGAGTGCAAAGCGAGACTCGCCCGGGCCGTGAGCACGGAGCCCAAATCCCGCATTTTGGGGCTCAGGGACGGAGCCCAAATGCTGCGAGCGAGCGCTCGGAACACGGAGTCCCGGCCCGGCGCTGTCCGGGCCCGGCCCCGGGCTCAGGGGGCGCCTTCGGGGCTGAGAGCAGCGGCCGAGCTCCGGCTGCTCCCGAGTCCTCCCGCAGCGGGACACCCGCGGGGCCTCTCGGCGGGGCCCGAGCGCCGCAGGGTGTTTGTGTTCTATCCGCCTACAGCTTTCCCTGTTTCCCGTTTATTTCCCTATTTCCCTGTTTATTTCCCTGTTTCCGCAGCCGGGAGCGGCCCCGCGCGGGAAGGGCCGGGGGCGGGGCCTCAGGGCGGGGGCGGGACCGGGCTCAGGTGCTCGGGGCGGGGCCTCGGGGCGGGGGCGGGGCCGGGCTCAGGTGCTCGGGGCGGGGCCTCGGGGCGGGGGCGGGGCCGGGCTCAGGTGCTCGGGGCGGGGCCTCGGGGCGGGGGCGGGGCCGGCGCAGGTGCTCGGGGTTGGGCCGGGCGGGGCCGGGCAGGTGCGCGGGGCCCCAGGGCGGCTGCGCGGGGCGGGGCCGAGGGGGATTTAAGACCCGGAAGTCGCTCCCGACGCCATTTGCTCCCCAGCGCTCGAAGGTGCCGGCACGGGCCGGGCTCCCCGACGGGGCCCAGGTGAGGCGCGGGAGCCTCGGCTTCCCACTCCTGCTTCTCTCTAACCCTTCTTTCCTCCCTTCCTTTCTCCCGCTTATCTCCGTCTCCTCCCCGCAAACCCCCCTTTCCTCTCCCCCGTTGCTCTTCTCTTCCTCCCCTGCACCTGGCTCTTCCCCTGTCCCTCCTCCTTGCACACCCGACCCTCCAGTGTATCCCTCCTCCTTCCTCCTCCTTCTCAGCCCGCTCCTTCTCCCCTCCTGAGCACCCCCAGCCCTCCTTCCTCCCCTCTCCTTGCCCCGGGCACCCAGCCTGAGCGCCCCCCATTCCCGCTCGGCCTTTGCCACCTGCACCTCCCTCTCGTGCTTCCCTCCCAAGGCCGAGCCCGCTTCTGTTCCTCTTTCCCGCTCTCCCTGCACTCTGTGCCCCTGCTGCCCTCCGCTCCTGCTCCCTTCTGCCTCCCTGTGCGCTGTCTCTCGGCCCTTTCCCTCCGTGTCCCCGTGTCCCCTTCTCCCCTTGGTCTCTGTTTGCCCTTGGCAGAGAAGCCGCGAGGTTCGGGGCGCCGGATAATAAAGCCCCGAGGGCCGGAGCCGGCGCCCCTGCTTTGAGTCCCCAAAAGGGGCCGGAGCCGCTGTGCGGGTCCCCCCAGCAGCTGCCAACACCGCCCTACACTGCCGGGGTTCCGGCTTTCCCTTCATCACACCGGGCCGGGGCTGGGGGGTCAGGGGGGCCCCTCCTCAGGAGGGGTCTGGGGTGGGGTAGCGAGGGTTGGGGGGCTGGGGGGGTTTGGGAAGGGCCCCCTCGTTAGGAGGGGGTCCCGGGTGGGGAGGGGGGGCATTTAGGGTGGGCCCCCTCCGGAGGAGGGGCCCCGGCGGGGGGCGGGGCCTCTCCGGAGGGGGTTGTCCCGGGTGGGAGGGGCTGGGGGTGTCCGCCCCCTAAGCCCCTCCCGCCCCGGTCCCTCCCCTCCGCGCACCTGCCCGGCCCCGCCCGGCCCAACCCCGAACACCTGCGCCGGCCCCGCCCCGGCTCTTGGCCCGCTCCTGGCCCATCCCGTCCCGTTCCTGTCCCGCCCCGCGGGTGCCGCTGTCCCGGGGGTCTCGCTCGGGATCCCCGCTCGGCGCTGTGCGGGCCCCGGCCCGGCCCGGGCGCTCTCGGCGGGGCCGCTCCGAGCCCGGGGCGCTGCGGCGGGGCCGGGCCGGGAGCCGGAGGTTCGCGCCCGGGTCCCGCTCCGGCCGCTCGGGGCCCCGGGCACGGTCCCGCTCCGGCCGCGGGGAGCCAGGGCTCTGCCGGTGCCGGGGCGGCCCCCGGGGCCCCGAGCGGAGCCCGACGCGCCGGGCCGGGCTCTGCCCGTGGCCCCCAACGCGGGGTTCGGGCTCCGCTCCGAGCCCCAAACGCGGCTCCGCCGCCGGCCCCAGAGGCAGCTCCGAGTCGCCGGCTCTGAGCTCTCCGCGGGGCCAAAGGCGGCCCTTAGAGCTGAGAGGCTGCGACTGACGCTGCCCGAACGAGCCCGCTCTGAACACCGAAACACCGCGGCTGGGATTTACTTCAAGCCCCCCGAACGCGAGGCTCTGTGAAGCCAAATCCCCAGAAGGCGGGACTCGGTCTCTGCCTCGAGCCCCTAAAATGCACAACTTGCTCTCTGTGAGCCCGGATGCTCGCTCTGAGAGACCGGGCTTTCACGTCCCGAAATCTCAGCTCGGTTCATCGCTGTCTGCACTTGGCCAGCGCAGCCTAGCTTTGAGAGTCAATCGGCGGTACTCGGGCTCTGGAGCCTGGACTCGCTCGCTCGGACCGAAACCCCGAAACCAGGGCTCAGTCTCTGTGCCTGAAGCCCAAATCCAGGCCGGACGTGAGCCCGCTGCTGTCAGAGTCCAAAACGCAGGATTCGGTCTCTGCTTTTAAGCTCTGAGCCTGAATTTTGAGCCCCTCAAACGCGGCACTCGCCGCCTTCTGTGAAGCCCCAAAGTGATGGGGTGAGTCTGGTTCTGAGCTCCCCAAACACAGCCAAGGGTCTGTGTGAGCCACAGCTGCAGGAGCGGGGCTCAGCTCCGAGCCCCCGAAGGCAGCGCCGGCTGTCTCTGGGAGCCGCAGCAGCCCTGAAGCCCGGCCGGCAGCTCCGCACCAGCAGCAGCATCGGGAGGGGAATCGGAGCCATTTCCCTGGCTCCTGAGGCAAAGCGTATGAAGCAGGAGGCTCTGAAAATCAATCAAAACTTGCTTCTGTATCGGTTTCAGCTGGGACTTCTCATTTCTCCTACTTTCAACTCGGTTATGATCATCAGCAGTGGCTTAGGATCGGCTTCTCTCTGCACTGCGCGGCTCCGGGGCTGTCCTTAGGCACAGGGAAACCCGTCCTGCTGCTTCCCGGGGAATCCGGGCTTGGCACATCCCAATAAAACACCATCGTCAAAGCCAGGAATGCCACACGAACTTTATTTGATAAAACACGATGAGAGAGAGCCCCGAGCCGCAGACCTGGGAGCAAACAAATCCCGTAGAGCAGTCAGCTCCCGGCTTCTCTGACAGCCAGGAGTGGCCCCGGCTGTGCAGCTGCCCCAGGGGCTTCTGATCAGGAGAAGATTAAAAAAAAAAAAAGAAAAAAAAAAAAAAAGAAAAAAGAAAAATTTACAAAAAGACAGGAAAGCACCGAGGTCACGTGAGAGAAGAGGGGGGGGGAAAAAAACCCACAGCAGAAAATAAATATTAAAAAAGGGGGAATGAAAGGGGGAAAAAACAGTCAAAAGGAAAAGAGAAAAATGAAAATAAAGAGCCTAAAATAATAAAGTAGGGGTGCAGAAGAAGCGAAATGCAGATTGAACCCTTCCATGCACACAACAGGCAGCTGGGCAGGGGGTAAAGCTGATGAAGCAGCAAAACTGACCCTCAAAGCACTCTCTAAATAACTAAAAGCCAAACCAGCAAACAAAAAGCCCCAACCAAATCCCCACCCAATCCCTGCTGGATGCAGGAGCCAGTCTGAGCTGCTGGAACCCGACCGAGACAGAAATCCTGCAGGGGCCCCTCCTGTGGCACTCGGCCCAGGTGGGAAAGCCCTGCCGAGCCCCCCGGGCCTTGGGCGAGTTCCCGGTGACCTTTGGGAGCAGAGAGTGGGGCAGGGGCTGGGAATGAGCTGCTGCCATGGAAGGGCTCCCGGTGTTCCGGGAGAAACCGCTCCTCTCTCGGCTCCCAGCTCTCCTTGCCTTCCATGTGCAGCGTCTGGAGCCGGTCTGCACCTGGGGGGAAAAGGTGTGCAGGGAGCTGGGCACACCTCGGGCACGGCCTTCAGCCCAGGGCTTGCATTTCCATCTCTCCCCAATCCACTCCTCAGAGCCAATTAGGTGCCTAAATAATTAGCAATTCTAACAGAGCTGACACACAATCCCCTGGAAGGGGCAGCCCCCAGTCTGGGACACCTGCTCTGGTTCTTTTCCGGCTGTTTCCCAAGGAAAATGCTGCCCTTTCTCATAGTGCCACAGATGCCCATTTTGAGGTGATGGAAATGAGAGACAACTCAGGGAAACAGGAAAGGCTTAAGGAACTTAAGGCTTCAGCTGCACCAGCAGTGATGGAGAAAACCTACAGCTCCTTCTTGTGTTTAGGGACCGGCCAGAGCAGCAGGAGAAGCTTGGTTTCTGTTCTGTACAGGGACAATTGTGTTGTAATCCCTTTGTGCTCGTCTTCAAGTGAATGTGTCACGTGGTGGTGCCAATATTCAATGGAGGGAATAGCTCCTGCTCTTTTTCCCCTATTCAGTGCTGTCCTTACCTCAATCTGAAGTGCCGGTGCACACTGGAGGATGGAAGGATGCACACTCCAAGGATGAAAGCAGGACTCCTGAGGCAGATGGATGGCCCTGGTGCTCCAGGTCTGGGTGCACAGCACCCACGGCACTTGCTGAAAAAGATCCAGCTTTCCATTTGTCAAGCACTTTGTAAATGTTCTGCAGAGAGCTGTGGCTGTGCCTCCTCAAATATCTGGTTAATAACTACTGCGTTTTGGGGTTTTTTAAACTGTGTTTAACAGAGTTACCAACACACCTACCCACCTGTCCTCCTGCTCCTTCTTTTCCTTTTCAATGATTTTAAGCAGGTGACTTTTCCATCTCAGTATCAAGGTGACATCAGGATCTGCTTTGGCTGTTGTATTTAATGTGTTAGGAGTGACCTTCCACCTCCATTCAATTCCGTGGGATCTGCTTTCCCAGCAGGGCCATTTATGATCGCTTGTCTTGGATTTTATGTATTGCTTTCCATTGTCTATCTCAGACATTTCCATGCTTGCACTGAATAAAAAGTGGCAAGAAGTGATGGAATGTGTTGTTAGAAACACTTTTGGCGATGCCTGATTGCAGAAATGTTACTTGATGAGCCACAGGCCGTCCTGGGGGGCACTTTGGGGTGAGGAGGGGACGGTGCCCAAGGTGTGTCATCTTTGGCTCTTCTTCTCAGCAAATGGAATGAGCCCCAATGTTTTGCATAAACCAAGTACTCAGTGAGACTCAGGGGACACCTGGTCCTGGCCCCTGTAGCTGACAGGAGGCTGTAGCCAGGGAGGGATTTGTCTGTGCCCAAACAACAAGATTTTATAATCCCAGGGTGAAGGAAGCCTTGTCACTGCTCTCTGTTGCTCTTCAGCAGGACCACACAAGGCCAAACCAAACCTCAGTCCAAGGGAAAAGGACTAAGGAAGTGCAGAATCACCTTTTCTGCTTCAGGACAGCATCTGCAATAAACTGAATCAGTAAGGGTTTTAATAATTTTGGGAGCTGTTGGCTGTAGGGTGTGTGAGAGCTCTGATTTCTGTGTTCATTTAGTTGTCTTCAGAGTTATAGAAAGACTGAAGCAATGACTGCTTCAAGATTGCTGGGTCTGCCTCATTTCTGCAAAAGGCTATTAAGGTTGTGGGGCTTTTTTTAAATCTTCATTTTGTTTATGACAAACAGTGCAGCAGAAAACATCTTTCTCCTACAGGTTTATCAGTCTTTTAAGCAACTGAATCTGATACTTCATCTTTGCCCTTGCCATGAATAGGAGGCAAAACAGAGAATTTGTTTCTTTAGGATTCTTTGGGAACACCCAAAAGCATGTCTGGGGCTCACCTCGTTTTTCAAGGATCAATGACAAATGCACAAGTGTCATTTGTTTCCTGCTCTTCTATCATAAACTTCCTTTTATAATTTTTGTGTCCTGTGCCAGCAAAATTGAGTATGTCCAGAAAACAAATGCAATGCAGTGGAAGAAAAACTCCAAAGGTTGTGAAGTTAACCAGAATGTGGGATACTGGTGCTTCAGTTACACAGAACTAACAGGAACAGCAATTGACCTGACTCTTCTTTGTGCACCATTAGCTTTTCTGTAGGGAGGCAAAAGGGGCTGGAAAGGCAAGTGTCTCAAATGTAAACCTGGGAATATTCCCTGGCAATCACCATTAAGGTCAGTTCTTTTATTTTTGCCAGGACAGATGTGCAATAGTCAATGCTTGTTACTAAGAAATGTCTCTTCTTATTTAAAGCCAGAATATTCTCACTTGGCCACTGGAAGTTTCCACCCAGCACGGAAATGCAATTAAATCCAAGTGTAAGCAGTGTCCAACCCCCATGCAGGAAATGGATGTGCAAGCTTTAGGACTGCACGAGGGAAGGAGAGGGTATTTGCATCTCAGCTGGAAGAGATCCTCAGGTGGATCTTTTATTGCTGCTGTCACCCCAGCAAAGAGAGCTGCTCTGAGCAGGTTTAGTGCTGACAACACCTCAGAACAGCCCACTGCACGTACACATGAACATGTCCTCCCTTTAGGGCAATCTGGCCCTTTACCAACCTCCCAATGGCCATGAAAATAAACTGCAATGCAAATTATGCTGAAAAAAAAAAATCAAAGGATGAGAGTAAAACTCCTGTCTGTGGAATTCCTGATTTGTGCTTGCGGCCATCTGGCGTTGCTGTCCCTGGGGACAGTGACCTTCCCCTCCTCCCTCTGTCGGTGTTTCATTCCCTTACCTCTTTGGTTGCCACACTGGCATTTAAATGAGGCCTTCTGGCTTTTGACTCCTTTTTCTTTTCTTTTTCCTCTATTTCTCTCGGTGTGGAAGTGTGTTGGAACAGAAATTTCCATCACAGCAGCATATCTGCAAATAGAAACGTAACAGTGTCTCACTCAGTGTGGGCGAGCACCTTCAGCTCCAAGGAGCTGTGGAGAGCAAGAGCTTGGTCCCTTAAGGAAACACGGAGTCCCTGAGACAAGAAAATACAGACAAATGCTATGGTCAGCCCTAAGCAGGAAGATTGAAAGCCAGTGACCTAGAACCTGCCATCATCATGTTCATAATTTTAATGTAGTTATGGTGTGATAACGCAAAGTTGGAGTTTAGAGAGTTTAGACATTCTGCTGAGGCTGGTGACGTTACTCAGGGGGTTTTGTATCGGTCTGATGTGTCTGAGCAGGATCAAGAACTAAAAGGAAAATTTCACAGAAACATTTGAAGACAGATTGCTCCAAAAACTGGTGCTTCTTCCAGGGGACAAAAGATGGAACGTTTTTCTGTTGAATTCCTCTCAGAAAGCACAGCCCTACTAGCTCAGCTGTGGGAAGGGTGGATATGATACACCATGGAAAGAGACAACACCAGAAAGGTAAAAAGGTTCATCTCCCATCCTCCCCTGAACACACTCTAAGGAAAACATTTCAAACAATGGAATAGAGAAGAATTGGTTCCTGCCTCTGGAGTTCAGTTCTCCATTTCATCCAAGTGCTAATTGGGATGACTGGTGGTGCTATGCAATCCTTATTAGAGGATACTCCCCCTTACAAAGCCACCACACATCGTGTGGCAGCAGCCTCACAACCTCTGCAAAAGGCAGGTCCAGCACAGAGCTGATCTGGAACAGGAATCACCTCTGAGCACAGGAGACAGGAGCTGCTTTATCAGCCATGCTGCCTCTGTGGGTAAATTCATGGCCTTTCTCATTGCATTGAATTGCAGTGTTGTGCAGGTCTCATTTTTGAAGAGTGACGGTGCAGACAGTGGTTTAAATGGTACAGTGTGTTTATCAACATGTGGTACTGCATTTACATCCCTGGAGTAAAAGAATTGGCACATATATAATATGTTAGAGGAGGGCAGCTGTACAATGAAGTCATACAAATATGTAAAAGTTACACTGTTCACAAAAAAAAAATAAAAAATGGAAGAACTGCCATTATTGTCAATAAATATAGAACAGGAGAATCTGCACCTCATCTGTCAACATCTAAAGGTCAGAGCATTTTCATCCTGGAAGTGCTTCCAAGATGGATCCTCTGAGGATTTACAGAAGCATGCTGAAGCAAAATGCAAGCTGTATTTGGGGTGAAAGGACAAAAGAAGGAACTAAGCCTCACCTAGTACCAGTTCTAGATCTCAGACAGATCTGGTGAAGCCCCAGTTGTGCTGCAATCCTCTTTCTGCACGGCCTGACGTGGTGCTTTGTGGCTGGCTGGGAACTGCTCCCTCTGGGCTTTGATTAAAACACTGTGCAAGGCAGCAGAGACTCTTCTCGACACTCCTGAGTTATTCCTGTTCTGCTGGAAGCTGACATTCCACTGACAACCAGCTCATACCTGCTTTATACTCGCAGCTTTTCAGTTTCTCATCTTAGGGACAAAGACCAGAGCAATGCTTCCTTTTTTTTCCCCCCCTAGTTTATGTTCTTTGTTGATTTGTGAAAACATCTCTCAGGATAGTTGATAACTTTTGGCTTTGTATTGCAGGCACAGTTTTTCTCCTGCTATCAGCTCCTCCAAAGCCTGAAAGATTAACTTTATTTTTTCCCCTCACTTGCTAACAATGTAGGTTGCCTTCCTGCTACTCACTTAGATGGCATTTCTGCCATGTTGGATAGAAAGGAATAAAAAGGGAAGAAAGCAGCAAGAGGCCCCCAAACTGCCGCTGGTTCCTATTTTAGGCACTTCACATTGCAAAGAAATCAATTCCTGTAACTCCCATCCTGGGAACACCTAAAATCTGAGGCTCATCTAAGCTCCACTGAACGAGACTTAGAGAGTGTAATTTTAATGCCCTTTTAGGATTGAGACATAGGCTGAAATGATATGAATCTAATTGTTTTCAAGTCCCCTGATGCATGAGCCTTGATTTTTCATGTGATATCAAAAAAGTTGTCATTCATCTTTACTTCTTTCTTTTGCCCTTTAGCCAATTAGACACTACAAACTTCAAATTCCAGAACTGCAGCTTTTTGCCTTAATTTAAGGTCAACAAAATTATGCTGCAGCCTCTGACTGTTTAGTAGGGGTTATTGCATGAAATGACTGACACAAGTGCTCAGGCAGAGTGAGATAAAGGCAAATCAAAGCATTCATCTGCAACTTTTCACCTTTCACAAATCATCTTGGAAAAATGCAAATCACCCCACACTGTAGCTCACTTGTCTCTCAGTTTCTGCCCCATTAAACAGCGTCGTGTCCCTTGAAGTCTCTTCCAGTTTCTTACACTTGGAAGTTCAGTTTACTGTAACAGCAATTTTCCTAAAGGTATATCAACACAGATGAATGGGCAGACCCCTAATGCATGGCTTAAAACCATCTTTTATACAATATTGCCCTCTATGGGAGCCCCAAGAGGTAACAGATCTACAACAGAAATACGGACGCTGCTGCTCTTTGGTCCTATTAAATTTTTTTGGCATAGTATCTACTTTCCTAAAACACTCCTCTTTAACATAAAAGCTTTATGCCACCAGGAGAAATCAACCTACTATCCTCTCATCATTTATTTCTTTCAAGCCTGCACTTCAAATTGTTTAACAGGTATGTCTACTACTGGTATTTGCATTTAGGTGACCATTCCAGTTCACAGAAGCCCTGCTGCTCTAAGTGTGTCAGCATTTCAGGCACACTTAAAACCAGCAAATGAACAAAACTTAGACCCAAAGTGCCACATCACTGGGATGGGTAGGCAAACAGCGTTTGGAATATTATTTCTCAAGTGCCCCAAAGTCTTCTGAGAGCAAAGATGCCACTCCAAAATATCACGGCAGGTATTTTGAAATGTAACCTGCTGAACATTAGGAAAGCAGGAAAGTAGGAATGAGCAAGATAAAGAGGTACAATGGTTAAGTACCAAGTTCTTATTCACTTGGAGTGAACTATTCCATCCATGCTTTTCTTTCCTCATTTTAATTAAGTCACCTTTGTTTTCTTTCCATGAGAAAAATATATTGTAAAAAAAAACCCCTCACTCAAAAGATGATTGGAGAGCAATCATCACTGGGCATTGTTCACCTGGAACTGCACTGCATATTCCAAACAAAAACCCAACCATTCCTTCAGCTACCATCCTGATATTTTAATGTTAGTGCTGAAGGTCTGTAAGCAATTCCTACCTCAAGAAAAGGGAATCAACAGTAGTTAGACATTAAAAGCATTGCTTTAGCTTATTAATTCTGTTCCAGCAGATGTTGTAGAGAGATTGCACATCTCTAAAGAAGCCCAGTGCAAAGTAAATATAACATCATGATCTTGATTTCCTTGTCAGACTACAGCATTTTCAAGTCTTTAGCCTCCCTTTTGCTGAACCCAGGTCTGTGTGGGTTATTTTTAATTTTGTTTTGAAGCACAGCCTAGTCACATCAGTCTAAAAATAGACCTTAGGGCATACTTCCACTTCCCATTTCAGGATTTCCCACCCTACTGGAGCATCAGCATGAAACCTCCTCCTAAAGCACTGGATAAAGCGGAAAACAAATTATAACAGGGCGACCTAAAATTTCTTTTAAAAACTTGCTAGGAGGTGAAACAAAACACTGTACAACAGGATGAATTCATTACAGTAATTCCAGAACACCGGTTTGGTGGCGCATTAGTAACCGATTTTTCACTTGGAGGGTTCCTTAAGTTTTAAATGATGGTATATAAAAAGCTCTGCTTGTGCAAGCTAACCTAGAAAAAAAGTCATCCTTAGAATGCAATGGAAGCTTGATATCTAGATGGCAAGGACAGAAGAGCAAAAAGAGAAAGAGAAATGTTCTTTGTAGTTCCTCCTTTGAAACTACCATTCCTGGTTTCACCTTTTATTCAGAAATGGATTAGAGTATTAAAAGAGTCTCTGTAGACATGTTAAAGGGGACTCCCACTGGAGCTCTGGTCTAATTAAGCTGCTTTATGAATCATTCCAGTTTGACTAACCCAAAATGTCTTTTAAAAAAATATCACTTAATACATCAAACCGAGAGTTCAAGCCCCTTTGTTTTCCATAATCAAAGAAGAAGCTCTTGGGTTTGAGATTTGTAAGCTATCACTGCACTTTATGAATGATCCTCTTTACGATAATTGCTTTGCCAGCAGCTGACCTGCACTGCTCTTTAGGAGAAGCCCCCTTTCCCCTGCCCATCTCAGCAGCCCTGCTACAGCTCAGACACGCAGCTGAGGTGACAGCAGAACGCTGGTGTTACCCAGAGACAACAGTCCCAGCCCATGGAAACCATCAGTCAGCATTTTGGTGCTGGCTTGGCTGGAGCCCATCAGGAGCTGGGGAATGTTTCTGCTAGAGCTGATGCAGGGAACAGCAGAGCACTGCCCAGCCCTGTAAGGAGCCCCTTGCTGTAAAGGAGTGCTGCACAAAGCGTGTTCCCCTTCTGATCACTCCCTCGGCCAGCCTGAACTCAGGCTGGCAGCAGATGCACAACGGGGTGACAACACTTCTGTCTGCAGCACTGGGGACCAGAGAAACCCTGTGATGGTCTCTGATGGAACACAACCCTTCTGAGTCACACAGCAAAGGATTCTCTATGTTCACGCAAAAAAGGGAAAATGGGGGCACAACCCAAGTTCCTGGATTAGTGTTTGTGACAATCTGCAATGCAGGAGGGGCAGCAGCCAGCTTTTCTGGCTGAGGCAGTTGGATGAATGGGACTTGGACCTGCTTTTGGTCTTGTTTGTGCAAGGATTTACAAAACTCGACTGACTTCTTATCAGCAGGGAAGTCACAAAAAGAGTCATGATGGAAACAGACCAAAGGGGATGCAGCTCTTACACAGTGTTACAGGTGCCAACAACAAATGACAAGAGGGCTGAGCAGAGCTGAAATCTGCTTACTGCTTCAGTCTCTTCTATGACATTGAAGCAAGGCCTAGGAAAAACCTCTTCTCTCTCTAAGCTCCACTCCTACCCCTTTGGACTTCCCAGGAGGTGTCTGCTACTTCAGGCCAAAGCAAAACCTGGGAAGGATTCTGTTAGGAGAACTGTGGGACAGAGCCCAAAAAGCTTTATGGATACACAAAGACATCATCCATCGCTCTCACACATCACGAGCCCTTGTCTCGGTGTCACACGGGAAGTGGTGACAAAGATCAGGCTGTGGATTAAGCACCAACTCATTTTTTGCTTTGATGCTATCTCAATAAGAGTACTCAAAACCCCACAGTTTATATTTTCATAGCTGAGTAAGCACTTAAGACATAAAACAGTAATGTCATTAGAGATATGTGGAGCAGCTCTAATGATAGATGTAAATGAATGTATGTTGGTTTAACAGATGTTTCCACATTAGTTTCTATCAGCACACTCTCTGAAACTAATACATCCAGAGCCATAAAGGAACAAAGCCACACTAGGATATCAAAGGTATCCTACAGAGGAATAACAGTATAAGATAAAGGTCATTACAGAACTGGTATGCACTGACCTGTTTCATGTATTCTGTGGGAATCTGTGGAGATTTGGTGGGATTTTTCTGGAATTTGGTCGAGTTTTCAGAAGATTTAGGGAATATTGTGAGACTTTCCCTGGAATTTTGTTGGATATTAGGGAGATTTTGTGGGATGCTTGTGGAACTTTGAGGGACTTTTCTGGAATTTGGTGAGATTCTGTAGAGAACTGACGAATTATCAGGGATTTTTCATGTATTCTGTGGGAATTTGTGGAGATTTGGTGGGATTTTTGTGGATTTTGGCCGTGTTTTGAGAAGACTGTGGGAATTTGGTGGGATTTCTCTGGAATTTTGTTGGATTTTGGGGAGATTTTGAGGGATGTTTGTGGAACTTGGAGGGACTTTTCTGGAATTTTGTGGGATTCTACAGAGAATTGACAAATTATCAGGGATTTTTCATGTATTTTTTGGGAATTTGTGGAGATTCTGTGGGGGTTTTGTGGAATTTGGTAGAGTTTTGGAATGATTTAGGTCATTTTGTGGGATATTTCTGGAATTTGGTGGGGCTTTTCAAGGATTTTGTGGTATTTTGAAAAGATTTAGGGAATTTGGTGGTGTTTTTCTTGAATTTTGTGGGAAACTGTGGTGATTTTATGGGGCGTTTCTGGAATTTGGTTGAGTTTTGAGAAGATTTAGGGAATTTTGTGGGATTTTTCCTGGAATTTTGTTGGATACTGGGGAGATTTTGTGGGATGTTTGTGGAACTTTGAGGGACTTTTCTGGAATTTGGTGAGATTCTGTAGAGAACTGACGAATTATCAGGGATTTTTCATGTATTTTTTGGGAATTTGTGGAGATTCTGTGGGATTTTTATAAAATTTGGTAGAGTTTTGAGGCGATTTAGGGAATTTTGTGGTGTTTTTTCTTGAATTTTGCGGGAAACTGTGCTGATTTTATGGGGCGTTTCTGGAATTTGGTCAAGTTTTCAGAAGATTTAGGGAATTTTGTGAGATTTTTCCTTGAATTTTGTTGGATATTAGGGAGATTTTGTGGGATGCTTGTGGAACTTTGGGGGACTTTTCTGGAATTTGGTGAGATTCTGTAGAGAACTGATGAATTATCAGGGATTTTTCATGTATTCTGTGTGAATTTGTGGAGATTCTGTGGGATTTTTGTGGAATTTGGTAGAGTTTTGGAATGATTTAGGTCATTTTGTGGGATGTTTCTGGAATTTGGTGGGGCTTTTCTTGAATTTTGTGGTATTTTGAAAAGATTTAGGGAATTTGGTGGTATTTTTCTAGAATTTTGTGGGCCTTTTCAAGGACTTTGTGTGGTTTGGAGGAGACTTGAAGAATTTTGAGGAAGTTTCCTTAGATTTTGTGGAAACTTGTGGAGGTTTTGTGTGATTTTTGTGGAATTTTTGTGGGATATTGAGGGGATTTAGGGATCTTAGGGGATTTTACATGTATTTTGTGGGAATTTGTGGAGATTTGGTGGGATTTTTTTCCAGAATTTGGTCGTGTTTTGAGAAGATTGTGGGAATTTGGTGGGATTTTTCTGGAATTCTGTAGGCCTTTTCAAGGACTTTGTGTGGTTTGGAGGAGACTTGAAGAATTTTGAGGAAGTTTCCTTAGATTTTGTGGAAACTTGTGGAGGTTTTGTGTGATTTTTGTGGAATTTTGTGGGATATTGAGGGGATTTAGGGATCTTGGGGGATTTTACATGTATTTTGTGGGAATTTGTGGAGATTTGGTGGGATTTTTTTCCAGAATTTGGTCGTGTTTTGAGAAGATTTAGGGAATTTGGTGGGATTTCTCTGGAATTTTGTTGGATTTTGGGGAGATTTTGAGGGATGTTTGTGGAACTTTGAGGGACTTTTCTGGAATTTTGTGGGATTCTGCAAGAATTGACAAATTATCAGGGATTTTTCATGTTTTTTTTGGGAATTTGTGGAGATTCTGTGGGGTTTTTGTGGAATTTGGTAGAGTTTTGGAATGATTTAGGTCATTTTGTGGGATGTTTCTGGAATTTGGTGGGGCTTTTCTTGAATTTTGTGGTATTTTGAAAAATTTAGGGAATTTGGTGGTATTTTTCTAGAATTTTGTGGGCTTTTTCAAGGACTTTGTGTGGTTTGGAGGAGACTTGAAGAATTTTGAGGAAGTTTTCGTAGATTTTGTGGAAACTTGTGGAGGTTTTGTGTGATTTTTGTGGAATTTTTTGGGATATTGAGGGGATTTAGGGATCTTGGGGGATTTTACATGTATTTTGTGGGAATTTGTGGAGATTTGGTGGGATTTTTTTCCAGAATTTGGTCATGTTTTGAGAAGATTTAGGGAATTTGGTGGGATTTTTCTGGAATTCTGTAGGCCTTTTCAAGGACTTTGTGTGGTTTGGAGGAGACTTGAAGAATTTTGAGGAAGTTTCCTTAGATTTTGTGGAAACTTGTGGAGGTTTTGTGTGATTTTTGTGGGATTTTTTGGATATTGAGGGGATTTAGGGATCTTGGGGGATTTTACATGTATTTTGTGGGAATTTGTGGAGATTTGGTGGGATTTTTTTCCAGAATTTGGTCGTGTTTTGAGAAGATTTAGGGAATTTGGTGGGATTTTTCTGGAATTTGGTGGGCCTTTTCAAGGACTTTGTGTGGTTTGGAGGAGAGTTGAAGAATTTTGAGGAAGTTTTCGTAGATTTTGTGGAAACTTGTGGAGGTTTTGTGTGATTTTTGTGGAATTTTTTGGGATAATGAGGGGATTTAGGGATCTTGAGGGATTTTTCATGTATTTTGTGGGAATTTGTGGAGATTTGGTGGGATTTTTTTCCAGAATTTTGTCGTGTTTTGAGAAGATTGTGGGAATTTGGTGGGATTTTTCTGGAATTTTGTGGGCCTTTTCAAGGACTTTGTGTGGTTTGGAGGAGACTTGAAGAATTTTGAGGAAGTTTCCTTAGATTTTGTGGAAACTTGTGGAGGTTTTGTGTGATTTTTGTGGAATTTTGTGGGATATTGAGGGGATTTAGGGATCTTGGGGGATTTTACATGTATTTTGTGGGAATTTGTGGAGATTTGGTGGGATTTTTTTCCAGAATTTGGTGGTGTTTTGAGAAGATTTAGGGAATTTGGTGGGATTTTTCTGGAATTCTGTAGGCCTTTTCAAGGACTTTGTGTGGTTTGGAGGAGACTTGAAGAATTTTGAGGAAGTTTCCTTAGATTTTGTGGAAACTTGTGGAGGTTTTGTGTGATTTTTGTGGAATTTTGTGGGATATTGAGGGGATTTAGGGATCTTGGGGGATTTTACATGTATTTTGTGGGAATTTGTGGAGATTTGGTGGGATTTTTTTCTAGAATTTTGTCGTGTTTTGAGAAGATTTAGGGAATTGGGTGGGATTTCTCTGGAATTTTGTTGGATTTTGGGGAGATTTTGAGGGATGTTTGTGGAACTTTGAGGGACTTTTCTGGAATTTTGTGGGATTCTGCAAGAATTGACAAATTATCAGGGATTTTTCATGTTTTTTTTGGGAATTTGTGGAGATTCTGTGGGGTTTTTGTGGAATTTGGTAGAGTTTTGGAATTATTTAGGTCATTTTGTGGGATATTTCTGGAATTTGGTGGGGCCTTTTCAAGGACTTTGTGTGGTTTGGAGGAGACTTGAAGAATTTTGAGGAATTTTTTTTGATTTTGTGGGAATTTGTGGAGGATTTGTGTGATTTTTATGGTATTTTGTGGGATATTGAGGGATTTAGGGATCTTGGGGGATTTTACATGTATTTTGTGGGAATTTGTGGAGATTTGGTGGGATTTTTTTCTAGAATTTGGTCCTGTTTTGAGAAGATTTAGGGAATTTGGTGGGATTTCTCTGGAATTTTGTTGGATTTTGGGGAGATTTTGAGGGATGTTTGTGGAACTTTGAGGGACTTTTCTGGAATTTTGTGGGATTCTGCAGAGAATTGACAAATTATCAGGGATTTTTCATGTATTTTTTGGGAATTTGTGGAGATTCTGTGGGGTTTTTGTGGAATTTGGTAGAGTTTTGGAATGATTTAGGTCATTTTGTGGGATATTTCTGGAATTTGGTGGGGCTTTTCTTGAATTTTGTGGTATTTTGAAAAGATTTAGGGAATTTGGTGGTGTTTTTCTTGAATTTTGTGGTGATTTTATGGGGCGTTTCTGGAATTTGGTTGAGTTTTCAGAAGATTTAGGGATTTTTGTGGGATTTTGGTGGGATTTTCTGGGAATCGGTGGAGATTTTGTGGGACATTCCTGTGAATTGGTAGGGTTTTGAAATGATTTAGGGAATTTTGTGGGACTTCTCTGGAATTTGGTGGGATTTTTCTGGAATTCTGTGGGATTCAGAACAGACTTAAAGAATTATGAGGAATTTGTTTTAGATTTTGTGGGAATTTGTGGAGATTCTGTGGGATGTTTCTGGAATTTGGTGGGCCTTTTCAAGGACTTTGTGTGGTTTGGAGGAGACTTGAAGAATTTTGAGGAAGTTTCCTTAGATTTTGTGGAAACTTGTGGAGGATTTGTGTGATTTTTGAGGAATTTTGTAGGAAATTTTGGAGATTTAGGGATCTTGAGGGATTTTTCATGTATTTTGTGTGAATTTGTGGAGATTCTGTGGGATTTTTGTGGAATTTGGTAGAGTTT
Source organism: Cyanistes caeruleus (assembly GCF_971803275.1). Lineage (NCBI taxonomy): Eukaryota > Metazoa > Chordata > Aves > Passeriformes > Paridae > Cyanistes > Cyanistes caeruleus. Next base: position 62,727,241 of record NC_141705.1, read on the forward strand.
TGGAATGATTTACGTCATTTAGTGGGATGTTTCTGGAATTTGGTGGGGCTTTTCTTGAATTTTGTGGTATTTTGAAAAGATTTAGGGAATTTGGTGGTATTTTTCTAGAATTTTGTGGGCCTTTTCAAGGACTTTGTGTGGTTTGGAGGAGACTTGAAGAATTTTGAGGAAGTTTCCTTAGATTTTGTGGAAACTTGTGGAGATTTTGTGTGATTTTTGTGGAATTTTGTGGGATATTGAGGGGATTTAGGGATCTTGGGGGATTTTACATGTATTTTGTGGGAATTTGTGGAGATTTGGTGGGATTTTTTTCTAGAATTTTGTCGTGTTTTGAGAAGATTTAGGGAATTTGGTGGGATTTCTCTGGAATTTTGTTGGATTTTGGGGAGATTTTGAGGGATGTTTGTGGAACTTTGAGGGACTTTTCTGGAATTTGGTGAGATTCTGTAGAGAACTGACGAATTATCAGGGATTTTTCATGTATTTTTTGGTAATTTGTGGAGATTCTGTGGGATTTTTATAAAATTCGGTAGAGTTTTGAGGCGATTTAGTGAATTTTGTGGTGTTTTTTCTTGAATTTTGCGGGAAACTGTGCTGATTTTATGGGGCGTTTCTGGAATTTGGTCAAGTTTTCAGAAGATTTAGGGAATTTTGTGAGATTTTTCTGGAATTTTGTTGGATATTAGGGAGATTTTGTGGGATGCTTGTGGAACTTTGGGGGACTTTTCTGGAATTTGGTGAGATTCTGTAGAGAACTGACGAATTATCAGGGATTTTTCATGTATTCTGTGTGAGTTTGTGGAGATTCTGTGGGATTTTTGTGGAATTTGGTAGAGTTTTGGAATGATTTAGGTCATTTTGTGGGATGTTTCTGGAATTTGGTGGGGCTTTTCTTGAATTTTGTGGTATTTTGAAAAGATTTAGGGAATTTGGTGGTATTTTTCTAGAATTTTGTGGGCTTTTTCAAGGACTTTGTGTGGTTTGGAGGAGACTTGAAGAATTTTGAGGAAGTTTTCGTAGATTTTGTGGAAACTTGTGGAGGTTTTGTGTGATTTTTGTGGAATTTTGTGGGATATTGAGGGGATTTAGGGATCTTGGGGGATTTTACATGTATTTTGTGGGAATTTGTGGAGATTTGGTGGGATTTTTTTCCAGAATTTGGTCGTGTTTTGAGAAGATTTAGGGAATTTGGTGGGATTTTTCTGGAATTCTGTGGGCCTTTTCAAGGACTTTGTGTGGTTTGGAGGAGACTTGAAGAATTTTGAGGAAGTTTCCTTAGATTTTGTGGAAACTTGTGGAGGTTTTGTGTGATTTTTGTGGAATTTTGTGGGATATTGAGGGGATTTAGGGATCTTGAGGGATTTTTCATGTATTTTGTGGGAATTTGTGGAGATTTGGTGGGATATTTTTCTAGAATTTGGTTGTGTTTTGAGAAGATTTAGGGAATTTGGTGGCATTTCTCTGGAATTTTGTTGGATATTGAGGACATTTTGTGGGATGTTTGTGGAACTTTGAGGGACTTTTCTGGAATTTTGTGGGATTCTGCAGAGAATTGACAAATTATCACGAATTTTTCATGTATTTTGTGTGAATTTTTGGCGATTCTGTGGGATTTTTGTGGAATTTGGTAGAGTTTTGGAATGATTTAGGTCATTTTGTGGGATGTTTCTGGAATTTGGTGGGGCTTTTCAAGGATTTTGTGGTATTTTGAAAAGATTTAGGGAATTTGGTGGTGTTTTTCTTGAATTTTGTGGGAAACTGTGGTGATTTTATGGGGCGTTTCTGGAATTTGGTTGAGTTTTGAGAAGATTTAGGGAATTTTGTGGGATTTTTCCTGGAATTTTGTTGGATACTGGGGAGATTTTGTGGGATGTTTGTGGAACTTTGAGGGACTTTTCTGGAATTTGGTGAGATTCTGTAGAGAACTGACGAATTATCAGTGATTTTTCATGTATTCTGTGGGAATTTGTGGAGATTCTGTGGGAATTTTATAAAATTTGGTAGAGTTTTGAGGCGATTTAGGGAATTTTGTGGTGTTTTTTCTTGAATTTTGCGGGAAACTGTGCTGATTTTATGGGGCGTTTCTGGAATTTGGTCAAGTTTTCAGAAGATTTAGGGAATTTTGTGAGATTTTTCCAGGAATTTTGTTGGATATTAGGGAGATTTTGTGGGATGCTTGTGGAACTTTGGGGGACTTTTCTGGAATTTGGTGAGATTCTGTAGAGAACTGACGAATTATCAGGGATTTTTCATGTATTCTGTGTGAATTTGTGGAGATTCTGTGGGATTTTTGTGGAATTTGGTAGAGTATTGGAATGATTTAGGTCATTTTGTGGGATGTTTCTGGAATTTGGTGGGGCTTTTCTTGAATTTTGTGGTATTTTGAAAAGATTTAGGGAATTTGGTGGTATTTTTCTAGAATTTTGTGGGCCTTTTCAAGGACTTTGTGTGGTTTGGAGGAGACTTGAAGAATTTTGAGGAAGTTTCCTTAGATTTTGTGGAAACTTGTGGAGGTTTTGTGTGATTTTTGTGGAATTTTTGTGGGATATTGAGGGGATTTAGGGATCTTGGGGGATTTTACATGTATTTTGTGGGAATTTGTGGAGATTTGGTGGGATTTTTTTCCAGAATTTTGTCGTGTTTTGAGAAGATTGTGGGAATTTGGTGGGATTTTTCTGGAATTCTGTAGGCCTTTTCAAGGACTTTGTGTGGTTTGGAGGAGACTTGAAGAATTTTGAGGAAGTTTTCGTAGATTTTGTGGAAACTTGTGGAGGTTTTGTGTGATTTTTGTGGAATTTTGTGGGATATTGAGGGGATTTAGGGATCTTGGGGGATTTTACATGTATTTTGTGGGAATTTGTGGAGATTTGGTGGGATTTTTTTCTAGAATTTGGTCGTGTTTTGAGAAGATTTAGGGAATTTGGTGGGATTTCTCTGGAATTTTGTTGGATTTTGGGGAGATTTTGAGGGATGTTTGTGGAACTTTGAGGGACTTTTCTGGAATTTTGTGGGATTCTGCAGAGAATTGACAAATTATCAGGGATTTTTCATGTATTTTTTGGGAATTTGTGGAGATTCTGTGGGGTTTTTGTGGAATTTGGTAGAGTTTTGGAATGATTTAGGTCATTTTGTGGGATATTTCTGGAATTTGGTGGGGCTTTTCAAGAATTTTGTGGTATTTTGAAAAGATTTAGGGAATTTGGTGGTGTTTTTCTTGAATTTTGTGGTGATTTTATGGGGCGTTTCTGGAATTTGGTTGAGTTTTCAGAAGATTTAGGGATTTTTGTGGGATTTTGGTGGGATTTTCTGGGAATCGGTGGAGATTTTGTGGGACATTCCTGTGAATTGGTAGGGTTTTGAAATGATTTAGGGAATTTTGTGGGACTTCTCTGGAATTTGGTGGGATTTTTCTGGAATTCTGTGGGATTCAGAACAGACTTGAAGAATTATGAGGAATTTGTTTTAGATTTTGTGGGAATTTGTGGAGATTCTGTGGGATGTTTCTGGAATTTGGTGGGCCTTTTCAAGGACTTTGTGTGGTTTTGAGGAGACTTGAAGAATTTTGAGGAATTTTTCTTAGATTTTGTGGAAACTTGTGGAGGATTTGTGTGATTTTTGAGGAATTTTGTAGGAAATTTTGGAGATTTAGGGATCTTGAGGGATTTTTCATGTATTTTGTGTGAATTTGTGGAGATTCTGTGGGGTTTTTGTGGAATTTGGTAGAGTTTTGGAATGATTTAGGTCATTTTGTGGGATGTTTCTGGAATTTGGTGGGGCTTTTCTTGAATTTTGTGGTATTTTGAAAAGATTTAGGGAATTTGGTGGTATTTTTCTAGAATTTTGTGGGCCTTTTCAAGGACTTTGTGTGGTTTGGAGGAGACTTGAAGAATTTTGAGGAAGTTTCCTTAGATTTTGTGGAAACTTGTGGAGGTTTTGTGTGATTTTTGTGGGATTTTTTGGATATTGAGGGGATTTAGGGATCTTGGGGGATTTTACATGTATTTTGTGGGAATTTGTGGAGATTTGGTGGGATTTTTTTCCAGAATTTGGTGGTGTTTTAGAAGATTTAGGGAATTTGGTGGGATTTTTCTGGAATTCTGTAGGCCTTTTCAAGGACTTTGTGTGGTTTGGAGGAGACTTGAAGAATTTTGAGGAAGTTTCCTTAGATTTTGTGGAAACTTGTGGAGGTTTTGTGTGATTTTTGTGGAATTTTGTGGGATATTGAGGGGATTTAGGGATCTTGGGGGATTTTACATGTATTTTGTGGGAATTTGTGGAGATTTGGTGGGATTTTTTTCCAGAATTTTGTCATGTTTTGAGAAGATTGTGGGAATTTGGTGGGATTTTTCTGGAATTCTGTAGGCCTTTTCAAGGACTTTGTGTGGTTTGGAGGAGACTTGAAGAATTTTGAGGAAGTTTCCTTAGATTTTGTGGAAACTTGTGGAGGTTTTGTGTGATTTTTGTGGAATTTTGTGGGATATTGAGGGGATTTAGGGATCTTGGGGGATTTTACATGTATTTTGTGGGAATTTGTGGAGATTTGGTGGGATTTTTTTCCAGAATTTTGTCATGTTTTGAGAAGATTGTGGGAATTTGGTGGGATTTTTCTGGAATTCTGTAGGCCTTTTCAAGGACTTTGTGTGGTTTGGAGGAGACTTGAAGAATTTTGAGGAAGTTTCCTTAGATTTTGTGGAAACTTGTGGAGGTTTTGTGTGATTTTTGTGGAATTTTGTGGGATATTGAGGGGATTTAGGGATCTTGGGGGATTTTACATGTATTTTGTGGGAATTTGTGGAGATTTGGTGGGATTTTTTTCCAGAATTTGGTGGTGTTTTGAGAAGATTTAGGGAATTTGGTGGGATTTTTCTGGAATTCTGTAGGCCTTTTCAAGGACTTTGTGTGGTTTGGAGGAGACTTGAAGAATTTTGAGGAAGTTTCCTTAGATTTTGTGGAAACTTGTGGAGGTTTTGTGTGATTTTTGTGGAATTTTGTGGGATATTGAGGGGATTTAGGGATCTTGGGGGATTTTACATGTATTTTGTGGGAATTTGTGGAGATTTGGTGGGATTTTTTTCTAGAATTTGGTCGTGTTTTGAGAAGATTTAGGGAATTTGGTGGGATTTCTCTGGAATTTTGTTGGATTTTGGGGAGATTTTGAGGGATGTTTGTGGAACTTTGAGGGACTTTTCTGGAATTTTGTGGGATTCTGCAGAGAATTGACAAATTATCAGGGATTTTTCATGTATTTTTTGGGAATTTGTGGAGATTCTGTGGGGTTTTTGTGGAATTTGGTAGAGTTTTGGAATGATTTAGGTCATTTTGTGGGATGTTTCTGGAATTTGGTGGGGCTTTTCTTGAATTTTGTGGTATTTTGAAAAGATTTAGGGAATTTGGTGGTATTTTTCTAGAATTTTGTGGGCCTTTTCAAGGACTTTGTGTGGTTTGGAGGAGACTTGAAGAATTTTGAGGAAGTTTTCGTAGATTTTGTGGAAACTTGTGGAGGTTTTGTGTGATTTTTGTGGAATTTTGTGGGATATTGAGGGGATTTAGGGATCTTGGGGGATTTTACATGTATTTTGTGGGAATTTGTGGAGATTTGGTGGGATTTTTTTCCAGAATTTGGTCGTGTTTTGAGAAGATTTAGGGAATTTGGTGGGATTTTTCTGGAATTCTGTGGGCCTTTTCAAGGACTTTGTGTGGTTTGGAGGAGAGTTGAAGAATTTTGAGGAAGTTTCCTTAGATTTTGTGGAAACTTGTGGAGGTTTTGTGTGATTTTCGTGGAATTTTTTGGGATATTGAGGGGATTTAGGGATCTTGGGGGATTTTACATGTATTTTGTGGGAATTTGTGGAGATTTGGTGGGATTTTTTTCCAGAATTTGGTCGTGTTTTGAGAAGATTTAGGGAATTTGGTGGGATTTTTCTGGAATTCTGTGGGCCTTTTCAAGGACTTTGTGTGGTTTGGAGGAGACTTGAAGAATTTTGAGGAAGTTTTCGTAGATTTTGTGGAAACTTGTGGAGGTTTTGTGTGATTTTTGTGGAATTTTGTGGGATATTGAGGGGATTTAGGGATCTTGGGGGATTTTACATGTATTTTGTGGGAATTTGTGGAGATTTGGTGGGATTTTTTTCCAGAATTTTGTCGTGTTTTGAGAAGATTGTGGGAATTTGGTGGGATTTTTCTGGAATTCTGTAGGCCTTTTCAAGGACTTTGTGTGGTTTGGAGGAGACTTGAAGAATTTTGAGGAAGTTTTCGTAGATTTTGTGGAAACTTGTGGAGGTTTTGTGTGATTTTTGTGGAATTTTGTGGGATATTGAGGGGATTTAGGGATCTTGGGGGATTTTACATGTATTTTGTGGGAATTTGTGGAGATTTGGTGGGATTTTTTTCTAGAATTTGGTCGTGTTTTGAGAAGATTTAGGGAATTTGGTGGGATTTCTCTGGAATTTTGTTGGATTTTGGGGAGATTTTGAGGGATGTTTGTGGAACTTTGAGGGACTTTTCTGGAATTTTGTGGGATTCTGCAGAGAATTGACAAATTATCAGGGATTTTTCATGTATTTTTTGGGAATTTGTGGAGATTCTGTGGGGTTTTTGTGGAATTTGGTAGAGTTTTGGAATGATTTAGGTCATTTTGTGGGATATTTCTGGAATTTGGTGGGGCTTTTCAAGAATTTTGTGGTATTTTGAAAAGATTTAGGGAATTTGGTGGTGTTTTTCTTGAATTTTGTGGTGATTTTATGGGGCGTTTCTGGAATTTGGTTGAGTTTTCAGAAGATTTAGGGATTTTTGTGGGATTTTGGTGGGATTTTCTGGGAATCGGTGGAGATTTTGTGGGACATTCCTGTGAATTGGTAGGGTTTTGAAATGATTTAGGGAATTTTGTGGGACTTCTCTGGAATTTGGTGGGATTTTTCTGGAATTCTGTGGGATTCAGAACAGACTTGAAGAATTATGAGGAATTTGTTTTAGATTTTGTGGGAATTTGTGGAGATTCTGTGGGATGTTTCTGGAATTTGGTGGGCCTTTTCAAGGACTTTGTGTGGTTTTGAGGAGACTTGAAGAATTTTGAGGAATTTTTCTTAGATTTTGTGGAAACTTGTGGAGGATTTGTGTGATTTTTGAGGAATTTTGTAGGAAATTTTGGAGATTTAGGGATCTTGAGGGATTTTTCATGTATTTTGTGGGAATTTGTGGAGATTTGGTGGGATATTTTTCTAGAATTTGGTTGTGTTTTGAGAAGATTTAGGGAATTTGGTGGCATTTCTCTGGAATTTTGTTGGATATTGAGGACATTTTGTGGGATGTTTGTGGAACTTTGAGGGACTTTTCTGGAATTTTGTGGGATTCTACAGAGAATTGACAAATTATCAGGGATTTTTCATGTATTTTGTGGGAATTTGTGGAGATTCTGTGGGGTTTTTGTGGAATTTGGTAGAGTTTTGGAATGATTTAGGTCATTTTGTGGGATGTTTCTGGAATTTGGTGGGGCTTTTCAAGGATTTTGTGGTATTTTGAAAAGATTTAGGGAATTTGGTGGTGTTTTTCTTGAATTTTGTGGGAAACTGTGGTGATTTTATGGGGCGTTTCTGGAATTTGGTTGAGTTTTGAGAAGATTTAGGGAATTTTGTGGGATTTTTCCTGGAATTTTGTTGGATACTGGGGAGATTTTGTGGGATGTTTGTGGAACTTTGAGGGACTTTTCTGGAATTTGGTGAGATTCTGTAGAGAACTGACGAATTATCAGGGATTTTTCATGTATTCTGTGGGAATTTGTGGAGATTCTGTGGGATTTTTATAAAATTTGGTAGAGTTTTGAGGCGATTTAGGGAATTTTGTGGTGTTTTTTCTTGAATTTTGCGGGAAACTGTGCTGATTTTATGGGGCGTTTCTGGAATTTGGTCAAGTTTTCAGAAGATTTAGGGAATTTTGTGAGATTTTTCCTGGAATTTTGTTGGATATTAGGGAGATTTTGTGGGATGCTTGTGGAACTTTGAGGGACTTTTCTGGAATTTGGTGAGATTCTGTAGAGAACTGACGAATTATCAGGGATTTTTCATGTATTCTGTGTGAATTTGTGGAGATTCTGTGGGATTTTTGTGGAATTTGGTAGAGTTTTGGAATGATTTAGGTCATTTTGTGGGATGTTTCTGGAATTTGGTGGGGCTTTTCTTGAATTTTGTGGTATTTTGAAAAGATTTAGGGAATTTGGTGGTATTTTTCTAGAATTTTGTGGGCCTTTTCAAGGACTTTGTGTGGTTTGGAGGAGACTTGAAGAATTTTGAGGAAGTTTCCTTAGATTTTGTGGAAACTTGTGGAGGTTTTGTGTGATTTTTGTGGAATTTTGTGGGATATTGAGGGGATTTAGGGATCTTGGGGAGTTTTACATGTATTTTGTGGGAATTTGTGGAGATTTGGTGGGATTTTTTTCCAGAATTTTGTCGTGTTTTGAGAAGATTTAGGGAATTTGGTGGGATTTTTCTGGAATTCTGTAGGCCTTTTCAAGGACTTTGTGTGGTTTGGAGGAGACTTGAAGAATTTTGAGGAAGTTTCCTTAGATTTTGTGGAAACTTGTGGAGGTTTTGTGTGATTTTTGTGGAATTTTTTGGGATATTGAGGGGATTTAGGGATCTTGGGGGATTTTACATGTATTTTGTGGGAATTTGTGGAGATTTGGTGGGATTTTTTTCTAGAATTTGGTCGTGTTTTGAGAAGATTTAGGGAATTTGGTGGGATTTCTCTGGAATTTTGTTGGATTTTGGGGAGATTTTGAGGGATGTTTGTGGAACTTTGAGGGACTTTTCTGGAATTTTGTGGGATTCTGCAGAGAATTGACAAATTATCAGGGATTTTTCATGTATTTTTTGGGAATTTGTGGAGATTCTGTGGGGTTTTTGTGGAATTTGGTAGAGTTTTGGAATGATTTAGGTCATTTTGTGGGATATTTCTGGAATTTGGTGGGGCTTTTCTTGAATTTTGTGGTATTTTGAAAAGATTTAGGGAATTTGGTGGTGTTTTTCTTGAATTTTGTGGTGATTTTATGGGGCGTTTCTGGAATTTGGTTGAGTTTTCAGAAGATTTAGGGATTTTTGTGGGATTTTGGTGGGATTTTCTGGGAATCGGTGGAGATTTTGTGGGACATTCCTGTGAATTGGTAGGGTTTTGAAATGATTTAGGGAATTTTGTGGGACTTCTCTGGAATTTGGTGGGATTTTTCTGGAATTCTGTGGGATTCAGAACAGACTTGAAGAATTATGAGGAATTTGTTTTAGATTTTGTGGGAATTTGTGGAGATTCTGTGGGATGTTTCTGGAATTTGGTGGGCCTTTTCAAGGACTTTGTGTGGTTTGGAGGAGACTTGAAGAATTTTGAGGAAGTTTTCTTAGATTTTGTGGAAACTTGTGGAGGATTTGTGTGATTTTTGAGGAATTTTGTAGGAAATTTTGGAGATTTAGGGATCTTGAGGGATTTTTCATGTATTTTGTGTGAATTTGTGGAGATTCTGTGGGGTTTTTGTGGAATTTGGTAGAGTTTTGGAATGATTTAGGTCATTTTGTGGGATGTTTCTGGAATTTGGTGGGGCTTTTCTTGAATTTTGTGGTATTTTGAAAAGATTTAGGGAATTTGGTGGTATTTTTCTAGAATTTTGTGGGCCTTTTCAAGGACTTTGTGTGGTTTGGAGGAGACTTGAAGAATTTTGAGGAAGTTTCCTTAGATTTTGTGGAAACTTGTGGAGGTTTTGTGTGATTTTTGTGGGATTTTTTGGATATTGAGGGGATTTAGGGATCTTGGGGGATTTTACATGTATTTTGTGGGAATTTGTGGAGATTTGGTGGGATTTTTTTCCAGAATTTTGTCATGTTTTGAGAAGATTGTGGGAATTTGGTGGGATTTTTCTGGAATTCTGTAGGCCTTTTCAAGGACTTTGTGTGGTTTGGAGGAGACTTGAAGAATTTTGAGGAAGTTTCCTTAGATTTTGTGGAAACTTGTGGAGGTTTTGTGTGATTTTTGTGGAATTTTTTGGGATATTGAGGGGATTTAGGGATCTTGGGGGATTTTACATGTATTTTGTGGGAATTTGTGGAGATTTGGTGGGATTTTTTTCCAGAATTTGGTGGTGTTTTGAGAAGATTTAGGGAATTTGGTGGGATTTTTCTGGAATTCTGTAGGCCTTTTCAAGGACTTTGTGTGGTTTGGAGGAGACTTGAAGAATTTTGAGGAAGTTTCCTTAGATTTTGTGGAAACTTGTGGAGGTTTTGTGTGATTTTTGTGGAATTTTGTGGGATATTGAGGGGATTTAGGGATCTTGGGGGATTTTACATGTATTTTGTGGGAATTTGTGGAGATTTGGTGGGATTTTTTTCTAGAATTTTGTCGTGTTTTGAGAAGATTTAGGGAATTTGGTGGGATTTCTCTGGAATTTTGTTGGATTTTGGGGAGATTTTGAGGGATGATTGTGGAACTTTGAGGGACTTTTCTGGAATTTTGTGGGATTCTGCAGAGAATTGACAAATTATCAGGGATTTTTCATGTATTTTTTGGGAATTTGTTGAGATTCTGTGGGGTTTTTGTGGAATTAGGTAGAGTTTTGGAATGATTTAGGTCATTTTGTGGGATGTTTCTGGAATTTGGTGGGGCTTTTCTTGAATTTTGTGGTATTTTGAAAAGATTTAGGGAATTTGGTGGTATTTTTCTAGAATTTTGTGGGCCTTTTCAAGGACTTTGTGTGGTTTGGAGGAGACTTGAAGAATTTTGAGGAAGTTTCCTTAGATTTTGTGGAAACTTGTGGAGGTTTTGTGTGATTTTTGTGGAATTTTTGTGGGATATTGAGGGGATTTAGGGATCTTGGGGGATTTTACATGTATTTTGTGGGAATTTGTGGAGATTTGGTGGGATTTTTTTCCAGAATTTTGTCGTGTTTTGAGAAGATTGTGGGAATTTGGTGGGATTTTTCTGGAATTCTGTAGGCCTTTTCAAGGACTTTGTGTGGTTTGGAGGAGACTTGAAGAATTTTGAGGAAGTTTCCTTAGATTTTGTGGAAACTTGTGGAGGTTTTGTGTTATTTTTGTGGAATTTTGTGGGATATTGAGGGGATTTAGGGATCTTGGGGGATTTTACATGTATTTTGTGGGAATTTGTGGAGATTTGGTGGGATTTTTTTCTAGAATTTTGTCGTGTTTTGAGAAGATTTAGGGAATTTGGTGGGATTTCTCTGGAATTTTGTTGGATTTTGGGGAGATTTTGAGGGATGATTGTGGAACTTTGAGGGACTTTTCTGGAATTTTGTGGGATTCTGCAGAGAATTGACAAATTATCACGAATTTTTCATGTATTTTGTGTGAATTTGTGGAGATTCTGTGGGGTTTTTGTGGAATTTGGTAGAGTTTTGGAATGATTTAGGTCATTTTGTGGGATGTTTCTGGAATTTGGTGGGGCTTTTCTTGAATTTTGTGGTATTTTGAAAAGATTTAGGGAATTTGGTGGTGTTTTTCTTGAATTTTGTGGGAAACTGTGGTGATTTTATGGGGCGTTTCTGGAATTTGGTTGAGTTTTGAGAAGATTTAGGGAATTTTGTGGGATTTTTCCTGGAATTTTGTTGGATACTGGGGAGATTTTGTGGGATGTTTGTGGAACTTGGAGGGACTTTTCTGGAATTTGGTGAGATTCTGTAGAGAACTGACGAATTATCAGGGATTTTTCATGTATTCTGTGGGAATTTGTGGAGATTCTGTGGGATTTTTATAAAATTTGGTAGAGTTTTGAGGCGATTTAGGGAATTTTGTGGTGTTTTTTCTTGAATTTTGCGGGAAACTGTGCTGATTTTATGGGGCGTTTCTGGAATTTGGTCAAGTTTTCAGAAGATTTAGGGAATTTTGTGAGATTTTTCCTGGAATTTTGTTGGATATTAGGGAGATTTTGTGGGATGCTTGTGGAACTTTGGGGGACTTTTCTGGAATTTGGTGAGATTCTGTAGAGAACTGACGAATTATCAGGGATTTTTCATGTATTCTGTGTGAATTTGTGGAGATTCTGTGGGATTTTTGTGGAATTTGGTGGAGTTTTGGAATGATTTAGGTCATTTTGTGGGATGTTTCTGGAATTTGGTGGGGCTTTTCTTGAATTTTGTGGTATTTTGAAAAGATTTAGGGAATTTGGTGGTATTTTTCTAGAATTTTGTGGGCCTTTTCAAGGACTTTGTGTGGTTTGGAGGAGACTTGAAGAATTTTGAGGAAGTTTCCTTAGATTTTGTGGAAACTTGTGGAGGTTTTGTGTGATTTTTGTGGAATTTTGTGGGATATTGAGGGGATTTAGGGATCTTGGGGGATTTTACATGTATTTTGTGGGAATTTGTGGAGATTTGGTGGGATTTTTTTCCAGAATTTTGTCGTGTTTTGAGAAGATTTAGGGAATTTGGTGGGATTTTTCTGGAATTCTGTAGGCCTTTTCAAGGACTTTGTGTGGTTTGGAGGAGACTTGAAGAATTTTGAGGAAGTTTCCTTAGATTTTGTGGAAACTTGTGGAGGTTTTGTGTGATTTTTGTGGAATTTTTTGGGATATTGAGGGGATTTAGGGATCTTGGGGGATTTTACATGTATTTTGTGGGAATTTGTGGAGATTTGGTGGGATTTTTTTCTAGAATTTGGTCGTGTTTTGAGAAGATTTAGGGAATTTGGTGGGATTTCTCTGGAATTTTGTTGGATTTTGGGGAGATTTTGAGGGATGTTTGTGGAACTTTGAGGGACTTTTCTGGAATTTTGTGGGATTCTGCAGAGAATTGACAAATTATCAGGGATTTTTCATGTATTTTTTGGGAATTTGTGGAGATTCTGTGGGGTTTTTGTGGAATTTGGTAGAGTTTTGGAATGATTTAGGTCATTTTGTGGGATATTTCTGGAATTTGGTGGGGCTTTTCAAGAATTTTGTGGTATTTTGAAAAGATTTAGGGAATTTGGTGGTGTTTTTCTTGAATTTTGTGGTGATTTTATGGGGCGTTTCTGGAATTTGGTTGAGTTTTCAGAAGATTTAGGGATTTTTGTGGGATTTTGGTGGGATTTTCTGGGAATCGGTGGAGATTTTGTGGGACATTCCTGTGAATTGGTAGGGTTTTGAAATGATTTAGGGAATTTTGTGGGACTTCTCTGGAATTTGGTGGGATTTTTCTGGAATTCTGTGGGATTCAGAACAGACTTGAAGAATTATGAGGAATTTGTTTTAGATTTTGTGGGAATTTGTGGAGATTCTGTGGGATGTTTCTGGAATTTGGTGGGCCTTTTCAAGGACTTTGTGTGGTTTGGAGGAGACTTGAAGAATTTTGAGGAAGTTTTCTTAGATTTTGTGGAAACTTGTGGAGGATTTGTGTGATTTTTGAGGAATTTTGTAGGAAATTTTGGAGATTTAGGGATCTTGAGGGATTTTTCATGTATTTTGTGTGAATTTGTGGAGATTCTGTGGGGTTTTTGTGGAATTTGGTAGAGTTTTGGAATGATTTAGGTCATTTTGTGGGATGTTTCTGGAATTTGGTGGGGCTTTTCTTGAATTTTGTGGTATTTTGAAAAGATTTAGGGAATTTGGTGGTATTTTTCTAGAATTTTGTGGGCCTTTTCAAGGACTTTGTGTGGTTTGGAGGAGACTTGAAGAATTTTGAGGAAGTTTCCTTAGATTTTGTGGAAACTTGTGGAGGTTTTGTGTGATTTTTGTGGAATTTTGTGGGATATTGAGGGGATTTAGGGATCTTGGGGGATTTTACATGTATTTTTTGGGAATTTGTGGAGATTTGGTGGGATTTTTTTCCAGAATTTTGTCGTGTTTTGAGAAGATTTAGGGAATTTGGTGGGATTTTTCTGGAATTCTGTAGGCCTTTTCAAGGACTTTGTGTGGTTTGGAGGAGACTTGAAGAATTTTGAGGAAGTTTCCTTAGATTTTGTGGAAACTTGTGGAGGTTTTGTGTGATTTTTGTGGAATTTTTTGGGATATTGAGGGGATTTAGGGATCTTGGGGGATTTTACATGTATTTTGTGGGAATTTGTGGAGATTTGGTGGGATTTTTTTCTAGAATTTTGTCGTGTTTTGAGAAGATTTAGGGAATTTGGTGGGATTTCTCTGGAATTTTGTTGGATTTTGGGGAGATTTTGAGGGATGTTTGTGGAACTTTGAGGGACTTTTCTGGAATTTTGTGGGATTCTGCAGAGAATTGACAAATTATCAGGGATTTTTCATGTATTTTTTGGGAATTTGTGGAGATTCTGTGGGGTTTTTGTGGAATTTGGTAGAGTTTTGGAATGATTTAGGTCATTTTGTGGGATATTTCTGGAATTTGGTGGGGCTTTTCAAGAATTTTGTGGTATTTTGAAAAGATTTAGGGAATTTGGTGGTGTTTTTCTTGAATTTTGTGGTGATTTTATGGGGCGTTTCTGGAATTTGGTTGAGTTTTCAGAAGATTTAGGGATTTTTGTGGGATTTTGGTGGGATTTTCTGGGAATCGGCGGAGATTTTGTGGGACATTCCTGTGAATTGGTAGGGTTTTGAAATGATTTAGGGAATTTTGTGGGACTTCTCTGGAATTTGGTGGGATTTTTCTGGAATTCTGTGGGATTCAGAACAGACTTGAAGAATTATGAGGAATTTGTTTTAGATTTTGTGGGAATTTGTGGAGATTCTGTGGGATGTTTCTGGAATTTGGTGGGCCTTTTCAAGGACTTTGTGTGGTTTGGAGGAGACTTGAAGAATTTTGAGGAAGTTTTCTTAGATTTTGTGGAAACTTGTGGAGGATTTGTGTGATTTTTGAGGAATTTTGTAGGAAATTTTGGAGATTTAGGGATCTTGAGGGATTTTTCATGTATTTTGTGTGAATTTGTGGAGATTCTGTGGGGTTTTTGTGGAATTTGGTAGAGTTTTGGAATGATTTAGGTCATTTTGTGGGATGTTTCTGGAATTTGGTGGGGCTTTTCTTGAATTTTGTGGTATTTTGAAAAGATTTAGGGAATTTGGTGGGATTTTTCTGGAATTCTGTAGGCCTTTTCAAGGACTTTGTGTGGTTTGGAGGAGACTTGAAGAATTTTGAGGAAGTTTCCTTAGATTTTGTGGAAACTTGTGGAGGTTTTGTGTGATTTTTGTGGAATTTTGTGGGATATTGAGGGGATTTAGGGATCTTGGGGGATTTTACATGTATTTTGTGGGAATTTGTGGAGATTTGGTGGGATTTTTTTCCAGAATTTTGTCATGTTTTGAGAAGATTGTGGGAATTTGGTGGGATTTTTCTGGAATTCTGTAGGCCTTTTCAAGGACTTTGTGTGGTTTGGAGGAGACTTGAAGAATTTTGAGGAAGTTTCCTTAGATTTTGTGGAAACTTGTGGAGGTTTTGTGTGATTTTTGTGGAATTTTTTGGGATATTGAGGGGATTTAGGGATCTTGGGGGATTTTACATGTATTTTGTGGGAATTTGTGGAGATTTGGTGGGATTTTTTTCCAGAATTTTGTCATGTTTTGAGAAGATTGTGGGAATTTGGTGGGATTTTTCTGGAATTCTGTAGGCCTTTTCAAGGACTTTGTGTGGTTTGGAGGAGACTTGAAGAATTTTGAGGAAGTTTCCTTAGATTTTGTGGAAACTTGTGGAGGTTTTGTGTGATTTTTGTGGAATTTTTTGGGATATTGAGGGGATTTAGGGATCTTGGGGGATTTTACATGTATTTTGTGGGAATTTGTGGAGATTTGGTGGAATTTTTTTCCTGAATTTGGTCGTATTTTGAGAAGATTGTGGGAATTTGGTGGGATTTTTCTGGAATTCTGTAGGCCTTTTCAAGGACTTTGTGTGGTTTGGAGGAGACTTGAAGAATTTTGAGGAAGTTTCCTTAGATTTTGTGGAAACTTGTGGAGGTTTTGTGTGATTTTTGTGGAATTTTGTGGGATATTGAGGGGATTTAGGGATCTTGGGGGATTTTACATGTATTTTGTGGGAATTTGTGGAGATTTGGTGGGATTTTTTTCTAGAATTTTGTCGTGTTTTGAGAAGATTTAGGGAATTTGGTGGGATTTCTCTGGAATTTTGTTGGATTTTGGGGAGATTTTGAGGGATGTTTGTGGAACTTTGAGGGACTTTTCTGGAATTTTGTGGGATTCTGCAGAGAATTGACAAATTATCAGGGATTTTTCATGTATTTTTTGGGAATTTGTTGAGATTCTGTGGGGTTTTTGTGGAATTTGGTAGAGTTTTGGAATGATTTAGGTCATTTTGTGGGATGTTTCTGGAATTTGGTGGGGCTTTTCTTGAATTTTGTGGTATTTTGAAAAGATTTAGGGAATTTGGTGGTATTTTTCTAGAATTTTGTGGGCCTTTTCAAGGACTTTGTGTGGTTTGGAGGAGACTTGAAGAATTTTGAGGAAGTTTCCTTAGATTTTGTGGAAACTTGTGGAGGTTTTGTGTGATTTTTGTGGAATTTTTGTGGGATATTGAGGGGATTTAGGGATCTTGGGGGATTTTACATGTATTTTGTGGGAATTTGTGGAGATTTCGTGGGATTTTTTTCCAGAATTTTGTCGTGTTTTGAGAAGATTGTGGGAATTTGGTGGGATTTTTCTGGAATTCTGTAGGCCTTTTCAAGGACTTTGTGTGGTTTGGAGGAGACTTGAAGAATTTTGAGGAAGTTTCCTTAGATTTTGTGGAAACTTGTGGAGGTTTTGTGTGATTTTTGTGGAATTTTGTGGGATATTGAGGGGATTTAGGGATCTTGGGGGATTTTACATGTATTTTGTGGGAATTTGTGGAGATTTGGTGGGATTTTTTTCTAGAATTTTGTCGTGTTTTGAGAAGATTTAGGGAATTTGGTGGGATTTCTCTGGAATTTTGTTGGATTTTGGGGAGATTTTGAGGGATGTTTGTGGAACTTTGAGGGACTTTTCTGGAATTTTGTGGGATTCTGCAGAGAATTGACAAATTATCACGAATTTTTCATGTATTTTGTGTGAATTTTTGGCGATTCTGTGGGATTTTTGTGGAATTTGGTAGAGTTTTGGAATGATTTAGGTCATTTTGTGGGATGTTTCTGGAATTTGGTGGGGCTTTTCAAGGATTTTGTGGTATTTTGAAAAGATTTAGGGAATTTGGTGGTGTTTTTCTTGAATTTTGTGGGAAACTGTGGTGATTTTATGGGGCGTTTCTGGAATTTGGTTGAGTTTTGAGAAGATTTAGGGAATTTTGTGGGATTTTTCCTGGAATTTTGTTGGATACTGGGGAGATTTTGTGGGATGTTTGTGGAACTTTGAGGGACTTTTCTGGAATTTGGTGAGATTCTGTAGAGAACTGACGAATTATCAGGGATTTTTCATGTATTCTGTGGGAATTTGTGGAGATTCTGTGGGATTTTTATAAAATTTGGTAGAGTTTTGAGGCGATTTAGGGAATTTTGTGGTGTTTTTTCTTGAATTTTGCGGGAAACTGTGCTGATTTTATGGGGCGTTTCTGGAATTTGGTCAAGTTTTCAGAAGATTTAGGGAATTTTGTGAGATTTTTCCTGGAATTTTGTTGGATATTAGGGAGATTTTGTGGGATGCTTGTGGAACTTTGGGGGACTTTTCTGGAATTTGGTGAGATTCTGTAGAGAACTGACGAATTATCAGGGATTTTTCATGTATTCTGTGTGAATTTGTGGAGATTCTGTGGGATTTTTGTGGAATTTGGTGGAGTTTTGGAATGATTTAGGTCATTTTGTGGGATGTTTCTGGAATTTGGTGGGGCTTTTCTTGAATTTTGTGGTATTTTGAAAAGATTTAGGGAATTTGGTGGTATTTTTCTAGAATTTTGTGGGCCTTTTCAAGGACTTTGTGTGGTTTGGAGGAGACTTGAAGAATTTTGAGGAAGTTTCCTTAGATTTTGTGGAAACTTGTGGAGGTTTTGTGTGATTTTTGTGGAATTTTGTGGGATATTGAGGGGATTTAGGGATCTTGGGGGATTTTACATGTATTTTGTGGGAATTTGTGGAGATTTGGTGGGATTTTTTTCCAGAATTTTGTCGTGTTTTGAGAAGATTTAGGGAATTTGGTGGGATTTTTCTGGAATTCTGTAGGCCTTTTCAAGGACTTTGTGTGGTTTGGAGGAGACTTGAAGAATTTTGAGGAAGTTTCCTTAGATTTTGTGGAAACTTGTGGAGGTTTTGTGTGATTTTTGTGGAATTTTTTGGGATATTGAGGGGATTTAGGGATCTTGGGGGATTTTACATGTATTTTGTGGGAATTTGTGGAGATTTGGTGGGATTTTTTTCTAGAATTTGGTCGTGTTTTGAGAAGATTTAGGGAATTTGGTGGGATTTCTCTGGAATTTTGTTGGATTTTGGGGAGATTTTGAGGGATGTTTGTGGAACTTTGAGGGACTTTTCTGGAATTTTGTGGGATTCTGCAGAGAATTGACAAATTATCAGGGATTTTTCATGTATTTTTTGGGAATTTGTGGAGATTCTGTGGGGTTTTTGTGGAATTTGGTAGAGTTTTGGAATGATTTAGGTCATTTTGTGGGATATTTCTGGAATTTGGTGGGGCTTTTCTTGAATTTTGTGGTATTTTGAAAAGATTTAGGGAATTTGGTGGTGTTTTTCTTGAATTTTGTGGTGATTTTATGGGGCGTTTCTGGAATTTGGTTGAGTTTTCAGAAGATTTAGGGATTTTTGTGGGATTTTGGTGGGATTTTCTGGGAATCGGTGGAGATTTTGTGGGACATTCCTGTGAATTGGTAGGGTTTTGAAATGATTTAGGGAATTTTGTGGGACTTCTCTGGAATTTGGTGGGATTTTTCTGGAATTCTGTGGGATTCAGAACAGACTTGAAGAATTATGAGGAATTTGTTTTAGATTTTGTGGGAATTTGTGGAGATTCTGTGGGATGTTTCTGGAATTTGGTGGGCCTTTTCAAGGACTTTGTGTGGTTTGGAGGAGACTTGAAGAATTTTGAGGAAGTTTTCTTAGATTTTGTGGAAACTTGTGGAGGATTTGTGTGATTTTTGAGGAATTTTGTAGGAAATTTTGGAGATTTAGGGATCTTGAGGGATTTTTCATGTATTTTGTGTGAATTTGTGGAGATTCTGTGGGGTTTTTGTGGAATTTGGTAGAGTTTTGGAATGATTTAGGTCATTTTGTGGGATGTTTCTGGAATTTGGTGGGGCTTTTCTTGAATTTTGTGGTATTTTGAAAAGATTTAGGGAATTTGGTGGTATTTTTCTAGAATTTTGTGGGCCTTTTCAAGGACTTTGTGTGGTTTGGAGGAGACTTGAAGAATTTTGAGGAAGTTTCCTTAGATTTTGTGGAAACTTGTGGAGGTTTTGTGTGATTTTTGTGGGATTTTTTGGATATTGAGGGGATTTAGGGATCTTGGGGGATTTTACATGTATTTTGTGGGAATTTGTGGAGATTTGGTGGGATTTTTTTCCAGAATTTGGTCGTGTTTTGAGAAGATTTAGGGAATTTGGTGGGATTTTTCTGGAATTCTGTAGGCCTTTTCAAGGACTTTGTGTGGTTTGGAGGAGACTTGAAGAATTTTGAGGAAGTTTCCTTAGATTTTGTGGAAACTTGTGGAGGTTTTGTGTGATTTTTGTGGAATTTTGTGGGATATTGAGGGGATTTAGGGATCTTGGGGGATTTTACATGTATTTTGTGGGAATTTGTGGAGATTTGGTGGGATTTTTTTCCAGAATTTTGTCATGTTTTGAGAAGATTGTGGGAATTTGGTGGGATTTTTCTGGAATTCTGTAGGCCTTTTCAAGGACTTTGTGTGGTTTGGAGGAGACTTGAAGAATTTTGAGGAAGTTTCCTTAGATTTTGTGGAAACTTGTGGAGGTTTTGTGTGATTTTTGTGGAATTTTTTGGGATATTGAGGGGATTTAGGGATCTTGGGGGATTTTACATGTATTTTGTGGGAATTTGTGGAGATTTGGTGGGATTTTTTTCCAGAATTTGGTGGTGTTTTGAGAAGATTTAGGGAATTTGGTGGGATTTTTCTGGAATTCTGTAGACCTTTTCAAGGACTTTGTGTGGTTTGGAGGAGACTTGAAGAATTTTGAGGAAGTTTCCTTAGATTTTGTGGAAACTTGTGGAGGTTTTGTGTGATTTTTGTGGAATTTTGTGGGATATTGAGGGGATTTAGGGATCTTGGGGGATTTTACATGTATTTTGTGGGAATTTGTGGAGATTTGGTGGGATTCTTTTCTAGAATTTTGTCGTGTTTTGAGAAGATTTAGGGAATTTGGTGGGATTTCTCTGGAATTTTGTTGGATTTTGGGGAGATTTTGAGGGATGTTTGTGGAACTTTGAGGGACTTTTCTGGAATTTTGTGGGATTCTGCAGAGAATTGACAAATTATCAGGGATTTTTCATGTATTTTTTGGGAATTTGTTGAGATTCTGTGGGGTTTTTGTGGAATTTGGTAGAGTTTTGGAATGATTTAGGTCATTTTGTGGGATGTTTCTGGAATTTGGTGGGGCTTTTCTTGAATTTTGTGGTATTTTGAAAAGATTTAGGGAATTTGGTGGTATTTTTCTAGAATTTTGTGGGCCTTTTCAAGGACTTTGTGTGGTTTGGAGGAGACTTGAAGAATTTTGAGGAAGTTTCCTTCGATTTTGTGGAAACTTGTGGAGGTTTTGTGTGATTTTTGTGGAATTTTTGTGGGATATTGAGGGGATTTAGGGATCTTGGGGGATTTTACATGTATTTTGTGGGAATTTGTGGAGATTTGGTGGGATTTTTTTCCAGAATTTGGTCGTGTTTTGAGAAGATTGTGGGAATTTGGTGGGATTTCTCTGGAATTTTGTTGGATTTTGGGGAGATTTTGAGGGATGTTTGTGGAACTTTGAGGGACTTTTCTGGAATTTTGTGGGATTCTGCAAGAATTGACAAATTATCAGGGATTTTTCATGGTTTTTTTGGGAATTTGTGGAGATTCTGTGGGGTTTTTGTGGAATTTGGTAGAGTTTTGGAATGATTTAGGTCATTTTGTGGGATGTTTCTGGAATTTGGTGGGGCTTTTTTTGAATTTTGTGGTATTTTGAAAAGATTTAGGGAATTTGGTGGTATTTTTCTAGAATTTTGTGGGCTTTTTCAAGGACTTTGTGTGGTTTGGAGGAGACTTGAAGAATTTTGAGGAAGTTTCCTTAGATTTTGTGGAAACTTGTGGAGGTTTTGTGTGATTTTTATGGTATTTTGTGGGATATTGAGGGATTTAGGGATCTTGGGGGATTTTACATGTATTTTGTGGGAATTTGTGGAGATTTGGTGGGATTTTTTTCTAGAATTTGGTCGTGTTTTGAGAAGATTTAGGGAATTTGGTGGGATTTCTCTGGAATTTTGTTGGATTTTGGGGAGATTTTGAGGGATGTTTGTGGAACTTTGAGGGACTTTTCTGGTATTTTGTGGGATTCTGCAGAGAATTGACAAATTATCAGGGATTTTTCATGTATTTTTTGGGAATTTGTGGAGATTCTGTGGGGTTTTTGTGGAATTTGGTAGAGTTTTGGAATGATTTAGGTCATTTTGTGGGATATTTCTGGAATTTGGTGGGGCTTTTCAAGAATTTTGTGGTATTTTGAAAAGATTTAGGGAATTTGGTGGTGTTTTTCTTGAATTTTGTGGTGATTTTATGGGGCGTTTCTGGAATTTGGTTGAGTTTTCAGAAGATTTAGGGATTTTTGTGGGATTTTGGTGGGATTTTCTGGGAATCGGTGGAGATTTTGTGGGACATTCCTGTGAATTGGTAGGGTTTTGAAATGATTTAGGGAATTTTGTGGGACTTCTCTGGAATTTGGTGGGATTTTTCTGGAATTCTGTGGGATTCAGAACAGACTTGAAGAATTATGAGGAATTTGTTTTAGATTTTGTGGGAATTTGTGGAGATTCTGTGGGATGTTTCTGGAATTTGGTGGGCCTTTTCAAGGACTTTGTGTGGTTTGGAGGAGACTTGAAGAATTTTGAGGAAGTTTTCTTAGATTTTGTGGAAACTTGTGGAGGATTTGTGTGATTTTTGAGGAATTTTGTAGGAAATTTTGGAGATTTAGGGATCTTGAGGGATTTTTCATGTATTTTGTGTGAATTTGTGGAGATTCTGTGGGGTTTTTGTGGAATTTGGTAGAGTTTTGGAATGATTTAGGTCATTTTGTGGGATGTTTCTGGAATTTGGTGGGGCTTTTCTTGAATTTTGTGGTATTTTGAAAAGATTTAGGGAATTTGGTGGTATTTTTCTAGAATTTTGTGGGCCTTTTCAAGGACTTTGTGTGGTTTGGAGGAGACTTGAAGAATTTTGAGGAAGTTTCCTTAGATTTTGTGGAAACTTGTGGAGGTTTTGTGTGATTTTTGTGGAATTTTGTGGGATATTGAGGGGATTTAGGGATCTTGGGGGATTTTACATGTATTTTTTGGGAATTTGTGGAGATTTGGTGGGATTTTTTTCCAGAATTTTGTCGTGTTTTGAGAAGATTTAGGGAATTTGGTGGGATTTTTCTGGAATTCTGTAGGCCTTTTCAAGGACTTTGTGTGGTTTGGAGGAGACTTGAAGAATTTTGAGGAAGTTTCCTTAGATTTTGTGGAAACTTGTGGAGGTTTTGTGTGATTTTTGTGGAATTTTTTGGGATATTGAGGGGATTTAGGGATCTTGGGGGATTTTACATGTATTTTGTGGGAATTTGTGGAGATTTGGTGGGATTTTTTTCTAGAATTTTGTCGTGTTTTGAGAAGATTTAGGGAATTTGGTGGGATTTCTCTGGAATTTTGTTGGATTTTGGGGAGATTTTGAGGGATGTTTGTGGAACTTTGAGGGACTTTTCTGGAATTTTGTGGGATTCTGCAGAGAATTGACAAATTATCAGGGATTTTTCATGTATTTTTTGGGAATTTGTGGAGATTCTGTGGGGTTTTTGTGGAATTTGGTAGAGTTTTGGAATGATTTAGGTCATTTTGTGGGATATTTCTGGAATTTGGTGGGGCTTTTCAAGAATTTTGTGGTATTTTGAAAAGATTTAGGGAATTTGGTGGTGTTTTTCTTGAATTTTGTGGTGATTTTATGGGGCGTTTCTGGAATTTGGTTGAGTTTTCAGAAGATTTAGGGATTTTTGTGGGATTTTGGTGGGATTTTCTGGGAATCGGCGGAGATTTTGTGGGACATTCCTGTGAATTGGTAGGGTTTTGAAATGATTTAGGGAATTTTGTGGGACTTCTCTGGAATTTGGTGGGATTTTTCTGGAATTCTGTGGGATTCAGAACAGACTTGAAGAATTATGAGGAATTTGTTTTAGATTTTGTGGGAATTTGTGGAGATTCTGTGGGATGTTTCTGGAATTTGGTGGGCCTTTTCAAGGACTTTGTGTGGTTTGGAGGAGACTTGAAGAATTTTGAGGAAGTTTTCTTAGATTTTGTGGAAACTTGTGGAGGATTTGTGTGATTTTTGAGGAATTTTGTAGGAAATTTTGGAGATTTAGGGATCTTGAGGGATTTTTCATGTATTTTGTGTGAATTTGTGGAGATTCTGTGGGGTTTTTGTGGAATTTGGTAGAGTTTTGGAATGATTTAGGTCATTTTGTGGGATGTTTCTGGAATTTGGTGGGGCTTTTCTTGAATTTTGTGGTATTTTGAAAAGATTTAGGGAATTTGGTGGTATTTTTCTAGAATTTTGTGGGCCTTTTCAAGGACTTTGTGTGGTTTGGAGGAGACTTGAAGAATTTTGAGGAAGTTTCCTTAGATTTTGTGGAAACTTGTGGAGGTTTTGTGTGATTTTTGTGGGATTTTTTGGATATTGAGGGGATTTAGGGATCTTGGGGGATTTTACATGTATTTTGTGGGAATTTGTGGAGATTTGGTGGGATTTTTTTCCAGAATTTGGTCGTGTTTTGAGAAGATTTAGGGAATTTGGTGGGATTTTTCTGGAATTCTGTAGGCCTTTTCAAGGACTTTGTGTGGTTTGGAGGAGACTTGAAGAATTTTGAGGAAGTTTCCTTAGATTTTGTGGAAACTTGTGGAGGTTTTGTGTGATTTTTGTGGAATTTTGTGGGATATTGAGGGGATTTAGGGATCTTGGGGGATTTTACATGTATTTTGTGGGAATTTGTGGAGATTTGGTGGGATTTTTTTCCAGAATTTTGTCATGTTTTGAGAAGATTGTGGGAATTTGGTGGGATTTTTCTGGAATTCTGTAGGCCTTTTCAAGGACTTTGTGTGGTTTGGAGGAGACTTGAAGAATTTTGAGGAAGTTTCCTTAGATTTTGTGGAAACTTGTGGAGGTTTTGTGTGATTTTTGTGGAATTTTTTGGGATATTGAGGGGATTTAGGGATCTTGGGGGATTTTACATGTATTTTGTGGGAATTTGTGGAGATTTGGTGGGATTTTTTTCCAGAATTTTGTCATGTTTTGAGAAGATTGTGGGAATTTGGTGGGATTTTTCTGGAATTCTGTAGGCCTTTTCAAGGACTTTGTGTGGTTTGGAGGAGACTTGAAGAATTTTGAGGAAGTTTCCTTAGATTTTGTGGAAACTTGTGGAGGTTTTGTGTGATTTTTGTGGAATTTTTTGGGATATTGAGGGGATTTAGGGATCTTGGGGGATTTTACATGTATTTTGTGGGAATTTGTGGAGATTTGGTGGAATTTTTTTCCTGAATTTGGTCGTATTTTGAGAAGATTGTGGGAATTTGGTGGGATTTTTCTGGAATTCTGTAGGCCTTTTCAAGGACTTTGTGTGGTTTGGAGGAGACTTGAAGAATTTTGAGGAAGTTTCCTTAGATTTTGTGGAAACTTGTGGAGGTTTTGTGTGATTTTTGTGGAATTTTGTGGGATATTGAGGGGATTTAGGGATCTTGGGGGATTTTACATGTATTTTGTGGGAATTTGTGGAGATTTGGTGGGATTTTTTTCTAGAATTTTGTCGTGTTTTGAGAAGATTTAGGGAATTTGGTGGGATTTCTCTGGAATTTTGTTGGATTTTGGGGAGATTTTGAGGGATGTTTGTGGAACTTTGAGGGACTTTTCTGGAATTTTGTGGGATTCTGCAGAGAATTGACAAATTATCAGGGATTTTTCATGTATTTTTTGGGAATTTGTTGAGATTCTGTGGGGTTTTTGTGGAATTTGGTAGAGTTTTGGAATGATTTAGGTCATTTTGTGGGATGTTTCTGGAATTTGGTGGGGCTTTTCTTGAATTTTGTGGTATTTTGAAAAGATTTAGGGAATTTGGTGGTATTTTTCTAGAATTTTGTGGGCCTTTTCAAGGACTTTGTGTGGTTTGGAGGAGACTTGAAGAATTTTGAGGAAGTTTCCTTAGATTTTGTGGAAACTTGTGGAGGTTTTGTGTGATTTTTGTGGAATTTTTGTGGGATATTGAGGGGATTTAGGGATCTTGGGGGATTTTACATGTATTTTGTGGGAATTTGTGGAGATTTCGTGGGATTTTTTTCCAGAATTTTGTCGTGTTTTGAGAAGATTGTGGGAATTTGGTGGGATTTTTCTGGAATTCTGTAGGCCTTTTCAAGGACTTTGTGTGGTTTGGAGGAGACTTGAAGAATTTTGAGGAAGTTTCCTTAGATTTTGTGGAAACTTGTGGAGGTTTTGTGTGATTTTTGTGGAATTTTGTGGGATATTGAGGGGATTTAGGGATCTTGGGGGATTTTACATGTATTTTGTGGGAATTTGTGGAGATTTGGTGGGATTTTTTTCTAGAATTTTGTCGTGTTTTGAGAAGATTTAGGGAATTTGGTGGGATTTCTCTGGAATTTTGTTGGATTTTGGGGAGATTTTGAGGGATGTTTGTGGAACTTTGAGGGACTTTTCTGGAATTTTGTGGGATTCTGCAGAGAATTGACAAATTATCACGAATTTTTCATGTATTTTGTGTGAATTTTTGGCGATTCTGTGGGATTTTTGTGGAATTTGGTAGAGTTTTGGAATGATTTAGGTCATTTTGTGGGATGTTTCTGGAATTTGGTGGGGCTTTTCAAGGATTTTGTGGTATTTTGAAAAGATTTAGGGAATTTGGTGGTGTTTTTCTTGAATTTTGTGGGAAACTGTGGTGATTTTATGGGGCGTTTCTGGAATTTGGTTGAGTTTTGAGAAGATTTAGGGAATTTTGTGGGATTTTTCCTGGAATTTTGTTGGATACTGGGGAGATTTTGTGGGATGTTTGTGGAACTTTGAGGGACTTTTCTGGAATTTGGTGAGATTCTGTAGAGAACTGACGAATTATCAGGGATTTTTCATGTATTCTGTGGGAATTTGTGGAGATTCTGTGGGATTTTTATAAAATTTGGTAGAGTTTTGAGGCGATTTAGGGAATTTTGTGGTGTTTTTTCTTGAATTTTGCGGGAAACTGTGCTGATTTTATGGGGCGTTTCTGGAATTTGGTCAAGTTTTCAGAAGATTTAGGGAATTTTGTGAGATTTTTCCTGGAATTTTGTTGGATATTAGGGAGATTTTGTGGGATGCTTGTGGAACTTTGGGGGACTTTTCTGGAATTTGGTGAGATTCTGTAGAGAACTGACGAATTATCAGGGATTTTTCATGTATTCTGTGTGAATTTGTGGAGATTCTGTGGGATTTTTGTGGAATTTGGTGGAGTTTTGGAATGATTTAGGTCATTTTGTGGGATGTTTCTGGAATTTGGTGGGGCTTTTCTTGAATTTTGTGGTATTTTGAAAAGATTTAGGGAATTTGGTGGTATTTTTCTAGAATTTTGTGGGCCTTTTCAAGGACTTTGTGTGGTTTGGAGGAGACTTGAAGAATTTTGAGGAAGTTTCCTTAGATTTTGTGGAAACTTGTGGAGGTTTTGTGTGATTTTTGTGGAATTTTGTGGGATATTGAGGGGATTTAGGGATCTTGGGGGATTTTACATGTATTTTGTGGGAATTTGTGGAGATTTGGTGGGATTTTTTTCCAGAATTTTGTCGTGTTTTGAGAAGATTTAGGGAATTTGGTGGGATTTTTCTGGAATTCTGTAGGCCTTTTCAAGGACTTTGTGTGGTTTGGAGGAGACTTGAAGAATTTTGAGGAAGTTTCCTTAGATTTTGTGGAAACTTGTGGAGGTTTTGTGTGATTTTTGTGGAATTTTTTGGGATATTGAGGGGATTTAGGGATCTTGGGGGATTTTACATGTATTTTGTGGGAATTTGTGGAGATTTGGTGGGATTTTTTTCTAGAATTTGGTCGTGTTTTGAGAAGATTTAGGGAATTTGGTGGGATTTCTCTGGAATTTTGTTGGATTTTGGGGAGATTTTGAGGGATGTTTGTGGAACTTTGAGGGACTTTTCTGGAATTTTGTGGGATTCTGCAGAGAATTGACAAATTATCAGGGATTTTTCATGTATTTTTTGGGAATTTGTGGAGATTCTGTGGGGTTTTTGTGGAATTTGGTAGAGTTTTGGAATGATTTAGGTCATTTTGTGGGATATTTCTGGAATTTGGTGGGGCTTTTCTTGAATTTTGTGGTATTTTGAAAAGATTTAGGGAATTTGGTGGTGTTTTTCTTGAATTTTGTGGTGATTTTATGGGGCGTTTCTGGAATTTGGTTGAGTTTTCAGAAGATTTAGGGATTTTTGTGGGATTTTGGTGGGATTTTCTGGGAATCGGTGGAGATTTTGTGGGACATTCCTGTGAATTGGTAGGGTTTTGAAATGATTTAGGGAATTTTGTGGGACTTCTCTGGAATTTGGTGGGATTTTTCTGGAATTCTGTGGGATTCAGAACAGACTTGAAGAATTATGAGGAATTTGTTTTAGATTTTGTGGGAATTTGTGGAGATTCTGTGGGATGTTTCTGGAATTTGGTGGGCCTTTTCAAGGACTTTGTGTGGTTTGGAGGAGACTTGAAGAATTTTGAGGAAGTTTTCTTAGATTTTGTGGAAACTTGTGGAGGATTTGTGTGATTTTTGAGGAATTTTGTAGGAAATTTTGGAGATTTAGGGATCTTGAGGGATTTTTCATGTATTTTGTGTGAATTTGTGGAGATTCTGTGGGGTTTTTGTGGAATTTGGTAGAGTTTTGGAATGATTTAGGTCATTTTGTGGGATGTTTCTGGAATTTGGTGGGGCTTTTCTTGAATTTTGTGGTATTTTGAAAAGATTTAGGGAATTTGGTGGTATTTTTCTAGAATTTTGTGGGCCTTTTCAAGGACTTTGTGTGGTTTGGAGGAGACTTGAAGAATTTTGAGGAAGTTTCCTTAGATTTTGTGGAAACTTGTGGAGGTTTTGTGTGATTTTTGTGGGATTTTTTGGATATTGAGGGGATTTAGGGATCTTGGGGGATTTTACATGTATTTTGTGGGAATTTGTGGAGATTTGGTGGGATTTTTTTCCAGAATTTGGTCGTGTTTTGAGAAGATTTAGGGAATTTGGTGGGATTTTTCTGGAATTCTGTAGGCCTTTTCAAGGACTTTGTGTGGTTTGGAGGAGACTTGAAGAATTTTGAGGAAGTTTCCTTAGATTTTGTGGAAACTTGTGGAGGTTTTGTGTGATTTTTGTGGAATTTTGTGGGATATTGAGGGGATTTAGGGATCTTGGGGGATTTTACATGTATTTTGTGGGAATTTGTGGAGATTTGGTGGGATTTTTTTCCAGAATTTTGTCATGTTTTGAGAAGATTGTGGGAATTTGGTGGGATTTTTCTGGAATTCTGTAGGCCTTTTCAAGGACTTTGTGTGGTTTGGAGGAGACT
This sequence comes from Cyanistes caeruleus, assembly GCF_971803275.1. NCBI lineage: Eukaryota > Metazoa > Chordata > Aves > Passeriformes > Paridae > Cyanistes > Cyanistes caeruleus. The sequence goes on from NC_141705.1 coordinate 62,755,896, forward strand.
TGAAGAATTTTGAGGAAGTTTCCTTAGATTTTGTGGAAACTTGTGGAGGTTTTGTGTGATTTTTGTGGAATTTTTTGGGATATTGAGGGGATTTAGGGATCTTGGGGGATTTTACATGTATTTTGTGGGAATTTGTGGAGATTTGGTGGGATTTTTTTCCAGAATTTGGTGGTGTTTTGAGAAGATTTAGGGAATTTGGTGGGATTTTTCTGGAATTCTGTAGACCTTTTCAAGGACTTTGTGTGGTTTGGAGGAGACTTGAAGAATTTTGAGGAAGTTTCCTTAGATTTTGTGGAAACTTGTGGAGGTTTTGTGTGATTTTTGTGGAATTTTGTGGGATATTGAGGGGATTTAGGGATCTTGGGGGATTTTACATGTATTTTGTGGGAATTTGTGGAGATTTGGTGGGATTCTTTTCTAGAATTTTGTCGTGTTTTGAGAAGATTTAGGGAATTTGGTGGGATTTCTCTGGAATTTTGTTGGATTTTGGGGAGATTTTGAGGGATGTTTGTGGAACTTTGAGGGACTTTTCTGGAATTTTGTGGGATTCTGCAGAGAATTGACAAATTATCAGGGATTTTTCATGTATTTTTTGGGAATTTGTTGAGATTCTGTGGGGTTTTTGTGGAATTTGGTAGAGTTTTGGAATGATTTAGGTCATTTTGTGGGATGTTTCTGGAATTTGGTGGGGCTTTTCTTGAATTTTGTGGTATTTTGAAAAGATTTAGGGAATTTGGTGGTATTTTTCTAGAATTTTGTGGGCCTTTTCAAGGACTTTGTGTGGTTTGGAGGAGACTTGAAGAATTTTGAGGAAGTTTCCTTCGATTTTGTGGAAACTTGTGGAGGTTTTGTGTGATTTTTGTGGAATTTTTGTGGGATATTGAGGGGATTTAGGGATCTTGGGGGATTTTACATGTATTTTGTGGGAATTTGTGGAGATTTGGTGGGATTTTTTTCCAGAATTTGGTCGTGTTTTGAGAAGATTGTGGGAATTTGGTGGGATTTCTCTGGAATTTTGTTGGATTTTGGGGAGATTTTGAGGGATGTTTGTGGAACTTTGAGGGACTTTTCTGGAATTTTGTGGGATTCTGCAAGAATTGACAAATTATCAGGGATTTTTCATGTTTTTTTTGGGAATTTGTGGAGATTCTGTGGGGTTTTTGTGGAATTTGGTAGAGTTTTGGAATGATTTAGGTCATTTTGTGGGATGTTTCTGGAATTTGGTGGGGCTTTTTTTGAATTTTGTGGTATTTTGAAAAGATTTAGGGAATTTGGTGGTATTTTTCTAGAATTTTGTGGGCTTTTTCAAGGACTTTGTGTGGTTTGGAGGAGACTTGAAGAATTTTGAGGAAGTTTCCTTAGATTTTGTGGAAACTTGTGGAGGTTTTGTGTGATTTTTATGGTATTTTGTGGGATATTGAGGGATTTAGGGATCTTGGGGGATTTTACATGTATTTTGTGGGAATTTGTGGAGATTTGGTGGGATTTTTTTCTAGAATTTGGTCGTGTTTTGAGAAGATTTAGGGAATTTGGTGGGATTTCTCTGGAATTTTGTTGGATTTTGGGGAGATTTTGAGGGATGTTTGTGGAACTTTGAGGGACTTTTCTGGTATTTTGTGGGATTCTGCAGAGAATTGACAAATTATCAGGGATTTTTCATGTATTTTTTGGGAATTTGTGGAGATTCTGTGGGGTTTTTGTGGAATTTGGTAGAGTTTTGGAATGATTTAGGTCATTTTGTGGGATATTTCTGGAATTTGGTGGGGCTTTTCAAGAATTTTGTGGTATTTTGAAAAGATTTAGGGAATTTGGTGGTGTTTTTCTTGAATTTTGTGGTGATTTTATGGGGCGTTTCTGGAATTTGGTTGAGTTTTCAGAAGATTTAGGGATTTTTGTGGGATTTTGGTGGGATTTTCTGGGAATCGGTGGAGATTTTGTGGGACATTCCTGTGAATTGGTAGGGTTTTGAAATGATTTAGGGAATTTTGTGGGACTTCTCTGGAATTTGGTGGGATTTTTCTGGAATTCTGTGGGATTCAGAACAGACTTGAAGAATTATGAGGAATTTGTTTTAGATTTTGTGGGAATTTGTGGAGATTCTGTGGGATGTTTCTGGAATTTGGTGGGCCTTTTCAAGGACTTTGTGTGGTTTGGAGGAGACTTGAAGAATTTTGAGGAAGTTTTCTTAGATTTTGTGGAAACTTGTGGAGGATTTGTGTGATTTTTGAGGAATTTTGTAGGAAATTTTGGAGATTTAGGGATCTTGAGGGATTTTTCATGTATTTTGTGTGAATTTGTGGAGATTCTGTGGGGTTTTTGTGGAATTTGGTAGAGTTTTGGAATGATTTAGGTCATTTTGTGGGATGTTTCTGGAATTTGGTGGGGCTTTTCTTGAATTTTGTGGTATTTTGAAAAGATTTAGGGAATTTGGTGGTATTTTTCTAGAATTTTGTGGGCCTTTTCAAGGACTTTGTGTGGTTTGGAGGAGACTTGAAGAATTTTGAGGAAGTTTCCTTAGATTTTGTGGAAACTTGTGGAGGTTTTGTGTGATTTTTGTGGAATTTTTGTGGGATATTGAGGGGATTTAGGGATCTTGGGGGATTTTACATGTATTTTGTGGGAATTTGTGGAGATTTGGTGGGATTTTTTTCCAGAATTTGGTGGTGTTTTGAGAAGATTGTGGGAATTTGGTGGGATTTTTCTGGAATTCTGTAGGCCTTTTCAAGGACTTTGTGTGGTTTGGAGGAGACTTGAAGAATTTTGAGGAAGTTTCCTTAGATTTTGTGGAAACTTGTGGAGGTTTTGTGTGATTTTTGTGGAATTTTGTGGGATATTGAGGGGATTTAGGGATCTTGGGGGATTTTACATGTATTTTGTGGGAATTTGTGGAGATTTGGTGGGATTTTTTTCTAGAATTTGGTCGTGTTTTGAGAAGATTTAGGGAATTTGGTGGGATTTCTCTGGAATTTTGTTGGATTTTGGGGAGATTTTGAGGGATGTTTGTGGAACTTTGAGGGACTTTTCTGGAATTTTGTGGGATTCTGCAAGAATTGACAAATTATCAGGGATTTTTCATGTTTTTTTTGGGAATTTGTGGAGATTCTGTGGGGTTTTTGTGGAATTTGGTAGAGTTTTGGAATGATTTAGGTCATTTTGTGGGATGTTTCTGGAATTTGGTGGGGCTTTTTTTGAATTTTGTGGTATTTTGAAAAGATTTAGGGAATTTGGTGGTATTTTTCTAGAATTTTGTGGGCTTTTTCAAGGACTTTGTGTGGTTTGGAGGAGACTTGAAGAATTTTGAGGAAGTTTCCTTCGATTTTGTGGAAACTTGTGGAGGTTTTGTGTGATTTTTGTGGAATTTTTTGGGATATTGAGGGGATTTAGGGATCTTGGGGGATTTTACATGTATTTTGTGGGAATTTGTGGAGATTTGGTGGGATTTTTTTCCAGAATTTGGTCATGTTTTGAGAAGATTTAGGGAATTTGGTGGGATTTTTCTGGAATTCTGTAGGCCTTTTCAAGGACTTTGTGTGGTTTGGAGGAGACTTGAAGAATTTTGAGGAAGTTTCCTTAGATTTTGTGGAAACTTGTGGAGGTTTTGTGTGATTTTTATGGTATTTTGTGGGATATTGAGGGATTTAGGGATCTTGGGGGATTTTACATGTATTTTGTGGGAATTTGTGGAGATTTGGTGGGATTTTTTTCTAGAATTTGGTCGTGTTTTGAGAAGATTTAGGGAATTTGGTGGGATTTCTCTGGAATTTTGTTGGATTTTGGGGAGATTTTGAGGGATGTTTGTGGAACTTTGAGGGACTTTTCTGGAATTTTGTGGGATTCTGCAGAGAATTGACAAATTATCAGGGATTTTTCATGTATTTTTTGGGAATTTGTGGAGATTCTGTGGGGTTTTTGTGGAATTTGGTAGAGTTTTGGAATGATTTAGGTCATTTAGTGGGATATTTCTGGAATTTGGTGGGGCTTTTCAAGAATTTTGTGGTATTTTGAAAAGATTTAGGGAATTTGGTGGTGTTTTTCTTGAATTTTGTGGTGATTTTATGGGGCGTTTCTGGAATTTGGTTGAGTTTTCAGAAGATTTAGGGATTTTTGTGGGATTTTGGTGGGATTTTCTGGGAATCGGTGGAGATTTTGTGGGACATTCCTGTGAATTGGTAGGGTTTTGAAATGATTTAGGGAATTTTGTGGGACTTCTCTGGAATTTGGTGGGATTTTTCTGGAATTCTGTGGGATTCAGAACAGACTTGAAGAATTATGAGGAATTTGTTTTAGATTTTGTGGGAATTTGTGGAGATTCTGTGGGATGTTTCTGGAATTTGGTGGGCCTTTTCAAGGACTTTGTGTGGTTTTGAGGAGACTTGAAGAATTTTGAGGAAGTTTTCTTAGATTTTGTGGAAACTTGTGGAGGATTTGTGTGATTTTTGAGGAATTTTGTAGGAAATTTTGGAGATTTAGGGATCTTGAGGGATTTTTCATGTATTTTGTGTGAATTTGTGGAGATTCTGTGGGGTTTTTGTGGAATTTGGTAGAGTTTTGGAATGATTTAGGTCATTTTGTGGGATGTTTCTGGAATTTGGTGGGGCTTTTCTTGAATTTTGTGGTATTTTGAAAAGATTTAGGGAATTTGGTGGTATTTTTCTAGAATTTTGTGGGCCTTTTCAAGGACTTTGTGTGGTTTGGAGGAGACTTGAAGAATTTTGAGGAAGTTTCCTTAGATTTTGTGGAAACTTGTGGAGGTTTTGTGTGATTTTTGTGGGATTTTTGGGATATTGAGGGGATTTAGGGATCTTGGGGGATTTTACATGTATTTTGTGGGAATTTGTGGAGATTTGGTGGGATTTTTTTCCAGAATTTGGTCGTGTTTTGAGAAGATTTAGGGAATTTGGTGGGATTTTTCTGGAATTCTGTAGGCCTTTTCAAGGACTTTGTGTGGTTTGGAGGAGACTTGAAGAATTTTGAGGAAGTTTCCTTAGATTTTGTGGAAACTTGTGGAGGTTTTGTGTGATTTTTGTGGAATTTTATGGGATATTGAGGGGATTTAGGGATCTTGGGGGATTTTACATGTATTTTGTGGGAATTTGTGGAGATTTGGTGGGATTTTTTTCCAGAATTTTGTCGTGTTTTGAGAAGATTGTGGGAATTTGGTGGGATTTTTCTGGAATTCTGTAGGCCTTTTCAAGGACTTTGTGTGGTTTGGAGGAGACTTGAAGAATTTTGAGGAAGTTTCCTTAGATTTTGTGGAAACTTGTGGAGGTTTTGTGTGATTTTTGTGGAATTTTTTTGGATATTGAGGGGATTTAGGGATCTTGGGGGATTTTACATGTATTTTGTGGGAATTTGTGGAGATTTGGTGGGATTTTTTTCCAGAATTTGGTCGTGTTTTGAGAAGATTTAGGGAATTTGGTGGGATTTTTCTGGAATTCTGTAGGCCTTTTCAAGGACTTTGTGTGGTTTGGAGGAGACTTGAAGAATTTTGAGGAAGTTTCCTTAGATTTTGTGGAAACTTGTGGAGGTTTTGTGTGATTTTTGTGGAATTTTGTGGGATATTGAGGGGATTTAGGGATCTTGGGGGATTTTACATGTATTTTGTGGGAATTTGTGGAGATTTGGTGGGATTTTTTTCTAGAATTTTGTCGTGTTTTGAGAAGATTTAGGGAATTTGGTGGGATTTCTCTGGAATTTTGTTGGATTTTGGGGAGATTTTGAGGGATGTTTGTGGAACTTTGAGGGACTTTTCTGGAATTTTGTGGGATTCTGCAAGAATTGACAAATTATCAGGGATTTTTCATGGTTTTTTTGGGAATTTGTGGAGATTCTGTGGGGTTTTTGTGGAATTTGGTAGAGTTTTGGAATGATTTAGGTCATTTTGTGGGATGTTTCTGGAATTTGGTGGGGCTTTTCTTGAATTTTGTGGTATTTTGAAAAGATTTAGGGAATTTGGTGGTATTTTTCTAGAATTTTGTGGGCTTTTTCAAGGACTTTGTGTGGTTTGGAGGAGACTTGAAGAATTTTGAGGAAGTTTTCGTAGATTTTGTGGAAACTTGTGGAGGTTTTGTGTGATTTTTGTGGAATTTTTTGGGATATTGAGGGGATTTAGGGATCTTGGGGGATTTTACATGTATTTTGTGGGAATTTGTGGAGATTTGGTGGGATTTTTTTCCAGAATTTGGTCATGTTTTGAGAAGATATAGGGAATTTGGTGGGATTTTTCTGGAATTCTGTAGGCCTTTTCAAGGACTTTGTGTGGTTTGGAGGAGACTTGAAGAATTTTGAGGAAGTTTCCTTAGATTTTGTGGAAACTTGTGGAGGTTTTGTGTGATTTTTGTGGGATTTTTTGGATATTGAGGGGATTTAGGGATCTTGGGGGATTTTACATGTATTTTGTGGGAATTTGTGGAGATTTGGTGGGATTTTTTTCCAGAATTTGGTCGTGTTTTGAGAAGATTTAGGGAATTTGGTGGGATTTTTCTGGAATTTGGTGGGCCTTTTCAAGGACTTTGTGTGGTTTGGAGGAGAGTTGAAGAATTTTGAGGAAGTTTTCGTAGATTTTGTGGAAACTTGTGGAGGTTTTGTGTGATTTTTGTGGAATTTTTTGGGATAATGAGGGGATTTAGGGATCTTGAGGGATTTTTCATGTATTTTGTGGGAATTTGTGGAGATTTGGTGGGATTTTTTTCCCGAATTTTGTCGTGTTTTGAGAAGATTTAGGGAATTTGGTGGGATTTCTCTGGAATTTTGTTGGATTTTGGGGAGATTTTGAGGGATGTTTGTGGAACTTTGAGGGACTTTTCTGGAATTTTGTGGGATTCTGCAGAGAATTGACAAATTATCAGGGATTTTTCATGTATTTTTTGGGAATTTGTTGAGATTCTGTGGGGTTTTTGTGGAATTTGGTAGAGTTTTGGAATGATTTAGGTCATTTTGTGGGATGTTTCTGGAATTTGGTGGGGCTTTTCTTGAATTTTGTGGTATTTTGAAAAGATTTAGGGAATTTGGTGGTATTTTTCTAGAATTTTGTGGGCCTTTTCAAGGACTTTGTGTGGTTTGGAGGAGACTTGAAGAATTTTGAGGAAGTTTCCTTAGATTTTGTGGAAACTTGTGGAGGTTTTGTGTGATTTTTGTGGAATTTTTGTGGGATATTGAGGGGATTTAGGGATCTTGGGGGATTTTACATGTATTTTGTGGGAATTTGTGGAGATTTGGTGGGATTTTTTTCCAGAATTTTGTCGTGTTTTGAGAAGATTGTGGGAATTTGGTGGGATTTTTCTGGAATTCTGTAGGCCTTTTCAAGGACTTTGTGTGGTTTGGAGGAGACTTGAAGAATTTTGAGGAAGTTTCCTTAGATTTTGTGGAAACTTGTGGAGGTTTTGTGTGATTTTTGTGGAATTTTGTGGGATATTGAGGGGATTTAGGGATCTTGGGGGATTTTACATGTATTTTGTGGGAATTTGTGGAGATTTGGTGGGATTTTTTTCTAGAATTTTGTCGTGTTTTGAGAAGATTTAGGGAATTTGGTGGGATTTCTCTGGAATTTTGTTGGATTTTGGGGAGATTTTGAGGGATGTTTGTGGAACTTTGAGGGACTTTTCTGGAATTTTGTGGGATTCTGCAAGAATTGACAAATTATCAGGGATTTTTCATGTTTTTTTTGGGAATTTGTGGAGATTCTGTGGGGTTTTTGTGGAATTTGGTAGAGTTTTGGAATGATTTAGGTCATTTTGTGGGATGTTTCTGGAATTTGGTGGGGCTTTTCTTGAATTTTGTGGTATTTTGAAAAGATTTAGGGAATTTGGTGGTATTTTTCTAGAATTTTGTGGGCCTTTTCAAGGACTTTGTGTGGTTTGGAGGAGACTTGAAGAATTTTGAGGAAGTTTCCTTAGATTTTGTGGAAACTTGTGGAGGTTTTGTGTGATTTTTGTGGAATTTTTGTGGGATATTGAGGGGATTTAGGGATCTTGGGGGATTTTACATGTATTTTGTGGGAATTTGTGGAGATTTGGTGGGATTTTTTTCCAGAATTTTGTCGTGTTTTGAGAAGATTGTGGGAATTTGGTGGGATTTTTCTGGAATTCTGTAGGCCTTTTCAAGGACTTTGTGTGGTTTGGAGGAGACTTGAAGAATTTTGAGGAAGTTTCCTTAGATTTTGTGGAAACTTGTGGAGGTTTTGTGTGATTTTTGTGGAATTTTGTGGGATATTGAGGGGATTTAGGGATCTTGGGGGATTTTACATGTATTTTGTGGGAATTTGTGGAGATTTGGTGGGATTTTTTTCTAGAATTTTGTCGTGTTTTGAGAAGATTTAGGGAATTTGGTGGGATTTCTCTGGAATTTTGTTGGATTTTGGGGAGATTTTGAGGGATGTTTGTGGAACTTTGAGGGACTTTTCTGGAATTTTGTGGGATTCTGCAAGAATTGACAAATTATCAGGGATTTTTCATGTTTTTTTTGGGAATTTGTGGAGATTCTGTGGGGTTTTTGTGGAATTTGGTAGAGTTTTGGAATGATTTAGGTCATTTTGTGGGATGTTTCTGGAATTTGGTGGGGCTTTTTTTGAATTTTGTGGTATTTTGAAAAGATTTAGGGAATTTGGTGGTATTTTTCTAGAATTTTGTGGGCTTTTTCAAGGACTTTGTGTGGTTTGGAGGAGACTTGAAGAATTTTGAGGAAGTTTTCGTAGATTTTGTGGAAACTTGTGGAGGTTTTGTGTGATTTTTGTGGAATTTTTTGGGATATTGAGGGGATTTAGGGATCTTGGGGGATTTTACATGTATTTTGTGGGAATTTGTGGAGATTTGGTGGGATTTTTTTCCAGAATTTGGTCATGTTTTGAGAAGATATAGGGAATTTGGTGGGATTTTTCTGGAATTCTGTAGGCCTTTTCAAGGACTTTGTGTGGTTTGGAGGAGACTTGAAGAATTTTGAGGAAGTTTCCTTAGATTTTGTGGAAACTTGTGGAGGTTTTGTGTGATTTTTGTGGGATTTTTTGGATATTGAGGGGATTTAGGGATCTTGGGGGATTTTACATGTATTTTGTGGGAATTTGTGGAGATTTGGTGGGATTTTTTTCCAGAATTTGGTCGTGTTTTGAGAAGATTTAGGGAATTTGGTGGGATTTTTCTGGAATTTGGTGGGCCTTTTCAAGGACTTTGTGTGGTTTGGAGGAGAGTTGAAGAATTTTGAGGAAGTTTTCGTAGATTTTGTGGAAACTTGTGGAGGTTTTGTGTGATTTTTGTGGAATTTTTTGGGATAATGAGGGGATTTAGGGATCTTGAGGGATTTTTCATGTATTTTGTGGGAATTTGTGGAGATTTGGTGGGATTTTTTTCCAGAATTTTGTCGTGTTTTGAGAAGATTTAGGGAATTTGGTGGGATTTCTCTGGAATTTTGTTGGATTTTGGGGAGATTTTGAGGGATGTTTGTGGAACTTTGAGGGACTTTTCTGGAATTTTGTGGGATTCTGCAGAGAATTGACAAATTATCAGGGATTTTTCATGTATTTTTTGGGAATTTGTTGAGATTCTGTGGGGTTTTTGTGGAATTTGGTAGAGTTTTGGAATGATTTAGGTCATTTTGTGGGATGTTTCTGGAATTTGGTGGGGCTTTTCTTGAATTTTGTGGTATTTTGAAAAGATTTAGGGAATTTGGTGGTATTTTTCTAGAATTTTGTGGGCCTTTTCAAGGACTTTGTGTGGTTTGGAGGAGACTTGAAGAATTTTGAGGAAGTTTCCTTAGATTTTGTGGAAACTTGTGGAGGTTTTGTGTGATTTTTGTGGAATTTTTGTGGGATATTGAGGGGATTTAGGGATCTTGGGGGATTTTACATGTATTTTGTGGGAATTTGTGGAGATTTGGTGGGATTTTTTTCCAGAATTTTGTCGTGTTTTGAGAAGATTGTGGGAATTTGGTGGGATTTTTCTGGAATTCTGTAGGCCTTTTCAAGGACTTTGTGTGGTTTGGAGGAGACTTGAAGAATTTTGAGGAAGTTTCCTTAGATTTTGTGGAAACTTGTGGAGGTTTTGTGTGATTTTTGTGGAATTTTGTGGGATATTGAGGGGATTTAGGGATCTTGGGGGATTTTACATGTATTTTGTGGGAATTTGTGGAGATTTGGTGGGATTTTTTTCTAGAATTTTGTCGTGTTTTGAGAAGATTTAGGGAATTTGGTGGGATTTCTCTGGAATTTTGTTGGATTTTGGGGAGATTTTGAGGGATGTTTGTGGAACTTTGAGGGACTTTTCTGGAATTTTGTGGGATTCTGCAAGAATTGACAAATTATCAGGGATTTTTCATGGTTTTTTTGGGAATTTGTGGAGATTCTGTGGGGTTTTTGTGGAATTTGGTAGAGTTTTGGAATGATTTAGGTCATTTTGTGGGATGTTTCTGGAATTTGGTGGGGCTTTTTTTGAATTTTGTGGTATTTTGAAAAGATTTAGGGAATTTGGTGGTATTTTTCTAGAATTTTGTGGGCTTTTTCAAGGACTTTGTGTGGTTTGGAGGAGACTTGAAGAATTTTGAGGAAGTTTCCTTAGATTTTGTGGAAACTTGTGGAGGTTTTGTGTGATTTTTGTGGAATTTTTTGGGATATTGAGGGGATTTAGGGATCTTGGGGGATTTTACATGTATTTTGTGGGAATTTGTGGAGATTTGGTGGGATTTTTTTCCAGAATTTGGTCATGTTTTGAGAAGATTTAGGGAATTTGGTGGGATTTTTCTGGAATTCTGTAGGCCTTTTCAAGGACTTTGTGTGGTTTGGAGGAGACTTGAAGAATTTTGAGGAAGTTTCCTTAGATTTTGTGGAAACTTGTGGAGGTTTTGTGTGATTTTTATGGTATTTTGTGGGATATTGAGGGATTTAGGGATCTTGGGGGATTTTACATGTATTTTGTGGGAATTTGTGGAGATTTGGTGGGATTTTTTTCTAGAATTTGGTCGTGTTTTGAGAAGATTTAGGGAATTTGGTGGGATTTCTCTGGAATTTTGTTGGATTTTGGGGAGATTTTGAGGGATGTTTGTGGAACTTTGAGGGACTTTTCTGGAATTTTGTGGGATTCTGCAGAGAATTGACAAATTATCAGGGATTTTTCATGTATTTTTTGGGAATTTGTGGAGATTCTGTGGGGTTTTTGTGGAATTTGGTAGAGTTTTGGAATGATTTAGGTCATTTTGTGGGATATTTCTGGAATTTGGTGGGGCTTTTCAAGAATTTTGTGGTATTTTGAAAAGATTTAGGGAATTTGGTGGTGTTTTTCTTGAATTTTGTGGTGATTTTATGGGGCGTTTCTGGAATTTGGTTGAGTTTTCAGAAGATTTAGGGATTTTTGTGGGATTTTGGTGGGATTTTCTGGGAATCGGTGGAGATTTTGTGGGACATTCCTGTGAATTGGTAGGGTTTTGAAATGATTTAGGGAATTTTGTGGGACTTCTCTGGAATTTGGTGGGATTTTTCTGGAATTCTGTGGGATTCAGAACAGACTTGAAGAATTATGAGGAATTTGTTTTAGATTTTGTGGGAATTTGTGGAGATTCTGTGGGATGTTTCTGGAATTTGGTGGGCCTTTTCAAGGACTTTGTGTGGTTTGGAGGAGACTTGAAGAATTTTGAGGAAGTTTTCTTAGATTTTGTGGAAACTTGTGGAGGATTTGTGTGATTTTTGAGGAATTTTGTAGGAAATTTTGGAGATTTAGGGATCTTGAGGGATTTTTCATGTATTTTGTGTGAATTTGTGGAGATTCTGTGGGGTTTTTGTGGAATTTGGTAGAGTTTTGGAATGATTTAGGTCATTTTGTGGGATGTTTCTGGAATTTGGTGGGGCTTTTCTTGAATTTTGTGGTATTTTGAAAAGATTTAGGGAATTTGGTGGTATTTTTCTAGAATTTTGTGGGCCTTTTCAAGGACTTTGTGTGGTTTGGAGGAGACTTGAAGAATTTTGAGGAAGTTTCCTTAGATTTTGTGGAAACTTGTGGAGGTTTTGTGTGATTTTTGTGGGATTTTTGGGATATTGAGGGGATTTAGGGATCTTGGGGGATTTTACATGTATTTTGTGGGAATTTGTGGAGATTTGGTGGGATTTTTTTCCAGAATTTGGTCGTGTTTTGAGAAGATTTAGGGAATTTGGTGGGATTTTTCTGGAATTCTGTAGGCCTTTTCAAGGACTTTGTGTGGTTTGGAGGAGACTTGAAGAATTTTGAGGAAGTTTCCTTAGATTTTGTGGAAACTTGTGGAGGTTTTGTGTGATTTTTGTGGAATTTTATGGGATATTGAGGGGATTTAGGGATCTTGGGGGATTTTACATGTATTTTGTGGGAATTTGTGGAGATTTGGTGGGATTTTTTTCCAGAATTTTGTCATGTTTTGAGAAGATTGTGGGAATTTGGTGGGATTTTTCTGGAATTCTGTAGGCCTTTTCAAGGACTTTTTGTGGTTTGGAGGAGACTTGAAGAATTTTGAGGAAGTTTCCTTAGATTTTGTGGAAACTTGTGGAGGTTTTGTGTGATTTTTGTGGGATTTTTGGGATATTGAGGGGATTTAGGGATCTTGGGGGATTTTACATGTATTTTGTGGGAATTTGTGGAGATTTGGTGGGATTTTTTTCCAGAATTTGGTCGTGTTTTGAGAAGATTTAGGGAATTTGGTGGGATTTTTCTGGAATTCTGTAGGCCTTTTCAAGGACTTTGTGTGGTTTGGAGGAGACTTGAAGAATTTTGAGGAAGTTTCCTTAGATTTTGTGGAAACTTGTGGAGGTTTTGTGTGATTTTTGTGGAATTTTATGGGATATTGAGGGGATTTAGGGATCTTGGGGGATTTTACATGTATTTTGTGGGAATTTGTGGAGATTTGGTGGGATTTTTTTCCAGAATTTTGTCATGTTTTGAGAAGATTGTGGGAATTTGGTGGGATTTTTCTGGAATTCTGTAGGCCTTTTCAAGGACTTTTTGTGGTTTGGAGGAGACTTGAAGAATTTTGAGGAAGTTTCCTTAGATTTTGTGGAAACTTGTGGAGGTTTTGTGTGATTTTTGTGGAATTTTTTTGGATATTGAGGGGATTTAGGGATCTTGGGGGATTTTACATGTATTTTGTGGGAATTTGTGGAGATTTGGTGGGATTTTTTTCCAGAATTTGGTCGTGTTTTGAGAAGATTTAGGGAATTTGGTGGGATTTTTCTGGAATTCTGTAGGCCTTTTCAAGGACTTTGTGTGGTTTGGAGGAGACTTGAAGAATTTTGAGGAAGTTTCCTTAGATTTTGTGGAAACTTGTGGAGGTTTTGTGTGATTTTTGTGGAATTTTGTGGGATATTGAGGGGATTTAGGGATCTTGGGGGATTTTACATGTATTTTGTGGGAATTTGTGGAGATTTGGTGGGATTTTTTTCTAGAATTTTGTCGTGTTTTGAGAAGATTTAGGGAATTTGGTGGGATTTCTCTGGAATTTTGTTGGATTTTGGGGAGATTTTGAGGGATGTTTGTGGAACTTTGAGGGACTTTTCTGGAATTTTGTGGGATTCTGCAAGAATTGACAAATTATCAGGGATTTTTCATGGTTTTTTTGGGAATTTGTGGAGATTCTGTGGGGTTTTTGTGGAATTTGGTAGAGTTTTGGAATGATTTAGGTCATTTTGTGGGATGTTTCTGGAATTTGGTGGGGCTTTTCTTGAATTTTGTGGTATTTTGAAAAGATTTAGGGAATTTGGTGGTATTTTTCTAGAATTTTGTGGGCTTTTTCAAGGACTTTGTGTGGTTTGGAGGAGACTTGAAGAATTTTGAGGAAGTTTTCGTAGATTTTGTGGAAACTTGTGGAGGTTTTGTGTGATTTTTGTGGAATTTTTTGGGATATTGAGGGGATTTAGGGATCTTGGGGGATTTTACATGTATTTTGTGGGAATTTGTGGAGATTTGGTGGGATTTTTTTCCAGAATTTGGTCATGTTTTGAGAAGATATAGGGAATTTGGTGGGATTTTTCTGGAATTCTGTAGGCCTTTTCAAGGACTTTGTGTGGTTTGGAGGAGACTTGAAGAATTTTGAGGAAGTTTCCTTAGATTTTGTGGAAACTTGTGGAGGTTTTGTGTGATTTTTGTGGGATTTTTTGGATATTGAGGGGATTTAGGGATCTTGGGGGATTTTACATGTATTTTGTGGGAATTTGTGGAGATTTGGTGGGATTTTTTTCCAGAATTTGGTCGTGTTTTGAGAAGATTTAGGGAATTTGGTGGGATTTTTCTGGAATTTGGTGGGCCTTTTCAAGGACTTTGTGTGGTTTGGAGGAGAGTTGAAGAATTTTGAGGAAGTTTTCGTAGATTTTGTGGAAACTTGTGGAGGTTTTGTGTGATTTTTGTGGAATTTTTTGGGATAATGAGGGGATTTAGGGATCTTGAGGGATTTTTCATGTATTTTGTGGGAATTTGTGGAGATTTGGTGGGATTTTTTTCCCGAATTTTGTCGTGTTTTGAGAAGATTTAGGGAATTTGGTGGGATTTCTCTGGAATTTTGTTGGATTTTGGGGAGATTTTGAGGGATGTTTGTGGAACTTTGAGGGACTTTTCTGGAATTTTGTGGGATTCTGCAGAGAATTGACAAATTATCAGGGATTTTTCATGTATTTTTTGGGAATTTGTTGAGATTCTGTGGGGTTTTTGTGGAATTTGGTAGAGTTTTGGAATGATTTAGGTCATTTTGTGGGATGTTTCTGGAATTTGGTGGGGCTTTTCTTGAATTTTGTGGTATTTTGAAAAGATTTAGGGAATTTGGTGGTATTTTTCTAGAATTTTGTGGGCCTTTTCAAGGACTTTGTGTGGTTTGGAGGAGACTTGAAGAATTTTGAGGAAGTTTCCTTAGATTTTGTGGAAACTTGTGGAGGTTTTGTGTGATTTTTGTGGAATTTTTGTGGGATATTGAGGGGATTTAGGGATCTTGGGGGATTTTACATGTATTTTGTGGGAATTTGTGGAGATTTGGTGGGATTTTTTTCCAGAATTTTGTCGTGTTTTGAGAAGATTGTGGGAATTTGGTGGGATTTTTCTGGAATTCTGTAGGCCTTTTCAAGGACTTTGTGTGGTTTGGAGGAGACTTGAAGAATTTTGAGGAAGTTTCCTTAGATTTTGTGGAAACTTGTGGAGGTTTTGTGTGATTTTTGTGGAATTTTGTGGGATATTGAGGGGATTTAGGGATCTTGGGGGATTTTACATGTATTTTGTGGGAATTTGTGGAGATTTGGTGGGATTTTTTTCTAGAATTTTGTCGTGTTTTGAGAAGATTTAGGGAATTTGGTGGGATTTCTCTGGAATTTTGTTGGATTTTGGGGAGATTTTGAGGGATGTTTGTGGAACTTTGAGGGACTTTTCTGGAATTTTGTGGGATTCTGCAAGAATTGACAAATTATCAGGGATTTTTCATGTTTTTTTTGGGAATTTGTGGAGATTCTGTGGGGTTTTTGTGGAATTTGGTAGAGTTTTGGAATGATTTAGGTCATTTTGTGGGATGTTTCTGGAATTTGGTGGGGCTTTTTTTGAATTTTGTGGTATTTTGAAAAGATTTAGGGAATTTGGTGGTATTTTTCTAGAATTTTGTGGGCTTTTTCAAGGACTTTGTGTGGTTTGGAGGAGACTTGAAGAATTTTGAGGAAGTTTCCTTCGATTTTGTGGAAACTTGTGGAGGTTTTGTGTGATTTTTGTGGAATTTTTTGGGATATTGAGGGGATTTAGGGATCTTGGGGGATTTTACATGTATTTTGTGGGAATTTGTGGAGATTTGGTGGGATTTTTTTCCAGAATTTGGTGGTGTTTTGAGAAGATTTAGGGAATTTGGTGGGATTTTTCTGGAATTCTGTAGGCCTTTTCAAGGACTTTGTGTGGTTTGGAGGAGACTTGAAGAATTTTGAGGAAGTTTCCTTAGATTTTGTGGAAACTTGTGGAGGTTTTGTGTGATTTTTATGGTATTTTGTGGGATATTGAGGGATTTAGGGATCTTGGGGGATTTTACATGTATTTTGTGGGAATTTGTGGAGATTTGGTGGGATTTTTTTCTAGAATTTGGTCGTGTTTTGAGAAGATTTAGGGAATTTGGTGGGATTTCTCTGGAATTTTGTTGGATTTTGGGGAGATTTTGAGGGATGTTTGTGGAACTTTGAGGGACTTTTCTGGAATTTTGTGGGATTCTGCAGAGAATTGACAAATTATCAGGGATTTTTCATGTATTTTTTGGGAATTTGTGGAGATTCTGTGGGGTTTTTGTGGAATTTGGTAGAGTTTTGGTATGATTTAGGTCATTTTGTGGGATGTTTCTGGAATTTGGTGGGGCTTTTTTTGAATTTTGTGGTATTTTGAAAAGATTTAGGGAATTTGGTGGTATTTTTCTAGAATTTTGTGGGCTTTTTCAAGGACTTTGTGTGGTTTGGAGGAGACTTGAAGAATTTTGAGGAAGTTTTCGTAGATTTTGTGGAAACTTGTGGAGGTTTTGTGTGATTTTTGTGGAATTTTTTGGGATATTGAGGGGATTTAGGGATCTTGGGGGATTTTACATGTATTTTGTGGGAATTTGTGGAGATTTGGTGGGATTTTTTTCCAGAATTTGGTCATGTTTTGAGAAGATATAGGGAATTTGGTGGGATTTTTCTGGAATTCTGTAGGCCTTTTCAAGGACTTTGTGTGGTTTGGAGGAGACTTGAAGAATTTTGAGGAAGTTTCCTTAGATTTTGTGGAAACTTGTGGAGGTTTTGTGTGATTTTTGTGGGATTTTTTGGATATTGAGGGGATTTAGGGATCTTGGGGGATTTTACATGTATTTTGTGGGAATTTGTGGAGATTTGGTGGGATTTTTTTCCAGAATTTGGTCGTGTTTTGAGAAGATTTAGGGAATTTGGTGGGATTTTTCTGGAATTTGGTGGGCCTTTTCAAGGACTTTGTGTGGTTTGGAGGAGAGTTGAAGAATTTTGAGGAAGTTTTCGTAGATTTTGTGGAAACTTGTGGAGGTTTTGTGTGATTTTTGTGGAATTTTTTGGGATAATGAGGGGATTTAGGGATCTTGAGGGATTTTTCATGTATTTTGTGGGAATTTGTGGAGATTTGGTGGGATTTTTTTCCAGAATTTTGTCGTGTTTTGAGAAGATTTAGGGAATTTGGTGGGATTTCTCTGGAATTTTGTTGGATTTTGGGGAGATTTTGAGGGATGTTTGTGGAACTTTGAGGGACTTTTCTGGAATTTTGTGGGATTCTGCAGAGAATTGACAAATTATCAGGGATTTTTCATGTATTTTTTGGGAATTTGTTGAGATTCTGTGGGGTTTTTGTGGAATTTGGTAGAGTTTTGGAATGATTTAGGTCATTTTGTGGGATGTTTCTGGAATTTGGTGGGGCTTTTCTTGAATTTTGTGGTATTTTGAAAAGATTTAGGGAATTTGGTGGTATTTTTCTAGAATTTTGTGGGCCTTTTCAAGGACTTTGTGTGGTTTGGAGGAGACTTGAAGAATTTTGAGGAAGTTTCCTTAGATTTTGTGGAAACTTGTGGAGGTTTTGTGTGATTTTTGTGGAATTTTTGTGGGATATTGAGGGGATTTAGGGATCTTGGGGGATTTTACATGTATTTTGTGGGAATTTGTGGAGATTTGGTGGGATTTTTTTCCAGAATTTTGTCGTGTTTTGAGAAGATTGTGGGAATTTGGTGGGATTTTTCTGGAATTCTGTAGGCCTTTTCAAGGACTTTGTGTGGTTTGGAGGAGACTTGAAGAATTTTGAGGAAGTTTCCTTAGATTTTGTGGAAACTTGTGGAGGTTTTGTGTGATTTTTGTGGAATTTTGTGGGATATTGAGGGGATTTAGGGATCTTGGGGGATTTTACATGTATTTTGTGGGAATTTGTGGAGATTTGGTGGGATTTTTTTCTAGAATTTTGTCGTGTTTTGAGAAGATTTAGGGAATTTGGTGGGATTTCTCTGGAATTTTGTTGGATTTTGGGGAGATTTTGAGGGATGTTTGTGGAACTTTGAGGGACTTTTCTGGAATTTTGTGGGATTCTGCAAGAATTGACAAATTATCAGGGATTTTTCATGTTTTTTTTGGGAATTTGTGGAGATTCTGTGGGGTTTTTGTGGAATTTGGTAGAGTTTTGGAATGATTTAGGTCATTTTGTGGGATGTTTCTGGAATTTGGTGGGGCTTTTTTTGAATTTTGTGGTATTTTGAAAAGATTTAGGGAATTTGGTGGTATTTTTCTAGAATTTTGTGGGCTTTTTCAAGGACTTTGTGTGGTTTGGAGGAGACTTGAAGAATTTTGAGGAAGTTTCCTTAGATTTTGTGGAAACTTGTGGAGGTTTTGTGTGATTTTTGTGGAATTTTTTGGGATATTGAGGGGATTTAGGGATCTTGGGGGATTTTACATGTATTTTGTGGGAATTTGTGGAGATTTGGTGGGATTTTTTTCCAGAATTTGGTCATGTTTTGAGAAGATTTAGGGAATTTGGTGGGATTTTTCTGGAATTCTGTAGGCCTTTTCAAGGACTTTGTGTGGTTTGGAGGAGACTTGAAGAATTTTGAGGAAGTTTCCTTAGATTTTGTGGAAACTTGTGGAGGTTTTGTGTGATTTTTATGGTATTTTGTGGGATATTGAGGGATTTAGGGATCTTGGGGGATTTTACATGTATTTTGTGGGAATTTGTGGAGATTTGGTGGGATTTTTTTCTAGAATTTGGTCGTGTTTTGAGAAGATTTAGGGAATTTGGTGGGATTTCTCTGGAATTTTGTTGGATTTTGGGGAGATTTTGAGGGATGTTTGTGGAACTTTGAGGGACTTTTCTGGAATTTTGTGGGATTCTGCAGAGAATTGACAAATTATCAGGGATTTTTCATGTATTTTTTGGGAATTTGTGGAGATTCTGTGGGGTTTTTGTGGAATTTGGTAGAGTTTTGGAATGATTTAGGTCATTTTGTGGGATATTTCTGGAATTTGGTGGGGCTTTTCAAGAATTTTGTGGTATTTTGAAAAGATTTAGGGAATTTGGTGGTGTTTTTCTTGAATTTTGTGGTGATTTTATGGGGCGTTTCTGGAATTTGGTTGAGTTTTCAGAAGATTTAGGGATTTTTGTGGGATTTTGGTGGGATTTTCTGGGAATCGGTGGAGATTTTGTGGGACATTCCTGTGAATTGGTAGGGTTTTGAAATGATTTAGGGAATTTTGTGGGACTTCTCTGGAATTTGGTGGGATTTTTCTGGAATTCTGTGGGATTCAGAACAGACTTGAAGAATTATGAGGAATTTGTTTTAGATTTTGTGGGAATTTGTGGAGATTCTGTGGGATGTTTCTGGAATTTGGTGGGCCTTTTCAAGGACTTTGTGTGGTTTGGAGGAGACTTGAAGAATTTTGAGGAAGTTTTCTTAGATTTTGTGGAAACTTGTGGAGGATTTGTGTGATTTTTGAGGAATTTTGTAGGAAATTTTGGAGATTTAGGGATCTTGAGGGATTTTTCATGTATTTTGTGTGAATTTGTGGAGATTCTGTGGGGTTTTTGTGGAATTTGGTAGAGTTTTGGAATGATTTAGGTCATTTTGTGGGATGTTTCTGGAATTTGGTGGGGCTTTTCTTGAATTTTGTGGTATTTTGAAAAGATTTAGGGAATTTGGTGGTATTTTTCTAGAATTTTGTGGGCCTTTTCAAGGACTTTGTGTGGTTTGGAGGAGACTTGAAGAATTTTGAGGAAGTTTCCTTAGATTTTGTGGAAACTTGTGGAGGTTTTGTGTGATTTTTGTGGGATTTTTGGGATATTGAGGGGATTTAGGGATCTTGGGGGATTTTACATGTATTTTGTGGGAATTTGTGGAGATTTGGTGGGATTTTTTTCCAGAATTTGGTCGTGTTTTGAGAAGATTTAGGGAATTTGGTGGGATTTTTCTGGAATTCTGTAGGCCTTTTCAAGGACTTTGTGTGGTTTGGAGGAGACTTGAAGAATTTTGAGGAAGTTTCCTTAGATTTTGTGGAAACTTGTGGAGGTTTTGTGTGATTTTTGTGGAATTTTATGGGATATTGAGGGGATTTAGGGATCTTGGGGGATTTTACATGTATTTTGTGGGAATTTGTGGAGATTTGGTGGGATTTTTTTCCAGAATTTTGTCATGTTTTGAGAAGATTGTGGGAATTTGGTGGGATTTTTCTGGAATTCTGTAGGCCTTTTCAAGGACTTTGTGTGGTTTGGAGGAGACTTGAAGAATTTTGAGGAAGTTTCCTTAGATTTTGTGGAAACTTGTGGAGGTTTTGTGTGATTTTTGTGGAATTTTTTTGGATATTGAGGGGATTTAGGGATCTTGGGGGATTTTACATGTATTTTGTGGGAATTTGTGGAGATTTGGTGGGATTTTTTTCCAGAATTTGGTCGTGTTTTGAGAAGATTTAGGGAATTTGGTGGGATTTTTCTGGAATTCTGTAGGCCTTTTCAAGGACTTTGTGTGGTTTGGAGGAGACTTGAAGAATTTTGAGGAAGTTTCCTTAGATTTTGTGGAAACTTGTGGAGGTTTTGTGTGATTTTTGTGGAATTTTGTGGGATATTGAGGGGATTTAGGGATCTTGGGGGATTTTACATGTATTTTGTGGGAATTTGTGGAGATTTGGTGGGATTTTTTTCTAGAATTTTGTCGTGTTTTGAGAAGATTTAGGGAATTTGGTGGGATTTCTCTGGAATTTTGTTGGATTTTGGGGAGATTTTGAGGGATGTTTGTGGAACTTTGAGGGACTTTTCTGGAATTTTGTGGGATTCTGCAAGAATTGACAAATTATCAGGGATTTTTCATGGTTTTTTTGGGAATTTGTGGAGATTCTGTGGGGTTTTTGTGGAATTTGGTAGAGTTTTGGAATGATTTAGGTCATTTTGTGGGATGTTTCTGGAATTTGGTGGGGCTTTTTTTGAATTTTGTGGTATTTTGAAAAGATTTAGGGAATTTGGTGGTATTTTTCTAGAATTTTGTGGGCTTTTTCAAGGACTTTGTGTGGTTTGGAGGAGACTTGAAGAATTTTGAGGAAGTTTCCTTCGATTTTGTGGAAACTTGTGGAGGTTTTGTGTGATTTTTGTGGAATTTTTTGGGATATTGAGGGGATTTAGGGATCTTGGGGGATTTTACATGTATTTTGTGGGAATTTGTGGAGATTTGGTGGGATTTTTTTCCAGAATTTGGTCATGTTTTGAGAAGATTTAGGGAATTTGGTGGGATTTTTCTGGAATTCTGTAGGCCTTTTCAAGGACTTTGTGTGGTTTGGAGGAGACTTGAAGAATTTTGAGGAAGTTTCCTTAGATTTTGTGGAAACTTGTGGAGGTTTTGTGTGATTTTTATGGTATTTTGTGGGATATTGAGGGATTTAGGGATCTTGGGGGATTTTACATGTATTTTGTGGGAATTTGTGGAGATTTGGTGGGATTTTTTTCTAGAATTTTGTCGTGTTTTGAGAAGATTTAGGGAATTTGGTGGGATTTCTCTGGAATTTTGTTGGATTTTGGGGAGATTTTGAGGGATGTTTGTGGAACTTTGAGGGACTTTTCTGGAATTTTGTGGGATTCTGCAGAGAATTGACAAATTATCAGGGATTTTTCATGTATTTTTTGGGAATTTGTGGAGATTCTGTGGGGTTTTTGTGGAATTTGGTAGAGTTTTGGAATGATTTAGGTCATTTTGTGGGATATTTCTGGAATTTGGTGGGGCTTTTCAAGAATTTTGTGGTATTTTGAAAAGATTTAGGGAATTTGGTGGTGTTTTTCTTGAATTTTGTGGTGATTTTATGGGGCGTTTCTGGAATTTGGTTGAGTTTTCAGAAGATTTAGGGATTTTTGTGGGATTTTGGTGGGATTTTCTGGGAATCGGTGGAGATTTTGTGGGACATTCCTGTGAATTGGTAGGGTTTTGAAATGATTTAGGGAATTTTGTGGGACTTCTCTGGAATTTGGTGGGATTTTTCTGGAATTCTGTGGGATTCAGAACAGACTTGAAGAATTATGAGGAATTTGTTTTAGATTTTGTGGGAATTTGTGGAGATTCTGTGGGATGTTTCTGGAATTTGGTGGGCCTTTTCAAGGACTTTGTGTGGTTTGGAGGAGACTTGAAGAATTTTGAGGAATTTTTCTTAGATTTTGTGGAAACTTGTGGAGGATTTGTGTGATTTTTGAGGAATTTTGTAGGAAATTTTGGAGATTTAGGGATCTTGAGGGATTTTTCATGTATTTTGTGTGAATTTGTGGAGATTCTGTGGGGTTTTTGTGGAATTTGGTAGAGTTTTGGAATGATTTAGGTCATTTTGTGGGATGTTTCTGGAATTTGGTGGGGCTTTTCTTGAATTTTGTGGTATTTTGAAAAGATTTAGGGAATTTGGTGGTATTTTTCTAGAATTTTGTGGGCCTTTTCAAGGACTTTGTGTGGTTTGGAGGAGACTTGAAGAATTTTGAGGAAGTTTCCTTAGATTTTGTGGAAACTTGTGGAGGTTTTGTGTGATTTTTGTGGGATTTTTGGGATATTGAGGGGATTTAGGGATCTTGGGGGATTTTACATGTATTTTGTGGGAATTTGTGGAGATTTGGTGGGATTTTTTTCCAGAATTTGGTCGTGTTTTGAGAAGATTTAGGGAATTTGGTGGGATTTTTCTGGAATTCTGTAGGCCTTTTCAAGGACTTTGTGTGGTTTGGAGGAGACTTGAAGAATTTTGAGGAAGTTTCCTTAGATTTTGTGGAAACTTGTGGAGGTTTTGTGTGATTTTTGTGGAATTTTATGGGATATTGAGGGGATTTAGGGATCTTGGGGGATTTTACATGTATTTTGTGGGAATTTGTGGAGATTTGGTGGGATTTTTTTCCAGAATTTTGTCATGTTTTGAGAAGATTGTGGGAATTTGGTGGGATTTTTCTGGAATTCTGTAGGCCTTTTCAAGGACTTTTTGTGGTTTGGAGGAGACTTGAAGAATTTTGAGGAAGTTTCCTTAGATTTTGTGGAAACTTGTGGAGGTTTTGTGTGATTTTTGTGGAATTTTTTTGGATATTGAGGGGATTTAGGGATCTTGGGGGATTTTACATGTATTTTGTGGGAATTTGTGGAGATTTGGTGGGATTTTTTTCCAGAATTTGGTCGTGTTTTGAGAAGATTTAGGGAATTTGGTGGGATTTTTCTGGAATTCTGTAGGCCTTTTCAAGGACTTTGTGTGGTTTGGAGGAGACTTGAAGAATTTTGAGGAAGTTTCCTTAGATTTTGTGGAAACTTGTGGAGGTTTTGTGTGATTTTTGTGGAATTTTGTGGGATATTGAGGGGATTTAGGGATCTTGGGGGATTTTACATGTATTTTGTGGGAATTTGTGGAGATTTGGTGGGATTTTTTTCTAGAATTTTGTCGTGTTTTGAGAAGATTTAGGGAATTTGGTGGGATTTCTCTGGAATTTTGTTGGATTTTGGGGAAATTTTGAGGGATGTTTGTGGAACTTTGAGGGACTTTTCTGGAATTTTGTGGGATTCTGCAAGAATTGACAAATTATCAGGGATTTTTCATGGTTTTTTTGGGAATTTGTGGAGATTCTGTGGGGTTTTTGTGGAATTTGGTAGAGTTTTGGAATGATTTAGGTCATTTTGTGGGATGTTTCTGGAATTTGGTGGGGCTTTTTTTGAATTTTGTGGTATTTTGAAAAGATTTAGGGAATTTGGTGGTATTTTTCTAGAATTTTGTGGGCTTTTTCAAGGACTTTGTGTGGTTTGGAGGAGACTTGAAGAATTTTGAGGAAGTTTCCTTCGATTTTGTGGAAACTTGTGGAGGTTTTGTGTGATTTTTGTGGAATTTTTTGGGATATTGAGGGGATTTAGGGATCTTGGGGGATTTTACATGTATTTTGTGGGAATTTGTGGAGATTTGGTGGGATTTTTTTCCAGAATTTGGTCATGTTTTGAGAAGATTTAGGGAATTTGGTGGGATTTTTCTGGAATTCTGTAGGCCTTTTCAAGGACTTTGTGTGGTTTGGAGGAGACTTGAAGAATTTTGAGGAAGTTTCCTTAGATTTTGTGGAAACTTGTGGAGGTTTTGTGTGATTTTTATGGTATTTTGTGGGATATTGAGGGATTTAGGGATCTTGGGGGATTTTACATGTATTTTGTGGGAATTTGTGGAGATTTGGTGGGATTTTTTTCTAGAATTTGGTCGTGTTTTGAGAAGATTTAGGGAATTTGGTGGGATTTCTCTGGAATTTTGTTGGATTTTGGGGAGATTTTGAGGGATGTTTGTGGAACTTTGAGGGACTTTTCTGGAATTTTGTGGGATTCTGCAGAGAATTGACAAATTATCAGGGATTTTTCATGTATTTTTTGGGAATTTGTGGAGATTCTGTGGGGTTTTTGTGGAATTTGGTAGAGTTTTGGAATGATTTAGGTCATTTTGTGGGATATTTCTGGAATTTGGTGGGGCTTTTCAAGAATTTTGTGGTATTTTGAAAAGATTTAGGGAATTTGGTGGTGTTTTTCTTGAATTTTGTGGTGATTTTATGGGGCGTTTCTGGAATTTGGTTGAGTTTTCAGAAGATTTAGGGATTTTTGTGGGATTTTGGTGGGATTTTCTGGGAATCGGTGGAGATTTTGTGGGACATTCCTGTGAATTGGTAGGGTTTTGAAATGATTTAGGGAATTTTGTGGGACTTCTCTGGAATTTGGTGGGATTTTTCTGGAATTCTGTGGGATTCAGAACAGACTTGAAGAATTATGAGGAATTTGTTTTAGATTTTGTGGGAATTTGTGGAGATTCTGTGGGATGTTTCTGGAATTTGGTGGGCCTTTTCAAGGACTTTGTGTGGTTTGGAGGAGACTTGAAGAATTTTGAGGAATTTTTCTTAGATTTTGTGGAAACTTGTGGAGGATTTGTGTGATTTTTGAGGAATTTTGTAGGAAATTTTGGAGATTTAGGGATCTTGAGGGATTTTTCATGTATTTTGTGTGAATTTGTGGAGATTCTGTGGGGTTTTTGTGGAATTTGGTAGAGTTTTGGAATGATTTAGGTCATTTTGTGGGATGTTTCTGGAATTTGGTGGGGCTTTTCTTGAATTTTGTGGTATTTTGAAAAGATTTAGGGAATTTGGTGGTATTTTTCTAGAATTTTGTGGGCCTTTTCAAGGACTTTGTGTGGTTTGGAGGAGACTTGAAGAATTTTGAGGAAGTTTCCTTAGATTTTGTGGAAACTTGTGGAGGTTTTGTGTGATTTTTGTGGGATTTTTGGGATATTGAGGGGATTTAGGGATCTTGGGGGATTTTACATGTATTTTGTGGGAATTTGTGGAGATTTGGTGGGATTTTTTTCCAGAATTTTGTCGTGTTTTGAGAAGATTTAGGGAATTTGGTGGGATTTTTCTGGAATTCTGTAGGCCTTTTCAAGGACTTTGTGTGGTTTGGAGGAGACTTGAAGAATTTTGAGGAAGTTTCCTTAGATTTTGTGGAAACTTGTGGAGGTTTTGTGTGATTTTTGTGGAATTTTATGGGATATTGAGGGGATTTAGGGATCTTGGGGGATTTTACATGTATTTTGTGGGAATTTGTGGAGATTTGGTGGGATTTTTTTCCAGAATTTTGTCATGTTTTGAGAAGATTGTGGGAATTTGGTGGGATTTTTCTGGAATTCTGTAGGCCTTTTCAAGGACTTTTTGTGGTTTGGAGGAGACTTGAAGAATTTTGAGGAAGTTTCCTTAGATTTTGTGGAAACTTGTGGAGGTTTTGTGTGATTTTTGTGGAATTTTTTTGGATATTGAGGGGATTTAGGGATCTTGGGGGATTTTACATGTATTTTGTGGGAATTTGTGGAGATTTGGTGGGATTTTTTTCCAGAATTTGGTCGTGTTTTGAGAAGATTTAGGGAATTTGGTGGGATTTTTCTGGAATTCTGTAGGCCTTTTCAAGGACTTTGTGTGGTTTGGAGGAGACTTGAAGAATTTTGAGGAAGTTTCCTTAGATTTTGTGGAAACTTGTGGAGGTTTTGTGTGATTTTTGTGGAATTTTGTGGGATATTGAGGGGATTTAGGGATCTTGGGGGATTTTACATGTATTTTGTGGGAATTTGTGGAGATTTGGTGGGATTTTTTTCTAGAATTTTGTCGTGTTTTGAGAAGATTTAGGGAATTTGGTGGGATTTCTCTGGAATTTTGTTGGATTTTGGGGAGATTTTGAGGGATGTTTGTGGAACTTTGAGGGACTTTTCTGGAATTTTGTGGGATTCTGCAAGAATTGACAAATTATCAGGGATTTTTCATGGTTTTTTTGGGAATTTGTGGAGATTCTGTGGGGTTTTTGTGGAATTTGGTAGAGTTTTGGAATGATTTAGGTCATTTTGTGGGATGTTTCTGGAATTTGGTGGGGCTTTTTTTGAATTTTGTGGTATTTTGAAAAGATTTAGGGAATTTGGTGGTATTTTTCTAGAATTTTGTGGGCTTTTTCAAGGACTTTGTGTGGTTTGGAGGAGACTTGAAGAATTTTGAGGAAGTTTTCTTAGATTTTGTGGAAACTTGTGGAGGATTTGTGTTATTTTTGAGGAATTTTGTAGGAAATTTTGGAGATTTAGGGATCTTGAGGGATTTTTCATGTATTTTGTGTGAATTTGTGGAGATTCTGTGGGGTTTTTGTGGAATTTGGTAGAGTTTTGGAATGATTTAGGTCATTTTGTGGGATGTTTCTGGAATTTGGTGGGGCTTTTCTTGAATTTTGTGGTATTTTGAAAAGATTTAGGGAATTTGGTGGTATTTTTCTAGAATTTTGTGGGCCTTTTCAAGGACTTTGTGTGGTTTGGAGGAGGCTTGAAGAATTTTGAGGAAGTTTCCTTAGATTTTGTGGAAACTTGTGGAGGTTTTGTGTGATTTTTGTGGAATTTTTGTGGGATATTGAGGGGATTTAGGGATCTTGGGGGATTTTACATGTATTTTGTGGGAATTTGTGGAGATTTGGTGGGATTTTTTTCCAGAATTTTGTCGTGTTTTGAGAAGATTGTGGGAATTTGGTGGGATTTTTCTGGAATTCTGTAGGCCTTTTCAAGGACTTTGTGTGGTTTGGAGGAGACTTGAAGAATTTTGAGGAAGTTTCCTTAGATTTTGTGGAAACTTGTGGAGGTTTTGTGTGATTTTTGTGGAATTTTGTGGGATATTGAGGGGATTTAGGGATCTTGGGGGATTTTACATGTATTTTGTGGGAATTTGTGGAGATTTGGTGGGATTTTTTTCTAGAATTTGGTCGTGTTTTGAGAAGATTTAGGGAATTTGGTGGGATTTCTCTGGAATTTTGTTGGATTTTGGGGAGATTTTGAGGGATGTTTGTGGAACTTTGAGGGACTTTTCTGGAATTTTGTGGGATTCTGCAAGAATTGACAAATTATCAGGGATTTTTCATGTTTTTTTTGGGAATTTGTGGAGATTCTGTGGGGTTTTTGTGGAATTTGGTAGAGTTTTGGAATGATTTAGGTCATTTTGTGGGATGTTTCTGGAATTTGGTGGGGCTTTTTTTGAATTTTGTGGTATTTTGAAAAGATTTAGGGAATTTGGTGGTATTTTTCTAGAATTTTGTGGGCTTTTTCAAGGACTTTGTGTGGTTTGGAGGAGACTTGAAGAATTTTGAGGAAGTTTCCTTCGATTTTGTGGAAACTTGTGGAGGTTTTGTGTGATTTTTGTGGAATTTTTTGGGATATTGAGGGGATTTAGGGATCTTGGGGGATTTTACATGTATTTTGTGGGAATTTGTGGAGATTTGGTGGGATTTTTTTCCAGAATTTGGTCATGTTTTGAGAAGATTTAGGGAATTTGGTGGGATTTTTCTGGAATTCTGTAGGCCTTTTCAAGGACTTTGTGTGGTTTGGAGGAGACTTGAAGAATTTTGAGGAAGTTTCCTTAGATTTTGTGGAAACTTGTGGAGGTTTTGTGTGATTTTTGTGGAATTTTGTGGGATATTGAGGGGATTTAGGGATCTTGGGGGATTTTACATGTATTTTGTGGGAATTTGTGGAGATTTGGTGGGATTTTTTTCTAGAATTTTGTCGTGTTTTGAGAAGATTTAGGGAATTTGGTGGGATTTCTCTGGAATTTTGTTGGATTTTGGGGAGATTTTGAGGGATGTTTGTGGAACTTTGAGGGACTTTTCTGGAATTTTGTGGGATTCTGCAAGAATTGACAAATTATCAGGGATTTTTCATGGTTTTTTTGGGAATTTGTGGAGATTCTGTGGGGTTTTTGTGGAATTTGGTAGAGTTTTGGAATGATTTAGGTCATTTTGTGGGATGTTTCTGGAATTTGGTGGGGCTTTTTTTGAATTTTGTGGTATTTTGAAAAGATTTAGGGAATTTGGTGGTATTTTTCTAGAATTTTGTGGGCTTTTTCAAGGACTTTGTGTGGTTTGGAGGAGACTTGAAGAATTTTGAGGAAGTTTTCTTAGATTTTGTGGAAACTTGTGGAGGATTTGTGTGATTTTTGAGGAATTTTGTAGGAAATTTTGGAGATTTAGGGATCTTGAGGGATTTTTCATGTATTTTGTGTGAATTTGTGGAGATTCTGTGGGGTTTTTGTGGAATTTGGTAGAGTTTTGGAATGATTTAGGTCATTTTGTGGGATGTTTCTGGAATTTGGTGGGGCTTTTCTTGAATTTTGTGGTATTTTGAAAAGATTTAGGGAATTTGGTGGTATTTTTCTAGAATTTTGTGGGCCTTTTCAAGGACTTTGTGTGGTTTGGAGGAGGCTTGAAGAATTTTGAGGAAGTTTCCTTAGATTTTGTGGAAACTTGTGGAGGTTTTGTGTGATTTTTGTGGAATTTTTGTGGGATATTGAGGGGATTTAGGGATCTTGGGGGATTTTACATGTATTTTGTGGGAATTTGTGGAGATTTGGTGGGATTTTTTTCCAGAATTTTGTCGTGTTTTGAGAAGATTGTGGGAATTTGGTGGGATTTTTCTGGAATTCTGTAGGCCTTTTCAAGGACTTTGTGTGGTTTGGAGGAGACTTGAAGAATTTTGAGGAAGTTTCCTTAGATTTTGTGGAAACTTGTGGAGGTTTTGTGTGATTTTTGTGGAATTTTGTGGGATATTGAGGGGATTTAGGGATCTTGGGGGATTTTACATGTATTTTGTGGGAATTTGTGGAGATTTGGTGGGATTTTTTTCTAGAATTTGGTCGTGTTTTGAGAAGATTTAGGGAATTTGGTGGGATTTCTCTGGAATTTTGTTGGATTTTGGGGAGATTTTGAGGGATGTTTGTGGAACTTTGAGGGACTTTTCTGGAATTTTGTGGGATTCTGCAAGAATTGACAAATTATCAGGGATTTTTCATGTTTTTTTTGGGAATTTGTGGAGATTCTGTGGGGTTTTTGTGGAATTTGGTAGAGTTTTGGAATGATTTAGGTCATTTTGTGGGATGTTTCTGGAATTTGGTGGGGCTTTTTTTGAATTTTGTGGTATTTTGAAAAGATTTAGGGAATTTGGTGGTATTTTTCTAGAATTTTGTGGGCTTTTTCAAGGACTTTGTGTGGTTTGGAGGAGACTTGAAGAATTTTGAGGAAGTTTCCTTCGATTTTGTGGAAACTTGTGGAGGTTTTGTGTGATTTTTGTGGAATTTTTTGGGATATTGAGGGGATTTAGGGATCTTGGGGGATTTTACATGTATTTTGTGGGAATTTGTGGAGATTTGGTGGGATTTTTTTCCAGAATTTGGTCATGTTTTGAGAAGATTTAGGGAATTTGGTGGGATTTTTCTGGAATTCTGTAGGCCTTTTCAAGGACTTTGTGTGGTTTGGAGGAGACTTGAAGAATTTTGAGGAAGTTTCCTTAGATTTTGTGGAAACTTGTGGAGGTTTTGTGTGATTTTTATGGTATTTTGTGGGATATTGAGGGATTTAGGGATCTTGGGGGATTTTACATGTATTTTGTGGGAATTTGTGGAGATTTGGTGGGATTTTTTTCTAGAATTTTGTCGTGTTTTGAGAAGATTTAGGGAATTTGGTGGGATTTCTCTGGAATTTTGTTGGATTTTGGGGAGATTTTGAGGGATGTTTGTGGAACTTTGAGGGACTTTTCTGGAATTTTGTGGGATTCTGCAGAGAATTGACAAATTATCAGGGATTTTTCATGTATTTTTTGGGAATTTGTGGAGATTCTGTGGGGTTTTTGTGGAATTTGGTAGAGTTTTGGAATGATTTAGGTCATTTAGTGGGATATTTCTGGAATTTGGTGGGGCTTTTCAAGAATTTTGTGGTATTTTGAAAAGATTTAGGGAATTTGGTGGTGTTTTTCTTGAATTTTGTGGTGATTTTATGGGGCGTTTCTGGAATTTGGTTGAGTTTTCAGAAGATTTAGGGATTTTTGTGGGATTTTGGTGGGATTTTCTGGGAATCGGTGGAGATTTTGTGGGACATTCCTGTGAATTGGTAGGGTTTTGAAATGATTTAGGGAATTTTGTGGGACTTCTCTGGAATTTGGTGGGATTTTTCTGGAATTCTGTGGGATTCAGAACAGACTTGAAGAATTATGAGGAATTTGTTTTAGATTTTGTGGGAATTTGTGGAGATTCTGTGGGATGTTTCTGGAATTTGGTGGGCCTTTTCAAGGACTTTGTGTGGTTTGGAGGAGACTTGAAGAATTTTGAGGAAGTTTTCTTAGATTTTGTGGAAACTTGTGGAGGATTTGTGTGATTTTTGAGGAATTTTGTAGGAAATTTTGGAGATTTAGGGATCTTGAGGGATTTTTCATGTATTTTGTGTGAATTTGTGGAGATTCTGTGGGGTTTTTGTGGAATTTGGTAGAGTTTTGGAATGATTTAGGTCATTTTGTGGGATGTTTCTGGAATTTGGTGGGGCTTTTCTTGAATTTTGTGGTATTTTGAAAAGATTTAGGGAATTTGGTGGTATTTTTCTAGAATTTTGTGGGCCTTTTCAAGGACTTTGTGTGGTTTGGAGGAGACTTGAAGAATTTTGAGGAAGTTTCCTTAGATTTTGTGGAAACTTGTGGAGGTTTTGTGTGATTTTTGTGGAATTTTATGGGATATTGAGGGATTTAGGGATCTTGGGGGATTTTACATGTATTTTGTGGGAATTTGTGGAGATTTGGTGGGATTTTTTTCCAGAATTTGGTCATGTTTTGAGAAGATTTAGGGAATTTGGTGGGATTTTTCTGGAATTCTGTAGGCCTTTTCAAGGACTTTGTGTGGTTTGGAGGAGACTTGAAGAATTTTGAGGAAGTTTCCTTAGATTTTGTGGAAACTTGTGGAGGTTTTGTGTGATTTTTGTGGAATTTTTGTGGGATATTGAGGGGATTTAGGGATCTTGGGGGATTTTACATGTATTTTGTGGGAATTTGTGGAGATTTGGTGGGATTTTTTTCTAGAATTTTGTCGTGTTTTGAGAAGATTTAGGGAATTTGGTGGGATTTCTCTGGAATTTTGTTGGATTTTGGGGAGATTTTGAGGGATGTTTGTGGAACTTTGAGGGACTTTTCTGGAATTTTGTGGGATTCTGCAGAGAATTGACAAATTATCAGGGATTTTTCATGTATTTTTTGGGAATTTGTGGAGATTCTGTGGGGTTTTTGTGGAATTTGGTAGAGTTTTGGAATGATTTAGGTCATTTTGTGGGATATTTCTGGAATTTGGTGGGGCTTTTCAAGAATTTTGTGGTATTTTGAAAAGATTTAGGGAATTTGGTGGTGTTTTTCTTGAATTTTGTGGTGATTTTATGGGGCGTTTCTGGAATTTGGTTGAGTTTTCAGAAGATTTAGGGATTTTTGTGGGATTTTGGTGGGATTTTCTGGGAATCGGTGGAGATTTTGTGGGACATTCCTGTGAATTGGTAGGGTTTTGAAATGATTTAGGGAATTTTGTGGGACTTCTCTGGAATTTGGTGGGATTTTTCTGGAATTCTGTGGGATTCAGAACAGACTTGAAGAATTATGAGGAATTTGTTTTAGATTTTGTGGGAATTTGTGGAGATTCTGTGGGATGTTTCTGGAATTTGGTGGGCCTTTTCAAGGACTTTGTGTGGTTTGGAGGAGACTTGAAGAATTTTGAGGAAGTTTCCTTAGATTTTGTGGAAACTTGTGGAGGATTTGTGTGATTTTTGAGGAATTTTGTAGGAAATTTTGGAGATTTAGGGATCTTGAGGGATTTTTCATGTATTTTGTGTGAATTTGTGGAGATTCTGTGGGATTTTTGTGTAATTTGGTAGAGTTTTGGAATGATTTAGGTCATTTTGTGGGATGTTTCTGGAATTTGGTGGGGCTTTTCTTGAATTTTGTGGTATTTTGAAAAGATTTAGGGAATTTGGTGGTATTTTTCTAGAATTTTGTGGGCCTTTTCAAGGACTTTGTGTGGTTTGGAGGAGACTTGAAGAATTTTGAGGAAGTTTCCTTAGATTTTGTGGAAACTTGTGGAGGTTTTGTGTGATTTTTGTGGAATTTTGTGGGATATTGAGGGGATTTGGGGATCTTGGGGGATTTTACATGTATTTTGTGGGAATTTGTGGAGATTTCGTGGGATTTTTTTCCAGAATTTGGTCATGTTTTGAGAAGATTTAGGGAATTTGGTGGGATTTTTCTGGAATTCTGTAGGCCTTTTCAAGGACTTTGTGTGGTTTGGAGGAGACTTGAAGAATTTTGAGGAAGTTTCCTTAGATTTTGTGGAAACTTGTGGAGGTTTTGTGTGATTTTTGTGGAATTTTGTGGGATATTGAGGGGATTTAGGGATCTTGGGGGATTTTACATGTATTTTGTGGGAATTTGTGGAGATTTGGTGGGATTTTTTTCTAGAATTTGGTCGTGTTTTGAGAAGATTTAGGGAATTTGGTGGGATTTCTCTGGAATTTTGTTGGATTTTGGGGAGATTTTGAGGGATGTTTGTGGAACTTTGAGGGACTTTTCTGGAATTTTGTGGGATTCTGCAGAGAATTGACAAATTATCAGGGATTTTTCATGTATTTTTTGGGAATTTGTGGAGATTCTGTGGGGGTTTTGTGGAATTTGGTAGAGTTTTGGAATGATTTAGGTCATTTTGTGGGATATTTCTGGAATTTGGTGGGGCTTTTCAAGAATTTTGTGGTATTTTGAAAAGATTTAGGGAATTTGGTGGTGTTTTTCTTGAATTTTGTGGTGATTTTATGGGGCGTTTCTGGAATTTGGTTGAGTTTTCAGAAGATTTAGGGATTTTTGTGGGATTTTGGTGGGATTTTCTGGGAATCGGTGGAGATTTTGTGGGACATTCCTGTGAATTGGTAGGGTTTTGAAATGATTTAGGGAATTTTGTGGGACTTCTCTGGAATTTGGTGGGATTTTTCTGGAATTCTGTGGGATTCAGAACAGACTTGAAGAATTATGAGGAATTTGTTTTAGATTTTGTGGGAATTTGTGGAGATTCTGTGGGATGTTTCTGGAATTTGGTGGGCCTTTTCAAGGACTTTGTGTGGTTTGGAGGAGACTTGAAGAATTTTGAGGAAGTTTCCTTAGATTTTGTGGAAACTTGTGGAGGATTTGTGTGATTTTTGAGGAATTTTGTAGGAAATTTTGGAGATTTAGGGATCTTGAGGGATTTTTCATGTATTTTGTGTGAATTTGTGGAGATTCTGTGGGATTTTTGTGTAATTTGGTAGAGTTTTGGAATGATTTAGGTCATTTTGTGGGATGTTTCTGGAATTTGGTGGGGCTTTTCTTGAATTTTGTGGTATTTTGAAAAGATTTAGGGAATTTGGTGGTATTTTTCTAGAATTTTGTGGGCCTTTTCAAGGACTTTGTGTGGTTTGGAGGAGACTTGAAGAATTTTGAGGAAGTTTCCTTAGATTTTGTGGAAACTTGTGGAGGTTTTGTGTGATTTTTGTGGAATTTTTTGGGATATTGAGGGGATTTAGGGATCTTGGGGGATTTTACATGTATTTTGTGGGAATTTGTGGAGATTTGGTGGGATTTTTTTCTAGAATTTTGTTGTGTTTTGAGAAGATTTAGGGAATTTGGTGGGATTTCTCTGGAATTTTGTTGGATTTTGGGGAGATTTTGAGGGATGTTTGTGGAACTTTGAGGGACTTTTCTGGAATTTTGTGGGATTCTGCAGAGAATTGACAAATTATCACGAATTTTTCATGTATTTTTTGGGAATTTGTGGAGATTCTGTGGGGTTTTTGTGGAATTTGGTAGAGTTTTGGAATGATTTAGGTCATTTTGTGGGATGTTTCTGGAATTTGGTGGGGCTTTTCTTGAATTTTGTGGTATTTTGAAAAGATTTAGGGAATTTGGTGGTATTTTTCTAGAATTTTGTGGGCCTTTTCAAGGACTTTGTGTGGTTTGGAGGAGACTTGAAGAATTTTGAGGAAGTTTCCTTAGATTTTGTGGAAACTTGTGGAGTTTTGTGTGATTTTTGTGGAATTTTATGGGATATTGAGGGGATTTAGGGATCTTGGGGGATTTTACATGTATTTTGTGGGAATTTGTGGAGATTTGGTGGGATTTTTTTCCAGAATTTTGTCATGTTTTGAGAAGATTGTGGGAATTTGGTGGGATTTTTCTGGAATTCTGTAGGCCTTTTCAAGGACTTTGTGTGGTTTGGAGGAGACTTGAAGAATTTTGAGGAAGTTTCCTTAGATTTTGTGGAAACTTGTGGAGGTTTTGTGTGATTTTTGTGGAATTTTTTGGGATATTGAGGGGATTTAGGGATCTTTGGGGATTTTACATGTATTTTGTGGGAATTTGTGGAGATTTGGTGGGATTTTTTTCCAGAATTTGGTCGTGTTTTGAGAAGATTTAGGGAATTTGGTGGGATTTTTCTGGAATTCTGTAGGCCTTTTCAAGGACTTTGTGTGGTTTGGAGGAGACTTGAAGAATTTTGAGGAAGTTTCCTTAGATTTTGTGGAAACTTGTGGAGGTTTTGTGTGATTTTTGTGGAATTTTGTGGGATATTGAGGGGATTTAGGGATCTTGGGGGATTTTACATGTATTTTGTGGGAATTTGTGGAGATTTGGTGGGATTTTTTTCTAGAATTTTGTCGTGTTTTGAGACGATTTAGGGAATTTGGTGGGATTTCTCTGGAATTTTGTTGGATTTTGGGGAGATTTTGAGGGATGTTTGTGGAACTTTGAGGGACTTTTCTGGAATTTTGTGGGATTCTGCAAGAATTGACAAATTATCAGGGATTTTTCATGTCTTTTTTTGGGAATTTGTGGAGATTCTGTGGGGTTTTTGTGGAATTTGGTAGAGTTTTGGAATGATTTAGGTCATTTTGTGGGATGTTTCTGGAATTTGGTGGGGCTTTTCTTGAATTTTGTGGTATTTTGAAAAGATTTAGGGAATTTGGTGGTATTTTTCTAGAATTTTGTGGGCTTTTTCAAGGACTTTGTGTGGTTTGGAGGAGACTTGAAGAATTTTGAGGAAGTTTTCGTAGATTTTGTGGAAACTTGTGGAGGTTTTGTGTGATTTTTGTGGAATTTTTGTGGGATATTGAGGGGATTTAGGGATCTTGGGGGATTTTACATGTATTTTGTGGGAATTTGTGGAGATTTGGTGGGATTTTTTTCCAGAATTTGGTCATGTTTTGAGAAGATTTAGGGAATTTGGTGGGATTTTTCTGGAATTCTGTAGGCCTTTTCAAGGACTTTGTGTGGTTTGGAGGAGACTTGAAGAATTTTGAGGAAGTTTCCTTAGATTTTGTGGAAACTTGTGGAGGTTTTGTGTGATTTTTGTGGAATTTTGTGGGATATTGAGGGGATTTAGGGATCTTGGGGGATTTTGCATGTATTTTGTGGGAATTTGTGGAGATTTGGTGGGATTTTTTTCCAGAATTTGGTCGTGTTTTGAGAAGATTTAGGGAATTTGGTGGGATTTTTCTGGAATTCTGTGGGCCTTTTCAAGGACTTTGTGTGGTTTAGAGGAGACTTGAAGAATTTTGAGGAAGTTTTCTTAGATTTTGTGGAAACTTGTGGAGGTTTTGTGTGATTTTTGTGGAATTTTGTGGGATATTGAGGTATTTAGGGATCTTGAGGGATTTTTCATGTATTTTGTGGGAATTTGTGGAGATTTGGTGGGATATTTTTCTGGAATTTGGTTGTGTTTTGAGAAGATTTAGGGAATTTGGTGGCATTTCTCTGGAATTTTGTTGGATATTGAGGACATTTTGTGGGATGTTTGTGGAACTTTGGGGGACTTTTCTGGAATTTGGTGAGATTCTGTAGAGAACTGACGAATTATCAGGGATTTTTCATGTATTCTGTGGGAATTTGTGGAGATTTGGTGGGATTTTTGTGGATTTTGGCCGTGTTTTGAGAAGACTGTGGGAATTTGGTGGGATTTCTCTGGAATTTTGTTGGATTTTGGGGAGATTTTGAGGGATGTTTGTGGAACTTTGAGGGACTTTTCTGGAATTTTGTGGGATTCTACAGAGAATTGACAAATTATCAGGGATTTTTCATGGTTTTTTTGGGAATTTGTGGAGATTCTGTGGGGGTTTTGTGGAATTTGGTAGAGTTTTGGAATGATTTAGGTCATTTTGTGGGATATTTCTGGAATTTGGTGGGGCTTTTCAAGTATTTTGTGGTATTTTGAAAAGATTTAGGGAATTTGGTGGTGTTTTTCTTGAATTTTGTGGGAAACTGTGGTGATTTTATGGGGCGTTTCTGGAATTTGGTTGAGTTTTGAGAAGATTTAGGGAATTTTGTGGGATTTTTCCTGGAATTTTGTTGGATACTGGGGAGATTTTGTGGGATGTTTGTGGAACTTGGAGGGACTTTTCTGGAATTTGGTGAGATTCTGTAGAGAACTGACGAATTATCAGGGATTTTTCATGTATTCTGTGGGAATTTGTGGAGATTCTGTGGGATTTTTATAAAATTTGGTAGAGTTTTGAGGCGATTTAGGGAATTTTGTGGTGTTTTTTCTTGAATTTTGCGGGAAACTGTGCTGATTTTATGGGGCGTTTCTGGAATTTGGTCAAGTTTTCAGAAGATTTAGGGAATTTTGTGAGATTTTTCCTTGAATTTTGTTGGATATTAGGGAGATTTTGTGGGATGCTTGTGGAACTTTGGGGGACTTTTCTGGAATTTGGTGAGATTCTGTAGAGAACTGACGAATTATCAGGGATTTTTCATGTATTCTGTGTGAATTTGTGGAGATTCTGTGGGATTTTTGTGGAATTTGGTGGAGTTTTGGAATGATTTAGGTCATTTTGTGGGATGTTTCTGGAATTTGGTGGGGCTTTTCTTGAATTTTGTGGTATTTTGAAAAGATTTAGGGAATTTGGTGGTATTTTTCTAGAATTTTGTGGGCCTTTTCAAGGACTTTGTGTGGTTTGGAGGAGACTTGAAGAATTTTGAGGAAGTTTCCTTAGATTTTGTGGAAACTTGTGGAGGTTTTGTGTGATTTTTGTGGAATTTTTGTGGGATATTGAGGGGATTTAGGGATCTTGGGGGATTTTACATGTATTTTGTGGGAATTTGTGGAGATTTGGTGGGATTTTTTTCCAGAATTTTGTCGTGTTTTGAGAAGATTGTGGGAATTTGGTGGGATTTTTCTGGAATTCTGTAGGCCTTTTCAAGGACTTTGTGTGGTTTGGAGGAGACTTGAAGAATTTTGAGGAAGTTTCCTTAGATTTTGTGGAAACTTGTGGAGGTTT
This sequence comes from Cyanistes caeruleus, assembly GCF_971803275.1. Lineage (NCBI taxonomy): Eukaryota > Metazoa > Chordata > Aves > Passeriformes > Paridae > Cyanistes > Cyanistes caeruleus. Next base: position 62,793,480 of record NC_141705.1, read on the forward strand.
TGTGTGATTTTTGTGGAATTTTGTGGGATATTGAGGGGATTTAGGGATCTTGGGGGATTTTACATGTATTTTGTGGGAATTTGTGGAGATTTGGTGGGATTTTTTTCTAGAATTTTGTCGTGTTTTGAGAAGATTTAGGGAATTTGGTGGGATTTCTCTGGAATTTTGTTGGACTTTGGGGAGATTTTGAGGGATGTTTGTGGAACTTTGAGGGACTTTTCTGGAATTTTGTGGGATTCTGCAGAGAATTGACAAATTATCACGAATTTTTCATGTATTTTTTGGGAATTTGTGGAGATTCTGTGGGGTTTTTGTGGAATTTGGTAGAGTTTTGGAATGATTTAGGTCATTTTGTGGGATGTTTCTGGAATTTGGTGGGGCTTTTCTTGAATTTTGTGGTATTTTGAAAAGATTTAGGGAATTTGGTGGTATTTTTCTAGAATTTTGTGGGCCTTTTCAAGGACTTTGTGTGGTTTGGAGGAGACTTGAAGAATTTTGAGGAAGTTTCCTTAGATTTTGTGGAAACTTGTGGAGGTTTTGTGTGATTTTTGTGGAATTTTATGGGAAATTGAGGGGATTTAGGGATCTTGGGGGATTTTACATGTATTTTGTGGGAATTTGTGGAGATTTGGTGGGATTTTTTTCCAGAATTTTGTCATGTTTTGAGAAGATTGTGGGAATTTGGTGGGATTTTTCTGGAATTCTGTAGGCCTTTTCAAGGACTTTGTGTGGTTTGGAGGAGACTTGAAGAATTTTGAGGAAGTTTCCTTAGATTTTGTGGAAACTTGTGGAGGTTTTGTGTGATTTTTGTGGAATATTTTGGGATATTGAGGGGATTTAGGGATCTTGGGGGATTTTGCATGTATTTTGTGGGAATTTGTGGAGATTTGGTGGGATTTTTTTCCAGAATTTGGTCGTGTTTTGAGAAGATTTAGGGAATTTGGTGGGATTTTTCTGGAATTCTGTGGGCCTTTTCAAGGACTTTGTGTGGTTTAGAGGAGACTTGAAGAATTTTGAGGAAGTTTTCTTAGATTTTGTGGAAACTTGTGGAGGTTTTGTGTGATTTTTGTGGAATTTTGTGGGATATTGAGGTATTTAGGGATCTTGAGGGATTTTTCATGTATTTTGTGGGAATTTGTGGAGATTTGGTGGGATATTTTTCTGGAATTTGGTTGTGTTTTGAGAAGATTTATGGAATTTGGTGGCATTTCTCTGGAATTTTGTTGGATATTGAGGACATTTTGTGGGATGTTTGTGGAACTTTGGGGGACTTTTCTGGAATTTGGTGAGATTCTGTAGAGAACTGACGAATTATCAGGGATTTTTCATGTATTCTGTGGGAATTTGTGGAGATTTGGTGGGATTTTTGTGGATTTTGGCCGTGTTTTGAGAAGACTGTGGGAATTTGGTGGGATTTCTCTGGAATTTTGTTGGATTTTGGGGAGATTTTGAGGGATGTTTGTGGAACTTTGAGGGACTTTTCTGGAATTTTGTGGGATTCTACAGAGAATTGACAAATTATCAGGGATTTTTCATGTATTTTTTGGGAATTTGTGGAGATTCTGTGGGGGTTTTGTGGAATTTGGTAGAGTTTTGGAATGATTTAGGTCATTTTGTGGGATATTTCTGGAATTTGGTGGGGCTTTTCAAGGATTTTGTGGTATTTTGAAAAGATTTAGGGAATTTGGTGGTGTTTTTCTTGAATTTTGTGGGAAACTGTGGTGATTTTATGGGGCGTTTCTGGAATTTGGTTGAGTTTTGAGAAGATTTAGGGAATTTTGTGGGATTTTTCCTGGAATTTTGTTGGATACTGGGGAGATTTTGTGGGATGTTTGTGGAACTTGGAGGGACTTTTCTGGAATTTGGTGAGATTCTGTAGAGAACTGACGAATTATCAGGGATTTTTCATGTATTCTGTGGGAATTTGTGGAGATTCTGTGGGATTTTTATAAAATTTGGTAGAGTTTTGAGGCGATTTAGGGAATTTTGTGGTGTTTTTTCTTGAATTTTGCGGGAAACTGTGCTGATTTTATGGGGCGTTTCTGGAATTTGGTCAAGTTTTCAGAAGATTTAGGGAATTTTGTGAGATTTTTCCTTGAATTTTGTTGGATATTAGGGAGATTTTGTGGGATGCTTGTGGAACTTTGGGGGACTTTTCTGGAATTTGGTGAGATTCTGTAGAGAACTGACGAATTATCAGGGATTTTTCATGTATTCTGTGTGAATTTGTGGAGATTCTGTGGGATTTTTGTGGAATTTGGTGGAGTTTTGGAATGATTTAGGTCATTTTGTGGGATGTTTCTGGAATTTGGTGGGGCTTTTCTTGAATTTTGTGGTATTTTGAAAAGATTTAGGGAATTTGGTGGTATTTTTCTAGAATTTTGTGGGCCTTTTCAAGGACTTTGTGTGGTTTGGAGGAGACTTGAAGAATTTTGAGGAAGTTTCCTTAGATTTTGTGGAAACTTGTGGAGGTTTTGTGTGATTTTTGTGGAATTTTTGTGGGATATTGAGGGGATTTAGGGATCTTGGGGGATTTTACATGTATTTTGTGGGAATTTGTGGAGATTTGGTGGGATTTTTTTCCAGAATTTGGTCGTGTTTTGAGAAGATTTAGGGAATTTGGTGGGATTTCTCTGGAATTCTGTAGGCCTTTTCAAGGACTTTGTGTGGTTTGGAGGAGACTTGAAGAATTTTGAGGAAGTTTCCTTAGATTTTGTGGAAACTTGTGGAGGTTTTGTGTGATTTTTGTGGAATTTTGTGGGATATTGAGGGGATTTAGGGATCTTGGGGGATTTTACATGTATTTTGTGGGAATTTGTGGAGATTTGGTGGGATTTTTTTCTAGAATTTTGTCGTGTTTTGAGAAGATTTAGGGAATTTGGTGGGATTTCTCTGGAATTTTGTTGGACTTTGGGGAGATTTTGAGGGATGTTTGTGGAACTTTGAGGGACTTTTCTGGAATTTTGTGGGATTCTGCAGAGAATTGACAAATTATCACGAATTTTTCATGTATTTTTTGGGAATTTGTGGAGATTCTGTGGGGTTTTTGTGGAATTTGGTAGAGTTTTGGAATGATTTAGGTCATTTTGTGGGATGTTTCTGGAATTTGGTGGGGCTTTTCTTGAATTTTATGGTATTTTGAAAAGATTTAGGGAATTTGGTGGTATTTTTCTAGAATTTTGTGGGCCTTTTCAAGGACTTTGTGTGGTTTGGAGGAGACTTGAAGAATTTTGAGGAAGTTTCCTTAGATTTTGTGGAAACTTGTGGAGGTTTTGTGTGATTTTTGTGGAATTTTATGGGATATTGAGGGATTTAGGGATCTTGGGGGATTTTACATGTATTTTGTGGGAATTTGTGGAGATTTGGTGGGATTTTTTTCCAGAATTTGGTCATGTTTTGAGAAGATTTAGGGAATTTGGTGGGATTTTTCTGGAATTCTGTAGGCCTTTTCAAGGACTTTGTGTGGTTTGGAGGAGACTTGAAGAATTTTGAGGAAGTTTCCTTAGATTTTGTGGAAACTTGTGGAGGTTTTGTGTGATTTTTGTGGAATATTTTGGGATATTGAGGGGATTTAGGGATCTTTGGGGATTTTACATGTATTTTGTGGGAATTTGTGGAGATTTGGTGGGATTTTTTTCCAGAATTTTGTCGTGTTTTGAGAAGATTGTGGGAATTTGGTGGGATTTTTCTGGAATTCTGTAGGCCTTTTCAAGGACTTTGTGTGGTTTGGAGGAGACTTGAAGAATTTTGAGGAAGTTTCCTTAGATTTTGTGGAAACTTGTGGAGGTTTTGTGTGATTTTTGTGGAATTTTGTGGGATATTGAGGGGATTTAGGGATCTTGGGGGATTTTACATGTATTTTGTGGGAATTTGTGGAGATTTGGTGGGATTTTTTTCTAGAATTTTGTCGTGTTTTGAGAAGATTTAGGGAATTTGGTGGGATTTCTCTGGAATTTTGTTGGATTTTGGGGAGATTTTGAGGGATGTTTGTGGAACTTTGAGGGACTTTTCTGGAATTTTGTGGGATTCTGCAAGAATTGACAAATTATCAGGGATTTTTCATGTTTTTTTTGGGAATTTGTGGAGATTCTGTGGGGTTTTTGTGGAATTTGGTAGAGTTTTGGAATGATTTAGGTCATTTTGTGGGATGTTTCTGGAATTTGGTGGGGCTTTTCTTGAATTTTGTGGTATTTTGAAAAGATTTAGGGAATTTGGTGGTATTTTTCTAGAATTTTGTGGGCTTTTTCAAGGACTTTGTGTGGTTTGGAGGAGACTTGAAGAATTTTGAGGAAGTTTTCGTAGATTTTGTGGAAACTTGTGGAGGTTTTGTGTGATTTTTGTGGAATTTTTTGGGATATTGAGGGGATTTAGGGATCTTGGGGGATTTTACATGTATTTTGTGGGAATTTGTGGAGATTTGGTGGGATTTTTTTCCAGAATTTGGTCATGTTTTGAGAAGATTTAGGGAATTTGGTGGGATTTTTCTGGAATTCTGTAGGCCTTTTCAAGGACTTTGTGTGGTTTGGAGGAGACTTGAAGAATTTTGAGGAAGTTTCCTTAGATTTTGTTGAAACTAGTGGAGGTTTTGTGTGATTTTTGTGGAATTTTTTGGGATATTGAGGGGATTTAGGGATCTTGGGGGATTTTGCATGTATTTTGTGGGAATTTGTGGAGATTTGGTGGGATTTTTTTCCAGAATTTGGTCGTGTTTTGAGAAGATTTAGGGAATTTGGTGGGATTTTTCTGGAATTCTGTGGGCCTTTTCAAGGACTTTGTGTGGTTTAGAGGAGACTTGAAGAATTTTGAGGAAGTTTTCTTAGATTTTGTGGAAACTTGTGGAGGTTTTGTGTGATTTTTGTGGAATTTTGTGGGATATTGAGGTATTTAGGGATCTTGAGGGATTTTTCATGTATTTTGTGGGAATTTGTGGAGATTTGGTGGGATATTTTTCTGGAATTTGGTTGTGTTTTGAGAAGATTTATGAAATTTGGTGGCATTTCTCTGGAATTTTGTTGGATATTGAGGACATTTTGTGGGATGTTTGTGGAACTTTGGGGGACTTTTCTGGAATTTGGTGAGATTCTGTAGAGAACTGACGAATTATCAGGGATTTTTCATGTATTCTGTGGGAATTTGTGGAGATTTGGTGGGATTTTTGTGGATTTTGGCCGTGTTTTGAGAAGACTGTGGGAATTTGGTGGGATTTCTCTGGAATTTTGTTGGATTTTGGGGAGATTTTGAGGGATGTTTGTGGAACTTTGAGGGACTTTTCTGGAATTTTGTGGGATTCTACAGAGAATTGACAAATTATCAGGGATTTTTCATGTATTTTTTGGGAATTTGTGGAGATTCTGTGGGGGTTTTGTGGAATTTGGTAGAGTTTTGGAATGATTTAGGTCATTTTGTGGGATATTTCTGGAATTTGGTGGGGCTTTTCAAGGATTTTGTGGTATTTTGAAAAGATTTAGGGAATTTGGTGGTGTTTTTCTTGAATTTTGTGGGAAACTGTGGTGATTTTATGGGGCGTTTCTGGAATTTGGTTGAGTTTTGAGAAGATTTAGGGAATTTTGTGGGATTTTTCCTGGAATTTTGTTGGATACTGGGGAGATTTTGTGGGATGTTTGTGGAACTTTGAGGGACTTTTCTGGAATTTGGTGAGATTCTGTAGAGAACTGACGAATTATCAGGGATTTTTCATGTATTCTGTGGGAATTTGTGGAGATTCTCTGGGATTTTTATAAAATTTGGTAGAGTTTTGAGGCGATTTAGGGAATTTTGTGGTGTTTTTTCTTGAATTTTGCGGGAAACTGTGCTGATTTTATGGGGCGTTTCTGGAATTTGGTCAAGTTTTCAGAAGATTTAGGGAATTTTGTGAGATTTTTCCTTGAATTTTGTTGGATATTAGGGAGATTTTGTGGGATGCTTGTGGAACTTTGGGGGACTTTTCTGGAATTTGGTGAGATTCTGTAGAGAACTGACGAATTATCAGGGATTTTTCATGTATTCTGTGTGAATTTGTGGAGATTCTGTGGGATTTTTGTGGAATTTGGTAGAGTTTTGGAATGATTTAGGTCATTTTGTGGGATGTTTCTGGAATTTGGTGGGGCTTTTCTTGAATTTTGTGGTATTTTGAAAAGATTTAGGGAATTTGGTGGTATTTTTCTAGAATTTTGTGGGCCTTTTCAAGGACTTTGTGTGGTTTGATGGAGACTTGAAGAATTTTGAGGAAGTTTCCTTAGATTTTGTGGAAACTTGTGGAGGTTTTGTGTGATTTTTGTGGAATTTTTGTGGGATATTGAGGGGATTTAGGGATCTTGGGGGATTTTACATGTATTTTGTGGGAATTTGTGGAGATTTGGTGGGATTTTTTTCCAGAATTTTGTCGTGTTTTGAGAAGATTGTGGGAATTTGGTGGGATTTTTCTGGAATTCTGTAGGCCTTTTCAAGGACTTTGTGTGGTTTGGAGGAGACTTGAAGAATTTTGAGGAAGTTTCCTTAGATTTTGTGGAAACTTGTGGAGGTTTTGTGTGATTTTTGTGGAATTTTGTGGGATATTGAGGGGATTTAGGGATCTTGGGGGATTTTACATGTATTTTGTGGGAATTTGTGGAGATTTGGTGGGATTTTTTTCTAGAATTTTGTCGTGTTTTGAGAAGATTTAGGGAATTTGGTGGGATTTCTCTGGAATTTTGTTGGATTTTGGGGAGATTTTGAGGGATGTTTGTGGAACTTTGAGGGACTTTTCTGGAATTTTGTGGGATTCTGCAAGAATTGACAAATTATCAGGGATTTTTCATGGTTTTTTTGGGAATTTGTGGAGATTCTGTGGGGTTTTTGTGGAATTTGGTAGAGTTTTGGAATGATTTAGGTCATTTTGTGGGATGTTTCTGGAATTTGGTGGGGCTTTTCTTGAATTTTGTGGTATTTTGAAAAGATTTAGGGAATTTGGTGGTATTTTTCTAGAATTTTGTGGGCCTTTTCAAGGACTTTGTGTGGTTTGGAGGAGACTTGAAGAATTTTGAGGAAGTTTTCGTAGATTTAGTGGAAACTTGTGGAGGTTTTGTGTGATTTTTGTGGAATTTTTTGGGATATTGAGGGGATTTAGGGATCTTGGGGGATTTTACATGTATTTTGTGGGAATTTGTGGAGATTTGGTGGGATTTTTTTCCAGAATTTGGTCATGTTTTGAGAAGATTTAGGGAATTTGGTGGGATTTTTCTGGAATTCTGTAGGCCTTTTCAAGGACTTTGTGTGGTTTGGAGGAGACTTGAAGAATTTTGAGGAAGTTTCCTTAGATTTTGTGGAAACTTGTGGAGGTTTTGTGTGATTTTTGTGGAATTTTTTGGGATATTGAGGGGATTTAGGGATCTTGGGGGATTTTACATGTATTTTGTGGGAATTTGTGGAGATTTGGTGGGATTTTTTTCCACAATTTGGTCGTGTTTTGAGAAGATTTAGGGAATTTGGTGGGATTTTTCTGGAATTCTGTGGGCCTTTTCAAGGACTTTGTGTGGTTTAGAGGAGACTTGAAGAATTTTGAGGAAGTTTTCGTAGATTTTGTGGAAACTTGTGGAGGTTTTGTGTGATTTTTGTGGAATTTTGTGGGATATTGAGGGGATTTAGGGATCTTGAGGGATTTTTCATGTATTTTGTGGGAATTTGTGGAGATTTGGTGGGATATTTTTCTGGAATTTGGTTGTGTTTTGAGAAGATTTAGGGAATTTGGTGGGATTTCTCTGGAATTTTGTTGGATTTTGGGGACATTTTGTGGGATGTTTGTGGAACTTTGGGGGACTTTTCTGGAATTTGGTGAGATTCTGTAGAGAACTGACGAATTATCAGGGATTTTTCATGTATTCTGTGGGAATTTGTGGAGATTTGGTGGGATTTTTGTGGATTTTGGCCGTGTTTTGAGAAGACTGTGGGAATTTGGTGGGATTTCTCTGGAATTTTGTTGGATTTTGGGGAGATTTTGAGGGATGTTTGTGGAACTTTGAGGGACTTTTCTGGAATTTTGTGGGATTCTACAGAGAATTGACAAATTATCAGGGATTTTTCATGTATTTTTTGGGAATTTGTGGAGATTCTGTGGGGTTTTTGTGGAATTTGGTAGAGTTTTGGAATGATTTAGGTCATTTTGTGGGATATTTCTGGAATTTGGTGGGGCTTTTCAAGGATTTTGTGGTATTTTGAAAAGATTTAGGGAATTTGGTGGTGTTTTTCTTGAATTTTGTGGGAAACTGTGGTGATTTTATGGGGCGTTTCTGGAATTTGGTTGAGTTTTGAGAAGATTTAGGGAATTTTGTGGGATTTTTCCTGGAATTTTGTTGGATACTGGGGAGATTTTGTGGGATGTTTGTGGAACTTGGAGGGACTTTTCTGGAATTTGGTGAGATTCTGTAGAGAACTGACGAATTATCAGGGATTTTTCATGTATTCTGTGGGAATTTGTGGAGATTCTGTGGGATTTTTATAAAATTTGGTAGAGTTTTGAGGCGATTTAGGGAATTTTGTGGTGTTTTTTCTTGAATTTTGCGGGAAACTGTGCTGATTTTATGGGGCGTTTCTGGAATTTGGTCAAGTTTTCAGAAGATTTAGGGAATTTTGTGAGATTTTTCCTTGAATTTTGTTGGATATTAGGGAGATTTTGTGGGATGCTTGTGGAACTTTGAGGGACTTTTCTGGAATTTGGTGAGATTCTGTAGAGAACTGACGAATTATCAGGGATTTTTCATGTATTCTGTGTGAATTTGTGGAGATTCTGTGGGATTTTTGTGGAATTTGGTAGAGTTTTGGAATGATTTAGGTCATTTTGTGGGATGTTTCTGGAATTTGGTGGGGCTTTTCTTGAATTTTGTGGTATTTTGAAAAGATTTAGGGAATTTGGTGGTATTTTTCTAGAATTTTGTGGGCCTTTTCAAGGACTTTGTGTGGTTTGGAGGAGACTTGAAGAATTTTGAGGAAGTTTCCTTAGATTTTGTGGAAACTTGTGGAGGTTTTGTGTGATTTTTGTGGAATTTTTGTGGGATATTGAGGGGATTTAGGGATCTTGGGGGATTTTACATGTATTTTGTGGGAATTTGTGGAGATTTGGTGGGATTTTTTTCCAGAATTTTGTCGTGTTTTGAGAAGATTGTGGGAATTTGGTGGGATTTTTCTGGAATTCTGTAGGCCTTTTCAAGGACTTTGTGTGGTTTGGAGGAGACTTGAAGAATTTTGAGGAAGTTTCCTTCGATTTTGTGGAAACTTGTGGAGGTTTTGTGTGATTTTTGTGGAATTTTTGTGGGATATTGAGGGGATTTAGGGATCTTGGGGGATTTTACATGTATTTTGTGGGAATTTGTGGAGATTTGGTGGGATTTTTTTCCAGAATTTGGTCGTGTTTTGAGAAGATTTAGGGAATTTGGTGGGATTTCTCTGGAATTTTGTTGGATTTTGGGGAGATTTTGAGGGATGTTTGTGGAACTTTGAGGGACTTTTCTGGAATTTTGTGGGATTCTGCAAGAATTGACAAATTATCAGGGATTTTTCATGTTTTTTTGGGAATTTGTGGAGATTCTGTGGGGTTTTTGTGGAATTTGGTAGAGTTTTGGAATGATTTAGGTCATTTTGTGGGATGTTTCTGGAATTTGGTGGGGCTTTTCTTGAATTTTGTGGTATTTTGAAAAGATTTAGGGAATTTGGTGGTATTTTTCTAGAATTTTGTGGGCTTTTTCAAGGACTTTGTGTGGTTTGGAGGAGACTTGAAGAATTTTGAGGAAGTTTTCGTAGATTTTGTGGAAACTTGTGGAGGTTTTGTGTGATTTTTGTGGAATTTTGTGGGATATTGAGGGGATTTAGGGATCTTGGGGGATTTTACATGTATTTTGTGGGAATTTGTGGAGATTTGGTGGGATTTTTTTCCAGAATTTGGTCGTGTTTTGAGAAGATTGTGGGAATTTGGTGGGATTTTTCTGGAATTCTGTGGGCCTTTTCAAGGACTTTGTGTGGTTTGGAGGAGACTTGAAGAATTTTGAGGAAGTTTCCTTAGATTTTGTGGAAACTTGTGGAGGTTTTGTGTGATTTTTGTGGAATTTTTTGGGATATTGAGGCGATTTAGGGATCTTGAGGGATTTTTCATGTATTTTGTGGGAATTTGTGGAGATTTGGTGGGATTTTTTTCCAGAATTTGGTGGTGTTTTGAGAAGATTTAGGGAATTTGGTGGGATTTTTCTGGAATTCTGTGGGCCTTTTCAAGGACTTTGTGTGGTTTGGAGGAGACTTGAAGAATTTTGAGGAAGTTTTCGTAGATTTTGTGGAAACTTGTGGAGGTTTTGTGTGATTTTTGTGGAATTTTGTGGGATATTGAGGGATTTAGGGATCTTGAGGGATTTTTCATGTATTTTGTGGGAATTTGTGGAGATTTGGTGGGATATTTTTCTAGAATTTGGTTGTGTTTTGAGAAGATTTAGGGAATTTGGTGGCATTTCTCTGGAATTTTGTTGGATATTGAGAACATTTTGTGGGATGTTTGTGGAACTTTGAGGGACTTTTCTGGAATTTTGTGGGATTCTGCAAGAATTGACAAATTATCAGGGATTTTTCATGTATTTTTTGGGAATTTGTGGAGATTCTGTGGGGTTTTTGTGGAATTTGGTAGAGTTTTGGAATTATTTAGGTCATTTTGTGGGATGTTTCTGGAATTTGGTGGGGCCTTTTCAAGGACTTTGTGTGGTTTGGAGGAGACTTGAAGAATTTTGAGGAATTTTTTTTGATTTTGTGGGAATTTGTGGAGGTTTTGTGTGATTTTTATGGTATTTTGTGGGATATTGAGGGATTTAGGGATCTTGAGGGCCCTTACATGTATTTTGTGGGAATTTGTGGAGATTTGGTGGGATTTTTTTCTAGAATTTTGTCGTGTTTTGAGAAGATTTAGGGAATTTGGTGGGATTTCTCTGGAATTTTGTTGGATTTTGGGGAGATTTTGAGGGATGTTTGTGGAACTTTGAGGGACTTTTCTGGAATTTTGTGGGATTCTGCAGAGAATTGACAAATTATCAGGGATTTTTCATGTATTTTGTGTGAATTTGTGGAGATTCTGTGGGGTTTTTGTGGAATTTGGTAGAGTTTTGGAATGATTTAGGTCATTTTGTGGGATGTTTCTGGAATTTGGTGGGGCTTTTCAAGGATTTTGTGGTTTTTTGAAAAGATTTAGGGAATTTGGTGGTGTTTTTCTTGAATTTTGTGGTGATTTTATGGGGCGTTTCTGGAATTTGGTTGAGTTTTCAGAAGATTTAGGGATTTTTGTGGGATTTTGGTGGGATTTTCTGGGAATCGGTGGAGATTTTGTGGGACATTCCTGTGAATTGGTAGGGTTTTGAAATGATTTAGGGAATTTTGTGGGACATCTCTGGAATTTGGTGGGATTTTTCTGGAATTCTGTGAGATTCAGAACAGACTTGAAGAATTATGAGGAATTTGTTTTAGATTTTGTGGGAATTTGTGGAGATTCTGTGGGATGTTTCTGGAATTTGGTGGGCCTTTTCAAGGACTTTGTGTGGTTTGGAGGAGACTTGAAGAATTTTGAGGAAGTTTTCGTAGATTTTGTGGAAACTTGTGGAGGTTTTGTGTGATTTTTGTGGAATTTTGTGGGATATTGAGGGATTTAGGGATCTTGAGGGATTTTTCATGTATTTTGTGGGAATTTGTGGAGATTTGGTGGGATATTTTTCTAGAATTTGGTTGTGTTTTGAGAAGATTTAGGGAATTTGGTGGCATTTCTCTGGAATTTTGTTGGATATTGAGAACATTTTGTGGGATGTTTGTGGAACTTTGAGGGACTTTTCTGGAATTTTGTGGGATTCTGCAGAGAATTGACAAATTATCAGGGATTTTTCATGTATTTTTTGGGAATTTGTGGAGATTCTGTGGGGTTTTTGTGGAATTTGGTAGAGTTTTGGAATTATTTAGGTCATTTTGTGGGATGTTTCTGGAATTTGGTGGGGCCTTTTCAAGGACTTTGTGTGGTTTGGAGGAGACTTGAAGAATTTTGAGGAATTTTTTTTGATTTTGTGGGAATTTGTGGAGGTTTTGTGTGATTTTTATGGTATTTTGTGGGATATTGAGGGATTTAGGGATCTTGAGGGCCCTTACATGTATTTTGTGGGAATTTGTGGAGATTTGGTGGGATTTTTTTCTAGAATTTTGTCGTGTTTTGAGAAGATTTAGGGAATTTGGTGGGATTTCTCTGGAATTTTGTTGGATTTTGGGGAGATTTTGAGGGATGTTTGTGGAACTTTGAGGGACTTTTCTGGAATTTTGTGGGATTCTGCAGAGAATTGACAAATTATCAGGGATTTTTCATGTATTTTTTGGGAATTTGTGGAGATTCTGTGGGGTTTTTGTGGAATTTGGTAGAGTTTTGGAATGATTTAGGTCATTTTGTGGGATATTTCTGGAATTTGGTGGGGCTTTTCAAGAATTTTGTGGTATTTTGAAAAGATTTAGGGAATTTGGTGGTGTTTTTCTTGAATTTTGTGGTGATTTTATGGGCCGTTTCTGGAATTTGGTTGAGTTTTCAGAAGATTTAGGGATTTTTGTGGGATTTTGGTGGGATTTTCTGGGAATCGGTGGAGATTTTGTGGGACATTCCTGTGAATTGGTAGGGTTTTGAAATGATTTAGGGAATTTTGTGGGACTTCTCTGGAATTTGGTGGGATTTTTCTGGAATTCTGTGGGATTCAGAACAGACTTGAAGAATTATGAGGAATTTGTTTTAGATTTTGTGGGAATTTGTGGAGATTCTGTGGGATGTTTCTGGAATTTGGTGGGCCTTTTCAAGGACTTTGTGTGGTTTGGAGGAGACTTGAAGAATTTTGAGGAAGTTTTCTTAGATTTTGTGGAAACTTGTGGAGGATTTGTGTGATTTTTGAGGAATTTTGTAGGAAATTTTGGAGATTTAGGGATCTTGAGGGATTTTTCATGTATTTTGTGTGAATTTGTGGAGATTCTGTGGGATTTTTGTGGAATTTTGTGGGATATTGAGGGGATTTAGGGATCTTGGGGGATTTTACATGTATTTTGTGGGAATTTGTGGAGATTTGTTGGGATTTTTTTCTAGAATTTTGTCGTGATTTGAGAAGATTTAGGGAATTTGGTGGGATTTCTCTGGAATTTTGTTGGATTTTGGGGAGATTTTGAGGGATGTTTGTGGAACTTTGAGGGACTTTTCTGGAATTTTGTGGGATTCTGCAGAGAATTGACAAATTATCATGAATTTTTCATGTATTTTGTGTGAATTTGTGGAGATTCTGTGGGGTTTTTGTGGAATTTGGTAAAGTTTTGGAATGATTTAGGTCATTTTGTGGGATGTTTCTGGAATTTGGTGGGGCTTTTCTTGAATTTTGTGGTATTTTGAAAAGATTTAGGGAATTTGGTGGGATTTTTCTGGAATTCTGTAGGCCTTTTCAAGGACTTTGTGAGGTTTGGAGGAGACTTGAAGAATTTTGAGGAAGTTTCCTTAGATTTTGTTGAAACTAGAGGAGGTTTTGTGTGATTTTTGTGAAATTTTGTTGGATATTGAGGGGATTTAGGGATCTTGGGGGATTTTACATGTATTTTGTGGGAATTTGTGGAGATTTGGTGGAATTTTTTTCCTGAATTTGGTCGTATTTTGAGAAGATTGTGGGAATTTGGTGGGATTTTTCTGGAATTCTGTAGGCCTTTTCAAGGACTTTGTGTGGTTTGGAGGAGACTTGAAGAATTTTGAGGAAGTTTCCTTAGATTTTGTGGAAACTTGTGGAGGTTTTGTGTGATTTTTGTGGAATTTTTGTGGGATATTGAGGGGATTTAGGGATCTTGGGGGATTTTACATGTATTTTGTGGGAATTTGTGGAGATTTGGTGGGATTTTTTTCCAGAATTTGGTCGTGTTTTGAGAAGATTTAGGGAATTTGGTGGGATTTTTCTGGAATTCTGTAGGCCTTTTCAAGGACTTTGTGTGGTTTGGAGGAGACTTGAAGAATTTTGAGGAAGTTTCCTTAGATTTTGTGGAAACTTGTGGAGGTTTTGTGTGATTTTTGTGGAATTTTGTGGGATATTGAGGGATTTAGGGATCTTGAGGGCTTTTACATGTATTTTGTGGGAATTTGTGGAGATTTGGTGGGATTTTTTTCTAGAATTTTGTCGTGTTTTGAGAAGATTTAGGGAATTTGGTGGGATTTTTCTGGAATTTTGTTGGATTTTGGGGAGATTTTGAGGGATGTTTGTGGAACTTTGAGGGACTTCTGGAATTTTGTGGGATTCTGCAGAGAATTGACAAATTATCAGGGATTTTTCATGTTTTTTTTGGGAATTTGTGGAGATTCTGTGGGATTTTTGTGGAATTTGGTAGAGTTTTGGAATGATTTAGGTCATTTTGTGGGATGTTTCTGGAATTTGGTGGGGCTTTTCTTGAATTTTGTGGTATTTTGAAAAGATTTAGGGAATTTGGTGGTATTTTTCTAGAATTTTGTGGGCTTTTTCAAGGACTTTGTGTGGTTTGGAGGAGACTTGAAGAATTTTGAGGAACTTTTCGTAGATTTTGTGGAAACTTGTGGAGGTTTTGTGTGATTTTTGTGGAATTTTGTGGGATATTGAGGGATTTAGGGATCTTGAGGACCCTTACATGTATTTTGTGGGAATTTGTGGAGATTTGGTGGGATATTTTTCTAGAATTTGGTTGTGTTTTGAGAAGATTTAGGGAATTTGGTGGCATTTCTCTGGAATTTTGTTGGATATTGAGGACATTTTGTGGGATGTTTGTGGAACTTTGAGGGACTTTTCTGGAATTTTGTGGGATTCTGCAGAGAATTGGCAAATTATCAGGGATTTTTCATGTATTTTTTGGGAATTTGTGGAGATTCTGTGGGGTTTTTGTGGAATTTGGTAGAGTTTTGGAATGATTTAGGTCATTTTGTGGGATATTTCTGGAATTTGGTGGGGCTTTTCAAGAATTTTGTGGTATTTTGAAAAGATTTAGGGAATTTGGTGGTGTTTTTCTTGAATTTTGTGGTGATTTTATGGGGCGTTTCTGGAATTTGGTTGAGTTTTCAGAAGATTTAGGGATTTTTGTGGGATTTTGGTGGGATTTTCTGGGAATCGGTGGAGATTTTGTGGGACATTCCTGTGAATTGGTAGGGTTTTGAAATGATTTAGGGAATTTTGTGGGACTTCTCTGGAATTTGGTGGGATTTTTCTGGAATTCTGTGGGATTCTGAACAGACTTGAAGAATTATGAGGAATTTGTTTTAGATTTTGTGGGAATTTGTGGAGATTCTGTGGGATGTTTCTGGAATTTGGTGGGCCTTTTCAAGGACTTTGTGTGGTTTGGAGGAGACTTGAAGAATTTTGAGGAAGTTTCCTTAGATTTTGTGGAAACTTGTGGAGGATTTGTGCGATTTTTGAGGAATTTTGTAGGAAATTTTGGAGATTTAGGGATCTTGAGGGATTTTTCATGTATTTTGTGTGAATTTGTGGAGATTCGGTGGGATTTTTGTGTAATTTGGTAGAGTTTTGGAATGATTTAGGTCATTTTGTGGGATGTTTCTGGAATTTGGTGGGGCTTTTCTTGAATTTTGTGGTATTTTGAAAAGATTTAGGGAATTTGGTGGTATTTTTCTAGAATTTTGTGGGCCTTTTCAAGGACTTTGTGTGGTTTGGAGGAGACTTGAAGAATTTTGAGGAAGTTTCCTTAGATTTTGTGGAAACTTGTGGAGGTTTTGTGTGATTTTTGTGGAATTTTTTGGGATATTGAGGGGATTTAGGGATCTTGGGGGATTTTACATGTATTTTGTGGGAATTTGTGGAGATTTGGTGGGATTTTTTTCTAGAATTTTGTCGTGTTTTGAGAAGATTTAGGGAATTTGGTGGGATTTCTCTGGAATTTTGTTGGATTTTGGGGAGATTTTGAGGGATGTTTGTGGAACTTTGAGGGACTTTTCTGGAATTTTGTGGGATTCTGCAGAGAATTGACAAATTATCATGAATTTTTCATGTATTTTGTGTGAATTTGTGGAGATTCTGTGGGGTTTTTGTGGAATTTGGTAGAGTTTTGGAATGATTTAGGTCATTTTGTGGGATGTTTCTGGAATTTGGTGGGGCTTTTCTTGAATTTTGTGGTATTTTGAAAAGATTTAGGGAATTTGGTGGGATTTTTCTGGAATTCTGTAGGCCTTTTCAAGGACTTTGTGTGGTTTGGAGGAGACTTGAAGAATTTTGAGGAAGTTTCCTTAGATTTTGTGGAAACTTGTGGAGGTTTTGTGTGATTTTTGTGGAATTTTTTGAAATATTGAGGGGATTTAGGGATCTTGGGGGATTTTACATGTATTTTGTGGGAATTTGTGGAGATTTGGTGGGATTTTTTTCCAGAATTTGGTGGTGTTTTGAGAAGATTTAGGGAATTTGGTGGGATTTTTCTGGAATTCTGTAGGCCTTTTCAAGGACTTTGTGTGGTTTGGAGGAGACTTGAAGAATTTTGAGGAAGTTTCCTTAGATTTTGTGGAAACTTGTGGAGGTTTTGTGTGATTTTTGTGGAATTTTGTGGGATATTGAGGGATTTAGGGATCTTGAGGGCTTTTACATGTATTTTGTGGGAATTTGTGGAGATTTGGTGGGATTTTTTTCTAGAATTTTGTCGTGTTTTGAGAAGATTTAGGGAATTTGGTGGGATTTTTCTGGAATTTTGTTGGATTTTGGGGAGATTTTGAGGGATGTTTGTGGAACTTTGAGGGACTTCTGGAATTTTGTGGGATTCTGCAGAGAATTGACAAATTATCAAGGATTTTTCATGTATTTTTGGGGAATTTGTGGAGATTCTGTGGGGTTTTTGTGGAATTTGGTAGAGTTTTGGAATGATTTAGGTCATTTTGTGGGATATTTCTGGAATTTGGTGGAGCTTTTCAAGGATTTTGTGGTATTTTGAAAAGATTTAGGGAATTTGGTGGTGTTTTTCTTGAATTTTGTGGGAAACTGTGGTGATTTTATGGGGCGTTTCTGGAATTTGGTTGAGTTTTGAGATGATTTAGGGAATTTTGTGGGATTTTTCCTGGAATTTTGTTGGATACTGGGGAGATTTTGTGGGATGTTTGTGGAACTTTGAGGGACTTTTCTGGAATTTGGTGAGATTCTGTAGAGAACTGACGAATTATCAGGGTTTTTTCATGTATTCTGTGTGAATTTGTGGAGATTCTGTGGGATTTTTGTGGAATTTGGTAGAGTTTTGGAATGATTTAGGTCATTTTGTGGGATGTTTCTGGAATTTGGTGGGGCTTTTCTTGAATTTTGTGGTATTTTGAAAAGATTTAGGGAATTTGGTGGTATTTTTCTAGAATTTTGTGGGCCTTTTCAAGGACTTTGTGTGGTTTGGAGGAGACTTGAAGAATTTTGAGGAAGTTTCCTTAGATTTTGTGGAAACTTGTGGAGGTTTTGTGTGATTTTTGTGGAATTTTTTGGGATATTGAGGGGATTTAGGGATCTTGGGGGATTTTACATGTATTTTGTGGGAATTTGTGGAGATTTGGTGGGATTTTTTTCCAGAATTTGGTCGTGTTTTGAGAAGATTTAGGGAATTTGGTGGGATTTTTCTGGAATTCTGTGGGCCTTTTCAAGGACTTTGTGTGGTTTGGAGGAGACTTGAAGAATTTTGAGGAAGTTTTCGTAGATTTTGTGGAAACTTGTGGAGGTTTTGTGTGATTTTTGTGGAATTTTTTGGGATATTGAGGGATTTAGGGATCTTGAGGGATTTTTCATGTATTTTGTGGGAATTTGTGGAGATTTGGTGGGATATTTTTCTAGAATTTGGCTGTGTTTTGAGAAGATTTAGGGAATTTGGTGGCATTTCTCTGGAATTTTGTTGGATTTTGGGGAGATTTTGAGGGATGTTTGTGGAACTTTGAGGGACTTTTCTGGAATTTTGTGGGATTCTGCAGAGAATTGACAAATTATCATGAATTTATCATGTATTTTGTGTGGATTTGTGGAGATTCTGTGGGGTTTTTGTGGAATTTGGTAAAGTTTTGGAATGATTTAGGTCATTTTGTGGGATGTTTCTGGAATTTGGTGGGGCTTTTCTTGAATTTTGTGGTATTTTGAAAAGATTTAGGGAATTTGGTGGGATTTTTCTGGAATTCTGTAGGCCTTTTCAAGAACTTTGTGTGGTTTGGAGGAGACTTGAAGAATTTTGAGGAAGTTTCCTTAGATTTTGTTGAAACTAGTGGAGGTTTTGTTTGATTTTTGAGGAATTTTGTAGGAAATTTTGGAGATTTAGGGATCTTGAGGGATTTTTCATGTATTTTGTGTGAATTTGTGGAGATTCTGTGGGATTTTTGTGGAATTTGGTAGAGTTTTGGAATGATTTAGGTCATTTAGTGGGATGTTTCTGGAATTTGGTGGGGCTTTTCTTGAATTTTGTGGTATTTTGAAAAGATTTATGGAATTTGGTGGGATTTTTCTAGAATTTTGTGGGCCTTTTCAAGGACTTTGTGTGGTTTGGAGGAGACTTGAAGAATTTTGAGGAAGTTTCCTTAGATTTTGTGGAAACTTGTGGAGGTTTTGTGTGATTTTTGTGGAATTTTTTGGGATATTGAGGGGATTTAGGGATCTTGGGGGATTTTACATGTATTTTGTGGGAATTTGTGGAGATTTGGTGGGATTTTTTTCCAGAATTTGGTCGTGTTTTGAGAAGATTTAGGGAATTTGGTGGGATTTTTCTGGAATTCTGTGGGCCTTTTCAAGGACTTTGTGTGGTTTGGAGGAGACTTGAAGAATTTTGAGGAAGTTTTCGTAGATTTTGTGGAAACTTGTGGAGGTTTTGTGTGATTTTTGTGGAATTTTTTGGGATATTGAGGGATTTAGGGATCTTGAGGGATTTTTCATGTATTTTGTGGGAATTTGTGGAGATTTGGTGGGATATTTTTCTAGAATTTGGCTGTGTTTTGAGAAGATTTAGGGAATTTGGTGGCATTTCTCTGGAATTTTGTTGGATTTTGGGGAGATTTTGAGGGATGTTTGTGGAACTTTGAGGGACTTTTCTGGAATTTTGTGGGATTCTGCAGAGAATTGACAAATTATCATGAATTTATCATGTATTTTGTGTGGATTTGTGGAGATTCTGTGGGGTTTTTGTGGAATTTGGTAAAGTTTTGGAATGATTTAGGTCATTTTGTGGGATGTTTCTGGAATTTGGTGGGGCTTTTCTTGAATTTTGTGGTATTTTGAAAAGATTTAGGGAATTTGGTGGGATTTTTCTGGAATTCTGTAGGCCTTTTCAAGAACTTTGTGTGGTTTGGAGGAGACTTGAAGAATTTTGAGGAAGTTTCCTTAGATTTTGTTGAAACTAGTGGAGGTTTTGTTTGATTTTTGAGGAATTTTGTAGGAAATTTTGGAGATTTAGGGATCTTGAGGGATTTTTCATGTATTTTGTGTGAATTTGTGGAGATTCTGTGGGATTTTTGTGGAATTTGGTAGAGTTTTGGAATGATTTAGGTCATTTAGTGGGATGTTTCTGGAATTTGGTGGGGCTTTTCTTGAATTTTGTGGTATTTTGAAAAGATTTATGGAATTTGGTGGGATTTTTCTAGAATTTTGTGGGCCTTTTCAAGGACTTTGTGTGGTTTGGAGGAGACTTGAAGAATTTTGAGGAAGTTTCCTTAGATTTTGTGGAAACTTGTGGAGGTTTTGTGTGATTTTTGTGGAATTTTGTGGGATATTGAGGGGATTTAGGGATCTTGGGGGATTTTACATGTATTTTGTGGGAATTTGTGGAGATTTGGTGGGATTTTTTTCTAGAATTTTGTCGTGTTTTGAGAAGATTTAGGGAATTTGGTGGGATTTCTCTGGAATTTTGTTGGATTTTGGGGAGATTTTGAGGGATGTTTGTGGAACTTTGAGGGACTTTTCTGGAATTTTGTGGGATTCTGCAGAGAATTGACAAATTATCATGAATTTTTCATGTATTTTGTGTGAATTTGTGGAGATTCTGTGGGGTTTTTGTGGAATTTGGTAGAGTTTTGGAATGATTTAGGTCATTTTGTGGGATGTTTCTGGAATTTGGTGGGGCTTTTCTTGAATTTTGTGGTATTTTGAAAAGATTTAGGGAATTTGGTGGGATTTTTCTGGAATTCTGTAGGCCTTTTCAAGGACTTTGTGTGGTTTGGAGGAGACTTGAAGAATTTTGAGGAAGTTTCCTTAGATTTTGTGGAAACTTGTGGAGGTTTTGTGTGATTTTTGTGGAATTTTTTGGGATATTGAGGGGATTTAGGGATCTTGGGGGATTTTACATGTATTTTGTGGGAATTTGTGGAGATTTGGTGGGATTTTTTTCCTGAATTTGGTCGTATTTTGAGAAGATTGTGGGAATTTGGTGGGATTTTTCTGGAATTCTGTAGGCCTTTTCAAGGACTTTGTGTGGTTTGGAGGAGACTTGAAGAATTTTGAGGAAGTTTCCTTAGATTTTGTGGAAACTTGTGGAGGTTTTGTGTGATTTTTGTGGAATTTTTTGGGATATTGAGGGGATTTAGGGATCTTGGGGGATTTTACATGTATTTTGTGGGAATTTGTGGAGATTTGGTGGAATTTTTTTCCAGAATTTGGTCGTATTTTGAGAAGATTGTGGGAATTTGGTGGGATTTTTCTGGAATTCTGTAGGCCTTTTCAAGGACTTTGTGTGGTTTGGAGGAGACTTGAAGAATTTTGAGGAAGTTTCCTTAGATTTTGTGGAAACTTGTGGAGGTTTTGTGTGATTTTTGTGGAATTTTGTGGGATATTGAGGGATTTAGGGATCTTGAGGGCTTTTACATGTATTTTGTGGGAATTTGTGGAGATTTGGTGGGATTTTTTTCTAGAATTTGGTCGTGTTTTGAGAAGATTTAGGGAATTTGGTGGGATTTTTCTGGAATTTTGTTGGATTTTGGGGAGATTTTGAGGGATGTTTGTGGAACTTTGAGGGACTTCTGGAATTTTGTGGGATTCTGCAGAGAATTGACAAATTATTAAGGATTTTTCATGTATTTTTTGGGAATTTGTGGAGATTCTGTGGGGTTTTTGTGGAATTTGGTAGAGTTTTGGAATGATTTAGGACATTTTGTGGGATATTTCTGGAATTTGGTGGAGCTTTTCAAGGATTTTGTGGTATTTTGAAAAGATTTAGGGAATTTGGTGGTGTTTTTCTTGAATTTTGTGGGAAACTGTGGTGATTTTATGGGGCGTTTCTGGAATTTGGTTGAGTTTTGAGATGATTTAGGGAATTTTGTGGGATTTTTCCTGGAATTTTGTTGGATACTGGGGAGATTTTGTGGGATGTTTGTGGAACTTTGAGGGACTTTTCTGGAATTTGGTGAGATTTTTAGAGAACTGACGAATTATCAGGGATTTTTCATGTATTCTGTGGGAATTTGTGGAGATTCTGTGGGATTTTTATAAAATTTGGTAGAGTTTTGAGGCGATTTAGGGAATTTTGTGGTGTTTTTTCTTGAATTTTGCGGGAAACTGTGCTGATTTTATGGGGCGTTTCTGGAATTTGGTCAAGTTTTCAGAAGATTTAGGGAATTTTGTGAGATTTTTCCTTGAATTTTGTTGGATATTAGGGAGATTTTGTGGGATGCTTGTGGAACTTTGGGGGACTTTTCTGGAATTTGGTGAGATTCTGTAGAGAACTGACGAATTATCAGGGATTTTTCATGTATTCTGTGTGAGTTTGTGGAGATTCTGTGGGATTTTTGTGGAATTTGGTAGAGTTTTGGAATGATTTAGGTCATTTAGTGGGATGTTTCTGGAATTTGGTGGGGCTTTTCTTGAATTTTGTGGTATTTTGAAAAGATTTAGGGAATTTGGTGGTATTTTTCTAGAATTTTGTGGGCCTTTTCAAGGACTTTGTGTGGTTTGGAGGAGACTTGAAGAATTTTGAGGAAGTTTCCTTAGATTTTGTGGAAACTTGTGGAGGTTTTGTGTGATTTTTGTGGAATTTTGTGGGATATTGAGGGGATTTAGGGATCTTGGGGGATTTTACATGTATTTTGTGGGAATTTGTGGAGATTTGGTGGGATTTTTTTCCAGAATTTGGTGGTGTTTTGAGAAGATTTAGGGAATTTGGTGGGATTTTTCTGGAATTCTGTAGGCCTTTTCAAGGACTTTGTGTGGTTTGGAGGAGACTTGAAGAATTTTGAGGAAGTTTCCTTAGATTTTGTGGAAACTTGTGGAGGTTTTGTGTGATTTTTGTGGAATTTTGTGGGATATTGAGGGGATTTAGGGATCTTGGGGGATTTTACATGTATTTTGTGGCAATTTGTGGAGATTTGGTGGGATTTTTTTCTAGAATTTTGTCGTGTTTTGAGAAGATTTAGGGAATTTGGTGGGATTTCTCTGGAATTTTGTTGGATTTTGGGGAGATTTTGAGGGATGTTTGTGGAACTTTGAGGGACTTTTCTGGAATTTTGTGGGATTCTGCAGAGAATTGACAAATTATCATGAATTTTTCATGTATTTTGTGTGAATTTGTGGAGATTCTGTGGGGTTTTTGTGGAATTTGGTAGAGTTTTGGAATGATTTAGGTCATTTTGTGGGATGTTTCTGGAATTTGGTGGGGCTTTTCTTGAATTTTGTGGTATTTTGAAAAGATTTAGGGAATTTGGTGGTGTTTTTCTAGAATTTTGTGGGCCTTTTCAAGGACTTTGTGTGGTTTGGAGGAGACTTGAAGAATTTTGAGGAAGTTTCCTTAGATTTTGTGGAATCTTGTGGAGGTTTTGTGTGATTTTTGTGGAATTTTGTGGTATATTGAGGGATTTAGGGATCTTGAGGGCTTTTACATGTATTTTGTGGGAATTTGTGGAGATTTGGTGGGATTTTTTTCTAGAATTTTGTCGTGTTTTGAGAAGATTTAGGGAATTTGGTGGGATTTTTCTGGAATTTTGTTGGATTTTGGGGAGATTTTGAGGGATGTTTGTGGAACTTTGAGGGACTTCTGGAATTTTGTGGGATTCTGCAGAGAATTGACAAATTATCAAGGATTTTTCATGTATTTTTTGGGAATTTGTGGAGATTCTGTGGGGTTTTTGTGGAATTTGGTAGAGTTTTGGAATGATTTAGGACATTTTGTGGGATATTTCTGGAATTTGGTGGAGCTTTTCAAGGATTTTGTGGTATTTTGAAAAGATTTAGGGAATTTGGTGGTGTTTTTCTTGAATTTTGTGGGAAACTGTGGTGATTTTATGGGGCGTTTCTGGAATTTGGTTGAGTTTTGAGAAGAGTTAGGGAATTTTGTGGGATTTTTCCTGGAATTTTGTTGGATACTGGGGAGATTTTGTGGGATGTTTGTGGAACTTTGAGGGACTTTTCTGGAATTTGGTGAGATTTTTAGAGAACTGACGAATTATCAGGGATTTTTCATGTATTCTGTGTGAGTTTGTGGAGATTCTGTGGGATTTTTGTGGAATTTGGTAGAGTTTTGGAATGATTTAGGTCATTTAGTGGGATGTTTCTGGAATTTGGTGGGGCTTTTCTTGAATTTTGTGGTATTTTGAAAAGATTTAGGGAATTTGGTGGTATTTTTCTAGAATTTTGTGGGCTTTTTCAAGGACTTTGTGTGGTTTGGAGGAGACTTGAAGAATTTTGAGGAAGTTTTCGTAGATTTTGTGAAAACTTGTGGAGGTTTTGTGTGATTTTTGTGGAATTTTGTGGGATATTGAGGGGATTTAGGGATCTTGGGGGATTTTACATGTATTTTGTGGGAATTTGTGGAGATTTGGTGGGATTTTTTTCCAGAATTTGGTCGTGTTTTGAGAAGATTTAGGGAACTTGGTGGGATTTTTCTGGAATTCTGTGGGCCTTTTCAAGGACTTTGTGTGGTTTGGAGGAGACTTGAAGAATTTTGAGGAAGTTTTCGTAGATTTTGTGGAAACTTGTGGAGGTTTTGTGTGATTTTTGTGGAATTTTGTGGGATATTGAGGGATTTAGGGATCTTGAGGGATTTTTCATGTATTTTGTGGGAATTTGTGGAGATTTGGTGGGATATTTTTCTAGAATTTTGTCGTGTTTTGAGAAGATTTAGGGAATTTGGTGGCATTTCTCTGGAATTTTGTTGGATATTGAGGACATTTTGTGGGATGTTTGTGGAACTTTGAGGGACTTTTCTGGAATTTTGTGGGATTCTGCAGAGAATTGACAAATTATCAGGGATTTTTCATGTATTTTTTGGGAATTTGTGGAGATTCTGTGGGGTTTTTGTGGAATTTGGTAGAGTTTTGGAATTATTTAGGTCATTTTGTGGGATATTTCTGGAATTTGGTGGGGCTTTTCAAGGATTTTGTGGTATTTTGAAAAGATTTAGGGAATTTGGTGGTGTTTTTCTTGAATTTTGTGGTGATTTTATGGGGCGTTTCTGGAATTTGGTTGAGTTTTCAGAAGATTTAGGGATTTTAGTGGGATTTTGGTGGGATTTTCTGGGAATCGGTGGAGATTTTGTGGGACATTCCTGTGAATTGGTAGGGTTTTGAAATGATTTAGGGAATTTTGTGGGACTTCTCTGGAATTTGGTGGGATTTTTCTGGAATTCTGTGGGATTCTGAACAGACTTGAAGAATTATGAGGAATTTGTTTTAGATTTTGTGGGAATTTGTGGAGATTCTGTGGGAGGTTTCTGGAATTTGGTGGGCCTTTTCAAGGACTTTGTGTGGTTTGGAGGAGACTTGAAGAATTTTGAGGAAGTTTTCTTAGATTTTGTGGAAACTTGTGGAGGATTTGTGTGATTTTTGAGGAATTTTGTAGGAAATTTTGGAGATTTAGGGATCTTGAGGGATTTTTCATGTATTTTGTGTGAATTTGTGGAGATTCTGTGGGATTTTTGTGGAATTTGGTAGAGTTTTGGAATGATTTAGGTCATTTAGTGGGATGTTTCTGGAATTTGGTGGGGCTTTTCTTGAATTTTGTGGTATTTTGAAAAGATTTAGGGAATTTGGTGGTATTTTTCTAGAATTTTGTGGGCCTTTTCAAGGACTTTGTGTGGTTTGGAGGAGACTTGAAGAATTTTGAGGAAGTTTCCTTAGATTTTGTGGAAACTTGTGGAGGTTTTGTGTGATTTTTGTGGAATTTTGTGGGATATTGAGGGGATTTAGGGATCTTGGGGGATTTTACATGTATTTTGTGGCAATTTGTGGAATTTGGTGGGATTTTTTTCTAGAATTTGGTCGTGTTTTGAGAAGATTTAGGGAATTTGGTGGGATTTCTCTGGAATTTTGTTGGATTTTGGGGAGATTTTGAGGGATGTTTGTGGAACTTTGAGGGACCTTTCTGGAATTTTGTGGGATTCTGCAGAGAATTGACAAATTATCATGAATTTTTCATGTATTTTGTGTGAATTTGTGGAGATTCTGTGGGGTTTTTGTGGAATTTGGTAGAGTTTTGGAATGATTTAGGTCATTTTGTGGGATGTTTCTGGAATTTGGTGGGGCTTTTCTTGAATTTTGTGGTATTTTGAAAAGATTTAGGGAATTTGGTGGGATTTTTCTGGAATTCTGTAGGCCTTTTCAAGGACTTTGTGTGGTTTGGAGGAGACTTGAAGAATTTTGAGGAAGTTTCCTTAGATTTTGTTGAAACTAGTGGAGGTTTTGTGTGATTTTTGTGAAATTTTGTTGGATATTGAGGGGATTTAGGGATCTTGGGGGATTTTACATGTATTTTGTGGGAATTTGTGGAGATTTGGTGGAATTTTTTTCCTGAATTTGGTCG
This sequence comes from Cyanistes caeruleus, assembly GCF_971803275.1. NCBI lineage: Eukaryota > Metazoa > Chordata > Aves > Passeriformes > Paridae > Cyanistes > Cyanistes caeruleus. The sequence continues at coordinate 62,819,213 of NC_141705.1, forward strand.
TATTTTGAGAAGATTGTGGGAATTTGGTGGGATTTTTCTGGAATTCTGTAGGCCTTTTCAAGGACTTTGTGTGGTTTGGAGGAGACTTGAAGAATTTTGAGGAAGTTTCCTTAGATTTTGTGGAAACTTGTGGAGGTTTTGTGTGATTTTTGTGGAATTTTTTGGGATATTGAGGGGATTTAGGGATCTTGGGGGATTTTACATGTATTTTGTGGGAATTTGTGGAGATTTGGTGGAATTTTTTTCCTGAATTTGGTCGTATTTTGAGAAGATTGTGGGAATTTGGTGGGATTTTTCTGGAATTCTGTAGGCCTTTTCAAGGACTTTGTGTGGTTTGGAGGAGACTTGAAGAATTTTGAGGAAGTTTCCTTAGATTTTGTGGAAACTTGTGGAGGTTTTGTGTGATTTTTGTGGAATTTTGTGGGATATTGAGGGATTTAGGGATCTTGAGGGCTTTTACATGTATTTTGTGGGAATTTGTGGAGATTTGGTGGGATTTTTTTCTAGAATTTTGTCGTGTTTTGAGAAGATTTAGGGAATTTGGTGGGATTTTTCTGGAATTTTGTTGGATTTTGGGGAGATTTTGAGGGATGTTTGTGGAACTTTGAGGGACTTCTGGAATTTTGTGGGATTCTGCAGAGAATTGACAAATTATCAAGGATTTTTCATGTATTTTTTGGGAATTTGTGGAGATTCTGTGGGGTTTTTGTGGAATTTGGTAGAGTTTTGGAATGATTTAGGACATTTTGTGGGATATTTCTGGAATTTGGTGGAGCTTTTCAAGGATTTTGTGGTATTTTGAAAAGATTTAGGGAATTTGGTGGTGTTTTTCTTGAATTTTGTGGGAAACTGTGGTGATTTTATGGGGCGTTTCTGGAATTTGGTTGAGTTTTGAGATGATTTAGGGAATTTTGTGGGATTTTTCCTGGAATTTTGTTGGATACTGGGGAGATTTTGTGGGATGTTTGTGGAACTTTGAGGGACTTTTCTGGAATTTGGTGAGATTTTTAGAGAACTGACGAATTATCAGGGATTTTTCATGTATTCTGTGGGAATTTGTGGAGATTCTGTGGGATTTTTATAAAATTTGGTAGAGTTTTGAGGCGATTTAGGGAATTTTGTGGTGTTTTTTCTTGAATTTTGCGGGAAACTGTGCTGATTTTATGGGGCGTTTCTGGAATTTGGTCAAGTTTTCAGAAGATTTAGGGAATTTTGTGAGATTTTTCCTTGAATTTTGTTGGATATTAGGGAGATTTTGTGGGATGCTTGTGGAACTTTGGGGGACTTTTCTGGAATTTGGTGAGATTCTGTAGAGAACTGACGAATTATCAGGGATTTTTCATGTATTCTGTGTGAGTTTGTGGAGATTCTGTGGGATTTTTGTGGAATTTGGTAGAGTTTTGGAATGATTTAGGTCATTTTGTGGGATGTTTCTGGAATTTGGTGGGGCTTTTCTTGAATTTTGTGGTATTTTGAAAAGATTTAGGGAATTTGGTGGTATTTTTCTAGAATTTTGTGGGCCTTTTCAAGGACTTTGTGTGGTTTGGAGGAGACTTGAAGAATTTTGAGGAAGTTTCCTTAGATTTTGTGGAAACTAGTGGAGGTTTTGTGTGATTTTTGTGGAATTTTGTGGGATATTGAGGGGATTTAGGGATCTTGGGGGATTTTACATGTATTTTGTGGGAATTTGTGGAGATTTGGTGGGATTTTTTTCCAGAATTTGGTGGTGTTTTGAGAAGATTTAGGGAATTTGGTGGGATTTTTCTGGAATTCTGTAGGCCTTTTCAAGGACTTTGTGTGGTTTGGAGGAGACTTGAAGAATTTTGAGGAAGTTTCCTTAGATTTTGTGGAAACTTGTGGAGGTTTTGTGTGATTTTTGTGGAATTTTTTGGGATATTGAGGGGATTTAGGGATCTTGGGGGATTTTACATGTATTTTGTGGCAATTTGTGGAGATTCGGTGGGATTTTTTTCTAGAATTTTGTCGTGTTTTGAGAAGATTTAGGGAATTTGGTGGGATTTCTCTGGAATTTTGTTGGATTTTGGGGAGATTTTGAGGGATGTTTGTGGAACTTTGAGGGACTTTTCTGGAATTTTGTGGGATTCTGCAGAGAATTGACAAATTATCATGAATTTTTCATGTATTTTGTGTGAATTTGTGGAGATTCTGTGGGGTTTTTGTGGAATTTGGTAGAGTTTTGGAATGATTTAGGTCATTTTGTGGGATGTTTCTGGAATTTGGTGGGGCTTTTCTTGAATTTTGTGGTATTTTGAAAAGATTTAGGGAATTTGGTGGTGTTTTTCTAGAATTTTGTGGGCCTTTTCAAGGACTTTGTGTGGTTTGGAGGAGACTTGAAGAATTTTGAGGAAGTTTCCTTAGATTTTGTGGAAACTTGTGGAGGTTTTGTGTGATTTTTGTGGAATTTTGTGGGATATTGAGGGGATTTAGGGATCTTGGGGGATTTTACATGTATTTTGTGGGAATTTGTGGAGATTTGGTGGGATTTTTTTCCAGAATTTGGTGGTGTTTTGAGAAGATTTAGGGAGATTTTGTGGGATTTTTCTGGAATTCTGTAGGCCTTTTCAAGGACTTTGTGTGGTTTGGAGGAGACTTGAAGAATTTTGAGGAAGTTTCCTTAGATTTTGTGGAAACTTGTGGAGGTTTTGTGTGATTTTTGTGGAATTTTGTGGGATATTGAGGGGATTTAGGGATCTTGGGGGATTTTACATGTATTTTGTGGGAATTTGTGGAGATTTGGTGGGATTTTTTTCTAGAATTTGGTTGTGTTTTGAGAAGATTTAGGGAATTTGGTGGCATTTCTCTGGAATTTTGTTGGATATTGAGGACATTTTGTGGGATGTTTGTGGAACTTTGAGGGACTTTTCTGGAATTTTGTGGGATTCTGCAGAGAATTGACAAATTATCATGAATTTTTCATGTATTTTGTGTGAATTTGTGGAGATTCTGTGGGGTTTTTGTGGAATTTGGTAGAGTTTTGGAATGATTTAGGTCATTTTGTGGGATGTTTCTGGAATTTGGTGGGGCTTATCTTGAATTTTGTGGTATTTTGAAAAGATTTAGGGAATTTGGTGGGATTTTTCTGGAATTCTGTAGGCCTTTTCAAGGACTTTGTGTGGTTTGGAGGAGACTTGAAGAATTTTGAGGAAGTTTCCTTAGATTTTGTTGAAACTAGTGGAGGTTTTGTGTGATTTTTGTGAAATTTTGTTGGATATTGAGGGGATTTAGGGATCTTGGGGGATTTTACATGTATTTTGTGGGAATTTGTGGAGATTTGGTGGAATTTTTTTCCAGAATTTGGTCGTATTTTGAGAAGATTTAGGGAATTTGGTGGGATTTTTCTGGAATTCTGTAGGCCTTTTCAAGGACTTTGTGTGGTTTGGAGGAGACTTGAAGAATTTTGAGGAAGTTTCCTTAGATTTTGTGGAAACTTGTGGAGGTTTTGTGTGATTTTTGTGGAATTTTTTGGAATATTGAGGGGATTTAGGGATCTTGGGGGATTTTACATGTATTTTGTGGGAATTTGTGGAGATTCGGTGGGATTTTTTTCCAGAATTTGGTGGTGTTTTGAGAAGATTTAGGGAATTTGGTGGGATTTTACTGGAATTCTGTAGGCCTTTTCAAGGACTTTGTGTGGTTTGGAGGAGACTTGAAGAATTTTGAGGAAGTTTCCTTAGATTTTGTGGAAACTTGTGGAGGTTTTGTGTGATTTTTGTGGAATTTTGTGGGATATTGAGGGATTTAGGGATCTTGAGGGCTTTTACATGTATTTTGTGGGAATTTGTGGAGATTTGGTGGGATTTTTTTCTAGAATTTTGTCGTGTTTTGAGAAGATTTAGGGAATTTGGTGGGATTTTTCTGGAATTTTGTTGGATTTTGGGGAGATTTTGAGGGATGTTTGTGGAACTTTGAGGGACTTCTGGAATTTTGTGGGATTCTGCAGAGAATTGACAAATTATCAAGGATTTTTCATGTATTTTTTGGGAATTTGTGGAGATTCTGTGGGGTTTTTGTGGAATTTGGTAGAGTTTTGGAATGATTTAGGTCATTTTGTGGGATATTTCTGGAATTTGGTGGAGCTTTTCAAGGATTTTGTGGTATTTTGAAAAGATTTAGGGAATTTGGTGGTGTTTTTCTTGAATTTTGTGGGAAACTGTGGTGATTTTATGGGGCGTTTCTGGAATTTGGTTGAGTTTTGAGATGATTTAGGGAATTTTGTGGGATTTTTCCTGGAATTTTGTTGGATACTGGGGAGATTTTGTGGGATGTTTGTGGAACTTTGAGGGACTTTTCTGGAATTTGGTGAGATTTTTAGAGAACTGACGAATTATCAGGGATTTTTCATGTATTCTGTGGGAATTTGTGGAGATTCTGTGGGATTTTTATAAAATTTGGTAGAGTTTTGAGGCGATTTAGGGAATTTTGTGGTGTTTTTTCTTGAATTTTGCGGGAAACTGTGCTGATTTTATGGGGCGTTTCTGGAATTTGGTCAAGTTTTCAGAAGATTTAGGGAATTTTGTGAGATTTTTCCTTGAATTTTGTTGGATATTAGGGAGATTTTGTGGGATGCTTGTGGAACTTTGGGGGACTTTTCTGGAATTTGGTGAGATTCTGTAGAGAACTGACGAATTATCAGGGATTTTTCATGTATTCTGTGTGAGTTTGTGGAGATTCTGTGGGATTTTTGTGGAATTTGGTAGAGTTTTGGAATGATTTAGGTCATTTTGTGGGATGTTTCTGGAATTTGGTGGGGCTTTTCTTGAATTTTGTGGTATTTTGAAAAGATTTAGGGAATTTGGTGGTATTTTTCTTGAATTTTGTGGGCCTTTTCAAGGACTTTGTGTGGTTTGGAGGAGACTTGAAGAATTTTGAGGAAGTTTCCTTCGATTTTGTGGAAACTTGTGGAGGTTTTGTGTGATTTTTGTGGAATTTTGTGGGATATTGAGGGGATTTAGGGATCTTGGGGGATTTTACATGTATTTTGTGGGAATTTGTGGAGATTTGGTGGGATTTTTTTCCAGAATTTGGTGGTGTTTTGAGAAGATTTAGGGAATTTGGTGGGATTTTTCTGGAATTCTGTAGGCCTTTTCAAGGACTTTGTGTGGTTTGGAGGAGACTTGAAGAATTTTGAGGAAGTTTCCTTAGATTTTGTGGAAACTTGTGGAGGTTTTGTGTGATTTTTGTGGAATTTTGTGGGATATTGAGGGGATTTAGGGATCTTGGGGGATTTTACATGTATTTTGTGGGAATTTGTGGAGATTTGGTGGGATTTTTTTCTAGAATTTGGTCGTGTTTTGAGAAGATTTAGGGAATTTGGTGGGATTTCTCTGGAATTTTGTTGGATTTTGGGGAGATTTTGAGGGATGTTTGTGGAACTTTGAGGGACTTTTCTGGAATTTTGTGGGATTCTGCAGAGAATTGAGAAATTATCATGAATTTTTCATGTATTTTGTGTGAATTTGTGGAGATTCTGTGGGGTTTTTGTGGAATTTGGTAGAGTTTTGGAATGATTTAGGTCATTTTGTGGGATGTTTCTGGAATTTGGTGGGGCTTTTCTTGAATTTTGTGGTATTTTGAAAAGATTTAGGGAATTTGGTGGTGTTTTTCTAGAATTTTGTGGGCCTTTTCAAGGACTTTGTGTGGTTTGGAGGAGACTTGAAGAATTTTGAGGAAGTTTCCTTAGATTTTGTGGAAACTTGTGGAGGTTTTGTGTGATTTTTGTGGAATTTTGTGGGATATTGAGGGGATTTAGGGATCTTGGGGGATTTTACATGTATTTTGTGGGAATTTGTGGAGATTTGGTGGGATTTTTTTCCAGAATTTGGTGGTGTTTTGAGAAGATTTAGGGAATTTGGTGGGATTTTTCTGGAATTCTGTAGGCCTTTTCAAGGACTTTGTGTGGTTTGGAGGAGACTTGAAGAATTTTGAGGAAGTTTCCTTAGATTTTGTGGAAACTTGTGGAGGTTTTGTGTGATTTTTGTGGAATTTTGTGGGATATTGAGGGATTTAGGGATCTTGAGGGCTTTTACATGTATTTTGTGGGAATTTGTGGAGATTTGGTGGGATTTTTTTCTAGAATTTGGTTGTGTTTTGAGAAGATTTAGGGAATTTGGTGGCATTTCTCTGGAATTTTGTTGGATATTGAGGACATTTTGTGGGATGTTTGTGGAACTTTGAGGGACTTTTCTGGAATTTTGTGGGATTCTGCAGAGAATTGACAAATTATCAGGGATTTTTCATGTATTTTTTGGGAATTTGTGGAGATTCTGTGGGGTTTTTGTGGAATTTGGTAGAGTTTTGGAATGATTTAGGTCATTTTGTGGGATGTTTCTGGAATTTGGAGGGGCCTTTTCAAGGACTTTGTGTGGTTTGGAGGAGACTTGAAGAATTTTGAGGAAGTTTCCTTAGATTTTTTGGGAATTTGTGGAGGTTTTGTGTGATTTTTATGGTATTTTGTGGGATATTGAGGGATTTAGGGATCTTGAGGGCCCTTACATGTATTTTGTGGGAATTTGTGGAGATTTGGTGGGATTTTTTTCTAGAATTTTGTCGTGTTTTGAGAAGATTTAGGGAATTTGGTGGGATTTCTCTGGAATTTTGTTGGATTTTGGGGAGATTTTGAGGGATGTTTGTGGAACTTTGAGGGACTTTTCTGGAATTTTGTGGGATTCTGCAGAGAATTGACAAATTATCAGGGATTTTTCATGTATTTTTTGGGAATCTGTGGAGATTCTGTGGGGTTTTTGTGGAATTTGGTAGAGTTTTGGAATGATTTAGGTCATTTTGTGGGATATTTCTGGAATTTGGTGGGGCTTTTCAAGGATTTTGTGGTATTTTGAAAAGTTTTAGGGAATTTGGTGGTGTTTTTCTTGAATTTTGTGGTGATTTTATGGGGCGTTTCTGGAATTTGGTTGAGTTTTCAGAAGATTTAGGGATTTTTGTGGGATTTTGGTGGGATTTTCTGGGAATCGGTGGAGATTTTGTGGGACATTCCTGTGAATTGGTAGGGTTTTGAAATGATTTAGGGAATTTTGTGGGACTTCTCTGGAATTTGGTGGGATTTTTCTGGAATTCTGTGGGATTCTGAACAGACTTGAAGAATTATGAGGAATTTGTTTTAGATTTTGTGGGAATTTGTGGAGATTCTGTGGGATGTTTCTGGAATTTGGTGGGCCTTTTCAAGGACTTTGTGTGGTTTGGAGGAGACTTGAAGAATTTTGAGGAAGTTTTCTTAGATTTTGTGGAAACTTGTGGAGGTTTTTTGTGATTTTTGTGGGATTTTGTGGGATATTGAGGCGATTTAGGGATCTTGAGGGATTTTTCATGTATTTTGTGTGAATTTGTGGAGATTCTGTGGGATTTTTGTGGAATTTGGTAGAGTTTTGGAATGATTTAGGTCATTTTGTGGGATGTTTCTGGAATTTGGTGGGGCTTTTCTTGAATTTTGTGGTATTTTGAAAAGATTTAGGGAATTTGGTGGTATTTTTCTAGAATTTTGTGGGTCTTTTCAAGGACTTTGTGAGGTTTGGAGGAGACTTGAAGAATTTTGAGGAAGTTTCCTTCGATTTTGTGGAAACTTGTGGAGGTTTTGTGTGATTTTTGTGGAATTTTGTGGGATATTGAGGGGATTTAGGGATCTTGGGGGATTTTACATGTATTTTGTGGGAATTTGTGGAGATTTGGTGGGATTTTTTTCCAGAATTTGGTGGTGTTTTGAGAAGATTTAGGGAATTTGGTGGGATTTTTCTGGAATTCTGTAGGCCTTTTCAAGGACTTTGTGTGGTTTGGAGGAGACTTGAAGAATTTTGAGGAAGTTTCCTTAGATTTTGTGGAAACTTGTGGAGGTTTTGTGTGATTTTTGTGGAATTTTGTGGGATATTGAGGGATTTAGGGATCTTGAGGGCTTTTACATGTATTTTGTGGGAATTTGTGGAGATTTGGTGGGATTTTTTTCTAGAATTTTGTCGTGTTTTGAGAAGATTTAGGGAATTTGGTGGGATTTTTCTGGAATTTTGTTAGATTTTGGGGAGATTTTGAGGGATGTTTGTGGAACTTTGAGGGACTTCTGGAATTTTGTGGGATTCTGCAGAGAATTGACAAATTATCAGGGATTTTTCATGTATTTTTTGGGAATTTGTGGAGATTCTGTGGGGTTTTTGTGGAATTTGGTAGAGTTTTGGAATGATTTAGGTCATTTTGTGGGATATTTCTGGAATTCGGTGGAGCTTTTCAAGGATTTTGTGGTATTTTGAAAAGATTTAGGGAATTTGGTGGTGTTTTTCTTGAATTTTGTGGGAAACTGTGGTGATTTTATGGGGCGTTTCTGGAATTTGGTTGAGTTTTGAGAAGAGTTAGGGAATTTTGTGGGATTTTTCCTGGAATTTTGTTGGATACTGGGGAGATTTTGTGGGATGTTTGTGGAACTTTGAGGGACTTTTCTGGAATTTGGTGAGATTTTTAGAGAACTGACGAATTATCAGGGATTTTTCATGTATTCTCTGTGAGTTCGTGGAGATTCTGTGGGATTTTTGTGGAATTTGGTAGAGTTTTGGAATGATTTAGGTCATTTTGTGGGATGTTTCTGGAATTTGGTGGGGCTTTTCTTGAATTTTGTGGTATTTTGAAAAGATTTAGGGAATTTGGTGGTATTTTTCTAGAATTTTGTGGGCTTTTTCAAGGACTTTGTGTGGTTTGGAGGAGACTTGAAGAATTTTGAGGAAGTTTTCGTAGATTTTGTGGAAACTTGTGGAGGTTTTGTGTGATTTTTGTGGAATTTTGTGGGATATTGAGGGGATTTAGGGATCTTGGGGGATTTTACATGTATTTTGTGGGAATTTGTGGAGATTTGGTGGGATTTTTTTCCAGAATTTGGTCGTGTTTTGAGAAGATTTAGGGAACTTGGTGGGATTTTTCTGGAATTCTGTGGGCCTTTTCAAGGACTTTGTGTGGTTTGGAGGAGACTTGAAGAATTTTGAGGAAATTTTCGTAGATTTTGTGGGAACTTGTAGAGGTTTTGTGTGATTTTTGTGGAATTTTGTGGGATATTGAGGGATTTAGGGATCTTGAGGGATTTTTCATGTATTTTGTGGGAATTTGTGGAGATTTGGTGGGATATTTTTCTAGAATTTGGTTGTGTTTTGAGAAGATTTAGGGAATTTGGTGGGATTTCTCTGGAATTTTGTTGGATATTGAGGACATTTTGTGGGATGTTTGTGGAACTTTGAGGGACTTTTCTGTAATTTTGTGGGATTCTGCAGAGAATTGACAAATTATCAGGGATTTTTCATGTATTTTTTGGGAATTTGTGGAGATTCTGTGGGGTTTTTGTGGAATTTGGTAGAGTTTTGGAATTATTTAGGTCATTTTGTGGGATGTTTCTGGAATTTGGAGGGGCCTTTTCAAGGACTTTGTGTGGTTTGGAGGAGACTTGAAGAATTTTGAGGAATTTTTTTTGATTTTGTGGGAATTTGTGGAGGTTTTGTGTGATTTTTATGGTATTTTGTGGGATATTGAGGGATTTAGGGATCTTGAGGGCCCTTACATGTATTTTGTGGGAATTTGTGGAGATTTGGTGGGATTTTTTTCTAGAATTTTGTCGTGTTTTGAGAAGATTTAGGGAATTTGGTGGGATTTCTCTGGAATTTTGTTGGATTTTGGGGAGATTTTGAGGGATGTTTGTGGAACTTTGAGGGACTTTTCTGGAATTTTGTGGGATTCTGCAGAGAATTGACAAATTATCAGGGATTTTTCATGTATTTTTTGGGAATCTGTGGAGATTCTGTGGGGTTTTTGTGGAATTTGGTAGAGTTTTGGAATGATTTAGGTCATTTTGTGGGATATTTCTGGAATTTGGTGGGGCTTTTCAAGGATTTTGTGGTATTTTGAAAAGATTTAGGGAATTTGGTGGTGTTTTTCTTGAATTTTGTGGTGATTTTATGGGGCGTTTCTGGAATTTGGTTGAGTTTTCAGAAGATTTAGGGATTTTTGTGGGATTTTGGTGGGATTTTCTGGGAATCGGTGGAGATTTTGTGGGACATTCCTGTGAATTGGTAGGGTTTTGAAATGATTTAGGGAATTTTGTGGGACTTCTCTGGAATTTGGTGGGATTTTTCTGGAATTCTGTGGGATTCTGAACAGACTTGAAGAATTATGAGGAATTTGTTTTAGATTTTGTGGGAATTTGTGGAGATTCTGTGGGATGTTTCTGGAATTTGGTGGGCCTTTTCAAGGACTTTGTGTGGTTTGGAGGAGACTTGAAGAATTTTGAGGAAGTTTTCTTAGATTTTGTGGAAACTTGTGGAGGATTTGTGTGATTTTTGAGGAATTTTGTAGGAAATTTTGGAGATTTAGGGATCTTGAGGGATTTTTCATGTATTTTGTGTGAATTTGTGGAGATTCTGTGGGATTTTTGTGGAATTTGGTAGAGTTTTGGAATGATTTAGGTCATTTTGTGGGATGTTTCTGGAATTTGGTGGGACTTTTCTTGAATTTTGTGGTATTTTGAAAAGATTTAGGGAATTTGGTGGTATTTTTCTAGAATTTTGTGGGCCTTTTCAAGGACTTTGTGTGGTTTGGAGGAGACTTGAAGAATTTTGAGGAAGTTTCCTTAGATTTTGTGGAAACTTGTGGAGGTTTTGTGTGATTTTTGTGGAATTTTGTGGGATATTGAGGGGATTTAGGGATCTTGGGGGATTTTACATGTATTTTGTGGGAATTTCTGGAGATTTGGTGGGATTTTTTTCTAGAATTTTGTCGTGTTTTGAGAAGATTTAGGGAATTTGGTGGGATTTCTCTGGAATTTTGTTGGATTTTGGGGAGATTTTGAGGGATGTTTGTGGAACTTTGAGGGACTTTTCTGGAATTTTGTGGGATTCTGCAGAGAATTGACAAATTATCAAGGATTTTTCATGTATTTTTTGGGAATTTGTGGAGATTCTGTGGGGTTTTTGTGGAATTTGGTAGAGTTTTGGAATGATTTAGGTCATTTTGTGGGATATTTCTGGAATTTGGTGGAGCTTTTCAAGGATTTTGTGGTATTTTGAAAAGATTTAGGGAATTTGGTGGTGTTTTTCTTGAATTTTGTGGGAAACTGTGGTGATTTTATGGGGCGTTTCTGGAATTTGGTTGAGTTTTGAGATGATTTAGGGAATTTTGTGGGATTTTTCCTGGAATTTTGTTGGATACTGGGGAGATTTTGTGGGATGTTTGTGGAACTTTGAGGGACTTTTCTGGAATTTGGTGAGATTTTTAGAGAACTGACGAATTATCAGGGATTTTTCATGTATTCTGTGGGAATTTGTGGAGATTCTGTGGGATTTTTATAAAATTTGGTAGAGTTTTGAGGCGATTTAGGGAATTTTGTGGTGTTTTTTCTTGAATTTTGCGGGAAACTGTGCTGATTTTATGGGGCGTTTCTGGAATTTGGTCAAGTTTTCAGAAGATTTAGGGAATTTTGTGAGATTTTTCCTTGAATTTTGTTGGATATTAGGGAGATTTTGTGGGATGCTTGTGGAACTTTGGGGGACTTTTCTGGAATTTGGTGAGATTCTGTAGAGAACTGACGAATTATCAGGGATTTTTCATGTATTCTGTGTGAGTTTGTGGAGATTCTGTGGGATTTTTGTGGAATTTGGTAGAGTTTTGGAATGATTTAGGTCATTTAGTGGGATGTTTCTGGAATTTGGTGGGGCTTTTCTTGAATTTTGTGGTATTTTGAAAAGATTTAGGGAATTTGGTGGTATTTTTCTAGAATTTTGTGGGCCTTTTCAAGGACTTTGTGTGGTTTGGAGGAGACTTGAAGAATTTTGAGGAAGTTTCCTTAGATTTTGTGGAAACTAGTGGAGGTTTTGTGTGATTTTTGTGGAATTTTGTGGGATATTGAGGGGATTTAGGGATCTTGGGGGATTTTACATGTATTTTGTGGGAATTTGTGGAGATTTGGTGGGATTTTTTTCCAGAATTTGGTCGTGTTTTGAGAAGATTTAGGGAATTTGGTGGGATTTTTCTGGAAATCTGTAGGCCTTTTCAAGGACTTTGTGTGGTTTGGAGGAGACTTGAAGAATTTTGAGGAAGTTTCCTTAGATTTTGTGGAAACTTGTGGAGGTTTTGTGTGATTTTTGTGGAATTTTTTGGGATATTGAGGGGATTTAGGGATCTTGGGGGATTTTACATGTATTTTGTGGGAATTTGTGGAGATTTGGTGGGATTTTTTTCTAGAATTTTGTCGTGTTTTGAGAAGATTTAGGGAATTTGGTGGGATTTCTCTGGAATTTTGTTGGATTTTGGGGAGATTTTGAGGGATGTTTGTGGAACTTTGAGGGACTTTTCTGGAATTTTGTGGGATTCTGCAGAGAATTGACAAATTATCATGAATTTTTCATGTATTTTGTGTGAATTTGTGGAGATTCTGTGGGGTTTTTGTGGAATTTGGTAGAGTTTTGGAATGATTTAGGTCATTTTGTGGGATGTTTCTGGAATTTGGTGGGGCTTTTCTTGAATTTTGTGGTATTTTGAAAAGATTTAGGGAATTTGGTGGTGTTTTTCTAGAATTTTGTGGGCCTTTTCAAGGACTTTGTGTGGTTTGGAGGAGACTTGAAGAATTTTGAGGAAGTTTCCTTAGATTTTGTGGAAACTTGTGGAGGTTTTGTGTGATTTTTGTGGAATTTTGTGGGATATTGAGGGGATTTAGGGATCTTGGGGGATTTTACATGTATTTTGTGGGAATTTGTGGAGATTTGGTGGGATTTTTTTCCAGAATTTGGTGGTGTTTTGAGAAGATTTAGGGAATTTGGTGGGATTTTTCTGGAATTCTGTAGGCCTTTTCAAGGACTTTGTGTGGTTTGGAGGAGACTTGAAGAATTTTGAGGAAGTTTCCTTAGATTTTGTGGGAATTTGTGGAGGTTTTGTGTGATTTTTATGGTATTTTGTGGGATATTGAGGGATTTAGGGATCTTGAGGGCCCTTACATGTATTTTGTGGGAATTTGTGGAGATTTGGTGGGATTTTTTTCTAGAATTTTGTCGTGTTTTGAGAAGATTTAGGGAATTTGGTGGGATTTCTCTGGAATTTTGTTGGATTTTGGGGAGATTTTGAGGGATGTTTGTGGAACTTTGAGGGACTTTTCTGGAATTTTGTGGGATTCTGCAGAGAATTGACAAATTATCAGGGATTTTTCATGTATTTTTTGGGAATCTGTGGAGATTCTGTGGGGTTTTTGTGGAATTTGGTAGAGTTTTGGAATGATTTAGGTCATTTTGTGGGATATTTCTGGAATTTGGTGGGGCTTTTCAAGGATTTTGTGGTATTTTGAAAAGTTTTAGGGAATTTGGTGGTGTTTTTCTTGAATTTTGTGGTGATTTTATGGGGCGTTTCTGGAATTCGGTTGAGTTTTCAGAAGATTTAGGGATTTTTGTGGGATTTTGGTGGGATTTTCTGGGAATCGGTGGAGATTTTGTGGGACATTCCTGTGAATTGGTAGGGTTTTGAAATGATTTAGGGAATTTTGTGGGACTTCTCTGGAATTTGGTGGGATTTTTCTGGAATTCTGTGGGATTCTGAACAGACTTGAAGAATTATGAGGAATTTGTTTTAGATTTTGTGGGAATTTGTGGAGATTCTGTGGGATGTTTCTGGAATTTGGTGGGCCTTTTCAAGGACTTTGTGTGGTTTGGAGGAGACTTGAAGAATTTTGAGGAAGTTTTCTTAGATTTTGTGGAAACTTGTGGAGGTTTTTTGTGATTTTTGTGGGATTTTGTGGGATATTGAGGCGATTTAGGGATCTTGAGGGATTTTTCATGTATTTTGTGTGAATTTGTGGAGATTCTGTGGGATTTTTGTGGAATTTGGTAGAGTTTTGGAATGATTTAGGTCATTTTGTGGGATGTTTCTGGAATTTGGTGGGGCTTTTCTTGAATTTTGTGGTATTTTGAAAAGATTTAGGGAATTTGGTGGTATTTTTCTAGAATTTTGTGGGTCTTTTCAAGGACTTTGTGAGGTTTGGAGGAGACTTGAAGAATTTTGAGGAAGTTTCCTTCGATTTTGTGGAAACTTGTGGAGGTTTTGTGTGATTTTTGTGGAATTTTGTGGGATATTGAGGGGATTTAGGGATCTTGGGGGATTTTACATGTATTTTGTGGGAATTTGTGGAGATTTGGTGGGTTTTTTTTCCAGAATTTGGTTGTGTTTTGAGAATATTTAGGGAATTTGGTGGGATTTTTCTGGAATTCTGTAGGCCTTTTCAAGGACTTTGTGTGGTTTGGAGGAGACTTGAAGAATTTTGAGGAAGTTTCCTTAGATTTTGTGGAAACTAGTGGAGGTTTTGTGTGATTTTTGTGGAATTTTTTGGGATATTGAGGGGATTTAGGGATCTTGGGGGATTTTATATGTATTTTGTGGGAATTTGTGGAGATTTGGTGGGATTTTTTTCCAGAATTTGGTGGTGTTTTGAGAAGATTTAGGGAATTTGGTGGGATTTTTCTGGAATTCTGTAGGCCTTTTCAAGGACTTTGTGTGGTTTGGAGGAGACTTGAAGAATTTTGAGGAAGTTTCCTTAGATTTTGTGGAAACTTGTGGAGGTTTTGTGTGATTTTTGTGGAATTTTGTGGGATATTGAGGGATTTAGGGATCTTGAGGGCTTTTACATGTATTTTGTGGGAATTTGTGGAGATTTGGTGGGATTTTTTTCTAGAATTTTGTCGTGTTTTGAGAAGATTTAGGGAATTTGGTGGGATTTCTCTGGAATTTTGTTGGATTTTGGGGAGATTTTGAGGGATGTTTGTGGAACTTTGAGGGACTTCTGGAATTTTGTGGGATTCTGCAGAGAATTGACAAATTATCAGGGATTTTTCATGTATTTTTTGGGAATTTGTGGAGATTCTGTGGGGTTTTTGTGGAATTTGGTAGAGTTTTGGAATGATTTAGGTCATTTTGTGGGATATTTCTGGAATTCGGTGGAGCTTTTCAAGGATTTTGTGGTATTTTGAAAAGATTTAGGGAATTTGGTGGTGTTTTTCTTGAATTTTGTGGGAAACTGTGGTGATTTTATGGGGCGTTTCTGGAATTTGGTTGAGTTTTGAGAAGAGTTAGGGAATTTTGTGGGATTTTTCCTGGAATTTTGTTGGATACTGGGGAGATTTTGTGGGATGTTTGTGGAACTTTGAGGGACTTTTCTGGAATTTGGTGAGATTTTTAGAGAACTGACGAATTATCAGGGATTTTTCATGTATTCTGTGTGAGTTCGTGGAGATTCTGTGGGATTTTTGTGGAATTTGGTAGAGTTTTGGAATGATTTAGGTCATTTTGTGGGATGTTTCTGGAATTTGGTGGGGCTTTTCTTGAATTTTGTGGTATTTTGAAAAGATTTAGGGAATTTGGTGGTATTTTTCTAGAATTTTGTGGGCTTTTTCAAGGACTTTGTGTGGTTTGGAGGAGACTTGAAGAATTTTGAGGAAGTTTCCTTAGATTTTGTGGAAACTTGTGGAGGTTTTGTGTGATTTTTGTGGAATTTTGTGGGATATTGAGGGGATTTAGGGATCTTGGGGGATTTTACATGTATTTTGTGGGAATTTGTGGAGATTTGGTGGGATTTTTTTCCAGAATTTGGTCGTGTTTTGAGAAGATTTAGGGAATTTGGTGGGATTTTTCTGGAATTCTGTGGGCCTTTTCAAGGACTTTGTGTGGTTTGGAGGAGACTTGAAGAATTTTGAGGAAATTTTCGTAGATTTTGTGGAAACTTGTGGAGGTTTTGTGTGATTTTTGTGGAATTTTGTGGGATATTGAGGGATTTAGGGATCTTGAGGGATTTTTCATGTATTTTGTGGGAATTTGTGGAGATTTGGTGGGATATTTTTCTAGAATTTGGTTGTGTTTTGAGAAGATTTAGGGAATTTGGTGGCATTTCTCTGGAATTTTGTTGGATACTGGGGACATTTTGTGGGATGTTTGTGGAACTTTGAGGGACTTTTCTGGAATTTTGTGGGATTCTGCAGAGAATTGACAAATTATCAGGGATTTTTCATGTATTTTTTGGGAATTTGTGGAGATTCTGTGGGGTTTTTGTGGAATTTGGTAGAGTTTTGGAATTATTTAGGTCATTTTGTGGGATGTTTCTGGAATTTGGAGGGGCCTTTTCAAGGACTTTGTGTGGTTTGGAGGAGACTTGAAGAATTTTGAGGAATTTTTTTTGATTTTGTGGGAATTTGTGGAGGTTTTGTGTGATTTTTATGGTATTTTGTGGGATATTGAGGGATTTAGGGATCTTGAGGGCCCTTACATGTATTTTGTGGGAATTTGTGGAGATTTGTTGGGATTTTTTTCTAGAATTTTGTCGTGTTTTGAGAAGATTTAGGGAATTTGGTGGGATTTCTCTGGAATTTTGTTGGATTTTGGGGAGATTTTGAGGGATGTTTGTGGAACTTTGAGGGACTTTTCTGGAATTTTGTGGGATTCTGCAGAGAATTGACAAATTATCAGGGATTTTTCATGTATTTTGTGTGAATTTGTGGAGATTCTGTGGGGTTTTTGTGGAATTTGGTAGAGTTTTGGAATGATTTAGGTCATTTTGTGGGATATTTCTGGAATTTGGTGGGACTTTACAAGGATTTTGTGGTATTTTGAAAAGATTTAGGGAATTTGGTGGTGTTTTTCTTGAATTTTGTGGTGATTTTATGGGGCGTTTCTGGAATTTGGTTGAGTTTTCAGAAGATTTAGGGATTTTTGTGGGATTTTGGTGGGATTTTCTGGGAATCGGTGGAGATTTTGTGGGACATTCCTGTGAATTGGTAGGGTTTTGAAATGATTTAGGGAATTTTGTGGGACTTCTCTGGAATTTGGTGGGATTTTTCTGGAATTCTGTGGGATTCTGAACAGACTTGAAGAATTATGAGGAATTTGTTTTAGATTTTGTGGGAATTTGTGGAGATTCTGTGGGATGTTTCTGGAATTTGGTGGGCCTTTTCAAGGACTTTGTGTGGTTTGGAGGAGACTTGAAGAATTTTGAGGAAGTTTTCTTAGATTTTGTGGAAACTTGTGGAGGATTTGTGTGATTTTTGAGGAATTTTGTAGGAAATTTTGGAGATTTAGGGATCTTGAGGGATTTTTCATGTATTTTGTGTGAATTTGTGGAGATTCTGTGGGATTTTTGTGGAATTTGGTAGAGTTTTGGAATGATTTAGGTCATTTTGTGGGATGTTTCTGGAATTTGGTGGGGCTTTTCTTGAATTTTGTGGTATTTTGAAAAGATTTAGGGAATTTGGTGGGATTTTTCTAGAATTTTGTGGGCCTTTTCAAGGACTTTGTGTGGTTTGGAGGAGACTTGAAGAATTTTGAGGAAGTTTCCTTAGATTTTGTGGAAACTAGTGGAGGTTTTGTGTGATTTTTGTGAAATTTTGTTGGATATTGAGGGGATTTAGGGATCTTGGGGGATTTTACATGTATTTTGTGGGAATTTGTGGAGATTTGGTGGGATTTTTTTCTAGAATTTTGTCGTGTTTTGAGAAGATTTAGGGAATTTGGTGGGATTTCTCTGGAATTTTGTTGGATTTTGGGGAGATTTTGAGGGATGTTTGTGGAACTTTGAGGGACTTTTCTGGAATTTTGTGGGATTCTGCAGAGAATTGACAAATTATCATGAATTTTTCATGTATTTTGTGTGAATTTGTGGAGATTCTGTGGGGTTTTTGTGGAATTTGGTAGAGTTTTGGAATGATTTAGGTCATTTAGTGGGATGTTTCTGGAATTTGGTGGGGCTTTTCTTGAATTTTGTGGTATTTTGAAAAGATTTAGGGAATTTGGTGGGATTTTTCTGGAATTCTGTAGGCCTTTTCAAGGACTTTGTGTGGTTTGGAGGAGACTTGAAGAATTTTGAGGAAGTTTCCTTAGATTTTGTGGAAACTAGTGGAGGTTTTGTGTGATTTTTGTGAAATTTTGTTGGATATTGAGGGGATTTAGGGATCTTGGGGGATTTTACATGTATTTTGTGGGAATTTGTGGAGATTTGGTGGGATTTTTTTCCAGAATTTGGTGGTGTTTTGAGAAGATTTAGGGAATTTGGTGGGATTTTTCTGGAATTCTGTAGGCCTTTTCAAGGACTTTGTGTGGTTTGGAGGAGACTTGAAGAATTTTGAGGAAGTTTCCTTAGATTTTGTGGAAACTTGTGGAGGTTTTGTGTGATTTTTGTGGAATTTTGTGGGATATTGAGGGGATTTAGGGATCTTGGGGGATTTTACATGTATTTTGTGGGAATTTGTGGAGATTTGGTGGGATTTTTTTCTAGAATTTGGTTGTGTTTTGAGAAGATTTAGGGAATTTGGTGGCATTTCTCTGGAATTTTGTTGGATATTGAGGACATTTTGTGGGATGTTTGTGGAACTTTGAGGGACTTTTCTGGAATTTTGTGGGATTCTGCAGAGAATTGACAAATTATCAGGGATTTTTCATGTTTTTTTTGGGAATTTGTGGAGATTCTGTGGGGTTTTTGTGGAATTTGGTAGAGTTTTGGAATTATTTAGGTCATTTTGTGGGATGTTTCTGGAATTTGGAGGGGCCTTTTCAAGGACTTTGTGTGGTTTGGAGGAGACTTGAAGAATTTTGAGGAATTTTTTTTGATTTTGTGGGAATTTGTGGAGGTTTTGTGTGATTTTTATGGTATTTTGTGGGATATTGAGGGATTTAGGGATCTTGAGGGCCCTTACATGTATTTTGTGGGAATTTGTGGAGATTTGGTGGGATTTTTTTCTAGAATTTTGTCGTGTTTTGAGAAGATTTAGGGAATTTGGTGGGATTTCTCTGGAATTTTGTTGGATTTTGGGGAGATTTTGAGGGATGTTTGTGGAACTTTGAGGGACTTTTCTGGAATTTTGTGGGATTCTGCAGAGAATTGACAAATTATCAGGGATTTTTCATGTATTTTGTGTGAATTTGTGGAGATTCTGTGGGGTTTTTGTGGAATTTGGTAGAGTTTTGGAATGATTTAGGTCATTTTGTGGGATATTTCTGGAATTTGGTGGGACTTTTCAAGGATTTTGTGGTATTTTGAAAAGATTTAGGGAATTTGGTGGTGTTTTTCTTGAATTTTGTGGTGATTTTATGGGGCGTTTCTGGAATTTGGTTGAGTTTTCAGAAGATTTAGGGATTTTTGTGGGATTTTGGTGGGATTTTCTGGGAATCGGTGGAGATTTTGTGGGACATTCCTGTGAATTGGTAGGGTTTTGAAATGATTTAGGGAATTTTGTGGGACTTCTCTGGAATTTGGTGGGATTTTTCTGGAATTCTGTGGGATTCTGAACAGACTTGAAGAATTATGAGGAATTTGTTTTAGATTTTGTGGGAATTTGTGGAGATTCTGTGGGATGTTTCTGGAATTTGGTGGGCCTTTTCAAGGACTTTGTGTGGTTTGGAGGAGACTTGAAGAATTTTGAGGAAGTTTTCTTAGATTTTGTGGAAACTTGTGGAGGATTTGTGTGATTTTTGAGGAATTTTGTAGGAAATTTTGGAGATTTAGGGATCTTGAGGGATTTTTCATGTATTTTGTGTGAATTTGTGGAGATTCTGTGGGATTTTTGTGGAATTTGGTAGAGTTTTGGAATGATTTAGGTCATTTAGTGGGATGTTTCTGGAATTTGGTGGGGCTTTTCTTGAATTTTGTGGTATTTTGAAAAGATTTAGGGAATTTGGTGGTATTTTTCTAGAATTTTGTGGGCCTTTTCAAGGACTTTGTGTGGTTTGGAGGAGACTTGAAGAATTTTGAGGAAGTTTCCTTCGATTTTGTGGAAACTTGTGGAGGTTTTGTGTGATTTTTGTGGAATTTTGTGGGATATTGAGGGGATTTAGGGATCTTGGGGGATTTTACATGTATTTTGTGGGAATTTGTGGAGATTTGGTGGGATTTTTTTCTAGAATTTTGTCGTGTTTTGAGAAGATTTAGGGAATTTGGTGGGATTTCTCTGGAATTTTGTTGGATTTTGGGGAGATTTTGAGGGATGTTTGTGGAACTTTGAGGGACTTTTCTGGAATTTTGTGGGATTCTGCAGAGAATTGACAAATTATCATGAATTTTTCATGTATTTTGTGTGAATTTGTGGAGATTCTGTGGGGTTTTTGTGGAATTTGGTAGAGTTTTGGAATGATTTAGGTCATTTAGTGGGATGTTTCTGGAATTTGGTGGGGCTTTTCTTGAATTTTGTGGTATTTTGAAAAGATTTAGGGAATTTGGTGGGATTTTTCTGGAATTCTGTAGGCCTTTTCAAGGACTTTGTGTGGTTTGGAGGAGACTTGAAGAATTTTGAGGAAGTTTCCTTAGATTTTGTGGAAACTTGTGGAGGTTTTGTGTGATTTTTGTGAAATTTTGTTGGATATTGAGGGGATTTAGGGATCTTGGGGGATTTTACATGTATTTTGTGGGAATTTGTGGAGATTTGGTGGAATTTTTTTCCAGAATTTGGTCGTATTTTGAGAAGATTTAGGGAATTTGGTGGGATTTTTCTGGAATTCTGTAGGCCTTTTCAAGGACTTTGTGTGGTTTGGAGGAGACTTGAAGAATTTTGAGGAAGTTTCCTTAGATTTTGTGGAAACTTGTGGAGGTTTTGTGTGATTTTTGTGGAATTTTTTGGGATATTGAGGGGATTTAGGGATCTTGGGGGATTTTACATGTATTTTGTGGGAATTTGTGGAGATTTGGTGGAATTTTTTTCCTGAATTTGGTCGTATTTTGAGAAGATTGTGGGAATTTGGTGGGATTTTTCTGGAATTCTGTAGGCCTTTTCAAGGACTTTGTGTGGTTTGGAGGAGACTTGAAGAATTTTGAGGAAGTTTCCTTAGATTTTGTGGAAACTTGTGGAGGTTTTGTGTGATTTTTGTGGAATTTTTTGGGATATTGAGGGGATTTAGGGATCTTGGGGGATTTTACATGTATTTTGTGGGAATTTGTGGAGATTTGGTGGAATTTTTTTCCTGAATTTGGTCGTATTTTGAGAAGATTGTGGGAATTTGGTGGGATTTTTCTGGAATTCTGTAGGCCTTTTCAAGGACTTTGTGTGGTTTGGAGGAGACTTGAAGAATTTTGAGGAAGTTTCCTTAGATTTTGTGGAAACTTGTGGAGGTTTTGTGTGATTTTTGTGGAATTTTGTGGGATATTGAGGGATTTAGGGATCTTGAGGGCTTTTACATGTATTTTGTGGGAATTTGTGGAGATTTGGTGGGATTTTTTTCTAGAATTTTGTCGTGTTTTGAGAAGATTTAGGGAATTTGGTGGGATTTTTCTGGAATTTTGTTGGATTTTGGGGAGATTTTGAGGGATGTTTGTGGAACTTTGAGGGACTTCTGGAATTTTGTGGGATTCTGCAGAGAATTGACAAATTATCAAGGATTTTTCATGTATTTTTTGGGAATTTGTGGAGATTCTGTGGGGTTTTTGTGGAATTTGGTAGAGTTTTGGAATGATTTAGGTCATTTTGTGGGATATTTCTGGAATTTGGTGGAGCTTTTCAAGGATTTTGTGGTATTTTGAAAAGATTTAGGGAATTTGGTGGTGTTTTTCTTGAATTTTGTGGGAAACTGTGGTGATTTTATGGGGCGTTTCTGGAATTTGGTTGAGTTTTGAGATGATTTAGGGAATTTTGTGGGATTTTTCCTGGAATTTTGTTGGATACTGGGGAGATTTTGTGGGATGTTTTTGGAACTTTGAGGGACTTTTCTGGAATTTGGTGAGATTTTTAGAGAACTGACGAATTATCAGGGATTTTTCATGTATTCTGTGGGAATTTGTGGAGATTCTGTGGGATTTTTATAAAATTTGGTAGAGTTTTGAGGCGATTTAGGGAATTTTGTGGTGTTTTTTCTTGAATTTTGCGGGAAACTGTGCTGATTTTATGGGGCGTTTCTGGAATTTGGTCAAGTTTTCAGAAGATTTAGGGAATTTTGTGAGATTTTTCCTTGAATTTTGTTGGATATTAGGGAGATTTTGTGGGATGCTTGTGGAACTTTGGGGGACTTTTCTGGAATTTGGTGAGATTCTGTAGAGAACTGACGAATTATCAGGGATTTTTCATGTATTCTGTGTGAGTTTGTGGAGATTCTGTGGGATTTTTGTGGAATTTGGTAGAGTTTTGGAATGATTTAGGTCATTTAGTGGGATGTTTCTGGAATTTGGTGGGGCTTTTCTTGAATTTTGTGGTATTTTGAAAAGATTTAGGGAATTTGGTGGTATTTTTCTAGAATTTTGTGGGCCTTTTCAAGGACTTTGTGTGGTTTGGAGGAGACTTGAAGAATTTTGAGGAAGTTTCCTTAGATTTTGTGGAAACTAGTGGAGGTTTTGTGTGATTTTTGTGGAATTTTGTGGGATATTGAGGGGATTTAGGGATCTTGGGGGATTTTACATGTATTTTGTGGGAATTTGTGGAGATTTGGTGGGATTTTTTTCCAGAATTTGGTGGTGTTTTGAGAAGATTTAGGGAATTTGGTGGGATTTTTCTGGAAATCTGTAGGCCTTTTCAAGGACTTTGTGTGGTTTGGAGGAGACTTGAAGAATTTTGAGGAAGTTTCCTTAGATTTTGTGGAAACTTGTGGAGGTTTTGTGTGATTTTTGTGGAATTTTGTGGGATATTGAGGGGATTTAGGGATCTTGGGGGATTTTACATGTATTTTGTGGGAATTTGTGGAGATTTGGTGGGATTTTTTTCTAGAATTTTGTCGTGTTTTGAGAAGATTTAGGGAATTTGGTGGGATTTCTCTGGAATTTTGTTGGATTTTGGGGAGATTTTGAGGGATGTTTGTGGAACTTTGAGGGACTTTTCTGGAATTTTGTGGGATTCTGCAGAGAATTGACAAATTATCATGAATTTTTCATGTATTCTGTGTGAATTTGTGGAGATTCTGTGGGGTTTTTGTGGAATTTGGTAGAGTTTTGGAATGATTTAGGTCATTTTGTGGGATGTTTCTGGAATTTGGTGGGGCTTTTCTTGAATTTTGTGGTATTTTGAAAAGATTTAGGGAATTTGGTGGTATTTTTCTAGAATTTTGTGGGCCTTTTCAAGGGCTTTGTGTGGTTTGGAGGAGACTTGAAGAATTTTGAGGAAGTTTCCTTAGATTTTGTGGAAACTTGTGGAGGTTTTGTGTGATTTTTGTGGAATTTTGTGGGATATTGAGGGGATTTAGGGATCTTGGGGGATTTTACATGTATTTTGTGGGAATTTGTGGAGATTTGGTGGGATTTTTTTCCAGAATTTGGTGGTGTTTTGAGAAGATTTAGGGAATTTGGTGGGATTTTTCTGGAATTCTGTAGGCCTTTTCAAGGACTTTGTGTGGTTTGGAGGAGACTTGAAGAATTTTGAGGAAGTTTCCTTAGATTTTGTGGAAACTTGTGGAGGTTTTGTGTGATTTTTGTGGAATTTTGTGGGATATTGAGGGATTTAGGGATCTTGAGGGCTTTTACATGTATTTTGTGGGAATTTGTGGAGATTTGGTGGGATTTTTTTCTAGAATTTGGTTGTGTTTTGAGAAGATTTAGGGAATTTGGTGGCATTTCTCTGGAATATTGTTGGATATTGAGGACATTTTGTGGGATGTTTGTGGAACTTTGAGGGACTTTTCTGGAATTTTGTGGGATTCTGCAGAGAATTGACAAATTATCAGGGATTTTTCATGTATTTTTTGGGAATTTGTGGAGATTCTGTGGGGTTTTTGTGGAATTTGGTAGAGTTTTGGAATTATTTAGGTCATTTTGTGGGATGTTTCTGGAATTTGGAGGGGCCTTTTCAAGGACTTTGTGTGGTTTGGAGGAGACTTGAAGAATTTTGAGGAATTTTTTTTGATTTTGTGGGAATTTGTGGAGGTTTTGTGTGATTTTTATGGTATTTTGTGGGATATTGAGGGATTTAGGGATCTTGAGGGCCCTTACATGTATTTTGTGGGAATTTGTGGAGATTTGGTGGGATTTTTTTCTAGAATTTTGTCGTGTTTTGAGAAGATTTAGGGAATTTGGTGGGATTTCTCTGGAATTTTGTTGGATTTTGGGGAGATTTTGAGGGATGTTTGTGGAACTTTGAGGGACTTTTCTGGAATTTTGTGGGATTCTGCAGAGAATTGACAAATTATCATGAATTTTTCATGTATTTTGTGTGAATTTGTGGAGATTCTGTGGGGTTTTTGTGGAATTTGGTAGAGTTTTGGAATGATTTAGGTCATTTTGTGGGATGTTTCTGGAATTTGGTGGGGCTTTTCTTGAATTTTGTGGTATTTTGAAAAGATTTAGGGAATTTGGTGGGATTTTTCTGGAATTCTGTAGGCCTTTTCAAGGACTTTGTGTGGTTTGGAGGAGACTTGAAGAATTTTGAGGAAGTTTCCTTAGATTTTGTGGAAACTTGTGGAGGTTTTGTGTGATTTTTGTGAAATTTTTTGGGATATTGAGGGGATTTAGGGATCTTGGGGGATTTTACATGTATTTTGTGGGAATTTGTGGAGATTTGGTGGAATTTTTTTCCAGAATTTGGTCGTATTTTGAGAAGATTTAGGGAATTTGGTGGGATTTTTCTGGAATTCTGTAGGCCTTTTCAAGGACTTTGTGTGGTTTGGAGGAGACTTGAAGAATTTTGAGGAAGTTTCCTTAGATTTTGTGGAAACTTGTGGAGGTTTTGTGTGATTTTTGTGGAATTTTTTGGGATATTGAGGGGATTTAGGGATCTTGGGGGATTTTACATGTATTTTGTGGGAATTTGTGGAGATTTGGTGGAATTTTTTTCCTGAATTTGGTCGTATTTTGAGAAGATTGTGGGAATTTGGTGGGATTTTTCTGGAATTCTGTAGGCCTTTTCAAGGACTTTGTGTGGTTTGGAGGAGACTTGAAGAATTTTGAGGAAGTTTCCTTAGATTTTGTGGAAACTTGTGGAGGTTTTGTGTGATTTTTGTGGAATTTTTTGGGATATTGAGGGGATTTAGGGATCTTGGGGGATTTTACATGTATTTTGTGGGAATTTGTGGAGATTTGGTGGAATTTTTTTCCTGAATTTGGTCGTATTTTGAGAAGATTGTGGGAATTTGGTGGGATTTTTCTGGAATTCTGTAGGCCTTTTCAAGGACTTTGTGTGGTTTGGAGGAGACTTGAAGAATTTTGAGGAAGTTTCCTTAGATTTTGTGGAAACTTGTGGAGGTTTTGTGTGATTTTTGTGGAATTTTGTGGGATATTGAGGGATTTAGGGATCTTGAGGGCTTTTACATGTATTTTGTGGGAATTTGTGGAGATTTGGTGGGATTTTTTTCTAGAATTTTGTCGTGTTTTGAGAAGATTTAGGGAATTTGGTGGGATTTTTCTGGAATTTTGTTGGATTTTGGGGAGATTTTGAGGGATGTTTGTGGAACTTTGAGGGACTTCTGGAATTTTGTGGGATTCTGCAGAGAATTGACAAATTATCAAGGATTTTTCATGTATTTTTTGGGAATTTGTGGAGATTCTGTGGGGTTTTTGTGGAATTTGGTAGAGTTTTGGAATGATTTAGGTCATTTTGTGGGATATTTCTGGAATTTGGTGGAGCTTTTCAAGGATTTTGTGGTATTTTGAAAAGATTTAGGGAATTTGGTGGTGTTTTTCTTGAATTTTGTGGGAAACTGTGGTGATTTTATGGGGCGTTTCTGGAATTTGGTTGAGTTTTGAGATGATTTAGGGAATTTTGTGGGATTTTTCCTGGAATTTTGTTGGATACTGGGGAGATTTTGTGGGATGTTTTTGGAACTTTGAGGGACTTTTCTGGAATTTGGTGAGATTTTTAGAGAACTGACGAATTATCAGGGATTTTTCATGTATTCTGTGGGAATTTGTGGAGATTCTGTGGGATTTTTATAAAATTTGGTAGAGTTTTGAGGCGATTTAGGGAATTTTGTGGTGTTTTTTCTTGAATTTTGCGGGAAACTGTGCTGATTTTATGGGGCGTTTCTGGAATTTGGTCAAGTTTTCAGAAGATTTAGGGAATTTTGTGAGATTTTTCCTTGAATTTTGTTGGATATTAGGGAGATTTTGTGGGATGCTTGTGGAACTTTGGGGGACTTTTCTGGAATTTGGTGAGATTCTGTAGAGAACTGACGAATTATCAGGGATTTTTCATGTATTCTGTGTGAGTTTGTGGAGATTCTGTGGGATTTTTGTGGAATTTGGTAGAGTTTTGGAATGATTTAGGTCATTTAGTGGGATGTTTCTGGAATTTGGTGGGGCTTTTCTTGAATTTTGTGGTATTTTGAAAAGATTTAGGGAATTTGGTGGTATTTTTCTAGAATTTTGTGGGCCTTTTCAAGGACTTTGTGTGGTTTGGAGGAGACTTGAAGAATTTTGAGGAAGTTTCCTTAGATTTTGTGGAAACTAGTGGAGGTTTTGTGTGATTTTTGTGGAATTTTGTGGGATATTGAGGGGATTTAGGGATCTTGGGGGATTTTACATGTATTTTGTGGGAATTTGTGGAGATTTGGTGGGATTTTTTTCCAGAATTTGGTGGTGTTTTGAGAAGATTTAGGGAATTTGGTGGGATTTTTCTGGAAATCTGTAGGCCTTTTCAAGGACTTTGTGTGGTTTGGAGGAGACTTGAAGAATTTTGAGGAAGTTTCCTTAGATTTTGTGGAAACTTGTGGAGGTTTTGTGTGATTTTTGTGGAATTTTGTGGGATATTGAGGGGATTTAGGGATCTTGGGGGATTTTACATGTATTTTGTGGGAATTTGTGGAGATTTGGTGGGATTTTTTTCTAGAATTTTGTCGTGTTTTGAGAAGATTTAGGGAATTTGGTGGGATTTCTCTGGAATTTTGTTGGATTTTGGGGAGATTTTGAGGGATGTTTGTGGAACTTTGAGGGACTTTTCTGGAATTTTGTGGGATTCTGCAGAGAATTGACAAATTATCATGAATTTTTCATGTATTCTGTGTGAATTTGTGGAGATTCTGTGGGGTTTTTGTGGAATTTGGTAGAGTTTTGGAATGATTTAGGTCATTTTGTGGGATGTTTCTGGAATTTGGTGGGGCTTTTCTTGAATTTTGTGGTATTTTGAAAAGATTTAGGGAATTTGGTGGTATTTTTCTAGAATTTTGTGGGCCTTTTCAAGGACTTTGTGTGGTTTGGAGGAGACTTGAAGAATTTTGAGGAAGTTTCCTTAGATTTTGTGGAAACTTGTGGAGGTTTTGTGTGATTTTTGTGGAATTTTGTGGGATATTGAGGGGATTTAGGGATCTTGGGGGATTTTACATGTATTTTGTGGGAATTTGTGGAGATTTGGTGGGATTTTTTTCCAGAATTTGGTGGTGTTTTGAGAAGATTTAGGGAATTTGGTGGGATTTTTCTGGAATTCTGTAGGCCTTTTCAAGGACTTTGTGTGGTTTGGAGGAGACTTGAAGAATTTTGAGGAAGTTTCCTTAGATTTTGTGGAAACTTGTGGAGGTTTTGTGTGATTTTTGTGGAATTTTGTGGGATATTGAGGGATTTAGGGATCTTGAGGGCTTTTACATGTATTTTGTGGGAATTTGTGGAGATTTGGTGGGATTTTTTTCTAGAATTTGGTTGTGTTTTGAGAAGATTTAGGGAATTTGGTGGCATTTCTCTGGAATTTTGTTGGATATTGAGGACATTTTGTGGGATGTTTGTGGAACTTTGAGGGACTTTTCTGGAATTTTGTGGGATTCTGCAGAGAATTGACAAATTATCAGGGATTTTTCATGTATTTTTTGGGAATTTGTGGAGATTCTGTGGGGTTTTTGTGGAATTTGGTAGAGTTTTGGAATTATTTAGGTCATTTTGTGGGATGTTTCTGGAATTTGGAGGGGCCTTTTCAAGGACTTTGTGTGGTTTGGAGGAGACTTGAAGAATTTTGAGGAATTTTTTTTGATTTTGTGGGAATTTGTGGAGGTTTTGTGTGATTTTTATGGTATTTTGTGGGATATTGAGGGATTTAGGGATCTTGAGGGCCCTTACATGTATTTTGTGGGAATTTGTGGAGATTTGGTGGGATTTTTTTCTAGAATTTTGTCGTGTTTTGAGAAGATTTAGGGAATTTGGTGGGATTTCTCTGGAATTTTGTTGGATTTTGGGGAGATTTTGAGGGATGTTTGTGGAACTTTGAGGGACTTTTCTGGAATTTTGTGGGATTCTGCAGAGAATTGACAAATTATCAGGGATTTTTCATGTATTTTGTGTGAATTTGTGGAGATTCTGTGGGGTTTTTGTGGAATTTGGTAGAGTTTTGGAATGATTTAGGTCATTTTGTGGGATATTTCTGGAATTTGGTGGGGCTTTTCAAGGATTTTGTGGTATTTTGAAAAGATTTAGGGAATTTGGTGGTGTTTTTCTTGAATTTTGTGGTGATTTTATGGGGCGTTTCTGGAATTTGGTTGAGTTTTCAGAAGATTTAGGGATTTTTGTGGGATTTTGGTGGGATTTTCTGGGAATCGGTGGAGATTTTGTGGGACATTCCTGTGAATTGGTAGGGTTTTGAAATGATTTAGGGAATTTTGTGGGACTTCTCTGGAATTTGGTGGGATTTTTCTGGAATTCTGTGGGATTCTGAACAGACTTGAAGAATTATGAGGAATTTGTTTTAGATTTTGTGGGAATTTGTGGAGATTCTGTGGGATGTTTCTGGAATTTGGTGGGCCTTTTCAAGGACTTTGTGTGGTTTGGAGGAGACTTGAAGAATTTTGAGGAAGTTTTCTTAGATTTTGTGGAAACTTGTGGAGGATTTGTGTGATTTTTGAGGAATTTTGTAGGAAATTTTGGAGATTTAGGGATCTTGAGGGATTTTTCATGTATTTTGTGTGAATTTGTGGAGATTCTGTGGGATTTTTGTGGAATTTGGTAGAGTTTTGGAATGATTTAGGTCATTTAGTGGGATGTTTCTGGAATTTGGTGGGGCTTTTCTTGAATTTTGTGGTATTTTGAAAAGATTTAGGGAATTTGGTGGTATTTTTCTAGAATTTTGTGGGCCTTTTCAAGGACTTTGTGTGGTTTGGAGGAGACTTGAAGAATTTTGAGGAAGTTTCCTTAGATTTTGTGGAAACTTGTGGAGGTTTTGTGTGATTTTTGTGGAATTTTGTGGGATATTGAGGGGATTTAGGGATCTTGGGGGATTTTACATGTATTTTGTGGGAATTTGTGGAGATTTGGTGGGATTTTTTTCTAGAATTTTGTCGTGTTTTGAGAAGATTTAGGGAATTTGGTGGGATTTCTCTGGAATTTTGTTGGATTTTGGGGAGATTTTGAGGGATGTTTGTGGAACTTTGAGGGACTTTTCTGGAATTTTGTGGGATTCTGCAGAGAATTGACAAATTATCATGAATTTTTCATGTATTTTGTGTGAATTTGTGGAGATTCTGTGGGGTTTTTGTGGAATTTGGTAGAGTTTTGGAATGATTTAGGTCATTTTGTGGGATGTTTCTGGAATTTGGTGGGGCTTTTCTTGAATTTTGTGGTATTTTGAAAAGATTTAGGGAATTTGGTGGGATTTTTCTGGAATTCTGTAGGCCTTTTCAAGGACTTTGTGTGGTTTGGAGGAGACTTGAAGAATTTTGAGGAAGTTTCCTTAGATTTTGTGGAAACTTGTGGAGGTTTTGTGTGATTTTTGTGAAATTTTGTTGGATATTGAGGGGATTTAGGGATCTTGGGGGATTTTACATGTATTTTGTGGGAATTTGTGGAGATTTGGTGGAATTTTTTTCCAGAATTTGGTCGTATTTTGAGAAGATTTAGGGAATTTGGTGGGATTTTTCTGGAATTCTGTAGGCCTTTTCAAGGACTTTGTGTGGTTTGGAGGAGACTTGAAGAATTTTGAGGAAGTTTCCTTAGATTTTGTGGAAACTTGTGGAGGTTTTGTGTGATTTTTGTGGAATTTTTTGGGATATTGAGGGGATTTAGGGATCTTGGGGGATTTTACATGTATTTTGTGGGAATTTGTGGAGATTTGGTGGAATTTTTTTCCTGAATTTGGTCGTATTTTGAGAAGATTGTGGGAATTTGGTGGGATTTTTCTGGAATTCTGTAGGCCTTTTCAAGGACTTTGTGTGGTTTGGAGGAGACTTGAAGAATTTTGAGGAAGTTTCCTTAGATTTTGTGGAAACTTGTGGAGGTTTTGTGTGATTTTTGTGGAATTTTTTGGGATATTGAGGGGATTTAGGGATCTTGGGGGATTTTACATGTATTTTGTGGGAATTTGTGGAGATTTGGTGGAATTTTTTTCCTGAATTTGGTCGTATTTTGAGAAGATTGTGGGAATTTGGTGGGATTTTTCTGGAATTCTGTAGGCCTTTTCAAGGACTTTGTGTGGTTTGGAGGAGACTTGAAGAATTTTGAGGAAGTTTCCTTAGATTTTGTGGAAACTTGTGGAGGTTTTGTGTGATTTTTGTGGAATTTTGTGGGATATTGAGGGATTTAGGGATCTTGAGGGCTTTTACATGTATTTTGTGGGAATTTGTGGAGATTTGGTGGGATTTTTTTCTAGAATTTTGTCGTGTTTTGAGAAGATTTAGGGAATTTGGTGGGATTTTTCTGGAATTTTGTTGGATTTTGGGGAGATTTTGAGGGATGTTTGTGGAACTTTGAGGGACTTCTGGAATTTTGTGGGATTCTGCAGAGAATTGACAAATTATCAAGGATTTTTCATGTATTTTTTGGGAATTTGTGGAGATTCTGTGGGGTTTTTGTGGAATTTGGTAGAGTTTTGGAATGATTTAGGACATTTTGTGGGATATTTCTGGAATTTGGTGGAGCTTTTCAAGGATTTTGTGGTATTTTGAAAAGATTTAGGGAATTTGGTGGTGTTTTTCTTGAATTTTGTGGGAAACTGTGGTGATTTTATGGGGCGTTTCTGGAATTTGGTTGAGTTTTGAGATGATTTAGGGAATTTTGTGGGATTTTTCCTGGAATTTTGTTGGATACTGGGGAGATTTTGTGGGATGTTTGTGGAACTTTGAGGGAGTTTTCTGGAATTTGGTGAGATTTTTAGAGAACTGACGAATTATCAGGGATTTTTCATGTATTCTGTGGGAATTTGTGGAGATTCTGTGGGATTTTTATAAAATTTGGTAGAGTTTTGAGGCGATTTAGGGAATTTTGTGGTGTTTTTTCTTGAATTTTGCGGGAAACTGTGCTGATTTTATGGGGCGTTTCTGGAATTTGGTCAAGTTTTCAGAAGATTTAGGGAATTTTGTGAGATTTTTCCTTGAATTTTGTTGGATATTAGGGAGATTTTGTGGGATGCTTGTGGAACTTTGGGGGACTTTTCTGGAATTTGGTGAGATTCTGTAGAGAACTGACGAATTATCAGGGATTTTTCATGTATTCTGTGTGAGTTTGTGGAGATTCTGTGGGATTTTTGTGGAATTTGGTAGAGTTTTGGAATGATTTAGGTCATTTAGTGGGATGTTTCTGGAATTTGGTGGGGCTTTTCTTGAATTTTGTGGTATTTTGAAAAGATTTAGGGAATTTGGTGGTATTTTTCTAGAATTTTGTGGGCCTTTTCAAGGACTTTGTGTGGTTTGGAGGAGACTTGAAGAATTTTGAGGAAGTTTCCTTAGATTTTGTGGAAACTAGTGGAGGTTTTGTGTGATTTTTGTGGAATTTTGTGGGATATTGAGGGGATTTAGGGATCTTGGGGGATTTTACATGTATTTTGTGGGAATTTGTGGAGATTTGGTGGGATTTTTTTCCAGAATTTGGTGGTGTTTTGAGAAGATTTAGGGAATTTGGTGGGATTTTTCTGGAAATCTGTAGGCCTTTTCAAGGACTTTGTGTGGTTTGGAGGAGACTTGAAGAATTTTGAGGAAGTTTCCTTAGATTTTGTGGAAACTTGTGGAGGTTTTGTGTGATTTTTGTGGAATTTTGTGGGATATTGAGGGGATTTAGGGATCTTGGGGGATTTTACATGTATTTTGTGGGAATTTGTGGAGATTTGGTGGGATTTTTTTCTAGAATTTTGTCGTGTTTTGAGAAGATTTAGGGAATTTGGTGGGATTTCTCTGGAATTTTGTTGGATTTTGGGGAGATTTTGAGGGATGTTTGTGGAACTTTGAGGGACTTTTCTGGAATTTTGTGGGATTCTGCAGAGAATTGACAAATTATCATGAATTTTTCATGTATTCTGTGTGAATTTGTGGAGATTCTGTGGGGTTTTTGTGGAATTTGGTAGAGTTTTGGAATGATTTAGGTCATTTTGTGGGATGTTTCTGGAATTTGGTGGGGCTTTTCTTGAATTTTGTGGTATTTTGAAAAGATTTAGGGAATTTGGTGGTATTTTTCTAGAATTTTGTGGGCCTTTTCAAGGACTTTGTGTGGTTTGGAGGAGACTTGAAGAATTTTGAGGAAGTTTCCTTAGATTTTGTGGAAACTTGTGGAGGTTTTGTGTGATTTTTGTGGAATTTTGTGGGATATTGAGGGGATTTAGGGATCTTGGGGGATTTTACATGTATTTTGTGGGAATTTGTGGAGATTTGGTGGGATTTTTTTCCAGAATTTGGTGGTGTTTTGAGAAGATTTAGGGAATTTGGTGGGATTTTTCTGGAATTCTGTAGGCCTTTTCAAGGACTTTGTGTGGTTTGGAGGAGACTTGAAGAATTTTGAGGAAGTTTCCTTAGATTTTGTGGAAACTTGTGGAGGTTTTGTGTGATTTTTGTGGAATTTTGTGGGATATTGAGGGATTTAGGGATCTTGAGGGCTTTTACATGTATTTTGTGGGAATTTGTGGAGATTTGGTGGGATTTTTTTCTAGAATTTGGTTGTGTTTTGAGAAGATTTAGGGAATTTGGTGGCATTTCTCTGGAATTTTGTTGGATATTGAGGACATTTTGTGGGATGTTTGTGGAACTTTGAGGGACTTTTCTGGAATTTTGTGGGATTCTGCAGAGAATTGACAAATTATCAGGGATTTTTCATGTATTTTTTGGGAATTTGTGGAGATTCTGTGGGGTTTTTGTGGAATTTGGTAGAGTTTTGGAATTATTTAGGTCATTTTGTGGGATGTTTCTGGAATTTGGAGGGGCCTTTTCAAGGACTTTGTGTGGTTTGGAGGAGACTTGAAGAATTTTGAGGAATTTTTTTTGATTTTGTGGGAATTTGTGGAGGTTTTGTGTGATTTTTATGGTATTTTGTGGGATATTGAGGGATTTAGGGATCTTGAGGGCCCTTACATGTATTTTGTGGGAATTTGTGGAGATTTGTTGGGATTTTTTTCTAGAATTTTGTCGTGTTTTGAGAAGATTTAGGGAATTTGGTGGGATTTCTCTGGAATTTTGTTGGATTTTGGGGAGATTTTGAGGGATGTTTGTGGAACTTTGAGGGACTTTTCTGGAATTTTGTGGGATTCTGCAGAGAATTGACAAATTATCAGGGATTTTTCATGTATTTTGTGTGAATTTGTGGAGATTCTGTGGGGTTTTTGTGGAATTTGGTAGAGTTTTGGAATGATTTAGGTCATTTTGTGGGATATTTCTGGAATTTGGTGGGGCTTTTCAAGGATTTTGTGGTATTTTGAAAAGATTTAGGGAATTTGGTGGTGTTTTTCTTGAATTTTGTGGTGATTTTATGGGGCGTTTCTGGAATTTGGTTGAGTTTTCAGAAGATTTAGGGATTTTTGTGGGATTTTGGTGGGATTTTCTGGGAATCGGTGGAGATTTTGTGGGACATTCCTGTGAATTGGTAGGGTTTTGAAATGATTTAGGGAATTTTGTGGGACTTCTCTGGAATTTGGTGGGATTTTTCTGGAATTCTGTGGGATTCAGAACAGACTTGAAGAATTATGAGGAATTTGTTTTAGATTTTGTGGGAATTTGTGGAGATTCTGTGGGATGTTTCTGGAATTTGGTGGGCCTTTTCAAGGACTTTGTGTGGTTTGGAGGAGACTTGAAGAATTTTGAGGAAGTTTTCTTAGATTTTGTGGAAACTTGTGGAGGATTTGTGTGATTTTTGAGGAATTTTGTAGGAAATTTTGGAGATTTAGGGATCTTGAGGGATTTTTCATGTATTTTGTGTGAATTTGTGGAGATTCTGTGGGATTTTTGTGGAATTTGGTAGAGTTTTGGAATGATTTAGGTCATTTAGTGGGATGTTTCTGGAATTTGGTGGGGCTTTTCTTGAATTTTGTGGTATTTTGAAAAGATTTAGGGAATTTGGTGGGATTTTTCTAGAATTTTGTGGGCCTTTTCAAGGACTTTGTGTGGTTTGGAGGAGACTTGAAGAATTTTGAGGAAGTTTCCTTCGATTTTGTGGAAACTTGTGGAGGTTTTGTGTGATTTTTGTGGAATTTTGTGGGATATTGAGGGGATTTAGGGATCTTGGGGGATTTTACATGTATTTTGTGGCAATTTGTGGAGATTTGGTGGGATTTTTTTCTAGAATTTTGTCGTGTTTTGAGAAGATTTAGGGAATTTGGTGGGATTTCTCTGGAATTTTGTTGGATTTTGGGGAGATTTTGAGGGATGTTTGTGGAACTTTGAGGGACTTTTCTGGAATTTTGTGGGATTCTGCAGAGAATTGACAAATTATCATGAATTTTTCATGTATTTTGTGTGAATTTGTGGAGATTCTGTGGGGTTTTTGTGGAATTTGGTAGAGTTTTGGAATGATTTAGGTCATTTTGTGGGATGTTTCTGGAATTTGGTGGGGCTTTTCTTGAATTTTGTGGTATTTTGAAAAGATTTAGGGAATTTGGTGGGATTTTTCTGGAATTCTGTAGGCCTTTTCAAGGACTTTGTGTGGTTTGGAGGAGACTTGAAGAATTTTGAGGAAGTTTCCTTAGATTTTGTGGAAACTAGTGGAGGTTTTGTGTGATTTTTGTGAAATTTTGTTGGATATTGAGGGGATTTAGGGATCTTGGGGGATTTTACATGTATTTTGTGGGAATTTGTGGAGATTTGGTGGAATTTTTTTCCAGAATTTGGTCGTATTTTGAGAAGATTTAGGGAATTTGGTGGGATTTTTCTGGAATTCTGTAGGCCTTTTCAAGGACTTTGTGTGGTTTGGAGGAGACTTGAAGAATTTTGAGGAAGTTTCCTTAGATTTTGTGGAAACTTGTGGAGGTTTTGTGTGATTTTTGTGGAATTTTTTGGGATATTGAGGGGATTTAGGGATCTTGGGGGATTTTACATGTATTTTGTGGGAATTTGTGGAGATTTGGTGGAATTTTTTTCCTGAATTTGGTCGTATTTTGAGAAGATTGTGGGAATTTGGTGGGATTTTTCTGGAATTCTGTAGGCCTTTTCAAGGACTTTGTGTGGTTTGGAGGAGACTTGAAGAATTTTGAGGAAGTTTCCTTAGATTTTGTGGAAACTTGTGGAGGTTTTGTGTGATTTTTGTGGAATTTTTTGGGATATTGAGGGGATTTAGGGATCTTGGGGGATTTTACATGTATTTTGTGGGAATTTGTGGAGATTTGGTGGAATTTTTTTTTCTGAATTTGGTCGTATTTTGAGAAGATTGTGGGAATTTGGTGGGATTTTTCTGGAATTCTGTAGGCCTTTTCAAGGACTTTGTGTGGTTTGGAGGAGACTTGAAGAATTTTGAGGAAGTTTCCTTAGATTTTGTGGAAACTTGTGGAGGTTTTGTGTGATTTTTGTGGAATTTTGTGGGATATTGAGGGATTTAGGGATCTTGAGGGCTTTTACATGTATTTTGTGGGAATTTGTGGAGATTTGGTGGGATTTTTTTCTAGAATTTTGTCGTGTTTTGAGAAGATTTAGGGAATTTGGTGGGATTTTTCTGGAATTTTGTTGGATTTTGGGGAGATTTTGAGGGATGTTTGTGGAACTTTGAGGGACTTCTGGAATTTTGTGGGATTCTGCAGAGAATTGACAAATTATCAAGGATTTTTCATGTATTTTTTGGGAATTTGTGGAGATTCTGTGGGGTTTTTGTGGAATTTGGTAGAGTTTTGGAATGATTTAGGACATTTTGTGGGATATTTCTGGAATTTGGTGGAGCTTTTCAAGGATTTTGTGGTATTTTGAAAAGATTTAGGGAATTTGGTGGTGTTTTTCTTGAATTTTGTGGGAAACTGTGGTGATTTTATGGGGCGTTTCTGGAATTTGGTTGAGTTTTGAGATGATTTAGGGAATTTTGTGGGATTTTTCCTGGAATTTTGTTGGATACTGGGGAGATTTTGTGGGATGTTTGTGGAACTTTGAGGGACTTTTCTGGAATTTGGTGAGATTTTTAGAGAACTGACGAATTATCAGGGATTTTTCATGTATTCTGTGGGAATTTGTGGAGATTCTGTGGGATTTTTATAAAATTTGGTAGAGTTTTGAGGCGATTTAGGGAATTTTGTGGTGTTTTTTCTTGAATTTTGCGGGAAACTGTGCTGATTTTATGGGGCGTTTCTGGAATTTGGTCAAGTTTTCAGAAGATTTAGGGAATTTTGTGAGATTTTTCCTTGAATTTTGTTGGATATTAGGGAGATTTTGTGGGATGCTTGTGGAACTTTGGGGGACTTTTCTGGAATTTGGTGAGATTCTGTAGAGAACTGACGAATTATCAGGGATTTTTCATGTATTCTGTGTGAGTTTGTGGAGATTCTGTGGGATTTTTGTGGAATTTGGTAGAGTTTTGGAATGATTTAGGTCATTTAGTGGGATGTTTCTGGAATTTGGTGGGGCTTTTCTTGAATTTTGTGGTATTTTGAAA
This sequence comes from Cyanistes caeruleus, assembly GCF_971803275.1. Taxonomy (NCBI): domain Eukaryota; kingdom Metazoa; phylum Chordata; class Aves; order Passeriformes; family Paridae; genus Cyanistes; species Cyanistes caeruleus. Next base: position 62,855,856 of record NC_141705.1, read on the forward strand.
AGATTTAGGGAATTTGGTGGTATTTTTCTTGAATTTTGTGGGCCTTTTCAAGGACTTTGTGTGGTTTGGAGGAGACTTGAAGAATTTTGAGGAAGTTTCCTTAGATTTTGTGGAAACTTGTGGAGGTTTTGTGTGATTTTTGTGGAATTTTGTGGGATATTGAGGGGATTTAGGGATCTTGGGGGATTTTACATGTATTTTGTGGGAATTTGTGGAGATTTGGTGGGATTTTTTTCCAGAATTTGGTGGTGTTTTGAGAAGATTTAGGGAATTTGGTGGGATTTTTCTGGAATTCTGTAGGCCTTTTCAAGGACTTTGTGTGGTTTGGAGGAGACTTGAAGAATTTTGAGGAAGTTTCCTTAGATTTTGTGGAAACTTGTGGAGGTTTTGTGTGATTTTTGTGTGATTTTGTGGGATATTGAGGCGATTTAGGGATCTTGAGGGATTTTTCATGTATTTTGTGGGAATTTGTGGAGATTTGGTGGGATATTTTTCTAGAATTTGGTCGTGTTTTGAGAAGATTTAGGGAATTTTGTGAGATTTTTCCTGGAATTTTGTTGGATACTGGGGAGATTTTGTGGGATGTTTGTGGAACTTTGAGGGACTCTTCCGGAATTTGGTGAGATTCTGTAGAGAACTGACGAATTATCAGGGATTTTTCATGTATTCTGTGGGAATTTGTGGAGATTTGGTGGGATTTTTGTGGATTTTGGCCATGTTTTGAGAAGATTTAGGGAATTTTGTGGGATTTTTCCTGGAATTTTGTTGGGTACTGAGGACATTTTGTGGGATGTTTCTGGAATTTGGTGGGGCTTTTCAAGAATTTTGTGGTATTTTGAAAAGATTTAGGGAATTTTGTGGTGTTTTTTCTTGAATTTTGTGGGAAACTGTGCTGATTTTATGGGGCGTTTCTGGAATTTGGTCGAGTTTTCAGAAGATTTAGGGATTTTTGTGAGATTTTTGTGGGATGTTCTGGGAATTGGTGGAGATTTTGTGGGACATTCCTGTGAATTGGTAGGGTTTTGAAATGATTTAGGGAGTTTTGTGGGACTTCTCTGGAATTTGGTGGGGTTTTTCTGGAATTGGGTGGGATTCTGAGGAGACTTGAAGAACTTTGAGGAATTTGTTTTAGATTTTGTGGGAATTTGTGGAGATTCTGTGGGATTTTACTGGAATTTGGTGGGCCTTTTCAAGGACTTTGTGTGGTTTTGAGGAGACTTGAAGAATTTTCAGGGATTTTTCTTAGATTTTGTGGAAACTTGTGGAGGTTTTGTGTGATTTTTGTGTGATTTTGTGGGATATTGAGGCGATTTAGGGATCTTGAGGGATTTTTCATGTATTTTGTGGGAATTTGTGGTGATTTGGTGGGATATTTTTCTAGAATTTTGTCGTGTTTTGAGAAGATTTAGGGAATTTGGTGGGATTTTTCTGGAATTTTGTTGGATTTTGGGGAGATTTTGAGGGATGTTTGTGGAACTTTGAGGGACTTCTGGAATTTTGTGGGATTCTGCAGAGAATTGACAAATTATCAAGGATTTTTCATGTATTTTTTGGGAATTTGTGGAGATTCTGTGGGGTTTTTGTGGAATTTGGTAGAGTTTTGGAATGATTTAGGACATTTTGTGGGATATTTCTGGAATTTGGTGGAGCTTTTCAAGGATTTTGTGGTATTTTGAAAAGATTTAGGGAATTTGGTGGTGTTTTTCTTGAATTTTGTGGGAAACTGTGGTGATTTTATGTGGCGTTTCTGGAATTTGGTTGAGTTTTGAGATGATTTAGGGAATTTTGTGGGATTTTTCCTGGAATTTTGTTGGATACTGGGGAGATTTTGTGGGATGTTTGTGGAACTTTGAGGGACTCTTCTGGAATTTGGTGAGATTTTTAGAGAACTGACGAATTATCAGGGATTTTTCATGTATTCTGTGGGAATTTGTGGAGATTCTGTGGGATTTTTATAAAATTTGGTAGAGTTTTGAGGCGATTTAGGGAATTTTGTGGTGTTTTTTCTTGAATTTTGCGGGAAACTGTGCTGATTTTATGGGGCGTTTCTGGAATTTGGTCAAGTTTTCAGAAGATTTAGGGAATTTTGTGAGATTTTTCCTTGAATTTTGTTGGATATTAGGGAGATTTTGTGGGATGCTTGTGGAACTTTGGGGGACTTTTCTGGAATTTGGTGAGATTCTGTAGAGAACTGACGAATTATCAGGGATTTTTCATGTATTCTGTGTGAGTTTGTGGAGATTCTGTGGGATTTTTGTGGAATTTGGTAGAGTTTTGGAATGATTTAGGTCATTTAGTGGGATGTTTCTGGAATTTGGTGGGGCTTTTCTTGAATTTTGTGGTATTTTGAAAAGATTTAGGGAATTTGGTGGTATTTTTCTAGAATTTTGTGGGCCTTTTCAAGGACTTTGTGTGGTTTGGAGGAGACTTGTGAATTTTGAGGAAGTTTCCTTCGATTTTGTGGAAACTTGTGGAGGTTTTGTGTGATTTTTGTGGAATTTTGTGGGATATTGAGGGGATTTAGGGATCTTGGGGGATTTTACATGTATTTTGTGGGAATTTGTGGAGATTTGGTGGAATTTTTTTCCAGAATTTGGTCGTATTTTGAGAAGATTTAGGGAATTTGGTGGGATTTTTCTGGAATTCTGTAGGCCTTTTCAAGGACTTTGTGTGGTTTGGAGGAGACTTGAAGAATTTTGAGGAAGTTTCCTTAGATTTTGTGGAAACTTGTGGAGGTTTTGTGTGATTTTTGTGGAATTTTTTGGGATATTGAGGGGATTTAGGGATCTTGGGGGATTTTACATGTATTTTGTGGGAATTTGTGGAGATTTGGTGGAATTTTTTTCCTGAATTTGGTCGTATTTTGAGAAGATTGTGGGAATTTGGTGGGATTTTTCTGGAATTCTGTAGGCCTTTTCAAGGACTTTGTGTGGTTTGGAGGAGACTTGAAGAATTTTGAGGAAGTTTCCTTAGATTTTGTGGAAACTTGTGGAGGTTTTGTGTGATTTTTGTGGAATTTTGTGGGATATTGAGGGATTTAGGGATCTTGAGGGCTTTTACATGTATTTTGTGGGAATTTGTGGAGATTTGGTGGGATTTTTTTCTAGAATTTTGTCGTGTTTTGAGAAGATTGTGGGAATTTGGTGGGATTTTTCTGGAATTCTGTAGGCCTTTTCAAGGACTTTGTGTGGTTTGGAGGAGACTTGAAGAATTTTGAGGAAGTTTCCTTAGATTTTGTGGAAACTTGTGGAGGTTTTGTGTGATTTTTGTGGAATTTTGTGGGATATTGAGGGATTTAGGGATCTTGAGGGCTTTTACATGTATTTTGTGGGAATTTGTGGAGATTTGGTGGGATTTTTTTCTAGAATTTTGTCGTGTTTTGAGAAGATTTAGGGAATTTGGTGGGATTTTTCTGGAATTTTGTTGGATTTTGGGGAGATTTTGAGGGATGTTTGTGGAACTTTGAGGGACTTCTGGAATTTTGTGGGATTCTGCAGAGAATTGACAAATTATCAAGGATTTTTCATGTATTTTTTGGGAATTTGTGGAGATTCTGTGGGGTTTTTGTGGAATTTGGTAGAGTTTTGGAATGATTTAGGACATTTTGTGGGATATTTCTGGAATTTGGTGGAGCTTTTCAAGGATTTTGTGGTATTTTGAAAAGATTTAGGGAATTTGGTGGTGTTTTTCTTGAATTTTGTGGGAAACTGTGGTGATTTTATGGGGCGTTTCTGGAATTTGGTTGAGTTTTGAGATGATTTAGGGAATTTTGTGGGATTTTTCCTGGAATTTTGTTGGATACTGGGGAGATTTTGTGGGATGTTTGTGGAACTTTGAGGGACTTTTCTGGAATTTGGTGAGATTTTTAGAGAACTGAGGAATTATCAGGGGTATTTTCATGTATTCTGTGGGAATTTGTGGAGATTCTGTGGGATTTTTATAAAATTTGGTAGAGTTTTGAGACGATTTAGGGAATTTTGTGGTGTTTTTTCTTGAATTTTGCGGGAAACTGTGCTGATTTTATGGGGCGTTTCTGGAATTTGGTCAAGTTTTCAGAAGATTTAGGGAATTTTGTGAGATTTTTCCTTGAATTTTGTTGGATATTAGGGAGATTTTGTGGGATGCTTGTGGAACTTTGGGGGACTTTTCTGGAATTTGGTGAGATTCTGTAGAGAACTGACGAATTATCAGGGATTTTTCATGTATTCTGTGTGAGTTTGTGGAGATTCTGTGGGATTTTTGTGGAATTTGGTAGAGTTTTGGAATGATTTAGGTCATTTAGTGGGATGTTTCTGGAATTTGGTGGGGCTTTTCTTGAATTTTGTGGTATTTTGAAAAGATTTAGGGAATTTGGTGGTATTTTTCTAGAATTTTGTGGGCCTTTTCAAGGACTTTGTGTGGTTTGGAGGAGACTTGAAGAATTTTGAGGAAGTTTCCTTAGATTTTGTGGAAACTTGTGGAGGTTTTGTGTGATTTTTGTGGAATTTTTTGGGATATTGAGGGGATTTAGGGATCTTGGGGGATTTTACATGTATTTTGTGGGAATTTGTGGAGATTTGGTGGAATTTTTTTCCTGAATTTGGTCGTATTTTGAGAAGATTGTGGGAATTTGGTGGGATTTTTCTGGAATTCTGTAGGCCTTTTCAAGGACTTTGTGTGGTTTGGAGGAGACTTGAAGAATTTTGAGGAAGTTTCCTTAGATTTTGTGGAAACTTGTGGAGGTTTCGTGTGATTTTTGTGGAATTTTGTGGGATATTGAGGGATTTAGGGATCTTGAGGGCTTTTACATGTATTTTGTGGGAATTTGTGGAGATTTGGTGGGATTTTTTTCTAGAATTTTGTCGTGTTTTGAGAAGATTTAGGGAATTTGGTGGGATTTTTCTGGAATTTTGTTGGATTTTGGGGAGATTTTGAGGGATGTTTGTGGAACTTTGAGGGACTTCTGGAATTTTGTGGGATTCTGCAGAGAATTGACAAATTATCAAGGATTTTTCATGTATTTTTTGGGAATTTGTGGAGATTCTGTGGGGTTTTTGTGGAATTTGGTAGAGTTTTGGATTGATTTAGGACATTTTGTGGGATATTTCTGGAATTTGGTGGAGCTTTTCAAGGATTTTGTGGTATTTTGAAAAGATTTAGGGAATTTGGTGGTGTTTTTCTTGAATTTTGTTGGAAACTGTGGTGATTTTATGGGGCGTTTCTGGAATTTGGTTGAGTTTTGAGATGATTTAGGGAATTTTGTGGGATTTTTCCTGGAATTTTGTTGGATACTGGGGAGATTTTGTGGGATGTTTGTGGAACTTTGAGGGACTTTTCTGGAATTTGGTGAGATTTTTAGAGAACTGACGAATTATCAGGGATTTTTCATGTATTCTGTGGGAATTTGTGGAGATTCTGTGGGATTTTTATAAAATTTGGTAGAGTTTTGAGGCGATTTAGGGAATTTTGTGGTGTTTTTTCTTGAATTTTGCGGGAAACTGTGCTGATTTTATGGGGCGTTTCTGGAATTTGGTCAAGTTTTCAGAAGATTTAGGGAATTTTGTGAGATTTTTCCTTGAATTTTGTTGGATATTAGGGAGATTTTGTGGGATGCTTGTGGAACTTTGGGGGACTTTTCTGGAATTTGGTGAGATTCTGTAGAGAACTGACGAATTATCAGGGATTTTTCATGTATTCTGTGTGAGTTTGTGGAGATTCTGTGGGATTTTTGTGGAATTTGGTAGAGTTTTGGAATGATTTAGGTCATTTAGTGGGATGTTTCTGGAATTTGGTGGGGCTTTTCTTGAATTTTGTGGTATTTTGAAAAGATTTAGGGAATTTGGTGGTATTTTTCTAGAATTTTGTGGGCCTTTTCAAGGACTTTGTGTGGTTTGGAGGAGACTTGTGAATTTTGAGGAAGTTTCCTTAGATTTTGTGGAAACTTGTGGAGGTTTTGTGTGATTTTTGTGGAATTTTGTGGGATATTGAGGGGATTTAGGGATCTTGGGGGATTTTACATGTATTTTGTGGGAATTTGTGGAGATTTGGTGGAATTTTTTTCCTGAATTTGGTCGTATTTTGAGAAGATTGTGGGAATTTGGTGGGATTTTTCTGGAATTCTGTAGGCCTTTTCAAGGACTTTGTGTGGTTTGGAGGAGACTTGAAGAATTTTGAGGAAGTTTCCTTAGATTTTGTGGAAACTTGTGGAGGTTTTGTGTGATTTTTGTGGAATTTTTTGGGATATTGAGGGGATTTAGGGATCTTGGGGGATTTTACATGTATTTTGTGGGAATTTGTGGAGATTTGGTGGAATTTTTTTCCTGAATTTGGTCGTATTTTGAGAAGATTGTGGGAATTTGGTGGGATTTTTCTGGAATTCTGTAGGCCTTTTCAAGGACTTTGTGTGGTTTGGAGGAGACTTGAAGAATTTTGAGGAAGTTTCCTTAGATTTTGTGGAAACTTGTGGAGGTTTTGTGTGATTTTTGTGGAATTTTGTGGGATATTGAGGGATTTAGGGATCTTGAGGGCTTTTACATGTATTTTGTGGGAATTTGTGGAGATTTGGTGGGATTTTTTTCTAGAATTTTGTCGTGTTTTGAGAAGATTGTGGGAATTTGGTGGGATTTTTCTGGAATTCTGTAGGCCTTTTCAAGGACTTTGTGTGGTTTGGAGGAGACTTGAAGAATTTTGAGGAAGTTTCCTTAGATTTTGTGGAAACTTGTGGAGGTTTTGTGTGATTTTTGTGGAATTTTTTGGGATATTGAGGGGATTTAGGGATCTTGGGGGATTTTACATGTATTTTGTGGGAATTTGTGGAGATTTGGTGGAATTTTTTTCCTGAATTTGGTCGTATTTTGAGAAGATTGTGGGAATTTGGTGGGATTTTTCTGGAATTCTGTAGGCCTTTTCAAGGACTTTGTGTGGTTTGGAGGAGACTTGAAGAATTTTGAGGAAGTTTCCTTAGATTTTGTGGAAACTTGTGGAGGTTTTGTGTGATTTTTGTGGAATTTTGTGGGATATTGAGGGATTTAGGGATCTTGAGGGCTTTTACATGTATTTTGTGGGAATTTGTGGAGATTTGGTGGGATTTTTTTCTAGAATTTTGTCGTGTTTTGAGAAGATTTAGGGAATTTGGTGGGATTTTTCTGGAATTTTGTTGGATTTTGGGGAGATTTTGAGGGATGTTTGTGGAACTTTGAGGGACTTCTGGAATTTTGTGGGATTCTGCAGAGAATTGACAAATTATCAAGGATTTTTCATGTATTTTTTGGGAATTTGTGGAGATTCTGTGGGGTTTTTGTGGAATTTGGTAGAGTTTTGGAATGATTTAGGACATTTTGTGGGATATTTCTGGAATTTGGTGGAGCTTTTCAAGGATTTTGTGGTATTTTGAAAAGATTTAGGGAATTTGGTGGTGTTTTTCTTGAATTTTGTGGGAAACTGTGGTGATTTTATGGGGCGTTTCTGGAATTTGGTTGAGTTTTGAGATGATTTAGGGAATTTTGTGGGATTTTTCCTGGAATTTTGTTGGATACTGGGGAGATTTTGTGGGATGTTTGTGGAACTTTGAGGGACTTTTCTGGAATTTGGTGAGATTTTTAGAGAACTGAGGAATTATCAGGGGTATTTTCATGTATTCTGTGGGAATTTGTGGAGATTCTGTGGGATTTTTATAAAATTTGGTAGAGTTTTGAGACGATTTAGGGAATTTTGTGGTGTTTTTTCTTGAATTTTGCGGGAAACTGTGCTGATTTTATGGGGCGTTTCTGGAATTTGGTCAAGTTTTCAGAAGATTTAGGGAATTTTGTGAGATTTTTCCTTGAATTTTGTTGGATATTAGGGAGATTTTGTGGGATGCTTGTGGAACTTTGGGGGACTTTTCTGGAATTTGGTGAGATTCTGTAGAGAACTGACGAATTATCAGGGATTTTTCATGTATTCTGTGTGAGTTTGTGGAGATTCTGTGGGATTTTTGTGGAATTTGGTAGAGTTTTGGAATGATTTAGGTCATTTAGTGGGATGTTTCTGGAATTTGGTGGGGCTTTTCTTGAATTTTGTGGTATTTTGAAAAGATTTAGGGAATTTGGTGGTATTTTTCTAGAATTTTGTGGGCCTTTTCAAGGACTTTGTGTGGTTTGGAGGAGACTTGAAGAATTTTGAGGAAGTTTCCTTAGATTTTGTGGAAACTTGTGGAGGTTTTGTGTGATTTTTGTGGAATTTTTTGGGATATTGAGGGGATTTAGGGATCTTGGGGGATTTTACATGTATTTTGTGGGAATTTGTGGAGATTTGGTGGAATTTTTTTCCTGAATTTGGTCGTATTTTGAGAAGATTGTGGGAATTTGGTGGGATTTTTCTGGAATTCTGTAGGCCTTTTCAAGGACTTTGTGTGGTTTGGAGGAGACTTGAAGAATTTTGAGGAAGTTTCCTTAGATTTTGTGGAAACTTGTGGAGGTTTCGTGTGATTTTTGTGGAATTTTGTGGGATATTGAGGGATTTAGGGATCTTGAGGGCTTTTACATGTATTTTGTGGGAATTTGTGGAGATTTGGTGGGATTTTTTTCTAGAATTTTGTCGTGTTTTGAGAAGATTTAGGGAATTTGGTGGGATTTTTCTGGAATTTTGTTGGATTTTGGGGAGATTTTGAGGGATGTTTGTGGAACTTTGAGGGACTTCTGGAATTTTGTGGGATTCTGCAGAGAATTGACAAATTATCAAGGATTTTTCATGTATTTTTTGGGAATTTGTGGAGATTCTGTGGGGTTTTTGTGGAATTTGGTAGAGTTTTGGATTGATTTAGGACATTTTGTGGGATATTTCTGGAATTTGGTGGAGCTTTTCAAGGATTTTGTGGTATTTTGAAAAGATTTAGGGAATTTGGTGGTGTTTTTCTTGAATTTTGTTGGAAACTGTGGTGATTTTATGGGGCGTTTCTGGAATTTGGTTGAGTTTTGAGATGATTTAGGGAATTTTGTGGGATTTTTCCTGGAATTTTGTTGGATACTGGGGAGATTTTGTGGGATGTTTGTGGAACTTTGAGGGACTTTTCTGGAATTTGGTGAGATTTTTAGAGAACTGACGAATTATCAGGGATTTTTCATGTATTCTGTGGGAATTTGTGGAGATTCTGTGGGATTTTTATAAAATTTGGTAGAGTTTTGAGGCGATTTAGGGAATTTTGTGGTGTTTTTTCTTGAATTTTGCGGGAAACTGTGCTGATTTTATGGGGCGTTTCTGGAATTTGGTCAAGTTTTCAGAAGATTTAGGGAATTTTGTGAGATTTTTCCTTGAATTTTGTTGGATATTAGGGAGATTTTGTGGGATGCTTGTGGAACTTTGGGGGACTTTTCTGGAATTTGGTGAGATTCTGTAGAGAACTGACGAATTATCAGGGATTTTTCATGTATTCTGTGTGAGTTTGTGGAGATTCTGTGGGATTTTTGTGGAATTTGGTAGAGTTTTGGAATGATTTAGGTCATTTAGTGGGATGTTTCTGGAATTTGGTGGGGCTTTTCTTGAATTTTGTGGTATTTTGAAAAGATTTAGGGAATTTGGTGGTATTTTTCTAGAATTTTGTGGGCCTTTTCAAGGACTTTGTGTGGTTTGGAGGAGACTTGTGAATTTTGAGGAAGTTTCCTTAGATTTTGTGGAAACTTGTGGAGGTTTTGTGTGATTTTTGTGGAATTTTGTGGGATATTGAGGGGATTTAGGGATCTTGGGGGATTTTACATGTATTTTGTGGGAATTTGTGGAGATTTGGTGGAATTTTTTTCCTGAATTTGGTCGTATTTTGAGAAGATTGTGGGAATTTGGTGGGATTTTTCTGGAATTCTGTAGGCCTTTTCAAGGACTTTGTGTGGTTTGGAGGAGACTTGAAGAATTTTGAGGAAGTTTCCTTAGATTTTGTGGAAACTTGTGGAGGTTTTGTGTGATTTTTGTGGAATTTTTTGGGATATTGAGGGGATTTAGGGATCTTGGGGGATTTTACATGTATTTTGTGGGAATTTTTGGAGATTTGGTGGAATTTTTTTCCTGAATTTGGTCGTATTTTGAGAAGATTGTGGGAATTTGGTGGGATTTTTCTGGAATTCTGTAGGCCTTTTCAAGGACTTTGTGTGGTTTGGAGGAGACTTGAAGAATTTTGAGGAAGTTTCCTTAGATTTTGTGGAAACTTGTGGAGGTTTTGTGTGATTTTTGTGGAATTTTGTGGGATATTGAGGGATTTAGGGATCTTGAGGGCTTTTACATGTATTTTGTGGGAATTTGTGGAGATTTGGTGGGATTTTTTTCTAGAATTTTGTCGTGTTTTGAGAAGATTGTGGGAATTTGGTGGGATTTTTCTGGAATTCTGTAGGCCTTTTCAAGGACTTTGTGTGGTTTGGAGGAGACTTGAAGAATTTTGAGGAAGTTTCCTTAGATTTTGTGGAAACTTGTGGAGGTTTTGTGTGATTTTTGTGGAATTTTTTGGGATATTGAGGGGATTTAGGGATCTTGGGGGATTTTACATGTATTTTGTGGGAATTTGTGGAGATTTGGTGGAATTTTTTTCCTGAATTTGGTCGTATTTTGAGAAGATTGTGGGAATTTGGTGGGATTTTTCTGGAATTCTGTAGGCCTTTTCAAGGACTTTGTGTGGTTTGGAGGAGACTTGAAGAATTTTGAGGAAGTTTCCTTAGATTTTGTGGAAACTTGTGGAGGTTTTGTGTGATTTTTGTGGAATTTTGTGGGATATTGAGGGATTTAGGGATCTTGAGGGCTTTTACATGTATTTTGTGGGAATTTGTGGAGATTTGGTGGGATTTTTTTCTAGAATTTTGTCGTGTTTTGAGAAGATTTAGGGAATTTGGTGGGATTTTTCTGGAATTTTGTTGGATTTTGGGGAGATTTTGAGGGATGTTTGTGGAACTTTGAGGGACTTCTGGAATTTTGTGGGATTCTGCAGAGAATTGACAAATTATCAAGGATTTTTCATGTATTTTTTGGGAATTTGTGGAGATTCTGTGGGGTTTTTGTGGAATTTGGTAGAGTTTTGGAATGATTTAGGACATTTTGTGGGATATTTCTGGAATTTGGTGGAGCTTTTCAAGGATTTTGTGGTATTTTGAAAAGATTTAGGGAATTTGGTGGTGTTTTTCTTGAATTTTGTGGGAAACTGTGGTGATTTTATGGGGCGTTTCTGGAATTTGGTTGAGTTTTGAGATGATTTAGGGAATTTTGTGGGATTTTTCCTGGAATTTTGTTGGATACTGGGGAGATTTTGTGGGATGTTTGTGGAACTTTGAGGGACTTTTCTGGAATTTGGTGAGATTTTTAGAGAACTGAGGAATTATCAGGGGTATTTTCATGTATTCTGTGGGAATTTGTGGAGATTCTGTGGGATTTTTATAAAATTTGGTAGAGTTTTGAGACGATTTAGGGAATTTTGTGGTGTTTTTTCTTGAATTTTGCGGGAAACTGTGCTGATTTTATGGGGCGTTTCTGGAATTTGGTCAAGTTTTCAGAAGATTTAGGGAATTTTGTGAGATTTTTCCTTGAATTTTGTTGGATATTAGGGAGATTTTGTGGGATGCTTGTGGAACTTTGGGGGACTTTTCTGGAATTTGGTGAGATTCTGTAGAGAACTGACGAATTATCAGGGATTTTTCATGTATTCTGTGTGAGTTTGTGGAGATTCTGTGGGATTTTTGTGGAATTTGGTAGAGTTTTGGAATGATTTAGGTCATTTAGTGGGATGTTTCTGGAATTTGGTGGGGCTTTTCTTGAATTTTGTGGTATTTTGAAAAGATTTAGGGAATTTGGTGGTATTTTTCTAGAATTTTGTGGGCCTTTTCAAGGACTTTGTGTGGTTTGGAGGAGACTTGAAGAATTTTGAGGAAGTTTCCTTAGATTTTGTGGAAACTTGTGGAGGTTTTGTGTGATTTTTGTGGAATTTTTTGGGATATTGAGGGGATTTAGGGATCTTGGGGGATTTTACATGTATTTTGTGGGAATTTGTGGAGATTTGGTGGAATTTTTTTCCTGAATTTGGTCGTATTTTGAGAAGATTGTGGGAATTTGGTGGGATTTTTCTGGAATTCTGTAGGCCTTTTCAAGGACTTTGTGTGGTTTGGAGGAGACTTGAAGAATTTTGAGGAAGTTTCCTTAGATTTTGTGGAAACTTGTGGAGGTTTTGTGTGATTTTTGTGGAATTTTTTGGGATATTGAGGGGATTTAGGGATCTTGGGGGATTTTACGTGTATTTTGTGGGAATTTGTGGAGATTTGGTGGAATTTTTTTCCTGAATTTGGTCGTATTTTGAGAAGATTGTGGGAATTTGGTGGGATTTTTCTGGAATTCTGTAGGCCTTTTCAAGGACTTTGTGTGGTTTGGAGGAGACTTGAAGAATTTTGAGGAAGTTTCCTTAGATTTTGTGGAAACTTGTGGAGGTTTTGTGTGATTTTTGTGGAATTTTGTGGGATATTGAGGGATTTAGGGATCTTGAGGGCTTTTACATGTATTTTGTGGGAATTTGTGGAGATTTGGTGGGATTTTTTTCTAGAATTTTGTCGTGTTTTGAGAAGATTGTGGGAATTTGGTGGGATTTTTCTGGAATTCTGTAGGCCTTTTCAAGGACTTTGTGTGGTTTGGAGGAGACTTGAAGAATTTTGAGGAAGTTTCCTTAGATTTTGTGGAAACTTGTGGAGGTTTTGTGTGATTTTTGTGGAATTTTTTGGGATATTGAGGGGATTTAGGGATCTTGGGGGATTTTACATGTATTTTGTGGGAATTTGTGGAGATTTGGTGGAATTTTTTTCCTGAATTTGGTCGTATTTTGAGAAGATTGTGGGAATTTGGTGGGATTTTTCTGGAATTCTGTAGGCCTTTTCAAGGACTTTGTGTGGTTTGGAGGAGACTTGAAGAATTTTGAGGAAGTTTCCTTAGATTTTGTGGAAACTTGTGGAGGTTTTGTGTGATTTTTGTGGAATTTTTTGGGATATTGAGGGGATTTAGGGATCTTGGGGGATTTTACATGTATTTTGTGGGAATTTGTGGAGATTTGGTGGGATTTTTTTCTAGAATTTTGTCGTGTTTTGAGAAGATTTAGGGAATTTGGTGGGATTTCTCTGGAATTTTGTTGGATTTTGGGGAGATTTTGAGGGATGTTTGTGGAACTTTGAGGGACTTTTCTGGAATTTTGTGGGATTCTGCAGAGAATTGACAAATTATCATGAATTTTTCATGTATTTTGTGTGAATTTGTGGAGATTCTGTGGGGTTTTTGTGGAATTTGGTAGAGTTTTGGAATGATTTAGGTCATTTTGTGGGATGTTTCTGGAATTTGGTGGGGCTTTTCTTGAATTTTGTGGTATTTTGAAAAGATTTAGGGAATTTGGTGGGATTTTTCTGGAATTCTGTAGGCCTTTTCAAGGACTTTGTGTGGTTTGGAGGAGACTTGAAGAATTTTGAGGAAGTTTCCTTAGATTTTGTGGAAACTAGTGGAGGTTTTGTGTGATTTTTGTGAAATTTTGTTGGATATTGAGGGGATTTAGGGATCTTGGGGGATTTTACATGTATTTTGTGGGAATTTGTGGAGATTTGGTGGAATTTTTTTCCAGAATTTGGTCGTATTTTGAGAAGATTTAGGGAATTTGGTGGGATTTTTCTGGAATTCTGTAGGCCTTTTCAAGGACTTTGTGTGGTTTGGAGGAGACTTGAAGAATTTTGAGGAAGTTTCCTTAGATTTTGTGGAAACTTGTGGAGGTTTTGTGTGATTTTTGTGGAATTTTTTGGGATATTGAGGGGATTTAGGGATCTTGGGGGATTTTACATGTATTTTGTGGGAATTTGTGGAGATTTGGTGGAATTTTTTTCCTGAATTTGGTCGTATTTTGAGAAGATTGTGGGAATTTGGTGGGATTTTTCTGGAATTCTGTAGGCCTTTTCAAGGACTTTGTGTGGTTTGGAGGAGACTTGAAGAATTTTGAGGAAGTTTCCTTAGATTTTGTGGAAACTTGTGGAGGTTTTGTGTGATTTTTGTGGAATTTTTTGGGATATTGAGGGGATTTAGGGATCTTGGGGGATTTTACATGTATTTTGTGGGAATTTTTGGAGATTTGGTGGAATTTTTTTCCTGAATTTGGTCGTATTTTGAGAAGATTGTGGGAATTTGGTGGGATTTTTCTGGAATTCTGTAGGCCTTTTCAAGGACTTTGTGTGGTTTGGAGGAGACTTGAAGAATTTTGAGGAAGTTTCCTTAGATTTTGTGGAAACTTGTGGAGGTTTTGTGTGATTTTTGTGGAATTTTTTGGGATATTGAGGGGATTTAGGGATCTTGGGGGATTTTACATGTATTTTGTGGGAATTTGTGGAGATTTGGTGGAATTTTTTTCCTGAATTTGGTCGTATTTTGAGAAGATTGTGGGAATTTGGTGGGATTTTTCTGGAATTCTGTAGGCCTTTTCAAGGACTTTGTGTGGTTTGGAGGAGACTTGAAGAATTTTGAGGAAGTTTCCTTAGATTTTGTGGAAACTTGTGGAGGTTTTGTGTGATTTTTGTGGAATTTTGTGGGATATTGAGGGATTTAGGGATCTTGAGGGCTTTTACATGTATTTTGTGGGAATTTGTGGAGATTTGGTGGGATTTTTTTCTAGAATTTTGTCGTGTTTTGAGAAGATTTAGGGAATTTGGTGGGATTTTTCTGGAATTTTGTTGGATTTTGGGGAGATTTTGAGGGATGTTTGTGGAACTTTGAGGGACTTCTGGAATTTTGTGGGATTCTGCAGAGAATTGACAAATTATCAAGGATTTTTCATGTATTTTTTGGGAATTTGTGGAGATTCTGTGGGGTTTTTGTGGAATTTGGTAGAGTTTTGGAATGATTTAGGTCATTTTGTGGGATATTTCTGGAATTTGGTGGAGCTTTTCAAGGATTTTGTGGTATTTTGAAAAGATTTAGGGAATTTGGTGGTGTTTTTCTTGAATTTTGTGGGAAACTGTGCTGATTTTATGGGGCGTTTCTGGAATTTGGTTGAGTTTTGAGATGATTTAGGGAATTTTGTGGGATTTTTCCTGGAATTTTGTTGGATACTGGGGAGATTTTGTGGGATGTTTGTGGAACTTTGAGGGACTTTTCTGGAATTTGGTGAGATTTTTAGAGAACTGACGAATTATCAGGGATTTTTCATGTATTCTGTGGGAATTTGTGGAGATTCTGTGGGATTTTTATAAAATTTGGTAGAGTTTTGAGGCGATTTAGGGAATTTTGTGGTGTTTTTTCTTGAATTTTGCGGGAAACTGTGCTGATTTTATGGGGCGTTTCTGGAATTTGGTCAAGTTTTCAGAAGATTTAGGGAATTTTGTGAGATTTTTCCTTGAATTTTGTTGGATATTAGGGAGATTTTGTGGGATGCTTGTGGAACTTTGGGGGACTTTTCTGGAATTTGGTGAGATTCTGTAGAGAACTGACGAATTATCAGGGATTTTTCATGTATTCTGTGTGAGTTTGTGGAGATTCTGTGGGATTTTTGTGGAATTTGGTAGAGTTTTGGAATGATTTAGGTCATTTAGTGGGATGTTTCTGGAATTTGGTGGGGCTTTTCTTGAATTTTGTGGTATTTTGAAAAGATTTAGGGAATTTGGTGGTATTTTTCTTGAATTTTGTGGGCCTTTTCAAGGACTTTGTGTGGTTTGGAGGAGACTTGAAGAATTTTGAGGAAGTTTCCTTAGATTTTGTGGAAACTTGTGGAGGTTTTGTGTGATTTTTGTGGAATTTTGTGGGATATTGAGGGGATTTAGGGATCTTGGGGGATTTTACATGTATTTTGTGGGAATTTGTGGAGATTTGGTGGGATTTTTTTCCAGAATTTGGTCGTGTTTTGAGAAGATTTAGGGAATTTGGTGGGATTTTTCTGGAATTCTGTAGGCCTTTTCAAGGACTTTGTGTGGTTTGGAGGAGACTTGAAGAATTTTGAGGAAGTTTCCTTAGATTTTGTGGAAACTTGTGGAGGTTTTGTGTGATTTTTCTGTGATTTTTTGGGATATTGAGGCGATTTAGGGATCTTGAGGGATTTTTCATGTATTTTGTGGGAATTTGTGGAGATTTGGTGGGATATTTTTCTAGAATTTGGTCGTGTTTTGAGAAGATTTAGGGAATTTTGTGAGATTTTTCCTGGAATTTTGTTGGATACTGGGGAGATTTTGTGGGATGTTTGTGGAACTTTGAGGGACTCTTCCGGAATTTGGTGAGATTCTGTAGAGAACTGACGAATTATCAGGGATTTTTCATGTATTCTGTGGGAATTTGTGGAGATTTGGTGGGATTTTTGTGGATTTTGGCCATGTTTTGAGAAGATTTAGGGAATTTTGTGGGATTTTTCCTGGAATTTTGTTGGGTACTGAGGACATTTTGTGGGATGTTTCTGGAATTTGGTGGGGCTTTTCAAGAATTTTGTGGTATTTTGAAAAGATTTAGGGAATTTTGTGGTGTTTTTTCTTGAATTTTGTGGGAAACTGTGCTGATTTTATGGGGCGTTTCTGGAATTTGGTCGAGTTTTCAGAAGATTTAGGGATTTTTGTGAGATTTTTATGGGATGTTCTGGGAATTGGTGGAGATTTTGTGGGACATTCCTGTGAATTGGTAGGGTTTTGAAATGATTTAGGGAGTTTTGTGGGACTTCTCTGGAATTTTGTGGGTTTTTTCTGGAATTGGGTGGGATTCTGAGGAGACTTGAAGAATTTTGAGGAATTTGTTTTAGATTTTGTGGGAATTTGTGGAGATTCTGTGGGATTTTACTGGAATTTGGTGGGCCTTTTCAAGGACTTTGTGTGGTTTTGAGGAGACTTGAAGAATTTTCAGGGATTTTTCTTAGATTTTGTGGAAACTTGGGGAGGTTTTGTGGGATTTTTGTGTGATTTTGTGGGATATTGAGGCGATTTAGGGATCTTGAGGGATTTTTCATGTATTTTGTGGGAATTTGTGGTGATTTGGTGGGATATTTTTCTAGAATTTGGTCGTGTTTTGAGAAGATTTAGGGAATTTTGTGAGATTTTTCCTGGAATTTTGTTGGATACTGGGGAGATTTTGTGGGATGTTTGTGGAACTTTGAGGGACTCTTCTGGAATTTGGTGAGATTCTGTAGAGAACTGACGAATTATCAGGGGTATTTTCATGTATTCTGTGGGAATTTGTGGAGATGTGGTGGGATTTTTGTGGATTTTGGCCGTGTTTTGAGAAGATTTAGGGAATTTTGTGTGATTTTTCCTGGAATTTTGTTGGATTCTGGGGAGATTTTGTGGGATGTTTGTGGAACTTTGAGGGACTCTTCTGGAATTTGGTGAGATTCTGTAGAGAACTGACGAATTATCAGGGATTTTTCATGTATTCTGTGGGAATTTGTGGAGATTTGGTGGGATTTTTGTGGATTTTGGCCGTGTTTTGAGAAGATTTAGGGAATTTTGTGTGATTTTTCTGGGATTTTGTTGGGTATTGAGGACATTTTGTGGGATGTTTCTGGAATTTGGTGGGGCTTTTCAAGAATTTTGTGGTATTTTGAAAAGATTTAGGGAATTTTGTGGAGTTTTTTCTTGAATTTTGTGGGAAACTCTGCTGATTTTATCGGGCGTTTCTGGAATTTGGTCGAGTTTTCAGAAGATTTAGGGATTTTTGTGAGATTTTTGTGGGATGTTCTGGGAATTGGTGGAGATTTTGTGGGACATTCCTGTGAATTGGTAGGGTTTTGAAATGATTTAGGGAGTTTTGTGGGACTTCTCTGGAATTTTGTGGGTTTTTTCTGGAATTGGGTGGGATTCTGAGGAGACTTGAAGAATTTTGAGGAATTTGTTTTAGATTTTGTGGGAATTTGTGGAGATTCTGTGGGATTTTACTGGAATTTGGTGGGCCTTTTCAAGGACTTTGTGTGGTTTTGAGGAGACTTGAAGAATTTTGAGGAATTTTTCTTAGATTTTGTGGAAACTTGTGGAGGTTTTGTGTGATTTTTGTGTGATTTTGTGGGATATTGAGGCGATTTAGGGATCTTGAGCGATTTTTCATGTATTTTGTGGGAATTTGTGGTGATTTGGTGGGATATTTTTCTAGAATTTGGTCGTGTTTTGAGAAGATTTAGGGAATTTTGTGAGATTTTTCCTGGAATTTTGTTGGATACTGGGGAGATTTTGTGGGATGTTTGTGGAACTTTGAGGGACTCTTCTGGAATTTGGTGAGATTCTGTAGAGAACTGACGAATTATCAGGGATTTTTCATGTATTCTGTGGGAATTTGTGGAGATGTGGTGGGATTTTTGTGGATTTTGGCCGTGTTTTGAGCAGATTTAGGGAATTTTGTGTGATTTTTCTGGGATTTTGTTGGGTATTGAGGACATTTTGTGGGATGTTTCTGGAATTTGGTGGGGCTTTTCAAGAATTTTGTGGTATTTTGAAAAGATTTAGGGAATTTTGTGGTGTTTTTTCTTGAATTTTGTGGGAAACTGTGCTGATTTTATGGGGCGTTTCTGGAATTTGGTCGAGTTTTCAGAAGATTTAGGGATTTTTGTGAGATTTTTGTGGGATGTTCTGGGAATTGGTGGAGATTTTGTGGGACATTCCTGTGAATTGGTAGGGTTTTGAAATGATTTAGGGAGTTTTGTGGGACTTCTCTGGAATTTTGTGGGTTTTTTCTGGAATTGGGTGGGATTCTGAGGAGACTTGAAGAATTTTGAGGAATTTGTTTTAGATTTTGTGGGAATTTGTGGAGATTCTGTGGGATTTTACTGGAATTTGGTGGGCCTTTTCAAGGACTTTGTGTGGTTTTGAGGAGACTTGAAGACTTTTGAGGAATTTTTCTTAGATTTTGTGGAAACTTGTGGAGGTTTTGTGTGATTTTTGTGTGATTTTGTGGGATATTGAGGCGATTTAGGGATCTTGAGGGACTTTTCATGTATTTTGTGGGAATTTGTGGTGATTTGGTGGGATATTTTTCTAGAATTTGGTCGTGTTTTGAGAAGATTTAGGGAATTTTGTGAGATTTTTCCTGGAATTTTGTTGGATACTGGGGAGATTTTGTGGGATGTTTGTGGAACTTTGAGGGACTCTTCTGGAATTTGGTGAGATTCTGTAGAGAACTGACGAATTATCAGGGATTTTTCATGTATTCTGTGGGAATTTGTGGAGATGTGGTGGGATTTTTGTGGATTTTGGCCGTGTTTTGAGAAGATTTAGGGAATTTTGTGTGATTTTTCCTGGAATTTTGTTGGATACTGGGGAGATTTTGTGGGATGTTTGTGGAACTTTGAGGGACTCTTCTGGAATTTGGTGAGATTCTGTAGAGAACTGACGAATTATCAGGGATTTGTCATGTATTCTGTGGGAATTTGTGGAGATGTGGTGGGATTTTTGTGGATTTTGGCCGTGTTTTGAGAAGATTTAGGGAATTTTGTGTGATTTTTCTGGGATTTTGTTGGGTATTGAGGACATTTTGTGGGATGTTTCTGGAATTTGGTGGGGCTTTTCAAGAATTTTGTGGTATTTTGAAAAGATTTAGGGAATTTTGTGGTGTTTTTTCTTGAATTTTGTGGGAAACTGTGCTGATTTTATGGGGCGTTTCTGGAATTTGGTCGAGTTTTCCGAAGATTTAGGGATTTTTGTGAGATTTTTGTGGGATGTTCTGGGAATTGGTGGAGATTTTGTGGGACATTCCTGTGAATTGGTAGGGTTTTGAAATGATTTAGGGAGTTTTGTGGGACTTCTCTGGAATTTTGTGGGTTTTTTCTGGAATTGTGTGGGATTCTGAGGAGACTTGAAGAATTTTGAGGAATTTGTTTTAGATTTTGTGGGAATTTGTGGAGATTCTGTGGGATTTTACTGGAATTTGGTGGGCCTTTTCAAGGACTTTGTGTGGTTTTGAGGAGACTTGAAGACTTTTGAGGAATTTTTCTTAGATTTTGTGGAAACTTGTGGAGGTTTTGTGTGATTTTTGTGTGATTTTGTGGGATATTGAGGCGATTTAGGGATCTTGAGGGACTTTTCATGTATTTTGTGGGAATTTGTGGTGATTTGGTGGGATATTTTTCTAGAATTTGGTCGTGTTTTGAGAAGATTTAGGGAATTTTGTGAGATTTTTCCTGGAATTTTGTTGGATACTGGGGAGATTTTGTGGGATGTTTGTGGAACTTTGAGGGACTCTTCTGGAATTTGGTGAGATTCTGTAGAGAACTGACGAATTATCAGGGATTTTTCATGTATTCTGTGGGAATTTGTGGAGATGTGGTGGGATTTTTGTGGATTTTGGCCGTGTTTTGAGAAGATTTAGGGAATTTTGTGTGATTTTTCTGGGATTTTGTTGGGTATTGAGAAGATTTTGTGGGATGTTTCTGGAATTTGGTGGGGCTTTTCAAGAATTTTGTGGTATTTTGAAAAGATTTAGGGAATTTTGTGGTGTTTTTTCTTGAATTTTGTGGGAAACTGTGCTGATTTTATGGGGCGTTTCTGGAATTTGGTCGAGTTTTCAGAAGATTTAGGGATTTTTGTGAGATTTTTGTGGGATGTTCTGGGAATTGGTGGAGATTTTGTGGGACATTCCTGTGAATTGGTAGGGTTTTGAAATGATTTAGGGAGTTTTGTGGGACTTCTCTGGAATTTTGTGGGTTTTTTCTGGAATTGTGTGGGATTCTGAGGAGACTTGAAGAATTTTGAGGAATTTGTTTTAGATTTTGTGGGAATTTGTGGAGATTCTGTGGGATTTTACTGGAATTTGGTGGGCCTTTTCAAGGACTTTGTGTGGTTTTGAGGAGACTTGAAGAATTTTCAGGGATTTTTCTTAGATTTTGTGGAAACTTGTGGAGGTTTTGTGCGATTTTTGTGGGATTTTGTGGGATATTGAGGCGATTTAGGGATCTTGAGGGATTTTTCATGTATTTTGTGGGAATTTGTGGTGATTTGGTGGGATATTTTTCTAGAATTTGGTCGTGTTTTGAGAAGATTTAGGGAATTTTGTGAGATTTTTCCTGGAATTTTGTTGGATACTGGGGAGATTTTGTGGGATGTTTGTGGAACTTTCAGGGACTCTTCTGGAATTTGGTGAGATTCTGTAGAGAACTGACGAATTATCAGGGATTTTTCATGTTTTCTGTGGGAATTTGTGGAGATTTGGTGGGATTTTTGTGGATTTTGGCCGTGTTTTGAGAAGATTTAGGGAATTTTGTGTGATTTTTCCTGGAATTTTGTTGGATACTGGGGAGATTTTGTGGGATGTTTGTGGAACTTTGAGGGACTCTTCTGGAATTTGGTGAGATTCTGTAGAGAACTGACGAATTATCAGGGATTTGTCATGTATTCTGTGGGAATTTGTGGAGATGTGGTGGGATTTTTGTGGATTTTGGCCGTGTTTTGAGAAGATTTAGGGAATTTTGTGTGATTTTTCTGGGATTTTGTTGGGTATTGAGGACATTTTGTGGGATGTTTCTGGAATTTGGTGGGGCTTTTCAAGAATTTTGTGGTATTTTGAAAAGATTTAGGGAATTTTGTGGTGTTTTTTCTTGAATTTTGTGGGAAACTGTGCTGATTTTATGGGGCGTTTCTGGAATTTGGTCGAGTTTTCCGAAGATTTAGGGATTTTTGTGAGATTTTTGTGGGATGTTCTGGGAATTGGTGGAGATTTTGTGGGACATTCCTGTGAATTGGTAGGGTTTTGAAATGATTTAGGGAGTTTTGTGGGACTTCTCTGGAATTTTGTGGGTTTTTTCTGGAATTGTGTGGGATTCTGAGGAGACTTGAATTTTGAGGAATTTGTTTTAGATTTTGTGGGAATTTGTGGAGATTCTGTGGGATTTTACTGGAATTTGGTGGGCCTTTTCAAGGACTTTGTGTGGTTTTGAGGAGACTTGAAGAATTTTGAGGAATTTTTCTTAGATTTTGTGGAAACTTGTGGAGGTTTTGTGTGATTTTTGTGGGATTTTGTGGGATATTGAGGCGATTTAGGGATCTTGAGGGATTTTTCATGTATTTTGTGGGAATTTGTGGTGATTTGGTGGGATATTTTTCTAGAATTTGGTCGTGTTTTGAGAAGATTTAGGGAATTTTGTGAGATTTTTCCTGGAATTTTGTTGGATACTGGGGAGATTTTGTGGGATGTTTGTGGAACTTTGAGGGACTTTTCTGGAATTTGGTGAGATTCTGTAGAGAACTGACGAATTATCAGGGATTTTTCATGTATTCTGTGGGAATTTGTGGAGATGTGGTGGGATTTTTGTGGTTTTTGGCCGTGTTTTGAGAAGATTTAGGGAATTTTATGGGATTTTTCTGGGATTTTGTTGGGTATTGAGGACATTTTGTGGGATGTTTCTGGAATTTGGTGGGGCTTTTCAAGAATTTTGTGGTATTTTGAAAAGATTTAGGGAATTTTGTGGTGTTTTTTCTTGAATTTTGTGGGAAACTGTGCTGATTTTATGGGGCGTTTCTGGAATTTGGTCGAGTTTTCCGAAGATTTAGGGATTTTTGTGAGATTTTTGTGGGATGTTCTGGGAATTGGTGGAGATTTTGTGGGACATTCCTGTGAATTGGTAGGGTTTTGAAATGATTTAGGGAGTTTTGTGGGACTTCTCTGGAATTTTGTGGGTTTTTTCTGGAATTGTGTGGGATTCTGAGGAGACTTGAAGAATTTTGAGGAATTTGTTTTAGATTTTGTGGGAATTTGTGGAGATTCTGTGGGATTTTACTGGAATTCGGTGGGCCTTTTCAAGGACTTTGTGTGGTTTTGAGGAGACTTGAAGAATTTTGAGGAATTTTTCTTAGATTTTGTGGAAACTTGTGGAGGTTTTGTGTGATTTTTGTGGGATTTTGTGGGATATTGAGGCGATTTAGGGATCTTGAGGGATTTTTCATGTATTTTGTGGGAATTTGTGGTGATTTGGTGGGATATTTTTCTAGAATTTGGTCGTGTTTTGAGAAGATTTAGGGAATTTTGTGAGATTTTTCCTGGAATTTTGTTGGATACTGGGGAGATTTTGTGGGATGTTTGTGGAACTTTGAGGGACTCTTCTGGAATTTGGTGAGATTCTGTAGAGAACTGACGAATTATCAGGGATTTGTCATGTATTCTGTGGGAATTTGTGGAGATGTGGTGGGATTTTTGTGGATTTTGGCCATGTTTTGAGAAGATTTAGGGAATTTTGTGGGATTTTTCCTGGAATTTTGTTGGGTATTGAGGACATTTTGTGGGATGTTTTTGGAATTTGGTGGGGCTTTTCAAGAATTTTGTGGTATTTTGAAAAGATTTAGGGAATTTTGTGGTGTTTTTTCTTGAATTTTGTGGGAAACTGTGCTGATTTTATGGGGCGTTTCTGGAATTTGGTCGAGTTTTCCGAAGATTTAGGGATTTTTGTGAGATTTTTGTGGGATGTTCTGGGAATTGGTGGAGATTTTGTGGGACATTCCTGTGAATTGGTAGGGTTTTGAAATGATTTAGGGAGTTTTGTGGGACTTCTCTGGAATTTTGTGTGTTTTTTCTGGAATTGTGTGGGATTCTGAGGAGACTTGAAGAATTTTGAGGAATTTGTTTTAGATTTTGTGGGAATTTGTGGAGATTCTGTGGGATTTTACTGGAATTTGGTGGGCCTTTTCAAGGACTTTGTGTGGTTTTGAGGAGACTTGAAGAATTTTCAGGGATTTTTCTTAGATTTTGTGGAAACTTGTGGAGGTTTTGTGCGATTTTTGTGGGATTTTGTGGGATATTGAGGCGATTTAGGGATCTTGAGGGATTTTTCATGTATTTTGTGGGAATTTGTGGTGATTTGGTGGGATATTTTTCTAGAATTTGGTCGTGTTTTGAGAAGATTTAGGGAATTTTGTGAGATTTTTCCTGGAATTTTGTTGGATACTGGGGAGATTTTGTGGGATGTTTGTGGAACTTTGAGGGACTCTTCTGGAATTTGGTGAGATTCTGTAGAGAACTGACGAATTATCAGGGATTTTTCATGTATTCTGTGGGAATTTGTGGAGATGTGGTGGGATTTTTGTGGATTTTGGCCATGTTTTGAGAAGATTTAGGGAATTTTGTGGGATTTTTCCTGGAATTTTGTTGGGTATTGAGGACATTTTGTGGGATGTTTTTGGAATTTGGTGGGGCTTTTCAAGAATTTTGTGGTATTTTGAAAAGATTTAGGGAATTTTGTGGTGTTTTTTCTTGAATTTTGTGGGAAACTGTGCTGATTTTATGGGGCGTTTCTGGAATTTGGTCGAGTTTTCAGAAGATTTAGGGATTTTTGTGAGATTTTTGTGGGATGTTCTGGGAATTGGTGGAGATTTTGTGGGACATTCCTGTGAATTGGTAGGGTTTTGAAATGATTTAGGGAGTTTTGTGGGACTTCTCTGGAATTTTGTGGGTTTTTTCTGGAATTGGGTGGGATTCTGAGGAGACTTGAAGAATTTTGAGGAATTTGTTTTAGATTTTGTGGGAATTTGTGGAGATTCTGTGGGATTTTACTGGAATTTGGTGGGCCTTTTCAAGGACTTTGTGTGGTTTTGAGGAGACTTGAAGAATTTTCAGGGATTTTTCTTAGATTTTGTGGAAACTTGTGGAGGTTTTGTGCGATTTTTGTGGGATTTTGTGGGATATTGAGGCGATTTAGGGATCTTGAGGGATTTTTCATGTATTTTGTGGGAATTTGTGGTGATTTGGTGGGATATTTTTCTAGAATTTGGTCGTGTTTTGAGAAGATTTAGGGAATTTTGTGAGATTTTTCCTGGAATTTTGTTGGATACTGGGGAGATTTTGTGGGATGTTTGTGGAACTTTGAGGGACTCTTCTGGAATTTGGTGAGATTCTGTAGAGAACTGACGAATTATCAGGGATTTTTCATGTATTCTGTGGGAATTTGTGGAGATTTGGTGGGATTTTTGTGGATTTTGGCCGTGTTTTGAGAAGATTTAGGGAATTTTGTGGGATTTTTCCTGGAATTTTGTTGGATACTGGGGAGATTTTGTGGGATGTTTGTGGAACTTTGAGGGACTCTTCTGGAATTTGGTGAGATTCTGTAGAGAACTGACGAATTATCAGGGATTTTTCATGTATTCTGTGGGAATTTGTGGAGATGTGGTGGGATTTTTGTGGATTTTGGCCGTGTTTTGAGAAGATTTAGGGAATTTTGTGGGATTTTTCTGGGATTTTGTTGGGTATTGAGGACATTTTGTGGGATGTTTCTGGAATTTGGTGGGGCTTTTCAAGAATTTTGTGGTATTTTGAAAAGATTTAGGGAATTTTGTGGTGTTTTTTCTTGAATTTTGTGGGAAACTGTGCTGATTTTATCGGGCGTTTCTGGAATTTGGTCGAGTTTTCCGAAGATTTAGGGATTTTTGTGAGATTTTTGTGGGATGTTCTGGGAATTGGTGGAGATTTTGTGGGACATTCCTGTGAATTGGTAGGGTTTTGAAATGATTTAGGGAGTTTTGTGGGACTTCTCTGGAATTTTGTGGGTTTTTTCTGGAATTGTGTGGGATTCTGAGGAGACTTGAATTTTGAGGAATTTGTTTTAGATTTTGTGGGAATTTGTGGAGATTCTGTGGGATTTTACTGGAATTTGGTGGGCCTTTTCAAGGACTTTGTGTGGTTTTGAGGAGACTTGAAGAATTTTCAGGGATTTTTCTTAGATTTTGTGGAAACTTGTGGAGGTTTTGTGCGATTTTTGTGGGATTTTGTGGGATATTGAGGCGATTTAGGGATCTTGAGGGATTTTTCATGTATTTTGTGGGAATTTGTGGTGATTTGGTGGGATATTTTTCTAGAATTTGGTCGTGTTTTGAGAAGATTTAGGGAATTTTGTGAGATTTTTCCTGGAATTTTGTTGGATACTGGGGAGATTTTGTGGGATGTTTGTGGAACTTTGAGGGACTCTTCTGGAATTTGGTGAGATTCTGTAGAGAACTGACGAATTATCAGGGATTTTTCATGTATTCTGTGGGAATTTGTGGAGATGTGGTGGGATTTTTGTGGATTTTGGCCGTGTTTTGAGAAGATTTAGGGAATTTTGTGTGATTTTTCTGGGATTTTGTTGGGTATTGAGGATATTTTGTGGGATGTTTCTGGAATTTGGTGGGGCTTTTCAAGAATTTTGTGGTATTTTGAAAAGATTTAGGGAATTTTGTGGTGTTTTTTCTTGAATTTTGTGGGAAACTGTGCTGATTTTATGGGGCGTTTCTGGAATTTGGTCGAGTTTTCCGAAGATTTAGGGATTTTTGTGAGATTTTTGTGGAATGTTCTGGGAATTGGTGGAGATTTTGTGGGACATTCCTGTGAATTGGTAGGGTTTTGAAATGATTTAGGGAGTTTTGTGGGACTTCTCTGGAATTTTGTGGGTTTTTTCTGGAATTGTGTGGGATTCTGAGGAGACTTGAAGAATTTTGAGGAATTTGTTTTAGATTTTGTGGGAATTTGTGGAGATTCTGTGGGATTTTACTGGAATTTGGTGGGCCTTTTCAAGGACTTTGTGTGGTTTTGAGGAGACTTGAAGAATTTTCAGGGATTTTTCTTAGATTTTGTGGAAACTTGTGGAGGTTTTGTGTGATTTTTGTGTGATTTTGTGGGATATTGAGGCGATTTAGGGATCTTGAGGGATTTTTCATGTATTTTGTGGGAATTTGTGGAGATTTGGTTGGATATTTTTCTAGAATTTGGTCGTGTTTTGAGAAGATTTAGGGAATTTTGTGAGATTTTTCCTGGAATTTTGTTGGATACTGGGGAGATTTTGTGGGATGTTTGTGGAACTTTGAGGGACTCTTCTGGAATTTGGTGAGATTCTGTAGAGAACTGACGAATTATCAGGGATTTTTCATGTATTCTGTGGGAATTTGTGGAGATTTGGTGGGATTTTTGTGGATTTTGGCCATGTTTTGAGAAGATTTAGGGAATTTTGTGGGATTTTTCCTGGAATTTTGTTGGGTATTGAGGACATTTTGTGGGATGTTTCTGGAATTTGGTGGGGCTTTTCAAGAATTTTGTGGTATTTTGAAAAGATTTAGGGAATTTTGTGGTGTTTTTTCTTGAATTTTGTGGGAAACTGTGCTGATTTTATGGGGCGTTTCTGGAATTTGGTCGAGTTTTCAGAAGATTTAGGGATTTTTGTGAGATTTTTGTGGGATGTTCTGGGAATTGGTGGAGATTTTGTGGGACATTCCTGTGAATTGGTACGGTTTTGAAATGATTTAGGGAGTTTTGTGGGACTTCTCTGGAATTTTGTGGGTTTTTTCTGGAATTGCGTGGGATTCTGAGGAGACTTGAAGAACTTTGAGGAATTTGTTTTAGATTTTGTGGGAATTTGTGGAGATTCTGTGGGATTTTACTGGAATTTGGTGGGCCTTTTCAAGGACTTTGTGTGGTTTTGAGGAGACTTGAAGAATTTTCAGGGATTTTTCTTAGATTTTGTGGAAACTTGTGGAGGTTTTGTGTGATTTTTGTGTGATTTTGTGGGATATTGAGGCGATTTAGGGATCTTGAGGGATTTTTCATGTATTTTGTGGGAATTTGTGGTGATTTGGTGGGATATTTTTCTAGAATTTGGTCGTGTTTTGAGAAGATTTAGGGAATTTTGTGAGATTTTTCCTGGAATTTTGTTGGATACTGGGGAGATTTTGTGGGATGTTTGTGGAACTTTGAGGGACTCTTCTGGAATTTGGTGAGATTCTGTAGAGAACTGACGAATTATCAGGGGTATTTTCATGTATTCTGTGGGAATTTGTGGAGATGTGGTGGGATTTTTGTGGATTTTGGCCGTGTTTTGAGAAGATTTAGGGAATTTTGTGAGATTTTTCCTGGAATTTTGTTGGATTCTGGGGAGATTTTGTGGGATGTTTGTGGAACTTTGAGGGACTCTTCTGGAATTTGGTGCGATTCTGTAGAGAACTGACGAATTATCAGGGATTTTTCATGTATTCTGTGGGAATTTGTGGAGATTTGGTGGGATTTTTGTGGATTTTGGCCGTGTTTTGAGCAGATTTAGGGAATTTTGTGTGATTTTTCTGGGATTTTGTTGGGTATTGAGGACATTTTGTGGGATGTTTCTGGAATTTGGTGGGGCTTTTCAAGAATTTTGTGGTATTTTGAAAAGATTTAGGGAATTTTGTGGAGTTTTTTCTTGAATTTTGTGGGAAACTGTGCTGATTTTATCGGGCGTTTCTGGAATTTGGTCGAGTTTTCAGAAGATTTAGGGATTTTTGTGAGATTTTTGTGGGATGTTCTGGGAATTGGTGGAGATTTTGTGGGACATTCCTGTGAATTGGTAGGGTTTTGAAATGATTTAGGGAGTTTTGTGGGACTTCTCTGGAATTTTGTGTGTTTTTTCTGGAATTGTGTGGGATTCTGAGGAGACTTGAAGAATTTTGAGGAATTTGTTTTAGATTTTGTGGGAATTTGTGGAGATTCTGTGGGATTTTACTGGAATTTGGTGGGCCTTTTCAAGGACTTTGTGTGGTTTTGAGGAGACTTGAAGAATTTTCAGGGATTTTTCTTAGATTTTGTGGAAACTTGTGGAGGTTTTGTGCGATTTTTGTGGGATTTTGTGGGATATTGAGGCGATTTAGGGATCTTGAGGGATTTTTCATGTATTTTGTGGGAATTTGTGGTGATTTGGTGGGATATTTTTCTAGAATTTGGTCGTGTTTTGAGAAGATTTAGGGAATTTTGTGAGATTTTTCCTGGAATTTTGTTGGATACTGGGGAGATTTTGTGGGATGTTTGTGGAACTTTGAGGGACTCTTCTGGAATTTGGTGAGATTCTGTAGAGAACTGACGAATTATCAGGGATTTTTCATGTATTCTGTGGGAATTTGTGGAGATGTGGTGGGATTTTTGTGGATTTTGGCCGTGTTTTGAGAAGATTTAGGGAATTTTGTGTGATTTTTCTGGGATTTTGTTGGGTATTGAGGACATTTTGTGGGATGTTTCTGGAATTTGGTGGGGCTTTTCAAGAATTTTGTGGTATTTTGAAAAGATTTAGGGAATTTTGTGGTGTTTTTTCTTGAATTTTGTGGGAAACTGTGCTGATTTTATGGGGCGTTTCTGGAATTTGGTCGAGTTTTCCGAAGATTTAGGGATTTTTGTGAGATTTTTGTGGAATGTTCTGGGAATTGGTGGAGATTTTGTGGGACATTCCTGTGAATTGGTAGGGTTTTGAAATGATTTAGGGAGTTTTGTGGGACTTCTCTGGAATTTTGTGGGTTTTTTCTGGAATTGTGTGGGATTCTGAGGAGACTTGAAGAATTTTGAGGAATTTGTTTTAGATTTTGTGGGAATTTGTGGAGATTCTGTGGGATTTTACTGGAATTTGGTGGGCCTTTTCAAGGACTTTGTGTGGTTTTGAGGAGACTTGAAGAATTTTCAGGGATTTTTCTTAGATTTTGTGGAAACTTGTGGAGGTTTTGTGTGATTTTTGTGTGATTTTGTGGGATATTGAGGCGATTTAGGGATCTTGAGGGATTTTTCATGTATTTTGTGGGAATTTGTGGTGATTTGGTGGGATATTTTTCTAGAATTTGGTCGTGTTTTGAGAAGATTTAGGGAATTTTGTGAGATTTTTCCTGGAATTTTGTTGGATACTGGGGAGATTTTGTGGAATGTTTGTGGAACTTTGAGGGACTCTTCTGGAATTTGGTGAGATTCTGTAGAGAACTGACGAATTATCAGGGATTTTTCATGTATTCTGTGGGAATTTGTGGAGATTTGGTGGGATTTTTGTGGATTTTGGCCATGTTTTGAGAAGATTTAGGGAATTTTGTGGGATTTTTCCTGGAATTTTGTTGGGTATTGAGGACATTTTGTGGGATGTTTCTGGAATTTGGTGGGGCTTTTAAAGAATTTTGTGGTATTTTGAAAAGATTTAGGGAATTTTGTGGTGTTTTTTCTTGAATTTTGTGGGAAACTGTGCTGATTTTATGGGGCGTTTCTGGAATTTGGTCGAGTTTTCAGAAGATTTAGGGATTTTTGTGAGATTTTTGTGGGATGTTCTGGGAATTGGTGGAGATTTTGTGGGACATTCCTGTGAATTGGTACGGTTTTGAAATGATTTAGGGAGTTTTGTGGGACTTCTCTGGAATTTTGTGGGTTTTTTCTGGAATTGTGTGGGATTCTGAGGAGACTTGAAGAACTTTGAGGAATTTGTTTTAGATTTTGTGGGAATTTGTGGAGATTCTGTGGGATTTTACTGGAATTTGGTGGGCCTTTTCAAGGACTTTGTGTGGTTTTGAGGAGACTTGAAGAATTTTCAGGGATTTTTCTTAGATTTTGTGGAAACTTGTGGAGGTTTTGTGTGATTTTTGTGTGATTTTGTGGGATATTGAGGCGATTTAGGGATCTTGAGGGATTTTTCATGTATTTTGTGGGAATTTGTGGTGATTTGGTGGGATATTTTTCTAGAATTTGGTCGTGTTTTGAGAAGATTTAGGGAATTTTGTGAGATTTTTCCTGGAATTTTGTTGGATACTGGGGAGATTTTGTGGGATGTTTGTGGAACTTTGAGGGACTCTTCTGGAATTTGGTGAGATTCTGTAGAGAACTGACGAATTATCAGGGGTATTTTCATGTATTCTGTGGGAATTTGTGGAGATGTGGTGGGATTTTTGTGGATTTTGGCCGTGTTTTGAGAAGATTTAGGGAATTTTGTGAGATTTTTCCTGGAATTTTGTTGGATTCTGGGGAGATTTTGTGGGATGTTTGTGGAACTTTGAGGGACTCTTCTGGAATTTGGTGAGATTCTGTAGAGAACTGACGAATTATCAGGGATTTTTCATGTATTCTGTGGGAATTTGTGGAGATTTGGTGGGATTTTTGTGGATTTTGGCCGTGTTTTGAGCAGATTTAGGGAATTTTGTGTGATTTTTCTGGGATTTTGTTGGGTATTGAGGACATTTTGTGGGATGTTTCTGGAATTTGGTGGGGCTTTTCAAGAATTTTGTGGTATTTTGAAAAGATTTAGGGAATTTTGTGGAGTTTTTTCTTGAATTTTGTGGGAAACTGTGCTGATTTTATGGGGCGTTTCTGGAATTTGGTCGAGTTTTCCGAAGATTTAGGGATTTTTGTGAGATTTTTGTGGGATGTTCTGGGAATTGGTGGAGATTTTGTGGGACATTCCTGTGAATTGGTAGGGTTTTGAAATGATTTAGGGAGTTTTGTGGGACTTCTCTGGAATTTTGTGTGTTTTTTCTGGAATTGTGTGGGATTCTGAGGAGACTTGAAGAATTTTGAGGAATTTGTTTTAGATTTTGTGGGAATTTGTGGAGATTCTGTGGGATTTTACTGGAATTTGGTGGGCCTTTTCAAGGACTTTGTGTGGTTTTGAGGAGACTTGAAGAATTTTCAGGGATTTTTCTTAGATTTTGTGGAAACTTGTGGAGGTTTTGTGCGATTTTTGTGGGATTTTGTGGGATATTGAGGCGATTTAGGGATCTTGAGGGATTTTTCATGTATTTTGTGGGAATTTGTGGTGATTTGGTGGGATATTTTTCTAGAATTTGGTCGTGTTTTGAGAAGATTTAGGGAATTTTGTGAGATTTTTCCTGGAATTTTGTTGGATACTGGGGAGATTTTGTGGGATGTTTGTGGAACTTTGAGGGACTCTTCTGGAATTTGGTGAGATTCTTTAGAGAACTGACGAATTATCAGGGATTTTTCATGTATTCTGTGGGAATTTGTGGAGATGTGGTGGGATTTTTGTGGATTTTGGCCGTGTTTTGAGCAGATTTAGGGAATTTTGTGTGATTTTTCTGGGATTTTGTTGGGTATTGAGGACATTTTGTGGGATGTTTCTGGAATTTGGTGGGGCTTTTCAAGAATTTTGTGGTATTTTGAAAAGATTTAGGGAATTTTGTGGTGTTTTTTCTTGAATTTTGTGGGAAACTGTGCTGATTTTATGGGGCGTTTCTGGAATTTGGTCGAGTGTTCCGAAGATTTAGGGATTTTTGTGAGATTTTTGTGGGATGTTCTGGGAATTGGTGGAGATTTTGTGGGACATTCCTGTGAATTGGTAGGGTTTTGAAATGATTTAGGGAGTTTTGTGGGACTTCTCTGGAATTTTGTGGGTTTTTTCTGGAATTGTGTGGGATTCTGAGGAGACTTGAAGAATTTTGAGGAATTTGTTTTAGATTTTGTGGGAATTTGTGGAGATTCTGTGGGATTTTACTGGAATTTGGTGGGCCTTTTCAAGGACTTTGTGTGGTTTTGAGGAGACTTGAAGAATTTTCAGGGATTTTTCTTAGATTTTGTGGAAACTTGTGGAGGTTTTGTGCGATTTTTGTGGGATTTTGTGGGATATTGAGGCGATTTAGGGATCTTGAGGGATTTTTCATGTATTTTGTGGGAATTTGTGGTGATTTGGTGGGATATTTTTCTAGAATTTGGTCGTGTTTTGAGAAGATTTAGGGAATTTTGTGAGATTTTTCCTGGAATTTTGTTGGATACTGGGGAGATTTTGTGGGATGTTTGTGGAACTTTGAGGGACTCTTCTGGAATTTGGTGAGATTCTGTAGAGAACTGACGAATTATCAGGGATTTTTCATGTATTCTGTGGGAATTTGTGGAGATGTGGTGGGATTTTTGTGGATTTTGGCCGTGTTTTGAGAAGATTTAGGGAATTTTGTGTGATTTTTCTGGGATTTTGTTGGGTATTGAGGACATTTTGTGGGATGTTTCTGGAATTTGGTGGGGCTTTTCAAGAATTTTGTGGTATTTTGAAAAGATTTAGGGAATTTTGTGGTGTTTTTTCTTGAATTTTGTGGGAAACTGTGCTGATTTTATGGGGCGTTTCTGGAATTTGGTCGAGTTTTCCGAAGATTTAGGGATTTTTGTGAGATTTTTGTGGGATGTTCTGGGAATTGGTGGAGATTTTGTGGGACATTCCTGTGAATTGGTAGGGTTTTGAAATGATTTAGGGAGTTTTGTGGGACTTCTCTGGAATTTTGTGGGTTTTTTCTGGAATTGTGTGGGATTCTGAGGAGACTTGAAGAATTTTGAGGAATTTGTTTTAGATTTTGTGGGAATTTGTGGAGATTCTGTGGGATTTTACTGGAATTTGGTGGGCCTTTTCAAGGACTTTGTGTGGTTTTGAGGAGACTTGAAGAATTTTCAGGGATTTTTCTTAGATTTTGTGGAAACTTGTGGAGGTTTTGTGTGATTTTTGTGTGATTTTGTGGGATATTGAGGCGATTTAGGGATCTTGAGGGATTTTTCATGTATTTTGTGGGAATTTGTGGAGATTTGGTTGGATATTTTTCTAGAATTTGGTCGTGTTTTGAGAAGATTTAGGGAATTTTGTGAGATTTTTCCTGGAATTTTGTTGGATACTGGGGAGATTTTGTGGGATGTTTGTGGAACTTTGAGGGACTCTTCTGGAATTTGGTGAGATTCTGTAGAGAACTGACGAATTATCAGGGATTTTTCATGTATTCTGTGGGAATTTGTGGAGATTTGGTGGGATTTTTGTAAATTTTGGCCATGTTTTGAGAAGATTTAGGGAATTTTGTGGGATTTTTCCTGGAATTTTGTTGGGTATTGAGAACATTTTGTGGGATGTTTCTGGAATTTGGTGGGGCTTTTCAAGAATTTTGTGGTATTTTGAAAAGATTTAGGGAATTTTGTGGTGTTTTTTCTTGAATTTTGTGGGAAACTGTGCTGATTTTATGGGGCGTTTCTGGAATTTGGTCGAGTTTTCCGAAGATTTAGGGATTTTTGTGAGATTTTTGTGGGATGTTCTGGGAATTGGTGGAGATTTTGTGGGACATTCCTGTGAATTGGTAGGGTTTTGAAATGATTTAGGGAGTTTTGTGGGACTTCTCTGGAATTTTGTGGGTTTTTTCTGGAATTGTGTGGGATTCTGAGGAGACTTGAAGAACTTTGAGGAATTTGTTTTAGATTTTGTGGGAATTTGTGGAGATTCTGTGGGATTTTACTGGAATTTGGTGGGCCTTTTCAAGGACTTTGTGTGGTTTTGAGGAGACTTGAAGAATTTTCAGGGATTTTTCTTAGATTTTGTGGAAACTTGTGGAGGTTTTGTGTGATTTTTGTGTGATTTTGTGGGATATTGAGGCGATTTAGGGATCTTGAGGGATTTTTCATGTATTTTGTGGGAATTTGTGGTGATTTGGTGGGATATTTTTCTAGAATTTGGTCGTGTTTTGAGAAGATTTAGGGAATTTTGTGAGATTTTTCCTGGAATTTTGTTGGATACTGGGGAGATTTTGTGGGATGTTTGTGGAACTTTGAGGGACTCTTCTGGAATTTGGTGAGATTCTGTAGAGAACTGACGAATTATCAGGGGTATTTTCATGTATTCTGTGGGAATTTGTGGAGATGTGGTGGGATTTTTGTGGATTTTGGCCGTGTTTTGAGAAGATTTAGGGAATTTTGTGAGATTTTTCCTGGAATTTTGTTGGATTCTGGGGAGATTTTGTGGGATGTTTGTGGAACTTTGAGGGACTCTTCTGGAATTTGGTGAGATTCTGTAGAGAACTGACGAATTATCAGGGATTTTTCATGTATTCTGTGGGAATTTGTGGAGATTTGGTGGGATTTTTGTGGATTTTGGCCGTGTTTTGAGCAGATTTAGGGAATTTTGTGTGATTTTTCTGGGATTTTGTTGGGTATTGAGGACATTTTGTGGGATGTTTCTGGAATTTGGTGGGGCTTTTCAAGAATTTTGTGGTATTTTGAAAAGATTTAGGGAATTTTGTGGTGTTTTTTCTTGAATTTTGTGGGAAACTGTGCTGATTTTATGGGGCGTTTCTGGAATTTGGTCGAGTTTTCCGAAGATTTAGGGATTTTTGTGAGATTTTTGTGGGATGTTCTGGGAATTGGTGGAGATTTTGTGGGACATTCCTGTGAATTGGTAGGGTTTTGAAATGATTTAGGGAGTTTTGTGGGACTTCTCTGGAATTTTGTGGGTTTTTTCTGGAATTGTGTGGGATTCTGAGGAGACTTGAAGAATTTTGAGGAATTTGTTTTAGATTTTGTGGGAATTTGTGGAGATTCTGTGGGATTTTACTGGAATTTGGTGGGCCTTTTCAAGGACTTTGTGTGGTTTTGAGGAGACTTGAAGAATTTTCAGGGATTTTTCTTAGATTTTGTGGAAACTTGTGGAGGTTTTGTGTGATTTTTGTGTGATTTTGTGGGATATTGAGGCGATTTAGGGATCTTGAGGGATTTTTCATGTATTTTGTGGGAATTTGTGGAGATTTGGTTGGATATTTTTCTAGAATTTGGTCGTGTTTTGAGAAGATTTAGGGAATTTTGTGAGATTTTTCCTGGAATTTTGTTGGATACTGGGGAGATTTTGTGGGATGTTTGTGGAACTTTGAGGGACTCTTCTGGAATTTGGTGAGATTCTGTAGAGAACTGACGAATTATCAGGGATTTTTCATGTATTCTGTGGGAATTTGTGGAGATTTGGTGGGATTTTTGTGGATTTTGGCCATGTTTTGAGAAGATTTAGGGAATTTTGTGGGATTTTTCCTGGAATTTTGTTGGGTATTGAGGACATTTTGTGGGATGTTTCTGGAATTTGGTGGGGCTTTTCAAGAATTTTGTGGTATTTTGAAAAGATTTAGGGAATTTTGTGGTGTTTTTTCTTGAATTTTGTGGGAAACTGTGCTGATTTTATGGGGCGTTTCTGGAATTTGGTCGAGTTTTCAGAAGATTTAGGGATTTTTGTGAGATTTTTGTGGGATGTTCTGGGAATTGGTGGAGATTTTGTGGGACATTCCTGTGAATTGGTAGGGTTTTGAAATGATTTAGGGAGTTTTGTGGGACTTCTCTGGAATTTTGTGGGTTTTTTCTGGAATTGTGTGGGATTCTGAGGAGACTTGAAGAACTTTGAGGAATTTGTTTTAGATTTTGTGGGAATTTGTGGAGATTCTGTGGGATTTTACTGGAATTTGGTGGGCCTTTTCAAGGACTTTGTGTGGTTTTGAGGAGACTTGAAGACTTTTCAGGGATTTTTCTTAGATTTTGTGGAAACTTGTGGAGGTTTTGTGTGATTTTTGTGTGATTTTGTGGGATATTGAGGCGATTTAGGGATCTTGAGGGATTTTTCATGTATTTTGTGGGAATTTGTGGTGATTTGGTGGGATATTTTTCTAGAATTTGGTCGTGTTTTGAGAAGATTTAGGGAATTTTGTGAGATTTTTCCTGGAATTTTGTTGGATACTGGGGAGATTTTGTGGGATGTTTGTGGAACTTTGAGGGACTCTTCTGGAATTTGGTGAGATTCTGTAGAGAACTGACGAATTATCAGGGGTATTTTCATGTATTCTGTGGGAATTTGTGGAGATGTGGTGGGATTTTTGTGGATTTTGGCCGTGTTTTGAGAAGATTTAGGGAATTTTGTGAGATTTTTCCTGGAATTTTGTTGGATTCTGGGGAGATTTTGTGGGATGTTTGTGGAACTTTGAGGGACTCTTCTGGAATTTGGTGAGATTCTGTAGAGAACTGACGAATTATCAGGGATTTTTCATGTATTCTGTGGGAATTTGTGGAGATTTGGTGGGATTTTTGTGGATTTTGGCCGTGTTTTGAGCAGATTTAGGGAATTTTGTGTGATTTTTCTGGGATTTTGTTGGGTATTGAGGACATTTTGTGGGATGTTTCTGGAATTTGGTGGGGCTTTTCAAGAATTTTGTGGTATTTTGAAAAGATTTAGGGAATTTTGTGGAGTTTTTTCTTGAATTTTGTGGGAAACTGTGCTGATTTTATCGGGCGTTTCTGGAATTTGGTCGAGTTTTCAGAAGATTTAGGGATTTTTGTGAGATTTTTGTGGGATGTTCTGGGAATTGGTGGAGATTTTGTGGGACATTCCTGTGAATTGGTAGGGTTTTGAAATGATTTAGGGAGTTTTGTGGGACTTCTCTGGAATTTTGTGTGTTTTTTCTGGAATTGTGTGGGATTCTGAGGAGACTTGAAGAATTTTGAGGAATTTGTTTTAGATTTTGTGGGAATTTGTGGAGATTCTGTGGGATTTTACTGGAATTTGGTGGGCCTTTTCAAGGACTTTGTGTGGTTTTGAGGAGACTTGAAGAATTTTCAGGGATTTTTCTTAGATTTTGTGGAAACTTGTGGAGGTTTTGTGCGATTTTTGTGGGATTTTGTGGGATATTGAGGCGATTTAGGGATCTTGAGGGATTTTTCATGTATTTTGTGGGAATTTGTGGTGATTTGGTGGGATATTTTTCTAGAATTTGGTCGTGTTTTGAGAAGATTTAGGGAATTTTGTGAGATTTTTCCTGGAATTTTGTTGGATACTGGGGAGATTTTGTGGGATGTTTGTGGAACTTTGAGGGACTCTTCTGGAATTTGGTGAGATTCTGTAGAGAACTGACGAATTATCAGGGATTTTTCATGTATTCTGTGGGAATTTGTGGAGATGTGGTGGGATTTTTGTGGATTTTGGCCGTGTTTTGAGCAGATTTAGGGAATTTTGTGTGATTTTTCCCGGAATTTTGTTGGGTATTGAGGACATTTTGTGGGATGTTTCTGGAATTTGGTGGGGCTTTTCAAGAATTTTGTGGTATTTTGAAAAGATTTAGGGAATTTTGTGGTGTTTTTTCTTGAATTTTGTGGGAAACTGTGCTGATTTTATGGGGCGTTTCTGGAATTTGGTCGAGTTTTCAGAAGATTTAGGGATTTTTGTGAGATTTTTGTGGGATGTTCTGGGAATTGGTGGAGATTTTGTGGGACATTCCTGTGAATTGGTAGGGTTTTGAAATGATTTAGGGAGTTTTGTGGGACTTCTCTGGAATTTTGTGGGTTTTTTCTGGAATTGTGTGGGATTCTGAGGAGACTTGAAGAATTTTGAGGAATTTGTTTTAGATTTTGTGGGAATTTGTGGAGATTCTGTGGGATTTTACTGGAATTTGGTGGGCCTTTTCAAGGACTTTGTGTGGTTTTGAGGAGACTTGAAGAATTTTCAGGGATTTTTCTTAGATTTTGTGGAAACTTGTGGAGGTTTTGTGTGATTTTTGTGTGATTTTGTGGGATATTGAGGCGATTTAGGGATCTTGAGGGATTTTTCATGTATTTTGTGGGAATTTGTGGTGATTTGGTGGGATATTTTTCTAGAATTTGGTCGTGTTTTGAGAAGATTTAGGGAATTTTGTGAGATTTTTCCTGGAATTTTGTTGGATACTGGGGAGATTTTGTGGGATGTTTGTGGAACTTTGAGGGACTCTTCTGGAATTTGGTGAGATTCTGTAGAGAACTGACGAATTATCAGGGGTATTTTCATGTATTCTGTGGGAATTTGTGGAGATGTGGTGGGATTTTTGTGGATTTTGGCCGTGTTTTGAGAAGATTTAGGGAATTTTGTGAGATTTTTCCTGGAATTTTGTTGGATTCTGGGGAGATTTTGTGGGATGTTTGTGGAACTTTGAGGGACTCTTCTGGAATTTGGTGAGATTCTGTAGAGAACTGACGAATTATCAGGGATTTTTCATGTATTCTGTGGGAATTTGTGGAGATTTGGTGGGATTTTTGTGGATTTTGGCCGTGTTTTGAGCAGATTTAGGGAATTTTGTGTGATTTTTCTGGGATTTTGTTGGGTATTGAGGACATTTTGTGGGATGTTTCTGGAATTTGGTGGGGCTTTTCAAGAATTTTGTGGTATTTTGAAAAGATTTAGGGAATTTTGTGGAGTTTTTTCTTGAATTTTGTGGGAAACTGTGCTGATTTTATCGGGCGTTTCTGGAATTTGGTCGAGTTTTCAGAAGATTTAGGGATTTTTGTGAGATTTTTGTGGGATGTTCTGGGAATTGGTGGAGATTTTGTGGGACATTCCTGTGAATTGGTAGGGTTTTGAAATGATTTAGGGAGTTTTGTGGGACTTCTCTGGAATTTTGTGTGTTTTTTCTGGAATTGTGTGGGATTCTGAGGAGACTTGAAGAATTTTGAGGAATTTGTTTTAGATTTTGTGGGAATTTGTGGAGATTCTGTGGGATTTTACTGGAATTTGGTGGGCCTTTTCAAGGACTTTGTGTGGTTTTGAGGAGACTTGAAGAATTTTCAGGGATTTTTCTTAGATTTTGTGGAAACTTGTGGAGGTTTTGTGCGATTTTTGTGGGATTTTGTGGGATATTGAGGCGATTTAGGGATCTTGAGGGATTTTTCATGTATTTTGTGGGAATTTGTGGTGATTTGGTGGGATATTTTTCTAGAATTTGGTCGTGTTTTGAGAAGATTTAGGGAATTTTGTGAGATTTTTCCTGGAATTTTGTTGGATACTGGGGAGATTTTGTGGGATGTTTGTGGAACTTTGAGGGACTCTTCTGGAATTTGGTGAGATTCTGTAGAGAACTGACGAATTATCAGGGATTTTTCATGTATTCTGTGGGAATTTGTGGAGATGTGGTGGGATTTTTGTGGATTTTGGCCGTGTTTTGAGCAGATTTAGGGAATTTTGTGTGATTTTTCTGGGATTTTGTTGGGTATTGAGGACATTTTGTGGGATGTTTCTGGAATTTGGTGGGGCTTTTCAAGAATTTTGTGGTATTTTGAAAAGATTTAGGGAATTTTGTGGTGTTTTTTCTTGAATTTTGTGGGAAACTGTGCTGATTTTATGGGGCGTTTCTGGAATTTGGTCGAGTTTTCAGAAGATTTAGGGATTTTTGTGAGATTTTTGTGGGATGTTCTGGGAATTGGTGGAGATTTTGTGGGACATTCCTGTGAATTGGTAGGGTTTTGAAATGATTTAGGGAGTTTTGTGGGACTTCTCTGGAATTTTGTGGGTTTTTTCTGGAATTGTGTGGGATTCTGAGGAGACTTGAAGAATTTTGAGGAATTTGTTTTAGATTTTGTGGGAATTTGTGGAGATTCTGTGGGATTTTACTGGAATTTGGTGGGCCTTTTCAAGGACTTTGTGTGGTTTTGAGGAGACTTGAAGAATTTTCAGGGATTTTTCTTAGATTTTGTGGAAACTTGGGGAGGTTTTGTGCGATTTTTGTGGGATTTTGTGGGATATTGAGGCGATTTAGGGATCTTGAGGGATTTTTCATGTATTTTGTGGGAATTTGTGGTGATTTGGTGGGATATTTTTCTAGAATTTGGTCGTGTTTTGAGAAGATTTAGGGAATTTTGTGAGATTTTTCCTGGAATTTTGTTGGATACTGGGGAGATTTTGTGGGATGTTTGTGGAACTTTGAGGGACTCTTCTGGAATTTGGTGAGATTTTGTAGAGAACTGACGAATTATCAGGGATTTTTCATGTATTCTGTGGGAATTTGTGGAGATGTGGTGGGATTTTTGTGGATTTTGGCCGTGTTTTGAGAAGATTTAGGGAATTTTGTGTGATTTTTCTGGGATTTTGTTGGGTATTGAGGACATTTTGTGGGATGTTTCTGGAATTTGGTGGGGCTTTTCAAGAATTTTGTGGTATTTTGAAAAGATTTAGGGAATTTTGTGGTGTTTTTTCTTGAATTTTGTGGGAAACTGTGCTGATTTTATGGGGCGTTTCTGGAATTTGGTCGAGTTTTCCGAAGATTTAGGGATTTTTGTGAGATTTTTGTGGGATGTTCTGGGAATTGGTGGAGATTTTGTGGGACATTCCTGTGAATTGGTAGGGTTTTGAAATGATTTAGGGAGTTTTGTGGGACTTCTCTGGAATTTTGTGGGTTTTTTCTGGAATTTTGTGGGATTCTGAGGAGACTTGAAGAATTTTGAGGAATTTGTTTTAGATTTTGTGGGAATTTGTGGAGCTTTTGTGGGATTTTACTGGAATTTGGTGGGCCTTTTCAAGGACTTTGTGTGGTTTTGAGGAGACTTGAAGACTTTTCAGGGATTTTTCTTAGATTTTGTGGAAACTTGTGGAGGTTTTGTGTGATTTTTGTGTGATTTTGTGGGATATTGAGGCGATTTAGGGATCTTGAGGGATTTTTCATGTATTTTGTGGGAATTTGTGGTGATTTGGTGGGATATTTTTCTAGAATTTGGTCGTGTTTTGAGAAGATTTAGGGAATTTTGTGAGATTTTTCCTGGAATTTTGTTGGATACTGGGGAGATTTTGTGGGATGTTTGTGGAACTTTGAGGGACTCTTCTGGAATTTGGTGAGATTTTGTAGAGAACTGACGAATTATCAGGGATTTTTCATGTATTCTGTGGGAATTTGTGGAGATGTGGTGGGATTTTTGTGGATTTTGGCCATGTTTTGAGAAGATTTAGGGAATTTTGTGGGATTTTTCCTGGAATTTTGTTGGGTATTGAGGACATTTTGTGGGATGTTTCTGGAATTTGGTGGGGCTTTTCAAGAATTTTGTGGTATTTTGAAAAGATTTAGGGAATTTTGTGGTGTTTTTTCTTGAATTTTGTGGGAAACTGTGCTGATTTTATGGGGCGTTTCTGGAATTTGGTCGAGTTTTCCGAAGATTTAGGGATTTTTGTGAGATTTTTGTGGGATGTTCTGGGAATTGGTGGAGATTTTGTGGGACATTCCTGTGAATTGGTAGGGTTTTGAAATGATTTAGGGAGTTTTGTGGGACTTCTCTGGAATTTTGTGGGTTTTTTCTGGAATTGTGTGGGATTCTGAGGAGACTTGAAGAATTTTGAGGAATTTGTTTTAGATTTTGTGGGAATTTGTGGAGATTCTGTGGGATTTTACTGGAATTTGGTGGGCCTTTTCAAGGACTTTGTGTGGTTTTGAGGAGACTTGAAGAATTTTCAGGGATTTTTCTTAGATTTTGTGGAAACTTGTGGAGGTTTTGTGCGATTTTTGTGGGATTTTGTGGGATATTGAGGCGATTTAGGGATCTTGAGGGATTTTTCATGTATTTTGTGGGAATTTGTGGTGATTTGGTGGGATATTTTTCTAGAATTTGGTCGTGTTTTGAGAAGATTTAGGGAATTTTGTGAGATTTTTCCTGGAATTTTGTTGGATACTGGGGAGATTTTGTGGGAAGTTTGTGGAACTTTGAGGGACTCTTCTGGAATTTGGTGAGATTCTGTAGAGAACTGACGAATTATCAGGGGTATTTTCATGTATTCTGTGGGAATTTGTGGAGATGTGGTGGGATTTTTGTGGATTTTGGCCGTGTTTTGAGAAGATTTAGGGAATTTTGTGAGATTTTTCCTGGAATTTTGTTGGATTCTGGGGAGATTTTGTGGGATGTTTGTGGAACTTTGAGGGACTCTTCTGGAATTTGGTGAGATTCTGTAGAGAACTGACGAATTATCAGGGATTTTTCATGTATTCTGTGGGAATTTGTGGAGATTTGGTGGGATTTTTGTGGATTTTGGCCGTGTTTTGAGCAGATTTAGGGAATTTTGTGTGATTTTTCTGGGATTTTGTTGGGTATTGAGGACATTTTGTGGGATGTTTCTGGAATTTGGTGGGGCTTTTCAAGAATTTTGTGGTATTTTGAAAAGATTTAGGGAATTTTGTGGAGTTTTTTCTTGAATTTTGTGGGAAACTGTGCTGATTTTATGGGGCGTTTCTGGAATTTGGTCGAGTTTTCCGAAGATTTAGGGATTTTTGTGAGATTTTTGTGGGATGTTCTGGGAATTGGTGGAGATTTTGTGGGACATTCCTGTGAATTGGTAGGGTTTTGA
Source organism: Cyanistes caeruleus (assembly GCF_971803275.1). Lineage (NCBI taxonomy): Eukaryota > Metazoa > Chordata > Aves > Passeriformes > Paridae > Cyanistes > Cyanistes caeruleus. Next base: position 62,898,364 of record NC_141705.1, read on the forward strand.
AATGATTTAGGGAGTTTTGTGGGACTTCTCTGGAATTTTGTGGGTTTTTTCTGGAATTGTGTGGGATTCTGAGGAGACTTGAAGAATTTTGAGGAATTTGTTTTAGATTTTGTGGGAATTTGTGGAGATTCTGTGGGATTTTACTGGAATTTGGTGGGCCTTTTCAAGGACTTTGTGTGGTTTTGAGGAGACTTGAAGAATTTTCAGGGATTTTTCTTAGATTTTGTGGAAACTTGTGGAGGTTTTGTGCGATTTTTGTGGGATTTTGTGGGATATTGAGGCGATTTAGGGATCTTGAGGGATTTTTCATGTATTTTGTGGGAATTTGTGGTGATTTGGTGGGATATTTTTCTAGAATTTGGTCGTGTTTTGAGAAGATTTAGGGAATTTTGTGAGATTTTTCCTGGAATTTTGTTGGATACTGGGGAGATTTTGTGGGATGTTTGTGGAACTTTGAGGGACTCTTCTGGAATTTGGTGAGATTCTGTAGAGAACTGACGAATTATCAGGGATTTTTCATGTATTCTGTGGGAATTTGTGGAGATGTGGTGGGATTTTTGTGGATTTTGGCCGTGTTTTGAGAAGATTTAGGGAATTTTGTGTGATTTTTCTGGGATTTTGTTGGGTATTGAGGACATTTTGTGGGATGTTTCTGGAATTTGGTGGGGCTTTTCAAGAATTTTGTGGTATTTTGAAAAGATTTAGGGAATTTTGTGGTGTTTTTTCTTGAATTTTGTGGGAAACTGTGCTGATTTTATGGGGCGTTTCTGGAATTTGGTCGAGTTTTCCGAAGATTTAGGGATTTTTGTGAGATTTTTGTGGGATGTTCTGGGAATTGGTGGAGATTTTGTGGGACATTCCTGTGAATTGGTAGGGTTTTGAAATGATTTAGGGAGTTTTGTGGGACTTCTCTGGAATTTTGTGGGTTTTTTCTGGAATTGTGTGGGATTCTGAGGAGACTTGAAGAACTTTGAGGAATTTGTTTTAGATTTTGTGGGAATTTGTGGAGATTCTGTGGGATTTTACTGGAATTTGGTGGGCCTTTTCAAGGACTTTGTGTGGTTTTGAGGAGACTTGAAGAATTTTCAGGGATTTTTCTTAGATTTTGTGGAAACTTGTGGAGGTTTTGTGTGATTTTTGTGTGATTTTGTGGGATATTGAGGCGATTTAGGGATCTTGAGGGATTTTTCATGTATTTTGTGGGAATTTGTGGTGATTTGGTGGGATATTTTTCTAGAATTTGGTCGTGTTTTGAGAAGATTTAGGGAATTTTGTGAGATTTTTCCTGGAATTTTGTTGGATACTGGGGAGATTTTGTGGGATGTTTGTGGAACTTTGAGGGACTCTTCTGGAATTTGGTGAGATTCTGTAGAGAACTGACGAATTATCAGGGGTATTTTCATGTATTCTGTGGGAATTTGTGGAGATGTGGTGGGATTTTTGTGGATTTTGGCCGTGTTTTGAGAAGATTTAGGGAATTTTGTGAGATTTTTCCTGGAATTTTGTTGGATTCTGGGGAGATTTTGTGGGATGTTTGTGGAACTTTGAGGGACTCTTCTGGAATTTGGTGAGATTCTGTAGAGAACTGACGAATTATCAGGGATTTTTCATGTATTCTGTGGGAATTTGTGGAGATTTGGTGGGATTTTTGTGGATTTTGGCCGTGTTTTGAGCAGATTTAGGGAATTTTGTGTGATTTTTCTGGGATTTTGTTGGGTATTGAGGACATTTTGTGGGATGTTTCTGGAATTTGGTGGGGCTTTTCAAGAATTTTGTGGTATTTTGAAAAGATTTAGGGAATTTTGTGGAGTTTTTTCTTGAATTTTGTGGGAAACTGTGCTGATTTTATCGGGCGTTTCTGGAATTTGGTCGAGTTTTCAGAAGATTTAGGGATTTTTGTGAGATTTTTGTGGGATGTTCTGGGAATTGGTGGAGATTTTGTGGGACATTCCTGTGAATTGGTAGGGTTTTGAAATGATTTAGGGAGTTTTGTGGGACTTCTCTGGAATTTTGTGTGTTTTTTCTGGAATTGTGTGGGATTCTGAGGAGACTTGAAGAATTTTGAGGAATTTGTTTTAGATTTTGTGGGAATTTGTGGAGATTCTGTGGGATTTTACTGGAATTTGGTGGGCCTTTTCAAGGACTTTGTGTGGTTTTGAGGAGACTTGAAGAATTTTCAGGGATTTTTCTTAGATTTTGTGGAAACTTGTGGAGGTTTTGTGCGATTTTTGTGGGATTTTGTGGGATATTGAGGCGATTTAGGGATCTTGAGGGATTTTTCATGTATTTTGTGGGAATTTGTGGTGATTTGGTGGGATATTTTTCTAGAATTTGGTCGTGTTTTGAGAAGATTTAGGGAATTTTGTGAGATTTTTCCTGGAATTTTGTTGGATACTGGGGAGATTTTGTGGGATGTTTGTGGAACTTTGAGGGACTCTTCTGGAATTTGGTGAGATTCTGTAGAGAACTGACGAATTATCAGGGATTTTTCATGTATTCTGTGGGAATTTGTGGAGATGTGGTGGGATTTTTGTGGATTTTGGCCGTGTTTTGAGCAGATTTAGGGAATTTTGTGTGATTTTTCTGGGATTTTGTTGGGTATTGAGGACATTTTGTGGGATGTTTCTGGAATTTGGTGGGGCTTTTCAAGAATTTTGTGGTATTTTGAAAAGATTTAGGGAATTTTGTGGTGTTTTTTCTTGAATTTTGTGGGAAACTGTGCTGATTTTATGGGGCGTTTCTGGAATTTGGTCGAGTTTTCAGAAGATTTAGGGATTTTTGTGAGATTTTTGTGGGATGTTCTGGGAATTGGTGGAGATTTTGTGGGACATTCCTGTGAATTGGTAGGGTTTTGAAATGATTTAGGGAGTTTTGTGGGACTTCTCTGGAATTTTGTGGGTTTTTTCTGGAATTGTGTGGGATTCTGAGGAGACTTGAAGAATTTTGAGGAATTTGTTTTAGATTTTGTGGGAATTTGTGGAGATTCTGTGGGATTTTACTGGAATTTGGTGGGCCTTTTCAAGGACTTTGTGTGGTTTTGAGGAGACTTGAAGAATTTTCAGGGATTTTTCTTAGATTTTGTGGAAACTTGTGGAGGTTTTGTGTGATTTTTGTGTGATTTTGTGGGATATTGAGGCGATTTAGGGATCTTGAGGGATTTTTCATGTATTTTGTGGGAATTTGTGGTGATTTGGTGGGATATTTTTCTAGAATTTGGTCGTGTTTTGAGAAGATTTAGGGAATTTTGTGAGATTTTTCCTGGAATTTTGTTGGATACTGGGGAGATTTTGTGGGATGTTTGTGGAACTTTGAGGGACTCTTCTGGAATTTGGTGAGATTCTGTAGAGAACTGACGAATTATCAGGGGTATTTTCATGTATTCTGTGGGAATTTGTGGAGATGTGGTGGGATTTTTGTGGATTTTGGCCGTGTTTTGAGAAGATTTAGGGAATTTTGTGAGATTTTTCCTGGAATTTTGTTGGATTCTGGGGAGATTTTGTGGGATGTTTGTGGAACTTTGAGGGACTCTTCTGGAATTTGGTGCGATTCTGTAGAGAACTGACGAATTATCAGGGATTTTTCATGTATTCTGTGGGAATTTGTGGAGATTTGGTGGGATTTTTGTGGATTTTGGCCGTGTTTTGAGCAGATTTAGGGAATTTTGTGTGATTTTTCTGGGATTTTGTTGGGTATTGAGGACATTTTGTGGGATGTTTCTGGAATTTGGTGGGGCTTTTCAAGAATTTTGTGGTATTTTGAAAAGATTTAGGGAATTTTGTGGAGTTTTTTCTTGAATTTTGTGGGAAACTGTGCTGATTTTATCGGGCGTTTCTGGAATTTGGTCGAGTTTTCAGAAGATTTAGGGATTTTTGTGAGATTTTTGTGGGATGTTCTGGGAATTGGTGGAGATTTTGTGGGACATTCCTGTGAATTGGTAGGGTTTTGAAATGATTTAGGGAGTTTTGTGGGACTTCTCTGGAATTTTGTGTGTTTTTTCTGGAATTGTGTGGGATTCTGAGGAGACTTGAAGAATTTTGAGGAATTTGTTTTAGATTTTGTGGGAATTTGTGGAGATTCTGTGGGATTTTACTGGAATTTGGTGGGCCTTTTCAAGGACTTTGTGTGGTTTTGAGGAGACTTGAAGAATTTTCAGGGATTTTTCTTAGATTTTGTGGAAACTTGTGGAGGTTTTGTGCGATTTTTGTGGGATTTTGTGGGATATTGAGGCGATTTAGGGATCTTGAGGGATTTTTCATGTATTTTGTGGGAATTTGTGGTGATTTGGTGGGATATTTTTCTAGAATTTGGTCGTGTTTTGAGAAGATTTAGGGAATTTTGTGAGATTTTTCCTGGAATTTTGTTGGATACTGGGGAGATTTTGTGGGATGTTTGTGGAACTTTGAGGGACTCTTCTGGAATTTGGTGAGATTCTGTAGAGAACTGACGAATTATCAGGGATTTTTCATGTATTCTGTGGGAATTTGTGGAGATGTGGTGGGATTTTTGTGGATTTTGGCCGTGTTTTGAGCAGATTTAGGGAATTTTGTGTGATTTTTCTGGGATTTTGTTGGGTATTGAGGACATTTTGTGGGATGTTTCTGGAATTTGGTGGGGCTTTTCAAGAATTTTGTGGTATTTTGAAAAGATTTAGGGAATTTTGTGGTGTTTTTTCTTGAATTTTGTGGGAAACTGTGCTGATTTTATGGGGCGTTTCTGGAATTTGGTCGAGTTTTCAGAAGATTTAGGGATTTTTGTGAGATTTTTGTGGGATGTTCTGGGAATTGGTGGAGATTTTGTGGGACATTCCTGTGAATTGGTAGGGTTTTGAAATGATTTAGGGAGTTTTGTGGGACTTCTCTGGAATTTTGTGGGTTTTTTCTGGAATTGTGTGGGATTCTGAGGAGACTTGAAGAATTTTGAGGAATTTGTTTTAGATTTTGTGGGAATTTGTGGAGATTCTGTGGGATTTTACTGGAATTTGGTGGGCCTTTTCAAGGACTTTGTGTGGTTTTGAGGAGACTTGAAGAATTTTCAGGGATTTTTCTTAGATTTTGTGGAAACTTGTGGAGGTTTTGTGTGATTTTTGTGTGATTTTGTGGGATATTGAGGCGATTTAGGGATCTTGAGGGATTTTTCATGTATTTTGTGGGAATTTGTGGTGATTTGGTGGGATATTTTTCTAGAATTTGGTCGTGTTTTGAGAAGATTTAGGGAATTTTGTGAGATTTTTCCTGGAATTTTGTTGGATACTGGGGAGATTTTGTGGGATGTTTGTGGAACTTTGAGGGACTCTTCTGGAATTTGGTGAGATTCTGTAGAGAACTGACGAATTATCAGGGATTTTTCATGTATTCTGTGGGAATTTGTGGAGATGTGGTGGGATTTTTGTGGATTTTGGCCATGTTTTGAGAAGATTTAGGGAATTTTGTGGGATTTTTCCCGGAATTTTGTTGGGTATTGAGGACATTTTGTGGGATGTTTCTGGAATTTGGTGGGGCTTTTCAAGAATTTTGTGGTATTTTGAAAAGATTTAGGGAATTTTGTGGTGTTTTTTCTTGAATTTTGTGGGAAACTGTGCTGATTTTATGGGGCGTTTCTGGAATTTGGTCGAGTTTTCCGAAGATTTAGGGATTTTTGTGAGATTTTTGTGGGATGTTCTGGGAATTGGTGGAGATTTTGTGGGACATTCCTGTGAATTGGTAGGGTTTTGAAATGATTTAGGGAGTTTTGTGGGACTTCTCTGGAATTTTGTGGGTTTTTTCTGGAATTGTGTGGGATTCTGAGGAGACTTGAAGAACTTTGAGGAATTTGTTTTAGATTTTGTGGGAATTTGTGGAGATTCTGTGGGATTTTACTGGAATTTGGTGGGCCTTTTCAAGGACTTTGTGTGGTTTTGAGGAGACTTGAAGAATTTTCAGGGATTTTTCTTAGATTTTGTGGAAACTTGTGGAGGTTTTGTGTGATTTTTGTGTGATTTTGTGGGATATTGAGGCGATTTAGGGATCTTGAGGGATTTTTCATGTATTTTGTGGGAATTTGTGGTGATTTGGTGGGATATTTTTCTAGAATTTGGTCGTGTTTTGAGAAGATTTAGGGAATTTTGTGAGATTTTTCCTGGAATTTTGTTGGATACTGGGGAGATTTTGTGGGATGTTTGTGGAACTTTGAGGGACTCTTCTGGAATTTGGTGAGATTCTGTAGAGAACTGACGAATTATCAGGGATTTGTCATGTATTCTGTGGGAATTTGTGGAGATGTGGTGGGATTTTTGTGGATTTTGGCCGTGTTTTGAGAAGATTTAGGGAATTTTGTGTGATTTTTCTGGGATTTTGTTGGGTATTGAGGACATTTTGTGGGATGTTTCTGGAATTTGGTGGGGCTTTTCAAGAATTTTGTGGTATTTTGAAAAGATTTAGGGAATTTTGTGGTGTTTTTTCTTGAATTTTGTGGGAAACTGTGCTGATTTTATGGGGCGTTTCTGGAATTTGGTCGAGTTTTCCGAAGATTTAGGGATTTTTGTGAGATTTTTGTGGGATGTTCTGGGAATTGGTGGAGATTTTGTGGGACATTCCTGTGAATTGGTAGGGTTTTGAAATGATTTAGGGAGTTTTGTGGGACTTCTCTGGAATTTTGTGGGTTTTTTCTGGAATTGTGTGGGATTCTGAGGAGACTTGAAGAATTTTGAGGAATTTGTTTTAGATTTTGTGGGAATTTGTGGAGATTCTGTGGGATTTTACTGGAATTTGGTGGGCCTTTTCAAGGACTTTGTGTGGTTTTGAGGAGACTTGAAGAATTTTCAGGGATTTTTCTTAGATTTTGTGGAAACTTGTGGAGGTTTTGTGTGATTTTTGTGGGATTTTGTGGGATATTGAGGCGATTTAGGGATCTTGAGGGATTTTTCATGTATTTTGTGGGAATTTGTGGAGATTTGGTTGGATATTTTTCTAGAATTTGGTCGTGTTTTGAGAAGATTTAGGGAATTTTGTGAGATTTTTCCTGGAATTTTGTTGGATACTGGGGAGATTTTGTGGGATGTTTGTGGAACTTTGAGGGACTCTTCTGGAATTTGGTGAGATTCTGTAGAGAACTGACGAATTATCAGGGATTTTTCATGTATTCTGTGGGAATTTGTGGAGATTTGGTGGGATTTTTGTGGATTTTGGCCATGTTTTGAGAAGATTTAGGGAATTTTGTGGGATTTTTCCTGGAATTTTGTTGGGTATTGAGGACATTTTGTGGGATGTTTCTGGAATTTGGTGGGGCTTTTCAAGAATTTTGTGGTATTTTGAAAAGATTTAGGGAATTTTGTGGTGTTTTTTCTTGAATTTTGTGGGAAACTGTGCTGATTTTATGGGGCGTTTCTGGAATTTGGTCGAGTTTTCAGAAGATTTAGGGATTTTTGTGAGATTTTTGTGGGATGTTCTGGGAATTGGTGGAGATTTTGTGGGACATTCCTGTGAATTGGTAGGGTTTTGAAATGATTTAGGGAGTTTTGTGGGACTTCTCTGGAATTTTGTGGGTTTTTTCTGGAATTGTGTGGGATTCTGAGGAGACTTGAAGAACTTTGAGGAATTTGTTTTAGATTTTGTGGGAATTTGTGGAGATTCTGTGGGATTTTACTGGAATTTGGTGGGCCTTTTCAAGGACTTTGTGTGGTTTTGAGGAGACTTGAAGAATTTTCAGGGATTTTTCTTAGATTTTGTGGAAACTTGTGGAGGTTTTGTGTGATTTTTGTGTGATTTTGTGGGATATTGAGGCGATTTAGGGATCTTGAGGGATTTTTCATGTATTTTGTGGGAATTTGTGGTGATTTGGTGGGATATTTTTCTAGAATTTGGTCGTGTTTTGAGAAGATTTAGGGAATTTTGTGAGATTTTTCCTGGAATTTTGTTGGATACTGGGGAGATTTTGTGGGATGTTTGTGGAACTTTGAGGGACTCTTCTGGAATTTGGTGAGATTCTGTAGAGAACTGACGAATTATCAGGGATTTTTCATGTATTCTGTGGGAATTTGTGGAGATGTGGTGGGATTTTTGTGGATTTTGGCCGTGTTTTGAGCAGATTTAGGGAATTTTGTGTGATTTTTCCCGGAATTTTGTTGGGTATTGAGGACATTTTGTGGGATGTTTCTGGAATTTGGTGGGGCTTTTCAAGAATTTTGTGGTATTTTGAAAAGATTTAGGGAATTTTGTGGTGTTTTTTCTTGAATTTTGTGGGAAACTGTGCTGATTTTATGGGGCGTTTCTGGAATTTGGTCGAGTTTTCAGAAGATTTAGGGATTTTTGTGAGATTTTTGTGGGATGTTCTGGGAATTGGTGGAGATTTTGTGGGACATTCCTGTGAATTGGTAGGGTTTTGAAATGATTTAGGGAGTTTTGTGGGACTTCTCTGGAATTTTGTGGGTTTTTTCTGGAATTGTGTGGGATTCTGAGGAGACTTGAAGAATTTTGAGGAATTTGTTTTAGATTTTGTGGGAATTTGTGGAGATTCTGTGGGATTTTACTGGAATTTGGTGGGCCTTTTCAAGGACTTTGTGTGGTTTTGAGGAGACTTGAAGAATTTTCAGGGATTTTTCTTAGATTTTGTGGAAACTTGTGGAGGTTTTGTGTGATTTTTGTGGGATTTTGTGGGATATTGAGGCGATTTAGGGATCTTGAGGGATTTTTCATGTATTTTGTGGGAATTTGTGGAGATTTGGTTGGATATTTTTCTAGAATTTGGTCGTGTTTTGAGAAGATTTAGGGAATTTTGTGAGATTTTTCCTGGAATTTTGTTGGATACTGGGGAGATTTTGTGGGATGTTTGTGGAACTTTGAGGGACTCTTCTGGAATTTGGTGAGATTCTGTAGAGAACTGACGAATTATCAGGGATTTTTCATGTATTCTGTGGGAATTTGTGGAGATTTGGTGGGATTTTTGTGGATTTTGGCCATGTTTTGAGAAGATTTAGGGAATTTTGTGGGATTTTTCCTGGAATTTTGTTGGGTATTGAGGACATTTTGTGGGATGTTTCTGGAATTTGGTGGGGCTTTTCAAGAATTTTGTGGTATTTTGAAAAGATTTAGGGAATTTTGTGGTGTTTTTTCTTGAATTTTGTGGGAAACTGTGCTGATTTTATGGGGCGTTTCTGGAATTTGGTCGAGTTTTCAGAAGATTTAGGGATTTTTGTGAGATTTTTGTGGGATGTTCTGGGAATTGGTGGAGATTTTGTGGGACATTCCTGTGAATTGGTACGGTTTTGAAATGATTTAGGGAGTTTTGTGGGACTTCTCTGGAATTTTGTGGGTTTTTTCTGGAATTGTGTGGGATTCTGAGGAGACTTGAAGAACTTTGAGGAATTTGTTTTAGATTTTGTGGGAATTTGTGGAGATTCTGTGGGATTTTACTGGAATTTGGTGGGCCTTTTCAAGGACTTTGTGTGGTTTTGAGGAGACTTGAAGAATTTTCAGGGATTTTTCTTAGATTTTGTGGAAACTTGTGGAGGTTTTGTGTGATTTTTGTGTGATTTTGTGGGATATTGAGGCGATTTAGGGATCTTGAGGGATTTTTCATGTATTTTGTGGGAATTTGTGGTGATTTGGTGGGATATTTTTCTAGAATTTGGTCGTGTTTTGAGAAGATTTAGGGAATTTTGTGAGATTTTTCCTGGAATTTTGTTGGATACTGGGGAGATTTTGTGGGATGTTTGTGGAACTTTGAGGGACTCTTCTGGAATTTGGTGAGATTCTGTAGAGAACTGACGAATTATCAGGGGTATTTTCATGTATTCTGTGGGAATTTGTGGAGATGTGGTGGGATTTTTGTGGATTTTGGCCGTGTTTTGAGAAGATTTAGGGAATTTTGTGAGATTTTTCCTGGAATTTTGTTGGATTCTGGGGAGATTTTGTGGGATGTTTGTGGAACTTTGAGGGACTCTTCTGGAATTTGGTGAGATTCTGTAGAAAACTGACGAATTATCAGGGATTTTTCATGTATTCTGTGGGAATTTGTGGAGATTTGGTGGGATTTTTGTGGATTTTGGCCGTGTTTTGAGCAGATTTAGGGAATTTTGTGTGATTTTTCTGGGATTTTGTTGGGTATTGAGGACATTTTGTGGGATGTTTCTGGAATTTGGTGGGGCTTTTCAAGAATTTTGTGGTATTTTGAAAAGATTTAGGGAATTTTGTGGAGTTTTTTCTTGAATTTTGTGGGAAACTGTGCTGATTTTATGGGGCGTTTCTGGAATTTGGTCGAGTTTTCAGAAGATTTAGGGATTTTTGTGAGATTTTTGTGGGATGTTCTGGGAATTGGTGGAGATTTTGTGGGACATTCCTGTGAATTGGTAGGGTTTTGAAATGATTTAGGGAGTTTTGTGGGACTTCTCTGGAATTTTGTGGGTTTTTTCTGGAATTGTGTGGGATTCTGAGGAGACTTGAAGAACTTTGAGGAATTTGTTTTAGATTTTGTGGGAATTTGTGGAGATTCTGTGGGATTTTACTGGAATTTGGTGGGCCTTTTCAAGGACTTTGTGTGGTTTTGAGGAGACTTGAAGAATTTTCAGGGATTTTTCTTAGATTTTGTGGAAACTTGTGGAGGTTTTGTGCGATTTTTGTGGGATTTTGTGGGATATTGAGGCGATTTAGGGATCTTGAGGGATTTTTCATGTATTTTGTGGGAATTTGTGGTGATTTGGTGGGATATTTTTCTAGAATTTGGTCGTGTTTTGAGAAGATTTAGGGAATTTTGTGAGATTTTTCCTGGAATTTTGTTGGATACTGGGGAGATTTTGTGGGATGTTTGTGGAACTTTGAGGGACTCTTCTGGAATTTGGTGAGATTCTGTAGAGAACTGACGAATTATCAGGGATTTTTCATGTATTCTGTGGGAATTTGTGGAGATGTGGTGGGATTTTTGTGGATTTTGGCCGTGTTTTGAGCAGATTTAGGGAATTTTGTGTGATTTTTCTGGGATTTTGTTGGGTATTGAGGACATTTTGTGGGATGTTTCTGGAATTTGGTGGGGCTTTTCAAGAATTTTGTGGTATTTTGAAAAGATTTAGGGAATTTTGTGGTGTTTTTTCTTGAATTTTGTGGGAAACTGTGCTGATTTTATGGGGCGTTTCTGGAATTTGGTCGAGTTTTCCGAAGATTTAGGGATTTTTGTGAGATTTTTGTGGGATGTTCTGGGAATTGGTGGAGATTTTGTGGGACATTCCTGTGAATTGGTAGGGTTTTGAAATGATTTAGGGAGTTTTGTGGGACTTCTCTGGAATTTTGTGGGTTTTTTCTGGAATTGTGTGGGATTCTGAGGAGACTTGAAGAATTTTGAGGAATTTGTTTTAGATTTTGTGGGAATTTGTGGAGATTCTGTGGGATTTTACTGGAATTTGGTGGGCCTTTTCAAGGACTTTGTGTGGTTTTGAGGAGACTTGAAGAATTTTCAGGGATTTTTCTTAGATTTTGTGGAAACTTGTGGAGGTTTTGTGTGATTTTTGTGGGATTTTGTGGGATATTGAGGCGATTTAGGGATCTTGAGGGATTTTTCATGTATTTTGTGGGAATTTGTGGAGATTTGGTTGGATATTTTTCTAGAATTTGGTCGTGTTTTGAGAAGATTTAGGGAATTTTGTGAGATTTTTCCTGGAATTTTGTTGGATACTGGGGAGATTTTGTGGGATGTTTGTGGAACTTTGAGGGACTCTTCTGGAATTTGGTGAGATTCTGTAGAGAACTGACGAATTATCAGGGATTTTTCATGTATTCTGTGGGAATTTGTGGAGATTTGGTGGGATTTTTGTGGATTTTGGCCATGTTTTGAGAAGATTTAGGGAATTTTGTGGGATTTTTCCTGGAATTTTGTTGGGTATTGAGGACATTTTGTGGGATGTTTCTGGAATTTGGTGGGGCTTTTCAAGAATTTTGTGGTATTTTGAAAAGATTTAGGGAATTTTGTGGTGTTTTTTCTTGAATTTTGTGGGAAACTGTGCTGATTTTATGGGGCGTTTCTGGAATTTGGTCGAGTTTTCAGAAGATTTAGGGATTTTTGTGAGATTTTTGTGGGATGTTCTGGGAATTGGTGGAGATTTTGTGGGACATTCCTGTGAATTGGTACGGTTTTGAAATGATTTAGGGAGTTTTGTGGGACTTCTCTGGAATTTTGTGGGTTTTTTCTGGAATTGTGTGGGATTCTGAGGAGACTTGAAGAACTTTGAGGAATTTGTTTTAGATTTTGTGGGAATTTGTGGAGATTCTGTGGGATTTTACTGGAATTTGGTGGGCCTTTTCAAGGACTTTGTGTGGTTTTGAGGAGACTTGAAGAATTTTCAGGGATTTTTCTTAGATTTTGTGGAAACTTGTGGAGGTTTTGTGTGATTTTTGTGTGATTTTGTGGGATATTGAGGCGATTTAGGGATCTTGAGGGATTTTTCATGTATTTTGTGGGAATTTGTGGTGATTTGGTGGGATATTTTTCTAGAATTTGGTCGTGTTTTGAGAAGATTTAGGGAATTTTGTGAGATTTTTCCTGGAATTTTGTTGGATACTGGGGAGATTTTGTGGGATGTTTGTGGAACTTTGAGGGACTCTTCTGGAATTTGGTGAGATTCTGTAGAGAACTGACGAATTATCAGGGGTATTTTCATGTATTCTGTGGGAATTTGTGGAGATGTGGTGGGATTTTTGTGGATTTTGGCCGTGTTTTGAGAAGATTTAGGGAATTTTGTGAGATTTTTCCTGGAATTTTGTTGGATTCTGGGGAGATTTTGTGGGATGTTTGTGGAACTTTGAGGGACTCTTCTGGAATTTGGTGAGATTCTGTAGAGAACTGACGAATTATCAGGGATTTTTCATGTATTCTGTGGGAATTTGTGGAGATTTGGTGGGATTTTTGTGGATTTTGGCCGTGTTTTGAGCAGATTTAGGGAATTTTGTGTGATTTTTCTGGGATTTTGTTGGGTATTGAGGACATTTTGTGGGATGTTTCTGGAATTTGGTGGGGCTTTTCAAGAATTTTGTGGTATTTTGAAAAGATTTAGGGAATTTTGTGGAGTTTTTTCTTGAATTTTGTGGGAAACTGTGCTGATTTTATGGGGCGTTTCTGGAATTTGGTCGAGTTTTCAGAAGATTTAGGGATTTTTGTGAGATTTTTGTGGGATGTTCTGGGAATTGGTGGAGATTTTGTGGGACATTCCTGTGAATTGGTAGGGTTTTGAAATGATTTAGGGAGTTTTGTGGGACTTCTCTGGAATTTTGTGGGTTTTTTCTGGAATTGTGTGGGATTCTGAGGAGACTTGAAGAACTTTGAGGAATTTGTTTTAGATTTTGTGGGAATTTGTGGAGATTCTGTGGGATTTTACTGGAATTTGGTGGGCCTTTTCAAGGACTTTGTGTGGTTTTGAGGAGACTTGAAGAATTTTCAGGGATTTTTCTTAGATTTTGTGGAAACTTGTGGAGGTTTTGTGTGATTTTTGTGTGATTTTGTGGGATATTGAGGCGATTTAGGGATCTTGAGGGATTTTTCATGTATTTTGTGGGAATTTGTGGTGATTTGGTGGGATATTTTTCTAGAATTTGGTCGTGTTTTGAGAAGATTTAGGGAATTTTGTGAGATTTTTCCTGGAATTTTGTTGGATACTGGGGAGATTTTGTGGGATGTTTGTGGAACTTTGAGGGACTCTTCTGGAATTTGGTGAGATTCTGTAGAGAACTGACGAATTATCAGGGATTTTTCATGTATTCTGTGGGAATTTGTGGAGATGTGGTGGGATTTTTGTGGATTTTGGCCGTGTTTTGAGCAGATTTAGGGAATTTTGTGTGATTTTTCCCGGAATTTTGTTGGGTATTGAGGACATTTTGTGGGATGTTTCTGGAATTTGGTGGGGCTTTTCAAGAATTTTGTGGTATTTTGAAAAGATTTAGGGAATTTTGTGGTGTTTTTTCTTGAATTTTGTGGGAAACTGTGCTGATTTTATGGGGCGTTTCTGGAATTTGGTCGAGTTTTCCGAAGATTTAGGGATTTTTGTGAGATTTTTGTGGGATGTTCTGGGAATTGGTGGAGATTTTGTGGGACATTCCTGTGAATTGGTAGGGTTTTGAAATGATTTAGGGAGTTTTGTGGGACTTCTCTGGAATTTTGTGGGTTTTTTCTGGAATTGTGTGGGATTCTGAGGAGACTTGAAGAATTTTGAGGAATTTGTTTTAGATTTTGTGGGAATTTGTGGAGATTCTGTGGGATTTTACTGGAATTTGGTGGGCCTTTTCAAGGACTTTGTGTGGTTTTGAGGAGACTTGAAGAATTTTCAGGGATTTTTCTTAGATTTTGTGGAAACTTGTGGAGGTTTTGTGTGATTTTTGTGTGATTTTGTGGGATATTGAGGCGATTTAGGGATCTTGAGGGATTTTTCATGTATTTTGTGGGAATTTGTGGTGATTTGGTGGGATATTTTTCTAGAATTTGGTCGTGTTTTGAGAAGATTTAGGGAATTTTGTGAGATTTTTCCTGGAATTTTGTTGGATACTGGGGAGATTTTGTGGGATGTTTGTGGAACTTTGAGGGACTCTTCTGGAATTTGGTGAGATTCTGTAGAGAACTGACGAATTATCAGGGATTTTTCATGTATTCTGTGGGAATTTGTGGAGATGTGGTGGGATTTTTGTGGATTTTGGCCATGTTTTGAGAAGATTTAGGGAATTTTGTGGGATTTTTCCCGGAATTTTGTTGGGTATTGAGGACATTTTGTGGGATGTTTCTGGAATTTGGTGGGGCTTTTCAAGAATTTTGTGGTATTTTGAAAAGATTTAGGGAATTTTGTGGTGTTTTTTCTTGAATTTTGTGGGAAACTGTGCTGATTTTATGGGGCGTTTCTGGAATTTGGTCGAGTTTTCCGAAGATTTAGGGATTTTTGTGAGATTTTTGTGGGATGTTCTGGGAATTGGTGGAGATTTTGTGGGACATTCCTGTGAATTGGTAGGGTTTTGAAATGATTTAGGGAGTTTTGTGGGACTTCTCTGGAATTTTGTGGGTTTTTTCTGGAATTGTGTGGGATTCTGAGGAGACTTGAAGAACTTTGAGGAATTTGTTTTAGATTTTGTGGGAATTTGTGGAGATTCTGTGGGATTTTACTGGAATTTGGTGGGCCTTTTCAAGGACTTTGTGTGGTTTTGAGGAGACTTGAAGAATTTTCAGGGATTTTTCTTAGATTTTGTGGAAACTTGTGGAGGTTTTGTGTGATTTTTGTGTGATTTTGTGGGATATTGAGGCGATTTAGGGATCTTGAGGGATTTTTCATGTATTTTGTGGGAATTTGTGGTGATTTGGTGGGATATTTTTCTAGAATTTGGTCGTGTTTTGAGAAGATTTAGGGAATTTTGTGAGATTTTTCCTGGAATTTTGTTGGATACTGGGGAGATTTTGTGGGATGTTTGTGGAACTTTGAGGGACTCTTCTGGAATTTGGTGAGATTCTGTAGAGAACTGACGAATTATCAGGGATTTGTCATGTATTCTGTGGGAATTTGTGGAGATGTGGTGGGATTTTTGTGGATTTTGGCCGTGTTTTGAGAAGATTTAGGGAATTTTGTGTGATTTTTCTGGGATTTTGTTGGGTATTGAGGACATTTTGTGGGATGTTTCTGGAATTTGGTGGGGCTTTTCAAGAATTTTGTGGTATTTTGAAAAGATTTAGGGAATTTTGTGGTGTTTTTTCTTGAATTTTGTGGGAAACTGTGCTGATTTTATGGGGCGTCTCTGGAATTTGGTCGAGTTTTCCGAAGATTTAGGGATTTTTGTGAGATTTTTGTGGGATGTTCTGGGAATTGGTGGAGATTTTGTGGGACATTCCTGTGAATTGGTAGGGTTTTGAAATGATTTAGGGAGTTTTGTGGGACTTCTCTGGAATTTTGTGGGTTTTTTCTGGAATTGTGTGGGATTCTGAGGAGACTTGAAGAATTTTGAGGAATTTGTTTTAGATTTTGTGGGAATTTGTGGAGATTCTGTGGGATTTTACTGGAATTTGGTGGGCCTTTTCAAGGACTTTGTGTGGTTTTGAGGAGACTTGAAGAATTTTCAGGGATTTTTCTTAGATTTTGTGGAAACTTGTGGAGGTTTTGTGTGATTTTTGTGTGATTTTGTGGGATATTGAGGCGATTTAGGGATCTTGAGGGATTTTTCATGTATTTTGTGGGAATTTGTGGTGATTTGGTGGGATATTTTTCTAGAATTTGGTCGTGTTTTGAGAAGATTTAGGGAATTTTGTGAGATTTTTCCTGGAATTTTGTTGGATACTGGGGAGATTTCGTGGGATGTTTGTGGAACTTTGAGGGACTCTTCTGGAATTTGGTGAGATTCTGTAGAGAACTGACGAATTATCAGGGATTTTTCATGTATTCTGTGGGAATTTGTGGAGATGTGGTGGGATTTTTGTGGATTTTGGCCATGTTTTGAGAAGATTTAGGGAATTTTGTGGGATTTTTCCTGGAATTTTGTTGGGTATTGAGGACATTTTGTGGGATGTTTCGGGAATTTGGTGGGGCTTTTCAAGAATTTTGTGGTATTTTGAAAAGATTTAGGGAATTTTGTGGTGTTTTTTCTTGAATTTTGTGGGAAACTGTGCTGATTTTATGGGGCGTTTCTGGAATTTGGTCGAGTTTTCAGAAGATTTAGGGATTTTTGTGAGATTTTTGTGGGATGTTCTGGGAATTGGTGGAGATTTTGTGGGACATTCCTGTGAATTGGTAGGGTTTTGAAATGATTTAGGGAGTTTTGTGGGACTTCTCTGGAATTTTGTGGGTTTTTTCTGGAATTGTGTGGGATTCTGAGGAGACTTGAAGAATTTTGAGGAATTTGTTTTAGATTTTGTGGGAATTTGTGGAGATTCTGTGGGATTTTACTGGAATTTGGTGGGCCTTTTCAAGGACTTTGTGTGGTTTTGAGGAGACTTGAAGAATTTTCAGGGATTTTTCTTAGATTTTGTGGAAACTTGTGGAGGTTTTGTGTGATTTTTGTGGGATTTTGTGGGATATTGAGGCGATTTAGGGATCTTGAGGGATTTTTCATGTATTTTGTGGGAATTTGTGGTGATTTGGTGGGATATTTTTCTAGAATTTGGTCGTGTTTTGAGAAGATTTAGGGAATTTTGTGAGATTTTTCCTGGAATTTTGTTGGATACTGGGGAGATTTTGTGGGATGTTTGTGGAACTTTGAGGGACTCTTCTGAAATTTGGTGAGATTCTGTAGAGAACTGACGAATTATCAGGGATTTTTCATGTTTTCTGTGGGAATTTGTGGAGATTTGGTGGGATTTTTCTGGAATTTGGTACAGTTTTGAGAAGATTTAGGGAATTTTGTGTGATTTTTCTGGGATTTTGTTGGGTATTGAGGACATTTTGTGGGATGTTTCTGGAATTTGGTGGGGCTTTTCAAGAATTTTGTGGTATTTTGAAAAGATTTAGGGAATTTTGTGGAGTTTTTTCTTGAATTTTGTGGGAAACTGTGCTGATTTTATGGGGCGTTTCTGGAATTTGGTCGAGTTTTCCGAAGATTTAGGGATTTTTGTGAGATTTTTGTGGGATGTTCTGGGAATTGGTGGAGATTTTGTGGGACATTCCTGTGAATTGGTAGGGTTTTGAAATGATTTAGGGAGTTTTGTGGGACTTCTCTGGAATTTTGTGGGTTTTTTCTGGAATTGTGTGGGATTCTGAGGAGACTTGAAGAATTTTGAGGAATTTGTTTTAGATTTTGTGGGAATTTGTGGAGATTCTGTGGGATTTTACTGGAATTTGGTGGGCCTTTTCAAGGACTTTGTGTGGTTTTGAGGAGACTTGAAGAATTTTCAGGGATTTTTCTTAGATTTTGTGGAAACTTGTGGAGGTTTTGTGTGATTTTTGTGTGATTTTGTGGGATATTGAGGCGATTTAGGGATCTTGAGGGATTTTTCATGTATTTTGTGGGAATTTGTGGTGATTTGGTGGGATATTTTTCTAGAATTTGGTCGTGTTTTGAGAAGATTTAGGGAATTTTGTGGGATTTTTCCTGGAATTTTGTTGGATACTGGGGAGATTTTGTGGGATGTTTGTGGAACTTTGAGGGACTCTTCTGGAATTTGGTGAGATTCTGTAGAGAACTGACGAATTATCAGGGATTTGTCATGTATTCTGTGGGAATTTGTGGAGATGTGGTGGGATTTTTGTGGATTTTGGCCGTGTTTTGAGAAGATTTAGGGAATTTTGTGTGATTTTTCTGGGATTTTGTTGGGTATTGAGGACATTTTGTGGGATGTTTCTGGAATTTGGTGGGGCTTTTCAAGAATTTTGTGGTATTTTGAAAAGATTTAGGGAATTTTGTGGTGTTTTTTCTTGAATTTTGTGGGAAACTGTGCTGATTTTATGGGGCGTTTCTGGAATTTGGTCGAGTTTTCAGAAGATTTAGGGATTTTTGTGAGATTTTTGTGGGATGTTCTGGGAATTGGTGGAGATTTTGTGGGACATTCCTGTGAATTGGTACGGTTTTGAAATGATTTAGGGAGTTTTGTGGGACTTCTCTGGAATTTTGTGTGTTTTTTCTGGAATTGTGTGGGATTCTGAGGAGACTTGAAGAATTTTGAGGAATTTGTTTTAGATTTTGTGGGAATTTGTGGAGATTCTGTGGGATTTTACTGGAATTTGGTGGGCCTTTTCAAGGACTTTGTGTGGTTTTGAGGAGACTTGAAGAATTTTGAGGAATTTTTCTTAGATTTTGTGGAAACTTGTGGAGGTTTTGTGTGATTTTTGTGTGATTTTGTGGGATATTGAGGCGATTTAGGGATCTTGAGGGATTTTTCATGTATTTTGTGGGAATTTGTGGTGATTTGGTGGGATATTTTTCTAGAATTTGGTCGTGTTTTGAGAAGATTTAGGGAATTTTGTGAGATTTTTCCTGGAATTTTGTTGGATACTGGGGAGATTTTGTGGGATGTTTGTGGAACTTTGAGGGACTCTTCTGGAATTTGGTGAGATTCTGTAGAGAACTGACGAATTATCAGGGATTTTTCATGTATTCTGTGGGAATTTGTGGAGATTTGGTGGGATTTTTGTGGATTTTGGCCGTGTTTTGAGAAGATTTAGGGAATTTTGTGGGATTTTTCCTGGAATTTTGTTGGATACTGGGGAGATTTTGTGGGATGTTTGTGGAATTTTGAGGGACTTTTCTGGAATTTGGTGAGATTCTGTAGAGAACTGACGAATTATCAGGGATTTTTCATGTATTCTGTGGGAATTTGTGGAGATGTGGTGGGATTTTTGTGGATTTTGGCCGTGTTTTGAGAAGATTTAGGGAATTTTGTGTGATTTTTCTGGGATTTTGTTGGGTATTGAGGACATTTTGTGGGATGTTTCTGGAATTTGGTGGGGCTTTTCAAGAATTTTGTGGTATTTTGAAAAGATTTAGGGAATTTTGTGGTGTTTTTTCTTGAATTTTGTGGGAAACTGTGCTGATTTTATGGGGCGTTTCTGGAATTTGGTCGAGTTTTCCGAAGATTTAGGGATTTTTGTGAGATTTTTGTGGGATGTTCTGGGAATTGGTGGAGATTTTGTGGGACATTCCTGTGAATTGGTAGGGTTTTGAAATGATTTAGGGAGTTTTGTGGGACTTCTCTGGAATTTTGTGTGTTTTTTCTGGAATTGTGTGGGATTCTGAGGAGACTTGAAGAATTTTGAGGAATTTGTTTTAGATTTTGTGGGAATTTGTGGAGATTCTGTGGGATTTTACTGGAATTTGGTGGGCCTTTTCAAGGACTTTGTGTGGTTTTGAGGAGACTTGAAGAATTTTCAGGGATTTTTCTTAGATTTTGTGGAAACTTGGGGAGGTTTTGTGGGATTTTTGTGGGATTTTGTGGGATATTGAGGCGATTTAGGGATCTTGAGGGATTTTTCATGTATTTTGTGGGAATTTGTGGTGATTTGGTGGGATATTTTTCTAGAATTTGGTCGTGTTTTGAGAAGATTTAGGGAATTTTGTGAGATTTTTCCTGGAATTTTGTTGGATACTGGGGAGATTTTGTGGGATGTTTGTGGAACTTTGAGGGACTCTTCTGGAATTTGGTGAGATTTTGTAGAGAACTGACGAATTATCAGGGATTTTTCATGTATTCTGTGGGAATTTGTGGAGATGTGGTGGGATTTTTGTGGATTTTGGCCGTGTTTTGAGAAGATTTAGGGAATTTTGTGTGATTTTTCTGGGATTTTGTTGGGTATTGAGGACATTTTGTGGGATGTTTCTGGAATTTGGTGGGGCTTTTCAAGAATTTTGTGGTATTTTGAAAAGATTTAGGGAATTTTGTGGTGTTTTTTCTTGAATTTTGTGGGAAACTGTGCTGATTTTATGGGGCATTTCTGGAATTTGGTCGAGTTTTCCGAAGATTTAGGGATTTTTGTGAGATTTTTGTGGGATGTTCTGAGAATTGGTGGAGATTTTGTGGGACATTCCTGTGAATTGGTAGGGTTTTGAAATGATTTAGGGAGTTTTGTGGGACTTCTCTGGAATTTTGTGGGTTTTTTCTGGAATTTTGTGGGATTCTGAGGAGACTTGAAGAATTTTGAGGAATTTGTTTTAGATTTTGTGGGAATTTGTGGAGCTTTTGTGGGATTTTACTGGAATTTGGTGGGCCTTTTCAAGGACTTTGTGTGGTTTTGAGGAGACTTGAAGACTTTTCAGGGATTTTTCTTAGATTTTGTGGAAACTTGTGGAGGTTTTGTGTGATTTTTGTGTGATTTTGTGGGATATTGAGGCGATTTAGGGATCTTGAGGGATTTTTCATGTATTTTGTGGGAATTTGTGGTGATTTGGTGGGATATTTTTCTAGAATTTGGTCGTGTTTTGAGAAGATTTAGGGAATTTTGTGAGATTTTTCCTGGAATTTTGTTGGATACTGGGGAGATTTTGTGGGATGTTTGTGGAACTTTGAGGGACTCTTCTGGAATTTGGTGAGATTTTGTAGAGAACTGACGAATTATCAGGGATTTTTCATGTATTCTGTGGGAATTTGTGGAGATGTGGTGGGATTTTTGTGGATTTTGGCCATGTTTTGAGAAGATTTAGGGAATTTTGTGGGATTTTTCCTGGAATTTTGTTGGGTATTGAGGACATTTTGTGGGATGTTTCTGGAATTTGGTGGGGCTTTTCAAGAATTTTGTGGTATTTTGAAAAGATTTAGGGAATTTTGTGGTGTTTTTTCTTGAATTTTGTGGGAAACTGTGCTGATTTTATGGGGCGTTTCTGGAATTTGGTTGAGTTTTCCGAAGATTTAGGGATTTTTGTGAGATTTTTGTG
This sequence comes from Cyanistes caeruleus, assembly GCF_971803275.1. Classification (NCBI taxonomy): domain Eukaryota; kingdom Metazoa; phylum Chordata; class Aves; order Passeriformes; family Paridae; genus Cyanistes; species Cyanistes caeruleus. Next base: position 62,919,642 of record NC_141705.1, read on the forward strand.
GGATGTTCTGGGAATTGGTGGAGATTTTGTGGGACATTCCTGTGAATTGGTAGGGTTTTGAAATGATTTAGGGAGTTTTGTGGGACTTCTCTGGAATTTTGTGGGTTTTTTCTGGAATTGTGTGGGATTCTGAGGAGACTTGAAGAATTTTGAGGAATTTGTTTTAGATTTTGTGGGAATTTGTGGAGATTCTGTGGGATTTTACTGGAATTTGGTGGGCCTTTTCAAGGACTTTGTGTGGTTTTGAGGAGACTTGAAGAATTTTCAGGGATTTTTCTTAGATTTTGTGGAAACTTGTGGAGGTTTTGTGCGATTTTTGTGGGATTTTGTGGGATATTGAGGCGATTTAGGGATCTTGAGGGATTTTTCATGTATTTTGTGGGAATTTGTGGTGATTTGGTGGGATATTTTTCTAGAATTTGGTCGTGTTTTGAGAAGATTTAGGGAATTTTGTGAGATTTTTCCTGGAATTTTGTTGGATACTGGGGAGATTTTGTGGGATGTTTGTGGAACTTTGAGGGACTCTTCTGGAATTTGGTGAGATTCTGTAGAGAACTGACGAATTATCAGGGATTTTTCATGTATTCTGTGGGAATTTGTGGAGATGTGGTGGGATTTTTGTGGATTTTGGCCGTGTTTTGAGAAGATTTAGGGAATTTTGTGGGATTTTTCCTGGAATTTTGTTGGGTATTGAGGAAATTTTGTGGGATGTTTCTGGAATTTGGTGGGGCTTTTCAAGAATTTTGTGGTATTTTGAAAAGATTTAGGGAATTTTGTGGTGTTTTTTCTTGAATTTTGTGGGAAACTGTGCTGATTTTATGGGGCGTTTCTGGAATTTGGTCGAGTTTTCCGAAGATTTAGGGATTTTTGTGAGATTTTTGTGGGATGTTCTGGGAATTGGTGGAGATTTTGTGGGACATTCCTGTGAATTGGTAGGGTTTTGAAATGATTTAGGGAGTTTTGTGGGACTTCTCTGGAATTTTGTGTGTTTTTTCTGGAATTGTGTGGGATTCTGAGGAGACTTGAAGAATTTTGAGGAATTTGTTTTAGATTTTGTGGGAATTTGTGGAGATTCTGTGGGATTTTACTGGAATTTGGTGGGCCTTTTCAAGGACTTTGTGTGGTTTTGAGGAGACTTGAAGAATTTTCAGGGATTTTTCTTAGATTTTGTGGAAACTTGTGGAGGTTTTGTGCGATTTTTGTGTGATTTTGTGGGATATTGAGGCGATTTAGGGATCTTGAGGGATTTTTCATGTATTTTGTGGGAATTTGTGGTGATTTGGTGGGATATTTTTCTAGAATTTGGTCGTGTTTTGAGAAGATTTAGGGAATTTTGTGAGATTTTTCCTGGAATTTTGTTGGATACTGGGGAGATTTTGTGGGATGTTTGTGGAACTTTGAGGGACTCTTCTGGAATTTGGTGAGATTCTGTAGAGAACTGACGAATTATCAGGGATTTTTCATGTATTCTGTGGGAATTTGTGGAGATTTGGTGGGATTTTTGTGGATTTTGGCCGTGTTTTGAGAAGATTTAGGGAATTTTGTGGGATTTTTCCTGGAAGTTTGTTGGATACTGGGGAGATTTTGTGGGATGTTTGTGGAACTTTGAGGGACTCTTCTGGAATTTGGTGAGATTCTGTAGAGAACTGACGAATTATCAGGGATTTTTCATGTATTCTGTGGGAATTTGTGGAGATTCTGTGGGATTTTTGTGGATTTTGGCCGTGTTTTGAGAAGATTTAGGGAATTTTGTGTGATTTTTCTGGGATTTTGTTGGGTATTGAGGACATTTTGTGGGATGTTTCTGGAATTTGGTGGGGCTTTTCAAGAATTTTGTGGTATTTTGAAAAGATTTAGGGAATTTTGTGGGTTTTTTTTCTTGAATTTTGTGGGAAACTGTGCTGATTTTATGGGGCGTTTCTGGAATTTGGTCGAGTTTTCCGAAGATTTAGGGATTTTTGTGAGATTTTTGTGGGATGTTCTGGGAATTGGTGGAGATTTTGTGGGACATTCCTGTGAATTGGTAGGGTTTTGAAATGATTTAGGGAGTTTTGTGGGACTTCTCTGGAATTTTGTGTGTTTTTTCTGGAATTGTGTGGGATTCTGAGGAGACTTGAAGAATTTTGAGGAATTTGTTTTAGATTTTGTGGGAATTTGTGGAGATTCTGTGGGATTTTTGTGGAATTTGGTGGGCCTTTTCAAGGACTTTGTGTGGTTTTGAGGAGACTTGAAGAATTTTCAGGGATTTTTCTTAGATTTTGTGGAAACTTGTGGAGGTTTTGTGCGATTTTTGTGGGATTTTGTGGGATATTGAGGCGATTTAGGGATCTTGAGGGATTTTTCATGTATTTTGTGGGAATTTGTGGTGATTTGGTGGGATATTTTTCTAGAATTTGGTCGTGTTTTGAGAAGATTTAGGGAATTTTGTGAGATTTTTCCTGGAATTTTGTTGGATACTGGGGAGATTTTGTGGGATGTTTGTGGAACTTTGAGGGACTCTTCTGAAATTTGGTGAGATTCTGTAGAGAACTGACGAATTATCAGGGATTTTTCATGTTTTCTGTGGGAATTTGTGGAGATTTGGTGGGATTTTTGTGGATTTTGGCCGTGTTTTGAGAAGATTTAGGGAATTTTGTGTGATTTTTCTGGGATTTTGTTGGGTATTGAGGACATTTTGTGGGATGTTTCTGGAATTTGGTGGGGCTTTTCAAGAATTTTGTGGTATTTTGAAAAGATTTAGGGAATTTTGTGGAGTTTTTTCTTGAATTTTGTGGGAAACTGCGCTGATTTTATGGGGCGTTTCTGGAATTTGGTCGAGTTTTCCGAAGATTTAGGGATTTTTGTGAGATTTTTGTGGGATGTTCTGGGAATTGGTGGAGATTTTGTGGGACATTCCTGTGAATTGGTAGGGTTTTGAAATGATTTAGGGAGTTTTGTGGGACTTCTCTGGAATTTTGTGGGTTTTTTCTGGAATTGTGTGGGATTCTGAGGAGACTTGAAGAATTTTGAGGAATTTGTTTTAGATTTTGTGGGAATTTGTGGAGATTCTGTGGGATTTTACTGGAATTTGGTGGGCCTTTTCAAGGACTTTGTGTGGTTTTGAGGAGACTTGAAGAATTTTGAGGAATTTTTCTTAGATTTTGTGGAAACTTGTGGAGGTTTTGTGTGATTTTTGTGTGATTTTGTGGGATATTGAGGCGATTTAGGGATCTTGAGGGATTTTTCATGTATTTTGTGGGAATTTGTGGTGATTTGGTGGGATATTTTTCTAGAATTTGGTCGTGTTTTGAGAAGATTTAGGGAATTTTGTGAGATTTTTCCTGGAATTTTGTTGGATACTGGGGAGATTTTGTGGGATGTTTGTGGAACTTTGAGGGACTCTTCTGGAATTTGGTGAGATTCTGTAGAGAACTGACGAATTATCAGGGATTTTTCATGTATTCTGTGGGAATTTGTGGAGATTTGGTGGGATTTTTGTGGATTTTGGCCGTGTTTTGAGAAGATTTAGGGAATTTTGTGGGATTTTTCCTGGAATTTTGTTGGATACTGGGGAGATTTTGTGGGATGTTTGTGGAATTTTGAGGGACTTTTCTGGAATTTGGTGAGATTCTGTAGAGAACTGACGAATTATCAGGGATTTTTCATGTATTCTGTGGGAATTTGTGGAGATGTGGTGGGATTTTTGTGGATTTTGGCCGTGTTTTGAGAAGATTTAGGGAATTTTGTGTGATTTTTCTGGGATTTTGTTGGGTATTGAGGACATTTTGTGGGATGTTTCTGGAATTTGGTGGGGCTTTTCAAGAATTTTGTGGTATTTTGAAAAGATTTAGGGAATTTTGTGGTGTTTTTTCTTGAATTTTGTGGGAAACTGTGCTGATTTTATGGGGCGTTTCTGGAATTTGGTCGAGTTTTCCGAAGATTTAGGGATTTTTGTGAGATTTTTGTGGGATGTTCTGGGAATTGGTGGAGATTTTGTGGGACATTCCTGTGAATTGGTAGGGTTTTGAAATGATTTAGGGAGTTTTGTGGGACTTCTCTGGAATTTTGTGTGTTTTTTCTGGAATTGTGTGGGATTCTGAGGAGACTTGAAGAATTTTGAGGAATTTGTTTTAGATTTTGTGGGAATTTGTGGAGATTCTGTGGGATTTTACTGGAATTTGGTGGGCCTTTTCAAGGACTTTGTGTGGTTTTGAGGAGACTTGAAGAATTTTCAGGGATTTTTCTTAGATTTTGTGGAAACTTGGGGAGGTTTTGTGGGATTTTTGTGGGATTTTGTGGGATATTGAGGCGATTTAGGGATCTTGAGGGATTTTTCATGTATTTTGTGGGAATTTGTGGTGATTTGGTGGGATATTTTTCTAGAATTTGGTCGTGTTTTGAGAAGATTTAGGGAATTTTGTGAGATTTTTCCTGGAATTTTGTTGGATACTGGGGAGATTTTGTGGGATGTTTGTGGAACTTTGAGGGACTCTTCTGGAATTTGGTGAGATTTTGTAGAGAACTGACGAATTATCAGGGATTTTTCATGTATTCTGTGGGAATTTGTGGAGATGTGGTGGGATTTTTGTGGATTTTGGCCGTGTTTTGAGAAGATTTAGGGAATTTTGTGTGATTTTTCTGGGATTTTGTTGGGTATTGAGGACATTTTGTGGGATGTTTCTGGAATTTGGTGGGGCTTTTCAAGAATTTTGTGGTATTTTGAAAAGATTTAGGGAATTTTGTGGTGTTTTTTCTTGAATTTTGTGGGAAACTGTGCTGATTTTATGGGGCATTTCTGGAATTTGGTCGAGTTTTCCGAAGATTTAGGGATTTTTGTGAGATTTTTGTGGGATGTTCTGAGAATTGGTGGAGATTTTGTGGGACATTCCTGTGAATTGGTAGGGTTTTGAAATGATTTAGGGAGTTTTGTGGGACTTCTCTGGAATTTTGTGGGTTTTTTCTGGAATTTTGTGGGATTCTGAGGAGACTTGAAGAATTTTGAGGAATTTGTTTTAGATTTTGTGGGAATTTGTGGAGCTTTTGTGGGATTTTACTGGAATTTGGTGGGCCTTTTCAAGGACTTTGTGTGGTTTTGAGGAGACTTGAAGACTTTTCAGGGATTTTTCTTAGATTTTGTGGAAACTTGTGGAGGTTTTGTGTGATTTTTGTGTGATTTTGTGGGATATTGAGGCGATTTAGGGATCTTGAGGGATTTTTCATGTATTTTGTGGGAATTTGTGGTGATTTGGTGGGATATTTTTCTAGAATTTGGTCGTGTTTTGAGAAGATTTAGGGAATTTTGTGAGATTTTTCCTGGAATTTTGTTGGATACTGGGGAGATTTTGTGGGATGTTTGTGGAACTTTGAGGGACTCTTCTGGAATTTGGTGAGATTTTGTAGAGAACTGACGAATTATCAGGGATTTTTCATGTATTCTGTGGGAATTTGTGGAGATGTGGTGGGATTTTTGTGGATTTTGGCCATGTTTTGAGAAGATTTAGGGAATTTTGTGGGATTTTTCCTGGAATTTTGTTGGGTATTGAGGACATTTTGTGGGATGTTTCTGGAATTTGGTGGGGCTTTTCAAGAATTTTGTGGTATTTTGAAAAGATTTAGGGAATTTTGTGGTGTTTTTTCTTGAATTTTGTGGGAAACTGTGCTGATTTTATGGGGCGTTTCTGGAATTTGGTTGAGTTTTCCGAAGATTTAGGGATTTTTGTGAGATTTTTGTGGGATGTTCTGGGAATTGGTGGAGATTTTGTGGGACATTCCTGTGAATTGGTAGGGTTTTGAAATGATTTAGGGAGTTTTGTGGGACTTCTCTGGAATTTTGTGGGTTTTTTCTGGAATTGTGTGGGATTCTGAGGAGACTTGAAGAATTTTGAGGAATTTGTTTTAGATTTTGTGGGAATTTGTGGAGATTCTGTGGGATTTTACTGGAATTTGGTGGGCCTTTTCAAGGACTTTGTGTGGTTTTGAGGAGACTTGAAGAATTTTCAGGGATTTTTCTTAGATTTTGTGGAAACTTGTGGAGGTTTTGTGCGATTTTTGTGGGATTTTGTGGGATATTGAGGCGATTTAGGGATCTTGAGGGATTTTTCATGTATTTTGTGGGAATTTGTGGTGATTTGGTGGGATATTTTTCTAGAATTTGGTCGTGTTTTGAGAAGATTTAGGGAATTTTGTGAGATTTTTCCTGGAATTTTGTTGGATACTGGGGAGATTTTGTGGGATGTTTGTGGAACTTTGAGGGACTCTTCTGGAATTTGGTGAGATTCTGTAGAGAACTGACGAATTATCAGGGATTTTTCATGTATTCTGTGGGAATTTGTGGAGATGTGGTGGGATTTTTGTGGATTTTGGCCGTGTTTTGAGAAGATTTAGGGAATTTTGTGGGATTTTTCCTGGAATTTTGTTGGGTATTGAGGAAATTTTGTGGGATGTTTCTGGAATTTGGTGGGGCTTTTCAAGAATTTTGTGGTATTTTGAAAAGATTTAGGGAATTTTGTGGTGTTTTTTCTTGAATTTTGTGGGAAACTGTGCTGATTTTATGGGGCGTTTCTGGAATTTGGTCGAGTTTTCCGAAGATTTAGGGATTTTTGTGAGATTTTTGTGGGATGTTCTGGGAATTGGTGGAGATTTTGTGGGACATTCCTGTGAATTGGTAGGGTTTTGAAATGATTTAGGGAGTTTTGTGGGACTTCTCTGGAATTTTGTGTGTTTTTTCTGGAATTGTGTGGGATTCTGAGGAGACTTGAAGAATTTTGAGGAATTTGTTTTAGATTTTGTGGGAATTTGTGGAGATTCTGTGGGATTTTACTGGAATTTGGTGGGCCTTTTCAAGGACTTTGTGTGGTTTTGAGGAGACTTGAAGAATTTTCAGGGATTTTTCTTAGATTTTGTGGAAACTTGTGGAGGTTTTGTGCGATTTTTGTGTGATTTTGTGGGATATTGAGGCGATTTAGGGATCTTGAGGGATTTTTCATGTATTTTGTGGGAATTTGTGGTGATTTGGTGGGATATTTTTCTAGAATTTGGTCGTGTTTTGAGAAGATTTAGGGAATTTTGTGAGATTTTTCCTGGAATTTTGTTGGATACTGGGGAGATTTTGTGGGATGTTTGTGGAACTTTGAGGGACTCTTCTGGAATTTGGTGAGATTCTGTAGAGAACTGACGAATTATCAGGGATTTTTCATGTATTCTGTGGGAATTTGTGGAGATTTGGTGGGATTTTTGTGGATTTTGGCCGTGTTTTGAGAAGATTTAGGGAATTTTGTGGGATTTTTCCTGGAAGTTTGTTGGATACTGGGGAGATTTTGTGGGATGTTTGTGGAACTTTGAGGGACTCTTCTGGAATTTGGTGAGATTCTGTAGAGAACTGACGAATTATCAGGGATTTTTCATGTATTCTGTGGGAATTTGTGGAGATTCTGTGGGATTTTTGTGGATTTTGGCCGTGTTTTGAGAAGATTTAGGGAATTTTGTGTGATTTTTCTGGGATTTTGTTGGGTATTGAGGACATTTTGTGGGATGTTTCTGGAATTTGGTGGGGCTTTTCAAGAATTTTGTGGTATTTTGAAAAGATTTAGGGAATTTTGTGGGTTTTTTTTCTTGAATTTTGTGGGAAACTGTGCTGATTTTATGGGGCGTTTCTGGAATTTGGTCGAGTTTTCCGAAGATTTAGGGATTTTTGTGAGATTTTTGTGGGATGTTCTGGGAATTGGTGGAGATTTTGTGGGACATTCCTGTGAATTGGTAGGGTTTTGAAATGATTTAGGGAGTTTTGTGGGACTTCTCTGGAATTTTGTGTGTTTTTTCTGGAATTGTGTGGGATTCTGAGGAGACTTGAAGAATTTTGAGGAATTTGTTTTAGATTTTGTGGGAATTTGTGGAGATTCTGTGGGATTTTTGTGGAATTTGGTGGGCCTTTTCAAGGACTTTGTGTGGTTTTGAGGAGACTTGAAGAATTTTCAGGGATTTTTCTTAGATTTTGTGGAAACTTGTGGAGGTTTTGTGCGATTTTTGTGGGATTTTGTGGGATATTGAGGCGATTTAGGGATCTTGAGGGATTTTTCATGTATTTTGTGGGAATTTGTGGTGATTTGGTGGGATATTTTTCTAGAATTTGGTCGTGTTTTGAGAAGATTTAGGGAATTTTGTGAGATTTTTCCTGGAATTTTGTTGGATACTGGGGAGATTTTGTGGGATGTTTGTGGAACTTTGAGGGACTCTTCTGAAATTTGGTGAGATTCTGTAGAGAACTGACGAATTATCAGGGATTTTTCATGTTTTCTGTGGGAATTTGTGGAGATTTGGTGGGATTTTTGTGGATTTTGGCCGTGTTTTGAGAAGATTTAGGGAATTTTGTGTGATTTTTCTGGGATTTTGTTGGGTATTGAGGACATTTTGTGGGATGTTTCTGGAATTTGGTGGGGCTTTTCAAGAATTTTGTGGTATTTTGAAAAGATTTAGGGAATTTTGTGGAGTTTTTTCTTGAATTTTGTGGGAAACTGCGCTGATTTTATGGGGCGTTTCTGGAATTTGGTCGAGTTTTCCGAAGATTTAGGGATTTTTGTGAGATTTTTGTGGGATGTTCTGGGAATTGGTGGAGATTTTGTGGGACATTCCTGTGAATTGGTAGGGTTTTGAAATGATTTAGGGAGTTTTGTGGGACTTCTCTGGAATTTTGTGGGTTTTTTCTGGAATTGTGTGGGATTCTGAGGAGACTTGAAGAATTTTGAGGAATTTGTTTTAGATTTTGTGGGAATTTGTGGAGATTCTGTGGGATTTTACTGGAATTTGGTGGGCCTTTTCAAGGACTTTGTGTGGTTTTGAGGAGACTTGAAGAATTTTCAGGGATTTTTCTTAGATTTTGTGGAAACTTGTGGAGGTTTTGTGTGATTTTTGTGTGATTTTGTGGGATATTGAGGCGATTTAGGGATCTTGAGGGATTTTTCATGTATTTTGTGGGAATTTGTGGTGATTTGGTGGGATATTTTTCTAGAATTTGGTCGTGTTTTGAGAAGATTTAGGGAATTTTGTGAGATTTTTCCTGGAATTTTGTTGGATACTGGGGAGATTTTGTGGGATGTTTGTGGAACTTTGAGGGACTCTTCTGGAATTTGGTGAGATTCTGTAGAGAACTGACGAATTATCAGGGATTTGTCATGTATTCTGTGGGAATTTGTGGAGATTTGGTGGGATTTTTGTGGATTTTGGCCGTGTTTTGAGAAGATTTAGGGAATTTTGTGTGATTTTTCTGGGATTTTGTTGGGTATTGAGGACATTTTGTGGGATGTTTCTGGAATTTGGTGGGGCTTTTCAAGAATTTTGTGGTATTTTGAAAAGATTTAGGGAATTTTGTGGTGTTTTTTCTTGAATTTTGTGGGAAACTGTGCTGATTTTATGGGGCGTTTCTGGAATTTGGTCGAGTTTTCAGAAGATTTAGGGATTTTTGTGAGATTTTTGTGGGATGTTCTGGGAATTGGCGGAGATTTTGTGGGACATTCCTGTGAATTGGTAGGGTTTTGAAATGATTTAGGGAGTTTTGTGGGACTTCTCTGGAATTTTGTGGGTTTTTTCTGGAATTGTGTGGGATTCTGAGGAGACTTGAAGAATTTTGAGGAATTTGTTTTAGATTTTGTGGGAATTTGTGGAGATTCTGTGGGATTTTACTGGAATTTGGTGGGCCTTTTCAAGGACTTTGTGTGGTTTTGAGGAGACTTGAAGAATTTTGAGGAATTTTTCTTAGATTTTGTGGAAACTTGTGGAGGTTTTGTGTGATTTTTGTGTGATTTTGTGGGATATTGAGGCGATTTAGGGATCTTGAGGGATTTTTCATGTATTTTGTGGGAATTTGTGGTGATTTGGTGGGATATTTTTCTAGAATTTGGTCGTGTTTTGAGAAGATTTAGGGAATTTTGTGAGATTTTTCCTGGAATTTTGTTGGATACTGGGGAGATTTTGTGGGATGTTTGTGGAACTTTGAGGGACTCTTCTGGAATTTGGTGAGATTCTGTAGAGAACTGACGAATTATCAGGGATTTTTCATGTATTCTGTGGGAATTTGTGGAGATTTGGTGGGATTTTTGTGGATTTTGGCCGTGTTTTGAGAAGATTTAGGGAATTTTGTGGGATTTTTCCTGGAATTTTGTTGGATACTGGGGAGATTTTGTGGGATGTTTGTGGAATTTTGAGGGACTTTTCTGGAATTTGGTGAGATTCTGTAGAGAACTGACGAATTATCAGGGATTTTTCATGTATTCTGTGGGAATTTGTGGAGATGTGGTGGGATTTTTGTGGATTTTGGCCGTGTTTTGAGAAGATTTAGGGAATTTTGTGTGATTTTTCTGGGATTTTGTTGGGTATTGAGGACATTTTGTGGGATGTTTCTGGAATTTGGTGGGGCTTTTCAAGAATTTTGTGGTATTTTGAAAAGATTTAGGGAATTTTGTGGTGTTTTTTCTTGAATTTTGTGGGAAACTGTGCTGATTTTATGGGGCGTTTCTGGAATTTGGTCGAGTTTTCCGAAGATTTAGGGATTTTTGTGAGATTTTTGTGGGATGTTCTGGGAATTGGTGGAGATTTTGTGGGACATTCCTGTGAATTGGTAGGGTTTTGAAATGATTTAGGGAGTTTTGTGGGACTTCTCTGGAATTTTGTGGGTTTTTTCTGGAATTGTGTGGGATTCTGAGGAGACTTGAAGAATTTTGAGGAATTTGTTTTAGATTTTGTGGGAATTTGTGGAGATTCTGTGGGATTTTACTGGAATTTGGTGGGCCTTTTCAAGGACTTTGTGTGGTTTTGAGGAGACTTGAAGACTTTTCAGGGATTTTTCTTAGATTTTGTGGAAACTTGTGGAGGTTTTGTGTGATTTTTGTGTGATTTTGTGGGATATTGAGGCGATTTAGGGATCTTGAGGGATTTTTCATGTATTTTGTGGGAATTTGTGGTGATTTGGTGGGATATTTTTCTAGAATTTGGTCGTGTTTTGAGAAGATTTAGGGAATTTTGTGAGATTTTTCCTGGAATTTTGTTGGATACTGGGGAGATTTTGTGGGATGTTTGTGGAACTTTGAGGGACTCTTCTGGAATTTGGTGAGATTTTGTAGAGAACTGACGAATTATCAGGGATTTTTCATGTATTCTGTGGGAATTTGTGGAGATGTGGTGGGATTTTTGTGGATTTTGGCCGTGTTTTGAGAAGATTTAGGGAATTTTGTGTGATTTTTCTGGGATTTTGTTGGGTATTGAGGACATTTTGTGGGATGTTTCTGGAATTTGGTGGGGCTTTTCAAGAATTTTGTGGTATTTTGAAAAGATTTAGGGAATTTTGTGGTGTTTTTTCTTGAATTTTGTGGGAAACTGTGCTGATTTTATGGGGCGTTTCTGGAATTTGGTCGAGTTTTCCGAAGATTTAGGGATTTTTGTGAGATTTTTGTGGGATGTTCTGGGAATTGGTGGAGATTTTGTGGGACATTCCTGTGAATTGGTAGGGTTTTGAAATGATTTAGGGAGTTTTGTGGGACTTCTCTGGAATTTTGTGGGTTTTTTCTGGAATTGTGTGGGATTCTGAGGAGACTTGAAGAATTTTGAGGAATTTGTTTTAGATTTTGTGGGAATTTGTGGAGCTTTTGTGGGATTTTACTGGAATTTGGTGGGCCTTTTCAAGGACTTTGTGTGGTTTTGAGGAGACTTGAAGACTTTTCAGGGATTTTTCTTAGATTTTGTGGAAACTTGTGGAGGTTTTGTGTGATTTTTGTGTGATTTTGTGGGATATTGAGGCGATTTAGGGATCTTGAGGGATTTTTCATGTATTTTGTGGGAATTTGTGGTGATTTGGTGGGATATTTTTCTAGAATTTGGTCGTGTTTTGAGAAGATTTAGGGAATTTTGTGAGATTTTTCCTGGAATTTTGTTGGATACTGGGGAGATTTTGTGGGATGTTTGTGGAACTTTGAGGGACTCTTCTGGAATTTGGTGAGATTTTGTAGAGAACTGACGAATTATCAGGGATTTTTCATGTATTCTGTGGGAATTTGTGGAGATGTGGTGGGATTTTTGTGGATTTTGGCCATGTTTTGAGAAGATTTAGGGAATTTTGTGGGATTTTTCCTGGAATTTTGTTGGGTATTGAGGACATTTTGTGGGATGTTTCTGGAATTTGGTGGGGCTTTTCAAGAATTTTGTGGTATTTTGAAAAGATTTAGGGAATTTTGTGGTGTTTTTTCTTGAATTTTGTGGGAAACTGTGCTGATTTTATGGGGCGTTTCTGGAATTTGGTCGAGTTTTCAGAAGATTTAGGGATTTTTGTGAGATTTTTGTGGGATGTTCTGGGAATTGGTGGAGATTTTGTGGGACATTCCTGTGAATTGGTAGGGTTTTGAAATGATTTAGGGAGTTTTGTGGGACTTCTCTGGAATTTTGTGGGTTTTTTCTGGAATTGTGTGGGATTCTGAGGAGACTTGAAGAATTTTGAGGAATTTGTTTTAGATTTTGTGGGAATTTGTGGAGATTCTGTGGGATTTTACTGGAATTTGGTGGGCCTTTTCAAGGACTTTGTGTGGTTTTGAGGAGACTTGAAGAATTTTCAGGGATTTTTCTTAGATTTTGTGGAAACTTGTGGAGGTTTTGTGCGATTTTTGTGTGATTTTGTGGGATATTGAGGCGATTTAGGGATCTTGAGGGATTTTTCATGTATTTTGTGGGAATTTGTGGTGATTTGGTGGGATATTTTTCTAGAATTTGGTCGTGTTTTGAGAAGATTTAGGGAATTTTGTGAGATTTTTCCTGGAATTTTGTTGGATACTGGGGAGATTTTGTGGGATGTTTGTGGAACTTTGAGGGACTCTTCTGGAATTTGGTGAGATTCTGTAGAGAACTGACGAATTATCAGGGATTTTTCATGTATTCTGTGGGAATTTGTGGAGATGTGGTGGGATTTTTGTGGATTTTGGCCGTGTTTTGAGAAGATTTAGGGAATTTTGTGGGATTTTTCCTGGAATTTTGTTGGGTATTGAGGAAATTTTGTGGGATGTTTCTGGAATTTGGTGGGGCTTTTCAAGAATTTTGTGGTATTTTGAAAAGATTTAGGGAATTTTGTGGTGTTTTTTCTTGAATTTTGTGGGAAACTGTGCTGATTTTATGGGGCGTTTCTGGAATTTGGTCGAGTTTTCAGAAGATTTAGGGATTTTTGTGAGATTTTTGTGGGATGTTCTGGGAATTGGTGGAGATTTTGTGGGACATTCCTGTGAATTGGTAGGGTTTTGAAATGATTTAGGGAGTTTTGTGGGACTTCTCTGGAATTTTGTGGGTTTTTTCTGGAATTGTGTGGGATTCTGAGGAGACTTGAAGAATTTTGAGGAATTTGTTTTAGATTTTGTGGGAATTTGTGGAGCTTTTGTGGGATTTTACTGGAATTTGGTGGGCCTTTTCAAGGACTTTGTGTGGTTTTGAGGAGACTTGAAGACTTTTCAGGGATTTTTCTTAGATTTTGTGGAAACTTGTGGAGGTTTTGTGTGATTTTTGTGTGATTTTGTGGGATATTGAGGCGATTTAGGGATCTTGAGGGATTTTTCATGTATTTTGTGGGAATTTGTGGTGATTTGGTGGGATATTTTTCTAGAATTTGGTCGTGTTTTGAGAAGATTTAGGGAATTTTGTGAGATTTTTCCTGGAATTTTGTTGGATACTGGGGAGATTTTGTGGGATGTTTGTGGAACTTTGAGGGACTCTTCTGGAATTTGGTGAGATTTTGTAGAGAACTGACGAATTATCAGGGATTTTTAATGTATTCTGTGGGAATTTGTGGAGATGTGGTGGGATTTTTGTGGATTTTGGCCATGTTTTGAGAAGATTTAGGGAATTTTGTGGGATTTTTCCTGGAATTTTGTTGGGTATTGAGGACATTTTGTGGGATGTTTCTGGAATTTGGTGGGGCTTTTCAAGAATTTTGTGGTATTTTGAAAAGATTTAGGGAATTTTGTGGTGTTTTTTCTTGAATTTTGTGGGAAACTGTGCTGATTTTATGGGGCGTTTCTGGAATTTGGTCGAGTTTTCAGAAGATTTAGGGATTTTTGTGAGATTTTTGTGGGATGTTCTGGGAATTGGTGGAGATTTTGTGGGACATTCCTGTGAATTGGTAGGGTTTTGAAATGATTTAGGGAGTTTTGTGGGACTTCTCTGGAATTTTGTGGGTTTTTTCTGGAATTGTGTGGGATTCTGAGGAGACTTGAAGAATTTTGAGGAATTTGTTTTAGATTTTGTGGGAATTTGTGGAGATTCTGTGGGATTTTACTGGAATTTGGTGGGCCTTTTCAAGGACTTTGTGTGGTTTTGAGGAGACTTGAAGAATTTTCAGGGATTTTTCTTAGATTTTGTGGAAACTTGTGGAGGTTTTGTGCGATTTTTGTGTGATTTTGTGGGATATTGAGGCGATTTAGGGATCTTGAGGGATTTTTCATGTATTTTGTGGGAATTTGTGGTGATTTGGTGGGATATTTTTCTAGAATTTGGTCGTGTTTTGAGAAGATTTAGGGAATTTTGTGAGATTTTTCCTGGAATTTTGTTGGATACTGGGGAGATTTTGTGGGATGTTTGTGGAACTTTGAGGGACTCTTCTGGAATTTGGTGAGATTCTGTAGAGAACTGACGAATTATCAGGGATTTGTCATGTATTCTGTGGGAATTTGTGGAGATGTGGTGGGATTTTTGTGGATTTTGGCCGTGTTTTGAGAAGATTTAGGGAATTTTGTGGGATTTTTCCTGGAATTTTGTTGGGTATTGAGGAAATTTTGTGGGATGTTTCTGGAATTTGGTGGGGCTTTTCAAGAATTTTGTGGTATTTTGAAAAGATTTAGGGAATTTTGTGGTGTTTTTTCTTGAATTTTGTGGGAAACTGTGCTGATTTTATGGGGCGTTTCTGGAATTTGGTCGAGTTTTCAGAAGATTTAGGGATTTTTGTGAGATTTTTGTGGGATGTTCTGGGAATTGGTGGAGATTTTGTGGGACATTCCTGTGAATTGGTACGGTTTTGAAATGATTTAGGGAGTTTTGTGGGACTTCTCTGGAATTTTGTGGGTTTTTTCTGGAATTGTGTGGGATTCTGAGGAGACTTGAAGAATTTTGAGGAATTTGTTTTAGATTTTGTGGGAATTTGTGGAGATTCTGTGGGATTTTACTGGAATTTGGTGGGCCTTTTCAAGGACTTTGTGTGGTTTTGAGGAGACTTGAAGAATTTTCAGGGATTTTTCTTAGATTTTGTGGAAACTTGTGGAGGTTTTGTGCGATTTTTGTGGGATTTTGTGGGATATTGAGGCGATTTAGGGATCTTGAGGGATTTTTCATGTATTTTGTGGGAATTTGTGGTGATTTGGTGGGATATTTTTCTAGAATTTGGTCGTGTTTTGAGAAGATTTAGGGAATTTTGTGAGATTTTTCCTGGAATTTTGTTGGATACTGGGGAGATTTTGTGGGATGTTTGTGGAACTTTGAGGGACTCTTCTGGAATTTGGTGAGATTCTGTAGAGAACTGACGAATTATCAGGGATTTTTCATGTATTCTGTGGGAATTTGTGGAGATTTGGTGGGATTTTTGTGGATTTTGGCCGTGTTTTGAGAAGATTTAGGGAATTTTGTGGGATTTTTCCTGGAAGTTTGTTGGATACTGGGGAGATTTTGTGGGATGTTTGTGGAACTTTGAGGGACTCTTCTGGAATTTGGTGAGATTCTGTAGAGAACTGACGAATTATCAGGGATTTTTCATGTATTCTGTGGGAATTTGTGGAGATTCTGTGGGATTTTTGTGGATTTTGGCCGTGTTTTGAGAAGATTTAGGGAATTTTGTGTGATTTTTCTGGGATTTTGTTGGGTATTGAGGACATTTTGTGGGATGTTTCTGGAATTTGGTGGGGCTTTTCAAGAATTTTGTGGTATTTTGAAAAGATTTAGGGAATTTTGTGGGTTTTTTTTCTTGAATTTTGTGGGAAACTGTGCTGATTTTATGGGGCGTTTCTGGAATTTGGTCGAGTTTTCCGAAGATTTAGGGATTTTTGTGAGATTTTTGTGGGATGTTCTGGGAATTGGTGGAGATTTTGTGGGACATTCCTGTGAATTGGTAGGGTTTTGAAATGATTTAGGGAGTTTTGTGGGACTTCTCTGGAATTTTGTGTGTTTTTTCTGGAATTGTGTGGGATTCTGAGGAGACTTGAAGAATTTTGAGGAATTTGTTTTAGATTTTGTGGGAATTTGTGGAGATTCTGTGGGATTTTACTGGAATTTGGTGGGCCTTTTCAAGGACTTTGTGTGGTTTTGAGGAGACTTGAAGAATTTTCAGGGATTTTTCTTAGATTTTGTGGAAACTTGTGGAGGTTTTGTGCGATTTTTGTGGGATTTTGTGGGATATTGAGGCGATTTAGGGATCTTGAGGGATTTTTCATGTATTTTGTGGGAATTTGTGGTGATTTGGTGGGATATTTTTCTAGAATTTGGTCGTGTTTTGAGAAGATTTAGGGAATTTTGTGAGATTTTTCCTGGAATTTTGTTGGATACTGGGGAGATTTTGTGGGATGTTTGTGGAACTTTGAGGGACTCTTCTGAAATTTGGTGAGATTCTGTAGAGAACTGACGAATTATCAGGGATTTTTCATGTTTTCTGTGGGAATTTGTGGAGATTTGGTGGGATTTTTCTGGAATTTGGTACAGTTTTGAGAAGATTTAGGGAATTTTGTGTGATTTTTCTGGGATTTTGTTGGGTATTGAGGACATTTTGTGGGATGTTTCTGGAATTTGGTGGGGCTTTTCAAGAATTTTGTGGTATTTTGAAAAGATTTAGGGAATTTTGTGGAGTTTTTTCTTGAATTTTGTGGGAAACTGTGCTGATTTTATGGGGCGTTTCTGGAATTTGGTCGAGTTTTCCGAAGATTTAGGGATTTTTGTGAGATTTTTGTGGGATGTTCTGGGAATTGGTGGAGATTTTGTGGGACATTCCTGTGAATTGGTAGGGTTTTGAAATGATTTAGGGAGTTTTGTGGGACTTCTCTGGAATTTTGTGGGTTTTTTCTGGAATTGTGTGGGATTCTGAGGAGACTTGAAGAATTTTGAGGAATTTGTTTTAGATTTTGTGGGAATTTGTGGAGATTCTGTGGGATTTTACTGGAATTTGGTGGGCCTTTTCAAGGACTTTGTGTGGTTTTGAGGAGACTTGAAGAATTTTGAGGAATTTTTCTTAGATTTTGTGGAAACTTGTGGAGGTTTTGTGTGATTTTTGTGTGATTTTGTGGGATATTGAGGCGATTTAGGGATCTTGAGGGATTTTTCATGTATTTTGTGGGAATTTGTGGTGATTTGGTGGGATATTTTTCTAGAATTTGGTCGTGTTTTGAGAAGATTTAGGGAATTTTGTGGGATTTTTCCTGGAATTTTGTTGGATACTGGGGAGATTTTGTGGGATGTTTGTGGAACTTTGAGGGACTCTTCTGGAATTTGGTGAGATTCTGTAGAGAACTGACGAATTATCAGGGATTTGTCATGTATTCTGTGGGAATTTGTGGAGATGTGGTGGGATTTTTGTGGATTTTGGCCGTGTTTTGAGAAGATTTAGGGAATTTTGTGTGATTTTTCTGGGATTTTGTTGGGTATTGAGGACATTTTGTGGGATGTTTCTGGAATTTGGTGGGGCTTTTCAAGAATTTTGTGGTATTTTGAAAAGATTTAGGGAATTTTGTGGTGTTTTTTCTTGAATTTTGTGGGAAACTGTGCTGATTTTATGGGGCGTTTCTGGAATTTGGTCGAGTTTTCAGAAGATTTAGGGATTTTTGTGAGATTTTTGTGGGATGTTCTGGGAATTGGTGGAGATTTTGTGGGACATTCCTGTGAATTGGTAGGGTTTTGAAATGATTTAGGGAGTTTTGTGGGACTTCTCTGGAATTTTGTGGGTTTTTTCTGGAATTGTGTGGGATTCTGAGGAGACTTGAAGAATTTTGAGGAATTTGTTTTAGATTTTGTGGGAATTTGTGGAGATTCTGTGGGATTTTACTGGAATTTGGTGGGCCTTTTCAAGGACTTTGTGTGGTTTTGAGGAGACTTGAAGAATTTTGAGGAATTTTTCTTAGATTTTGTGGAAACTTGTGGAGGTTTTGTGTGATTTTTGTGTGATTTTGTGGGATATTGAGGCGATTTAGGGATCTTGAGGGATTTTTCATGTATTTTGTGGGAATTTGTGGTGATTTGGTGGGATATTTTTCTAGAATTTGGTCGTGTTTTGAGAAGATTTAGGGAATTTTGTGAGATTTTTCCTGGAATTTTGTTGGATACTGGGGAGATTTTGTGGGATGTTTGTGGAACTTTGAGGGACTCTTCTGGAATTTGGTGAGATTCTGTAGAGAACTGACGAATTATCAGGGATTTTTCATGTATTCTGTGGGAATTTGTGGAGATTTGGTGGGATTTTTGTGGATTTTGGCCGTGTTTTGAGAAGATTTAGGGAATTTTGTGGGATTTTTCCTGGAATTTTGTTGGATACTGGGGAGATTTTGTGGGATGTTTGTGGAATTTTGAGGGACTTTTCTGGAATTTGGTGAGATTCTGTAGAGAACTGACGAATTATCAGGGATTTTTAATGTATTCTGTGGGAATTTGTGGAGATGTGGTGGGATTTTTGTGGATTTTGGCCGTGTTTTGAGAAGATTTAGGGAATTTTGTGTGATTTTTCTGGGATTTTGTTGGGTATTGAGGACATTTTGTGGGATGTTTCTGGAATTTGGTGGGGCTTTTCAAGAATTTTGTGGTATTTTGAAAAGATTTAGGGAATTTTGTGGTGTTTTTTCTTGAATTTTGTGGGAAACTGTGCTGATTTTATGGGGCGTTTCTGGAATTTGGTCGAGTTTTCCGAAGATTTAGGGATTTTTGTGAGATTTTTGTGGGATGTTCTGGGAATTGGTGGAGATTTTGTGGGACATTCCTGTGAATTGGTAGGGTTTTGAAATGATTTAGGGAGTTTTGTGGGACTTCTCTGGAATTTTGTGTGTTTTTTCTGGAATTGTGTGGGATTCTGAGGAGACTTGAAGAATTTTGAGGAATTTGTTTTAGATTTTGTGGGAATTTGTGGAGATTCTGTGGGATTTTACTGGAATTTGGTGGGCCTTTTCAAGGACTTTGTGTGGTTTTGAGGAGACTTGAAGAATTTTCAGGGATTTTTCTTAGATTTTGTGGAAACTTGGGGAGGTTTTGTGCGATTTTTGTGGGATTTTGTGGGATATTGAGGCGATTTAGGGATCTTGAGGGATTTTTCATGTATTTTGTGGGAATTTGTGGTGATTTGGTGGGATATTTTTCTAGAATTTGGTCGTGTTTTGAGAAGATTTAGGGAATTTTGTGAGATTTTTCCTGGAATTTTGTTGGATACTGGGGAGATTTTGTGGGATGTTTGTGGAACTTTGAGGGACTCTTCTGGAATTTGGTGAGATTTTGTAGAGAACTGACGAATTATCAGGGATTTTTCATGTATTCTGTGGGAATTTGTGGAGATGTGGTGGGATTTTTGTGGATTTTGGCCGTGTTTTGAGAAGATTTAGGGAATTTTGTGTGATTTTTCTGGGATTTTGTTGGGTATTGAGGACATTTTGTGGGATGTTTCTGGAATTTGGTGGGGCTTTTCAAGAATTTTGTGGTATTTTGAAAAGATTTAGGGAATTTTGTGGTGTTTTTTCTTGAATTTTGTGGGAAACTGTGCTGATTTTATGGGGCGTTTCTGGAATTTGGTCGAGTTTTCCGAAGATTTAGGGATTTTTGTGAGATTTTTGTGGGATGTTCTGGGAATTGGTGGAGATTTTGTGGGACATTCCTGTGAATTGGTAGGGTTTTGAAATGATTTAGGGAGTTTTGTGGGACTTCTCTGGAATTTTGTGGGTTTTTTCTGGAATTGTGTGGGATTCTGAGGAGACTTGAAGAATTTTGAGGAATTTGTTTTAGATTTTGTGGGAATTTGTGGAGCTTTTGTGGGATTTTACTGGAATTTGGTGGGCCTTTTCAAGGACTTTGTGTGGTTTTGAGGAGACTTGAAGACTTTTCAGGGATTTTTCTTAGATTTTGTGGAAACTTGTGGAGGTTTTGTGTGATTTTTGTGTGATTTTGTGGGATATTGAGGCGATTTAGGGATCTTGAGGGATTTTTCATGTATTTTGTGGGAATTTGTGGTGATTTGGTGGGATATTTTTCTAGAATTTGGTCGTGTTTTGAGAAGATTTAGGGAATTTTGTGAGATTTTTCCTGGAATTTTGTTGGATACTGGGGAGATTTTGTGGGATGTTTGTGGAACTTTGAGGGACTCTTCTGGAATTTGGTGAGATTTTGTAGAGAACTGACGAATTATCAGGGATTTTTCATGTATTCTGTGGGAATTTGTGGAGATGTGGTGGGATTTTTGTGGATTTTGGCCATGTTTTGAGAAGATTTAGGGAATTTTGTGGGATTTTTCCTGGAATTTTGTTGGGTATTGAGGACATTTTGTGGGATGTTTCTGGAATTTGGTGGGGCTTTTCAAGAATTTTGTGGTATTTTGAAAAGATTTAGGGAATTTTGTGGTGTTTTTTCTTGAATTTTGTGGGAAACTGTGCTGATTTTATGGGGCGTTTCTGGAATTTGGTTGAGTTTTCCGAAGATTTAGGGATTTTTGTGAGATTTTTGTGGGATGTTCTGGGAATTGGTGGAGATTTTGTGGGACATTCCTGTGAATTGGTAGGGTTTTGAAATGATTTAGGGAGTTTTGTGGGACTTCTCTGGAATTTGGTGGGGTTTTTCTGGAATTGTGTGGGATTCTGAGGAGACTTGAAGAATTTTGAGGAATTTTTCTTAGATTTTGTGGGAATTTGTGGAGATTCTGTGGGATTTTACTGGAATTTGGTGGGCCTTTTCAAGGACTTTGTGTGGTTTTGAGGAGACTTGAAGAATTTTGAGGAATTTTTCTTAGATTTTGTGGAAACTTGTGGAGGTTTTGTGTGATTTTTGTGTGATTTTGTGGGATATTGAGGCGATTTAGGGATCTTGAGGGATTTTTCATGTATTTTGTGGGAATTTGTGGTGATTTGGTGGGATATTTTTCTAGAATTTGGTCGTGTTTTGAGAAGATTTAGGGAATTTTGTGAGATTTTTCCTGGAATTTTGTTGGATACTGGGGAGATTTTGTGGGATGTTTGTGGAACTTTGAGGGACTCTTCTGGAATTTGGTGAGATTCTGTAGAGAACTGACGAATTATCAGGGATTTTTCATGTATTCTGTGGGAATTTGTGGAGATTTGGTGGGATTTTTGTGGATTTTGGCCGTGTTTTGAGAAGATTTAGGGAATTTTGTGGGATTTTTCCTGGAATTTTGTTGGATACTGGGGAGATTTTGTGGGATGTTTGTGGAATTTTGAGGGACTTTTCTGGAATTTGGTGAGATTCTGTAGAGAACTGACGAATTATCAGGGATTTTTAATGTATTCTGTGGGAATTTGTGGAGATGTGGTGGGATTTTTGTGGATTTTGGCCGTGTTTTGAGAAGATTTAGGGAATTTTGTGTGATTTTTCTGGGATTTTGTTGGGTATTGAGGACATTTTGTGGGATGTTTCTGGAATTTGGTGGGGCTTTTCAAGAATTTTGTGGTATTTTGAAAAGATTTAGGGAATTTTGTGGTGTTTTTTCTTGAATTTTGTGGGAAACTGTGCTGATTTTATGGGGCGTTTCTGGAATTTGGTCGAGTTTTCCGAAGATTTAGGGATTTTTGTGAGATTTTTGTGGGATGTTCTGGGAATTGGTGGAGATTTTGTGGGACATTCCTGTGAATTGGTAGGGTTTTGAAATGATTTAGGGAGTTTTGTGGGACTTCTCTGGAATTTTGTGTGTTTTTTCTGGAATTGTGTGGGATTCTGAGGAGACTTGAAGAATTTTGAGGAATTTGTTTTAGATTTTGTGGGAATTTGTGGAGATTCTGTGGGATTTTACTGGAATTTGGTGGGCCTTTTCAAGGACTTTGTGTGGTTTTGAGGAGACTTGAAGAATTTTCAGGGATTTTTCTTAGATTTTGTGGAAACTTGGGGAGGTTTTGTGCGATTTTTGTGGGATTTTGTGGGATATTGAGGCGATTTAGGGATCTTGAGGGATTTTTCATGTATTTTGTGGGAATTTGTGGTGATTTGGTGGGATATTTTTCTAGAATTTGGTCGTGTTTTGAGAAGATTTAGGGAATTTTGTGAGATTTTTCCTGGAATTTTGTTGGATACTGGGGAGATTTTGTGGGATGTTTGTGGAACTTTGAGGGACTCTTCTGGAATTTGGTGAGATTTTGTAGAGAACTGACGAATTATCAGGGATTTTTCATGTATTCTGTGGGAATTTGTGGAGATGTGGTGGGATTTTTGTGGATTTTGGCCGTGTTTTGAGAAGATTTAGGGAATTTTGTGTGATTTTTCTGGGATTTTGTTGGGTATTGAGGACATTTTGTGGGATGTTTCTGGAATTTGGTGGGGCTTTTCAAGAATTTTGTGGTATTTTGAAAAGATTTAGGGAATTTTGTGGTGTTTTTTCTTGAATTTTGTGGGAAACTGTGCTGATTTTATGGGGCGTTTCTGGAATTTGGTCGAGTTTTCCGAAGATTTAGGGATTTTTGTGAGATTTTTGTGGGATGTTCTGGGAATTGGTGGAGATTTTGTGGGACATTCCTGTGAATTGGTAGGGTTTTGAAATGATTTAGGGAGTTTTGTGGGACTTCTCTGGAATTTTGTGGGTTTTTTCTGGAATTTTGTGGGATTCTGAGGAGACTTGAAGAATTTTGAGGAATTTGTTTTAGATTTTGTGGGAATTTGTGGAGCTTTTGTGGGATTTTACTGGAATTTGGTGGGCCTTTTCAAGGACTTTGTGTGGTTTTGAGGAGACTTGAAGACTTTTCAGGGATTTTTCTTAGATTTTGTGGAAACTTGTGGAGGTTTTGTGTGATTTTTGTGTGATTTTGTGGGATATTGAGGCGATTTAGGGATCTTGAGGGATTTTTCATGTATTTTGTGGGAATTTGTGGTGATTTGGTGGGATATTTTTCTAGAATTTGGTCGTGTTTTGAGAAGATTTAGGGAATTTTGTGAGATTTTTCCTGGAATTTTGTTGGATACTGGGGAGATTTTGTGGGATGTTTGTGGAACTTTGAGGGACTCTTCTGGAATTTGGTGAGATTTTGTAGAGAACTGACGAATTATCAGGGATTTTTCATGTATTCTGTGGGAATTTGTGGAGATGTGGTGGGATTTTTGTGGATTTTGGCCATGTTTTGAGAAGATTTAGGGAATTTTGTGGGATTTTTCCTGGAATTTTGTTGGGTATTGAGGACATTTTGTGGGATGTTTCTGGAATTTGGTGGGGCTTTTCAAGAATTTTGTGGTATTTTGAAAAGATTTAGGGAATTTTGTGGTGTTTTTTCTTGAATTTTGTGGGAAACTGTGCTGATTTTATGGGGCGTTTCTGGAATTTGGTCGAGTTTTCCGAAGATTTAGGGATTTTTGTGAGATTTTTGTGGGATGTTCTGGGAATTGGTGGAGATTTTGTGGGACATTCCTGTGAATTGGTAGGGTTTTGAAATGATTTAGGGAGTTTTGTGGGACTTCTCTGGAATTTTGTGGGTTTTTTCTGGAATTTTGTGGGATTCTGAGGAGACTTGAAGAATTTTGAGGAATTTGTTTTAGATTTTGTGGGAATTTGTGGAGATTCTGTGGGATTTTACTGGAATTTGGTGGGCCTTTTCAAGGACTTTGTGTGGTTTTGAGGAGACTTGAAGACTTTTCAGGGATTTTTCTTAGATTTTGTGGAAACTTGTGGAGGTTTTGTGTGATTTTTGTGTGATTTTGTGGGATATTGAGGCGATTTAGGGATCTTGAGGGATTTTTCATGTATTTTGTGGGAATTTGTGGTGATTTGGTGGGATATTTTTCTAGAATTTGGTCGTGTTTTGAGAAGATTTAGGGAATTTTGTGAGATTTTTCCTGGAATTTTGTTGGATACTGGGGAGATTTTGTGGGATGTTTGTGGAACTTTGAGGGACTCTTCTGGAATTTGGTGAGATTTTGTAGAGAACTGACGAATTATCAGGGATTTTTCATGTATTCTGTGGGAATTTGTGGAGATGTGGTGGGATTTTTGTGGATTTTGGCCATGTTTTGAGAAGATTTAGGGAATTTTGTGGGATTTTTCCTGGAATTTTGTTGGGTATTGAGGACATTTTGTGGGATGTTTCTGGAATTTGGTGGGGCTTTTCAAGAATTTTGTGGTATTTTGAAAAGATTTAGGGAATTTTGTGGTGTTTTTTCTTGAATTTTGTGGGAAACTGTGCTGATTTTATGGGGCGTTTCTGGAATTTGGTTGAGTTTTCCGAAGATTTAGGGATTTTTGTGAGATTTTTGTGGGATGTTCTGGGAATTGGTGGAGATTTTGTGGGACATTCCTGTGAATTGGTAGGGTTTTGAAATGATTTAGGGAGTTTTGTGGGACTTCTCTGGAATTTTGTGGGTTTTTTCTGGAATTGTGTGGGATTCTGAGGAGACTTGAAGAATTTTGAGGAATTTGTTTTAGATTTTGTGGGAATTTGTGGAGATTCTGTGGGATTTTACTGGAATTTGGTGGGCCTTTTCAAGGACTTTGTGTGGTTTTGAGGAGACTTGAAGAATTTTCAGGGATTTTTCTTAGATTTTGTGGAAACTTGTGGAGGTTTTGTGCGATTTTTGTGGGATTTTGTGGGATATTGAGGCGATTTAGGGATCTTGAGGGATTTTTCATGTATTTTGTGGGAATTTGTGGTGATTTGGTGGGATATTTTTCTAGAATTTGGTCGTGTTTTGAGAAGATTTAGGGAATTTTGTGAGATTTTTCCTGGAATTTTGTTGGATACTGGGGAGATTTTGTGGGATGTTTGTGGAACTTTGAGGGACTCTTCTGGAATTTGGTGAGATTCTGTAGAGAACTGACGAATTATCAGGGATTTTTCATGTATTCTGTGGGAATTTGTGGAGATGTGGTGGGATTTTTGTGGATTTTGGCCGTGTTTTGAGAAGATTTAGGGAATTTTGTGGGATTTTTCCTGGAATTTTGTTGGGTATTGAGGAAATTTTGTGGGATGTTTCTGGAATTTGGTGGGGCTTTTCAAGAATTTTGTGGTATTTTGAAAAGATTTAGGGAATTTTGTGGTGTTTTTTCTTGAATTTTGTGGGAAACTGTGCTGATTTTATGGGGCGTTTCTGGAATTTGGTCGAGTTTTCCGAAGATTTAGGGATTTTTGTGAGATTTTTGTGGGATGTTCTGGGAATTGGTGGAGATTTTGTGGGACATTCCTGTGAATTGGTAGGGTTTTGAAATGATTTAGGGAGTTTTGTGGGACTTCTCTGGAATTTTGTGTGTTTTTTCTGGAATTGTGTGGGATTCTGAGGAGACTTGAAGAATTTTGAGGAATTTGTTTTAGATTTTGTGGGAATTTGTGGAGATTCTGTGGGATTTTACTGGAATTTGGTGGGCCTTTTCAAGGACTTTGTGTGGTTTTGAGGAGACTTGAAGAATTTTCAGGGATTTTTCTTAGATTTTGTGGAAACTTGTGGAGGTTTTGTGCGATTTTTGTGTGATTTTGTGGGATATTGAGGCGATTTAGGGATCTTGAGGGATTTTTCATGTATTTTGTGGGAATTTGTGGTGATTTGGTGGGATATTTTTCTAGAATTTGGTCGTGTTTTGAGAAGATTTAGGGAATTTTGTGAGATTTTTCCTGGAATTTTGTTGGATACTGGGGAGATTTTGTGGGATGTTTGTGGAACTTTGAGGGACTCTTCTGGAATTTGGTGAGATTCTGTAGAGAACTGACGAATTATCAGGGATTTTTCATGTATTCTGTGGGAATTTGTGGAGATTTGGTGGGATTTTTGTGGATTTTGGCCGTGTTTTGAGAAGATTTAGGGAATTTTGTGGGATTTTTCCTGGAAGTTTGTTGGATACTGGGGAGATTTTGTGGGATGTTTGTGGAACTTTGAGGGACTCTTCTGGAATTTGGTGAGATTCTGTAGAGAACTGACGAATTATCAGGGATTTTTCATGTATTCTGTGGGAATTTGTGGAGATGTGGTGGGATTTTTGTGGATTTTGGCCGTGTTTTGAGAAGATTTAGGGAATTTTGTGTGATTTTTCTGGGATTTTGTTGGGTATTGAGGACATTTTGTGGGATGTTTCTGGAATTTGGTGGGGCTTTTCAAGAATTTTGTGGTATTTTGAAAAGATTTAGGGAATTTTGTGGTGTTTTTTCTTGAATTTTGTGGGAAACTGTGCTGATTTTATGGGGCGTTTCTGGAATTTGGTCGAGTTTTCAGAAGATTTAGGGATTTTTGTGAGATTTTTGTGGGATGTTCTGGGAATTGGTGGAGATTTTGTGGGACATTCCTGTGAATTGGTAGGGTTTTGAAATGATTTAGGGAGTTTTGTGGGACTTCTCTGGAATTTTGTGTGTTTTTTCTGGAATTGTGTGGGATTCTGAGGAGACTTGAAGAATTTTGAGGAATTTGTTTTAGATTTTGTGGGAATTTGTGGAGATTCTGTGGGATTTTACTGGAATTTGGTGGGCCTTTTCAAGGACTTTGTGTGGTTTTGAGGAGACTTGAAGAATTTTCAGGGATTTTTCTTAGATTTTGTGGAAACTTGTGGAGGTTTTGTGCGATTTTTGTGGGATTTTGTGGGATATTGAGGCGATTTAGGGATCTTGAGGGATTTTTCATGTATTTTGTGGGAATTTGTGGTGATTTGGTGGGATATTTTTCTAGAATTTGGTCGTGTTTTGAGAAGATTTAGGGAATTTTGTGAGATTTTTCCTGGAATTTTGTTGGATACTGGGGAGATTTTGTGGGATGTTTGTGGAACTTTGAGGGACTCTTCTGAAATTTGGTGAGATTCTGTAGAGAACTGACGAATTATCAGGGATTTTTCATGTTTTCTGTGGGAATTTGTGGAGATTTGGTGGGATTTTTGTGGATTTTGGCCGTGTTTTGAGAAGATTTAGGGAATTTTGTGTGATTTTTCTGGGATTTTGTTGGGTATTGAGGACATTTTGTGGGATGTTTCTGGAATTTGGTGGGGCTTTTCAAGAATTTTGTGGTATTTTGAAAAGATTTAGGGAATTTTGTGGAGTTTTTTCTTGAATTTTGTGGGAAACTGCGCTGATTTTATGGGGCGTTTCTGGAATTTGGTCGAGTTTTCCGAAGATTTAGGGATTTTTGTGAGATTTTTGTGGGATGTTCTGGGAATTGGTGGAGATTTTGTGGGACATTCCTGTGAATTGGTAGGGTTTTGAAATGATTTAGGGAGTTTTGTGGGACTTCTCTGGAATTTTGTGGGTTTTTTCTGGAATTGTGTGGGATTCTGAGGAGACTTGAAGAATTTTGAGGAATTTGTTTTAGATTTTGTGGGAATTTGTGGAGATTCTGTGGGATTTTACTGGAATTTGGTGGGCCTTTTCAAGGACTTTGTGTGGTTTTGAGGAGACTTGAAGAATTTTCAGGGATTTTTCTTAGATTTTGTGGAAACTTGTGGAGGTTTTGTGTGATTTTTGTGTGATTTTGTGGGATATTGAGGCGATTTAGGGATCTTGAGGGATTTTTCATGTATTTTGTGGGAATTTGTGGTGATTTGGTGGGATATTTTTCTAGAATTTGGTCGTGTTTTGAGAAGATTTAGGGAATTTTGTGAGATTTTTCCTGGAATTTTGTTGGATACTGGGGAGATTTTGTGGGATGTTTGTGGAACTTTGAGGGACTCTTCTGGAATTTGGTGAGATTCTGTAGAGAACTGACGAATTATCAGGGATTTGTCATGTATTCTGTGGGAATTTGTGGAGATTTGGTGGGATTTTTGTGGATTTTGGCCGTGTTTTGAGAAGATTTAGGGAATTTTGTGTGATTTTTCTGGGATTTTGTTGGGTATTGAGGACATTTTGTGGGATGTTTCTGGAATTTGGTGGGGCTTTTCAAGAATTTTGTGGTATTTTGAAAAGATTTAGGGAATTTTGTGGTGTTTTTTCTTGAATTTTGTGGGAAACTGTGCTGATTTTATGGGGCGTTTCTGGAATTTGGTCGAGTTTTCAGAAGATTTAGGGATTTTTGTGAGATTTTTGTGGGATGTTCTGGGAATTGGCGGAGATTTTGTGGGACATTCCTGTGAATTGGTAGGGTTTTGAAATGATTTAGGGAGTTTTGTGGGACTTCTCTGGAATTTTGTGGGTTTTTTCTGGAATTGTGTGGGATTCTGAGGAGACTTGAAGAATTTTGAGGAATTTGTTTTAGATTTTGTGGGAATTTGTGGAGATTCTGTGGGATTTTACTGGAATTTGGTGGGCCTTTTCAAGGACTTTGTGTGGTTTTGAGGAGACTTGAAGAATTTTGAGGAATTTTTCTTAGATTTTGTGGAAACTTGTGGAGGTTTTGTGTGATTTTTGTGTGATTTTGTGGGATATTGAGGCGATTTAGGGATCTTGAGGGATTTTTCATGTATTTTGTGGGAATTTGTGGTGATTTGGTGGGATATTTTTCTAGAATTTGGTCGTGTTTTGAGAAGATTTAGGGAATTTTGTGAGATTTTTCCTGGAATTTTGTTGGATACTGGGGAGATTTTGTGGGATGTTTGTGGAACTTTGAGGGACTCTTCTGGAATTTGGTGAGATTCTGTAGAGAACTGACGAATTATCAGGGATTTTTCATGTATTCTGTGGGAATTTGTGGAGATTTGGTGGG
The DNA here is from genome assembly GCF_971803275.1 of Cyanistes caeruleus. Classification (NCBI taxonomy): domain Eukaryota; kingdom Metazoa; phylum Chordata; class Aves; order Passeriformes; family Paridae; genus Cyanistes; species Cyanistes caeruleus. The sequence goes on from NC_141705.1 coordinate 62,948,394, forward strand.
ATTTTTGTGGATTTTGGCCGTGTTTTGAGAAGATTTAGGGAATTTTGTGGGATTTTTCCTGGAATTTTGTTGGATACTGGGGAGATTTTGTGGGATGTTTGTGGAATTTTGAGGGACTTTTCTGGAATTTGGTGAGATTCTGTAGAGAACTGACGAATTATCAGGGATTTTTCATGTATTCTGTGGGAATTTGTGGAGATGTGGTGGGATTTTTGTGGATTTTGGCCGTGTTTTGAGAAGATTTAGGGAATTTTGTGTGATTTTTCTGGGATTTTGTTGGGTATTGAGGACATTTTGTGGGATGTTTCTGGAATTTGGTGGGGCTTTTCAAGAATTTTGTGGTATTTTGAAAAGATTTAGGGAATTTTGTGGTGTTTTTTCTTGAATTTTGTGGGAAACTGTGCTGATTTTATGGGGCGTTTCTGGAATTTGGTCGAGTTTTCCGAAGATTTAGGGATTTTTGTGAGATTTTTGTGGGATGTTCTGGGAATTGGTGGAGATTTTGTGGGACATTCCTGTGAATTGGTAGGGTTTTGAAATGATTTAGGGAGTTTTGTGGGACTTCTCTGGAATTTTGTGGGTTTTTTCTGGAATTGTGTGGGATTCTGAGGAGACTTGAAGAATTTTGAGGAATTTGTTTTAGATTTTGTGGGAATTTGTGGAGATTCTGTGGGATTTTACTGGAATTTGGTGGGCCTTTTCAAGGACTTTGTGTGGTTTTGAGGAGACTTGAAGACTTTTCAGGGATTTTTCTTAGATTTTGTGGAAACTTGTGGAGGTTTTGTGTGATTTTTGTGTGATTTTGTGGGATATTGAGGCGATTTAGGGATCTTGAGGGATTTTTCATGTATTTTGTGGGAATTTGTGGTGATTTGGTGGGATATTTTTCTAGAATTTGGTCGTGTTTTGAGAAGATTTAGGGAATTTTGTGAGATTTTTCCTGGAATTTTGTTGGATACTGGGGAGATTTTGTGGGATGTTTGTGGAACTTTGAGGGACTCTTCTGGAATTTGGTGAGATTTTGTAGAGAACTGACGAATTATCAGGGATTTTTCATGTATTCTGTGGGAATTTGTGGAGATGTGGTGGGATTTTTGTGGATTTTGGCCGTGTTTTGAGAAGATTTAGGGAATTTTGTGTGATTTTTCTGGGATTTTGTTGGGTATTGAGGACATTTTGTGGGATGTTTCTGGAATTTGGTGGGGCTTTTCAAGAATTTTGTGGTATTTTGAAAAGATTTAGGGAATTTTGTGGTGTTTTTTCTTGAATTTTGTGGGAAACTGTGCTGATTTTATGGGGCGTTTCTGGAATTTGGTCGAGTTTTCCGAAGATTTAGGGATTTTTGTGAGATTTTTGTGGGATGTTCTGGGAATTGGTGGAGATTTTGTGGGACATTCCTGTGAATTGGTAGGGTTTTGAAATGATTTAGGGAGTTTTGTGGGACTTCTCTGGAATTTTGTGGGTTTTTTCTGGAATTGTGTGGGATTCTGAGGAGACTTGAAGAATTTTGAGGAATTTGTTTTAGATTTTGTGGGAATTTGTGGAGCTTTTGTGGGATTTTACTGGAATTTGGTGGGCCTTTTCAAGGACTTTGTGTGGTTTTGAGGAGACTTGAAGACTTTTCAGGGATTTTTCTTAGATTTTGTGGAAACTTGTGGAGGTTTTGTGTGATTTTTGTGTGATTTTGTGGGATATTGAGGCGATTTAGGGATCTTGAGGGATTTTTCATGTATTTTGTGGGAATTTGTGGTGATTTGGTGGGATATTTTTCTAGAATTTGGTCGTGTTTTGAGAAGATTTAGGGAATTTTGTGAGATTTTTCCTGGAATTTTGTTGGATACTGGGGAGATTTTGTGGGATGTTTGTGGAACTTTGAGGGACTCTTCTGGAATTTGGTGAGATTTTGTAGAGAACTGACGAATTATCAGGGATTTTTCATGTATTCTGTGGGAATTTGTGGAGATGTGGTGGGATTTTTGTGGATTTTGGCCATGTTTTGAGAAGATTTAGGGAATTTTGTGGGATTTTTCCTGGAATTTTGTTGGGTATTGAGGACATTTTGTGGGATGTTTCTGGAATTTGGTGGGGCTTTTCAAGAATTTTGTGGTATTTTGAAAAGATTTAGGGAATTTTGTGGTGTTTTTTCTTGAATTTTGTGGGAAACTGTGCTGATTTTATGGGGCGTTTCTGGAATTTGGTTGAGTTTTCCGAAGATTTAGGGATTTTTGTGAGATTTTTGTGGGATGTTCTGGGAATTGGTGGAGATTTTGTGGGACATTCCTGTGAATTGGTAGGGTTTTGAAATGATTTAGGGAGTTTTGTGGGACTTCTCTGGAATTTTGTGGGTTTTTTCTGGAATTGTGTGGGATTCTGAGGAGACTTGAAGAATTTTGAGGAATTTGTTTTAGATTTTGTGGGAATTTGTGGAGATTCTGTGGGATTTTACTGGAATTTGGTGGGCCTTTTCAAGGACTTTGTGTGGTTTTGAGGAGACTTGAAGAATTTTCAGGGATTTTTCTTAGATTTTGTGGAAACTTGTGGAGGTTTTGTGCGATTTTTGTGTGATTTTGTGGGATATTGAGGCGATTTAGGGATCTTGAGGGATTTTTCATGTATTTTGTGGGAATTTGTGGTGATTTGGTGGGATATTTTTCTAGAATTTGGTCGTGTTTTGAGAAGATTTAGGGAATTTTGTGAGATTTTTCCTGGAATTTTGTTGGATACTGGGGAGATTTTGTGGGATGTTTGTGGAACTTTGAGGGACTCTTCTGGAATTTGGTGAGATTCTGTAGAGAACTGACGAATTATCAGGGATTTTTCATGTATTCTGTGGGAATTTGTGGAGATGTGGTGGGATTTTTGTGGATTTTGGCCGTGTTTTGAGAAGATTTAGGGAATTTTGTGGGATTTTTCCTGGAATTTTGTTGGGTATTGAGGAAATTTTGTGGGATGTTTCTGGAATTTGGTGGGGCTTTTCAAGAATTTTGTGGTATTTTGAAAAGATTTAGGGAATTTTGTGGTGTTTTTTCTTGAATTTTGTGGGAAACTGTGCTGATTTTATGGGGCGTTTCTGGAATTTGGTCGAGTTTTCAGAAGATTTAGGGATTTTTGTGAGATTTTTGTGGGATGTTCTGGGAATTGGTGGAGATTTTGTGGGACATTCCTGTGAATTGGTAGGGTTTTGAAATGATTTAGGGAGTTTTGTGGGACTTCTCTGGAATTTTGTGGGTTTTTTCTGGAATTGTGTGGGATTCTGAGGAGACTTGAAGAATTTTGAGGAATTTGTTTTAGATTTTGTGGGAATTTGTGGAGCTTTTGTGGGATTTTACTGGAATTTGGTGGGCCTTTTCAAGGACTTTGTGTGGTTTTGAGGAGACTTGAAGACTTTTCAGGGATTTTTCTTAGATTTTGTGGAAACTTGTGGAGGTTTTGTGTGATTTTTGTGTGATTTTGTGGGATATTGAGGCGATTTAGGGATCTTGAGGGATTTTTCATGTATTTTGTGGGAATTTGTGGTGATTTGGTGGGATATTTTTCTAGAATTTGGTCGTGTTTTGAGAAGATTTAGGGAATTTTGTGAGATTTTTCCTGGAATTTTGTTGGATACTGGGGAGATTTTGTGGGATGTTTGTGGAACTTTGAGGGACTCTTCTGGAATTTGGTGAGATTTTGTAGAGAACTGACGAATTATCAGGGATTTTTAATGTATTCTGTGGGAATTTGTGGAGATGTGGTGGGATTTTTGTGGATTTTGGCCATGTTTTGAGAAGATTTAGGGAATTTTGTGGGATTTTTCCTGGAATTTTGTTGGGTATTGAGGACATTTTGTGGGATGTTTCTGGAATTTGGTGGGGCTTTTCAAGAATTTTGTGGTATTTTGAAAAGATTTAGGGAATTTTGTGGTGTTTTTTCTTGAATTTTGTGGGAAACTGTGCTGATTTTATGGGGCGTTTCTGGAATTTGGTCGAGTTTTCAGAAGATTTAGGGATTTTTGTGAGATTTTTGTGGGATGTTCTGGGAATTGGTGGAGATTTTGTGGGACATTCCTGTGAATTGGTAGGGTTTTGAAATGATTTAGGGAGTTTTGTGGGACTTCTCTGGAATTTTGTGGGTTTTTTCTGGAATTGTGTGGGATTCTGAGGAGACTTGAAGAATTTTGAGGAATTTGTTTTAGATTTTGTGGGAATTTGTGGAGATTCTGTGGGATTTTACTGGAATTTGGTGGGCCTTTTCAAGGACTTTGTGTGGTTTTGAGGAGACTTGAAGAATTTTCAGGGATTTTTCTTAGATTTTGTGGAAACTTGTGGAGGTTTTGTGCGATTTTTGTGTGATTTTGTGGGATATTGAGGCGATTTAGGGATCTTGAGGGATTTTTCATGTATTTTGTGGGAATTTGTGGTGATTTGGTGGGATATTTTTCTAGAATTTGGTCGTGTTTTGAGAAGATTTAGGGAATTTTGTGAGATTTTTCCTGGAATTTTGTTGGATACTGGGGAGATTTTGTGGGATGTTTGTGGAACTTTGAGGGACTCTTCTGGAATTTGGTGAGATTCTGTAGAGAACTGACGAATTATCAGGGATTTGTCATGTATTCTGTGGGAATTTGTGGAGATGTGGTGGGATTTTTGTGGATTTTGGCCGTGTTTTGAGAAGATTTAGGGAATTTTGTGGGATTTTTCCTGGAATTTTGTTGGGTATTGAGGAAATTTTGTGGGATGTTTCTGGAATTTGGTGGGGCTTTTCAAGAATTTTGTGGTATTTTGAAAAGATTTAGGGAATTTTGTGGTGTTTTTTCTTGAATTTTGTGGGAAACTGTGCTGATTTTATGGGGCGTTTCTGGAATTTGGTCGAGTTTTCAGAAGATTTAGGGATTTTTGTGAGATTTTTGTGGGATGTTCTGGGAATTGGTGGAGATTTTGTGGGACATTCCTGTGAATTGGTAGGGTTTTGAAATGATTTAGGGAGTTTTGTGGGACTTCTCTGGAATTTTGTGGGTTTTTTCTGGAATTGTGTGGGATTCTGAGGAGACTTGAAGAATTTTGAGGAATTTGTTTTAGATTTTGTGGGAATTTGTGGAGATTCTGTGGGATTTTACTGGAATTTGGTGGGCCTTTTCAAGGACTTTGTGTGGTTTTGAGGAGACTTGAAGAATTTTCAGGGATTTTTCTTAGATTTTGTGGAAACTTGTGGAGGTTTTGTGCGATTTTTGTGGGATTTTGTGGGATATTGAGGCGATTTAGGGATCTTGAGGGATTTTTCATGTATTTTGTGGGAATTTGTGGTGATTTGGTGGGATATTTTTCTAGAATTTGGTCGTGTTTTGAGAAGATTTAGGGAATTTTGTGAGATTTTTCCTGGAATTTTGTTGGATACTGGGGAGATTTTGTGGGATGTTTGTGGAACTTTGAGGGACTCTTCTGGAATTTGGTGAGATTCTGTAGAGAACTGACGAATTATCAGGGATTTTTCATGTATTCTGTGGGAATTTGTGGAGATTTGGTGGGATTTTTGTGGATTTTGGCCGTGTTTTGAGAAGATTTAGGGAATTTTGTGGGATTTTTCCTGGAAGTTTGTTGGATACTGGGGAGATTTTGTGGGATGTTTGTGGAACTTTGAGGGACTCTTCTGGAATTTGGTGAGATTCTGTAGAGAACTGACGAATTATCAGGGATTTTTCATGTATTCTGTGGGAATTTGTGGAGATTCTGTGGGATTTTTGTGGATTTTGGCCGTGTTTTGAGAAGATTTAGGGAATTTTGTGTGATTTTTCTGGGATTTTGTTGGGTATTGAGGACATTTTGTGGGATGTTTCTGGAATTTGGTGGGGCTTTTCAAGAATTTTGTGGTATTTTGAAAAGATTTAGGGAATTTTGTGGTGTTTTTTCTTGAATTTTGTGGGAAACTGTGCTGATTTTATGGGGCGTTTCTGGAATTTGGTCGAGTTTTCCGAAGATTTAGGGATTTTTGTGAGATTTTTGTGGGATGTTCTGGGAATTGGTGGAGATTTTGTGGGACATTCCTGTGAATTGGTAGGGTTTTGAAATGATTTAGGGAGTTTTGTGGGACTTCTCTGGAATTTTGTGTGTTTTTTCTGGAATTGTGTGGGATTCTGAGGAGACTTGAAGAATTTTGAGGAATTTGTTTTAGATTTTGTGGGAATTTGTGGAGATTCTGTGGGATTTTACTGGAATTTGGTGGGCCTTTTCAAGGACTTTGTGTGGTTTTGAGGAGACTTGAAGAATTTTCAGGGATTTTTCTTAGATTTTGTGGAAACTTGTGGAGGTTTTGTGCGATTTTTGTGGGATTTTGTGGGATATTGAGGCGATTTAGGGATCTTGAGGGATTTTTCATGTATTTTGTGGGAATTTGTGGTGATTTGGTGGGATATTTTTCTAGAATTTGGTCGTGTTTTGAGAAGATTTAGGGAATTTTGTGAGATTTTTCCTGGAATTTTGTTGGATACTGGGGAGATTTTGTGGGATGTTTGTGGAACTTTGAGGGACTCTTCTGAAATTTGGTGAGATTCTGTAGAGAACTGACGAATTATCAGGGATTTTTCATGTTTTCTGTGGGAATTTGTGGAGATTTGGTGGGATTTTTCTGGAATTTGGTACAGTTTTGAGAAGATTTAGGGAATTTTGTGTGATTTTTCTGGGATTTTGTTGGGTATTGAGGACATTTTGTGGGATGTTTCTGGAATTTGGTGGGGCTTTTCAAGAATTTTGTGGTATTTTGAAAAGATTTAGGGAATTTTGTGGAGTTTTTTCTTGAATTTTGTGGGAAACTGTGCTGATTTTATGGGGCGTTTCTGGAATTTGGTCGAGTTTTCCGAAGATTTAGGGATTTTTGTGAGATTTTTGTGGGATGTTCTGGGAATTGGTGGAGATTTTGTGGGACATTCCTGTGAATTGGTAGGGTTTTGAAATGATTTAGGGAGTTTTGTGGGACTTCTCTGGAATTTTGTGGGTTTTTTCTGGAATTGTGTGGGATTCTGAGGAGACTTGAAGAATTTTGAGGAATTTGTTTTAGATTTTGTGGGAATTTGTGGAGATTCTGTGGGATTTTACTGGAATTTGGTGGGCCTTTTCAAGGACTTTGTGTGGTTTTGAGGAGACTTGAAGAATTTTCAGGGATTTTTCTTAGATTTTGTGGAAACTTGTGGAGGTTTTGTGTGATTTTTGTGTGATTTTGTGGGATATTGAGGCGATTTAGGGATCTTGAGGGATTTTTCATGTATTTTGTGGGAATTTGTGGTGATTTGGTGGGATATTTTTCTAGAATTTGGTCGTGTTTTGAGAAGATTTAGGGAATTTTGTGGGATTTTTCCTGGAATTTTGTTGGATACTGGGGAGATTTTGTGGGATGTTTGTGGAACTTTGAGGGACTCTTCTGGAATTTGGTGAGATTCTGTAGAGAACTGACGAATTATCAGGGATTTGTCATGTATTCTGTGGGAATTTGTGGAGATGTGGTGGGATTTTTGTGGATTTTGGCCGTGTTTTGAGAAGATTTAGGGAATTTTGTGTGATTTTTCTGGGATTTTGTTGGGTATTGAGGACATTTTGTGGGATGTTTCTGGAATTTGGTGGGGCTTTTCAAGAATTTTGTGGTATTTTGAAAAGATTTAGGGAATTTTGTGGTGTTTTTTCTTGAATTTTGTGGGAAACTGTGCTGATTTTATGGGGCGTTTCTGGAATTTGGTCGAGTTTTCAGAAGATTTAGGGATTTTTGTGAGATTTTTGTGGGATGTTCTGGGAATTGGTGGAGATTTTGTGGGACATTCCTGTGAATTGGTAGGGTTTTGAAATGATTTAGGGAGTTTTGTGGGACTTCTCTGGAATTTTGTGGGTTTTTTCTGGAATTGTGTGGGATTCTGAGGAGACTTGAAGAATTTTGAGGAATTTGTTTTAGATTTTGTGGGAATTTGTGGAGATTCTGTGGGATTTTACTGGAATTTGGTGGGCCTTTTCAAGGACTTTGTGTGGTTTTGAGGAGACTTGAAGAATTTTGAGGAATTTTTCTTAGATTTTGTGGAAACTTGTGGAGGTTTTGTGTGATTTTTGTGTGATTTTGTGGGATATTGAGGCGATTTAGGGATCTTGAGGGATTTTTCATGTATTTTGTGGGAATTTGTGGTGATTTGGTGGGATATTTTTCTAGAATTTGGTCGTGTTTTGAGAAGATTTAGGGAATTTTGTGAGATTTTTCCTGGAATTTTGTTGGATACTGGGGAGATTTTGTGGGATGTTTGTGGAACTTTGAGGGACTCTTCTGGAATTTGGTGAGATTCTGTAGAGAACTGACGAATTATCAGGGATTTTTCATGTATTCTGTGGGAATTTGTGGAGATTTGGTGGGATTTTTGTGGATTTTGGCCGTGTTTTGAGAAGATTTAGGGAATTTTGTGGGATTTTTCCTGGAATTTTGTTGGATACTGGGGAGATTTTGTGGGATGTTTGTGGAATTTTGAGGGACTTTTCTGGAATTTGGTGAGATTCTGTAGAGAACTGACGAATTATCAGGGATTTTTCATGTATTCTGTGGGAATTTGTGGAGATGTGGTGGGATTTTTGTGGATTTTGGCCGTGTTTTGAGAAGATTTAGGGAATTTTGTGTGATTTTTCTGGGATTTTGTTGGGTATTGAGGACATTTTGTGGGATGTTTCTGGAATTTGGTGGGGCTTTTCAAGAATTTTGTGGTATTTTGAAAAGATTTAGGGAATTTTGTGGTGTTTTTTCTTGAATTTTGTGGGAAACTGTGCTGATTTTATGGGGCGTTTCTGGAATTTGGTCGAGTTTTCCGAAGATTTAGGGATTTTTGTGAGATTTTTGTGGGATGTTCTGGGAATTGGTGGAGATTTTGTGGGACATTCCTGTGAATTGGTAGGGTTTTGAAATGATTTAGGGAGTTTTGTGGGACTTCTCTGGAATTTTGTGTGTTTTTTCTGGAATTGTGTGGGATTCTGAGGAGACTTGAAGAATTTTGAGGAATTTGTTTTAGATTTTGTGGGAATTTGTGGAGATTCTGTGGGATTTTACTGGAATTTGGTGGGCCTTTTCAAGGACTTTGTGTGGTTTTGAGGAGACTTGAAGAATTTTCAGGGATTTTTCTTAGATTTTGTGGAAACTTGGGGAGGTTTTGTGCGATTTTTGTGGGATTTTGTGGGATATTGAGGCGATTTAGGGATCTTGAGGGATTTTTCATGTATTTTGTGGGAATTTGTGGTGATTTGGTGGGATATTTTTCTAGAATTTGGTCGTGTTTTGAGAAGATTTAGGGAATTTTGTGAGATTTTTCCTGGAATTTTGTTGGATACTGGGGAGATTTTGTGGGATGTTTGTGGAACTTTGAGGGACTCTTCTGGAATTTGGTGAGATTTTGTAGAGAACTGACGAATTATCAGGGATTTTTCATGTATTCTGTGGGAATTTGTGGAGATGTGGTGGGATTTTTGTGGATTTTGGCCGTGTTTTGAGAAGATTTAGGGAATTTTGTGTGATTTTTCTGGGATTTTGTTGGGTATTGAGGACATTTTGTGGGATGTTTCTGGAATTTGGTGGGGCTTTTCAAGAATTTTGTGGTATTTTGAAAAGATTTAGGGAATTTTGTGGTGTTTTTTCTTGAATTTTGTGGGAAACTGTGCTGATTTTATGGGGCGTTTCTGGAATTTGGTCGAGTTTTCCGAAGATTTAGGGATTTTTGTGAGATTTTTGTGGGATGTTCTGGGAATTGGTGGAGATTTTGTGGGACATTCCTGTGAATTGGTAGGGTTTTGAAATGATTTAGGGAGTTTTGTGGGACTTCTCTGGAATTTTGTGGGTTTTTTCTGGAATTGTGTGGGATTCTGAGGAGACTTGAAGAATTTTGAGGAATTTGTTTTAGATTTTGTGGGAATTTGTGGAGCTTTTGTGGGATTTTACTGGAATTTGGTGGGCCTTTTCAAGGACTTTGTGTGGTTTTGAGGAGACTTGAAGACTTTTCAGGGATTTTTCTTAGATTTTGTGGAAACTTGTGGAGGTTTTGTGTGATTTTTGTGTGATTTTGTGGGATATTGAGGCGATTTAGGGATCTTGAGGGATTTTTCATGTATTTTGTGGGAATTTGTGGTGATTTGGTGGGATATTTTTCTAGAATTTGGTCGTGTTTTGAGAAGATTTAGGGAATTTTGTGAGATTTTTCCTGGAATTTTGTTGGATACTGGGGAGATTTTGTGGGATGTTTGTGGAACTTTGAGGGACTCTTCTGGAATTTGGTGAGATTTTGTAGAGAACTGACGAATTATCAGGGATTTTTCATGTATTCTGTGGGAATTTGTGGAGATGTGGTGGGATTTTTGTGGATTTTGGCCATGTTTTGAGAAGATTTAGGGAATTTTGTGGGATTTTTCCTGGAATTTTGTTGGGTATTGAGGACATTTTGTGGGATGTTTCTGGAATTTGGTGGGGCTTTTCAAGAATTTTGTGGTATTTTGAAAAGATTTAGGGAATTTTGTGGTGTTTTTTCTTGAATTTTGTGGGAAACTGTGCTGATTTTATGGGGCGTTTCTGGAATTTGGTTGAGTTTTCCGAAGATTTAGGGATTTTTGTGAGATTTTTGTGGGATGTTCTGGGAATTGGTGGAGATTTTGTGGGACATTCCTGTGAATTGGTAGGGTTTTGAAATGATTTAGGGAGTTTTGTGGGACTTCTCTGGAATTTGGTGGGGTTTTTCTGGAATTGTGTGGGATTCTGAGGAGACTTGAAGAATTTTGAGGAATTTTTCTTAGATTTTGTGGGAATTTGTGGAGATTCTGTGGGATTTTACTGGAATTTGGTGGGCCTTTTCAAGGACTTTGTGTGGTTTTGAGGAGACTTGAAGAATTTTGAGGAATTTTTCTTAGATTTTGTGGAAACTTGTGGAGGTTTTGTGTGATTTTTGTGTGATTTTGTGGGATATTGAGGCGATTTAGGGATCTTGAGGGATTTTTCATGTATTTTGTGGGAATTTGTGGTGATTTGGTGGGATATTTTTCTAGAATTTGGTCGTGTTTTGAGAAGATTTAGGGAATTTTGTGAGATTTTTCCTGGAATTTTGTTGGATACTGGGGAGATTTTGTGGGATGTTTGTGGAACTTTGAGGGACTCTTCTGGAATTTGGTGAGATTCTGTAGAGAACTGACGAATTATCAGGGATTTTTCATGTATTCTGTGGGAATTTGTGGAGATTTGGTGGGATTTTTGTGGATTTTGGCCGTGTTTTGAGAAGATTTAGGGAATTTTGTGGGATTTTTCCTGGAATTTTGTTGGATACTGGGGAGATTTTGTGGGATGTTTGTGGAATTTTGAGGGACTTTTCTGGAATTTGGTGAGATTCTGTAGAGAACTGACGAATTATCAGGGATTTTTAATGTATTCTGTGGGAATTTGTGGAGATGTGGTGGGATTTTTGTGGATTTTGGCCGTGTTTTGAGAAGATTTAGGGAATTTTGTGTGATTTTTCTGGGATTTTGTTGGGTATTGAGGACATTTTGTGGGATGTTTCTGGAATTTGGTGGGGCTTTTCAAGAATTTTGTGGTATTTTGAAAAGATTTAGGGAATTTTGTGGTGTTTTTTCTTGAATTTTGTGGGAAACTGTGCTGATTTTATGGGGCGTTTCTGGAATTTGGTCGAGTTTTCCGAAGATTTAGGGATTTTTGTGAGATTTTTGTGGGATGTTCTGGGAATTGGTGGAGATTTTGTGGGACATTCCTGTGAATTGGTAGGGTTTTGAAATGATTTAGGGAGTTTTGTGGGACTTCTCTGGAATTTTGTGTGTTTTTTCTGGAATTGTGTGGGATTCTGAGGAGACTTGAAGAATTTTGAGGAATTTGTTTTAGATTTTGTGGGAATTTGTGGAGATTCTGTGGGATTTTACTGGAATTTGGTGGGCCTTTTCAAGGACTTTGTGTGGTTTTGAGGAGACTTGAAGAATTTTCAGGGATTTTTCTTAGATTTTGTGGAAACTTGGGGAGGTTTTGTGCGATTTTTGTGGGATTTTGTGGGATATTGAGGCGATTTAGGGATCTTGAGGGATTTTTCATGTATTTTGTGGGAATTTGTGGTGATTTGGTGGGATATTTTTCTAGAATTTGGTCGTGTTTTGAGAAGATTTAGGGAATTTTGTGAGATTTTTCCTGGAATTTTGTTGGATACTGGGGAGATTTTGTGGGATGTTTGTGGAACTTTGAGGGACTCTTCTGGAATTTGGTGAGATTTTGTAGAGAACTGACGAATTATCAGGGATTTTTCATGTATTCTGTGGGAATTTGTGGAGATGTGGTGGGATTTTTGTGGATTTTGGCCGTGTTTTGAGAAGATTTAGGGAATTTTGTGTGATTTTTCTGGGATTTTGTTGGGTATTGAGGACATTTTGTGGGATGTTTCTGGAATTTGGTGGGGCTTTTCAAGAATTTTGTGGTATTTTGAAAAGATTTAGGGAATTTTGTGGTGTTTTTTCTTGAATTTTGTGGGAAACTGTGCTGATTTTATGGGGCGTTTCTGGAATTTGGTCGAGTTTTCCGAAGATTTAGGGATTTTTGTGAGATTTTTGTGGGATGTTCTGGGAATTGGTGGAGATTTTGTGGGACATTCCTGTGAATTGGTAGGGTTTTGAAATGATTTAGGGAGTTTTGTGGGACTTCTCTGGAATTTTGTGGGTTTTTTCTGGAATTTTGTGGGATTCTGAGGAGACTTGAAGAATTTTGAGGAATTTGTTTTAGATTTTGTGGGAATTTGTGGAGCTTTTGTGGGATTTTACTGGAATTTGGTGGGCCTTTTCAAGGACTTTGTGTGGTTTTGAGGAGACTTGAAGACTTTTCAGGGATTTTTCTTAGATTTTGTGGAAACTTGTGGAGGTTTTGTGTGATTTTTGTGTGATTTTGTGGGATATTGAGGCGATTTAGGGATCTTGAGGGATTTTTCATGTATTTTGTGGGAATTTGTGGTGATTTGGTGGGATATTTTTCTAGAATTTGGTCGTGTTTTGAGAAGATTTAGGGAATTTTGTGAGATTTTTCCTGGAATTTTGTTGGATACTGGGGAGATTTTGTGGGATGTTTGTGGAACTTTGAGGGACTCTTCTGGAATTTGGTGAGATTTTGTAGAGAACTGACGAATTATCAGGGATTTTTCATGTATTCTGTGGGAATTTGTGGAGATGTGGTGGGATTTTTGTGGATTTTGGCCATGTTTTGAGAAGATTTAGGGAATTTTGTGGGATTTTTCCTGGAATTTTGTTGGGTATTGAGGACATTTTGTGGGATGTTTCTGGAATTTGGTGGGGCTTTTCAAGAATTTTGTGGTATTTTGAAAAGATTTAGGGAATTTTGTGGTGTTTTTTCTTGAATTTTGTGGGAAACTGTGCTGATTTTATGGGGCGTTTCTGGAATTTGGTTGAGTTTTCCGAAGATTTAGGGATTTTTGTGAGATTTTTGTGGGATGTTCTGGGAATTGGTGGAGATTTTGTGGGACATTCCTGTGAATTGGTACGGTTTTGAAATGATTTAGGGAGTTTTGTGGGACTTCTCTGGAATTTTGTGGGTTTTTTCTGGAATTGTGTGGGATTCTGAGGAGACTTGAAGAATTTTGAGGAATTTGTTTTAGATTTTGTGGGAATTTGTGGAGATTCTGTGGGATTTTACTGGAATTTGGTGGGCCTTTTCAAGGACTTTGTGTGGTTTTGAGGAGACTTGAAGAATTTTCAGGGATTTTTCTTAGATTTTGTGGAAACTTGTGGAGGTTTTGTGCGATTTTTGTGTGATTTTGTGGGATATTGAGGCGATTTAGGGATCTTGAGGGATTTTTCATGTATTTTGTGGGAATTTGTGGTGATTTGGTGGGATATTTTTCTAGAATTTGGTCGTGTTTTGAGAAGATTTAGGGAATTTTGTGAGATTTTTCCTGGAATTTTGTTGGATACTGGGGAGATTTTGTGGGATGTTTGTGGAACTTTGAGGGACTCTTCTGGAATTTGGTGAGATTCTGTAGAGAACTGACGAATTATCAGGGATTTTTCATGTATTCTGTGGGAATTTGTGGAGATGTGGTGGGATTTTTGTGGATTTTGGCCGTGTTTTGAGAAGATTTAGGGAATTTTGTGGGATTTTTCCTGGAATTTTGTTGGGTATTGAGGAAATTTTGTGGGATGTTTCTGGAATTTGGTGGGGCTTTTCAAGAATTTTGTGGTATTTTGAAAAGATTTAGGGAATTTTGTGGTGTTTTTTCTTGAATTTTGTGGGAAACTGTGCTGATTTTATGGGGCGTTTCTGGAATTTGGTCGAGTTTTCAGAAGATTTAGGGATTTTTGTGAGATTTTTGTGGGATGTTCTGGGAATTGGTGGAGATTTTGTGGGACATTCCTGTGAATTGGTAGGGTTTTGAAATGATTTAGGGAGTTTTGTGGGACTTCTCTGGAATTTTGTGGGTTTTTTCTGGAATTGTGTGGGATTCTGAGGAGACTTGAAGAATTTTGAGGAATTTGTTTTAGATTTTGTGGGAATTTGTGGAGATTCTGTGGGATTTTACTGGAATTTGGTGGGCCTTTTCAAGGACTTTGTGTGGTTTTGAGGAGACTTGAAGAATTTTCAGGGATTTTTCTTAGATTTTGTGGAAACTTGTGGAGGTTTTGTGCGATTTTTGTGTGATTTTGTGGGATATTGAGGCGATTTAGGGATCTTGAGGGATTTTTCATGTATTTTGTGGGAATTTGTGGTGATTTGGTGGGATATTTTTCTAGAATTTGGTCGTGTTTTGAGAAGATTTAGGGAATTTTGTGAGATTTTTCCTGGAATTTTGTTGGATACTGGGGAGATTTTGTGGGATGTTTGTGGAACTTTGAGGGACTCTTCTGGAATTTGGTGAGATTCTGTAGAGAACTGACGAATTATCAGGGATTTTTCATGTATTCTGTGGGAATTTGTGGAGATTTGGTGGGATTTTTGTGGATTTTGGCCGTGTTTTGAGAAGATTTAGGGAATTTTGTGGGATTTTTCCTGGAAGTTTGTTGGATACTGGGGAGATTTTGTGGGATGTTTGTGGAACTTTGAGGGACTCTTCTGGAATTTGGTGAGATTCTGTAGAGAACTGACGAATTATCAGGGATTTTTCATGTATTCTGTGGGAATTTGTGGAGATTCTGTGGGATTTTTGTGGATTTTGGCCGTGTTTTGAGAAGATTTAGGGAATTTTGTGTGATTTTTCTGGGATTTTGTTGGGTATTGAGGACATTTTGTGGGATGTTTCTGGAATTTGGTGGGGCTTTTCAAGAATTTTGTGGTATTTTGAAAAGATTTAGGGAATTTTGTGGGTTTTTTTTCTTGAATTTTGTGGGAAACTGTGCTGATTTTATGGGGCGTTTCCGGAATTTGGTCGAGTTTTCCGAAGATTTAGGGATTTTTGTGAGATTTTTGTGGGATGTTCTGGGAATTGGTGGAGATTTTGTGGGACATTCCTGTGAATTGGTAGGGTTTTGAAATGATTTAGGGAGTTTTGTGGGACTTCTCTGGAATTTTGTGGGTTTTTTCTGGAATTGTGTGGGATTCTGAGGAGACTTGAATTTTGAGGAATTTGTTTTAGATTTTGTGGGAATTTGTGGAGATTCTGTGGGATTTTACTGGAATTTGGTGGGCCTTTTCAAGGACTTTGTGTGGTTTTGAGGAGACTTGAAGAATTTTGAGGAATTTTTCTTAGATTTTGTGGAAACTTGTGGAGGTTTTGTGTGATTTTTGTGTGATTTTGTGGGATATTGAGGCGATTTAGGGATCTTGAGGGATTTTTCATGTATTTTGTGGGAATTTGTGGTGATTTGGTGGGATATTTTTCTAGAATTTGGTCGTGTTTTGAGAAGATTTAGGGAATTTTGTGAGATTTTTCCTGGAATTTTGTTGGATACTGGGGAGATTTTGTGGGATGTTTGTGGAACTTTGAGGGACTCTTCTGGAATTTGGTGAGATTCTGTAGAGAACTGACGAATTATCAGGGATTTTTCATGTATTCTGTGGGAATTTGTGGAGATTCTGTGGGATTTTTGTGGATTTTGGCCGTGTTTTGAGAAGATTTAGGGAATTTTGTGTGATTTTTCTGGGATTTTGTTGGGTATTGAGGACATTTTGTGGGATGTTTCTGGAATTTGGTGGGGCTTTTCAAGAATTTTGTGGTATTTTGAAAAGATTTAGGGAATTTTGTGGGTTTTTTTTCTTGAATTTTGTGGGAAACTGTGCTGATTTTATGGGGCGTTTCTGGAATTTGGTCGAGTTTTCCGAAGATTTAGGGATTTTTGTGAGATTTTTGTGGGATGTTCTGGGAATTGGTGGAGATTTTGTGGGACATTCCTGTGAATTGGTAGGGTTTTGAAATGATTTAGGGAGTTTTGTGGGACTTCTCTGGAATTTTGTGGGTTTTTTCTGGAATTGTGTGGGATTCTGAGGAGACTTGAATTTTGAGGAATTTGTTTTAGATTTTGTGGGAATTTGTGGAGATTCTGTGGGATTTTACTGGAATTTGGTGGGCCTTTTCAAGGACTTTGTGTGGTTTTGAGGAGACTTGAAGAATTTTGAGGAATTTTTCTTAGATTTTGTGGAAACTTGTGGAGGTTTTGTGTGATTTTTGTGTGATTTTGTGGGATATTGAGGCGATTTAGGGATCTTGAGGGATTTTTCATGTATTTTGTGGGAATTTGTGGTGATTTGGTGGGATATTTTTCTAGAATTTGGTCGTGTTTTGAGAAGATTTAGGGAATTTTGTGAGATTTTTCCTGGAATTTTGTTGGATACTGGGGAGATTTTGTGGGATGTTTGTGGAACTTTGAGGGACTTTTCTGGAATTTGGTGAGATTCTGTAGAGAACTGACGAATTATCAGGGATTTTTCATGTATTCTGTGGGAATTTGTGGAGATGTGGTGGGATTTTTGTGGATTTTGGCCGTGTTTTGAGAAGATTTAGGGAATTTTGTGTGATTTTTCTGGGATTTTGTTGGGTATTGAGGACATTTTGTGGGATGTTTCTGGAATTTGGTGGGGCTTTTCAAGAATTTTGTGGTATTTTGAAAAGATTTAGGGAATTTTGTGGTGTTTTTTCTTGAATTTTGTGGGAAACTGTGCTGATTTTATGGGGCGTTTCTGGAATTTGGTCGAGTTTTCCGAAGATTTAGGGATTTTTGTGAGATTTTTGTGGGATGTTCTGGGAATTGGTGGAGATTTTGTGGGACATTCCTGTGAATTGGTAGGGTTTTGAAATGATTTAGGGAGTTTTGTGGGACTTCTCTGGAATTTTGTGTGTTTTTTCTGGAATTGTGTGGGATTCTGAGGAGACTTGAAGAATTTTGAGGAATTTGTTTTAGATTTTGTGGGAATTTGTGGAGATTCTGTGGGATTTTACTGGAATTTGGTGGGCCTTTTCAAGGACTTTGTGTGGTTTTGAGGAGACTTGAAGAATTTTCAGGGATTTTTCTTAGATTTTGTGGAAACTTGTGGAGGTTTTGTGCGATTTTTGTGGGATTTTGTGGGATATTGAGGCGATTTAGGGATCTTGAGGGATTTTTCATGTATTTTGTGGGAATTTGTGGTGATTTGGTGGGATATTTTTCTAGAATTTGGTCGTGTTTTGAGAAGATTTAGGGAATTTTGTGAGATTTTTCCTGGAATTTTGTTGGATACTGGGGAGATTTTGTGGGATGTTTGTGGAACTTTGAGGGACTCTTCTGGAATTTGGTGAGATTTTGTAGAGAACTGACGAATTATCAGGGATTTTTCATGTATTCTGTGGGAATTTGTGGAGATGTGGTGGGATTTTTGTGGATTTTGGCCGTGTTTTGAGAAGATTTAGGGAATTTTGTGTGATTTTTCTGGGATTTTGTTGGGTATTGAGGACATTTTGTGGGATGTTTCTGGAATTTGGTGGGGCTTTTCAAGAATTTTGTGGTATTTTGAAAAGATTTAGGGAATTTTGTGGGTTTTTTTTCTTGAATTTTGTGGGAAACTGTGCTGATTTTATGGGGCGTTTCTGGAATTTGGTCGAGTTTTCCGAAGATTTAGGGATTTTTGTGAGATTTTTGTGGGATGTTCTGGGAATTGGTGGAGATTTTGTGGGACATTCCTGTGAATTGGTAGGGTTTTGAAATGATTTAGGGAGTTTTGTGGGACTTCTCTGGAATTTTGTGGGTTTTTTCTGGAATTGTGTGGGATTCTGAGGAGACTTGAAGAACTTTGAGGAATTTGTTTTAGATTTTGTGGGAATTTGTGGAGATTCTGTGGGATTTTACTGGAATTTGGTGGGCCTTTTCAAGGACTTTGTGTGGTTTTGAGGAGACTTGAAGAATTTTCAGGGATTTTTCTTAGATTTTGTGGAAACTTGTGGAGGTTTTGTGTGATTTTTGTGTGATTTTGTGGGATATTGAGGCGATTTAGGGATCTTGAGGGATTTTTCATGTATTTTGTGGGAATTTGTGGAGATTTGGTTGGATATTTTTCTAGAATTTGGTCGTGTTTTGAGAAGATTTAGGGAATTTTGTGAGATTTTTCCTGGAATTTTGTTGGATACTGGGGAGATTTTGTGGGATGTTTGTGGAACTTTGAGGGACTCTTCTGGAATTTGGTGAGATTCTGTAGAGAACTGACGAATTATCAGGGATTTTTCATGTATTCTGTGGGAATTTGTGGAGATTTGGTGGGATTTTTGTGGATTTTGGCCATGTTTTGAGAAGATTTAGGGAATTTTGTGGGATTTTTCCTGGAATTTTGTTGGGTATTGAGGACATTTTGTGGGATGTTTCTGGAATTTGGTGGGGCTTTTCAAGAATTTTGTGGTATTTTGAAAAGATTTAGGGAATTTTGTGGTGTTTTTTCTTGAATTTTGTGGGAAACTGTGCTGATTTTATGGGGCGTTTCTGGAATTTGGTCGAGTTTTCAGAAGATTTAGGGATTTTTGTGAGATTTTTGTGGGATGTTCTGGGAATTGGTGGAGATTTTGTGGGACATTCCTGTGAATTGGTACGGTTTTGAAATGATTTAGGGAGTTTTGTGGGACTTCTCTGGAATTTTGTGGGTTTTTTCTGGAATTGTGTGGGATTCTGAGGAGACTTGAAGAACTTTGAGGAATTTGTTTTAGATTTTGTGGGAATTTGTGGAGATTCTGTGGGATTTTACTGGAATTTGGTGGGCCTTTTCAAGGACTTTGTGTGGTTTTGAGGAGACTTGAAGAATTTTCAGGGATTTTTCTTAGATTTTGTGGAAACTTGTGGAGGTTTTGTGTGATTTTTGTGTGATTTTGTGGGATATTGAGGCGATTTAGGGATCTTGAGGGATTTTTCATGTATTTTGTGGGAATTTGTGGTGATTTGGTGGGATATTTTTCTAGAATTTGGTCGTGTTTTGAGAAGATTTAGGGAATTTTGTGAGATTTTTCCTGGAATTTTGTTGGATACTGGGGAGATTTTGTGGGATGTTTGTGGAACTTTGAGGGACTCTTCTGGAATTTGGTGAGATTCTGTAGAGAACTGACGAATTATCAGGGGTATTTTCATGTATTCTGTGGGAATTTGTGGAGATGTGGTGGGATTTTTGTGGATTTTGGCCGTGTTTTGAGAAGATTTAGGGAATTTTGTGAGATTTTTCCTGGAATTTTGTTGGATTCTGGGGAGATTTTGTGGGATGTTTGTGGAACTTTGAGGGACTCTTCTGGAATTTGGTGAGATTCTGTAGAGAACTGACGAATTATCAGGGATTTTTCATGTATTCTGTGGGAATTTGTGGAGATTTGGTGGGATTTTTGTGGATTTTGGCCGTGTTTTGAGCAGATTTAGGGAATTTTGTGTGATTTTTCTGGGATTTTGTTGGGTATTGAGGACATTTTGTGGGATGTTTCTGGAATTTGGTGGGGCTTTTCAAGAATTTTGTGGTATTTTGAAAAGATTTAGGGAATTTTGTGGAGTTTTTTCTTGAATTTTGTGGGAAACTGTGCTGATTTTATGGGGCGTTTCTGGAATTTGGTCGAGTTTTCAGAAGATTTAGGGATTTTTGTGAGATTTTTGTGGGATGTTCTGGGAATTGGTGGAGATTTTGTGGGACATTCCTGTGAATTGGTACGGTTTTGAAATGATTTAGGGAGTTTTGTGGGACTTCTCTGGAATTTTGTGGGTTTTTTCTGGAATTGTGTGGGATTCTGAGGAGACTTGAAGAACTTTGAGGAATTTGTTTTAGATTTTGTGGGAATTTGTGGAGATTCTGTGGGATTTTACTGGAATTTGGTGGGCCTTTTCAAGGACTTTGTGTGGTTTTGAGGAGACTTGAAGAATTTTCAGGGATTTTTCTTAGATTTTGTGGAAACTTGTGGAGGTTTTGTGCGATTTTTGTGGGATTTTGTGGGATATTGAGGCGATTTAGGGATCTTGAGGGATTTTTCATGTATTTTGTGGGAATTTGTGGTGATTTGGTGGGATATTTTTCTAGAATTTGGTCGTGTTTTGAGAAGATTTAGGGAATTTTGTGG
The DNA here is from genome assembly GCF_971803275.1 of Cyanistes caeruleus. Classification (NCBI taxonomy): domain Eukaryota; kingdom Metazoa; phylum Chordata; class Aves; order Passeriformes; family Paridae; genus Cyanistes; species Cyanistes caeruleus. The sequence continues at coordinate 62,968,894 of NC_141705.1, forward strand.
GATTTTTCCTGGAATTTTGTTGGATACTGGGGAGATTTTGTGGGATGTTTGTGGAACTTTGAGGGACTCTTCTGGAATTTGGTGAGATTCTGTAGAGAACTGACGAATTATCAGGGATTTGTCATGTATTCTGTGGGAATTTGTGGAGATGTGGTGGGATTTTTGTGGATTTTGGCCGTGTTTTGAGAAGATTTAGGGAATTTTGTGTGACTTTTCTGGGATTTTGTTGGGTATTGAGGACATTTTGTGGGATGTTTCGGGAATTTGGTGGGGCTTTTCAAGAATTTTGTGGTATTTTGAAAAGATTTAGGGAATTTTGTGGTGTTTTTTCTTGAATTTTGTGGGAAACTGTGCTGATTTTATGGGGCGTTTCTGGAATTTGGTCGAGTTTTCAGAAGATTTAGGGATTTTTGTGAGATTTTTGTGGGATGTTCTGGGAATTGGTGGAGATTTTGTGGGACATTCCTGTGAATTGGTAGGGTTTTGAAATGATTTAGGGAGTTTTGTGGGACTTCTCTGGAATTTTGTGGGTTTTTTCTGGAATTGTGTGGGATTCTGAGGAGACTTGAAGAATTTTGAGGAATTTGTTTTAGATTTTGTGGGAATTTGTGGAGATTCTGTGGGATTTTACTGGAATTTGGTGGGCCTTTTCAAGGACTTTGTGTGGTTTTGAGGAGTCTTGAAGAATTTTGAGGAATTTTTCTTAGATTTTGTGGAAACTTGTGGAGGTTTTGTGTGATTTTTGTGTGATTTTGTGGGATATTGAGGCGATTTAGGGATCTTGAGGGATTTTTCATGTATTTTGTGGGAATTTGTGGTGATTTGGTGGGATATTTTTCTAGAATTTGGTCGTGTTTTGAGAAGATTTAGGGAATTTTGTGAGATTTTTCCTGGAATTTTGTTGGATACTGGGGAGATTTTGTGGGATGTTTGTGGAACTTTGAGGGACTCTTCTGGAATTTGGTGAGATTCTGTAGAGAACTGACGAATTATCAGGGATTTTTCATGTATTCTGTGGGAATTTGTGGAGATTCTGTGGGATTTTTGTGGATTTTGGCCGTGTTTTGAGAAGATTTAGGGAATTTTGTGGGATTTTTCCTGGAATTTTGTTGGATACTGGGGAGATTTTGTGGGATGTTTGTGGAATTTTGAGGGACTTTTCTGGAATTTGGTGAGATTCTGTAGAGAACTGACGAATTATCAGGGATTTTTCATGTATTCTGTGGGAATTTGTGGAGATGTGGTGGGATTTTTGTGGATTTTGGCCGTGTTTTGAGAAGATTTAGGGAATTTTGTGTGATTTTTCTGGGATTTTGTTGGGTATTGAGGACATTTTGTGGGATGTTTCTGGAATTTGGTGGGGCTTTTCAAGAATTTTGTGGTATTTTGAAAAGATTTAGGGAATTTTGTGGTGTTTTTTCTTGAATTTTGTGGGAAACTGTGCTGATTTTATGGGGCGTTTCTGGAATTTGGTCGAGTTTTCCGAAGATTTAGGGATTTTTGTGAGATTTTTGTGGGATGTTCTGGGAATTGGTGGAGATTTTGTGGGACATTCCTGTGAATTGGTAGGGTTTTGAAATGATTTAGGGAGTTTTGTGGGACTTCTCTGGAATTTTGTGTGTTTTTTCTGGAATTGTGTGGGATTCTGAGGAGACTTGAAGAATTTTGAGGAATTTGTTTTAGATTTTGTGGGAATTTGTGGAGATTCTGTGGGATTTTACTGGAATTTGGTGGGCCTTTTCAAGGACTTTGTGTGGTTTTGAGGAGACTTGAAGAATTTTCAGGGATTTTTCTTAGATTTTGTGGAAACTTGGGGAGGTTTTGTGCGATTTTTGTGTGATTTTGTGGGATATTGAGGCGATTTAGGGATCTTGAGGGATTTTTCATGTATTTTGTGGGAATTTGTGGTGATTTGGTGGGATATTTTTCTAGAATTTGGTCGTGTTTTGAGAAGATTTAGGGAATTTTGTGAGATTTTTCCTGGAATTTTGTTGGATACTGGGGAGATTTTGTGGGATGTTTGTGGAACTTTGAGGGACTCTTCTGGAATTTGGTGAGATTTTGTAGAGAACTGACGAATTATCAGGGATTTTTCATGTATTCTGTGGGAATTTGTGGAGATGTGGTGGGATTTTTGTGGATTTTGGCCGTGTTTTGAGAAGATTTAGGGAATTTTGTGTGATTTTTCTGGGATTTTGTTGGGTATTGAGGACATTTTGTGGGATGTTTCTGGAATTTGGTGGGGCTTTTCAAGAATTTTGTGGTATTTTGAAAAGATTTAGGGAATTTTGTGGTGTTTTTTCTTGAATTTTGTGGGAAACTGTGCTGATTTTATGGGGCGTTTCTGGAATTTGGTTGAGTTTTCCGAAGATTTAGGGATTTTTGTGAGATTTTTGTGGGATGTTCTGGGAATTGGTGGAGATTTTGTGGGACATTCCTGTGAATTGGTAGGGTTTTGAAATGATTTAGGGAGTTTTGTGGGACTTCTCTGGAATTTTGTGGGTTTTTTCTGGAATTTTGTGGGATTCTGAGGAGACTTGAAGAATTTTGAGGAATTTGTTTTAGATTTTGTGGGAATTTGTGGAGCTTTTGTGGGATTTTACTGGAATTTGGTGGGCCTTTTCAAGGACTTTGTGTGGTTTTGAGGAGACTTGAAGACTTTTCAGGGATTTTTCTTAGATTTTGTGGAAACTTGTGGAGGTTTTGTGTGATTTTTGTGTGATTTTGTGGGATATTGAGGCGATTTAGGGATCTTGAGGGATTTTTCATGTATTTTGTGGGAATTTGTGGTGATTTGGTGGGATATTTTTCTAGAATTTGGTCGTGTTTTGAGAAGATTTAGGGAATTTTGTGAGATTTTTCCTGGAATTTTGTTGGATACTGGGGAGATTTTGTGGGATGTTTGTGGAACTTTGAGGGACTCTTCTGGAATTTGGTGAGATTTTGTAGAGAACTGACGAATTATCAGGGATTTTTCATGTATTCTGTGGGAATTTGTGGAGATGTGGTGGGATTTTTGTGGATTTTGGCCATGTTTTGAGAAGATTTAGGGAATTTTGTGGGATTTTTCCTGGAATTTTGTTGGGTATTGAGGACATTTTGTGGGATGTTTCTGGAATTTGGTGGGGCTTTTCAAGAATTTTGTGGTATTTTGAAAAGATTTAGGGAATTTTGTGGTGTTTTTTCTTGAATTTTGTGGGAAACTGTGCTGATTTTATGGGGCGTTTCTGGAATTTGGTCGAGTTTTCAGAAGATTTAGGGATTTTTGTGAGATTTTTGTGGGATGTTCTGGGAATTGGTGGAGATTTTGTGGGACATTCCTGTGAATTGGTAGGGTTTTGAAATGATTTAGGGAGTTTTGTGGGACTTCTCTGGAATTTTGTGGGTTTTTTCTGGAATTGTGTGGGATTCTGAGGAGACTTGAAGAATTTTGAGGAATTTGTTTTAGATTTTGTGGGAATTTGTGGAGATTCTGTGGGATTTTACTGGAATTTGGTGGGCCTTTTCAAGGACTTTGTGTGGTTTTGAGGAGACTTGAAGAATTTTCAGGGATTTTTCTTAGATTTTGTGGAAACTTGTGGAGGTTTTGTGCGATTTTTGTGTGATTTTGTGGGATATTGAGGCGATTTAGGGATCTTGAGGGATTTTTCATGTATTTTGTGGGAATTTGTGGTGATTTGGTGGGATATTTTTCTAGAATTTGGTCGTGTTTTGAGAAGATTTAGGGAATTTTGTGAGATTTTTCCTGGAATTTTGTTGGATACTGGGGAGATTTTGTGGGATGTTTGTGGAACTTTGAGGGACTCTTCTGGAATTTGGTGAGATTCTGTAGAGAACTGACGAATTATCAGGGATTTTTCATGTATTCTGTGGGAATTTGTGGAGATGTGGTGGGATTTTTGTGGATTTTGGCCGTGTTTTGAGAAGATTTAGGGAATTTTGTGGGATTTTTCCTGGAAGTTTGTTGGATACTGGGGAGATTTTGTGGGATGTTTGTGGAACTTTGAGGGACTCTTCTGGAATTTGGTGAGATTCTGTAGAGAACTGACGAATTATCAGGGATTTTTCATGTATTCTGTGGGAATTTGTGGAGATTCTGTGGGATTTTTGTGGATTTTGGCCGTGTTTTGAGAAGATTTAGGGAATTTTGTGTGATTTTTCTGGGATTTTGTTGGGTATTGAGGACATTTTGTGGGATGTTTCTGGAATTTGGTGGGGCTTTTCAAGAATTTTGTGGTATTTTGAAAAGATTTAGGGAATTTTGTGGGGTTTTTTTCTTGAATTTTGTGGGAAACTGTGCTGATTTTATGGGGCGTTTCTGGAATTTGGTCGAGTTTTCCGAAGATTTAGGGATTTTTGTGAGATTTTTGTGGGATGTTCTGGGAATTGGTGGAGATTTTGTGGGACATTCCTGTGAATTGGTAGGGTTTTGAAATGATTTAGGGAGTTTTGTGGGACTTCTCTGGAATTTTGTGGGTTTTTTCTGGAATTGTGTGGGATTCTGAGGAGACTTGAATTTTGAGGAATTTGTTTTAGATTTTGTGGGAATTTGTGGAGATTCTGTGGGATTTTACTGGAATTTGGTGGGCCTTTTCAAGGACTTTGTGTGGTTTTGAGGAGACTTGAAGAATTTTGAGGAATTTTTCTTAGATTTTGTGGAAACTTGTGGAGGTTTTGTGGGATTTTTGTGTGATTTTGTGGGATATTGAGGCGATTTAGGGATCTTGAGGGATTTTTCATGTATTTTGTGGGAATTTGTGGTGATTTGGTGGGATATTTTTCTAGAATTTGGTCGTGTTTTGAGAAGATTTAGGGAATTTTGTGAGATTTTTCCTGGAATTTTGTTGGATACTGGGGAGATTTTGTTGGATGTTTGTGGAACTTTGAGGGACTTTTCTGGAATTTGGTGAGATTCTGTAGAGAACTGACGAATTATCAGGGATTTTTCATGTATTCTGTGGGAATTTGTGGAGATGTGGTGGGATTTTTGTGGATTTTGGCCGTGTTTTGAGAAGATTTAGGGAATTTTGTGTGATTTTTCTGGGATTTTGTTGGGTATTGAGGACATTTTGTGGGATGTTTCTGGAATTTGGTGGGGCTTTTCAAGAATTTTGTGGTATTTTGAAAAGATTTAGGGAATTTTGTGGTGTTTTTTCTTGAATTTTGTGGGAAACTGTGCTGATTTTATGGGGCGTTTCTGGAATTTGGTCGAGTTTTCAGAAGATTTAGGGATTTTTGTGAGATTTTTGTGGGATGTTCTGGGAATTGGTGGAGATTTTGTGGGACATTCCTGTGAATTGGTAGGGTTTTGAAATGATTTAGGGAGTTTTGTGGGACTTCTCTGGAATTTTGTGGGTTTTTTCTGGAATTGTGTGGGATTCTGAGGAGACTTGAAGAATTTTGAGGAATTTGTTTTAGATTTTGTGGGAATTTGTGGAGATTCTGTGGGATTTTACTGGAATTTGGTGGGCCTTTTCAAGGACTTTGTGTGGTTTTGAGGAGACTTGAAGAATTTTCAGGGATTTTTCTTAGATTTTGTGGAAACTTGGGGAGGTTTTGTGCGATTTTTGTGTGATTTTGTGGGATATTGAGGCGATTTAGGGATCTTGAGGGATTTTTCATGTATTTTGTGGGAATTTGTGGTGATTTGGTGGGATATTTTTCTAGAATTTGGTCGTGTTTTGAGAAGATTTAGGGAATTTTGTGAGATTTTTCCTGGAATTTTGTTGGATACTGGGGAGATTTTGTGGGATGTTTGTGGAACTTTGAGGGACTCTTCTGGAATTTGGTGAGATTTTGTAGAGAACTGACGAATTATCAGGGATTTTTCATGTATTCTGTGGGAATTTGTGGAGATGTGGTGGGATTTTTGTGGATTTTGGCCGTGTTTTGAGAAGATTTAGGGAATTTTGTGTGATTTTTCTGGGATTTTGTTGGGTATTGAGGACATTTTGTGGGATGTTTCTGGAATTTGGTGGGGCTTTTCAAGAATTTTGTGGTATTTTGAAAAGATTTAGGGAATTTTGTGGTGTTTTTTCTTGAATTTTGTGGGAAACTGTGCTGATTTTATGGGGCGTTTCTGGAATTTGGTTGAGTTTTCCGAAGATTTAGGGATTTTTGTGAGATTTTTGTGGGATGTTCTGGGAATTGGTGGAGATTTTGTGGGACATTCCTGTGAATTGGTAGGGTTTTGAAATGATTTAGGGAGTTTTGTGGGACTTCTCTGGAATTTTGTGGGTTTTTTCTGGAATTTTGTGGGATTCTGAGGAGACTTGAAGAATTTTGAGGAATTTGTTTTAGATTTTGTGGGAATTTGTGGAGCTTTTGTGGGATTTTACTGGAATTTGGTGGGCCTTTTCAAGGACTTTGTGTGGTTTTGAGGAGACTTGAAGACTTTTCAGGGATTTTTCTTAGATTTTGTGGAAACTTGTGGAGGTTTTGTGTGATTTTTGTGTGATTTTGTGGGATATTGAGGCGATTTAGGGATCTTGAGGGATTTTTCATGTATTTTGTGGGAATTTGTGGTGATTTGGTGGGATATTTTTCTAGAATTTGGTCGTGTTTTGAGAAGATTTAGGGAATTTTGTGAGATTTTTCCTGGAATTTTGTTGGATACTGGGGAGATTTTGTGGGATGTTTGTGGAACTTTGAGGGACTCTTCTGGAATTTGGTGAGATTTTGTAGAGAACTGACGAATTATCAGGGATTTTTCATGTATTCTGTGGGAATTTGTGGAGATGTGGTGGGATTTTTGTGGATTTTGGCCATGTTTTGAGAAGATTTAGGGAATTTTGTGGGATTTTTCCTGGAATTTTGTTGGGTATTGAGGACATTTTGTGGGATGTTTCTGGAATTTGGTGGGGCTTTTCAAGAATTTTGTGGTATTTTGAAAAGATTTAGGGAATTTTGTGGTGTTTTTTCTTGAATTTTGTGGGAAACTGTGCTGATTTTATGGGGCGTTTCTGGAATTTGGTCGAGTTTTCAGAAGATTTAGGGATTTTTGTGAGATTTTTGTGGGATGTTCTGGGAATTGGTGGAGATTTTGTGGGACATTCCTGTGAATTGGTAGGGTTTTGAAATGATTTAGGGAGTTTTGTGGGACTTCTCTGGAATTTTGTGGGTTTTTTCTGGAATTGTGTGGGATTCTGAGGAGACTTGAAGAATTTTGAGGAATTTGTTTTAGATTTTGTGGGAATTTGTGGAGATTCTGTGGGATTTTACTGGAATTTGGTGGGCCTTTTCAAGGACTTTGTGTGGTTTTGAGGAGACTTGAAGAATTTTCAGGGATTTTTCTTAGATTTTGTGGAAACTTGTGGAGGTTTTGTGCGATTTTTGTGTGATTTTGTGGGATATTGAGGCGATTTAGGGATCTTGAGGGATTTTTCATGTATTTTGTGGGAATTTGTGGTGATTTGGTGGGATATTTTTCTAGAATTTGGTCGTGTTTTGAGAAGATTTAGGGAATTTTGTGAGATTTTTCCTGGAATTTTGTTGGATACTGGGGAGATTTTGTGGGATGTTTGTGGAACTTTGAGGGACTCTTCTGGAATTTGGTGAGATTCTGTAGAGAACTGACGAATTATCAGGGATTTTTCATGTATTCTGTGGGAATTTGTGGAGATGTGGTGGGATTTTTGTGGATTTTGGCCGTGTTTTGAGAAGATTTAGGGAATTTTGTGGGATTTTTCCTGGAAGTTTGTTGGATACTGGGGAGATTTTGTGGGATGTTTGTGGAACTTTGAGGGACTCTTCTGGAATTTGGTGAGATTCTGTAGAGAACTGACGAATTATCAGGGATTTTTCATGTATTCTGTGGGAATTTGTGGAGATTCTGTGGGATTTTTGTGGATTTTGGCCGTGTTTTGAGAAGATTTAGGGAATTTTGTGTGATTTTTCTGGGATTTTGTTGGGTATTGAGGACATTTTGTGGGATGTTTCTGGAATTTGGTGGGGCTTTTCAAGAATTTTGTGGTATTTTGAAAAGATTTAGGGAATTTTGTGGGGTTTTTTTCTTGAATTTTGTGGGAAACTGTGCTGATTTTATGGGGCGTTTCTGGAATTTGGTCGAGTTTTCCGAAGATTTAGGGATTTTTGTGAGATTTTTGTGGGATGTTCTGGGAATTGGTGGAGATTTTGTGGGACATTCCTGTGAATTGGTAGGGTTTTGAAATGATTTAGGGAGTTTTGTGGGACTTCTCTGGAATTTTGTGGGTTTTTTCTGGAATTGTGTGGGATTCTGAGGAGACTTGAATTTTGAGGAATTTGTTTTAGATTTTGTGGGAATTTGTGGAGATTCTGTGGGATTTTACTGGAATTTGGTGGGCCTTTTCAAGGACTTTGTGTGGTTTTGAGGAGACTTGAAGAATTTTGAGGAATTTTTCTTAGATTTTGTGGAAACTTGTGGAGGTTTTGTGTGATTTTTGTGTGATTTTGTGGGATATTGAGGCGATTTAGGGATCTTGAGGGATTTTTCATGTATTTTGTGGGAATTTGTGGTGATTTGGTGGGATATTTTTCTAGAATTTGGTCGTGTTTTGAGAAGATTTAGGGAATTTTGTGAGATTTTTCCTGGAATTTTGTTGGATACTGGGGAGATTTTGTTGGATGTTTGTGGAACTTTGAGGGACTTTTCTGGAATTTGGTGAGATTCTGTAGAGAACTGACGAATTATCAGGGATTTTTCATGTATTCTGTGGGAATTTGTGGAGATGTGGTGGGATTTTTGTGGATTTTGGCCGTGTTTTGAGAAGATTTAGGGAATTTTGTGTGATTTTTCTGGGATTTTGTTGGGTATTGAGGACATTTTGTGGGATGTTTCTGGAATTTGGTGGGGCTTTTCAAGAATTTTGTGGTATTTTGAAAAGATTTAGGGAATTTTGTGGTGTTTTTTCTTGAATTTTGTGGGAAACTGTGCTGATTTTATGGGGCGTTTCTGGAATTTGGTCGAGTTTTCCGAAGATTTAGGGATTTTTGTGAGATTTTTGTGGGATGTTCTGGGAATTGGTGGAGATTTTGTGGGACATTCCTGTGAATTGGTAGGGTTTTGAAATGATTTAGGGAGTTTTGTGGGACTTCTCTGGAATTTTGTGTGTTTTTTCTGGAATTGTGTGGGATTCTGAGGAGACTTGAAGAATTTTGAGGAATTTGTTTTAGATTTTGTGGGAATTTGTGGAGATTCTGTGGGATTTTACTGGAATTTGGTGGGCCTTTTCAAGGACTTTGTGTGGTTTTGAGGAGACTTGAAGAATTTTCAGGGATTTTTCTTAGATTTTGTGGAAACTTGTGGAGGTTTTGTGGGATTTTTGTGGGATTTTGTGGGATATTGAGGCGATTTAGGGATCTTGAGGGATTTTTCATGTATTTTGTGGGAATTTGTGGTGATTTGGTGGGATATTTTTCTAGAATTTGGTCGTGTTTTGAGAAGATTTAGGGAATTTTGTGAGATTTTTCCTGGAATTTTGTTGGATACTGGGGAGATTTTGTGGGATGTTTGTGGAACTTTGAGGGACTCTTCTGGAATTTGGTGAGATTTTGTAGAGAACTGACGAATTATCAGGGATTTTTCATGTATTCTGTGGGAATTTGTGGAGATGTGGTGGGATTTTTGTGGATTTTGGCCGTGTTTTGAGAAGATTTAGGGAATTTTGTGTGATTTTTCTGGGATTTTGTTGGGTATTGAGGACATTTTGTGGGATGTTTCTGGAATTTGGTGGGGCTTTTCAAGAATTTTGTGGTATTTTGAAAAGATTTAGGGAATTTTGTGGTGTTTTTTCTTGAATTTTGTGGGAAACTGTGCTGATTTTATGGGGCGTTTCTGGAATTTGGTCGAGTTTTCAGAAGATTTAGGGATTTTTGTGAGATTTTTGTGGGATGTTCTGGGAATTGGTGGAGATTTTGTGGGACATTCCTGTGAATTGGTAGGGTTTTGAAATGATTTAGGGAGTTTTGTGGGACTTCTCTGGAATTTTGTGGGTTTTTTCTGGAATTGTGTGGGATTCTGAGGAGACTTGAAGAATTTTGAGGAATTTGTTTTAGATTTTGTGGGAATTTGTGGAGATTCTGTGGGATTTTACTGGAATTTGGTGGGCCTTTTCAAGGACTTTGTGTGGTTTTGAGGAGACTTGAAGAATTTTCAGGGATTTTTCTTAGATTTTGTGGAAACTTGTGGAGGTTTTGTGTGATTTTTGTGTGATTTTGTGGGATATTGAGGCGATTTAGGGATCTTGAGGGATTTTTCATGTATTTTGTGGGAATTTGTGGTGATTTGGTGGGATATTTTTCTAGAATTTGGTCGTGTTTTGAGAAGATTTAGGGAATTTTGTGAGATTTTTCCTGGAATTTTGTTGGATACTGGGGAGATTTTGTGGGATGTTTGTGGAACTTTGAGGGACTCTTCTGGAATTTGGTGAGATTTTGTAGAGAACTGACGAATTATCAGGGATTTTTCATGTATTCTGTGGGAATTTGTGGAGATGTGGTGGGATTTTTGTGGATTTTGGCCATGTTTTGAGAAGATTTAGGGAATTTTGTGGGATTTTTCCTGGAATTTTGTTGGGTATTGAGGACATTTTGTGGGATGTTTCTGGAATTTGGTGGGGCTTTTCAAGAATTTTGTGGTATTTTGAAAAGATTTAGGGAATTTTGTGGTGTTTTTTCTTGAATTTTGTGGGAAACTGTGCTGATTTTATGGGGCGTTTCTGGAATTTGGTTGAGTTTTCCGAAGATTTAGGGATTTTTGTGAGATTTTTGTGGGATGTTCTGGGAATTGGTGGAGATTTTGTGGGACATTCCTGTGAATTGGTAGGGTTTTGAAATGATTTAGGGAGTTTTGTGGGACTTCTCTGGAATTTTGTGGGTTTTTTCTGGAATTTTGTGGGATTCTGAGGAGACTTGAAGAATTTTGAGGAATTTGTTTTAGATTTTGTGGGAATTTGTGGAGATTCTGTGGGATTTTACTGGAATTTGGTGGGCCTTTTCAAGGACTTTGTGTGGTTTTGAGGAGACTTGAAGAATTTTCAGGGATTTTTCTTAGATTTTGTGGAAACTTGTGGAGGTTTTGTGGGATTTTTGTGTGATTTTGTGGGATATTAAAGTGATTTAGGGATCTTGAGGGATTTTTCATGTATTTTGTGGGAATTTGTGGTGATTTGGTGGGATATTTTTCTAGAATTTGGTCGTGTTTTGAGAAGATTTAGGGAATTTTGTGAGATTTTTCCTGGAATTTTGTTGGATACTGGGGAGATTTTGTGGGATGTTTGTGGAACTTTGAGGGACTTTTCTGGAATTTGGTGAGATTCTGTAGAGAACTGACGAATTATCAGGGATTTTTCATGTATTCTGTGGGAATTTGTGGAGATGTGGTGGGATTTTTGTGGATTTTGGCCGTGTTTTGAGAAGATTTAGGGAATTTTGTGGGATTTTTCTGGGATTTTGTTGGGTATTGAGGACATTTTGTGGGATGTTTCTGGAATTTGGTGGGGCTTTTCAAGAATTTTGTGGTATTTTGAAAAGATTTAGGGAATTTTGTGGTGTTTTTTCTTGAATTTTGTGGGAAACTGTGCTGATTTTATGGGGCGTTTCTGGAATTTGGTCGAGTTTTCCGAAGATTTAGGGATTTTTGTGAGATTTTTGTGGGATGTTCTGGGAATTGGTGGAGATTTTGTGGGACATTCCTGTGAATTGGTAGGGTTTTGAAATGATTTAGGGAGTTTTGTGGGACTTCTCTGGAATTTTGTGGGTTTTTTCTGGAATTGTGTGGGATTCTGAGGAGACTTGAAGAATTTTGAGGAATTTGTTTTAGATTTTGTGGGAATTTGTGGAGATTCTGTGGGATTTTACTGGAATTTGGTGGGCCTTTTCAAGGACTTTGTGTGGTTTTGAGGAGACTTGAAGAATTTTCAGGGATTTTTCTTAGATTTTGTGGAAACTTGTGGAGGTTTTGTGCGATTTTTGTGTGATTTTGTGGGATATTGAGGCGATTTAGGGATCTTGAGGGATTTTTCATGTATTTTGTGGGAATTTGTGGTGATTTGGTGGGATATTTTTCTAGAATTTGGTCGTGTTTTGAGAAGATTTAGGGAATTTTGTGAGATTTTTCCTGGAATTTTGTTGGATACTGGGGAGATTTTGTGGGATGTTTGTGGAACTTTGAGGGACTCTTCTGGAATTTGGTGAGATTCTGTAGAGAACTGACGAATTATCAGGGATTTTTCATGTATTCTGTGGGAATTTGTGGAGATTTGGTGGGATTTTTGTGGATTTTGGCCGTGTTTTGAGAAGATTTAGGGAATTTTGTGGGATTTTTCCTGGAATTTTGTTGGATACTGGGGAGATTTTGTGGGATGTTTGTGGAACTTTGAGGGACTCTTCTGGAATTTGGTGAGATTCTGTAGAGAACTGACGAATTATCAGGGATTTTTCATGTATTCTGTGGGAATTTGTGGAGATTCTGTGGGATTTTTGTGGATTTTGGCCGTGTTTTGAGAAGATTTAGGGAATTTTGTGTGATTTTTCTGGGATTTTGTTGGGTATTGAGGACATTTTGTGGGATGTTTCTGGAATTTGGTGGGGCTTTTCAAGAATTTTTTGGTATTTTGAAAAGATTTAGGGAATTTTGTGGGTTTTTTTTCTTGAATTTTGTGGGAAACTGTGCTGATTTTATGGGGCGTTTCTGGAATTTGGTCGAGTTTTCCGAAGATTTAGGGATTTTTGTGAGATTTTTGTGGGATGTTCTGGGAATTGGTGGAGATTTTGTGGGACATTCCTGTGAATTGGTAGGGTTTTGAAATGATTTAGGGAGTTTTGTGGGACTTCTCTGGAATTTTGTGTGTTTTTTCTGGAATTGTGTGGGATTCTGAGGAGACTTGAAGAATTTTGAGGAATTTGTTTTAGATTTTGTGGGAATTTGTGGAGATTCTGTGGGATTTTACTGGAATTTGGTGGGCCTTTTCAAGGACTTTGTGTGGTTTTGAGGAGACTTGAAGAATTTTCAGGGATTTTTCTTAGATTTTGTGGAAACTTGTGGAGGTTTTGTGCGATTTTTGTGTGATTTTGTGGGATATTGAGGTGATTTAGGGATCTTGAGGGATTTTTCATGTATTTTGTGGGAATTTGTGGTGATTTGGTGGGATATTTTTCTAGAATTTGGTCGTGTTTTGAGAAGATTTAGGGAATTTTGTGAGATTTTTCCTGGAATTTTGTTGGATACTGGGGAGATTTTGTGGGATGTTTGTGGAACTTTGAGGGACTTTTCTGGAATTTGGTGAGATTCTGTAGAGAACTGACGAATTATCAGGGATTTTTCATGTATTCTGTGGGAATTTGTGGAGATGTGGTGGGATTTTTGTGGATTTTGGCCGTGTTTTGAGAAGATTTAGGGAATTTTGTGGGATTTTTCTGGGATTTTGTTGGGTATTGAGGACATTTTGTGGGATGTTTCTGGAATTTGGTGGGGCTTTTCAAGAATTTTGTGGTATTTTGAAAAGATTTAGGGAATTTTGTGGTGTTTTTTCTTGAATTTTGTGGGAAACTGTGCTGATTTTATGGGGCGTTTCTGGAATTTGGTCGAGTTTTCCGAAGATTTAGGGATTTTTGTGAGATTTTTGTGGGATGTTCTGGGAATTGGTGGAGATTTTGTGGGACATTCCTGTGAATTGGTAGGGTTTTGAAATGATTTAGGGAGTTTTGTGGGACTTCTCTGGAATTTTGTGGGTTTTTTCTGGAATTGTGTGGGATTCTGAGGAGACTTGAAGAATTTTGAGGAATTTGTTTTAGATTTTGTGGGAATTTGTGGAGATTCTGTGGGATTTTACTGGAATTTGGTGGGCCTTTTCAAGGACTTTGTGTGGTTTTGAGGAGACTTGAAGAATTTTCAGGGATTTTTCTTAGATTTTGTGGAAACTTGTGGAGGTTTTGTGCGATTTTTGTGTGATTTTGTGGGATATTGAGGCGATTTAGGGATCTTGAGGGATTTTTCATGTATTTTGTGGGAATTTGTGGTGATTTGGTGGGATATTTTTCTAGAATTTGGTCGTGTTTTGAGAAGATTTAGGGAATTTTGTGAGATTTTTCCTGGAATTTTGTTGGATACTGGGGAGATTTTGTGGGATGTTTGTGGAACTTTGAGGGACTCTTCTGGAATTTGGTGAGATTCTGTAGAGAACTGACGAATTATCAGGGATTTTTCATGTATTCTGTGGGAATTTGTGGAGATTTGGTGGGATTTTTGTGGATTTTGGCCGTGTTTTGAGAAGATTTAGGGAATTTTGTGGGATTTTTCCTGGAATTTTGTTGGATACTGGGGAGATTTTGTGGGATGTTTGTGGAACTTTGAGGGACTCTTCTGGAATTTGGTGAGATTCTGTAGAGAACTGACGAATTATCAGGGATTTTTCATGTATTCTGTGGGAATTTGTGGAGATTCTGTGGGATTTTTGTGGATTTTGGCCGTGTTTTGAGAAGATTTAGGGAATTTTGTGTGATTTTTCTGGGATTTTGTTGGGTATTGAGGACATTTTGTGGGATGTTTCTGGAATTTGGTGGGGCTTTTCAAGAATTTTGTGGTATTTTGAAAAGATTTAGGGAATTTTGTGGGGTTTTTTTCTTGAATTTTGTGGGAAACTGTGCTGATTTTATGGGGCGTTTCTGGAATTTGGTCGAGTTTTCCGAAGATTTAGGGATTTTTGTGAGATTTTTGTGGGATGTTCTGGGAATTGGTGGAGATTTTGTGGGACATTCCTGTGAATTGGTAGGGTTTTGAAATGATTTAGGGAGTTTTGTGGGACTTCTCTGGAATTTTGTGGGTTTTTTCTGGAATTGTGTGGGATTCTGAGGAGACTTGAATTTTGAGGAATTTGTTTTAGATTTTGTGGGAATTTGTGGAGATTCTGTGGGATTTTACTGGAATTTGGTGGGCCTTTTCAAGGACTTTGTGTGGTTTTGAGGAGACTTGAAGAATTTTGAGGAATTTTTCTTAGATTTTGTGGAAACTTGTGGAGGTTTTGTGTGATTTTTGTGTGATTTTGTGGGATATTGAGGCGATTTAGGGATCTTGAGGGATTTTTCATGTATTTTGTGGGAATTTGTGGTGATTTGGTGGGATATTTTTCTAGAATTTGGTCGTGTTTTGAGAAGATTTAGGGAATTTTGTGAGATTTTTCCTGGAATTTTGTTGGATACTGGGGAGATTTTGTGGGATGTTTGTGGAACTTTGAGGGACTTTTCTGGAATTTGGTGAGATTCTGTAGAGAACTGACGAATTATCAGGGATTTTTCATGTATTCTGTGGGAATTTGTGGAGATTTGGTGGGATTTTTGTGGATTTTGGCCGTGTTTTGAGAAGATTTAGGGAATTTTGTGTGATTTTTCTGGGATTTTGTTGGGTATTGAGGACATTTTGTGGGATGTTTCGGGAATTTGGTGGGGCTTTTCAAGAATTTTGTGGTATTTTGAAAAGATTTAGGGAATTTTGTGGTGTTTTTTCTTGAATTTTGTGGGAAACTGTGCTGATTTTATGGGGCGTTTCTGGAATTTGGTTGAGTTTTCCGAAGATTTAGGGATTTTTGTGAGATTTTTGTGGGATGTTCTGGGAATTGGTGGAGATTTTGTGGGACATTCCTGTGAATTGGTAGGGTTTTGAAATGATTTAGGGAGTTTTGTGGGACTTCTCTGGAATTTTGTGGGTTTTTTCTGGAATTGTGTGGGATTCTGAGGAGACTTGAAGAATTTTGAGGAATTTGTTTTAGATTTTGTGGGAATTTGTGGAGATTCTGTGGGATTTTACTGGAATTTGGTGGGCCTTTTCAAGGACTTTGTGTGGTTTTGAGGAGACTTGAAGAATTTTCAGGGATTTTTCTTAGATTTTGTGGAAACTTGGGGAGGTTTTGTGCGATTTTTGTGGGATTTTGTGGGATATTGAGGCGATTTAGGGATCTTGAGGGATTTTTCATGTATTTTGTGGGAATTTGTGGTGATTTGGTGGGATATTTTTCTAGAATTTGGTCGTGTTTTGAGAAGATTTAGGGAATTTTGTGAGATTTTTCCTGGAATTTTGTTGGATACTGGGGAGATTTTGTGGGATGTTTGTGGAACTTTGAGGGACTCTTCTGGAATTTGGTGAGATTTTGTAGAGAACTGACGAATTATCAGGGATTTTTCATGTATTCTGTGGGAATTTGTGGAGATGTGGTGGGATTTTTGTGGATTTTGGCCGTGTTTTGAGAAGATTTAGGGAATTTTGTGTGATTTTTCTGGGATTTTGTTGGGTATTGAGGACATTTTGTGGGATGTTTCTGGAATTTGGTGGGGCTTTTCAAGAATTTTGTGGTATTTTGAAAAGATTTAGGGAATTTTGTGGTGTTTTTTCTTGAATTTTGTGGGAAACTGTGCTGATTTTATGGGGCGTTTCTGGAATTTGGTCGAGTTTTCCGAAGATTTAGGGATTTTTGTGAGATTTTTGTGGGATGTTCTGGGAATTGGTGGAGATTTTGTGGGACATTCCTGTGAATTGGTAGGGTTTTGAAATGATTTAGGGAGTTTTGTGGGACTTCTCTGGAATTTTGTGTGTTTTTTCTGGAATTGTGTGGGATTCTGAGGAGACTTGAAGAATTTTGAGGAATTTGTTTTAGATTTTGTGGGAATTTGTGGAGCTTTTGTGGGATTTTACTGGAATTTGGTGGGCCTTTTCAAGGACTTTGTGTGGTTTTGAGGAGACTTGAAGACTTTTCAGGGATTTTTCTTAGATTTTGTGGAAACTTGTGGAGGTTTTGTGTGATTTTTGTGGGATTTTGTGGGATATTGAGGCGATTTAGGGATCTTGAGGGATTTTTCATGTATTTTGTGGGAATTTGTGGTGATTTGGTGGGATATTTTTCTAGAATTTGGTCGTGTTTTGAGAAGATTTAGGGAATTTTGTGAGATTTTTCCTGGAATTTTGTTGGATACTGGGGAGATTTTGTGGGATGTTTGTGGAACTTTGAGGGACTCTTCTGGAATTTGGTGAGATTTTGTAGAGAACTGACGAATTATCAGGGATTTTTCATGTATTCTGTGGGAATTTGTGGAGATGTGGTGGGATTTTTGTGGATTTTGGCCATGTTTTGAGAAGATTTAGGGAATTTTGTGGGATTTTTCCTGGAATTTTGTTGGGTATTGAGGACATTTTGTGGGATGTTTCTGGAATTTGGTGGGGCTTTTCAAGAATTTTGTGGTATTTTGAAAAGATTTAGGGAATTTTGTGGTGTTTTTTCTTGAATTTTGTGGGAAACTGTGCTGATTTTATGGGGCGTTTCTGGAATTTGGTCGAGTTTTCAGAAGATTTAGGGATTTTTGTGAGATTTTTGTGGGATGTTCTGGGAATTGGTGGAGATTTTGTGGGACATTCCTGTGAATTGGTAGGGTTTTGAAATGATTTAGGGAGTTTTGTGGGACTTCTCTGGAATTTTGTGGGTTTTTTCTGGAATTGTGTGGGATTCTGAGGAGACTTGAAGAATTTTGAGGAATTTGTTTTAGATTTTGTGGGAATTTGTGGAGATTCTGTGGGATTTTACTGGAATTTGGTGGGCCTTTTCAAGGACTTTGTGTGGTTTTGAGGAGACTTGAAGAATTTTCAGGGATTTTTCTTAGATTTTGTGGAAACTTGTGGAGGTTTTGTGTGATTTTTGTGTGATTTTGTGGGATATTGAGGCGATTTAGGGATCTTGAGGGATTTTTCATGTATTTTGTGGGAATTTGTGGTGATTTGGTGGGATATTTTTCTAGAATTTGGTCGTGTTTTGAGAAGATTTAGGGAATTTTGTGAGATTTTTCCTGGAATTTTGTTGGATACTGGGGAGATTTTGTGGGATGTTTGTGGAACTTTGAGGGACTCTTCTGGAATTTGGTGAGATTCTGTAGAGAACTGACGAATTATCAGGGATTTTTCATGTATTCTGTGGGAATTTGTGGAGATTTGGTGGGATTTTTGTGGATTTTGGCCGTGTTTTGAGAAGATTTAGGGAATTTTGTGTGATTTTTCTGGGATTTTGTTGGGTATTGAGGACATTTTGTGGGATGTTTCGGGAATTTGGTGGGGCTTTTCAAGAATTTTGTGGTATTTTGAAAAGATTTAGGGAATTTTGTGGTGTTTTTTCTTGAATTTTGTGGGAAACTGTGCTGATTTTATGGGGCGTTTCTGGAATTTGGTTGAGTTTTCCGAAGATTTAGGGATTTTTGTGAGATTTTTGTGGGATGTTCTGGGAATTGGTGGAGATTTTGTGGGACATTCCTGTGAATTGGTAGGGTTTTGAAATGATTTAGGGAGTTTTGTGGGACTTCTCTGGAATTTTGTGGGTTTTTTCTGGAATTGTGTGGGATTCTGAGGAGACTTGAAGAATTTTGAGGAATTTGTTTTAGATTTTGTGGGAATTTGTGGAGATTCTGTGGGATTTTACTGGAATTTGGTGGGCCTTTTCAAGGACTTTGTGTGGTTTTGAGGAGACTTGAAGAATTTTCAGGGATTTTTCTTAGATTTTGTGGAAACTTGTGGAGGTTTTGTGCGATTTTTGTGGGATTTTGTGGGATATTGAGGCGATTTAGGGATCTTGAGGGATTTTTCATGTATTTTGTGGGAATTTGTGGTGATTTGGTGGGATATTTTTCTAGAATTTGGTCGTGTTTTGAGAAGATTTAGGGAATTTTGTGAGATTTTTCCTGGAATTTTGTTGGATACTGGGGAGATTTTGTGGGATGTTTGTGGAACTTTGAGGGACTCTTCTGGAATTTGGTGAGATTTTGTAGAGAACTGACGAATTATCAGGGATTTTTCATGTATTCTGTGGGAATTTGTGGAGATGTGGTGGGATTTTTGTGGATTTTGGCCGTGTTTTGAGAAGATTTAGGGAATTTTGTGTGATTTTTCTGGGATTTTGTTGGGTATTGAGGACATTTTGTGGGATGTTTCTGGAATTTGGTGGGGCTTTTCAAGAATTTTGTGGTATTTTGAAAAGATTTAGGGAATTTTGTGGTGTTTTTTCTTGAATTTTGTGGGAAACTGTGCTGATTTTATGGGGCGTTTCTGGAATTTGGTCGAGTTTTCCGAAGATTTAGGGATTTTTGTGAGATTTTTGTGGGATGTTCTGGGAATTGGTGGAGATTTTGTGGGACATTCCTGTGAATTGGTAGGGTTTTGAAATGATTTAGGGAGTTTTGTGGGACTTCTCTGGAATTTTGTGGGTTTTTTCTGGAATTGTGTGGGATTCTGAGGAGACTTGAAGAATTTTGAGGAATTTGTTTTAGATTTTGTGGGAATTTGTGGAGCTTTTGTGGGATTTTACTGGAATTTGGTGGGCCTTTTCAAGGACTTTGTGTGGTTTTGAGGAGACTTGAAGACTTTTCAGGGATTTTTCTTAGATTTTGTGGAAACTTGTGGAGGTTTTGTGTGATTTTTGTGGGATTTTGTGGGATATTGAGGCGATTTAGGGATCTTGAGGGATTTTTCATGTATTTTGTGGGAATTTGTGGTGATTTGGTGGGATATTTTTCTAGAATTTGGTCGTGTTTTGAGAAGATTTAGGGAATTTTGTGAGATTTTTCCTGGAATTTTGTTGGATACTGGGGAGATTTTGTGGGATGTTTGTGGAACTTTGAGGGACTCTTCTGGAATTTGGTGAGATTTTGTAGAGAACTGACGAATTATCAGGGATTTTTCATGTATTCTGTGGGAATTTGTGGAGATGTGGTGGGATTTTTGTGGATTTTGGCCATGTTTTGAGAAGATTTAGGGAATTTTGTGGGATTTTTCCTGGAATTTTGTTGGGTATTGAGGACATTTTGTGGGATGTTTCTGGAATTTGGTGGGGCTTTTCAAGAATTTTGTGGTATTTTGAAAAGATTTAGGGAATTTTGTGGTGTTTTTTCTTGAATTTTGTGGGAAACTGTGCTGATTTTATGGGGCGTTTCTGGAATTTGGTCGAGTTTTCAGAAGATTTAGGGATTTTTGTGAGATTTTTGTGGGATGTTCTGGGAATTGGTGGAGATTTTGTGGGACATTCCTGTGAATTGGTAGGGTTTTGAAATGATTTAGGGAGTTTTGTGGGACTTCTCTGGAATTTTGTGGGTTTTTTCTGGAATTGTGTGGGATTCTGAGGAGACTTGAAGAATATTGAGGAATTTGTTTTAGATTTTGTGGGAATTTGTGGAGATTCTGTGGGATTTTACTGGAATTTGGTGGGCCTTTTCAAGGACTTTGTGTGGTTTTGAGGAGACTTGAAGAATTTTCAGGGATTTTTCTTAGATTTTGTGGAAACTTGTGGAGGTTTTGTGTGATTTTTGTGTGATTTTGTGGGATATTGAGGCGATTTAGGGATCTTGAGGGATTTTTCATGTATTTTGTGGGAATTTGTGGTGATTTGGTGGGATATTTTTCTAGAATTTGGTCGTGTTTTGAGAAGATTTAGGGAATTTTGTGAGATTTTTCCTGGAATTTTGTTGGATACTGGGGAGATTTTGTGGGATGTTTGTGGAACTTTGAGGGACTCTTCTGGAATTTGGTGAGATTCTGTAGAGAACTGACGAATTATCAGGGATTTTTCATGTATTCTGTGGGAATTTGTGGAGATGTGGTGGGATTTTTGTGGATTTTGGCCGTGTTTTGAGAAGATTTAGGGAATTTTGTGGGATTTTTCCTGGAATTTTGTTGGGTATTGAGGAAATTTTGTGGGATGTTTCTGGAATTTGGTGGGGCTTTTCAAGAATTTTGTGGTATTTTGAAAAGATTTAGGGAATTTTGTGGTGTTTTTTCTTGAATTTTGTGGGAAACTGTGCTGATTTTATGGGGCGTTTCTGGAATTTGGTTGAGTTTTCCGAAGATTTAGGGATTTTTGTGAGATTTTTGTGGGATGTTCTGGGAATTGGTGGAGATTTTGTGGGACATTCCTGTGAATTGGTAGGGTTTTGAAATGATTTAGGGAGTTTTGTGGGACTTCTCTGGAATTTTGTGGGTTTTTTCTGGAATTGTGTGGGATTCTGAGGAGACTTGAAGAATTTTGAGGAATTTGTTTTAGATTTTGTGGGAATTTGTGGAGATTCTGTGGGATTTTACTGGAATTTGGTGGGCCTTTTCAAGGACTTTGTGTGGTTTTGAGGAGACTTGAAGAATTTTCAGGGATTTTTCTTAGATTTTGTGGAAACTTGTGGAGGTTTTGTGTGATTTTTGTGTGATTTTGTGGGATATTGAGGCGATTTAGGGATCTTGAGGGATTTTTCATGTATTTTGTGGGAATTTGTGGTGATTTGGTGGGATATTTTTCTAGAATTTGGTCGTGTTTTGAGAAGATTTAGGGAATTTTGTGAGATTTTTCCTGGAATTTTGTTGGATACTGGGGAGATTTTGTGGGATGTTTGTGGAACTTTGAGGGACTCTTCTGGAATTTGGTGAGATTCTGTAGAGAACTGACGAATTATCAGGGATTTTTCATGTATTCTGTGGGAATTTGTGGAGATTCTGTGGGATTTTTGTGGATTTTGGCCGTGTTTTGAGAAGATTTAGGGAATTTTGTGTGATTTTTCTGGGATTTTGTTGGGTATTGAGGACATTTTGTGGGATGTTTCTGGAATTTGGTGGGGCTTTTCAAGAATTTTGTGGTATTTTGAAAAGATTTAGGGAATTTTGTGGGTTTTTTTCTTGAATTTTGTGGGAAACTGTGCTGATTTTATGGGGCGTTTCTGGAATTTGGTCGAGTTTTCCGAAGATTTAGGGATTTTTGTGAGATTTTTGTGGGATGTTCTGGGAATTGGTGGAGATTTTGTGGGACATTCCTGTGAATTGGTAGGGTTTTGAAATGATTTAGGGAGTTTTGTGGGACTTCTCTGGAATTTTGTGGGTTTTTTCTGGAATTGTGTGGGATTCTGAGGAGACTTGAATTTTGAGGAATTTGTTTTAGATTTTGTGGGAATTTGTGGAGATTCTGTGGGATTTTACTGGAATTTGGTGGGCCTTTTCAAGGACTTTGTGTGGTTTTGAGGAGACTTGAAGAATTTTGAGGAATTTTTCTTAGATTTTGTGGAAACTTGTGGAGGTTTTGTGGGATTTTTGTGGGATTTTGTGGGATATTGAGGCGATTTAGGGATCTTGAGGGATTTTTCATGTATTTTGTGGGAATTTGTGGTGATTTGGTGGGATATTTTTCTAGAATTTGGTCGTGTTTTGAGAAGATTTAGGGAATTTTGTGAGATTTTTCCTGGAATTTTGTTGGATACTGGGGAGATTTTGTGGGATGTTTGTGGAACTTTGAGGGACTTTTCTGGAATTTGGTGAGATTCTGTAGAGAACTGACGAATTATCAGGGATTTTTCATGTATTCTGTGGGAATTTGTGGAGATGTGGTGGGATTTTTGTGGATTTTGGCCGTGTTTTGAGAAGATTTAGGGAATTTTGTGTGATTTTTCTGGGATTTTGTTGGGTATTGAGGACATTTTGTGGGATGTTTCTGGAATTTGGTGGGGCTTTTCAAGAATTTTGTGGTATTTTGAAAAGATTTAGGGAATTTTGTGGTGTTTTTTCTTGAATTTTGTGGGAAACTGTGCTGATTTTATGGGGCGTTTCTGGAATTTGGTCGAGTTTTCCGAAGATTTAGGGATTTTTGTGAGATTTTTGTGGGATGTTCTGGGAATTGGTGGAGATTTTGTGGGACATTCCTGTGAATTGGTAGGGTTTTGAAATGATTTAGGGAGTTTTGTGGGACTTCTCTGGAATTTTGTGTGTTTTTTCTGGAATTGTGTGGGATTCTGAGGAGACTTGAAGAATTTTGAGGAATTTGTTTTAGATTTTGTGGGAATTTGTGGAGCTTTTGTGGGATTTTACTGGAATTTGGTGGGCCTTTTCAAGGACTTTGTGTGGTTTTGAGGAGACTTGAAGACTTTTCAGGGATTTTTCTTAGATTTTGTGGAATCTTGTGGAGGTTTTGTGTGATTTTTGTGGGATTTTGTGGGATATTGAGGCGATTTAGGGATCTTGAGGGATTTTTCATGTATTTTGTGGGAATTTGTGGTGATTTGGTGGGATATTTTTCTAGAATTTGGTCGTGTTTTGAGAAGATTTAGGGAATTTTGTGAGATTTTTCCTGGAATTTTGTTGGATACTGGGGAGATTTTGTGGGATGTTTGTGGAACTTTGAGGGACTCTTCTGGAATTTGGTGAGATTTTGTAGAGAACTGACGAATTATCAGGGATTTGTCATGTATTCTGTGGGAATTTGTGGAGATGTGGTGGGATTTTTGTGGATTTTGGCCATGTTTTGAGAAGATTTAGGGAATTTTGTGGGATTTTTCCTGGAATTTTGTTGGGTATTGAGGACATTTTGTGGGATGTTTCTGGAATTTGGTGGGGCTTTTCAAGAATTTTGTGGTATTTTGAAAAGATTTAGGGAATTTTGTGGTGTTTTTTCTTGAATTTTGTGGGAAACTGTGCTGATTTTATGGGGCGTTTCTGGAATTTGGTTGAGTTTTCCGAAGATTTAGGGATTTTTGTGAGATTTTTGTGGGATGTTCTGGGAATTGGTGGAGATTTTGTGGGACATTCCTGTGAATTGGTAGGGTTTTGAAATGATTTAGGGAGTTTTGTGGGACTTCTCTGGAATTTTGTGTGTTTTTTCTGGAATTGTGTGGGATTCTGAGGAGACTTGAAGAATTTTGAGGAATTTGTTTTAGATTTTGTGGGAACTTGTGGAGATTCTGTGGGATTTTACTGGAATTTGGTGGGCCTTTTCAAGGACTTTGTGTGGTTTTGAGGAGACTTGAAGAATTTTGAGGAATTTTTCTTAGATTTTGTGGAAACTTGTGGAGGTTTTGTGGGATTTTTGTGTGATTTTGTGGGATATTGAGGCGATTTAGGGATCTTGAGGGATTTTTCATGTATTTTGTGGGAATTTGTGGTGATTTGGTGGGATATTTTTCTAGAATTTGGTCGTGTTTTGAGAAGATTTAGGGAATTTTGTGAGATTTTTCCTGGAATTTTGTTGGATACTGGGGAGATTTTGTGGGATGTTTGTGGAACTTTGAGGGACTTTTCTGCAATTTGGTGAGATTCTGTAGAGAACTGACGAATTATCAGGGATTTTTCATGTATTCTGTGGGAATTTGTGGAGATGTGGTGGGATTTTTGTGGATTTTGGCCGTGTTTTGAGAAGATTTAGGGAATTTTGTGTGATTTTTCTGGGATTTTGTTGGGTATTGAGGACATTTTGTGGGATGTTTCTGGAATTTGGTGGGGCTTTTCAAGAATTTTGTGGTATTTTGAAAAGATTTAGGGAATTTTGTGGTGTTTTTTCTTGAATTTTGTGGGAAACTGTGCTGATTTTATGGGGCGTTTCTGGAATTTGGTCAAGTTTTCCGAAGATTTAGGGATTTTTGTGAGATTTTTGTGGGATGTTCTGGGAATTGGTGGAGATTTTGTGGGACATTCCTGTGAATTGGTAGGGTTTTGAAATGATTTAGGGAGTTTTGTGGGACTTCTCTGGAATTTTGTGGGTTTTTTCTGGAATTGTGTGGGATTCTGAGGAGACTTGAAGAATTTTGAGGAATTTGTTTTAGATTTTGTGGGAATTTGTGGAGATTCTGTGGGATTTTACTGGAATTTGGTGGGCCTTTTCAAGGACTTTGTGTGGTTTTGAGGAGACTTGAAGAATTTTCAGGGATTTTTCTTAGATTTTGTGGAAACTTGGGGAGGTTTTGTGGGATTTTTGTGTGATTTTGTGGGATATTGAGGCGATTTAGGGATCTTGAGGGATTTTTCATGTATTTTGTGGGAATTTGTGGTGATTTGGTGGGATATTTTTCTAGAATTTGGTCGTGTTTTGAGAAGATTTAGGGAATTTTGTGAGATTTTTCCTGGAATTTTGTTGGATACTGGGGAGATTTTGTGGGATGTTTGTGGAACTTTGAGGGACTCTTCTGGAATTTGGTGAGATTCTGTAGAGAACTGACGAATTATCAGGGATTTTTCATGTATTCTGTGGGAATTTGTGGAGATTTGGTGGGATTTTTGTGGATTTTGGCCGTGTTTTGAGCAGATTTAGGGAATTTTGTGGGATTTTTCCTGGAATTTTGTTTGATACTGGGGAGATTTTGTGGGATGTTTGTGGAACTTTGAGGGACTCTTCTGGAATTTGGTGAGATTCTGTAGAGAACTGACGAATTATCAGAGATTTTTCATGTATTCTGTGGGAATTTGTGGAGATTTGGTGGGATTTTTGTGGATTTTGGCCGTGTTTTGAGCAGATTTAGGGAATTTTGTGTGATTTTTCTGGGATTTTGTTGGGTATTGAGGACATTTTGTGGGATGTTTCTGGAATTTGGTGGGGCTTTTCAAGAATTTTGTGGTATTTTGAAAAGATTTAGGGAATTTTGTGGTGTTTTTTCTTGAATTTTGTGGGAAACTGTGCTGATTTTATGGGGCGTTTCTGGAATTTGGTCGAGTTTTCCGAAGATTTAGGGATTTTTGTGAGATTTTTGTGGGATGTTCTGGGAATTGGTGGAGATTTTGTGGGACATTCCTGTGAATTGGTAGGGTTTTGAAATGATTTAGGGAGTTTTGTGGGACTTCTCTGGAATTTTGTGGGTTTTTTCTGGAATTGTGTGGGATTCTGAGGAGACTTGAAGAATTTTGAGGAATTTGTTTTAGATTTTGTGGGAATTTGTGGAGATTCTGTGGGATTTTACTGGAATTTGGTGGGCCTTTTCAAGGACTTTGTGTGGTTTTGAGGAGACTTGAAGAATTTTCAGGGATTTTTCTTAGATTTTGTGGAAACTTGTGGAGGTTTTGTGCGATTTTTGTGGGATTTTGTGGGATATTGAGGCGATTTAGGGATCTTGAGGGATTTTTCATGTATTTTGTGGGAATTTGTGGTGATTTGGTGGGATATTTTTCTAGAATTTGGTCGTGTTTTGAGAAGATTTAGGGAATTTTGTGGGATTTTTCCTGGAATTTTGTTGGATACTGGGGAGATTTTGTGGGATGTTTGTGGAACTTTGAGGGACTCTTCTGGAATTTGGTGAGATTCTGTAGAGAACTGACGAATTATCAGGGATTTGTCATGTATTCTGTGGGAATTTGTGGAGATGTGGTGGGATTTTTGTGGATTTTGGCCGTGTTTTGAGAAGATTTAGGGAATTTTGTGTGATTTTTCTGGGATTTTGTTGGGTATTGAGGACATTTTGTGGGATGTTTCTGGAATTTGGTGGGGCTTTTCAAGAATTTTGTGGTATTTTGAAAAGATTTAGGGAATTTTGTGGTGTTTTTTCTTGAATTTTGTGGGAAACTGTGCTGATTTTATGGGGCGTTTCTGGAATTTGGTCGAGTTTTCAGAAGATTTAGGGATTTTTGTGAGATTTTTGTGGGATGTTCTGGGAATTGGTGGAGATTTTGTGGGACATTCCTGTGAATTGGTAGGGTTTTGAAATGATTTAGGGAGTTTTGTGGGACTTCTCTGGAATTTTGTGGGTTTTTTCTGGAATTGTGTGGGATTCTGAGGAGACTTGAAGAATTTTGAGGAATTTGTTTTAGATTTTGTGGGAATTTGTGGAGATTCTGTGGGATTTTACTGGAATTTGGTGGGCCTTTTCAAGGACTTTGTGTGGTTTTGAGGAGACTTGAAGAATTTTCAGGGATTTTTCTTAGATTTTGTGGAAACTTGGGGAGGTTTTGTGCGATTTTTGTGGGATTTTGTGGGATATTGAGGCGATTTAGGGATCTTGAGGGATTTTTCATGTATTTTGTGGGAATTTGTGGTGATTTGGTGGGATATTTTTCTAGAATTTGGTCGTGTTTTGAGAAGATTTAGGGAATTTTGTGAGATTTTTCCTGGAATTTTGTTGGATACTGGGGAGATTTTGTGGGATGTTTGTGGAACTTTGAGGGACTCTTCTGGAATTTGGTGAGATTTTGTAGAGAACTGACGAATTATCAGGGATTTTTCATGTATTCTGTGGGAATTTGTGGAGATGTGGTGGGATTTTTGTGGATTTTGGCCGTGTTTTGAGAAGATTTAGGGAATTTTGTGTGATTTTTCTGGGATTTTGTTGGGTATTGAGGACATTTTGTGGGATGTTTCTGGAATTTGGTGGGGCTTTTCAAGAATTTTGTGGTATTTTGAAAAGATTTAGGGAATTTTGTGGTGTTTTTTCTTGAATTTTGTGGGAAACTGTGCTGATTTTATGGGGCGTTTCTGGAATTTGGTCGAGTTTTCCGAAGATTTAGGGATTTTTGTGAGATTTTTGTGGGATGTTCTGGGAATTGGTGGAGATTTTGTGGGACATTCCTGTGAATTGGTAGGGTTTTGAAATGATTTAGGGAGTTTTGTGGGACTTCTCTGGAATTTTGTGGGTTTTTTCTGGAATTTTGTGGGATTCTGAGGAGACTTGAAGAATTTTGAGGAATTTGTTTTAGATTTTGTGGGAATTTGTGGAGCTTTTGTGGGATTTTACTGGAATTTGGTGGGCCTTTTCAAGGACTTTGTGTGGTTTTGAGGAGACTTGAAGACTTTTCAGGGATTTTTCTTAGATTTTGTGGAAACTTGTGGAGGTTTTGTGTGATTTTTGTGTGATTTTGTGGGATATTGAGGCGATTTAGGGATCTTGAGGGATTTTTCATGTATTTTGTGGGAATTTGTGGTGATTTGGTGGGATATTTTTCTAGAATTTGGTCGTGTTTTGAGAAGATTTAGGGAATTTTGTGAGATTTTTCCTGGAATTTTGTTGGATACTGGGGAGATTTTGTGGGATGTTTGTGGAACTTTGAGGGACTCTTCTGGAATTTGGTGAGATTCTGTAGAGAACTGACGAATTATCAGAGATTTTTCATGTATTCTGTGGGAATTTGTGGAGATTTGGTGGGATTTTTGTGGATTTTGGCCGTGTTTTGAGCAGATTTAGGGAATTTTGTGTGATTTTTCTGGGATTTTGTTGGGTATTGAGGACATTTTGTGGGATGTTTCTGGAATTTGGTGGGGCTTTTCAAGAATTTTGTGGTATTTTGAAAAGATTTAGGGAATTTTGTGGTGTTTTTTCTTGAATTTTGTGGGAAACTGTGCTGATTTTATGGGGCGTTTCTGGAATTTGGTCGAGTTTTCCGAAGATTTAGGGATTTTTGTGAGATTTTTGTGGGATGTTCTGGGAATTGGTGGAGATT
Source organism: Cyanistes caeruleus (assembly GCF_971803275.1). Classification (NCBI taxonomy): domain Eukaryota; kingdom Metazoa; phylum Chordata; class Aves; order Passeriformes; family Paridae; genus Cyanistes; species Cyanistes caeruleus. Next base: position 62,997,053 of record NC_141705.1, read on the forward strand.
TTGTGGGACATTCCTGTGAATTGGTAGGGTTTTGAAATGATTTAGGGAGTTTTGTGGGACTTCTCTGGAATTTTGTGGGTTTTTTCTGGAATTGTGTGGGATTCTGAGGAGACTTGAAGAATTTTGAGGAATTTGTTTTAGATTTTGTGGGAATTTGTGGAGATTCTGTGGGATTTTACTGGAATTTGGTGGGCCTTTTCAAGGACTTTGTGTGGTTTTGAGGAGACTTGAAGAATTTTCAGGGATTTTTCTTAGATTTTGTGGAAACTTGTGGAGGTTTTGTGCGATTTTTGTGGGATTTTGTGGGATATTGAGGCGATTTAGGGATCTTGAGGGATTTTTCATGTATTTTGTGGGAATTTGTGGTGATTTGGTGGGATATTTTTCTAGAATTTGGTCGTGTTTTGAGAAGATTTAGGGAATTTTGTGAGATTTTTCCTGGAATTTTGTTGGATACTGGGGAGATTTTGTGGGATGTTTGTGGAACTTTGAGGGACTCTTCTGAAATTTGGTGAGATTCTGTAGAGAACTGACGAATTATCAGGGATTTTTCATGTTTTCTGTGGGAATTTGTGGAGATTTGGTGGGATTTTTCTGGAATTTGGTACAGTTTTGAGAAGATTTAGGGAATTTTGTGTGATTTTTCTGGGATTTTGTTGGGTATTGAGGACATTTTGTGGGATGTTTCTGGAATTTGGTGGGGCTTTTCAAGAATTTTGTGGTATTTTGAAAAGATTTAGGGAATTTTGTGGAGTTTTTTCTTGAATTTTGTGGGAAACTGTGCTGATTTTATGGGGCGTTTCTGGAATTTGGTCGAGTTTTCCGAAGATTTAGGGATTTTTGTGAGATTTTTGTGGGATGTTCTGGGAATTGGTGGAGATTTTGTGGGACATTCCTGTGAATTGGTAGGGTTTTGAAATGATTTAGGGAGTTTTGTGGGACTTCTCTGGAATTTTGTGGGTTTTTTCTGGAATTGTGTGGGATTCTGAGGAGACTTGAAGAATTTTGAGGAATTTGTTTTAGATTTTGTGGGAATTTGTGGAGATTCTGTGGGATTTTACTGGAATTTGGTGGGCCTTTTCAAGGACTTTGTGTGGTTTTGAGGAGACTTGAAGAATTTTCAGGGATTTTTCTTAGATTTTGTGGAAACTTGTGGAGGTTTTGTGTGATTTTTGTGTGATTTTGTGGGATATTGAGGCGATTTAGGGATCTTGAGGGATTTTTCATGTATTTTGTGGGAATTTGTGGTGATTTGGTGGGATATTTTTCTAGAATTTGGTCGTGTTTTGAGAAGATTTAGGGAATTTTGTGGGATTTTTCCTGGAATTTTGTTGGATACTGGGGAGATTTTGTGGGATGTTTGTGGAACTTTGAGGGACTCTTCTGGAATTTGGTGAGATTCTGTAGAGAACTGACGAATTATCAGGGATTTGTCATGTATTCTGTGGGAATTTGTGGAGATGTGGTGGGATTTTTGTGGATTTTGGCCGTGTTTTGAGAAGATTTAGGGAATTTTGTGTGATTTTTCTGGGATTTTGTTGGGTATTGAGGACATTTTGTGGGATGTTTCTGGAATTTGGTGGGGCTTTTCAAGAATTTTGTGGTATTTTGAAAAGATTTAGGGAATTTTGTGGTGTTTTTTCTTGAATTTTGTGGGAAACTGTGCTGATTTTATGGGGCGTTTCTGGAATTTGGTCGAGTTTTCAGAAGATTTAGGGATTTTTGTGAGATTTTTGTGGGATGTTCTGGGAATTGGTGGAGATTTTGTGGGACATTCCTGTGAATTGGTAGGGTTTTGAAATGATTTAGGGAGTTTTGTGGGACTTCTCTGGAATTTTGTGGGTTTTTTCTGGAATTGTGTGGGATTCTGAGGAGACTTGAAGAATTTTGAGGAATTTGTTTTAGATTTTGTGGGAATTTGTGGAGATTCTGTGGGATTTTACTGGAATTTGGTGGGCCTTTTCAAGGACTTTGTGTGGTTTTGAGGAGACTTGAAGAATTTTGAGGAATTTTTCTTAGATTTTGTGGAAACTTGTGGAGGTTTTGTGTGATTTTTGTGTGATTTTGTGGGATATTGAGGCGATTTAGGGATCTTGAGGGATTTTTCATGTATTTTGTGGGAATTTGTGGTGATTTGGTGGGATATTTTTCTAGAATTTGGTCGTGTTTTGAGAAGATTTAGGGAATTTTGTGAGATTTTTCCTGGAATTTTGTTGGATACTGGGGAGATTTTGTGGGATGTTTGTGGAACTTTGAGGGACTCTTCTGGAATTTGGTGAGATTCTGTAGAGAACTGACGAATTATCAGGGATTTTTCATGTATTCTGTGGGAATTTGTGGAGATTTGGTGGGATTTTTGTGGATTTTGGCCGTGTTTTGAGAAGATTTAGGGAATTTTGTGGGATTTTTCCTGGAATTTTGTTGGATACTGGGGAGATTTTGTGGGATGTTTGTGGAATTTTGAGGGACTTTTCTGGAATTTGGTGAGATTCTGTAGAGAACTGACGAATTATCAGGGATTTTTCATGTATTCTGTGGGAATTTGTGGAGATGTGGTGGGATTTTTGTGGATTTTGGCCGTGTTTTGAGAAGATTTAGGGAATTTTGTGTGATTTTTCTGGGATTTTGTTGGGTATTGAGGACATTTTGTGGGATGTTTCTGGAATTTGGTGGGGCTTTTCAAGAATTTTGTGGTATTTTGAAAAGATTTAGGGAATTTTGTGGTGTTTTTTCTTGAATTTTGTGGGAAACTGTGCTGATTTTATGGGGCGTTTCTGGAATTTGGTCGAGTTTTCCGAAGATTTAGGGATTTTTGTGAGATTTTTGTGGGATGTTCTGGGAATTGGTGGAGATTTTGTGGGACATTCCTGTGAATTGGTAGGGTTTTGAAATGATTTAGGGAGTTTTGTGGGACTTCTCTGGAATTTTGTGGGTTTTTTCTGGAATTGTGTGGGATTCTGAGGAGACTTGAAGAATTTTGAGGAATTTGTTTTAGATTTTGTGGGAATTTGTGGAGATTCTGTGGGATTTTACTGGAATTTGGTGGGCCTTTTCAAGGACTTTGTGTGGTTTTGAGGAGACTTGAAGAATTTTCAGGGATTTTTCTTAGATTTTGTGGAAACTTGGGGAGGTTTTGTGCGATTTTTGTGGGATTTTGTGGGATATTGAGGCGATTTAGGGATCTTGAGGGATTTTTCATGTATTTTGTGGGAATTTGTGGTGATTTGGTGGGATATTTTTCTAGAATTTGGTCGTGTTTTGAGAAGATTTAGGGAATTTTGTGAGATTTTTCCTGGAATTTTGTTGGATACTGGGGAGATTTTGTGGGATGTTTGTGGAACTTTGAGGGACTCTTCTGGAATTTGGTGAGATTTTGTAGAGAACTGACGAATTATCAGGGATTTTTCATGTATTCTGTGGGAATTTGTGGAGATGTGGTGGGATTTTTGTGGATTTTGGCCGTGTTTTGAGAAGATTTAGGGAATTTTGTGTGATTTTTCTGGGATTTTGTTGGGTATTGAGGACATTTTGTGGGATGTTTCTGGAATTTGGTGGGGCTTTTCAAGAATTTTGTGGTATTTTGAAAAGATTTAGGGAATTTTGTGGTGTTTTTTCTTGAATTTTGTGGGAAACTGTGCTGATTTTATGGGGCGTTTCTGGAATTTGGTCGAGTTTTCCGAAGATTTAGGGATTTTTGTGAGATTTTTGTGGGATGTTCTGGGAATTGGTGGAGATTTTGTGGGACATTCCTGTGAATTGGTAGGGTTTTGAAATGATTTAGGGAGTTTTGTGGGACTTCTCTGGAATTTTGTGGGTTTTTTCTGGAATTTTGTGGGATTCTGAGGAGACTTGAAGAATTTTGAGGAATTTGTTTTAGATTTTGTGGGAATTTGTGGAGCTTTTGTGGGATTTTACTGGAATTTGGTGGGCCTTTTCAAGGACTTTGTGTGGTTTTGAGGAGACTTGAAGACTTTTCAGGGATTTTTCTTAGATTTTGTGGAAACTTGTGGAGGTTTTGTGTGATTTTTGTGTGATTTTGTGGGATATTGAGGCGATTTAGGGATCTTGAGGGATTTTTCATGTATTTTGTGGGAATTTGTGGTGATTTGGTGGGATATTTTTCTAGAATTTGGTCGTGTTTTGAGAAGATTTAGGGAATTTTGTGAGATTTTTCCTGGAATTTTGTTGGATACTGGGGAGATTTTGTGGGATGTTTGTGGAACTTTGAGGGACTCTTCTGGAATTTGGTGAGATTTTGTAGAGAACTGACGAATTATCAGGGATTTTTCATGTATTCTGTGGGAATTTGTGGAGATGTGGTGGGATTTTTGTGGATTTTGGCCATGTTTTGAGAAGATTTAGGGAATTTTGTGGGATTTTTCCTGGAATTTTGTTGGGTATTGAGGACATTTTGTGGGATGTTTCTGGAATTTGGTGGGGCTTTTCAAGAATTTTGTGGTATTTTGAAAAGATTTAGGGAATTTTGTGGTGTTTTTTCTTGAATTTTGTGGGAAACTGTGCTGATTTTATGGGGCGTTTCTGGAATTTGGTTGAGTTTTCCGAAGATTTAGGGATTTTTGTGAGATTTTTGTGGGATGTTCTGGGAATTGGTGGAGATTTTGTGGGACATTCCTGTGAATTGGTAGGGTTTTGAAATGATTTAGGGAGTTTTGTGGGACTTCTCTGGAATTTTGTGGGTTTTTTCTGGAATTGTGTGGGATTCTGAGGAGACTTGAAGAATTTTGAGGAATTTGTTTTAGATTTTGTGGGAATTTGTGGAGATTCTGTGGGATTTTACTGGAATTTGGTGGGCCTTTTCAAGGACTTTGTGTGGTTTTGAGGAGACTTGAAGAATTTTCAGGGATTTTTCTTAGATTTTGTGGAAACTTGTGGAGGTTTTGTGCGATTTTTGTGTGATTTTGTGGGATATTGAGGCGATTTAGGGATCTTGAGGGATTTTTCATGTATTTTGTGGGAATTTGTGGTGATTTGGTGGGATATTTTTCTAGAATTTGGTCGTGTTTTGAGAAGATTTAGGGAATTTTGTGAGATTTTTCCTGGAATTTTGTTGGATACTGGGGAGATTTTGTGGGATGTTTGTGGAACTTTGAGGGACTCTTCTGGAATTTGGTGAGATTCTGTAGAGAACTGACGAATTATCAGGGATTTTTCATGTATTCTGTGGGAATTTGTGGAGATGTGGTGGGATTTTTGTGGATTTTGGCCGTGTTTTGAGAAGATTTAGGGAATTTTGTGGGATTTTTCCTGGAATTTTGTTGGGTATTGAGGAAATTTTGTGGGATGTTTCTGGAATTTGGTGGGGCTTTTCAAGAATTTTGTGGTATTTTGAAAAGATTTAGGGAATTTTGTGGTGTTTTTTCTTGAATTTTGTGGGAAACTGTGCTGATTTTATGGGGCGTTTCTGGAATTTGGTCGAGTTTTCCGAAGATTTAGGGATTTTTGTGAGATTTTTGTGGGATGTTCTGGGAATTGGTGGAGATTTTGTGGGACATTCCTGTGAATTGGTAGGGTTTTGAAATGATTTAGGGAGTTTTGTGGGACTTCTCTGGAATTTTGTGGGTTTTTTCTGGAATTGTGTGGGATTCTGAGGAGACTTGAAGAATTTTGAGGAATTTGTTTTAGATTTTGTGGGAATTTGTGGAGATTCTGTGGGATTTTACTGGAATTTGGTGGGCCTTTTCAAGGACTTTGTGTGGTTTTGAGGAGACTTGAAGAATTTTCAGGGATTTTTCTTAGATTTTGTGGAAACTTGTGGAGGTTTTGTGCGATTTTTGTGTGATTTTGTGGGATATTGAGGCGATTTAGGGATCTTGAGGGATTTTTCATGTATTTTGTGGGAATTTGTGGTGATTTGGTGGGATATTTTTCTAGAATTTGGTCGTGTTTTGAGAAGATTTAGGGAATTTTGTGAGATTTTTCCTGGAATTTTGTTGGATACTGGGGAGATTTTGTGGGATGTTTGTGGAACTTTGAGGGACTCTTCTGGAATTTGGTGAGATTCTGTAGAGAACTGACGAATTATCAGGGATTTTTCATGTATTCTGTGGGAATTTGTGGAGATGTGGTGGGATTTTTGTGGATTTTGGCCGTGTTTTGAGAAGATTTAGGGAATTTTGTGGGATTTTTCCTGGAATTTTGTTGGGTATTGAGGAAATTTTGTGGGATGTTTCTGGAATTTGGTGGGGCTTTTCAAGAATTTTGTGGTATTTTGAAAAGATTTTGGGAATTTTGTGGTGTTTTTTCTTGAATTTTGTGGGAAACTGTGCTGATTTTATGGGGCGTTTCTGGAATTTGGTCGAGTTTTCCGAAGATTTAGGGATTTTTGTGAGATTTTTGTGGGATGTTCTGGGAATTGGTGGAGATTTTGTGGGACATTCCTGTGAATTGGTAGGGTTTTGAAATGATTTAGGGAGTTTTGTGGGACTTCTCTGGAATTTTGTGTGTTTTTTCTGGAATTGTGTGGGATTCTGAGGAGACTTGAAGAATTTTGAGGAATTTGTTTTAGATTTTGTGGGAATTTGTGGAGATTCTGTGGGATTTTACTGGAATTTGGTGGGCCTTTTCAAGGACTTTGTGTGGTTTTGAGGAGACTTGAAGAATTTTCAGGGATTTTTCTTAGATTTTGTGGAAACTTGTGGAGGTTTTGTGCGATTTTTGTGTGATTTTGTGGGATATTGAGGCGATTTAGGGATCTTGAGGGATTTTTCATGTATTTTGTGGGAATTTGTGGTGATTTGGTGGGATATTTTTCTAGAATTTGGTCGTGTTTTGAGAAGATTTAGGGAATTTTGTGAGATTTTTCCTGGAATTTTGTTGGATACTGGGGAGATTTTGTGGGAAGTTTGTGGAACTTTGAGGGACTCTTCTGGAATTTGGTGAGATTCTGTAGAGAACTGACGAATTATCAGGGATTTTTCATGTATTCTGTGGGAATTTGTGGAGATTTGGTGGGATTTTTGTGGATTTTGGCCGTGTTTTGAGAAGATTTAGGGAATTTTGTGGGATTTTTCCTGGAAGTTTGTTGGATACTGGGGAGATTTTGTGGGATGTTTGTGGAACTTTGAGGGACTCTTCTGGAATTTGGTGAGATTCTGTAGAGAACTGACGAATTATCAGGGATTTTTCATGTATTCTGTGGGAATTTGTGGAGATTCTGTGGGATTTTTGTGGATTTTGGCCGTGTTTTGAGAAGATTTAGGGAATTTTGTGTGATTTTTCTGGGATTTTGTTGGGTATTGAGGACATTTTGTGGGATGTTTCTGGAATTTGGTGGGGCTTTTCAAGAATTTTGTGGTATTTTGAAAAGATTTAGGGAATTTTGTGGGGTTTTTTTCTTGAATTTTGTGGGAAACTGTGCTGATTTTATGGGGCGTTTCTGGAATTTGGTCGAGTTTTCCGAAGATTTAGGGATTTTTGTGAGATTTTTGTGGGATGTTCTGGGAATTGGTGGAGATTTTGTGGGACATTCCTGTGAATTGGTAGGGTTTTGAAATGATTTAGGGAGTTTTGTGGGACTTCTCTGGAATTTTGTGGGTTTTTTCTGGAATTGTGTGGGATTCTGAGGAGACTTGAATTTTGAGGAATTTGTTTTAGATTTTGTGGGAATTTGTGGAGATTCTGTGGGATTTTACTGGAATTTGGTGGGCCTTTTCAAGGACTTTGTGTGGTTTTGAGGAGACTTGAAGAATTTTCAGGGATTTTTCTTAGATTTTGTGGAAACTTGTGGAGGTTTTGTGTGATTTTTGTGTGATTTTGTGGGATATTGAGGCGATTTAGGGATCTTGAGGGATTTTTCATGTATTTTGTGGGAATTTGTGGTGATTTGGTGGGATATTTTTCTAGAATTTGGTCGTGTTTTGAGAAGATTTAGGGAATTTTGTGAGATTTTTCCTGGAATTTTGTTGGATACTGGGGAGATTTTGTGGGATGTTTGTGGAACTTTGAGGGACTTTTCTGGAATTTGGTGAGATTCTGTAGACAACTGACGAATTATCAGGGATTTTTCATGTATTCTGTGGGAATTTGTGGAGATGTGGTGGGATTTTTGTGGATTTTGGCCGTGTTTTGAGAAGATTTAGGGAATTTTGTGTGATTTTTCTGGGATTTTGTTGGGTATTGAGGACATTTTGTGGGATGTTTCTGGAATTTGGTGGGGCTTTTCAAGAATTTTGTGGTATTTTGAAAAGATTTAGGGAATTTTGTGGTGTTTTTTCTTGAATTTTGTGGGAAACTGTGCTGATTTTATGGGGCGTTTCTGGAATTTGGTCGAGTTTTCCGAAGATTTAGGGATTTTTGTGAGATTTTTGTGGGATGTTCTGGGAATTGGTGGAGATTTTGTGGGACATTCCTGTGAATTGGTAGGGTTTTGAAATGATTTAGGGAGTTTTGTGGGACTTCTCTGGAATTTTGTGGGTTTTTTCTGGAATTGTGTGGGATTCTGAGGAGACTTGAAGAATTTTGAGGAATTTGTTTTAGATTTTGTGGGAATTTGTGGAGATTCTGTGGGATTTTACTGGAATTTGGTGGGCCTTTTCAAGGACTTTGTGTGGTTTTGAGGAGACTTGAAGAATTTTCAGGGATTTTTCTTAGATTTTGTGGAAACTTGGGGAGGTTTTGTGCGATTTTTGTGGGATTTTGTGGGATATTGAGGCGATTTAGGGATCTTGAGGGATTTTTCATGTATTTTGTGGGAATTTGTGGTGATTTGGTGGGATATTTTTCTAGAATTTGGTCGTGTTTTGAGAAGATTTAGGGAATTTTGTGAGATTTTTCCTGGAATTTTGTTGGATACTGGGGAGATTTTGTGGGATGTTTGTGGAACTTTGAGGGACTCTTCTGGAATTTGGTGAGATTTTGTAGAGAACTGACGAATTATCAGGGATTTTTCATGTATTCTGTGGGAATTTGTGGAGATGTGGTGGGATTTTTGTGGATTTTGGCCGTGTTTTGAGAAGATTTAGGGAATTTTGTGTGATTTTTCTGGGATTTTGTTGGGTATTGAGGACATTTTGTGGGATGTTTCTGGAATTTGGTGGGGCTTTTCAAGAATTTTGTGGTATTTTGAAAAGATTTAGGGAATTTTGTGGTGTTTTTTCTTGAATTTTGTGGGAAACTGTGCTGATTTTATGGGGCGTTTCTGGAATTTGGTCGAGTTTTCCGAAGATTTAGGGATTTTTGTGAGATTTTTGTGGGATGTTCTGGGAATTGGTGGAGATTTTGTGGGACATTCCTGTGAATTGGTAGGGTTTTGAAATGATTTAGGGAGTTTTGTGGGACTTCTCTGGAATTTTGTGGGTTTTTTCTGGAATTTTGTGGGATTCTGAGGAGACTTGAAGAATTTTGAGGAATTTGTTTTAGATTTTGTGGGAATTTGTGGAGCTTTTGTGGGATTTTACTGGAATTTGGTGGGCCTTTTCAAGGACTTTGTGTGGTTTTGAGGAGACTTGAAGACTTTTCAGGGATTTTTCTTAGATTTTGTGGAAACTTGTGGAGGTTTTGTGTGATTTTTGTGTGATTTTGTGGGATATTGAGGCGATTTAGGGATCTTGAGGGATTTTTCATGTATTTTGTGGGAATTTGTGGTGATTTGGTGGGATATTTTTCTAGAATTTGGTCGTGTTTTGAGAAGATTTAGGGAATTTTGTGAGATTTTTCCTGGAATTTTGTTGGATACTGGGGAGATTTTGTGGGATGTTTGTGGAACTTTGAGGGACTCTTCTGGAATTTGGTGAGATTTTGTAGAGAACTGACGAATTATCAGGGATTTTTCATGTATTCTGTGGGAATTTGTGGAGATGTGGTGGGATTTTTGTGGATTTTGGCCATGTTTTGAGAAGATTTAGGGAATTTTGTGGGATTTTTCCTGGAATTTTGTTGGGTATTGAGGACATTTTGTGGGATGTTTCTGGAATTTGGTGGGGCTTTTCAAGAATTTTGTGGTATTTTGAAAAGATTTAGGGAATTTTGTGGTGTTTTTTCTTGAATTTTGTGGGAAACTGTGCTGATTTTATGGGGCGTTTCTGGAATTTGGTCGAGTTTTCCGAAGATTTAGGGATTTTTGTGAGATTTTTGTGGGATGTTCTGGGAATTGGTGGAGATTTTGTGGGACATTCCTGTGAATTGGTAGGGTTTTGAAATGATTTAGGGAGTTTTGTGGGACTTCTCTGGAATTTTGTGGGTTTTTTCTGGAATTGTGTGGGATTCTGAGGAGACTTGAAGAATTTTGAGGAATTTGTTTTAGATTTTGTGGGAATTTGTGGAGATTCTGTGGGATTTTACTGGAATTTGGTGGGCCTTTTCAAGGACTTTGTGTGGTTTTGAGGAGACTTGAAGAATTTTCAGGGATTTTTCTTAGATTTTGTGGAAACTTGTGGAGGTTTTGTGCGATTTTTGTGTGATTTTGTGGGATATTGAGGCGATTTAGGGATCTTGAGGGATTTTTCATGTATTTTGTGGGAATTTGTGGTGATTTGGTGGGATATTTTTCTAGAATTTGGTCGTGTTTTGAGAAGATTTAGGGAATTTTGTGAGATTTTTCCTGGAATTTTGTTGGATACTGGGGAGATTTTGTGGGATGTTTGTGGAACTTTGAGGGACTCTTCTGGAATTTGGTGAGATTCTGTAGAGAACTGACGAATTATCAGGGATTTTTCATGTATTCTGTGGGAATTTGTGGAGATGTGGTGGGATTTTTGTGGATTTTGGCCGTGTTTTGAGAAGATTTAGGGAATTTTGTGGGATTTTTCCTGGAATTTTGTTGGGTATTGAGGAAATTTTGTGGGATGTTTCTGGAATTTGGTGGGGCTTTTCAAGAATTTTGTGGTATTTTGAAAAGATTTAGGGAATTTTGTGGTGTTTTTTCTTGAATTTTGTGGGAAACTGTGCTGATTTTATGGGGCGTTTCTGGAATTTGGTCGAGTTTTCCGAAGATTTAGGGATTTTTGTGAGATTTTTGTGGGATGTTCTGGGAATTGGTGGAGATTTTGTGGGACATTCCTGTGAATTGGTAGGGTTTTGAAATGATTTAGGGAGTTTTGTGGGACTTCTCTGGAATTTTGTGGGTTTTTTCTGGAATTGTGTGGGATTCTGAGGAGACTTGAAGAATTTTGAGGAATTTGTTTTAGATTTTGTGGGAATTTGTGGAGATTCTGTGGGATTTTACTGGAATTTGGTGGGCCTTTTCAAGGACTTTGTGTGGTTTTGAGGAGACTTGAAGAATTTTCAGGGATTTTTCTTAGATTTTGTGGAAACTTGTGGAGGTTTTGTGCGATTTTTGTGTGATTTTGTGGGATATTGAGGCGATTTAGGGATCTTGAGGGATTTTTCATGTATTTTGTGGGAATTTGTGGTGATTTGGTGGGATATTTTTCTAGAATTTGGTCGTGTTTTGAGAAGATTTAGGGAATTTTGTGAGATTTTTCCTGGAATTTTGTTGGATACTGGGGAGATTTTGTGGGAAGTTTGTGGAACTTTGAGGGACTCTTCTGGAATTTGGTGAGATTCTGTAGAGAACTGACGAATTATCAGGGATTTTTCATGTATTCTGTGGGAATTTGTGGAGATTTGGTGGGATTTTTGTGGATTTTGGCCGTGTTTTGAGAAGATTTAGGGAATTTTGTGGGATTTTTCCTGGAAGTTTGTTGGATACTGGGGAGATTTTGTGGGATGTTTGTGGAACTTTGAGGGACTCTTCTGGAATTTGGTGAGATTCTGTAGAGAACTGACGAATTATCAGGGATTTTTCATGTATTCTGTGGGAATTTGTGGAGATTCTGTGGGATTTTTGTGGATTTTGGCCGTGTTTTGAGAAGATTTAGGGAATTTTGTGTGATTTTTCTGGGATTTTGTTGGGTATTGAGGACATTTTGTGGGATGTTTCTGGAATTTGGTGGGGCTTTTCAAGAATTTTGTGGTATTTTGAAAAGATTTAGGGAATTTTGTGGGTTTTTTTTCTTGAATTTTGTGGGAAACTGTGCTGATTTTATGGGGCGTTTCTGGAATTTGGTCGAGTTTTCCGAAGATTTAGGGATTTTTGTGAGATTTTTGTGGGATGTTCTGGGAATTGGTGGAGATTTTGTGGGACATTCCTGTGAATTGGTAGGGTTTTGAAATGATTTAGGGAGTTTTGTGGGACTTCTCTGGAATTTTGTGGGTTTTTTCTGGAATTGTGTGGGATTCTGAGGAGACTTGAATTTTGAGGAATTTGTTTTAGATTTTGTGGGAATTTGTGGAGATTCTGTGGGATTTTACTGGAATTTGGTGGGCCTTTTCAAGGACTTTGTGTGGTTTTGAGGAGACTTGAAGAATTTTGAGGAATTTTTCTTAGATTTTGTGGAAACTTGTGGAGGTTTTGTGTGATTTTTGTGTGATTTTGTGGGATATTGAGGCGATTTAGGGATCTTGAGGGATTTTTCATGTATTTTGTGGGAATTTGTGGTGATTTGGTGGGATATTTTTCTAGAATTTGGTCGTGTTTTGAGAAGATTTAGGGAATTTTGTGAGATTTTTCCTGGAATTTTGTTGGATACTGGGGAGATTTTGTGGGATGTTTGTGGAACTTTGAGGGACTTTTCTGGAATTTGGTGAGATTCTGTAGACAACTGACGAATTATCAGGGATTTTTCATGTATTCTGTGGGAATTTGTGGAGATGTGGTGGGATTTTTGTGGATTTTGGCCGTGTTTTGAGAAGATTTAGGGAATTTTGTGTGATTTTTCTGGGATTTTGTTGGGTATTGAGGACATTTTGTGGGATGTTTCTGGAATTTGGTGGGGCTTTTCAAGAATTTTGTGGTATTTTGAAAAGATTTAGGGAATTTTGTGGTGTTTTTTCTTGAATTTTGTGGGAAACTGTGCTGATTTTATGGGGCGTTTCTGGAATTTGGTCGAGTTTTCCGAAGATTTAGGGATTTTTGTGAGATTTTTGTGGGATGTTCTGGGAATTGGTGGAGATTTTGTGGGACATTCCTGTGAATTGGTAGGGTTTTGAAATGATTTAGGGAGTTTTGTGGGACTTCTCTGGAATTTTGTGGGTTTTTTCTGGAATTGTGTGGGATTCTGAGGAGACTTGAAGAATTTTGAGGAATTTGTTTTAGATTTTGTGGGAATTTGTGGAGATTCTGTGGGATTTTACTGGAATTTGGTGGGCCTTTTCAAGGACTTTGTGTGGTTTTGAGGAGACTTGAAGAATTTTCAGGGATTTTTCTTAGATTTTGTGGAAACTTGGGGAGGTTTTGTGCGATTTTTGTGGGATTTTGTGGGATATTGAGGCGATTTAGGGATCTTGAGGGATTTTTCATGTATTTTGTGGGAATTTGTGGTGATTTGGTGGGATATTTTTCTAGAATTTGGTCGTGTTTTGAGAAGATTTAGGGAATTTTGTGAGATTTTTCCTGGAATTTTGTTGGATACTGGGGAGATTTTGTGGGATGTTTGTGGAACTTTGAGGGACTCTTCTGGAATTTGGTGAGATTTTGTAGAGAACTGACGAATTATCAGGGATTTTTCATGTATTCTGTGGGAATTTGTGGAGATGTGGTGGGATTTTTGTGGATTTTGGCCGTGTTTTGAGAAGATTTAGGGAATTTTGTGTGATTTTTCTGGGATTTTGTTGGGTATTGAGGACATTTTGTGGGATGTTTCTGGAATTTGGTGGGGCTTTTCAAGAATTTTGTGGTATTTTGAAAAGATTTAGGGAATTTTGTGGTGTTTTTTCTTGAATTTTGTGGGAAACTGTGCTGATTTTATGGGGCGTTTCTGGAATTTGGTCGAGTTTTCCGAAGATTTAGGGATTTTTGTGAGATTTTTGTGGGATGTTCTGGGAATTGGTGGAGATTTTGTGGGACATTCCTGTGAATTGGTAGGGTTTTGAAATGATTTAGGGAGTTTTGTGGGACTTCTCTGGAATTTTGTGGGTTTTTTCTGGAATTTTGTGGGATTCTGAGGAGACTTGAAGAATTTTGAGGAATTTGTTTTAGATTTTGTGGGAATTTGTGGAGCTTTTGTGGGATTTTACTGGAATTTGGTGGGCCTTTTCAAGGACTTTGTGTGGTTTTGAGGAGACTTGAAGACTTTTCAGGGATTTTTCTTAGATTTTGTGGAAACTTGTGGAGGTTTTGTGTGATTTTTGTGTGATTTTGTGGGATATTGAGGCGATTTAGGGATCTTGAGGGATTTTTCATGTATTTTGTGGGAATTTGTGGTGATTTGGTGGGATATTTTTCTAGAATTTGGTCGTGTTTTGAGAAGATTTAGGGAATTTTGTGAGATTTTTCCTGGAATTTTGTTGGATACTGGGGAGATTTTGTGGGATGTTTGTGGAACTTTGAGGGACTCTTCTGGAATTTGGTGAGATTTTGTAGAGAACTGACGAATTATCAGGGATTTTTCATGTATTCTGTGGGAATTTGTGGAGATGTGGTGGGATTTTTGTGGATTTTGGCCATGTTTTGAGAAGATTTAGGGAATTTTGTGGGATTTTTCCTGGAATTTTGTTGGGTATTGAGGACATTTTGTGGGATGTTTCTGGAATTTGGTGGGGCTTTTCAAGAATTTTGTGGTATTTTGAAAAGATTTAGGGAATTTTGTGGTGTTTTTTCTTGAATTTTGTGGGAAACTGTGCTGATTTTATGGGGCGTTTCTGGAATTTGGTTGAGTTTTCCGAAGATTTAGGGATTTTTGTGAGATTTTTGTGGGATGTTCTGGGAATTGGTGGAGATTTTGTGGGACATTCCTGTGAATTGGTAGGGTTTTGAAATGATTTAGGGAGTTTTGTGGGACTTCTCTGGAATTTTGTGGGTTTTTTCTGGAATTGTGTGGGATTCTGAGGAGACTTGAAGAATTTTGAGGAATTTGTTTTAGATTTTGTGGGAATTTGTGGAGATTCTGTGGGATTTTACTGGAATTTGGTGGGCCTTTTCAAGGACTTTGTGTGGTTTTGAGGAGACTTGAAGAATTTTCAGGGATTTTTCTTAGATTTTGTGGAAACTTGTGGAGGTTTTGTGCGATTTTTGTGTGATTTTGTGGGATATTGAGGCGATTTAGGGATCTTGAGGGATTTTTCATGTATTTTGTGGGAATTTGTGGTGATTTGGTGGGATATTTTTCTAGAATTTGGTCGTGTTTTGAGAAGATTTAGGGAATTTTGTGAGATTTTTCCTGGAATTTTGTTGGATACTGGGGAGATTTTGTGGGATGTTTGTGGAACTTTGAGGGACTCTTCTGGAATTTGGTGAGATTCTGTAGAGAACTGACGAATTATCAGGGATTTTTCATGTATTCTGTGGGAATTTGTGGAGATGTGGTGGGATTTTTGTGGATTTTGGCCGTGTTTTGAGAAGATTTAGGGAATTTTGTGGGATTTTTCCTGGAATTTTGTTGGGTATTGAGGAAATTTTGTGGGATGTTTCTGGAATTTGGTGGGGCTTTTCAAGAATTTTGTGGTATTTTGAAAAGATTTAGGGAATTTTGTGGTGTTTTTTCTTGAATTTTGTGGGAAACTGTGCTGATTTTATGGGGCGTTTCTGGAATTTGGTCGAGTTTTCCGAAGATTTAGGGATTTTTGTGAGATTTTTGTGGGATGTTCTGGGAATTGGTGGAGATTTTGTGGGACATTCCTGTGAATTGGTAGGGTTTTGAAATGATTTAGGGAGTTTTGTGGGACTTCTCTGGAATTTTGTGGGTTTTTTCTGGAATTGTGTGGGATTCTGAGGAGACTTGAAGAATTTTGAGGAATTTGTTTTAGATTTTGTGGGAATTTGTGGAGATTCTGTGGGATTTTACTGGAATTTGGTGGGCCTTTTCAAGGACTTTGTGTGGTTTTGAGGAGACTTGAAGAATTTTCAGGGATTTTTCTTAGATTTTGTGGAAACTTGTGGAGGTTTTGTGCGATTTTTGTGTGATTTTGTGGGATATTGAGGCGATTTAGGGATCTTGAGGGATTTTTCATGTATTTTGTGGGAATTTGTGGTGATTTGGTGGGATATTTTTCTAGAATTTGGTCGTGTTTTGAGAAGATTTAGGGAATTTTGTGAGATTTTTCCTGGAATTTTGTTGGATACTGGGGAGATTTTGTGGGAAGTTTGTGGAACTTTGAGGGACTCTTCTGGAATTTGGTGAGATTCTGTAGAGAACTGACGAATTATCAGGGATTTTTCATGTATTCTGTGGGAATTTGTGGAGATTTGGTGGGATTTTTGTGGATTTTGGCCGTGTTTTGAGAAGATTTAGGGAATTTTGTGGGATTTTTCTGGGATTTTGTTGGGTATTGAGGACATTTTGTGGGATGTTTCTGGAATTTGGTGGGGCTTTTCAAGAATTTTGTGGTATTTTGAAAAGATTTTGGGAATTTTGTGGTGTTTTTTCTTGAATTTTGTGGGAAACTGTGCTGATTTTATGGGGCGTTTCTGGAATTTGGTTGAGTTTTCCGAAGATTTAGGGATTTTTGTGAGATTTTTGTGGGATGTTCTGGGAATTGGTGGAGATTTTGTGGGACATTCCTGTGAATTGGTAGGGTTTTGAAATGATTTAGGGAGTTTTGTGGGACTTCTCTGGAATTTTGTGGGTTTTTTCTGGAATTGTGTGGGATTCTGAGGAGACTTGAAGAATTTTGAGGAATTTGTTTTAGATTTTGTGGGAATTTGTGGAGATTCTGTGGGATTTTACTGGAATTTGGTGGGCCTTTTCAAGGACTTTGTGTGGTTTTGAGGAGACTTGAAGAATTTTGAGGAATTTTTCTTAGATTTTGTGGAAACTTGTGGAGGTTTTGTGTGATTTTTGTGTGATTTTGTGGGATATTGAGGCGATTTAGGGATCTTGAGGGATTTTTCATGTATTTTGTGGGAATTTGTGGTGATTTGGTGGGATATTTTTCTAGAATTTGGTCGTGTTTTGAGAAGATTTAGGGAATTTTGTGAGATTTTTCCTGGAATTTTGTTGGATACTGGGGAGATTTTGTGGGATGTTTGTGGAACTTTGAGGGACTCTTCTGGAATTTGGTGAGATTCTGTAGAGAACTGACGAATTATCAGGGATTTTTCATGTATTCTGTGGGAATTTGTGGAGATGTGGTGGGATTTTTGTGGATTTTGGCCGTGTTTTGAGAAGATTTAGGGAATTTTGTGTGATTTTTCTGGGATTTTGTTGGGTATTGAGGACATTTTGTGGGATGTTTCTGGAATTTGGTGGGGCTTTTCAAGAATTTTGTGGTATTTTGAAAAGATTTAGGGAATTTTGTGGTGTTTTTTCTTGAATTTTGTGGGAAACTGTGCTGATTTTATGGGGCGTTTCTGGAATTTGGTCGAGTTTTCCGAAGATTTAGGGATTTTTGTGAGATTTTTGTGGGATGTTCTGGGAATTGGTGGAGATTTTGTGGGACATTCCTGTGAATTGGTAGGGTTTTGAAATGATTTAGGGAGTTTTGTGGGACTTCTCTGGAATTTTGTGGGTTTTTTCTGGAATTGTGTGGGATTCTGAGGAGACTTGAAGAATTTTGAGGAATTTGTTTTAGATTTTGTGGGAATTTGTGGAGATTCTGTGGGATTTTACTGGAATTTGGTGGGCCTTTTCAAGGACTTTGTGTGGTTTTGAGGAGACTTGAAGAATTTTCAGGGATTTTTCTTAGATTTTGTGGAAACTTGGGGAGGTTTTGTGCGATTTTTGTGGGATTTTGTGGGATATTGAGGCGATTTAGGGATCTTGAGGGATTTTTCATGTATTTTGTGGGAATTTGTGGTGATTTGGTGGGATATTTTTCTAGAATTTGGTCGTGTTTTGAGAAGATTTAGGGAATTTTGTGAGATTTTTCCTGGAATTTTGTTGGATACTGGGGAGATTTTGTGGGATGTTTGTGGAACTTTGAGGGACTCTTCTGGAATTTGGTGAGATTTTGTAGAGAACTGACGAATTATCAGGGATTTTTCATGTATTCTGTGGGAATTTGTGGAGATGTGGTGGGATTTTTGTGGATTTTGGCCGTGTTTTGAGAAGATTTAGGGAATTTTGTGTGATTTTTCTGGGATTTTGTTGGGTATTGAGGACATTTTGTGGGATGTTTCTGGAATTTGGTGGGGCTTTTCAAGAATTTTGTGGTATTTTGAAAAGATTTAGGGAATTTTGTGGTGTTTTTTCTTGAATTTTGTGGGAAACTGTGCTGATTTTATGGGGCGTTTCTGGAATTTGGTCGAGTTTTCCGAAGATTTAGGGATTTTTGTGAGATTTTTGTGGGATGTTCTGGGAATTGGTGGAGATTTTGTGGGACATTCCTGTGAATTGGTAGGGTTTTGAAATGATTTAGGGAGTTTTGTGGGACTTCTCTGGAATTTTGTGGGTTTTTTCTGGAATTTTGTGGGATTCTGAGGAGACTTGAAGAATTTTGAGGAATTTGTTTTAGATTTTGTGGGAATTTGTGGAGCTTTTGTGGGATTTTACTGGAATTTGGTGGGCCTTTTCAAGGACTTTGTGTGGTTTTGAGGAGACTTGAAGACTTTTCAGGGATTTTTCTTAGATTTTGTGGAAACTTGTGGAGGTTTTGTGGGATTTTTGTGTGATTTTGTGGGATATTGAGGCGATTTAGGGATCTTGAGGGATTTTTCATGTATTTTGTGGGAATTTGTGGTGATTTGGTGGGATATTTTTCTAGAATTTGGTCGTGTTTTGAGAAGATTTAGGGAATTTTGTGAGATTTTTCCTGGAATTTTGTTGGATACTGGGGAGATTTTGTGGGATGTTTGTGGAACTTTGAGGGACTCTTCTGGAATTTGGTGAGATTTTGTAGAGAACTGACGAATTATCAGGGATTTTTCATGTATTCTGTGGGAATTTGTGGAGATGTGGTGGGATTTTTGTGGATTTTGGCCATGTTTTGAGAAGATTTAGGGAATTTTGTGGGATTTTTCCTGGAATTTTGTTGGGTATTGAGGACATTTTGTGGGATGTTTCTGGAATTTGGTGGGGCTTTTCAAGAATTTTGTGGTATTTTGAAAAGATTTAGGGAATTTTGTGGTGTTTTTTCTTGAATTTTGTGGGAAACTGTGCTGATTTTATGGGGCGTTTCTGGAATTTGGTTGAGTTTTCCGAAGATTTAGGGATTTTTGTGAGATTTTTGTGGGATGTTCTGGGAATTGGTGGAGATTTTGTGGGACATTCCTGTGAATTGGTAGGGTTTTGAAATGATTTAGGGAGTTTTGTGGGACTTCTCTGGAATTTTGTGGGTTTTTTCTGGAATTGTGTGGGATTCTGAGGAGACTTGAAGAATTTTGAGGAATTTGTTTTAGATTTTGTGGGAATTTGTGGAGATTCTGTGGGATTTTACTGGAATTTGGTGGGCCTTTTCAAGGACTTTGTGTGGTTTTGAGGAGACTTGAAGAATTTTGAGGAATTTTTCTTAGATTTTGTGGAAACTTGTGGAGGTTTTGTGTGATTTTTGTGTGATTTTGTGGGATATTGAGGCGATTTAGGGATCTTGAGGGATTTTTCATGTATTTTGTGGGAATTTGTGGTGATTTGGTGGGATATTTTTCTAGAATTTGGTCGTGTTTTGAGAAGATTTAGGGAATTTTGTGAGATTTTTCCTGGAATTTTGTTGGATACTGGGGAGATTTTGTGGGATGTTTGTGGAACTTTGAGGGACTCTTCTGGAATTTGGTGAGATTCTGTAGAGAACTGACGAATTATCAGGGATTTTTCATGTATTCTGTGGGAATTTGTGGAGATGTGGTGGGATTTTTGTGGATTTTGGCCGTGTTTTGAGAAGATTTAGGGAATTTTGTGTGATTTTTCTGGGATTTTGTTGGGTATTGAGGACATTTTGTGGGATGTTTCTGGAATTTGGTGGGGCTTTTCAAGAATTTTGTGGTATTTTGAAAAGATTTAGGGAATTTTGTGGTGTTTTTTCTTGAATTTTGTGGGAAACTGTGCTGATTTTATGGGGCGTTTCTGGAATTTGGTCGAGTTTTCCGAAGATTTAGGGATTTTTGTGAGATTTTTGTGGGATGTTCTGGGAATTGGTGGAGATTTTGTGGGACATTCCTGTGAATTGGTAGGGTTTTGAAATGATTTAGGGAGTTTTGTGGGACTTCTCTGGAATTTTGTGGGTTTTTTCTGGAATTTTGTGGGATTCTGAGGAGACTTGAAGAATTTTGAGGAATTTGTTTTAGATTTTGTGGGAATTTGTGGAGATTCTGTGGGATTTTACTGGAATTTGGTGGGCCTTTTCAAGGACTTTGTGTGGTTTTGAGGAGACTTGAAGACTTTTCAGGGATTTTTCTTAGATTTTGTGGAAACTTGTGGAGGTTTTGTGTGATTTTTGTGTGATTTTGTGGGATATTGAGGCGATTTAGGGATCTTGAGGGATTTTTCATGTATTTTGTGGGAATTTGTGGTGATTTGGTGGGATATTTTTCTAGAATTTGGTCGTGTTTTGAGAAGATTTAGGGAATTTTGTGAGATTTTTCCTGGAATTTTGTTGGATACTGGGGAGATTTTGTGGGATGTTTGTGGAACTTTGAGGGACTCTTCTGGAATTTGGTGAGATTTTGTAGAGAACTGACGAATTATCAGGGATTTTTCATGTATTCTGTGGGAATTTGTGGAGATGTGGTGGGATTTTTGTGGATTTTGGCCATGTTTTGAGAAGATTTAGGGAATTTTGTGGGATTTTTCCTGGAATTTTGTTGGGTATTGAGGACATTTTGTGGGATGTTTCTGGAATTTGGTGGGGCTTTTCAAGAATTTTGTGGTATTTTGAAAAGATTTAGGGAATTTTGTGGTGTTTTTTCTTGAATTTTGTGGGAAACTGTGCTGATTTTATGGGGCGTTTCTGGAATTTGGTTGAGTTTTCCGAAGATTTAGGGATTTTTGTGAGATTTTTGTGGGATGTTCTGGGAATTGGTGGAGATTTTGTGGGACATTCCTGTGAATTGGTAGGGTTTTGAAATGATTTAGGGAGTTTTGTGGGACTTCTCTGGAATTTTGTGGGTTTTTTCTGGAATTGTGTGGGATTCTGAGGAGACTTGAAGAATTTTGAGGAATTTGTTTTAGATTTTGTGGGAATTTGTGGAGATTCTGTGGGATTTTACTGGAATTTGGTGGGCCTTTTCAAGGACTTTGTGTGGTTTTGAGGAGACTTGAAGAATTTTGAGGAATTTTTCTTAGATTTTGTGGAAACTTGTGGAGGTTTTGTGTGATTTTTGTGTGATTTTGTGGGATATTGAGGCGATTTAGGGATCTTGAGGGATTTTTCATGTATTTTGTGGGAATTTGTGGTGATTTGGTGGGATATTTTTCTAGAATTTGGTCGTGTTTTGAGAAGATTTAGGGAATTTTGTGAGATTTTTCCTGGAATTTTGTTGGATACTGGGGAGATTTTGTGGGATGTTTGTGGAACTTTGAGGGACTCTTCTGGAATTTGGTGAGATTCTGTAGAGAACTGACGAATTATCAGGGATTTTTCATGTATTCTGTGGGAATTTGTGGAGATGTGGTGGGATTTTTGTGGATTTTGGCCGTGTTTTGAGAAGATTTAGGGAATTTTGTGTGATTTTTCTGGGATTTTGTTGGGTATTGAGGACATTTTGTGGGATGTTTCTGGAATTTGGTGGGGCTTTTCAAGAATTTTGTGGTATTTTGAAAAGATTTAGGGAATTTTGTGGTGTTTTTTCTTGAATTTTGTGGGAAACTGTGCTGATTTTATGGGGCGTTTCTGGAATTTGGTCGAGTTTTCCGAAGATTTAGGGATTTTTGTGAGATTTTTGTGGGATGTTCTGGGAATTGGTGGAGATTTTGTGGGACATTCCTGTGAATTGGTAGGGTTTTGAAATGATTTAGGGAGTTTTGTGGGACTTCTCTGGAATTTTGTGGGTTTTTTCTGGAATTGTGTGGGATTCTGAGGAGACTTGAAGAATTTTGAGGAATTTGTTTTAGATTTTGTGGGAATTTGTGGAGATTCTGTGGGATTTTACTGGAATTTGGTGGGCCTTTTCAAGGACTTTGTGTGGTTTTGAGGAGACTTGAAGAATTTTCAGGGATTTTTCTTAGATTTTGTGGAAACTTGGGGAGGTTTTGTGCGATTTTTGTGGGATTTTGTGGGATATTGAGGCGATTTAGGGATCTTGAGGGATTTTTCATGTATTTTGTGGGAATTTGTGGTGATTTGGTGGGATATTTTTCTAGAATTTGGTCGTGTTTTGAGAAGATTTAGGGAATTTTGTGAGATTTTTCCTGGAATTTTGTTGGATACTGGGGAGATTTTGTGGGATGTTTGTGGAACTTTGAGGGACTCTTCTGGAATTTGGTGAGATTTTGTAGAGAACTGACGAATTATCAGGGATTTTTCATGTATTCTGTGGGAATTTGTGGAGATGTGGTGGGATTTTTGTGGATTTTGGCCGTGTTTTGAGAAGATTTAGGGAATTTTGTGTGATTTTTCTGGGATTTTGTTGGGTATTGAGGACATTTTGTGGGATGTTTCTGGAATTTGGTGGGGCTTTTCAAGAATTTTGTGGTATTTTGAAAAGATTTAGGGAATTTTGTGGTGTTTTTTCTTGAATTTTGTGGGAAACTGTGCTGATTTTATGGGGCGTTTCTGGAATTTGGTCGAGTTTTCCGAAGATTTAGGGATTTTTGTGAGATTTTTGTGGGATGTTCTGGGAATTGGTGGAGATTTTGTGGGACATTCCTGTGAATTGGTAGGGTTTTGAAATGATTTAGGGAGTTTTGTGGGACTTCTCTGGAATTTTGTGGGTTTTTTCTGGAATTTTGTGGGATTCTGAGGAGACTTGAAGAATTTTGAGGAATTTGTTTTAGATTTTGTGGGAATTTGTGGAGCTTTTGTGGGATTTTACTGGAATTTGGTGGGCCTTTTCAAGGACTTTGTGTGGTTTTGAGGAGACTTGAAGACTTTTCAGGGATTTTTCTTAGATTTTGTGGAAACTTGTGGAGGTTTTGTGTGATTTTTGTGTGATTTTGTGGGATATTGAGGCGATTTAGGGATCTTGAGGGATTTTTCATGTATTTTGTGGGAATTTGTGGTGATTTGGTGGGATATTTTTCTAGAATTTGGTCGTGTTTTGAGAAGATTTAGGGAATTTTGTGAGATTTTTCCTGGAATTTTGTTGGATACTGGGGAGATTTTGTGGGATGTTTGTGGAACTTTGAGGGACTCTTCTGGAATTTGGTGAGATTTTGTAGAGAACTGACGAATTATCAGGGATTTTTCATGTATTCTGTGGGAATTTGTGGAGATGTGGTGGGATTTTTGTGGATTTTGGCCATGTTTTGAGAAGATTTAGGGAATTTTGTGGGATTTTTCCTGGAATTTTGTTGGGTATTGAGGACATTTTGTGGGATGTTTCTGGAATTTGGTGGGGCTTTTCAAGAATTTTGTGGTATTTTGAAAAGATTTAGGGAATTTTGTGGTGTTTTTTCTTGAATTTTGTGGGAAACTGTGCTGATTTTATGGGGCGTTTCTGGAATTTGGTCGAGTTTTCAGAAGATTTAGGGATTTTTGTGAGATTTTTGTGGGATGTTCTGGGAATTGGTGGAGATTTTGTGGGACATTCCTGTGAATTGGTAGGGTTTTGAAATGATTTAGGGAGTTTTGTGGGACTTCTCTGGAATTTTGTGGGTTTTTTCTGGAATTGTGTGGGATTCTGAGGAGACTTGAAGAATTTTGAGGAATTTGTTTTAGATTTTGTGGGAATTTGTGGAGATTCTGTGGGATTTTACTGGAATTTGGTGGGCCTTTTCAAGGACTTTGTGTGGTTTTGAGGAGACTTGAAGAATTTTGAGGAATTTTTCTTAGATTTTGTGGAAACTTGTGGAGGTTTTGTGTGATTTTTGTGTGATTTTGTGGGATATTGAGGCGATTTAGGGATCTTGAGGGATTTTTCATGTATTTTGTGGGAATTTGTGGTGATTTGGTGGGATATTTTTCTAGAATTTGGTCGTGTTTTGAGAAGATTTAGGGAATTTTGTGAGATTTTTCCTGGAATTTTGTTGGATACTGGGGAGATTTTGTGGGATGTTTGTGGAACTTTGAGGGACTCTTCTGGAATTTGGTGAGATTCTGTAGAGAACTGACGAATTATCAGGGATTTTTCATGTATTCTGTGGGAATTTGTGGAGATGTGGTGGGATTTTTGTGGATTTTGGCCGTGTTTTGAGAAGATTTAGGGAATTTTGTGTGATTTTTCTGGGATTTTGTTGGGTATTGAGGACATTTTGTGGGATGTTTCTGGAATTTGGTGGGGCTTTTCAAGAATTTTGTGGTATTTTGAAAAGATTTAGGGAATTTTGTGGTGTTTTTTCTTGAATTTTGTGGGAAACTGTGCTGATTTTATGGGGCGTTTCTGGAATTTGGTCGAGTTTTCCGAAGATTTAGGGATTTTTGTGAGATTTTTGTGGGATGTTCTGGGAATTGGTGGAGATTTTGTGGGACATTCCTGTGAATTGGTAGGGTTTTGAAATGATTTAGGGAGTTTTGTGGGACTTCTCTGGAATTTTGTGGGTTTTTTCTGGAATTGTGTGGGATTCTGAGGAGACTTGAAGAATTTTGAGGAATTTGTTTTAGATTTTGTGGGAATTTGTGGAGATTCTGTGGGATTTTACTGGAATTTGGTGGGCCTTTTCAAGGACTTTGTGTGGTTTTGAGGAGACTTGAAGAATTTTCAGGGATTTTTCTTAGATTTTGTGGAAACTTGGGGAGGTTTTGTGCGATTTTTGTGGGATTTTGTGGGATATTGAGGCGATTTAGGGATCTTGAGGGATTTTTCATGTATTTTGTGGGAATTTGTGGTGATTTGGTGGGATATTTTTCTAGAATTTGGTCGTGTTTTGAGAAGATTTAGGGAATTTTGTGAGATTTTTCCTGGAATTTTGTTGGATACTGGGGAGATTTTGTGGGATGTTTGTGGAACTTTGAGGGACTCTTCTGGAATTTGGTGAGATTTTGTAGAGAACTGACGAATTATCAGGGATTTTTCATGTATTCTGTGGGAATTTGTGGAGATGTGGTGGGATTTTTGTGGATTTTGGCCGTGTTTTGAGAAGATTTAGGGAATTTTGTGTGATTTTTCTGGGATTTTGTTGGGTATTGAGGACATTTTGTGGGATGTTTCTGGAATTTGGTGGGGCTTTTCAAGAATTTTGTGGTATTTTGAAAAGATTTAGGGAATTTTGTGGTGTTTTTTCTTGAATTTTGTGGGAAACTGTGCTGATTTTATGGGGCGTTTCTGGAATTTGGTCGAGTTTTCCGAAGATTTAGGGATTTTTGTGAGATTTTTGTGGGATGTTCTGGGAATTGGTGGAGATTTTGTGGGACATTCCTGTGAATTGGTAGGGTTTTGAAATGATTTAGGGAGTTTTGTGGGACTTCTCTGGAATTTTGTGGGTTTTTTCTGGAATTTTGTGGGATTCTGAGGAGACTTGAAGAATTTTGAGGAATTTGTTTTAGATTTTGTGGGAATTTGTGGAGCTTTTGTGGGATTTTACTGGAATTTGGTGGGCCTTTTCAAGGACTTTGTGTGGTTTTGAGGAGACTTGAAGACTTTTCAGGGATTTTTCTTAGATTTTGTGGAAACTTGTGGAGGTTTTGTGTGATTTTTGTGTGATTTTGTGGGATATTGAGGCGATTTAGGGATCTTGAGGGATTTTTCATGTATTTTGTGGGAATTTGTGGTGATTTGGTGGGATATTTTTCTAGAATTTGGTCGTGTTTTGAGAAGATTTAGGGAATTTTGTGAGATTTTTCCTGGAATTTTGTTGGATACTGGGGAGATTTTGTGGGATGTTTGTGGAACTTTGAGGGACTCTTCTGGAATTTGGTGAGATTTTGTAGAGAACTGACGAATTATCAGGGATTTTTCATGTATTCTGTGGGAATTTGTGGAGATGTGGTGGGATTTTTGTGGATTTTGGCCATGTTTTGAGAAGATTTAGGGAATTTTGTGGGATTTTTCCTGGAATTTTGTTGGGTATTGAGGACATTTTGTGGGATGTTTCTGGAATTTGGTGGGGCTTTTCAAGAATTTTGTGGTATTTTGAAAAGATTTAGGGAATTTTGTGGTGTTTTTTCTTGAATTTTGTGGGAAACTGTGCTGATTTTATGGGGCGTTTCTGGAATTTGGTTGAGTTTTCCGAAGATTTAGGGATTTTTGTGAGATTTTTGTGGGATGTTCTGGGAATTGGTGGAGATTTTGTGGGACATTCCTGTGAATTGGTAGGGTTTTGAAATGATTTAGGGAGTTTTGTGGGACTTCTCTGGAATTTTGTGGGTTTTTTCTGGAATTGTGTGGGATTCTGAGGAGACTTGAAGAATTTTGAGGAATTTGTTTTAGATTTTGTGGGAATTTGTGGAGATTCTGTGGGATTTTACTGGAATTTGGTGGGCCTTTTCAAGGACTTTGTGTGGTTTTGAGGAGACTTGAAGAATTTTGAGGAATTTTTCTTAGATTTTGTGGAAACTTGTGGAGGTTTTGTGTGATTTTTGTGTGATTTTGTGGGATATTGAGGCGATTTAGGGATCTTGAGGGATTTTTCATGTATTTTGTGGGAATTTGTGGTGATTTGGTGGGATATTTTTCTAGAATTTGGTCGTGTTTTGAGAAGATTTAGGGAATTTTGTGAGATTTTTCCTGGAATTTTGTTGGATACTGGGGAGATTTTGTGGGATGTTTGTGGAACTTTGAGGGACTCTTCTGGAATTTGGTGAGATTCTGTAGAGAACTGACGAATTATCAGGGATTTTTCATGTATTCTGTGGGAATTTGTGGAGATGTGGTGGGATTTTTGTGGATTTTGGCCGTGTTTTGAGAAGATTTAGGGAATTTTGTGTGATTTTTCTGGGATTTTGTTGGGTATTGAGGACATTTTGTGGGATGTTTCTGGAATTTGGTGGGGCTTTTCAAGAATTTTGTGGTATTTTGAAAAGATTTAGGGAATTTTGTGGTGTTTTTTCTTGAATTTTGTGGGAAACTGTGCTGATTTTATGGGGCGTTTCTGGAATTTGGTCGAGTTTTCCGAAGATTTAGGGATTTTTGTGAGATTTTTGTGGGATGTTCTGGGAATTGGTGGAGATTTTGTGGGACATTCCTGTGAATTGGTAGGGTTTTGAAATGATTTAGGGAGTTTTGTGGGACTTCTCTGGAATTTTGTGGGTTTTTTCTGGAATTGTGTGGGATTCTGAGGAGACTTGAAGAATTTTGAGGAATTTGTTTTAGATTTTGTGGGAATTTGTGGAGATTCTGTGGGATTTTACTGGAATTTGGTGGGCCTTTTCAAGGACTTTGTGTGGTTTTGAGGAGACTTGAAGAATTTTCAGGGATTTTTCTTAGATTTTGTGGAAACTTGGGGAGGTTTTGTGCGATTTTTGTGGGATTTTGTGGGATATTGAGGCGATTTAGGGATCTTGAGGGATTTTTCATGTATTTTGTGGGAATTTGTGGTGATTTGGTGGGATATTTTTCTAGAATTTGGTCGTGTTTTGAGAAGATTTAGGGAATTTTGTGAGATTTTTCCTGGAATTTTGTTGGATACTGGGGAGATTTTGTGGGATGTTTGTGGAACTTTGAGGGACTCTTCTGGAATTTGGTGAGATTTTGTAGAGAACTGACGAATTATCAGGGATTTTTCATGTATTCTGTGGGAATTTGTGGAGATGTGGTGGGATTTTTGTGGATTTTGGCCGTGTTTTGAGAAGATTTAGGGAATTTTGTGTGATTTTTCTGGGATTTTGTTGGGTATTGAGGACATTTTGTGGGATGTTTCTGGAATTTGGTGGGGCTTTTCAAGAATTTTGTGGTATTTTGAAAAGATTTAGGGAATTTTGTGGTGTTTTTTCTTGAATTTTGTGGGAAACTGTGCTGATTTTATGGGGCGTTTCTGGAATTTGGTCGAGTTTTCCGAAGATTTAGGGATTTTTGTGAGATTTTTGTGGGATGTTCTGGGAATTGGTGGAGATTTTGTGGGACATTCCTGTGAATTGGTAGGGTTTTGAAATGATTTAGGGAGTTTTGTGGGACTTCTCTGGAATTTTGTGGGTTTTTTCTGGAATTTTGTGGGATTCTGAGGAGACTTGAAGAATTTTGAGGAATTTGTTTTAGATTTTGTGGGAATTTGTGGAGCTTTTGTGGGATTTTACTGGAATTTGGTGGGCCTTTTCAAGGACTTTGTGTGGTTTTGAGGAGACTTGAAGACTTTTCAGGGATTTTTCTTAGATTTTGTGGAAACTTGTGGAGGTTTTGTGTGATTTTTGTGTGATTTTGTGGGATATTGAGGCGATTTAGGGATCTTGAGGGATTTTTCATGTATTTTGTGGGAATTTGTGGTGATTTGGTGGGATATTTTTCTAGAATTTGGTCGTGTTTTGAGAAGATTTAGGGAATTTTGTGAGATTTTTCCTGGAATTTTGTTGGATACTGGGGAGATTTTGTGGGATGTTTGTGGAACTTTGAGGGACTCTTCTGGAATTTGGTGAGATTTTGTAGAGAACTGACGAATTATCAGGGATTTTTCATGTATTCTGTGGGAATTTGTGGAGATGTGGTGGGATTTTTGTGGATTTTGGCCATGTTTTGAGAAGATTTAGGGAATTTTGTGGGATTTTTCCTGGAATTTTGTTGGGTATTGAGGACATTTTGTGGGATGTTTCTGGAATTTGGTGGGGCTTTTCAAGAATTTTGTGGTATTTTGAAAAGATTTAGGGAATTTTGTGGTGTTTTTTCTTGAATTTTGTGGGAAACTGTGCTGATTTTATGGGGCGTTTCTGGAATTTGGTCGAGTTTTCCGAAGATTTAGGGATTTTTGTGAGATTTTTGTGGGATGTTCTGGGAATTGGTGGAGATTTTGTGGGACATTCCTGTGAATTGGTAGGGTTTTGAAATGATTTAGGGAGTTTTGTGGGACTTCTCTGGAATTTTGTGGGTTTTTTCTGGAATTGTGTGGGATTCTGAGGAGACTTGAAGAATTTTGAGGAATTTGTTTTAGATTTTGTGGGAATTTGTGGAGATTCTGTGGGATTTTACTGGAATTTGGTGGGCCTTTTCAAGGACTTTGTGTGGTTTTGAGGAGACTTGAAGAATTTTCAGGGATTTTTCTTAGATTTTGTGGAAACTTGTGGAGGTTTTGTGCGATTTTTGTGTGATTTTGTGGGATATTGAGGCGATTTAGGGATCTTGAGGGATTTTTCATGTATTTTGTGGGAATTTGTGGTGATTTGGTGGGATATTTTTCTAGAATTTGGTCGTGTTTTGAGAAGATTTAGGGAATTTTGTGAGATTTTTCCTGGAATTTTGTTGGATACTGGGGAGATTTTGTGGGATGTTTGTGGAACTTTGAGGGACTCTTCTGGAATTTGGTGAGATTCTGTAGAGAACTGACGAATTATCAGGGATTTTTCATGTATTCTGTGGGAATTTGTGGAGATTTGGTGGGATTTTTGTAAATTTTGGCCATGTTTTGAGAAGATTTAGGGAATTTTGTGGGATTTTTCCTGGAATTTTGTTGGGTATTGAGGAAATTTTGTGGGATGTTTCTGGAATTTGGTGGGGCTTTTCAAGAATTTTGTGGTATTTTGAAAAGATTTAGGGAATTTTGTGGTGTTTTTTCTTGAATTTTGTGGGAAACTGTGCTGATTTTATGGGGCGTTTCTGGAATTTGGTCGAGTTTTCCGAAGATTTAGGGATTTTTGTGAGATTTTTGTGGGATGTTCTGGGAATTGGTGGAGATTTTGTGGGACATTCCTGTGAATTGGTAGGGTTTTGAAATGATTTAGGGAGTTTTGTGGGACTTCTCTGGAATTTTGTGGGTTTTTTCTGGAATTGTGTGGGATTCTGAGGAGACTTGAAGAATTTTGAGGAATTTGTTTTAGATTTTGTGGGAATTTGTGGAGATTCTGTGGGATTTTACTGGAATTTGGTGGGCCTTTTCAAGGACTTTGTGTGGTTTTGAGGAGACTTGAAGAATTTTCAGGGATTTTTCTTAGATTTTGTGGAAACTTGTGGAGGTTTTGTGCGATTTTTGTGGGATTTTGTGGGATATTGAGGCGATTTAGGGATCTTGAGGGATTTTTCATGTATTTTGTGGGAATTTGTGGTGATTTGGTGGGATATTTTTCTAGAATTTGGTCGTGTTTTGAGAAGATTTAGGGAATTTTGTGAGATTTTTCCTGGAATTTTGTTGGATACTGGGGAGATTTTGTGGGAAGTTTGTGGAACTTTGAGGGACTCTTCTGGAATTTGGTGAGATTCTGTAGAGAACTGACGAATTATCAGGGATTTTTCATGTATTCTGTGGGAATTTGTGGAGATTTGGTGGGATTTTTGTGGATTTTGGCCGTGTTTTGAGAAGATTTAGGGAATTTTGTGGGATTTTTCCTGGAAGTTTGTTGGATACTGGGGAGATTTTGTGGGATGTTTGTGGAACTTTGAGGGACTCTTCTGGAATTTGGTGAGATTCTGTAGAGAACTGACGAATTATCAGGGATTTTTCATGTATTCTGTGGGAATTTGTGGAGATTCTGTGGGATTTTTGTGGATTTTGGCCGTGTTTTGAGAAGATTTAGGGAATTTTGTGTGATTTTTCTGGGATTTTGTTGGGTATTGAGGACATTTTGTGGGATGTTTCTGGAATTTGGTGGGGCTTTTCAAGAATTTTGTGGTATTTTGAAAAGATTTAGGGAATTTTGTGGGTTTTTTTTCTTGAATTTTGTGGGAAACTGTGCTGATTTTATGGGGCGTTTCTGGAATTTGGTCGAGTTTTCCGAAGATTTAGGGATTTTTGTGAGATTTTTGTGGGATGTTCTGGGAATTGGTGGAGATTTTGTGGGACATTCCTGTGAATTGGTAGGGTTTTGAAATGATTTAGGGAGTTTTGTGGGACTTCTCTGGAATTTTGTGGGTTTTTTCTGGAATTGTGTGGGATTCTGAGGAGACTTGAATTTTGAGGAATTTGTTTTAGATTTTGTGGGAATTTGTGGAGATTCTGTGGGATTTTACTGGAATTTGGTGGGCCTTTTCAAGGACTTTGTGTGGTTTTGAGGAGACTTGAAGAATTTTGAGGAATTTTTCTTAGATTTTGTGGAAACTTGTGGAGGTTTTGTGTGATTTTTGTGTGATTTTGTGGGATATTGAGGCGATTTAGGGATCTTGAGGGATTTTTCATGTATTTTGTGGGAATTTGTGGTGATTTGGTGGGATATTTTTCTAGAATTTGGTCGTGTTTTGAGAAGATTTAGGGAATTTTGTGAGATTTTTCCTGGAATTTTGTTGGATACTGGGGAGATTTTGTGGGATGTTTGTGGAACTTTGAGGGACTTTTCTGGAATTTGGTGAGATTCTGTAGACAACTGACGAATTATCAGGGATTTTTCATGTATTCTGTGGGAATTTGTGGAGATGTGGTGGGATTTTTGTGGATTTTGGCCGTGTTTTGAGAAGATTTAGGGAATTTTGTGTGATTTTTCTGGGATTTTGTTGGGTATTGAGGACATTTTGTGGGATGTTTCTGGAATTTGGTGGGGCTTTTCAAGAATTTTGTGGTATTTTGAAAAGATTTAGGGAATTTTGTGGTGTTTTTTCTTGAATTTTGTGGGAAACTGTGCTGATTTTATGGGGCGTTTCTGGAATTTGGTCGAGTTTTCCGAAGATTTAGGGATTTTTGTGAGATTTTTGTGGGATGTTCTGGGAATTGGTGGAGATTTTGTGGGACATTCCTGTGAATTGGTAGGGTTTTGAAATGATTTAGGGAGTTTTGTGGGACTTCTCTGGAATTTTGTGGGTTTTTTCTGGAATTGTGTGGGATTCTGAGGAGACTTGAAGAATTTTGAGGAATTTGTTTTAGATTTTGTGGGAATTTGTGGAGATTCTGTGGGATTTTACTGGAATTTGGTGGGCCTTTTCAAGGACTTTGTGTGGTTTTGAGGAGACTTGAAGAATTTTCAGGGATTTTTCTTAGATTTTGTGGAAACTTGTGGAGGTTTTGTGTGATTTTTGTGTGATTTTGTGGGATATTGAGGCGATTTAGGGATCTTGAGGGATTTTTCATGTATTTTGTGGGAATTTGTGGTGATTTGGTGGGATATTTTTCTAGAATTTGGTCGTGTTTTGAGAAGATTTAGGGAATTTTGTGAGATTTTTCCTGGAATTTTGTTGGATACTGGGGAGATTTTGTGGGATGTTTGTGGAACTTTGAGGGACTCTTCTGGAATTTGGTGAGATTTTGTAGAGAACTGACGAATTATCAGGGATTTTTCATGTATTCTGTGGGAATTTGTGGAGATGTGGTGGGATTTTTGTGGATTTTGGCCATGTTTTGAGAAGATTTAGGGAATTTTGTGGGATTTTTCCTGGAATTTTGTTGGGTATTGAGGACATTTTGTGGGATGTTTCTGGAATTTGGTGGGGCTTTTCAAGAATTTTGTGGTATTTTGAAAAGATTTAGGGAATTTTGTGGTGTTTTTTCTTGAATTTTGTGGGAAACTGTGCTGATTTTATGGGGCGTTTCTGGAATTTGGTCGAGTTTTCCGAAGATTTAGGGATTTTTGTGAGATTTTTGTGGGATGTTCTGGGAATTGGTGGAGATTTTGTGGGACATTCCTGTGAATTGGTAGGGTTTTGAAATGATTTAGGGAGTTTTGTGGGACTTCTCTGGAATTTTGTGGGTTTTTTCTGGAATTTTGTGGGATTCTGAGGAGACTTGAAGAATTTTGAGGAATTTGTTTTAGATTTTGTGGGAATTTGTGGAGCTTTTGTGGGATTTTACTGGAATTTGGTGGGCCTTTTCAAGGACTTTGTGTGGTTTTGAGGAGACTTGAAGACTTTTCAGGGATTTTTCTTAGATTTTGTGGAAACTTGTGGAGGTTTTGTGTGATTTTTGTGTGATTTTGTGGGATATTGAGGCGATTTAGGGATCTTGAGGGATTTTTCATGTATTTTGTGGGAATTTGTGGTGATTTGGTGGGATATTTTTCTAGAATTTGGTCGTGTTTTGAGAAGATTTAGGGAATTTTGTGAGATTTTTCCTGGAATTTTGTTGGATACTGGGGAGATTTTGTGGGATGTTTGTGGAACTTTGAGGGACTCTTCTGGAATTTGGTGAGATTTTGTAGAGAACTGACGAATTATCAGGGATTTTTCATGTATTCTGTGGGAATTTGTGGAGATGTGGTGGGATTTTTGTGGATTTTGGCCATGTTTTGAGAAGATTTAGGGAATTTTGTGGGATTTTTCCTGGAATTTTGTTGGGTATTGAGGACATTTTGTGGGATGTTTCTGGAATTTGGTGGGGCTTTTCAAGAATTTTGTGGTATTTTGAAAAGATTTAGGGAATTTTGTGGTGTTTTTTCTTGAATTTTGTGGGAAACTGTGCTGATTTTATGGGGCGTTTCTGGAATTTGGTCGAGTTTTCCGAAGATTTAGGGATTTTTGTGAGATTTTTGTGGGATGTTCTGGGAATTGGTGGAGATTTTGTGGGACATTCCTGTGAATTGGTAGGGTTTTGAAATGATTTAGGGAGTTTTGTGGGACTTCTCTGGAATTTTGTGGGTTTTTTCTGGAATTTTGTGGGATTCTGAGGAGACTTGAAGAATTTTGAGGAATTTGTTTTAGATTTTGTGGGAATTTGTGGAGCTTTTGTGGGATTTTACTGGAATTTGGTGGGCCTTTTCAAGGACTTTGTGTGGTTTTGAGGAGACTTGAAGACTTTTCAGGGATTTTTCTTAGATTTTGTGGAAACTTGTGGAGGTTTTGTGTGATTTTTGTGTGATTTTGTGGGATATTGAGGCGATTTAGGGATCTTGAGGGATTTTTCATGTATTTTGTGGGAATTTGTGGTGATTTGGTGGGATATTTTTCTAGAATTTGGTCGTGTTTTGAGAAGATTTAGGGAATTTTGTGAGATTTTTCCTGGAATTTTGTTGGATACTGGGGAGATTTTGTGGGATGTTTGTGGAACTTTGAGGGACTCTTCTGGAATTTGGTGAGATTTTGTAGAGAACTGACGAATTATCAGGGATTTTTCATGTATTCTGTGGGAATTTGTGGAGATGTGGTGGGATTTTTGTGGATTTTGGCCATGTTTTGAGAAGATTTAGGGAATTTTGTGGGATTTTTCCTGGAATTTTGTTGGGTATTGAGGACATTTTGTGGGATGTTTCTGGAATTTGGTGGGGCTTTTCAAGAATTTTGTGGTATTTTGAAAAGATTTAGGGAATTTTGTGGTGTTTTTTCTTGAATTTTGTGGGAAACTGTGCTGATTTTATGGGGCGTTTCTGGAATTTGGTTGAGTTTTCCGAAGATTTAGGGATTTTTGTGAGATTTTTGTGGGATGTTCTGGGAATTGGTGGAGATTTTGTGGGACATTCCTGTGAATTGGTAGGGTTTTGAAATGATTTAGGGAGTTTTGTGGGACTTCTCTGGAATTTTGTGGGTTTTTTCTGGAATTGTGTGGGATTCTGAGGAGACTTGAAGAATTTTGAGGAATTTGTTTTAGATTTTGTGGGAATTTGTGGAGATTCTGTGGGATTTTACTGGAATTTGGTGGGCCTTTTCAAGGACTTTGTGTGGTTTTGAGGAGACTTGAAGAATTTTCAGGAATTTTTCTTAGATTTTGTGGAAACTTGTGGAGGTTTTGTGTGATTTTTGTGTGATTTTGTGGGATATTGAGGCGATTTAGGGATCTTGAGGGATTTTTCATGTATTTTGTGGGAATTTGTGGTGATTTGGTGGGATATTTTTCTAGAATTTGGTCGTGTTTTGAGAAGATTTAGGGAATTTTGTGAGATTTTTCCTGGAATTTTGTTGGATACTGGGGAGATTTTGTGGGATGTTTGTGGAACTTTGAGGGACTCTTCTGGAATTTGGTGAGATTCTGTAGAGAACTGACGAATTATCAGGGATTTTTCATGTATTCTGTGGGAATTTGTGGAGATGTGGTGGGATTTTTGTGGATTTTGGCCGTGTTTTGAGAAGATTTAGGGAATTTTGTGTGATTTTTCTGGGATTTTGTTGGGTATTGAGGACATTTTGTGGGATGTTTCTGGAATTTGGTGGGGCTTTTCAAGAATTTTGTGGTATTTTGAAAAGATTTAGGGAATTTTGTGGTGTTTTTTCTTGAATTTTGTGGGAAACTGTGCTGATTTTATGGGGCGTTTCTGGAATTTGGTCGAGTTTTCCGAAGATTTAGGGATTTTTGTGAGATTTTTGTGGGATGTTCTGGGAATTGGTGGAGATTTTGTGGGACATTCCTGTGAATTGGTAGGGTTTTGAAATGATTTAGGGAGTTTTGTGGGACTTCTCTGGAATTTTGTGGGTTTTTTCTGGAATTGTGTGGGATTCTGAGGAGACTTGAAGAATTTTGAGGAATTTGTTTTAGATTTTGTGGGAATTTGTGGAGATTCTGTGGGATTTTACTGGAATTTGGTGGGCCTTTTCAAGGACTTTGTGTGGTTTTGAGGAGACTTGAAGAATTTTCAGGGATTTTTCTTAGATTTTGTGGAAACTTGGGGAGGTTTTGTGCGATTTTTGTGGGATTTTGTGGGATATTGAGGCGATTTAGGGATCTTGAGGGATTTTTCATGTATTTTGTGGGAATTTGTGGTGATTTGGTGGGATATTTTTCTAGAATTTGGTCGTGTTTTGAGAAGATTTAGGGAATTTTGTGAGATTTTTCCTGGAATTTTGTTGGATACTGGGGAGATTTTGTGGGATGTTTGTGGAACTTTGAGGGACTCTTCTGGAATTTGGTGAGATTTTGTAGAGAACTGACGAATTATCAGGGATTTTTCATGTATTCTGTGGGAATTTGTGGAGATGTGGTGGGATTTTTGTGGATTTTGGCCGTGTTTTGAGAAGATTTAGGGAATTTTGTGTGATTTTTCTGGGATTTTGTTGGGTATTGAGGACATTTTGTGGGATGTTTCTGGAATTTGGTGGGGCTTTTCAAGAATTTTGTGGTATTTTGAAAAGATTTAGGGAATTTTGTGGTGTTTTTTCTTGAATTTTGTGGGAAACTGTGCTGATTTTATGGGGCGTTTCTGGAATTTGGTCGAGTTTTCCGAAGATTTAGGGATTTTTGTGAGATTTTTGTGGGATGTTCTGGGAATTGGTGGAGATTTTGTGGGACATTCCTGTGAATTGGTAGGGTTTTGAAATGATTTAGGGAGTTTTGTGGGACTTCTCTGGAATTTTGTGGGTTTTTTCTGGAATTTTGTGGGATTCTGAGGAGACTTGAAGAATTTTGAGGAATTTGTTTTAGATTTTGTGGGAATTTGTGGAGCTTTTGTGGGATTTTACTGGAATTTGGTGGGCCTTTTCAAGGACTTTGTGTGGTTTTGAGGAGACTTGAAGACTTTTCAGGGATTTTTCTTAGATTTTGTGGAAACTTGTGGAGGTTTTGTGTGATTTTTGTGTGATTTTGTGGGATATTGAGGCGATTTAGGGATCTTGAGGGATTTTTCATGTATTTTGTGGGAATTTGTGGTGATTTGGTGGGATATTTTTCTAGAATTTGGTCGTGTTTTGAGAAGATTTAGGGAATTTTGTGAGATTTTTCCTGGAATTTTGTTGGATACTGGGGAGATTTTGTGGGATGTTTGTGGAACTTTGAGGGACTCTTCTGGAATTTGGTGAGATTTTGTAGAGAACTGACGAATTATCAGGGATTTTTCATGTATTCTGTGGGAATTTGTGGAGATGTGGTGGGATTTTTGTGGATTTTGGCCATGTTTTGAGAAGATTTAGGGAATTTTGTGGGATTTTTCCTGGAATTTTGTTGGGTATTGAGGACATTTTGTGGGATGTTTCTGGAATTTGGTGGGGCTTTTCAAGAATTTTGTGGTATTTTGAAAAGATTTAGGGAATTTTGTGGTGTTTTTTCTTGAATTTTGTGGGAAACTGTGCTGATTTTATGGGGCGTTTCTGGAATTTGGTCGAGTTTTCCGAAGATTTAGGGATTTTTGTGAGATTTTTGTGGGATGTTCTGGGAATTGGTGGAGATTTTGTGGGACATTCCTGTGAATTGGTAGGGTTTTGAAATGATTTAGGGAGTTTTGTGGGACTTCTCTGGAATTTTGTGGGTTTTTTCTGGAATTGTGTGGGATTCTGAGGAGACTTGAAGAATTTTGAGGAATTTGTTTTAGATTTTGTGGGAATTTGTGGAGATTCTGTGGGATTTTACTGGAATTTGGTGGGCCTTTTCAAGGACTTTGTGTGGTTTTGAGGAGACTTGAAGAATTTTCAGGGATTTTTCTTAGATTTTGTGGAAACTTGTGGAGGTTTTGTGCGATTTTTGTGTGATTTTGTGGGATATTGAGGCGATTTAGGGATCTTGAGGGATTTTTCATGTATTTTGTGGGAATTTGTGGTGATTTGGTGGGATATTTTTCTAGAATTTGGTCGTGTTTTGAGAAGATTTAGGGAATTTTGTGAGATTTTTCCTGGAATTTTGTTGGATACTGGGGAGATTTTGTGGGATGTTTGTGGAACTTTGAGGGACTCTTCTGGAATTTGGTGAGATTCTGTAGAGAACTGACGAATTATCAGGGATTTTTCATGTATTCTGTGGGAATTTGTGGAGATTTGGTGGGATTTTTGTAAATTTTGGCCATGTTTTGAGAAGATTTAGGGAATTTTGTGGGATTTTTCCTGGAATTTTGTTGGGTATTGAGGAAATTTTGTGGGATGTTTCTGGAATTTGGTGGGGCTTTTCAAGAATTTTGTGGTATTTTGAAAAGATTTAGGGAATTTTGTGGTGTTTTTTCTTGAATTTTGTGGGAAACTGTGCTGATTTTATGGGGCGTTTCTGGAATTTGGTCGAGTTTTCCGAAGATTTAGGGATTTTTGTGAGATTTTTGTGGGATGTTCTGGGAATTGGTGGAGATTTTGTGGGACATTCCTGTGAATTGGTAGGGTTTTGAAATGATTTAGGGAGTTTTGTGGGACTTCTCTGGAATTTTGTGGGTTTTTTCTGGAATTGTGTGGGATTCTGAGGAGACTTGAAGAATTTTGAGGAATTTGTTTTAGATTTTGTGGGAATTTGTGGAGATTCTGTGGGATTTTACTGGAATTTGGTGGGCCTTTTCAAGGACTTTGTGTGGTTTTGAGGAGACTTGAAGAATTTTCAGGGATTTTTCTTAGATTTTGTGGAAACTTGGGGAGGTTTTGTGCGATTTTTGTGGGATTTTGTGGGATATTGAGGCGATTTAGGGATCTTGAGGGATTTTTCATGTATTTTGTGGGAATTTGTGGTGATTTGGTGGGATATTTTTCTAGAATTTGGTCGTGTTTTGAGAAGATTTAGGGAATTTTGTGAGATTTTTCCTGGAATTTTGTTGGATACTGGGGAGATTTTGTGGGATGTTTGTGGAACTTTGAGGGACTCTTCTGGAATTTGGTGAGATTTTGTAGAGAACTGACGAATTATCAGGGATTTTTCATGTATTCTGTGGGAATTTGTGGAGATGTGGTGGGATTTTTGTGGATTTTGGCCGTGTTTTGAGAAGATTTAGGGAATTTTGTGTGATTTTTCTGGGATTTTGTTGGGTATTGAGGACATTTTGTGGGATGTTTCTGGAATTTGGTGGGGCTTTTCAAGAATTTTGTGGTATTTTGAAAAGATTTAGGGAATTTTGTGGTGTTTTTTCTTGAATTTTGTGGGAAACTGTGCTGATTTTATGGGGCGTTTCTGGAATTTGGTCGAGTTTTCCGAAGATTTAGGGATTTTTGTGAGATTTTTGTGGGATGTTCTGGGAATTGGTGGAGATTTTGTGGGACATTCCTGTGAATTGGTAGGGTTTTGAAATGATTTAGGGAGTTTTGTGGGACTTCTCTGGAATTTTGTGGGTTTTTTCTGGAATTTTGTGGGATTCTGAGGAGACTTGAAGAATTTTGAGGAATTTGTTTTAGATTTTGTGGGAATTTGTGGAGCTTTTGTGGGATTTTACTGGAATTTGGTGGGCCTTTTCAAGGACTTTGTGTGGTTTTGAGGAGACTTGAAGACTTTTCAGGGATTTTTCTTAGATTTTGTGGAAACTTGTGGAGGTTTTGTGTGATTTTTGTGTGATTTTGTGGGATATTGAGGCGATTTAGGGATCTTGAGGGATTTTTCATGTATTTTGTGGGAATTTGTGGTGATTTGGTGGGATATTTTTCTAGAATTTGGTCGTGTTTTGAGAAGATTTAGGGAATTTTGTGAGATTTTTCCTGGAATTTTGTTGGATACTGGGGAGATTTTGTGGGATGTTTGTGGAACTTTGAGGGACTCTTCTGGAATTTGGTGAGATTTTGTAGAGAACTGACGAATTATCAGGGATTTTTCATGTATTCTGTGGGAATTTGTGGAGATGTGGTGGGATTTTTGTGGATTTTGGCCATGTTTTGAGAAGATTTAGGGAATTTTGTGGGATTTTTCCTGGAATTTTGTTGGGTATTGAGGACATTTTGTGGGATGTTTCTGGAATTTGGTGGGGCTTTTCAAGAATTTTGTGGTATTTTGAAAAGATTTAGGGAATTTTGTGGTGTTTTTTCTTGAATTTTGTGGGAAACTGTGCTGATTTTATGGGGCGTTTCTGGAATTTGGTCGAGTTTTCCGAAGATTTAGGGATTTTTGTGAGATTTTTGTGGGATGTTCTGGGAATTGGTGGAGATTTTGTGGGACATTCCTGTGAATTGGTAGGGTTTTGAAATGATTTAGGGAGTTTTGTGGGACTTCTCTGGAATTTTGTGGGTTTTTTCTGGAATTGTGTGGGATTCTGAGGAGACTTGAAGAATTTTGAGGAATTTGTTTTAGATTTTGTGGGAATTTGTGGAGATTCTGTGGGATTTTACTGGAATTTGGTGGGCCTTTTCAAGGACTTTGTGTGGTTTTGAGGAGACTTGAAGAATTTTCAGGGATTTTTCTTAGATTTTGTGGAAACTTGTGGAGGTTTTGTGCGATTTTTGTGTGATTTTGTGGGATATTGAGGCGATTTAGGGATCTTGAGGGATTTTTCATGTATTTTGTGGGAATTTGTGGTGATTTGGTGGGATATTTTTCTAGAATTTGGTCGTGTTTTGAGAAGATTTAGGGAATTTTGTGAGATTTTTCCTGGAATTTTGTTGGATACTGGGGAGATTTTGTGGGATGTTTGTGGAACTTTGAGGGACTCTTCTGGAATTTGGTGAGATTCTGTAGAGAACTGACGAATTATCAGGGATTTTTCATGTATTCTGTGGGAATTTGTGGAGATTTGGTGGGATTTTTGTAAATTTTGGCCATGTTTTGAGAAGATTTAGGGAATTTTGTGGGATTTTTCCTGGAATTTTGTTGGGTATTGAGGAAATTTTGTGGGATGTTTCTGGAATTTGGTGGGGCTTTTCAAGAATTTTGTGGTATTTTGAAAAGATTTAGGGAATTTTGTGGTGTTTTTTCTTGAATTTTGTGGGAAACTGTGCTGATTTTATGGGGCGTTTCTGGAATTTGGTCGAGTTTTCCGAAGATTTAGGGATTTTTGTGAGATTTTTGTGGGATGTTCTGGGAATTGGTGGAGATTTTGTGGGACATTCCTGTGAATTGGTAGGGTTTTGAAATGATTTAGGGAGTTTTGTGGGACTTCTCTGGAATTTTGTGGGTTTTTTCTGGAATTGTGTGGGATTCTGAGGAGACTTGAAGAATTTTGAGGAATTTGTTTTAGATTTTGTGGGAATTTGTGGAGATTCTGTGGGATTTTACTGGAATTTGGTGGGCCTTTTCAAGGACTTTGTGTGGTTTTGAGGAGACTTGAAGAATTTTCAGGGATTTTTCTTAGATTTTGTGGAAACTTGTGGAGGTTTTGTGCGATTTTTGTGGGATTTTGTGGGATATTGAGGCGATTTAGGGATCTTGAGGGATTTTTCATGTATTTTGTGGGAATTTGTGGTGATTTGGTGGGATATTTTTCTAGAATTTGGTCGTGTTTTGAGAAGATTTAGGGAATTTTGTGAGATTTTTCCTGGAATTTTGTTGGATACTGGGGAGATTTTGTGGGAAGTTTGTGGAACTTTGAGGGACTCTTCTGGAATTTGGTGAGATTCTGTAGAGAACTGACGAATTATCAGGGATTTTTCATGTATTCTGTGGGAATTTGTGGAGATTTGGTGGGATTTTTGTGGATTTTGGCCGTGTTTTGAGAAGATTTAGGGAATTTTGTGGGATTTTTCCTGGAAGTTTGTTGGATACTGGGGAGATTTTGTGGGATGTTTGTGGAACTTTGAGGGACTCTTCTGGAATTTGGTGAGATTCTGTAGAGAACTGACGAATTATCAGGGATTTTTCATGTATTCTGTGGGAATTTGTGGAGATTCTGTGGGATTTTTGTGGATTTTGGCCGTGTTTTGAGAAGATTTAGGGAATTTTGTGTGATTTTTCTGGGATTTTGTTGGGTATTGAGGACATTTTGTGGGATGTTTCTGGAATTTGGTGGGGCTTTTCAAGAATTTTGTGGTATTTTGAAAAGATTTAGGGAATTTTGTGGGTTTTTTTTCTTGAATTTTGTGGGAAACTGTGCTGATTTTATGGGGCGTTTCTGGAATTTGGTCGAGTTTTCCGAAGATTTAGGGATTTTTGTGAGATTTTTGTGGGATGTTCTGGGAATTGGTGGAGATTTTGTGGGACATTCCTGTGAATTGGTAGGGTTTTGAAATGATTTAGGGAGTTTTGTGGGACTTCTCTGGAATTTTGTGGGTTTTTTCTGGAATTGTGTGGGATTCTGAGGAGACTTGAATTTTGAGGAATTTGTTTTAGATTTTGTGGGAATTTGTGGAGATTCTGTGGGATTTTACTGGAATTTGGTGGGCCTTTTCAAGGACTTTGTGTGGTTTTGAGGAGACTTGAAGAATTTTGAGGAATTTTTCTTAGATTTTGTGGAAACTTGTGGAGGTTTTGTGTGATTTTTGTGTGATTTTGTGGGATATTGAGGCGATTTAGGGATCTTGAGGGATTTTTCATGTATTTTGTGGGAATTTGTGGTGATTTGGTGGGATATTTTTCTAGAATTTGGTCGTGTTTTGAGAAGATTTAGGGAATTTTGTGAGATTTTTCCTGGAATTTTGTTGGATACTGGGGAGATTTTGTGGGATGTTTGTGGAACTTTGAGGGACTTTTCTGGAATTTGGTGAGATTCTGTAGACAACTGACGAATTATCAGGGATTTTTCATGTATTCTGTGGGAATTTGTGGAGATGTGGTGGGATTTTTGTGGATTTTGGCCGTGTTTTGAGAAGATTTAGGGAATTTTGTGTGATTTTTCTGGGATTTTGTTGGGTATTGAGGACATTTTGTGGGATGTTTCTGGAATTTGGTGGGGCTTTTCAAGAATTTTGTGGTATTTTGAAAAGATTTAGGGAATTTTGTGGTGTTTTTTCTTGAATTTTGTGGGAAACTGTGCTGATTTTATGGGGCGTTTCTGGAATTTGGTCGAGTTTTCCGAAGATTTAGGGATTTTTGTGAGATTTTTGTGGGATGTTCTGGGAATTGGTGGAGATTTTGTGGGACATTCCTGTGAATTGGTAGGGTTTTGAAATGATTTAGGGAGTTTTGTGGGACTTCTCTGGAATTTTGTGGGTTTTTTCTGGAATTGTGTGGGATTCTGAGGAGACTTGAAGAATTTTGAGGAATTTGTTTTAGATTTTGTGGGAATTTGTGGAGATTCTGTGGGATTTTACTGGAATTTGGTGGGCCTTTTCAAGGACTTTGTGTGGTTTTGAGGAGACTTGAAGAATTTTCAGGGATTTTTCTTAGATTTTGTGGAAACTTGTGGAGGTTTTGTGTGATTTTTGTGTGATTTTGTGGGATATTGAGGCGATTTAGGGATCTTGAGGGATTTTTCATGTATTTTGTGGGAATTTGTGGTGATTTGGTGGGATATTTTTCTAGAATTTGGTCGTGTTTTGAGAAGATTTAGGGAATTTTGTGAGATTTTTCCTGGAATTTTGTTGGATACTGGGGAGATTTTGTGGGATGTTTGTGGAACTTTGAGGGACTCTTCTGGAATTTGGTGAGATTTTGTAGAGAACTGACGAATTATCAGGGATTTTTCATGTATTCTGTGGGAATTTGTGGAGATGTGGTGGGATTTTTGTGGATTTTGGCCATGTTTTGAGAAGATTTAGGGAATTTTGTGGGATTTTTCCTGGAATTTTGTTGGGTATTGAGGACATTTTGTGGGATGTTTCTGGAATTTGGTGGGGCTTTTCAAGAATTTTGTGGTATTTTGAAAAGATTTAGGGAATTTTGTGGTGTTTTTTCTTGAATTTTGTGGGAAACTGTGCTGATTTTATGGGGCGTTTCTGGAATTTGGTTGAGTTTTCCGAAGATTTAGGGATTTTTGTGAGATTTTTGTGGGATGTTCTGGGAATTGGTGGAGATTTTGTGGGACATTCCTGTGAATTGGTAGGGTT
Source organism: Cyanistes caeruleus (assembly GCF_971803275.1). Taxonomy (NCBI): domain Eukaryota; kingdom Metazoa; phylum Chordata; class Aves; order Passeriformes; family Paridae; genus Cyanistes; species Cyanistes caeruleus. The sequence continues at coordinate 63,040,473 of NC_141705.1, forward strand.
TTGAAATGATTTAGGGAGTTTTGTGGGACTTCTCTGGAATTTTGTGGGTTTTTTCTGGAATTGTGTGGGATTCTGAGGAGACTTGAAGAATTTTGAGGAATTTGTTTTAGATTTTGTGGGAATTTGTGGAGATTCTGTGGGATTTTACTGGAATTTGGTGGGCCTTTTCAAGGACTTTGTGTGGTTTTGAGGAGACTTGAAGAATTTTCAGGGATTTTTCTTAGATTTTGTGGAAACTTGGGGAGGTTTTGTGCGATTTTTGTGGGATTTTGTGGGATATTAAAGTGATTTAGGGATCTTGAGGGATTTTTCATGTATTTTGTGGGAATTTGTGGTGATTTGGTGGGATATTTTTCTAGAATTTGGTCGTGTTTTGAGAAGATTTAGAGAATTTTGTGAGATTTTTCCTGGAATTTTGTTGGATACTGGGGAGATTTTGTGGGATGTTTGTGGAACTTTGAGGGACTTTTCTGGAATTTGGTGAGATTCTGTAGAGAACTGACGAATTATCAGGGATTTTTCATGTATTCTGTGGGAATTTGTGGAGATGTGGTGGGATTTTTGTGGATTTTGGCCGTGTTTTGAGAAGATTTAGGGAATTTTGTGGGATTTTTCTGGGATTTTGTTGGGTATTGAGGACATTTTGTGGGATGTTTCTGGAATTTGGTGGGGCTTTTCAAGAATTTTGTGGTATTTTGAAAAGATTTTGGGAATTTTGTGGTGTTTTTTCTTGAATTTTGTGGGAAACTGTGCTGATTTTATGGGGCGTTTCTGGAATTTGGTTGAGTTTTCCGAAGATTTAGGGATTTTTGTGAGATTTTTGTGGGATGTTCTGGGAATTGGTGGAGATTTTGTGGGACATTCCTGTGAATTGGTAGGGTTTTGAAATGATTTAGGGAGTTTTGTGGGACTTCTCTGGAATTTTGTGGGTTTTTTCTGGAATTGTGTGGGATTCTGAGGAGACTTGAAGAATTTTGAGGAATTTGTTTTAGATTTTGTGGGAATTTGTGGAGATTCTGTGGGATTTTACTGGAATTTGGTGGGCCTTTTCAAGGACTTTGTGTGGTTTTGAGGAGACTTGAAGAATTTTCAGGGATTTTTCTTAGATTTTGTGGAAACTTGTGGAGGTTTTGTGCGATTTTTGTGGGATTTTGTGGGATATTGAGGCGATTTAGGGATCTTGAGGGATTTTTCATGTATTTTGTGGGAATTTGTGGTGATTTGGTGGGATATTTTTCTAGAATTTGGTCGTGTTTTGAGAAGATTTAGGGAATTTTGTGAGATTTTTCCTGGAATTTTGTTGGATACTGGGGAGATTTTGTGGGATGTTTGTGGAACTTTGAGGGACTCTTCTGAAATTTGGTGAGATTCTGTAGAGAACTGACGAATTATCAGGGATTTTTCATGTATTCTGTGGGAATTTGTGGAGATTTGGTGGGATTTTTCTGGAATTTGGTACAGTTTTGAGAAGATTTAGGGAATTTTGTGTGATTTTTCTGGGATTTTGTTGGGTATTGAGGACATTTTGTGGGATGTTTCTGGAATTTGGTGGGGCTTTTCAAGAATTTTGTGGTATTTTGAAAAGATTTAGGGAATTTTGTGGAGTTTTTTCTTGAATTTTGTGGGAAACTGTGCTGATTTTATGGGGCGTTTCTGGAATTTGGTCGAGTTTTCCGAAGATTTAGGGATTTTTGTGAGATTTTTGTGGGATGTTCTGGGAATTGGTGGAGATTTTGTGGGACATTCCTGTGAATTGGTAGGGTTTTGAAATGATTTAGGGAGTTTTGTGGGACTTCTCTGGAATTTTGTGGGTTTTTTCTGGAATTGTGTGGGATTCTGAGGAGACTTGAAGAATTTTGAGGAATTTGTTTTAGATTTTGTGGGAATTTGTGGAGATTCTGTGGGATTTTACTGGAATTTGGTGGGCCTTTTCAAGGACTTTGTGTGGTTTTGAGGAGACTTGAAGAATTTTGAGGAATTTTTCTTAGATTTTGTGGAAACTTGTGGAGGTTTTGTGTGATTTTTGTGTGATTTTGTGGGATATTGAGGCGATTTAGGGATCTTGAGGGATTTTTCATGTATTTTGTGGGAATTTGTGGAGATTTGGTGGGATATTTTTCTAGAATTTGGTCGTGTTTTGAGAAGATTTAGGGAATTTTGTGAGATTTTTCCTGGAATTTTGTTGGATACTGGGGAGATTTTGTGGGATGTTTGTGGAACTTTGAGGGACTCTTCTGGAATTTGGTGAGATTCTGTAGAGAACTGACGAATTATCAGGGATTTTTCATGTATTCTGTGGGAATTTGTGGAGATTTGGTGGGATTTTTGTGGATTTTGGCCGTGTTTTGAGAAGATTTAGGGAATTTTGTGGGATTTTTCCTGGAATTTTGTTGGATACTGGGGAGATTTTGTGGGATGTTTGTGGAATTTTGAGGGACTTTTCTGGAATTTGGTGAGATTCTGTAGAGAACTGACGAATTATCAGGGATTTTTCATGTATTCTGTGGGAATTTGTGGAGATGTGGTGGGATTTTTGTGGATTTTGGCCGTGTTTTGAGAAGATTTAGGGAATTTTGTGTGATTTTTCTGGGATTTTGTTGGGTATTGAGGACATTTTGTGGGATGTTTCTGGAATTTGGTGGGGCTTTTCAAGAATTTTGTGGTATTTTGAAAAGATTTAGGGAATTTTGTGGTGTTTTTTCTTGAATTTTGTGGGAAACTGTGCTGATTTTATGGGGCGTTTCTGGAATTTGGTCGAGTTTTCCGAAGATTTAGGGATTTTTGTGAGATTTTTGTGGGATGTTCTGGGAATTGGTGGAGATTTTGTGGGACATTCCTGTGAATTGGTAGGGTTTTGAAATGATTTAGGGAGTTTTGTGGGACTTCTCTGGAATTTTGTGTGTTTTTTCTGGAATTGTGTGGGATTCTGAGGAGACTTGAAGAATTTTGAGGAATTTGTTTTAGATTTTGTGGGAATTTGTGGAGATTCTGTGGGATTTTACTGGAATTTGGTGGGCCTTTTCAAGGACTTTGTGTGGTTTTGAGGAGACTTGAAGAATTTTCAGGGATTTTTCTTAGATTTTGTGGAAACTTGGGGAGGTTTTGTGCGATTTTTGTGGGATTTTGTGGGATATTGAGGCGATTTAGGGATCTTGAGGGATTTTTCATGTATTTTGTGGGAATTTGTGGTGATTTGGTGGGATATTTTTCTAGAATTTGGTCGTGTTTTGAGAAGATTTAGGGAATTTTGTGAGATTTTTCCTGGAATTTTGTTGGATACTGGGGAGATTTTGTGGGATGTTTGTGGAACTTTGAGGGACTCTTCTGGAATTTGGTGAGATTTTGTAGAGAACTGACGAATTATCAGGGATTTTTCATGTATTCTGTGGGAATTTGTGGAGATGTGGTGGGATTTTTGTGGATTTTGGCCATGTTTTGAGAAGATTTAGGGAATTTTGTGTGATTTTTCTGGGATTTTGTTGGGTATTGAGGACATTTTGTGGGATGTTTCTGGAATTTGGTGGGGCTTTTCAAGAATTTTGTGGTATTTTGAAAAGATTTAGGGAATTTTGTGGTGTTTTTTCTTGAATTTTGTGGGAAACTGTGCTGATTTTATGGGGCGTTTCTGGAATTTGGTCGAGTTTTCCGAAGATTTAGGGATTTTTGTGAGATTTTTGTGGGATGTTCTGGGAATTGGTGGAGATTTTGTGGGACATTCCTGTGAATTGGTAGGGTTTTGAAATGATTTAGGGAGTTTTGTGGGACTTCTCTGGAATTTGGTGGGGTTTTTCTGGAATTTTGTGGGATTCTGAGGAGACTTGAAGAATTTTGAGGAATTTGTTTTAGATTTTGTGGGAATTTGTGGAGCTTTTGTGGGATTTTACTGGAATTTGGTGGGCCTTTTCAAGGACTTTGTGTGGTTTTGAGGAGACTTGAAGAATTTTCAGGGATTTTTCTTAGATTTTGTGGAAACTTGGGGAGGTTTTGTGCGATTTTTGTGGGATTTTGTGGGATATTGAGGCGATTTAGGGATCTTGAGGGATTTTTCATGTATTTTGTGGGAATTTGTGGTGATTTGGTGGGATATTTTTCTAGAATTTGGTCGTGTTTTGAGAAGATTTAGGGAATTTTGTGAGATTTTTCCTGGAATTTTGTTGGATACTGGGGAGATTTTGTGGGATGTTTGTGGAACTTTGAGGGACTCTTCTGGAATTTGGTGAGATTTTGTAGAGAACTGACGAATTATCAGGGATTTTTCATGTATTCTGTGGGAATTTGTGGAGATGTGGTGGGATTTTTGTGGATTTTGGCCGTGTTTTGAGAAGATTTAGGGAATTTTGTGTGATTTTTCTGGGATTTTGTTGGGTATTGAGGACATTTTGTGGGATGTTTCTGGAATTTGGTGGGGCTTTTCAAGAATTTTGTGGTATTTTGAAAAGATTTAGGGAATTTTGTGGTGTTTTTTCTTGAATTTTGTGGGAAACTGTGCTGATTTTATGGGGCGTTTCTGGAATTTGGTTGAGTTTTCCGAAGATTTAGGGATTTTTGTGAGATTTTTGTGGGATGTTCTGGGAATTGGTGGAGATTTTGTGGGACATTCCTGTGAATTGGTAGGGTTTTGAAATGATTTAGGGAGTTTTGTGGGACTTCTCTGGAATTTTGTGGGTTTTTTCTGGAATTTTGTGGGATTCTGAGGAGACTTGAAGAATTTTGAGGAATTTGTTTTAGATTTTGTGGGAATTTGTGGAGCTTTTGTGGGATTTTACTGGAATTTGGTGGGCCTTTTCAAGGACTTTGTGTGGTTTTGAGGAGACTTGAAGACTTTTCAGGGATTTTTCTTAGATTTTGTGGAAACTTGTGGAGGTTTTGTGTGATTTTTGTGTGATTTTGTGGGATATTGAGGCGATTTAGGGATCTTGAGGGATTTTTCATGTATTTTGTGGGAATTTGTGGTGATTTGGTGGGATATTTTTCTAGAATTTGGTCGTGTTTTGAGAAGATTTAGGGAATTTTGTGAGATTTTTCCTGGAATTTTGTTGGATACTGGGGAGATTTTGTGGGATGTTTGTGGAACTTTGAGGGACTCTTCTGGAATTTGGTGAGATTTTGTAGAGAACTGACGAATTATCAGGGATTTTTCATGTATTCTGTGGGAATTTGTGGAGATGTGGTGGGATTTTTGTGGATTTTGGCCATGTTTTGAGAAGATTTAGGGAATTTTGTGGGATTTTTCCTGGAATTTTGTTGGGTATTGAGGACATTTTGTGGGATGTTTCTGGAATTTGGTGGGGCTTTTCAAGAATTTTGTGGTATTTTGAAAAGATTTAGGGAATTTTGTGGTGTTTTTTCTTGAATTTTGTGGGAAACTGTGCTGATTTTATGGGGCGTTTCTGGAATTTGGTTGAGTTTTCCGAAGATTTAGGGATTTTTGTGAGATTTTTGTGGGATGTTCTGGGAATTGGTGGAGATTTTGTGGGACATTCCTGTGAATTGGTAGGGTTTTGAAATGATTTAGGGAGTTTTGTGGGACTTCTCTGGAATTTTGTGGGTTTTTTCTGGAATTGTGTGGGATTCTGAGGAGACTTGAAGAATTTTGAGGAATTTGTTTTAGATTTTGTGGGAATTTGTGGAGATTCTGTGGGATTTTACTGGAATTTGGTGGGCCTTTTCAAGGACTTTGTGTGGTTTTGAGGAGACTTGAAGAATTTTCAGGGATTTTTCTTAGATTTTGTGGAAACTTGTGGAGGTTTTGTGCGATTTTTGTGGGATTTTGTGGGATATTGAGGCGATTTAGGGATCTTGAGGGATTTTTCATGTATTTTGTGGGAATTTGTGGTGATTTGGTGGGATATTTTTCTAGAATTTGGTCGTGTTTTGAGAAGATTTAGGGAATTTTGTGAGATTTTTCCTGGAATTTTGTTGGATACTGGGGAGATTTTGTGGGATGTTTGTGGAACTTTGAGGGACTCTTCTGGAATTTGGTGAGATTCTGTAGAGAACTGACGAATTATCAGGGATTTTTCATGTATTCTGTGGGAATTTGTGGAGATGTGGTGGGATTTTTGTGGATTTTGGCCGTGTTTTGAGAAGATTTAGGGAATTTTGTGGGATTTTTCCTGGAATTTTGTTGGGTATTGAGGAAATTTTGTGGGATGTTTCTGGAATTTGGTGGGGCTTTTCAAGAATTTTGTGGTATTTTGAAAAGATTTAGGGAATTTTGTGGTGTTTTTTCTTGAATTTTGTGGGAAACTGTGCTGATTTTATGGGGCGTTTCTGGAATTTGGTCGAGTTTTCAGAAGATTTAGGGATTTTTGTGAGATTTTTGTGGGATGTTCTGGGAATTGGTGGAGATTTTGTGGGACATTCCTGTGAATTGGTAGGGTTTTGAAATGATTTAGGGAGTTTTGTGGGACTTCTCTGGAATTTTGTGGGTTTTTTCTGGAATTGTGTGGGATTCTGAGGAGACTTGAAGAATTTTGAGGAATTTGTTTTAGATTTTGTGGGAATTTGTGGAGATTCTGTGGGATTTTACTGGAATTTGGTGGGCCTTTTCAAGGACTTTGTGTGGTTTTGAGGAGACTTGAAGAATTTTCAGGGATTTTTCTTAGATTTTGTGGAAACTTGTGGAGGTTTTGTGCGATTTTTGTGTGATTTTGTGGGATATTGAGGCGATTTAGGGATCTTGAGGGATTTTTCATGTATTTTGTGGGAATTTGTGGTGATTTGGTGGGATATTTTTCTAGAATTTGGTCGTGTTTTGAGAAGATTTAGGGAATTTTGTGAGATTTTTCCTGGAATTTTGTTGGATACTGGGGAGATTTTGTGGGATGTTTGTGGAACTTTGAGGGACTCTTCTGGAATTTGGTGAGATTCTGTAGAGAACTGACGAATTATCAGGGATTTTTCATGTATTCTGTGGGAATTTGTGGAGATGTGGTGGGATTTTTGTGGATTTTGGCCGTGTTTTGAGAAGATTTAGGGAATTTTGTGGGATTTTTCCTGGAAGTTTGTTGGATACTGGGGAGATTTTGTGGGATGTTTGTGGAACTTTGAGGGACTCTTCTGGAATTTGGTGAGATTCTGTAGAGAACTGACGAATTATCAGGGATTTTTCATGTATTCTGTGGGAATTTGTGGAGATTCTGTGGGATTTTTGTGGATTTTGGCCGTGTTTTGAGAAGATTTAGGGAATTTTGTGTGATTTTTCTGGGATTTTGTTGGGTATTGAGGACATTTTGTGGGATGTTTCTGGAATTTGGTGGGGCTTTTCAAGAATTTTGTGGTATTTTGAAAAGATTTAGGGAATTTTGTGGGTTTTTTTTCTTGAATTTTGTGGGAAACTGTGCTGATTTTATGGGGCGTTTCTGGAATTTGGTCGAGTTTTCCGAAGATTTAGGGATTTTTGTGAGATTTTTGTGGGATGTTCTGGGAATTGGTGGAGATTTTGTGGGACATTCCTGTGAATTGGTAGGGTTTTGAAATGATTTAGGGAGTTTTGTGGGACTTCTCTGGAATTTTGTGGGTTTTTTCTGGAATTGTGTGGGATTCTGAGGAGACTTGAATTTTGAGGAATTTGTTTTAGATTTTGTGGGAATTTGTGGAGATTCTGTGGGATTTTACTGGAATTTGGTGGGCCTTTTCAAGGACTTTGTGTGGTTTTGAGGAGACTTGAAGAATTTTGAGGAATTTTTCTTAGATTTTGTGGAAACTTGTGGAGGTTTTGTGTGATTTTTGTGTGATTTTGTGGGATATTGAGGCGATTTAGGGATCTTGAGGGATTTTTCATGTATTTTGTGGGAATTTGTGGTGATTTGGTGGGATATTTTTCTAGAATTTGGTCGTGTTTTGAGAAGATTTAGGGAATTTTGTGAGATTTTTCCTGGAATTTTGTTGGATACTGGGGAGATTTTGTTGGATGTTTGTGGAACTTTGAGGGACTTTTCTGGAATTTGGTGAGATTCTGTAGAGAACTGACGAATTATCAGGGATTTTTCATGTATTCTGTGGGAATTTGTGGAGATGTGGTGGGATTTTTGTGGATTTTGGCCGTGTTTTGAGAAGATTTAGGGAATTTTGTGTGATTTTTCTGGGATTTTGTTGGGTATTGAGGACATTTTGTGGGATGTTTCTGGAATTTGGTGGGGCTTTTCAAGAATTTTGTGGTATTTTGAAAAGATTTAGGGAATTTTGTGGTGTTTTTTCTTGAATTTTGTGGGAAACTGTGCTGATTTTATGGGGCGTTTCTGGAATTTGGTCGAGTTTTCCGAAGATTTAGGGATTTTTGTGAGATTTTTGTGGGATGTTCTGGGAATTGGTGGAGATTTTGTGGGACATTCCTGTGAATTGGTAGGGTTTTGAAATGATTTAGGGAGTTTTGTGGGACTTCTCTGGAATTTTGTGTGTTTTTTCTGGAATTGTGTGGGATTCTGAGGAGACTTGAAGAATTTTGAGGAATTTGTTTTAGATTTTGTGGGAATTTGTGGAGATTCTGTGGGATTTTACTGGAATTTGGTGGGCCTTTTCAAGGACTTTGTGTGGTTTTGAGGAGACTTGAAGAATTTTCAGGGATTTTTCTTAGATTTTGTGGAAACTTGTGGAGGTTTTGTGGGATTTTTGTGGGATTTTGTGGGATATTGAGGCGATTTAGGGATCTTGAGGGATTTTTCATGTATTTTGTGGGAATTTGTGGTGATTTGGTGGGATATTTTTCTAGAATTTGGTCGTGTTTTGAGAAGATTTAGGGAATTTTGTGAGATTTTTCCTGGAATTTTGTTGGATACTGGGGAGATTTTGTGGGATGTTTGTGGAACTTTGAGGGACTCTTCTGGAATTTGGTGAGATTTTGTAGAGAACTGACGAATTATCAGGGATTTTTCATGTATTCTGTGGGAATTTGTGGAGATGTGGTGGGATTTTTGTGGATTTTGGCCGTGTTTTGAGAAGATTTAGGGAATTTTGTGTGATTTTTCTGGGATTTTGTTGGGTATTGAGGACATTTTGTGGGATGTTTCTGGAATTTGGTGGGGCTTTTCAAGAATTTTGTGGTATTTTGAAAAGATTTAGGGAATTTTGTGGTGTTTTTTCTTGAATTTTGTGGGAAACTGTGCTGATTTTATGGGGCGTTTCTGGAATTTGGTCGAGTTTTCAGAAGATTTAGGGATTTTTGTGAGATTTTTGTGGGATGTTCTGGGAATTGGTGGAGATTTTGTGGGACATTCCTGTGAATTGGTAGGGTTTTGAAATGATTTAGGGAGTTTTGTGGGACTTCTCTGGAATTTTGTGGGTTTTTTCTGGAATTGTGTGGGATTCTGAGGAGACTTGAAGAATTTTGAGGAATTTGTTTTAGATTTTGTGGGAATTTGTGGAGATTCTGTGGGATTTTACTGGAATTTGGTGGGCCTTTTCAAGGACTTTGTGTGGTTTTGAGGAGACTTGAAGAATTTTCAGGGATTTTTCTTAGATTTTGTGGAAACTTGTGGAGGTTTTGTGTGATTTTTGTGTGATTTTGTGGGATATTGAGGCGATTTAGGGATCTTGAGGGATTTTTCATGTATTTTGTGGGAATTTGTGGTGATTTGGTGGGATATTTTTCTAGAATTTGGTCGTGTTTTGAGAAGATTTAGGGAATTTTGTGAGATTTTTCCTGGAATTTTGTTGGATACTGGGGAGATTTTGTGGGATGTTTGTGGAACTTTGAGGGACTCTTCTGGAATTTGGTGAGATTTTGTAGAGAACTGACGAATTATCAGGGATTTTTCATGTATTCTGTGGGAATTTGTGGAGATGTGGTGGGATTTTTGTGGATTTTGGCCATGTTTTGAGAAGATTTAGGGAATTTTGTGGGATTTTTCCTGGAATTTTGTTGGGTATTGAGGACATTTTGTGGGATGTTTCTGGAATTTGGTGGGGCTTTTCAAGAATTTTGTGGTATTTTGAAAAGATTTAGGGAATTTTGTGGTGTTTTTTCTTGAATTTTGTGGGAAACTGTGCTGATTTTATGGGGCGTTTCTGGAATTTGGTTGAGTTTTCCGAAGATTTAGGGATTTTTGTGAGATTTTTGTGGGATGTTCTGGGAATTGGTGGAGATTTTGTGGGACATTCCTGTGAATTGGTAGGGTTTTGAAATGATTTAGGGAGTTTTGTGGGACTTCTCTGGAATTTTGTGGGTTTTTTCTGGAATTGTGTGGGATTCTGAGGAGACTTGAAGAATTTTGAGGAATTTGTTTTAGATTTTGTGGGAATTTGTGGAGATTCTGTGGGATTTTACTGGAATTTGGTGGGCCTTTTCAAGGACTTTGTGTGGTTTTGAGGAGACTTGAAGAATTTTCAGGGATTTTTCTTAGATTTTGTGGAAACTTGTGGAGGTTTTGTGCGATTTTTGTGTGATTTTGTGGGATATTGAGGCGATTTAGGGATCTTGAGGGATTTTTCATGTATTTTGTGGGAATTTGTGGTGATTTGGTGGGATATTTTTCTAGAATTTGGTCGTGTTTTGAGAAGATTTAGGGAATTTTGTGAGATTTTTCCTGGAATTTTGTTGGATACTGGGGAGATTTTGTGGGATGTTTGTGGAACTTTGAGGGACTCTTCTGGAATTTGGTGAGATTCTGTAGAGAACTGACGAATTATCAGGGATTTTTCATGTATTCTGTGGGAATTTGTGGAGATTTGGTGGGATTTTTGTGGATTTTGGCCGTGTTTTGAGAAGATTTAGGGAATTTTGTGGGATTTTTCCTGGAATTTTGTTGGATACTGGGGAGATTTTGTGGGATGTTTGTGGAACTTTGAGGGACTCTTCTGGAATTTGGTGAGATTCTGTAGAGAACTGACGAATTATCAGGGATTTTTCATGTATTCTGTGGGAATTTGTGGAGATGTGGTGGGATTTTTGTGGATTTTGGCCGTGTTTTGAGAAGATTTAGGGAATTTTGTGTGATTTTTCTGGGATTTTGTTGGGTATTGAGGACATTTTGTGGGATGTTTCTGGAATTTGGTGGGGCTTTTCAAGAATTTTGTGGTATTTTGAAAAGATTTAGGGAATTTTGTGGTGTTTTTTCTTGAATTTTGTGGGAAACTGTGCTGATTTTATGGGGCGTTTCTGGAATTTGGTCGAGTTTTCCGAAGATTTAGGGATTTTTGTGAGATTTTTGTGGGATGTTCTGGGAATTGGTGGAGATTTTGTGGGACATTCCTGTGAATTGGTAGGGTTTTGAAATGATTTAGGGAGTTTTGTGGGACTTCTCTGGAATTTTGTGGGTTTTTTCTGGAATTGTGTGGGATTCTGAGGAGACTTGAAGAATTTTGAGGAATTTGTTTTAGATTTTGTGGGAATTTGTGGAGATTCTGTGGGATTTTACTGGAATTTGGTGGGCCTTTTCAAGGACTTTGTGTGGTTTTGAGGAGACTTGAAGAATTTTCAGGGATTTTTCTTAGATTTTGTGGAAACTTGTGGAGGTTTTGTGTGATTTTTGTGTGATTTTGTGGGATATTGAGGCGATTTAGGGATCTTGAGGGATTTTTCATGTATTTTGTGGGAATTTGTGGTGATTTGGTGGGATATTTTTCTAGAATTTGGTCGTGTTTTGAGAAGATTTAGGGAATTTTGTGAGATTTTTCCTGGAATTTTGTTGGATACTGGGGAGATTTTGTGGGATGTTTGTGGAACTTTGAGGGACTCTTCTGGAATTTGGTGAGATTTTGTAGAGAACTGACGAATTATCAGGGATTTTTCATGTATTCTGTGGGAATTTGTGGAGATGTGGTGGGATTTTTGTGGATTTTGGCCATGTTTTGAGAAGATTTAGGGAATTTTGTGGGATTTTTCCTGGAATTTTGTTGGGTATTGAGGACATTTTGTGGGATGTTTCTGGAATTTGGTGGGGCTTTTCAAGAATTTTGTGGTATTTTGAAAAGATTTAGGGAATTTTGTGGTGTTTTTTCTTGAATTTTGTGGGAAACTGTGCTGATTTTATGGGGCGTTTCTGGAATTTGGTCGAGTTTTCCGAAGATTTAGGGATTTTTGTGAGATTTTTGTGGGATGTTCTGGGAATTGGTGGAGATTTTGTGGGACATTCCTGTGAATTGGTAGGGTTTTGAAATGATTTAGGGAGTTTTGTGGGACTTCTCTGGAATTTTGTGGGTTTTTTCTGGAATTGTGTGGGATTCTGAGGAGACTTGAAGAATTTTGAGGAATTTGTTTTAGATTTTGTGGGAATTTGTGGAGATTCTGTGGGATTTTACTGGAATTTGGTGGGCCTTTTCAAGGACTTTGTGTGGTTTTGAGGAGACTTGAAGAATTTTCAGGGATTTTTCTTAGATTTTGTGGAAACTTGTGGAGGTTTTGTGGGATTTTTGTGTGATTTTGTGGGATATTAAAGTGATTTAGGGATCTTGAGGGATTTTTCATGTATTTTGTGGGAATTTGTGGTGATTTGGTGGGATATTTTTCTAGAATTTGGTCGTGTTTTGAGAAGATTTAGGGAATTTTGTGAGATTTTTCCTGGAATTTTGTTGGATACTGGGGAGATTTTGTGGGATGTTTGTGGAACTTTGAGGGACTCTTCTGGAATTTGGTGAGATTCTGTAGAGAACTGACGAATTATCAGGGATTTTTCATGTATTCTGTGGGAATTTGTGGAGATGTGGTGGGATTTTTGTGGATTTTGGCCGTGTTTTGAGAAGATTTAGGGAATTTTGTGGGATTTTTCTGGGATTTTGTTGGGTATTGAGGACATTTTGTGGGATGTTTCTGGAATTTGGTGGGGCTTTTCAAGAATTTTGTGGTATTTTGAAAAGATTTTGGGAATTTTGTGGTGTTTTTTCTTGAATTTTGTGGGAAACTGTGCTGATTTTATGGGGCGTTTCTGGAATTTGGTTGAGTTTTCCGAAGATTTAGGGATTTTTGTGAGATTTTTGTGGGATGTTCTGGGAATTGGTGGAGATTTTGTGGGACATTCCTGTGAATTGGTAGGGTTTTGAAATGATTTAGGGAGTTTTGTGGGACTTCTCTGGAATTTTGTGGGTTTTTTCTGGAATTGTGTGGGATTCTGAGGAGACTTGAAGAATTTTGAGGAATTTGTTTTAGATTTTGTGGGAATTTGTGGAGATTCTGTGGGATTTTACTGGAATTTGGTGGGCCTTTTCAAGGACTTTGTGTGGTTTTGAGGAGACTTGAAGAATTTTCAGGGATTTTTCTTAGATTTTGTGGAAACTTGTGGAGGTTTTGTGCGATTTTTGTGGGATTTTGTGGGATATTGAGGCGATTTAGGGATCTTGAGGGATTTTTCATGTATTTTGTGGGAATTTGTGGTGATTTGGTGGGATATTTTTCTAGAATTTGGTCGTGTTTTGAGAAGATTTAGGGAATTTTGTGAGATTTTTCCTGGAATTTTGTTGGATACTGGGGAGATTTTGTGGGATGTTTGTGGAACTTTGAGGGACTCTTCTGAAATTTGGTGAGATTCTGTAGAGAACTGACGAATTATCAGGGATTTTTCATGTATTCTGTGGGAATTTGTGGAGATTTGGTGGGATTTTTCTGGAATTTGGTACAGTTTTGAGAAGATTTAGGGAATTTTGTGTGATTTTTCTGGGATTTTGTTGGGTATTGAGGACATTTTGTGGGATGTTTCTGGAATTTGGTGGGGCTTTTCAAGAATTTTGTGGTATTTTGAAAAGATTTAGGGAATTTTGTGGAGTTTTTTCTTGAATTTTGTGGGAAACTGTGCTGATTTTATGGGGCGTTTCTGGAATTTGGTCGAGTTTTCCGAAGATTTAGGGATTTTTGTGAGATTTTTGTGGGATGTTCTGGGAATTGGTGGAGATTTTGTGGGACATTCCTGTGAATTGGTAGGGTTTTGAAATGATTTAGGGAGTTTTGTGGGACTTCTCTGGAATTTTGTGGGTTTTTTCTGGAATTGTGTGGGATTCTGAGGAGACTTGAAGAATTTTGAGGAATTTGTTTTAGATTTTGTGGGAATTTGTGGAGATTCTGTGGGATTTTACTGGAATTTGGTGGGCCTTTTCAAGGACTTTGTGTGGTTTTGAGGAGACTTGAAGAATTTTCAGGGATTTTTCTTAGATTTTTTGGAAACTTGTGGAGGTTTTGTGTGATTTTTGTGTGATTTTGTGGGATATTGAGGCGATTTAGGGATCTTGAGGGATTTTTCATGTATTTTGTGGGAATTTGTGGTGATTTGGTGGGATATTTTTCTAGAATTTGGTCGTGTTTTGAGAAGATTTAGGGAATTTTGTGGGATTTTTCCTGGAATTTTGTTGGATACTGGGGAGATTTTGTGGGATGTTTGTGGAACTTTGAGGGACTCTTCTGGAATTTGGTGAGATTCTGTAGAGAACTGACGAATTATCAGGGATTTGTCATGTATTCTGTGGGAATTTGTGGAGATGTGGTGGGATTTTTGTGGATTTTGGCCGTGTTTTGAGAAGATTTAGGGAATTTTGTGTGATTTTTCTGGGATTTTGTTGGGTATTGAGGACATTTTGTGGGATGTTTCTGGAATTTGGTGGGGCTTTTCAAGAATTTTGTGGTATTTTGAAAAGATTTAGGGAATTTTGTGGTGTTTTTTCTTGAATTTTGTGGGAAACTGTGCTGATTTTATGGGGCGTTTCTGGAATTTGGTCGAGTTTTCAGAAGATTTAGGGATTTTTGTGAGATTTTTGTGGGATGTTCTGGGAATTGGTGGAGATTTTGTGGGACATTCCTGTGAATTGGTAGGGTTTTGAAATGATTTAGGGAGTTTTGTGGGACTTCTCTGGAATTTTGTGGGTTTTTTCTGGAATTGTGTGGGATTCTGAGGAGACTTGAAGAATTTTGAGGAATTTGTTTTAGATTTTGTGGGAATTTGTGGAGATTCTGTGGGATTTTACTGGAATTTGGTGGGCCTTTTCAAGGACTTTGTGTGGTTTTGAGGAGACTTGAAGAATTTTGAGGAATTTTTCTTAGATTTTGTGGAAACTTGTGGAGGTTTTGTGTGATTTTTGTGTGATTTTGTGGGATATTGAGGCGATTTAGGGATCTTGAGGGATTTTTCATGTATTTTGTGGGAATTTGTGGTGATTTGGTGGGATATTTTTCTAGAATTTGGTCGTGTTTTGAGAAGATTTAGGGAATTTTGTGAGATTTTTCCTGGAATTTTGTTGGATACTGGGGAGATTTTGTGGGATGTTTGTGGAACTTTGAGGGACTCTTCTGGAATTTGGTGAGATTCTGTAGAGAACTGACGAATTATCAGGGATTTTTCATGTATTCTGTGGGAATTTGTGGAGATTTGGTGGGATTTTTGTGGATTTTGGCCGTGTTTTGAGAAGATTTAGGGAATTTTGTGGGATTTTTCCTGGAATTTTGTTGGATACTGGGGAGATTTTGTGGGATGTTTGTGGAATTTTGAGGGACTTTTCTGGAATTTGGTGAGATTCTGTAGAGAACTGACGAATTATCAGGGATTTTTCATGTATTCTGTGGGAATTTGTGGAGATGTGGTGGGATTTTTGTGGATTTTGGCCGTGTTTTGAGAAGATTTAGGGAATTTTGTGTGATTTTTCTGGGATTTTGTTGGGTATTGAGGACATTTTGTGGGATGTTTCTGGAATTTGGTGGGGCTTTTCAAGAATTTTGTGGTATTTTGAAAAGATTTAGGGAATTTTGTGGTGTTTTTTCTTGAATTTTGTGGGAAACTGTGCTGATTTTATGGGGCGTTTCTGGAATTTGGTCGAGTTTTCCGAAGATTTAGGGATTTTTGTGAGATTTTTGTGGGATGTTCTGGGAATTGGTGGAGATTTTGTGGGACATTCCTGTGAATTGGTAGGGTTTTGAAATGATTTAGGGAGTTTTGTGGGACTTCTCTGGAATTTTGTGTGTTTTTTCTGGAATTGTGTGGGATTCTGAGGAGACTTGAAGAATTTTGAGGAATTTGTTTTAGATTTTGTGGGAATTTGTGGAGATTCTGTGGGATTTTACTGGAATTTGGTGGGCCTTTTCAAGGACTTTGTGTGGTTTTGAGGAGACTTGAAGAATTTTCAGGGATTTTTCTTAGATTTTGTGGAAACTTGGGGAGGTTTTGTGCGATTTTTGTGGGATTTTGTGGGATATTGAGGCGATTTAGGGATCTTGAGGGATTTTTCATGTATTTTGTGGGAATTTGTGGTGATTTGGTGGGATATTTTTCTAGAATTTGGTCGTGTTTTGAGAAGATTTAGGGAATTTTGTGAGATTTTTCCTGGAATTTTGTTGGATACTGGGGAGATTTTGTGGGATGTTTGTGGAACTTTGAGGGACTCTTCTGGAATTTGGTGAGATTTTGTAGAGAACTGACGAATTATCAGGGATTTTTCATGTATTCTGTGGGAATTTGTGGAGATGTGGTGGGATTTTTGTGGATTTTGGCCATGTTTTGAGAAGATTTAGGGAATTTTGTGTGATTTTTCTGGGATTTTGTTGGGTATTGAGGACATTTTGTGGGATGTTTCTGGAATTTGGTGGGGCTTTTCAAGAATTTTGTGGTATTTTGAAAAGATTTAGGGAATTTTGTGGTGTTTTTTCTTGAATTTTGTGGGAAACTGTGCTGATTTTATGGGGCGTTTCTGGAATTTGGTCGAGTTTTCCGAAGATTTAGGGATTTTTGTGAGATTTTTGTGGGATGTTCTGGGAATTGGTGGAGATTTTGTGGGACATTCCTGTGAATTGGTAGGGTTTTGAAATGATTTAGGGAGTTTTGTGGGACTTCTCTGGAATTTGGTGGGGTTTTTCTGGAATTTTGTGGGATTCTGAGGAGACTTGAAGAATTTTGAGGAATTTGTTTTAGATTTTGTGGGAATTTGTGGAGCTTTTGTGGGATTTTACTGGAATTTGGTGGGCCTTTTCAAGGACTTTGTGTGGTTTTGAGGAGACTTGAAGAATTTTCAGGGATTTTTCTTAGATTTTGTGGAAACTTGGGGAGGTTTTGTGCGATTTTTGTGGGATTTTGTGGGATATTGAGGCGATTTAGGGATCTTGAGGGATTTTTCATGTATTTTGTGGGAATTTGTGGTGATTTGGTGGGATATTTTTCTAGAATTTGGTCGTGTTTTGAGAAGATTTAGGGAATTTTGTGAGATTTTTCCTGGAATTTTGTTGGATACTGGGGAGATTTTGTGGGATGTTTGTGGAACTTTGAGGGACTCTTCTGGAATTTGGTGAGATTTTGTAGAGAACTGACGAATTATCAGGGATTTTTCATGTATTCTGTGGGAATTTGTGGAGATGTGGTGGGATTTTTGTGGATTTTGGCCGTGTTTTGAGAAGATTTAGGGAATTTTGTGTGATTTTTCTGGGATTTTGTTGGGTATTGAGGACATTTTGTGGGATGTTTCTGGAATTTGGTGGGGCTTTTCAAGAATTTTGTGGTATTTTGAAAAGATTTAGGGAATTTTGTGGTGTTTTTTCTTGAATTTTGTGGGAAACTGTGCTGATTTTATGGGGCGTTTCTGGAATTTGGTCGAGTTTTCCGAAGATTTAGGGATTTTTGTGAGATTTTTGTGGGATGTTCTGGGAATTGGTGGAGATTTTGTGGGACATTCCTGTGAATTGGTAGGGTTTTGAAATGATTTAGGGAGTTTTGTGGGACTTCTCTGGAATTTTGTGGGTTTTTTCTGGAATTTTGTGGGATTCTGAGGAGACTTGAAGAATTTTGAGGAATTTGTTTTAGATTTTGTGGGAATTTGTGGAGCTTTTGTGGGATTTTACTGGAATTTGGTGGGCCTTTTCAAGGACTTTGTGTGGTTTTGAGGAGACTTGAAGACTTTTCAGGGATTTTTCTTAGATTTTGTGGAAACTTGTGGAGGTTTTGTGTGATTTTTGTGTGATTTTGTGGGATATTGAGGCGATTTAGGGATCTTGAGGGATTTTTCATGTATTTTGTGGGAATTTGTGGTGATTTGGTGGGATATTTTTCTAGAATTTGGTCGTGTTTTGAGAAGATTTAGGGAATTTTGTGAGATTTTTCCTGGAATTTTGTTGGATACTGGGGAGATTTTGTGGGATGTTTGTGGAACTTTGAGGGACTCTTCTGGAATTTGGTGAGATTTTGTAGAGAACTGACGAATTATCAGGGATTTTTCATGTATTCTGTGGGAATTTGTGGAGATGTGGTGGGATTTTTGTGGATTTTGGCCATGTTTTGAGAAGATTTAGGGAATTTTGTGGGATTTTTCCTGGAATTTTGTTGGGTATTGAGGACATTTTGTGGGATGTTTCTGGAATTTGGTGGGGCTTTTCAAGAATTTTGTGGTATTTTGAAAAGATTTAGGGAATTTTGTGGTGTTTTTTCTTGAATTTTGTGGGAAACTGTGCTGATTTTATGGGGCGTTTCTGGAATTTGGTTGAGTTTTCCGAAGATTTAGGGATTTTTGTGAGATTTTTGTGGGATGTTCTGGGAATTGGTGGAGATTTTGTGGGACATTCCTGTGAATTGGTAGGGTTTTGAAATGATTTAGGGAGTTTTGTGGGACTTCTCTGGAATTTTGTGGGTTTTTTCTGGAATTGTGTGGGATTCTGAGGAGACTTGAAGAATTTTGAGGAATTTGTTTTAGATTTTGTGGGAATTTGTGGAGATTCTGTGGGATTTTACTGGAATTTGGTGGGCCTTTTCAAGGACTTTGTGTGGTTTTGAGGAGACTTGAAGAATTTTCAGGGATTTTTCTTAGATTTTGTGGAAACTTGTGGAGGTTTTGTGCGATTTTTGTGGGATTTCGTGGGATATTGAGGCGATTTAGGGATCTTGAGGGATTTTTCATGTATTTTGTGGGAATTTGTGGTGATTTGGTGGGATATTTTTCTAGAATTTGGTCGTGTTTTGAGAAGATTTAGGGAATTTTGTGAGATTTTTCCTGGAATTTTGTTGGATACTGGGGAGATTTTGTGGGATGTTTGTGGAACTTTGAGGGACTCTTCTGGAATTTGGTGAGATTCTGTAGAGAACTGACGAATTATCAGGGATTTTTCATGTATTCTGTGGGAATTTGTGGAGATGTGGTGGGATTTTTGTGGATTTTGGCCGTGTTTTGAGAAGATTTAGGGAATTTTGTGGGATTTTTCCTGGAATTTTGTTGGGTATTGAGGAAATTTTGTGGGATGTTTCTGGAATTTGGTGGGGCTTTTCAAGAATTTTGTGGTATTTTGAAAAGATTTAGGGAATTTTGTGGTGTTTTTTCTTGAATTTTGTGGGAAACTGTGCTGATTTTATGGGGCGTTTCTGGAATTTGGTCGAGTTTTCAGAAGATTTAGGGATTTTTGTGAGATTTTTGTGGGATGTTCTGGGAATTGGTGGAGATTTTGTGGGACATTCCTGTGAATTGGTAGGGTTTTGAAATGATTTAGGGAGTTTTGTGGGACTTCTCTGGAATTTTGTGGGTTTTTTCTGGAATTGTGTGGGATTCTGAGGAGACTTGAAGAATTTTGAGGAATTTGTTTTAGATTTTGTGGGAATTTGTGGAGATTCTGTGGGATTTTACTGGAATTTGGTGGGCCTTTTCAAGGACTTTGTGTGGTTTTGAGGAGACTTGAAGAATTTTCAGGGATTTTTCTTAGATTTTGTGGAAACTTGTGGAGGTTTTGTGCGATTTTTGTGGGATTTTGTGGGATATTGAGGCGATTTAGGGATCTTGAGGGATTTTTCATGTATTTTGTGGGAATTTGTGGTGATTTGGTGGGATATTTTTCTAGAATTTGGTCGTGTTTTGAGAAGATTTAGGGAATTTTGTGAGATTTTTCCTGGAATTTTGTTGGATACTGGGGAGATTTTGTGGGATGTTTGTGGAACTTTGAGGGACTCTTCTGGAATTTGGTGAGATTCTGTAGAGAACTGACGAATTATCAGGGATTTTTCATGTATTCTGTGGGAATTTGTGGAGATGTGGTGGGATTTTTGTGGATTTTGGCCGTGTTTTGAGAAGATTTAGGGAATTTTGTGGGATTTTTCCTGGAAGTTTGTTGGATACTGGGGAGATTTTGTGGGATGTTTGTGGAACTTTGAGGGACTCTTCTGGAATTTGGTGAGATTCTGTAGAGAACTGACGAATTATCAGGGATTTTTCATGTATTCTGTGGGAATTTGTGGAGATTCTGTGGGATTTTTGTGGATTTTGGCCGTGTTTTGAGAAGATTTAGGGAATTTTGTGTGATTTTTCTGGGATTTTGTTGGGTATTGAGGACATTTTGTGGGATGTTTCTGGAATTTGGTGGGGCTTTTCAAGAATTTTGTGGTATTTTGAAAAGATTTAGGGAATTTTGTGGGTTTTTTTTCTTGAATTTTGTGGGAAACTGTGCTGATTTTATGGGGCGTTTCTGGAATTTGGTCGAGTTTTCCGAAGATTTAGGGATTTTTGTGAGATTTTTGTGGGATGTTCTGGGAATTGGTGGAGATTTTGTGGGACATTCCTGTGAATTGGTAGGGTTTTGAAATGATTTAGGGAGTTTTGTGGGACTTCTCTGGAATTTTGTGGGTTTTTTCTGGAATTGTGTGGGATTCTGAGGAGACTTGAATTTTGAGGAATTTGTTTTAGATTTTGTGGGAATTTGTGGAGATTCTGTGGGATTTTACTGGAATTTGGTGGGCCTTTTCAAGGACTTTGTGTGGTTTTGAGGAGACTTGAAGAATTTTGAGGAATTTTTCTTAGATTTTGTGGAAACTTGTGGAGGTTTTGTGTGATTTTTGTGTGATTTTGTGGGATATTGAGGCGATTTAGGGATCTTGAGGGATTTTTCATGTATTTTGTGGGAATTTGTGGTGATTTGGTGGGATATTTTTCTAGAATTTGGTCGTGTTTTGAGAAGATTTAGGGAATTTTGTGAGATTTTTCCTGGAATTTTGTTGGATACTGGGGAGATTTTGTTGGATGTTTGTGGAACTTTGAGGGACTTTTCTGGAATTTGGTGAGATTCTGTAGAGAACTGACGAATTATCAGGGATTTTTCATGTATTCTGTGGGAATTTGTGGAGATGTGGTGGGATTTTTGTGGATTTTGGCCGTGTTTTGAGAAGATTTAGGGAATTTTGTGTGATTTTTCTGGGATTTTGTTGGGTATTGAGGACATTTTGTGGGATGTTTCTGGAATTTGGTGGGGCTTTTCAAGAATTTTGTGGTATTTTGAAAAGATTTAGGGAATTTTGTGGTGTTTTTTCTTGAATTTTGTGGGAAACTGTGCTGATTTTATGGGGCGTTTCTGGAATTTGGTCGAGTTTTCCGAAGATTTAGGGATTTTTGTGAGATTTTTGTGGGATGTTCTGGGAATTGGTGGAGATTTTGTGGGACATTCCTGTGAATTGGTAGGGTTTTGAAATGATTTAGGGAGTTTTGTGGGACTTCTCTGGAATTTTGTGTGTTTTTTCTGGAATTGTGTGGGATTCTGAGGAGACTTGAAGAATTTTGAGGAATTTGTTTTAGATTTTGTGGGAATTTGTGGAGATTCTGTGGGATTTTACTGGAATTTGGTGGGCCTTTTCAAGGACTTTGTGTGGTTTTGAGGAGACTTGAAGAATTTTCAGGGATTTTTCTTAGATTTTGTGGAAACTTGTGGAGGTTTTGTGGGATTTTTGTGGGATTTTGTGGGATATTGAGGCGATTTAGGGATCTTGAGGGATTTTTCATGTATTTTGTGGGAATTTGTGGTGATTTGGTGGGATATTTTTCTAGAATTTGGTCGTGTTTTGAGAAGATTTAGGGAATTTTGTGAGATTTTTCCTGGAATTTTGTTGGATACTGGGGAGATTTTGTGGGATGTTTGTGGAACTTTGAGGGACTCTTCTGGAATTTGGTGAGATTTTGTAGAGAACTGACGAATTATCAGGGATTTTTCATGTATTCTGTGGGAATTTGTGGAGATGTGGTGGGATTTTTGTGGATTTTGGCCGTGTTTTGAGAAGATTTAGGGAATTTTGTGTGATTTTTCTGGGATTTTGTTGGGTATTGAGGACATTTTGTGGGATGTTTCTGGAATTTGGTGGGGCTTTTCAAGAATTTTGTGGTATTTTGAAAAGATTTAGGGAATTTTGTGGTGTTTTTTCTTGAATTTTGTGGGAAACTGTGCTGATTTTATGGGGCGTTTCTGGAATTTGGTCGAGTTTTCAGAAGATTTAGGGATTTTTGTGAGATTTTTGTGGGATGTTCTGGGAATTGGTGGAGATTTTGTGGGACATTCCTGTGAATTGGTAGGGTTTTGAAATGATTTAGGGAGTTTTGTGGGACTTCTCTGGAATTTTGTGGGTTTTTTCTGGAATTGTGTGGGATTCTGAGGAGACTTGAAGAATTTTGAGGAATTTGTTTTAGATTTTGTGGGAATTTGTGGAGATTCTGTGGGATTTTACTGGAATTTGGTGGGCCTTTTCAAGGACTTTGTGTGGTTTTGAGGAGACTTGAAGAATTTTCAGGGATTTTTCTTAGATTTTGTGGAAACTTGTGGAGGTTTTGTGTGATTTTTGTGTGATTTTGTGGGATATTGAGGCGATTTAGGGATCTTGAGGGATTTTTCATGTATTTTGTGGGAATTTGTGGTGATTTGGTGGGATATTTTTCTAGAATTTGGTCGTGTTTTGAGAAGATTTAGGGAATTTTGTGAGATTTTTCCTGGAATTTTGTTGGATACTGGGGAGATTTTGTGGGATGTTTGTGGAACTTTGAGGGACTCTTCTGGAATTTGGTGAGATTTTGTAGAGAACTGACGAATTATCAGGGATTTTTCATGTATTCTGTGGGAATTTGTGGAGATGTGGTGGGATTTTTGTGGATTTTGGCCATGTTTTGAGAAGATTTAGGGAATTTTGTGGGATTTTTCCTGGAATTTTGTTGGGTATTGAGGACATTTTGTGGGATGTTTCTGGAATTTGGTGGGGCTTTTCAAGAATTTTGTGGTATTTTGAAAAGATTTAGGGAATTTTGTGGTGTTTTTTCTTGAATTTTGTGGGAAACTGTGCTGATTTTATGGGGCGTTTCTGGAATTTGGTTGAGTTTTCCGAAGATTTAGGGATTTTTGTGAGATTTTTGTGGGATGTTCTGGGAATTGGTGGAGATTTTGTGGGACATTCCTGTGAATTGGTAGGGTTTTGAAATGATTTAGGGAGTTTTGTGGGACTTCTCTGGAATTTTGTGGGTTTTTTCTGGAATTGTGTGGGATTCTGAGGAGACTTGAAGAATTTTGAGGAATTTGTTTTAGATTTTGTGGGAATTTGTGGAGATTCTGTGGGATTTTACTGGAATTTGGTGGGCCTTTTCAAGGACTTTGTGTGGTTTTGAGGAGACTTGAAGAATTTTCAGGGATTTTTCTTAGATTTTGTGGAAACTTGTGGAGGTTTTGTGGGATTTTTGTGTGATTTTGTGGGATATTAAAGTGATTTAGGGATCTTGAGGGATTTTTCATGTATTTTGTGGGAATTTGTGGTGATTTGGTGGGATATTTTTCTAGAATTTGGTCGTGTTTTGAGAAGATTTAGGGAATTTTGTGAGATTTTTCCTGGAATTTTGTTGGATACTGGGGAGATTTTGTGGGATGTTTGTGGAACTTTGAGGGACTTTTCTGGAATTTGGTGAGATTCTGTAGAGAACTGACGAATTATCAGGGATTTTTCATGTATTCTGTGGGAATTTGTGGAGATGTGGTGGGATTTTTGTGGATTTTGGCCGTGTTTTGAGAAGATTTAGGGAATTTTGTGGGATTTTTCTGGGATTTTGTTGGGTATTGAGGACATTTTGTGGGATGTTTCTGGAATTTGGTGGGGCTTTTCAAGAATTTTGTGGTATTTTGAAAAGATTTAGGGAATTTTGTGGTGTTTTTTCTTGAATTTTGTGGGAAACTGTGCTGATTTTATGGGGCGTTTCTGGAATTTGGTCGAGTTTTCCGAAGATTTAGGGATTTTTGTGAGATTTTTGTGGGATGTTCTGGGAATTGGTGGAGATTTTGTGGGACATTCCTGTGAATTGGTAGGGTTTTGAAATGATTTAGGGAGTTTTGTGGGACTTCTCTTGAATTTTGTGGGTTTTTTCTGGAATTGTGTGGGATTCTGAGGAGACTTGAAGAATTTTGAGGAATTTGTTTTAGATTTTGTGGGAATTTGTGGAGATTCTGTGGGATTTTACTGGAATTTGGTGGGCCTTTTCAAGGACTTTGTGTGGTTTTGAGGAGACTTGAAGAATTTTCAGGGATTTTTCTTAGATTTTGTGGAAACTTGTGGAGGTTTTGTGCGATTTTTGTGTGATTTTGTGGGATATTGAGGCGATTTAGGGATCTTGAGGGATTTTTCATGTATTTTGTGGGAATTTGTGGTGATTTGGTGGGATATTTTTCTAGAATTTGGTCGTGTTTTGAGAAGATTTAGGGAATTTTGTGAGATTTTTCCTGGAATTTTGTTGGATACTGGGGAGATTTTGTGGGATGTTTGTGGAACTTTGAGGGACTCTTCTGGAATTTGGTGAGATTCTGTAGAGAACTGACGAATTATCAGGGATTTTTCATGTATTCTGTGGGAATTTGTGGAGATTTGGTGGGATTTTTGTGGATTTTGGCCGTGTTTTGAGAAGATTTAGGGAATTTTGTGGGATTTTTCCTGGAATTTTGTTGGATACTGGGGAGATTTTGTGGGATGTTTGTGGAACTTTGAGGGACTCTTCTGGAATTTGGTGAGATTCTGTAGAGAACTGACGAATTATCAGGGATTTTTCATGTATTCTGTGGGAATTTGTGGAGATTCTGTGGGATTTTTGTGGATTTTGGCCGTGTTTTGAGAAGATTTAGGGAATTTTGTGTGATTTTTCTGGGATTTTGTTGGGTATTGAGGACATTTTGTGGGATGTTTCTGGAATTTGGTGGGGCTTTTCAAGAATTTTTTGGTATTTTGAAAAGATTTAGGGAATTTTGTGGGTTTTTTTTCTTGAATTTTGTGGGAAACTGTGCTGATTTTATGGGGCGTTTCTGGAATTTGGTCGAGTTTTCCGAAGATTTAGGGATTTTTGTGAGATTTTTGTGGGATGTTCTGGGAATTGGTGGAGATTTTGTGGGACATTCCTGTGAATTGGTAGGGTTTTGAAATGATTTAGGGAGTTTTGTGGGACTTCTCTGGAATTTTGTGGGTTTTTTCTGGAATTGTGTGGGATTCTGAGGAGACTTGAAGAATTTTGAGGAATTTGTTTTAGATTTTGTGGGAATTTGTGGAGATTCTGTGGGATTTTACTGGAATTTGGTGGGCCTTTTCAAGGACTTTGTGTGGTTTTGAGGAGACTTGAAGAATTTTGAGGAATTTTTCTTAGATTTTGTGGAAACTTGTGGAGGTTTTGTGTGATTTTTGTGTGATTTTGTGGGATATTGAGGCGATTTAGGGATCTTGAGGGATTTTTCATGTATTTTGTGGGAATTTGTGGTGATTTGGTGGGATATTTTTCTAGAATTTGGTCGTGTTTTGAGAAGATTTAGGGAATTTTGTGAGATTTTTCCTGGAATTTTGTTGGATACTGGGGAGATTTTGTGGGATGTTTGTGGAACTTTGAGGGACTCTTCTGGAATTTGGTGAGATTCTGTAGAGAACTGACGAATTATCAGGGATTTTTCATGTATTCTGTGGGAATTTGTGGAGATTTGGTGGGATTTTTGTGGATTTTGGCCGTGTTTTGAGAAGATTTAGGGAATTTTGTGGGATTTTTCCTGGAATTTTGTTGGATACTGGGGAGATTTTGTGGGATGTTTGTGGAACTTTGAGGGACTCTTCTGGAATTTGGTGAGATTCTGTAGAGAACTGACGAATTATCAGGGATTTTTCATGTATTCTGTGGGAATTTGTGGAGATGTGGTGGGATTTTTGTGGATTTTGGCCGTGTTTTGAGAAGATTTAGGGAATTTTGTGTGATTTTTCTGGGATTTTGTTGGGTATTGAGGACATTTTGTGGGATGTTTCGGGAATTTGGTGGGGCTTTTCAAGAATTTTTTGGTATTTTGAAAAGATTTAGGGAATTTTGTGGGTTTTTTTTCTTGAATTTTGTGGGAAACTGTGCTGATTTTATGGGGCGTTTCTGGAATTTGGTCGAGTTTTCCGAAGATTTAGGGATTTTTGTGAGATTTTTGTGGGATGTTCTGGGAATTGGTGGAGATTTTGTGGGACATTCCTGTGAATTGGTAGGGTTTTGAAATGATTTAGGGAGTTTTGTGGGACTTCTCTGGAATTTTGTGGGTTTTTTCTGGAATTGTGTGGGATTCTGAGGAGACTTGAAGAATTTTGAGGAATTTGTTTTAGATTTTGTGGGAATTTGTGGAGATTCTGTGGGATTTTACTGGAATTTGGTGGGCCTTTTCAAGGACTTTGTGTGGTTTTGAGGAGACTTGAAGAATTTTGAGGAATTTTTCTTAGATTTTGTGGAAACTTGTGGAGGTTTTGTGTGATTTTTGTGTGATTTTGTGGGATATTGAGGCGATTTAGGGATCTTGAGGGATTTTTCATGTATTTTGTGGGAATTTGTGGTGATTTGGTGGGATATTTTTCTAGAATTTGGTCGTGTTTTGAGAAGATTTAGGGAATTTTGTGAGATTTTTCCTGGAATTTTGTTGGATACTGGGGAGATTTTGTGGGATGTTTGTGGAACTTTGAGGGACTCTTCTGGAATTTGGTGAGATTCTGTAGAGAACTGACGAATTATCAGAGATTTTTCATGTATTCTGTGGGAATTTGTGGAGATTTGGTGGGATTTTTGTGGATTTTGGCCGTGTTTTGAGAAGATTTAGGGAATTTTGTGTGATTTTTCTGGGATTTTGTTGGGTATTGAGGACATTTTGTGGGATGTTTCTGGAATTTGGTGGGGCTTTTCAAGAATTTTGTGGTATTTTGAAAAGATTTAGGGAATTTTGTGGTGTTTTTTCTTGAATTTTGTGGGAAACTGTGCTGATTTTATGGGGCGTTTCTGGAATTTGGTCGAGTTTTCCGAAGATTTAGGGATTTTTGTGAGATTTTTGTGGGATGTTCTGGGAATTGGTGGAGATTTTGTGGGACATTCCTGTGAATTGGTAGGGTTTTGAAATGATTTAGGGAGTTTTGTGGGACTTCTCTGGAATTTTGTGTGTTTTTTCTGGAATTGTGTGGGATTCTGAGGAGACTTGAAGAATTTTGAGGAATTTGTTTTAGATTTTGTGGGAATTTGTGGAGATTCTGTGGGATTTTACTGGAATTTGGTGGGCCTTTTCAAGGACTTTGTGTGGTTTTGAGGAGACTTGAAGAATTTTCAGGGATTTTTCTTAGATTTTGTGGAAACTTGGGGAGGTTTTGTGCGATTTTTGTGGGATTTTGTGGGATATTGAGGCGATTTAGGGATCTTGAGGGATTTTTCATGTATTTTGTGGGAATTTGTGGTGATTTGGTGGGATATTTTTCTAGAATTTGGTCGTGTTTTGAGAAGATTTAGGGAATTTTGTGAGATTTTTCCTGGAATTTTGTTGGATACTGGGGAGATTTTGTTGGATGTTTGTGGAACTTTGAGGGACTCTTCTGGAATTTGGTGAGATTTTGTA
This sequence comes from Cyanistes caeruleus, assembly GCF_971803275.1. Lineage (NCBI taxonomy): Eukaryota > Metazoa > Chordata > Aves > Passeriformes > Paridae > Cyanistes > Cyanistes caeruleus. The sequence continues at coordinate 63,068,005 of NC_141705.1, forward strand.
GAGAACTGACGAATTATCAGGGATTTTTCATGTATTCTGTGGGAATTTGTGGAGATGTGGTGGGATTTTTGTGGATTTTGGCCGTGTTTTGAGAAGATTTAGGGAATTTTGTGTGATTTTTCTGGGATTTTGTTGGGTATTGAGGACATTTTGTGGGATGTTTCTGGAATTTGGTGGGGCTTTTCAAGAATTTTGTGGTATTTTGAAAAGATTTAGGGAATTTTGTGGTGTTTTTTCTTGAATTTTGTGGGAAACTGTGCTGATTTTATGGGGCGTTTCTGGAATTTGGTTGAGTTTTCCGAAGATTTAGGGATTTTTGTGAGATTTTTGTGGGATGTTCTGGGAATTGGTGGAGATTTTGTGGGACATTCCTGTGAATTGGTAGGGTTTTGAAATGATTTAGGGAGTTTTGTGGGACTTCTCTGGAATTTTGTGGGTTTTTTCTGGAATTGTGTGGGATTCTGAGGAGACTTGAAGAATTTTGAGGAATTTGTTTTAGATTTTGTGGGAATTTGTGGAGCTTTTGTGGGATTTTACTGGAATTTGGTGGGCCTTTTCAAGGACTTTGTGTGGTTTTGAGGAGACTTGAAGACTTTTCAGGGATTTTTCTTAGATTTTGTGGAAACTTGTGGAGGTTTTGTGTGATTTTTGTGTGATTTTGTGGGATATTGAGGCGATTTAGGGATCTTGAGGGATTTTTCATGTATTTTGTGGGAATTTGTGGTGATTTGGTGGGATATTTTTCTAGAATTTGGTCGTGTTTTGAGAAGATTTAGGGAATTTTGTGAGATTTTTCCTGGAATTTTGTTGGATACTGGGGAGATTTTGTGGGATGTTTGTGGAACTTTGAGGGACTCTTCTGGAATTTGGTGAGATTCTGTAGAGAACTGACGAATTATCAGGGATTTTTCATGTATTCTGTGGGAATTTGTGGAGATGTGGTGGGATTTTTGTGGATTTTGGCCGTGTTTTGAGAAGATTTAGGGAATTTTGTGGGATTTTTCCTGGAATTTTGTTGGGTATTGAGGAAATTTTGTGGGATGTTTCTGGAATTTGGTGGGGCTTTTCAAGAATTTTGTGGTATTTTGAAAAGATTTAGGGAATTTTGTGGTGTTTTTTCTTGAATTTTGTGGGAAACTGTGCTGATTTTATGGGGCGTTTCTGGAATTTGGTCGAGTTTTCAGAAGATTTAGGGATTTTTGTGAGATTTTTGTGGGATGTTCTGGGAATTGGTGGAGATTTTGTGGGACATTCCTGTGAATTGGTAGGGTTTTGAAATGATTTAGGGAGTTTTGTGGGACTTCTCTGGAATTTTGTGGGTTTTTTCTGGAATTGTGTGGGATTCTGAGGAGACTTGAAGAATTTTGAGGAATTTGTTTTAGATTTTGTGGGAATTTGTGGAGATTCTGTGGGATTTTACTGGAATTTGGTGGGCCTTTTCAAGGACTTTGTGTGGTTTTGAGGAGACTTGAAGAATTTTCAGGGATTTTTCTTAGATTTTGTGGAAACTTGTGGAGGTTTTGTGGGATTTTTGTGTGATTTTGTGGGATATTGAGGCGATTTAGGGATCTTGAGGGATTTTTCATGTATTTTGTGGGAATTTGTGGTGATTTGGTGGGATATTTTTCTAGAATTTGGTCGTGTTTTGAGAAGATTTAGGGAATTTTGTGAGATTTTTCCTGGAATTTTGTTGGATACTGGGGAGATTTTGTGGGATGTTTGTGGAACTTTGAGGGACTCTTCTGGAATTTGGTGAGATTCTGTAGAGAACTGACGAATTATCAGGGATTTTTCATGTATTCTGTGGGAATTTGTGGAGATGTGGTGGGATTTTTGTGGATTTTGGCCGTGTTTTGAGAAGATTTAGGGAATTTTGTGGGATTTTTCCTGGAAGTTTGTTGGATACTGGGGAGATTTTGTGGGATGTTTGTGGAACTTTGAGGGACTCTTCTGGAATTTGGTGAGATTCTGTAGAGAACTGACGAATTATCAGGGATTTTTCATGTATTCTGTGGGAATTTGTGGAGATTCTGTGGGATTTTTGTGGATTTTGGCCGTGTTTTGAGAAGATTTAGGGAATTTTGTGTGATTTTTCTGGGATTTTGTTGGGTATTGAGGACATTTTGTGGGATGTTTCTGGAATTTGGTGGGGCTTTTCAAGAATTTTGTGGTATTTTGAAAAGATTTAGGGAATTTTGTGGGTTTTTTTTCTTGAATTTTGTGGGAAACTGTGCTGATTTTATGGGGCGTTTCTGGAATTTGGTCGAGTTTTCCGAAGATTTAGGGATTTTTGTGAGATTTTTGTGGGATGTTCTGGGAATTGGTGGAGATTTTGTGGGACATTCCTGTGAATTGGTAGGGTTTTGAAATGATTTAGGGAGTTTTGTGGGACTTCTCTGGAATTTTGTGGGTTTTTTCTGGAATTGTGTGGGATTCTGAGGAGACTTGAATTTTGAGGAATTTGTTTTAGATTTTGTGGGAATTTGTGGAGATTCTGTGGGATTTTACTGGAATTTGGTGGGCCTTTTCAAGGACTTTGTGTGGTTTTGAGGAGACTTGAAGAATTTTGAGGAATTTTTCTTAGATTTTGTGGAAACTTGGGGAGGTTTTGTGCGATTTTTGTGGGATTTTGTGGGATATTGAGGCGATTTAGGGATCTTGAGGGATTTTTCATGTATTTTGTGGGAATTTGTGGTGATTTGGTGGGATATTTTTCTAGAATTTGGTCGTGTTTTGAGAAGATTTAGGGAATTTTGTGAGATTTTTCCTGGAATTTTGTTGGATACTGGGGAGATTTTGTTGGATGTTTGTGGAACTTTGAGGGACTTTTCTGGAATTTGGTGAGATTCTGTAGAGAACTGACGAATTATCAGGGATTTTTCATGTATTCTGTGGGAATTTGTGGAGATTCTGTGGGATTTTTGTGGATTTTGGCCGTGTTTTGAGAAGATTTAGGGAATTTTGTGTGATTTTTCTGGGATTTTGTTGGGTATTGAGGACATTTTGTGGGATGTTTCTGGAATTTGGTGGGGCTTTTCAAGAATTTTGTGGTATTTTGAAAAGATTTAGGGAATTTTGTGGTGTTTTTTCTTGAATTTTGTGGGAAACTGTGCTGATTTTATGGGGCGTTTCTGGAATTTGGTCGAGTTTTCCGAAGATTTAGGGATTTTTGTGAGATTTTTGTGGGATGTTCTGGGAATTGGTGGAGATTTTGTGGGACATTCCTGTGAATTGGTAGGGTTTTGAAATGATTTAGGGAGTTTTGTGGGACTTCTCTGGAATTTTGTGTGTTTTTTCTGGAATTGTGTGGGATTCTGAGGAGACTTGAAGAATTTTGAGGAATTTGTTTTAGATTTTGTGGGAATTTGTGGAGCTTTTGTGGGATTTTACTGGAATTTGGTGGGCCTTTTCAAGGACTTTGTGTGGTTTTGAGGAGACTTGAAGAATTTTCAGGGATTTTTCTTAGATTTTGTGGAAACTTGTGGAGGTTTTGTGCGATTTTTGTGTGATTTTGTGGGATATTGAGGCGATTTAGGGATCTTGAGGGATTTTTCATGTATTTTGTGGGAATTTGTGGTGATTTGGTGGGATATTTTTCTAGAATTTGGTCGTGTTTTGAGAAGATTTAGGGAATTTTGTGAGATTTTTCCTGGAATTTTGTTGGATACTGGGGAGATTTTGTGGGATGTTTGTGGAACTTTGAGGGACTCTTCTGGAATTTGGTGAGATTCTGTAGAGAACTGACGAATTATCAGGGATTTTTCATGTATTCTGTGGGAATTTGTGGAGATGTGGTGGGATTTTTGTGGATTTTGGCCATGTTTTGAGAAGATTTAGGGAATTTTGTGGGATTTTTCCTGGAATTTTGTTGGGTATTGAGGACATTTTGTGGGATGTTTCTGGAATTTGGTGGGGCTTTTCAAGAATTTTGTGGTATTTTGAAAAGATTTAGGGAATTTTGTGGTGTTTTTTCTTGAATTTTGTGGGAAACTGTGCTGATTTTATGGGGCGTTTCTGGAATTTGGTTGAGTTTTCCGAAGATTTAGGGATTTTTGTGAGATTTTTGTGGGATGTTCTGGGAATTGGTGGAGATTTTGTGGGACATTCCTGTGAATTGGTAGGGTTTTGAAATGATTTAGGGAGTTTTGTGGGACTTCTCTGGAATTTTGTGGGTTTTTTCTGGAATTGTGTGGGATTCTGAGGAGACTTGAAGAATTTTGAGGAATTTGTTTTAGATTTTGTGGGAATTTGTGGAGATTCTGTGGGATTTTACTGGAATTTGGTGGGCCTTTTCAAGGACTTTGTGTGGTTTTGAGGAGACTTGAAGAATTTTCAGGGATTTTTCTTAGATTTTGTGGAAACTTGTGGAGGTTTTGTGTGATTTTTGTGTGATTTTGTGGGATATTAAAGTGATTTAGGGATCTTGAGGGATTTTTCATGTATTTTGTGGGAATTTGTGGTGATTTGGTGGGATATTTTTCTAGAATTTGGTCGTGTTTTGAGAAGATTTAGGGAATTTTGTGAGATTTTTCCTGGAATTTTGTTGGATACTGGGGAGATTTTGTGGGATGTTTGTGGAACTTTGAGGGACTCTTCTGGAATTTGGTGAGATTCTGTAGAGAACTGATGAATTATCAGGGATTTTTCATGTATTCTGTGGGAATTTGTGGAGATTCTGTGGGATTTTTGTGGATTTTGGCCGTGTTTTGAGAAGATTTAGGGAATTTTGTGTGATTTTTCTGGGATTTTGTTGGGTATTGAGGACATTTTGTGGGATGTTTCTGGAATTTGGTGGGGCTTTTCAAGAATTTTGTGGTATTTTGAAAAGATTTAGGGAATTTTGTGGGTTTTTTTTCTTGAATTTTGTGGGAAACTGTGCTGATTTTATGGGGCGTTTCTGGAATTTGGTCGAGTTTTCCGAAGATTTAGGGATTTTTGTGAGATTTTTGTGGGATGTTCTGGGAATTGGTGGAGATTTTGTGGGACATTCCTGTGAATTGGTAGGGTTTTGAAATGATTTAGGGAGTTTTGTGGGACTTCTCTGGAATTTTGTGGGTTTTTTCTGGAATTGTGTGGGATTCTGAGGAGGCTTGAATTTTGAGGAATTTGTTTTAGATTTTGTGGGAATTTGTGGAGATTCTGTGGGATTTTACTGGAATTTGGTGGGCCTTTTCAAGGACTTTGTGTGGTTTTGAGGAGACTTGAAGAATTTTGAGGAATTTTTCTTAGATTTTGTGGAAACTTGTGGAGGTTTTGTGTGATTTTTGTGTGATTTTGTGGGATATTGAGGCGATTTAGGGATCTTGAGGGATTTTTCATGTATTTTGTGGGAATTTGTGGAGATTTGGTTGGATATTTTTCTAGAATTTGGTCGTGTTTTGAGAAGATTTAGGGAATTTTGTGAGATTTTTCCTGGAATTTTGTTGGATACTGGGGAGATTTTGTGGGATGTTTGTGGAACTTTGAGGGACTTTTCTGGAATTTGGTGAGATTCTGTAGAGAACTGACGAATTATCAGGGATTTTTCATGTATTCTGTGGGAATTTGTGGAGATGTGGTGGGATTTTTGTGGATTTTGGCCATGTTTTGAGAAGATTTAGGGAATTTTGTGGGATTTTTCCTGGAATTTTGTTGGGTATTGAGGACATTTTGTGGGATGTTTCTGGAATTTGGTGGGGCTTTTCAAGAATTTTGTGGTATTTTGAAAAGATTTTGGGAATTTTGTGGTGTTTTTTCTTGAATTTTGTGGGAAACTGTGCTGATTTTATGGGGCGTTTCTGGAATTTGGTTGAGTTTTCCGAAGATTTAGGGATTTTTGTGAGATTTTTGTGGGATGTTCTGGGAATTGGTGGAGATTTTGTGGGACATTCCTGTGAATTGGTAGGGTTTTGAAATGATTTAGGGAGTTTTGTGGGACTTCTCTGGAATTTTGTGGGTTTTTTCTGGAATTGTGTGGGATTCTGAGGAGACTTGAAGAATTTTGAGGAATTTGTTTTAGATTTTGTGGGAATTTGTGGAGATTCTGTGGGATTTTACTGGAATTTGGTGGGCCTTTTCAAGGACTTTGTGTGGTTTTGAGGAGACTTGAAGAATTTTCAGGGATTTTTCTTAGATTTTGTGGAAACTTGTGGAGGTTTTGTGCGATTTTTGTGTGATTTTGTGGGATATTGAGGCGATTTAGGGATCTTGAGGGATTTTTCATGTATTTTGTGGGAATTTGTGGTGATTTGGTGGGATATTTTTCTAGAATTTGGTCGTGTTTTGAGAAGATTTAGGGAATTTTGTGAGATTTTTCCTGGAATTTTGTTGGATACTGGGGAGATTTTGTGGGATGTTTGTGGAACTTTGAGGGACTTTTCTGCAATTTGGTGAGATTCTGTAGAGAACTGACGAATTATCAGGGATTTTTCATGTATTCTGTGGGAATTTGTGGAGATTCTGTGGGATTTTTGTGGATTTTGGCCGTGTTTTGAGAAGATTTAGGGAATTTTGTGTGATTTTTCTGGGATTTTGTTGGGTATTGAGGACATTTTGTGGGATGTTTCTGGAATTTGGTGGGGCTTTTCAAGAATTTTGTGGTATTTTGAAAAGATTTAGGGAATTTTGTGGTGTTTTTTCTTGAATTTTGTGGGAAACTGTGCTGATTTTATGGGGCGTTTCTGGAATTTGGTCGAGTTTTCCGAAGATTTAGGGATTTTTGTGAGATTTTTGTGGGATGTTCTGGGAATTGGTGGAGATTTTGTGGGACATTCCTGTGAATTGGTAGGGTTTTGAAATGATTTAGGGAGTTTTGTGGGACTTCTCTGGAATTTTGTGGGTTTTTTCTGGAATTGTGTGGGATTCTGAGGAGACTTGAATTTTGAGGAATTTGTTTTAGATTTTGTGGGAATTTGTGGAGATTCTGTGGGATTTTACTGGAATTTGGTGGGCCTTTTCAAGGACTTTGTGTGGTTTTGAGGAGACTTGAAGAATTTTGAGGAATTTTTCTTAGATTTTGTGGAAACTTGTGGAGGTTTTGTGTGATTTTTGTGTGATTTTGTGGGATATTGAGGCGATTTAGGGATCTTGAGGGATTTTTCATGTATTTTGTGGGAATTTGTGGAGATTTGGTTGGATATTTTTCTAGAATTTGGTCGTGTTTTGAGAAGATTTAGGGAATTTTGTGAGATTTTTCCTGGAATTTTGTTGGATACTGGGGAGATTTTGTGGGATGTTTGTGGAACTTTGAGGGACTTTTCTGGAATTTGGTGAGATTCTGTAGAGAACTGACGAATTATCAGGGATTTTTCATGTATTCTGTGGGAATTTGTGGAGATGTGGTGGGATTTTTGTGGATTTTGGCCGTGTTTTGAGAAGATTTAGGGAATTTTGTGTGATTTTTCTGGGATTTTGTTGGGTATTGAGGACATTTTGTGGGATGTTTCTGGAATTTGGTGGGGCTTTTCAAGAATTTTGTGGTATTTTGAAAAGATTTAGGGAATTTTGTGGTGTTTTTTCTTGAATTTTGTGGGAAACTGTGCTGATTTTATGGGGCGTTTCTGGAATTTGGTCGAGTTTTCCGAAGATTTAGGGATTTTTGTGAGATTTTTGTGGGATGTTCTGGGAATTGGTGGAGATTTTGTGGGACATTCCTGTGAATTGGTAGGGTTTTGAAATGATTTAGGGAGTTTTGTGGGACTTCTCTGGAATTTTGTGTGTTTTTTCTGGAATTGTGTGGGATTCTGAGGAGACTTGAAGAATTTTGAGGAATTTGTTTTAGATTTTGTGGGAATTTGTGGAGCTTTTGTGGGATTTTACTGGAATTTGGTGGGCCTTTTCAAGGACTTTGTGTGGTTTTGAGGAGACTTGAAGACTTTTCAGGGATTTTTCTTAGATTTTGTGGAAACTTGTGGAGGTTTTGTGTGATTTTTGTGGGATTTTGTGGGATATTGAGGCGATTTAGGGATCTTGAGGGATTTTTCATGTATTTTGTGGGAATTTGTGGTGATTTGGTGGGATATTTTTCTAGAATTTGGTCGTGTTTTGAGAAGATTTAGGGAATTTTGTGAGATTTTTCCTGGAATTTTGTTGGATACTGGGGAGATTTTGTGGGATGTTTGTGGAACTTTGAGGGACTCTTCTGGAATTTGGTGAGATTTTGTAGAGAACTGACGAATTATCAGGGATTTTTCATGTATTCTGTGGGAATTTGTGGAGATGTGGTGGGATTTTTGTGGATTTTGGCCATGTTTTGAGAAGATTTAGGGAATTTTGTGGGATTTTTCCTGGAATTTTGTTGGGTATTGAGGACATTTTGTGGGATGTTTCTGGAATTTGGTGGGGCTTTTCAAGAATTTTGTGGTATTTTGAAAAGATTTAGGGAATTTTGTGGTGTTTTTTCTTGAATTTTGTGGGAAACTGTGCTGATTTTATGGGGCGTTTCTGGAATTTGGTTGAGTTTTCCGAAGATTTAGGGATTTTTGTGAGATTTTTGTGGGATGTTCTGGGAATTGGTGGAGATTTTGTGGGACATTCCTGTGAATTGGTAGGGTTTTGAAATGATTTAGGGAGTTTTGTGGGACTTCTCTGGAATTTTGTGGGTTTTTTCTGGAATTGTGTGGGATTCTGAGGAGACTTGAAGAATTTTGAGGAATTTGTTTTAGATTTTGTGGGAACTTGTGGAGATTTTGTGGGACATTCCTGTGAATTGGTAGGGTTTTGAAATGATTTAGGGAGTTTTGTGGGACTTCTCTGGAATTTTGTGGGTTTTTTCTGGAATTGTGTGGGATTCTGAGGAGACTTGAAGAATTTTGAGGAATTTGTTTTAGATTTTGTGGGAACTTGTGGAGATTCTGTGGGATTTTACTGGAATTTGGTGGGCCTTTTCAAGGACTTTGTGTGGTTTTGAGGAGACTTGAAGAATTTTGAGGAATTTTTCTTAGATTTTGTGGAAACTTGTGGAGGTTTTGTGGGATTTTTGTGTGATTTTGTGGGATATTGAGGCGATTTAGGGATCTTGAGGGATTTTTCATGTATTTTGTGGGAATTTGTGGTGATTTGGTGGGATATTTTTCTAGAATTTGGTCGTGTTTTGAGAAGATTTAGGGAATTTTGTGGGATTTTTCCTGGAATTTTGTTTGATACTGGGGAGATTTTGTGGGATGTTTGTGGAACTTTGAGGGACTCTTCTGGAATTTGGTGAGATTCTGTAGAGAACTGACGAATTATCAGAGATTTTTCATGTATTCTGTGGGAATTTGTGGAGATTTGGTGGGATTTTTGTGGATTTTGGCCGTGTTTTGAGCAGATTTAGGGAATTTTGTGTGATTTTTCTGGGATTTTGTTGGGTATTGAGGACATTTTGTGGGATGTTTCTGGAATTTGGTGGGGCTTTTCAAGAATTTTGTGGTATTTTGAAAAGATTTAGGGAATTTTGTGGTGTTTTTTCTTGAATTTTGTGGGAAACTGTGCTGATTTTATGGGGCGTTTCTGGAATTTGGTCGAGTTTTCCGAAGATTTAGGGATTTTTGTGAGATTTTTGTGGGATGTTCTGGGAATTGGTGGAGATTTTGTGGGACATTGCTGTGAATTGGTAGGGTTTTGAAATGATTTAGGGAGTTTTGTGGGACTTCTCTGGAATTTTGTGGGTTTTTTCTGGAATTGTGTGGGATTCTGAGGAGACTTGAAGAATTTTGAGGAATTTTACTTAGATTTTGTGGAAACTTGTGGAGGTTTTGTGTGATTTTTGTGTGATTTTTTGGGATATTGAGGCGATTTAGGGATCTTGAGGGATTTTTCATGTATTTTGTGGGAATTTGTGGAGATTTGGTGGGATATTTTTCTAGAATTTGGTTGTGTTTTGAGAAGATTTAGGGAATTTTGTGTGATTTTTCTTGAATTTTGTGGGATATTGAGGAGATTTTGTGGGATGTTTGTGGAACTTTGAGGGACTTTTCTGGAATTTGGTGAGATTCTGTAGAGAACTGACAAATTATCAGGGATTTTTCATGTATTCTGTGGGAATTTGTGGAGATTTGGTGGGATTTTTGTGGATTTTGGCCGTGTTTTGAGAAGATTTAAGGAATTTTGTGTGATTTTTCTGGGATTTTGTTGGGTATTGAGGACATTTTGTGGGATGTTTCGGGAATTTGGTGGGGGTTTTCAAGAATTTTGTGGTATTTTGAAAAAATTTAGGGAATTGTGTGGTGTTTTTTCTTGAATTTTGTGGGAAACTGTGCTGATTTTATGGGGCGTTTCTGGAATTTGGTCGAGTTTTCAGAAGATTTAGGGATTTTTGTGAGATTTTTGTGGGATGTTCTGGGAATTGGTGGAGATTTTGTGGGACATTCCTGTGAATTGGTAGGGTTTTGAAATGATTTAGGGAGTTTTGTGGGACTTCTCTGGAATTTTGTGGGGTTTTTCTGAAATTGTGTGGTTTTGAGGAGACTTGAAGAACTTTGAGGAATTTGTTTTAGATTTTGTGGGAATTTGTGGAGATTCTGTGGGATTTTACTGGAATTTGGTGGGCCTTTTCAAGGACTTTGTGTGGTTTTGAGGAGACTTGAAGAATTTTGAGGAATTTTTCTTAGATTTTGTGGAAACTTGTGGAGGTTTTGTGGGATTTTTGTGTGATTTTGTGGGATATTGAGGCGATTTAGGGATCTTGAGGGATTTTTCATGTATTTTGTGGGAATTTGTGGTGATTTGGTGGGATATTTTTCTAGAATTTGGTCGTGTTTTGAGAAGATTTAGGGAATTTTGTGAGATTTTTCCTGGAATTTTGTTGGATACTGGGGAGATTTTGTGGGATGTTTGTGGAACTTTGAGGGACTTTTCTGCAATTTGGTGAGATTTTGTAGAGAACTGACGAATTATCAGGGATTTTTCATGTATTCTGTGGGAATTTGTGGAGATGTGGTGGGATTTTTGTGGATTTTGGCCGTGTTTTGAGAAGATTTAGGGAATTTTGTGTGATTTTTCTGGGATTTTGTTGGGTATTGAGGACATTTTGTGGGATGTTTCTGGAATTTGGTGGGGCTTTTCAAGAATTTTGTGGTATTTTGAAAAGATTTAGGGAATTTTGTGGTGTTTTTTCTTGAATTTTGTGGGAAACTGTGCTGATTTTATGGGGCGTTTCTGGAATTTGGTCAAGTTTTCCGAAGATTTAGGGATTTTTGTGAGATTTTTGTGGGATGTTCTGGGAATTGGTGGAGATTTTGTGGGACATTCCTGTGAATTGGTAGGGTTTTGAAATGATTTAGGGAGTTTTGTGGGACTTCTCTGGAATTTTGTGGGTTTTTTCTGGAATTGTGTGGGATTCTGAGGAGACTTGAAGAATTTTGAGGAATTTGTTTTAGATTTTGTGGGAATTTGTGGAGATTCTGTGGGATTTTACTGGAATTTGGTGGGCCTTTTCAAGGACTTTGTGTGGTTTTGAGGAGACTTGAAGAATTTTCAGGGATTTTTCTTAGATTTTGTGGAAACTTGGGGAGGTTTTGTGGGATTTTTGTGTGATTTTGTGGGATATTGAGGCGATTTAGGGATCTTGAGGGATTTTTCATGTATTTTGTGGGAATTTGTGGTGATTTGGTGGGATATTTTTCTAGAATTTGGTCGTGTTTTGAGAAGATTTAGGGAATTTTGTGAGATTTTTCCTGGAATTTTGTTGGATACTGGGGAGATTTTGTGGGATGTTTGTGGAACTTTGAGGGACTCTTCTGGAATTTGGTGAGATTCTGTAGAGAACTGACGAATTATCAGGGATTTTTCATGTATTCTGTGGGAATTTGTGGAGATTTGGTGGGATTTTTGTGGATTTTGGCCGTGTTTTGAGCAGATTTAGGGAATTTTGTGGGATTTTTCCTGGAATTTTGTTTGATACTGGGGAGATTTTGTGGGATGTTTGTGGAACTTTGAGGGACTCTTCTGGAATTTGGTGAGATTCTGTAGAGAACTGACGAATTATCAGAGATTTTTCATGTATTCTGTGGGAATTTGTGGAGATTTGGTGGGATTTTTGTGGATTTTGGCCGTGTTTTGAGAAGATTTAGGGAATTTTGTGTGATTTTTCTGGGATTTTGTTGGGTATTGAGGACATTTTGTGGGATGTTTCTGGAATTTGGTGGGGCTTTTCAAGAATTTTGTGGTATTTTGAAAAGATTTAGGGAATTTTGTGGTGTTTTTTCTTGAATTTTGTGGGAAACTGTGCTGATTTTATGGGGCGTTTCTGGAATTTGGTCGAGTTTTCCGAAGATTTAGGGATTTTTGTGAGATTTTTGTGGGATGTTCTGGGAATTGGTGGAGATTTTGTGGGACATTGCTGTGAATTGGTAGGGTTTTGAAATGATTTAGGGAGTTTTGTGGGACTTCTCTGGAATTTTGTGGGTTTTTTCTGGAATTGTGTGGGATTCTGAGGAGACTTGAAGAATTTTGAGGAATTTTACTTAGATTTTGTGGAAACTTGTGGAGGTTTTGTGTGATTTTTGTGTGATTTTTTGGGATATTGAGGCGATTTAGGGATCTTGAGGGATTTTTCATGTATTTTGTGGGAATTTGTGGAGATTTGGTGGGATATTTTTCTAGAATTTGGTTGTGTTTTGAGAAGATTTAGGGAATTTTGTGTGATTTTTCTTGAATTTGTGGGACATTGAGCAGATATTGTGGGATGTTTGTGGAACTTTGAGGGACTTTTCTGGAATTTGGTGAGATTCTGTAGAGAACTGACAAATTATCAGGGATTTTTCATGTATTCTGTGGGAATTTGTGGAGATTTGGTGGGATTTTTGTGGATTTTGGCCGTGTTTTGAGAAGATTTAGGGAATTTTGTGTGATTTTTCTGGGATTTTGTTGGATATTGAGGACATTTTGTGGGATGTTTCGGGAATTTGGTGGGGCTTTTCAAGAATTTTGTGGTATTTTGAAAAGGTTTAGGGAATTGTGTGGTGTTTTTTCTTGAATTTTGTGGGAAACTGTGCTGATTTTATGGGGCGTTTCTGGAATTTGGTCGAGTTTTCAGAAGATTTAGGGATTTTTGTGAGATTTTTGTGGGATGTTCTGGGAATTGGTGGAGATTTTGTGGGACATTCCTGTGAATTGGTAGGGTTTTGAAATGATTTAGGGAGTTTTGTGGGACTTCTCTGGAATTTTGTGGGGTTTTTCTGAAATTGTGTGGTTTTGAGGAGACTTGAAGAATTTTGAGGAATTTGTTTTAGATTTTGTGGGAATTTGTGGAGAATCTGTGGGATTTTACTGGAATTTGGTGGGCCTTTTCAAGGACTTTGTGTGGTTTTGAGGAGACTTGAAGACTTTTGAGGAATTTTTCTTAGATTTTGTGGAAACTTGTGGAGGTTTTGTGGGATTTTTGTGGGATTTTGTGGGATATTGAGGCGATTTAGGGATCTTGAGGGATTTTTCATGTATTTTGTGGGATTTTGTGGAGATTTGGTGGGACATTTTTCTAGAATTTGGTCGTGTTTTGAGAAGATTTAGGGAATTTTGTGTGATTTTTCTTGAATTTTGTGGGATATTGAGGAGATTTTGTGGGATGTTTGTGGAACTTTGAGGGACTTTTCTGGAATTTGGTGAGATTCTGTAGAGAACTGACAAATTAACAGGGATTTTTCATGTATTCTGTGGGAATTTGTGGAGATTTGGTGGGATATTTTTCTAGAATTTGGTCGTGTTTTGAGAAGATTTAGGGAATTTTGTGTGATTTTTCTTGAATTTTGTGGGATATTGAGGAGATTTTGTGGGATGTTTGTGGAACTTTGAGGGACTTTTCTGGAATTTGGTGAGATTCTGTAGAGAACTGAGGAATTTTCAGGAGTATTTTCATGTATTCTGTGGGAATTTGTGGAGATTCGGTGGGATTTTTGTGGATTTTGGCCATGTTTTTAGAAGATTTAGGGAATTTTGTGGGATTTTTCCTGGAATTTTATTGGATTCCGGGGAGATTTTGTGGGATGTTTGTGGAACTTTGAGGGACTTTTTAGGAATTTGGTGAGATTTTGTAGAGAATTGACGAATTATCAGGGATTTGTCATGTATTCTGTGGGAATTTGTGGAGATTCTGTGGGATTTTTCTGGAATTTGGTAGAGTTTTGAGAAGATTTAGGGAATTTTGTGTGATTTTTCTGGGATTTTGTTGGGCATTGAGGACATTTTGTGGGATGTTTCGGGAATTTGGTGGGGCTTTTCAAGAATTTTGTGGTATTTTGAAAAGGTTTAGGGAATTGTGTGGTGTTTTTTCTTGAATTTTGTGGGAAACTGTGCTGATTTTATGGGGCGTTTCTGGAATTTGGTCGAGTTTTCCGAAGATTTAGGGATTTTTGTGAGATTTTTGTGGGATGTTCTGGGAATTGGTGGAGATTTTGTGGGACATTCCTGTGAATTGGTAGGGTTTTGAAATGATTTAGGGAGTTTTGTGGGACTTCTCTGGAATTTTGTGGGGTTTTTCTGAAATTGTGTGGTTTTGAGGAGACTTGAAGAATTTTGAGGAATTTGTTTTAGATTTTGTGGGAATTTGTGGAGAATCTGTGGGATTTTACTGGAATTTGGTGTGCCTTATCAAGGACTTTGTGTGGTTTTGAGGAGACTTGAAGAATTTTGAGGAATTTTTCTTAGATTTTGTGGAAACTTGTGGAGGTTTTGTGGGATTTTTGTGGGATTTTGTGGGATATTGAGGCGATTTAGGGATCTTGAGGGATTTTTCATGTATTTTGTGGGATTTTGTGGAGATTTGGTGGGACATTTTTCTAGAATTTGGTCGTGTTTTGAGAAGATTTAGGGAATTTTGTGTGATTTTTCTTGAATTTTGTGGGATATTGAGGAGATTTTGTGGGATGTTTGTGGAACTTTGAGGGACTTTTCTGGAATTTGGTGAGATTCTGTAGAGAACTGACGAATTATCAGGGGTATTTTCATGTATTTTGTGGGAATTTGTGGAGATTCGGTGGGATATTTCTCTAGAATTTGGTCGTGTTTTGAGAAGATTTAGGGAATTTTGTGTGATTTTTCTTGAATTTTGTGGGATATTGAGGAGATTTTGTGGGATGTTTGTGGAACTTTGAGGGACTTTTCTGGAATTTGGTGAGATTCTGTAGAGAACTGAGGAATTTTCAGGGGTATTTTCATGTATTCTGTGGGAATTTGTGGAGATTCGGTGGGATTTTTGTGGATTTTGGCCATGTTTTTAGAAGATTTAGGGAATTTTGTGGGATTTTTCCTGGAATTTTATTGGATTCCGGGGAGATTTTGTGGGATGTTTGTGGAACTTTGAGGGACTTTTTAGGAATTTGGTGAGATTCTGTAGAGAATTGACGAATTATCAGGGATTTGTCATGTATTCTGTGGGAATTTGAGGAGATTCTGTGGGATTTTTCTGGAATTTGGTACAGTTTTGAGAAGATTTAGGGAATTCTGTGGGACTTTTCTGGGATTTTGTTGGATATTGAGGACATTTTGTGGGATGTTTCTGGAATTTGGTGGGGCTTTTCAAGAATTTTGTGGTATTGAAAAGATTTTGGGAATTTTGTGGTGTTTTTTCTTGAATTTTGTGGGAAACTGTGCTGATTTTATGGGGCGTTTCTGGAATTTGGTCGAGTTTTCAGAAGATTTAGGGATTTTTGTGAGATTTTTGTGGGATTTTCTGGGAATTGGTGGAGATTTTGTGGGACATTCCTGTGAATTGGTAGGGTTTTGAAATGATTTAGGGAGTTTTGTGGGACTTCTCTGGAATTTTGTGGGGTTTTTCTGGAATTGTGTGGTTTTGAGGAGACTTGAAGAATTTTGAGGAATTTTTCTTAGATTTTGTGGAAACTTGTGGAGGTTTTGTGGGATTTTTGTGGAATTTTTTGGGATATTGAGGCGATTTAGGGATCTTGAGGGATTTTTCATGTATTTTGTGGGAATTTGTGGAGATTTGGTGGGATATTTTTCTAGAATTTGGTTGTGTTTTGAGAAGATTTAGGGAATTTTGTGTGATTTTTCTTGAATTTTGTGGGACATTGAGGAGATTTTGTGGGATGTTTGTGGAACTTTGAGGGACTTTTCTGGAATTTGGTGAGATTCTGTAGAGAACTGACAAATTATCAGGGATTTTTCATGTATTCTGTGGGAATTTGTGGAGATTTGGTGGGATTTTTGTGGATTTTGGCCGTGTTTTGAGAAGATTTAGGGAATTTTGTGTGATTTTTCTGGGATTTTGTTGGGTATTGAGGACATTTTGTGGGATGTTTCGGGAATTTGGTGGGGCTTTTCAAGAATTTTGTGGTATTTTGAAAAGGTTTAGGGAATTGTGTGGTGTTTTTTCTTGAATTTTGTGGGAAACTGTGCTGATTTTATGGGGCGTTTCTGGAATTTGGTCGAGTTTTCCGAAGATTTAGGGATTTTTGTGAGATTTTTGTGGGATGTTCTGGGAATTGGTGGAGATTTTGTGGGACATTCCTGTGAATTGGTAGGGTTTTGAAATGATTTAGGGAGTTTTGTGGGACTTCTCTGGAATTTTGTGGGGTTTTTCTGAAATTGTGTGGTTTTGAGGAGACTTGAAGAATTTTGAGGAATTTGTTTTAGATTTTGTGGGAATTTGTGGAGAATCTGTGGGATTTTACTGGAATTTGGTGGGCCTTTTCAAGGACTTTGTGTGGTTTTGAGGAGACTTGAAAACTTTTGAGGAATTTTTCTTAGATTTTGTGGAAACTTGTGGAGGTTTTGTGGGATTTTTGTGGGATTTTGTGGGATATTGAGGCGATTTAGGGATCTTGAGGGATTTTTCATGTATTTTGTGGGATTTTGTGGAGATTTGGTGGGACATTTTTCTAGAATTTGGTCGTGTTTTGAGAAGATTTAGGGAATTTTGTGTGATTTTTCTTGAATTTTGTGGGATATTGAGGAGATTTTGTGGGATGTTTGTGGAACTTTGAGGGACTTTTCTGGAATTTGGTGAGATTCTGTAGAGAACTGACGAATTATCAGGGGTATTTTCATGTATTTTGTGGGAATTTGTGGAGATTTGGTGGGATATTTTTCTAGAATTTGGTCGTGTTTTGAGAAGATTTAGGGAATTTTGTGAGATTTTTCCTGGAATTTTGTTGGATACTGGGGAGATTTTGTGGGATGTTTGTGGAACTTTGAGGGACTTTTCTGCAATTTGGTGAGATTCTGTAGAGAACTGACGAATTATCAGGGATTTTTCATGTATTCTGTGGGAATTTGTGGAGATGTGGTGGGATTTTTGTGGATTTTGGCCGTGTTTTGAGAAGATTTAGGGAATTTTGTGTGATTTTTCTGGGATTTTGTTGGGTATTGAGGACATTTTGTGGGATGTTTCTGGAATTTGGTGGGGCTTTTCAAGAATTTTGTGGTATTTTGAAAAGATTTAGGGAATTTTGTGGTGTTTTTTCTTGAATTTTGTGGGAAACTGTGCTGATTTTATGGGGCGTTTCTGGAATTTGGTCAAGTTTTCCGAAGATTTAGGGATTTTTGTGAGATTTTTGTGGGATGTTCTGGGAATTGGTGGAGATTTTGTGGGACATTCCTGTGAATTGGTAGGGTTTTGAAATGATTTAGGGAGTTTTGTGGGACTTCTCTGGAATTTTGTGGGTTTTTTCTGGAATTGTGTGGGATTCTGAGGAGACTTGAAGAATTTTGAGGAATTTGTTTTAGATTTTGTGGGAATTTGTGGAGATTCTGTGGGATTTTACTGGAATTTGGTGGGCCTTTTCAAGGACTTTGTGTGGTTTTGAGGAGACTTGAAGAATTTTCAGGGATTTTTCTTAGATTTTGTGGAAACTTGGGGAGGTTTTGTGGGATTTTTGTGTGATTTTGTGGGATATTGAGGCGATTTAGGGATCTTGAGGGATTTTTCATGTATTTTGTGGGAATTTGTGGTGATTTGGTGGGATATTTTTCTAGAATTTGGTCGTGTTTTGAGAAGATTTAGGGAATTTTGTGAGATTTTTCCTGGAATTTTGTTGGATACTGGGGAGATTTTGTGGGATGTTTGTGGAACTTTGAGGGACTCTTCTGGAATTTGGTGAGATTCTGTAGAGAACTGACGAATTATCAGGGATTTTTCATGTATTCTGTGGGAATTTGTGGAGATTTGGTGGGATTTTTGTGGATTTTGGCCGTGTTTTGAGCAGATTTAGGGAATTTTGTGGGATTTTTCCTGGAATTTTGTTTGATACTGGGGAGATTTTGTGGGATGTTTGTGGAACTTTGAGGGACTCTTCTGGAATTTGGTGAGATTCTGTAGAGAACTGACGAATTATCAGAGATTTTTCATGTATTCTGTGGGAATTTGTGGAGATTTGGTGGGATTTTTGTGGATTTTGGCCGTGTTTTGAGCAGATTTAGGGAATTTTGTGTGATTTTTCTGGGATTTTGTTGGGTATTGAGGACATTTTGTGGGATGTTTCTGGAATTTGGTGGGGCTTTTCAAGAATTTTGTGGTATTTTGAAAAGATTTAGGGAATTTTGTGGTGTTTTTTCTTGAATTTTGTGGGAAACTGTGCTGATTTTATGGGGCGTTTCTGGAATTTGGTCGAGTTTTCCGAAGATTTAGGGATTTTTGTGAGATTTTTGTGGGATGTTCTGGGAATTGGTGGAGATTTTGTGGGACATTGCTGTGAATTGGTAGGGTTTTGAAATGATTTAGGGAGTTTTGTGGGACTTCTCTGGAATTTTGTGGGTTTTTTCTGGAATTGTGTGGGATTCTGAGGAGACTTGAAGAATTTTGAGGAATTTTACTTAGATTTTGTGGAATCTTGTGGAGGTTTTGTGTGATTTTTGTGTGATTTTTTGGGATATTGAGGCGATTTAGGGATCTTGAGGGATTTTTCATGTATTTTGTGGGAATTTGTGGAGATTTGGTGGGATATTTTTCTAGAATTTGGTTGTGTTTTGAGAAGATTTAGGGAATTTTGTGTGATTTTTCTTGAATTTGTGGGACATTGAGCAGATATTGTGGGATGTTTGTGGAACTTTGAGGGACTTTTCTGGAATTTGGTGAGATTCTGTAGAGAACTGACAAATTATCAGGGATTTTTCATGTATTCTGTGGGAATTTGTGGAGATTTGGTGGGATTTTTGTGGATTTTGGCCGTGTTTTGAGAAGATTTAAGGAATTTTGTGTGATTTTTCTGGGATTTTGTTGGGTATTGAGGACATTTTGTGGGATGTTTCGGGAATTTGGTGGGGGTTTTCAAGAATTTTGTGGTATTTTGAAAAGGTTTAGGGAATTGTGTGGTGTTTTTTCTTGAATTTTGTGGGAAACTGTGCTGATTTTATGGGGCGTTTCTGGAATTTGGTCGAGTTTTCAGAAGATTTAGGGATTTTTGTGAGATTTTTGTGGGATGTTCTGGGAATTGGTGGAGATTTTGTGGGACATTCCTGTGAATTGGTAGGGTTTTGAAATGATTTAGGGAGTTTTGTGGGACTTCTCTGGAATTTTGTGGGGTTTTTCTGAAATTGTGTGGTTTTGAGGAGACTTGAAGAATTTTGAGGAATTTGTTTTAGATTTTGTGGGAATTTGTGGAGAATCTGTGGGATTTTACTGGAATTTGGTGTGCCTTATCAAGGACTTTGTGTGGTTTTGAGGAGACTTGAAGAATTTTGAGGAATTTTTCTTAGATTTTGTGGAAACTTGTGGAGGTTTTGTGGGATTTTTGTGGGATTTTGTGGGATATTGAGGCGATTTAGGGATCTTGAGGGATTTTTCATGTATTTTGTGGGATTTTGTGGAGATTTGGTGGGACATTTTTCTAGAATTTGGTCGTGTTTTGAGAAGATTTAGGGAATTTTGTGTGATTTTTCTTGAATTTTGTGGGATATTGAGGAGATTTTGTGGGATGTTTGTGGAACTTCGAGGGACTTTTCTGGAATTTGGTGAGATTCTGTAGAGAACTGACGAATTATCAGGGGTATTTTCATGTATTTTGTGGGAATTTGTGGAGATTCGGTGGGATATTTTTCTAGAATTTGGTCGTGTTTTGAGAAGATTTAGGGAATTTTGTGTGATTTTTCTTGAATTTTGTGGGATATTGAGGAGATTTTGTGGGATGTTTGTGGAACTTTGAGGGACTTTTCTGGAATTTGGTGAGATTCTGTAGAGAACTGAGGAATTTTCAGGGGTATTTTCATGTATTCTGTGGGAATTTGTGGAGATTCGGTGGGATTTTTGTGGATTTTGGCCATGTTTTTAGAAGATTTAGGGAATTTTGTGGGATTTTTCCTGGAATTTTATTGGATTCCGGGGAGATTTTGTGGGATGTTTGTGGAACTTTGAGGGACTTTTTAGGAATTTGGTGAGATTCTGTAGAGAATTGACGAATTATCAGGGATTTGTCATGTATTCTGTGGGAATTTGTGGAGATTCTGTGGGATTTTTCTGGAATTTGGTACAGTTTTGAGAAGATTTAGGGAATTTTGTGGGACTTTTCTGGGATTTTGTTGGATATTGAGGACATTTTGTGGGATGTTTCTGGAATTTGGTGGGGCTTTTCAAGAATTTTGTGGTATTTTGAAAAGATTTTGGGAATTTTGTGGTGTTTTTTCTTGAATTTTGTGGGAAACTGTGCTGATTTTATGGGGCGTTTCTGGAATTTGGTCGAGTTTTCAGAAGATTTAGGGATTTTTGTGAGATTTTTTTGGGATTTTCTGGGAATTGGTGGAGATTTTGTGGGACATTCCTTTGAATTGGTAGGGTTTTGAAATGATTTAGGGAGTTTTGTGGGACTTCTCTGGAATTTTGTGGGGTTTTTCTGGAATTGTGTGGTTTTGAGGAGACTTGAAGACTTTTGAGGAATTTTTCTTAGATTTTGTGGAAACTTGTGGAGGTTTTGTGGGATTTTTGTGGAATTTTTTGGGATATTGAGGCGATTTAGGGATCTTGAGGGATTTTTCATGTATTTTGTGGGAATTTGTGGAGATTTGGTGGGATATTTTTCTAGAATTTGGTCGTGTTTTGAGAAGATTTAGGGAATTTTGTGTGATTTTTCTTGAATTTTGTGGGATATTGAGGAGATTTTGTGGGATGTTTGTGGAACTTTGAGGGACTTTTCTGGAATTTGGTGAGATTCTGTAGAGAACTGAGAAATTATCAGGGATTTTTCATGTATTCTGTGGGAATTTGTGGAGATTTGGTGGGATTTTTGTGGATTTTGGCCGTGTTTTGAGAAGATTTAGGGAATTTTGTGTGATTTTTCTGGGATTTTGTTGGATATTGAGGACATTTTGTGGGATGTTTCGGGAATTTGGTGGGGCTTTTCAAGAATTTTGTGGTATTTTGAAAAGGTTTAGGGAATTGTGTGGTGTTTTTTCTTGAATTTTGTGGGAAACTGTGCTGATTTTATGGGGCGTTTCTGGAATTTGGTTGAGTTTTCAGAAGATTTAGGGATTTTTGTGAGATTTTTGTGGGATGTTCTGGGAATTGGTGGAGATTTTGTGGGACATTCCTGTGAATTGGTAGGGTTTTGAAATGATTTAGGGAGTTTTGTGGGACTTCTCTGGAATTTTGTGGGGTTTTTCTGAAATTGTGTGGTTTTGAGGAGACTTGAAGAATTTTGAGGAATTTGTTTTAGATTTTGTGGGAATTTGTGGAGAATCTGTGGGATTTTACTGGAATTTGGTGGGCCTTTTCAAGGACTTTGTGTGGTTTTGAGGAGACTTGAAGACTTTTGAGGAATTTTTCTTAGATTTTGTGGAAACTTGTGGAGGTTTTGTGGGATTTTTGTGGGATTTTGTGGGATATTGAGGCGATTTAGGGATCTTGAGGGATTTTTCATGTATTTTGTGGGATTTTGTGGAGATTTGGTGGGACATTTTTCTAGAATTTGGTCGTGTTTTGAGAAGATTTAGGGAATTTTGTGTGATTTTTCTTGAATTTTGTGGGATATTGAGGAGATTTTGTGGGATGTTTGTGGAACTTTGAGGGACTTTTCTGGAATTTGGTGAGATTCTGTAGAGAACTGACAAATTAACAGGGATTTTTCATGTATTCTGTGGGAATTTGTGGAGATTTGGTGGGATATTTTTCTAGAATTTGGTCGTGTTTTGAGAAGATTTAGGGAATTTTGTGTGATTTTTCTTGAATTTTGTGGGATATTGAGGAGATTTTGTGGGATGTTTGTGGAACTTTGAGGGACTTTTCTGGAATTTGGTGAGATTCTGTAGAGAACTGAGGAATTTTCAGGAGTATTTTCATGTATTCTGTGGGAATTTGTGGAGATTCGGTGGGATTTTTGTGGATTTTGGCCATGTTTTTAGAAGATTTAGGGAATTTTGTGGGATTTTTCCTGGAATTTTATTGGATTCCGGGGAGATTTTGTGGGATGTTTGTGGAACTTTGAGGGACTTTTTAGGAATTTGGTGAGATTTTGTAGAGAATTGACGAATTATCAGGGATTTGTCATGTATTCTGTGGGAATTTGTGGAGATTCTGTGGGATTTTTCTGGAATTTGGTAGAGTTTTGAGAAGATTTAGGGAATTTTGTGTGATTTTTCTGGGATTTTGTTGGGCATTGAGGACATTTTGTGGGATGTTTCGGGAATTTGGTGGGGCTTTTCAAGAATTTTGTGGTATTTTGAAAAGGTTTAGGGAATTGTGTGGTGTTTTTTCTTGAATTTTGTGGGAAACTGTGCTGATTTTATGGGGCGTTTCTGGAATTTGGTCGAGTTTTCAGAAGATTTAGGGATTTTTGTGAGATTTTTGTGGGATGTTCTGGGAATTGGTGGAGATTTTGTGGGACATTCCTGTGAATTGGTAGGGTTTTGAAATGATTTAGGGAGTTTTGTGGGACTTCTCTGGAATTTTGTGGGGTTTTTCTGAAATTGTGTGGTTTTGAGGAGACTTGAAGAATTTTGAGGAATTTGTTTTAGATTTTGTGGGAATTTGTGGAGAATCTGTGGGATTTTACTGGAATTTGGTGTGCCTTATCAAGGACTTTGTGTGGTTTTGAGGAGACTTGAAGAATTTTGAGGAATTTTTCTTAGATTTTGTGGAAACTTGTGGAGGTTTTGTGGGATTTTTGTGGGATTTTGTGGGATATTGAGGCGATTTAGGGATCTTGAGGGATTTTTCATGTATTTTGTGGGATTTTGTGGAGATTTGGTGGGACATTTTTCTAGAATTTGGTCGTGTTTTGAGAAGATTTAGGGAATTTTGTGTGATTTTTCTTGAATTTTGTGGGATATTGAGGAGATTTTGTGGGATGTTTGTGGAACTTTGAGGGACTTTTCTGGAATTTGGTGAGATTCTGTAGAGAACTGACGAATTATCAGGGGTATTTTCATGTATTTTGTGGGAATTTGTGGAGATTCGGTGGGATATTTCTCTAGAATTTGGTCGTGTTTTGAGAAGATTTAGGGAATTTTGTGTGATTTTTCTTGAATTTTGTGGGATATTGAGGAGATTTTGTGGGATGTTTGTGGAACTTTGAGGGACTTTTCTGGAATTTGGTGAGATTCTGTAGAGAACTGAGGAATTTTCAGGGGTATTTTCATGTATTCTGTGGGAATTTGTGGAGATTCGGTGGGATTTTTGTGGATTTTGGCCATGTTTTTAGAAGATTTAGGGAATTTTGTGGGATTTTTCCTGGAATTTTATTGGATTCCGGGGAGATTTTGTGGGATGTTTGTGGAACTTTGAGGGACTTTTTAGGAATTTGGTGAGATTCTGTAGAGAATTGACGAATTATCAGGGATTTGTCATGTATTCTGTGGGAATTTGTGGAGATTCTGTGGGATTTTTCTGGAATTTGGTACAGTTTTGAGAAGATTTAGGGAATTCTGTGGGACTTTTCTGGGATTTTGTTGGATATTGAGGACATTTTGTGGGATGTTTCTGGAATTTGGTGGGGCTTTTCAAGAATTTTGTGGTATTGAAAAGATTTTGGGAATTTTGTGGTGTTTTTTCTTGAATTTTGTGGGAAACTGTGCTGATTTTATGGGGCGTTTCTGGAATTTGGTCGAGTTTTCAGAAGATTTAGGGATTTTTGTGAGATTTTTGTGGGATTTTCTGGGAATTGGTGGAGATTTTGTGGGACATTCCTGTGAATTGGTAGGGTTTTGAAATGATTTAGGGAGTTTTGTGGGACTTCTCTGGAATTTTGTGTGTTTTTTCTGGAATTGTGTGGTTTTGAGGAGACTTGAAGACTTTTGAGGAATTTTTCTTAGATTTTGTGGAAACTTGTGGAGGTTTTGTGGGATTTTTGTGGAATTTTTTGGGATATTGAGGCGATTTAGGGATCTTGAGGGATTTTTCATGTATTTTGTGGGAATTTGTGGAGATTTGGTGGGATATTTTTCTAGAATTTGGTTGTGTTTTGAGAAGATTTAGGGAATTTTGTTTGATTTTTCTTGAATTTTGTGGGACATTGAGGAGATTTTGTGGGATGTTTGTGGAACTTTGAGGGACTTTTCTGGAATTTGGTGAGATTCTGTAGAGAACTGACAAATTATCAGGGATTTTTCATGTATTCTGTGGGAATTTGTGGAGATTTGGTGGGATTTTTGTGGATTTTGGCCGTGTTTTGAGAAGATTTAGGGAATTTTGTGTGATTTTTCTGGGATTTTGTTGGGTATTGAGGACATTTTGTGGGATGTTTCGGGAATTTGGTGGGGCTTTTCAAGAATTTTGTGGTATTTTGAAAAGGTTTAGGGAATTGTGTGGTGTTTTTTCTTGAATTTTGTGGGAAACTGTGCTGATTTTATGGGGCGTTTCTGGAATTTGGTCGAGTTTTCCGAAGATTTAGGGATTTTTGTGAGATTTTTGTGGGATGTTCTGGGAATTGGTGGAGATTTTGTGGGACATTCCTGTGAATTGGTAGGGTTTTGAAATGATTTAGGGAGTTTTGTGGGACTTCTCTGGAATTTTGTGGGGTTTTTCTGAAATTGTGTGGTTTTGAGGAGACTTGAAGAATTTTGAGGAATTTGTTTTAGATTTTGTGGGAATTTGTGGAGAATCTGTGGGATTTTACTGGAATTTGGTGGGCCTTTTCAAGGACTTTGTGTGGTTTTGAGGAGACTTGAAAACTTTTGAGGAATTTTTCTTAGATTTTGTGGAAACTTGTGGAGGTTTTGTGGGATTTTTGTGGGATTTTGTGGGATATTGAGGCGATTTAGGGATCTTGAGGGATTTTTCATGTATTTTGTGGGATTTTGTGGAGATTTGGTGGGACATTTTTCTAGAATTTGGTCGTGTTTTGAGAAGATTTAGGGAATTTTGTGTGATTTTTCTTGAATTTTGTGGGATATTGAGGAGATTTTGTGGGATGTTTGTGGAACTTTGAGGGACTTTTCTGGAATTTGGTGAGATTCTGTAGAGAACTGACGAATTATCAGGGGTATTTTCATGTATTTTGTGGGAATTTGTGGAGATTTGGTGGGATATTTTTCTAGAATTTGGCCATGTTTTGAGAAGATTTAGGGAATTTTGTGTGATTTTTCTTGAATTTTGTGGGATATTGAGGAGATTTTGTGGGATGTTTGTGGAACTTTGAGGGACTTTTCTGGAATTTGGTGAGATTCTGTAGAGAACTGAGGAATTTTCAGGGGTATTTTCATGTATTCTGTGGGAATTTGTGGAGATTCGGTGGGATTTTTGTGGATTTTGGCCATGTTTTTAGAAGATTTAGGGAATTTTGTGGGATTTTTCCTGGAATTTTATTGGATTCCGGGGAGATTTTGTGGGATGTTTGTGGAACTTTGAGGGACTTTTTAGGAATTTGGTGAGATTCTGTAGAGAATTGACGAATTATCAGGGATTTGTCATGTATTCTGTGGGAATTTGTGGAGATTCTGTGGGATTTTTCTGGAATTTGGTAGAGTTTTGAGAAGATTTAGGGAATTTTGTGGGACTTTTCTGGGATTTTGTTGGATATTGAGGACATTTTGTGGGATGTTTCGGGAATTTGGTGGGGCTTTTCAAGAATTTTGTGGTATTTTGAAAAGATTTTGGGAATTTTGTGGTGTTTTTTCTTGAATTTTGTGGGAAACTGTGCTGATTTTATGGGGCGTTTCTGGAATTTGGTCGAGTTTTCAGAAGATTTAGGGATTTTTGTGAGATTTTTTTGGGATTTTCTGGGAATTGGTGGAGATTTTGTGGGACATTCCTTTGAATTGGTAGGGTTTTGAAATGATTTAGGGAGTTTTGTGGGACTTCTCTGGAATTTTGTGGGGTTTTTCTGGAATTGTGTGGTTTTGAGGAGACTTGAAGACTTTTGAGGAATTTTTCTTAGATTTTGTGGAAACTTGTGGAGGTTTTGTGGGATTTTTGTGGAATTTTTTGGGATATTGAGGCGATTTAGGGATCTTGAGGGATTTTTCATGTATTTTGTGGGAATTTGTGGAGATTTGGTGGGATATTTTTCTAGAATTTGGTCGTGTTTTGAGAAGATTTAGGGAATTTTGTGGGATTTTTCTTGAATTTTGTGGGATATTGAGGAGATTTTGTGGGATGTTTGTGGAACTTTGAGGGACTTTTCTGGAATTTGGTGAGATTCTGTAGAGAACTGACGAATTATCAGGGGTATTTTCATGTATTTTGTGGGAATTTGTGGAGATTCGGTGGGATATTTTTCTAGAATTTGGTCGTGTTTTGAGAAGATTTAGGGAATTTTGTGTGATTTTTCTTGAATTTTGTGGGATATTGAGGAGATTTTGTGGGATGTTTGTGGAACTTTGAGGGACTTTTCTGGAATTTGGTGAGATTCTGTAGAGAACTGACGAATTATCAGGGGTATTTTCATGTATTTTGTGGGAATTTGTGGAGATTCGGTGGGATATTTTTCTAGAATTTGGTCGTGTTTTGAGAAGATTTAGGGAATTTTGTGTGATTTTTCTTGAATTTTGTGGGATATTGAGGAGATTTTGTGGGATGTTTGTGGAACTTTGAGGGACTTTTCTGGAATTTGGTGAGATTCTGTAGAGAACTGACGAATTATCAGGGGTATTTTCATGTATTTTGTGGGAATTTGTGGAGATTCGGTGGGATATTTTTCTAGAATTTGGTCGTGTTTTGAGAAGATTTAGGGAATTTTGTGTGATTTTTCTTGAATTTTGTGGGATATTGAGGAGATTTTGTGGGATGTTTGTGGAACTTCGAGGGACTTTTCTGGAATTTGGTGAGATTCTGTAGAGAACTGACGAATTATCAGGGGTATTTTCATGTATTTTGTGGGAATTTGTGGAGATTCGGTGGGATATTTTTCTAGAATTTGGTCGTGTTTTGAGAAGATTTAGGGAATTTTGTGTGATTTTTCTTGAATTTTGTGGGATATTGAGGAGATTTTGTGGGATGTTTGTGGAACTTTGAGGGACTTTTCTGGAATTTGGTGAGATTCTGTAGAGAACTGAGGAATTTTCAGGGGTATTTTCATGTATTCTGTGGGAATTTGTGGAGATTCGGTGGGATTTTTGTGGATTTTGGCCATGTTTTTAGAAGATTTAGGGAATTTTGTGGGATTTTTCCTGGAATTTTATTGGATTCCGGGGAGATTTTGTGGGATGTTTGTGGAACTTTGAGGGACTTTTTAGGAATTTGGTGAGATTCTGTAGAGAATTGACGAATTATCAGGGATTTGTCATGTATTCTGTGGGAATTTGTGGAGATTCTGTGGGATTTTTCTGGAATTTGGTACAGTTTTGAGAAGATTTAGGGAATTCTGTGGGACTTTTCTGGGATTTTGTTGGATATTGAGGACATTTTGTGGGATGTTTCTGGAATTTGGTGGGGCTTTTCAAGAATTTTGTGGTATTTTGAAAAGATTTTGGGAATTTTGTGGTGTTTTTTCTTGAATTTTGTGGGAAACTGTGCTGATTTTATGGGGCGTTTCTGGAATTTGGTCGAGTTTTCAGAAGATTTAGGGATTTTTGTGAGATTTTTTTGGGATTTTCTGGGAATTGGTGGAGATTTTGTGGGACATTCCTGTGAATTGGTAGGGTTTTGAAATGATTTAGGGAGTTTTGTGGGACTTCTCTGGAATTTTGTGTGTTTTTTCTGGAATTGTGTGGTTTTGAGGAGACTTGAAGACTTTTGAGGAATTTTTCTTAGATTTTGTGGAAACTTGTGGAGGTTTTGTGGGATTTTTGTGGAATTTTTTGGGATATTGAGGCGATTTAGGGATCTTGAGGGATTTTTCATGTATTTTGTGGGAATTTGTGGAGATTTGGTGGGATATTTTTCTAGAATTTGGTTGTGTTTTGAGAAGATTTAGGGAATTTTGTGTGATTTTTCTTGAATTTTGTGGGACATTGAGGAGATTTTGTGGGATGTTTGTGGAACTTTGAGGGACTTTTCTGGAATTTGGTGAGATTCTGTAGAGAACTGACAAATTATCAGGGATTTTTCATGTATTCTGTGGGAATTTGTGGAGATTTGGTGGGATTTTTGTGGATTTTGGCCGTGTTTTGAGAAGATTTAGGGAATTTTGTGTGATTTTTCTGGGATTTTGTTGGGTATTGAGGACATTTTGTGGGATGTTTCGGGAATTTGGTGGGGCTTTTCTAGAATTTTGTGGTATTTTGAAAAGGTTTAGGGAATTGTGTGGTGTTTTTTCTTGAATTTTGTGGGAAACTGTGCTGATTTTATGGGGCGTTTCTGGAATTTGGTCGAGTTTTCCGAAGATTTAGGGATTTTTGTGAGATTTTTGTGGGATGTTCTGGGAATTGGTGGAGATTTTGTGGGACATTCCTTTGAATTGGTAGGGTTTTGAAATGATTTAGGGAGTTTCGTGGGACTTCTCTGGAATTTTGTGGGGTTTTTCTGAAATTGTGTGGTTTTGAGGAGACTTGAAGAATTTTGAGGAATTTGTTTTAGATTTTGTGGGAATTTGTGGAGAATCTGTGGGATTTTACTGGAATTTGGTGGGCCTTTTCAAGGACTTTGTGTGGTTTTGAGGAGACTTGAAGAATTTTGAGGAATTTTTCTTAGATTTTGTGGAAACTTGTGGAGGTTTTGTGGGATTTTTGTGGGATTTTGTGGGATATTGAGGCGATTTAGGGATCTTGAGGGATTTTTCATGTATTTTGTGGGATTTTGTGGAGATTTGGTGGGACATTTTTCTAGAATTTGGTCGTGTTTTGAGAAGATTTGTGGAATTTTGTGTGATTTTTCTTGAATTTTGTGGGATATTGAGGAGATTTTGTGGGATGTTTGTGGAACTTTGAGGGACTTTTCTGGAATTTGGTGAGATTCTGTAGAGAAGTGACGAATTATCAGGGGTATTTTCATGTATTTTGTGGGAATTTGTGGAGATTTGGTGGGATATTTTTCTAGAATTTGGTCGTGTTTTGAGAAGATTTAGGGAATTTTGTGTGATTTTTCTTGAATTTTGTGGGATATTGAGGAGATTTTGTGGGATGTTTGTGGAACTTTGAGGGACTTTTCTGGAATTTGGTGAGATTCTGTAGAGAACTGAGGAATTTTCAGGGGTATTTTCATGTATTCTGTGGGAATTTGTGGAGATGTGGTGGGATTTTTGTGGATTTTGGCCATGTTTTTAGAAGATTTAGGGAATTTTGTGGGATTTTTCCTGGAATTTTATTGGATTCCGGGGAGATTTTGTGGGATGTTTGTGGAACTTTGAGGGACTTTTTAGGAATTTGGTGAGATTCTGTAGAGAATTGACGAATTATCAGGGATTTGTCATGTATTCTGTGGGAATTTGTGGAGATTCTGTGGGATTTTTCTGGAATTTGGTACAGTTTTGAGAAGATTTAGGGAATTTTGTGTGATTTTTCTGGGATTTTGTTGGGTATTGAGGACATTTTGTGGGATGTTTCGGGAATTTGGTGGGGCTTTTCAAGAATTTTGTGGTATTTTGAAAAGGTTTAGGGAATTGTGTGGTGTTTTTTCTTGAATTTTGTGGGAAACTGTGCTGATTTTATGGGGCGTTTCTGGAATTTGGTCGAGTTTTCAGAAGATTTAGGGATTTTTGTGAGATTTTTTTGGGATGTTCTGGGAATTGGTGGAGATTTTGTGGGACATTCCTGTGAATTGGTAGGGTTTTGAAATGATTTAGGGAGTTTTGTGGGACTTCTCTGGAATTTTGTGGGGTTTTTCTGGAATTGTGTGGTTTTGAGGAGACTTGAAGACTTTTGAGGAATTTTTCTTAGATTTTGTGGAAACTTGTGGAGGTTTTGTGGGATTTTTGTGGAATTTTTTGGGATATTGAGGCGATTTAGGGATCTTGAGGGATTTTTCATGTATTTTGTGGGAATTTGTGGAGATTTGGTGGGATATTTTTCTAGAATTTGGTCGTGTTTTGAGAAGATTTAGGGAATTTTGTGGGATTTTTCTTGAATTTTGTGGGATATTGAGGAGATTTTGTGGGATGTTTGTGGAACTTTGAGGGACTTTTCTGGAATTTGGTGAGATTCTGTAGAGAACTGACGAATTATCAGGGGTATTTTCATGTATTTTGTGGGAATTTGTGGAGATTCGGTGGGATATTTTTCTAGAATTTGGTCGTGTTTTGAGAAGATTTAGGGAATTTTGTGTGATTTTTCTTGAATTTTGTGGGATATTGAGGAGATTTTGTGGGATGTTTGTGGAACTTTGAGGGACTTTTCTGGAATTTGGTGAGATTCTGTAGAGAACTGACGAATTATCAGGGGTATTTTCATGTATTTTGTGGGAATTTGTGGAGATTCGGTGGGATATTTTTCTAGAATTTGGTCGTGTTTTGAGAAGATTTAGGGAATTTTGTGTGATTTTTCTTGAATTTTGTGGGATATTGAGGAGATTTTGTGGGATGTTTGTGGAACTTTGAGGGACTTTTCTGGAATTTGGTGAGATTCTGTAGAGAACTGACGAATTATCAGGGGTATTTTCATGTATTTTGTGGGAATTTGTGGAGATTCGGTGGGATATTTTTCTAGAATTTGGTCGTGTTTTGAGAAGATTTAGGGAATTTTGTGTGATTTTTCTTGAATTTTGTGGGATATTGAGGAGATTTTGTGGGATGTTTGTGGAACTTTGAGGGACTTTTCTGGAATTTGGTGAGATTCTGTAGAGAACTGACGAATTATCAGGGGTATTTTCATGTATTTTGTGGGAATTTGTGGAGATTCGGTGGGATATTTTTCTAGAATTTGGTCGTGTTTTGAGAAGATTTAGGGAATTTTGTGTGATTTTTCTTGAATTTTGTGGGATATTGAGGAGATTTTGTGGGATGTTTGTGGAACTTTGAGGGACTTTTCTGGAATTTGGTGAGATTCTGTAGAGAACTGAGGAATTTTCAGGGGTATTTTCATGTATTCTGTGGGAATTTGTGGAGATTCGGTGGGATTTTTGTGGATTTTGGCCATGTTTTTAGAAGATTTAGGGAATTTTGTGGGATTTTTCCTGGAATTTTATTGGATTCCGGGGAGATTTTGTGGGATGTTTGTGGAACTTTGAGGGACTTTTTAGGAATTTGGTGAGATTCTGTAGAGAATTGACGAATTATCAGGGATTTGTCATGTATTCTGTGGGAATTTGTGGAGATTCTGTGGGATTTTTCTGGAATTTGGTACAGTTTTGAGAAGATTTAGGGAATTCTGTGGGACTTTTCTGGGATTTTGTTGGATATTGAGGACATTTTGTGGGATGTTTCTGGAATTTGGTGGGGCTTTTCAAGAATTTTGTGGTATTTTGAAAAGATTTTGGGAATTTTGTGGTGTTTTTTCTTGAATTTTGTGGGAAACTGTGCTGATTTTATGGGGCGTTTCTGGAATTTGGTCGAGTTTTCAGAAGATTTAGGGATTTTTGTGAGATTTTTTTGGGATTTTCTGGGAATTGGTGGAGATTTTGTGGGACATTCCTGTGAATTGGTAGGGTTTTGAAATGATTTAGGGAGTTTTGTGGGACTTCTCTGGAATTTTGTGTGTTTTTTCTGGAATTGTGTGGTTTTGAGGAGACTTGAAGACTTTTGAGGAATTTTTCTTAGATTTTGTGGAAACTTGTGGAGGTTTTGTGGGATTTTTGTGGAATTTTTTGGGATATTGAGGCGATTTAGGGATCTTGAGGGATTTTTCATGTATTTTGTGGGAATTTGTGGAGATTTGGTGGGATATTTTTCTAGAATTTGGTTGTGTTTTGAGAAGATTTAGGGAATTTTGTGTGATTTTTCTTGAATTTTGTGGGACATTGAGGAGATTTTGTGGGATGTTTGTGGAACTTTGAGGGACTTTTCTGGAATTTGGTGAGATTCTGTAGAGAACTGACAAATTATCAGGGATTTTTCATGTATTCTGTGGGAATTTGTGGAGATTTGGTGGGATTTTTGTGGATTTTGGCCGTGTTTTGAGAAGATTTAGGGAATTTTGTGTGATTTTTCTGGGATTTTGTTGGGTATTGAGGACATTTTGTGGGATGTTTCGGGAATTTGGTGGGGCTTTTCTAGAATTTTGTGGTATTTTGAAAAGGTTTAGGGAATTGTGTGGTGTTTTTTCTTGAATTTTGTGGGAAACTGTGCTGATTTTATGGGGCGTTTCTGGAATTTGGTCGAGTTTTCCGAAGATTTAGGGATTTTTGTGAGATTTTTGTGGGATGTTCTGGGAATTGGTGGAGATTTTGTGGGACATTCCTTTGAATTGGTAGGGTTTTGAAATGATTTAGGGAGTTTCGTGGGACTTCTCTGGAATTTTGTGGGGTTTTTCTGAAATTGTGTGGTTTTGAGGAGACTTGAAGAATTTTGAGGAATTTGTTTTAGATTTTGTGGGAATTTGTGGAGAATCTGTGGGATTTTACTGGAATTTGGTGGGCCTTTTCAAGGACTTTGTGTGGTTTTGAGGAGACTTGAAGAATTTTGAGGAATTTTTCTTAGATTTTGTGGAAACTTGTGGAGGTTTTGTGGGATTTTTGTGGGATTTTGTGGGATATTGAGGCGATTTAGGGATCTTGAGGGATTTTTCATGTATTTTGTGGGATTTTGTGGAGATTTGGTGGGACATTTTTCTAGAATTTGGTCGTGTTTTGAGAAGATTTGTGGAATTTTGTGTGATTTTTCTTGAATTTTGTGGGATATTGAGGAGATTTTGTGGGATGTTTGTGGAACTTTGAGGGACTTTTCTGGAATTTGGTGAGATTCTGTAGAGAAGTGACGAATTATCAGGGGTATTTTCATGTATTTTGTGGGAATTTGTGGAGATTTGGTGGGATATTTTTCTAGAATTTGGTCGTGTTTTGAGAAGATTTAGGGAATTTTGTGTGATTTTTCTTGAATTTTGTGGGATATTGAGGAGATTTTGTGGGATGTTTGTGGAACTTTGAGGGACTTTTCTGGAATTTGGTGAGATTCTGTAGAGAACTGAGGAATTTTCAGGGGTATTTTCATGTATTCTGTGGGAATTTGTGGAGATTCGGTGGGATTTTTGTGGATTTTGGCCATGTTTTTAGAAGATTTAGGGAATTTTGTGGGATTTTTCCTGGAATTTTATTGGATTCCGGGGAGATTTTGTGGGATGTTTGTGGAACTTTGAGGGACTTTTTAGGAATTTGGTGAGATTCTGTAGAGAATTGACGAATTATCAGGGATTTGTCATGTATTCTGTGGGAATTTGTGGAGATTCTGTGGGATTTTTCTGGAATTTGGTACAGTTTTGAGAAGATTTAGGGAATTTTGTGTGATTTTTCTGGGATTTTGTTGGGTATTGAGGACATTTTGTGGGATGTTTCGGGAATTTGGTGGGGCTTTTCAAGAATTTTGTGGTATTTTGAAAAGGTTTAGGGAATTGTGTGGTGTTTTTTCTTGAATTTTGTGGGAAACTGTGCTGATTTTATGGGGCGTTTCTGGAATTTGGTCGAGTTTTCAGAAGATTTAGGGATTTTTGTGAGATTTTTTTGGGATGTTCTGGGAATTGGTGGAGATTTTGTGGGACATTCCTGTGAATTGGTAGGGTTTTGAAATGATTTAGGGAGTTTTGTGGGACTTCTCTGGAATTTTGTGGGGTTTTTCTGGAATTGTGTGGTTTTGAGGAGACTTGAAGACTTTTGAGGAATTTTTCTTAGATTTTGTGGAAACTTGTGGAGGTTTTGTGGGATTTTTGTGGAATTTTTTGGGATATTGAGGCGATTTAGGGATCTTGAGGGATTTTTCATGTATTTTGTGGGAATTTGTGGAGATTTGGTGGGATATTTTTCTAGAATTTGGTCGTGTTTTGAGAAGATTTAGGGAATTTTGTGGGATTTTTCTTGAATTTTGTGGGATATTGAGGAGATTTTGTGGGATGTTTGTGGAACTTTGAGGGACTTTTCTGGAATTTGGTGAGATTCTGTAGAGAACTGACGAATTATCAGGGGTATTTTCATGTATTTTGTGGGAATTTGTGGAGATTCGGTGGGATATTTTTCTAGAATTTGGTCGTGTTTTGAGAAGATTTAGGGAATTTTGTGTGATTTTTCTTGAATTTTGTGGGATATTGAGGAGATTTTGTGGGATGTTTGTGGAACTTTGAGGGACTTTTCTGGAATTTGGTGAGATTCTGTAGAGAACTGACGAATTATCAGGGGTATTTTCATGTATTTTGTGGGAATTTGTGGAGATTCGGTGGGATATTTTTCTAGAATTTGGTCGTGTTTTGAGAAGATTTAGGGAATTTTGTGTGATTTTTCTTGAATTTTGTGGGATATTGAGGAGATTTTGTGGGATGTTTGTGGAACTTTGAGGGACTTTTCTGGAATTTGGTGAGATTCTGTAGAGAACTGACGAATTATCAGGGGTATTTTCATGTATTTTGTGGGAATTTGTGGAGATTCGGTGGGATATTTTTCTAGAATTTGGTCGTGTTTTGAGAAGATTTAGGGAATTTTGTGTGATTTTTCTTGAATTTTGTGGGATATTGAGGAGATTTTGTGGGATGTTTGTGGAACTTTGAGGGACTTTTCTGGAATTTGGTGAGATTCTGTAGAGAACTGACGAATTATCAGGGGTATTTTCATGTATTTTGTGGGAATTTGTGGAGATTCGGTGGGATATTTTTCTAGAATTTGGTCGTGTTTTGAGAAGATTTAGGGAATTTTGTGTGATTTTTCTTGAATTTTGTGGGATATTGAGGAGATTTTGTGGGATGTTTGTGGAACTTTGAGGGACTTTTCTGGAATTTGGTGAGATTCTGTAGAGAACTGAGGAATTTTCAGGGGTATTTTCATGTATTCTGTGGGAATTTGTGGAGATTCGGTGGGATTTTTGTGGATTTTGGCCATGTTTTTAGAAGATTTAGGGAATTTTGTGGGATTTTTCCTGGAATTTTATTGGATTCCGGGGAGATTTTGTGGGATGTTTGTGGAACTTTGAGGGACTTTTTAGGAATTTGGTGAGATTCTGTAGAGAATTGACGAATTATCAGGGATTTGTCATGTATTCTGTGGGAATTTGTGGAGATTCTGTGGGATTTTTCTGGAATTTGGTACAGTTTTGAGAAGATTTAGGGAATTCTGTGGGACTTTTCTGGGATTTTGTTGGATATTGAGGACATTTTGTGGGATGTTTCTGGAATTTGGTGGGGCTTTTCAAGAATTTTGTGGTATTTTGAAAAGATTTTGGGAATTTTGTGGTGTTTTTTCTTGAATTTTGTGGGAAACTGTGCTGATTTTATGGGGCGTTTCTGGAATTTGGTCGAGTTTTCAGAAGATTTAGGGATTTTTGTGAGATTTTTTTGGGATTTTCTGGGAATTGGTGGAGATTTTGTGGGACATTCCTGTGAATTGGTAGGGTTTTGAAATGATTTAGGGAGTTTTGTGGGACTTCTCTGGAATTTTGTGTGTTTTTTCTGGAATTGTGTGGTTTTGAGGAGACTTGAAGACTTTTGAGGAATTTTTCTTAGATTTTGTGGAAACTTGTGGAGGTTTTGTGGGATTTTTGTGGAATTTTTTGGGATATTGAGGCGATTTAGGGATCTTGAGGGATTTTTCATGTATTTTGTGGGAATTTGTGGAGATTTGGTGGGATATTTTTCTAGAATTTGGTTGTGTTTTGAGAAGATTTAGGGAATTTTGTGTGATTTTTCTTGAATTTTGTGGGACATTGAGGAGATTTTGTGGGATGTTTGTGGAACTTTGAGGGACTTTTCTGGAATTTGGTGAGATTCTGTAGAGAACTGACAAATTATCAGGGATTTTTCATGTATTCTGTGGGAATTTGTGGAGATTTGGTGGGATTTTTGTGGATTTTGGCCGTGTTTTGAGAAGATTTAGGGAATTTTGTGTGATTTTTCTGGGATTTTGTTGGGTATTGAGGACATTTTGTGGGATGTTTCGGGAATTTGGTGGGGCTTTTCAAGAATTTTGTGGTATTTTGAAAAGGTTTAGGGAATTGTGTGGTGTTTTTTCTTGAATTTTGTGGGAAACTGTGCTGATTTTATGGGGCGTTTCTGGAATTTGGTCGAGTTTTCCGAAGATTTAGGGATTTTTGTGAGATTTTTGTGGGATGTTCTGGGAATTGGTGGAGATTTTGTGGGACATTCCTTTGAATTGGTAGGGTTTTGAAATGATTTAGGGAGTTTCGTGGGACTTCTCTGGAATTTTGTGGGGTTTTTCTGAAATTGTGTGGTTTTGAGGAGACTTGAAGAATTTTGAGGAATTTGTTTTAGATTTTGTGGGAATTTGTGGAGAATCTGTGGGATTTTACTGGAATTTGGTGGGCCTTTTCAAGGACTTTGTGTGGTTTTGAGGAGACTTGAAGAATTTTGAGGAATTTTTCTTAGATTTTGTGGAAACTTGTGGAGGTTTTGTGGGATTTTTGTGGGATTTTGTGGGATATTGAGGCGATTTAGGGATCTTGAGGGATTTTTCATGTATTTTGTGGGATTTTGTGGAGATTTGGTGGGACATTTTTCTAGAATTTGGTCGTGTTTTGAGAAGATTTAGGGAATTTTGTGTGATTTTTCTTGAATTTTGTGGGATATTGAGGAGATTTTGTGGGATGTTTGTGGAACTTTGAGGGACTTTTCTGGAATTTGGTGAGATTCTGTAGAGAAGTGACGAATTATCAGGGGTATTTTCATGTATTTTGTGGGAATTTGTGGAGATTTGGTGGGATATTTTTCTAGAATTTGGTCGTGTTTTGAGAAGATTTAGGGAATTTTGTGTGATTTTTCTTGAATTTTGTGGGATATTGAGGAGATTTTGTGGGATGTTTGTGGAACTTTGAGGGACTTTTCTGGAATTTGGTGAGATTCTGTAGAGAACTGAGGAATTTTCAGGGGTATTTTCATGTATTCTGTGGGAATTTGTGGAGATTCGGTGGGATTTTTGTGGATTTTGGCCATGTTTTTAGAAGATTTAGGGAATTTTGTGGGATTTTTCCTGGAATTTTATTGGATTCCGGGGAGATTTTGTGGGATGTTTGTGGAACTTTGAGGGACTTTTTAGGAATTTGGTGAGATTCTGTAGAGAATTGACGAATTATCAGGGATTTGTCATGTATTCTGTGGGAATTTGTGGAGATTCTGTGGGATTTTTCTGGAATTTGGTACAGTTTTGAGAAGATTTAGGGAATTTTGTGTGATTTTTCTGGGATTTTGTTGGGTATTGAGGACATTTTGTGGGATGTTTCGGGAATTTGGTGGGGCTTTTCAAGAATTTTGTGGTATTTTGAAAAGGTTTAGGGAATTGTGTGGTGTTTTTTCTTGAATTTTGTGGGAAACTGTGCTGATTTTATGGGGCGTTTCTGGAATTTGGTCGAGTTTTCAGAAGATTTAGGGATTTTTGTGAGATTTTTTTGGGATGTTCTGGGAATTGGTGGAGATTTTGTGGGACATTCCTGTGAATTGGTAGGGTTTTGAAATGATTTAGGGAGTTTTGTGGGACTTCTCTGGAATTTTGTGGGGTTTTTCTGAAATTGTGTGGTTTTGAGGAGACTTGAAGAATTTTGAGGAATTTGTTTTAGATTTTGTGGGAATTTGTGGAGAATCTGTGGGATTTTACTGGAATTTGGTGGGCCTTTTCAAGGACTTTGTGTGGTTTTGAGGAGACTTGAAAACTTTTGAGGAATTTTTCTTAGATTTTGTGGAAACTTGTGGAGGTTTTGTGGGATTTTTGTGTGATTTTGTGGGATATTGAGGCGATTTAGGGATCTTGAGGGATTTTTCATGTATTTTGTGGGATTTTTTGGAGATTTGGTGGGACATTTTTCTAGAATTTAGTCGTGTTTTGAGAAGATTTAGGGAATTTTGTGTGATTTTCCTGGGATTTTGTGGGATATTGAGGAGATTTTGTGGGATGTTTGTGGAACTTTGAGGGACTTTTCTGGAATTTGGTGAGATTCTGTAGAGAACTGACAAATTATCAGGGATTTTTCATGTATTCTGTGGGAATTTGTGGAGATTTGGTGGGATATTTTTCTAGAATTTGGTCGTGTTTTGAGAAGATTTAGGGAATTTTGTGTGATTTTTCTTGAATTTTGTGGGATATTGAGGAGATTTTGTGGGATGTTTGTGGAACTTTGAGGGACTTTTCTGGAATTTGGTGAGATTCTGTAGAGAACTGAGGAATTTTCAGGAGTATTTTCATGTATTCTGTGGGAATTTGTGGAGATTCGGTGGGATTTTTGTGGATTTTGGCCATGTTTTTAGAAGATTTAGGGAATTTTGTGGGATTTTTCCTGGAATTTTATTGGATTCCGGGGAGATTTTGTGGGATGTTTGTGGAACTTTGAGGGACTTTTTAGGAATTTGGTGAGATTCTGTAGAGAATTGACGAATTATCAGGGATTTGTCATGTATTCTGTGGGAATTTGTGGAGATTCTGTGGGATTTTTCTGGAATTTGGTACAGTTTTGAGAAGATTTAGGGAATTTTGTGGGACTTTTCTGGGATTTTGTTGGATATTGAGGACATTTTGTGGGATGTTTCTGGAATTTGGTGGGGCTTTTCAAGAATTTTGTGGTATTTTGAAAAGATATAGGGAATTTTGTGGTGTTTTTTCTTGAATTTTGTGGGAAACTGTGCTGATTTTATGGGGCGTTTCTGGAATTTGGTTGAGTTTTCCGAAGATTTAGGGATTTTTGTGAGATTTTTGTGGGATGTTCTGGGAATTGGTGGAGATTTTGTGGGACATTCCTGTGAATTGGTAGGGTTTTGAAATGATTTAGGGAGTTTTGTGGGACTTCTCTGGAATTTTGTGGGTTTTTTCTGGAATTGTGTGGGATTCTGAGGAGACTTGAAGAATTTTGAGGAATTTGTTTTAGATTTTGTGGGAATTTGTGGAGAATCTGTGGGATTTTACTGGAATTTGGTGGGCCTTATCAAGGACTTTGTGTGGTTTTGAGGAGACTTGAAGAATTTTGAGGAATTTTTCTTAGATTTTGTGGAAACTTGTGGAGGTTTTGTGGGATTTTTGTGGGATTTTGTGGGATATTGAGGCGATTTAGGGATCTTGAGGGATTTTTCATGTATTTTGTGGGATTTTGTGGAGATTTGGTGGGACATTTTTCTAGAATTTAGTCGTGTTTTGAGAAGATTTAGGGAATTTTGTGTGATTTTCCTGGGATTTTGTGGGATATTGAGGAGATTTTGTGGGATGTTTGTGGAACTTTGAGGGACTTTTCTGGAATTTGGTGAGATTCTGTAGAGAACTGACAAATTATCAGGGATTTTTCATGTATTCTGTGGGAATTTGTGGAGATTTGGTGGGATATTTTTCTAGAATTTGGTCGTGTTTTGAGAAGATTTAGGGAATTTTGTGTGATTTTTCTTGAATTTTGTGGGATATTGAGGAGATTTTGTGGGATGTTTGTGGAACTTTGAGGGACTTTTCTGGAATTTGGTGAGATTCTGTAGAGAACTGAGGAATTTTCAGGGGTATTTTCATGTATTCTGTGGGAATTTGTGGAGATTCGGTGGGATTTTTGTGGATTTTGGCCATGTTTTTAGAAGATTTAGGGAATTTTGTGGGATTTTTCCTGGAATTTTATTGGATTCCGGGGAGATTTTGTGGGATGTTTGTGGAACTTTGAGGGACTTTTTAGGAATTTGGTGAGATTCTGTAGAGAATTGACGAATTATCAGGGATTTGTCATGTATTCTGTGGGAATTTGTGGAGATTCTGTGGGATTTTTCTGGAATTTGGTACAGTTTTGAGAAGATTTAGGGAATTTTGTGGGACTTTTCTGGGATTTTGTTGGATATTGAGGACATTTTGTGGGATGTTTCTGGAATTTGGTGGGGCTTTTCAAGAATTTTGTGGTATTTTGAAAAGATTTTGGGAATTTTGTGGTGTTTTTTCTTGAATTTTGTGGGAAACTGTGCTGATTTTATGGGGCGTTTCTGGAATTTGGTCGAGTTTTCAGAAGATTTAGGGATTTTTGTGAGATTTTTTTGGGATTTTCTGGGAATTGGTGGAGATTTTGTGGGACATTCCTGTGAATTGGTAGGGTTTTGAAATGATTTAGGGAGTTTTGTGGGACTTCTCTGGAATTTTGTGTGTTTTTTCTGGAATTGTGTGGTTTTGAGGAGACTTGAAGACTTTTGAGGAATTTTTCTTAGATTTTGTGGAAACTTGTGGAGGTTTTGTGGGATTTTTGTGGAATTTTTTGGGATATTGAGGCGATTTAGGGATCTTGAGGGATTTTTCATGTATTTTGTGGGAATTTGTGGAGATTTGGTGGGATATTTTTCTAGAATTTGGTTGTGTTTTGAGAAGATTTAGGGAATTTTGTGTGATTTTTCTTGAATTTTGTGGGACATTGAGGAGATTTTGTGGGATGTTTGTGGAACTTTGAGGGACTTTTCTGGAATTTGGTGAGATTCTGTAGAGAACTGACAAATTATCAGGGATTTTTCATGTATTCTGTGGGAATTTGTGGAGATTTGGTGGGATTTTTGTGGATTTTGGCCGTGTTTTGAGAAGATTTAGGGAATTTTGTGTGATTTTTCTGGGATTTTGTTGGGTATTGAGGACATTTTGTGGGATGTTTCGGGAATTTGGTGGGGCTTTTCAAGAATTTTGTGGTATTTTGAAAAGGTTTAGGGAATTGTGTGGTGTTTTTTCTTGAATTTTGTGGGAAACTGTGCTGATTTTATGGGGCGTTTCTGGAATTTGGTCGAGTTTTCCGAAGATTTAGGGATTTTTGTGAGATTTTTGTGGGATGTTCTGGGAATTGGTGGAGATTTTGTGGGACATTCCTGTGAATTGGTAGGGTTTTGAAATGATTTAGGGAGTTTTGTGGGACTTCTCTGGAATTTTGTGGGGTTTTTCTGAAATTGTGTGGTTTTGAGGAGACTTGAAGAATTTTGAGGAATTTGTTTTAGATTTTGTGGGAATTTGTGGAGAATCTGTGGGATTTTACTGGAATTTGGTGGGCCTTATCAAGGACTTTGTGTGGTTTTGAGGAGACTTGAAGAATTTTGAGGAATTTTTCTTAGATTTTGTGGAAACTTGTGGAGGTTTTGTGGGATTTTTGTGGGATTTTGTGGGATATTGAGGCGATTTAGGGATCTTGAGGGATTTTTCATGTATTTTGTGGGATTTTGTGGAGATTTGGTGGGACATTTTTCTAGAATTTGGTCGTGTTTTGAGAAGATTTAGGGAATTTTGTGTGATTTTTCTTGAATTTTGTGGGATATTGAGGAGATTTTGTGGGATGTTTGTGGAACTTTGAGGGACTTTTCTGGAATTTGGTGAGATTCTGTAGAGAACTGACGAATTATCAGGGGTATTTTCATGTATTTTGTGGGAATTTGTGGAGATTCGGTGGGATATTTTTCTAGAATTTGGTCGTGTTTTGAGAAGATTTAGGGAATTTTGTGTGATTTTTCTTGAATTTTGTGGGATATTGAGGAGATTTTGTGGGATGTTTGTGGAACTTTGAGGGACTTTTCTGGAATTTGGTGAGATTCTGTAGAGAACTGAGGAATTTTCAGGGGTATTTTCATGTATTCTGTGGGAATTTGTGGAGATTCGGTGGGATTTTTGTGGATTTTGGCCATGTTTTTAGAAGATTTAGGGAATTTTGTGGGATTTTTCCTGGAATTTTATTGGATTCCAGGGAGATTTTGTGGGATGTTTGTGGAACTTTGAGGGACTTTTTAGGAATTTGGTGAGATTCTGTAGAGAACTGACGAATTATCAGGGATTTGTCATTTATTCTGTGGGAATTTGTGGAGATTCTGTTGGATTTTTCTGGAATTTGGTAGAGTTTTGAGAAGATTTAGGGAATTTTGTGGGACTTTTCTGGGATTTTGTTGGATATTGAGGACATTTTGTGGGATGTTTCTGGAATTTGGTGGGGCTTTTCAAGAATTTTGTGGTATTTTGAAAAGATATAGGGAATTTTGTGGTGTTTTTTCTTGAATTTTGTGGGAAACTGTGCTGATTTTATGGGGCGTTTCTGGAATTTGGTCGAGTTTTCAGAAGATTTAGGGATTTTTGTGAGATTTTTGTGGGATGTTCTGGGAATTGGTGGAGATTTTGTGGGACATTCCTGTGAATTGGTAGGGTTTTGAAATGATTTAGGGAGTTTTGTGGGACTTCACTGGAATTTTGTGGGTTTTTTCTGGAATTGTGTGGTTCTGAGGAGACTTGAAGAATTTTGAGGAATTTGTTTTAGATTTTGTGGGAATTTGTGGAGAATCTGTGGGATTTTACTGGAATTTGGTGTGCCTTATCAAGGACTTTGTGTGGTTTTGAGGAGACTTGAAGAATTTTGAGGAATTTTACTTAGATTTTGTGGAAACTTGTGGAGGTTTTGTGGGATTTTTGTGGGATTTTGTGGGATATTGAGGCGATTTAGGGATCTTGAGGGATTTTTCATGTATTTTGTGGGATTTTGTGGAGATTTGGTGGGACATTTTTCTAGAATTTGGTCGTGTTTTGAGAAGATTTAGGGAATTTTGTGTGATTTTTCTTGAATTTTGTTGGATATTGAGGAGATTTTGTGGGATGTTTGTGGAACTTTGAGGGACTTTTCTGGAATTTGGTGAGATTCTGTAGAGAACTGACGAATTATCAGGGGTATTTTCATGTATTTTGTGGGAATTTGTGGAGATTCGGTGGGATATTTTTCTAGAATTTGGTCGTGTTTTGAGAAGATTTAGGGAATTTTGTGTGATTTTTCTTGAATTTTGTGGGATATTGAGGAGATTTTGTGGGATGTTTGTGGAACTTTGAGGGACTTTTCTGGAATTTGGTGAGATTCTGTAGAGAACTGAGGAATTTTCAGGGGTATTTTCATGTATTCTGTGGGAATTTGTGGAGATTCGGTGGGATTTTTGTGGATTTTGGCCATGTTTTTAGAAGATTTAGGGAATTTTGTGGGATTTTTCCTGGAATTTTATTGGATTCCGGGGAGATTTTGTGGGATGTTTGTGGAACTTTGAGGGACTTTTTAGGAATTTGGTGAGATTCTGTAGAGAATTGACGAATTATCAGGGATTTGTCATGTATTCTGTGGGAATTTGTGGAGATTCTGTGGGATTTTTCTGGAATTTGGTACAGTTTTGAGAAGATTTAGGGAATTTTGTGGGACTTTTCTGGGATTTTGTTGGATATTGAGGACATTTTGTGGGATGTTTCTGGAATTTGGTGGGGCTTTTCAAGAATTTTGTGGTATTTTGAAAAGATTTTGGGAATTTTGTGGTGTTTTTTCTTGAATTTTGTGGGAAACTGTGCTGATTTTATGGGGCGTTTCTGGAATTTGGTCGAGTTTTCCGAAGATTTAGGGATTTTTGTGAGATTTTTTTGGGATTTTCTGGGAATTGGTGGAGATTTTGTGGGACATTCCTGTGAATTGGTAGGGTTTTGAAATGATTTAGGGAGTTTTGTGGGACTTCTCTGGAATTTTGTGTGTTTTTTCTGGAATTGTGTGGTTTTGAGGAGACTTGAAGACTTTTGAGGAATTTTTCTTAGATTTTGTGGAAACTTGTGGAGGTTTTGTGGGATTTTTGTGGAATTTTTTGGGATATTGAGGCGATTTAGGGATCTTGAGGGATTTTTCATGTATTTTGTGGGAATTTGTGGAGATTTGGTGGGATATTTTTCTAGAATTTGGTTGTGTTTTGAGAAGATTTAGGGAATTTTGTGTGATTTTTCTTGAATTTTGTGGGACATTGAGGAGATTTTGTGGGATGTTTGTGGAACTTTGAGGGACTTTTCTGGAATTTGGTGAGATTCTGTAGAGAACTGACAAATTATCAGGGATTTTTCATGTATTCTGTGGGAATTTGTGGAGATTTGGTGGGATTTTTGTGGATTTTGGCCGTGTTTTGAGAAGATTTAGGGAATTTTGTGTGATTTTTCTGGGATTTTGTTGGGTATTGAGGACATTTTGTGGGATGTTTCGGGAATTTGGTGGGGCTTTTCAAGAATTTTGTGGTATTTTGAAAAGGTTTAGGGAATTGTGTGGTGTTTTTTCTTGAATTTTGTGGGAAACTGTGCTGATTTTATGGGGCGTTTCTGGAATTTGGTCGAGTTTTCCGAAGATTTAGGGATTTTTGTGAGATTTTTGTGGGATGTTCTGGGAATTGGTGGAGATTTTGTGGGACATTCCTGTGAATTGGTAGGGTTTTGAAATGATTTAGGGAGTTTTGTGGGACTTCTCTGGAATTTTGTGGGGTTTTTCTGAAATTGTGTGGTTTTGAGGAGACTTGAAGAATTTTGAGGAATTTGTTTTAGATTT
Organism: Cyanistes caeruleus; assembly: GCF_971803275.1. Lineage (NCBI taxonomy): Eukaryota > Metazoa > Chordata > Aves > Passeriformes > Paridae > Cyanistes > Cyanistes caeruleus. Next base: position 63,112,575 of record NC_141705.1, read on the forward strand.
TGTGGGAATTTGTGGAGAATCTGTGGGATTTTACTGGAATTTGGTGGGCCTTATCAAGGACTTTGTGTGGTTTTGAGGAGACTTGAAGAATTTTGAGGAATTTTTCTTAGATTTTGTGGAAACTTGTGGAGGTTTTGTGGGATTTTTGTGGGATTTTGTGGGATATTGAGGCGATTTAGGGATCTTGAGGGATTTTTCATGTATTTTGTGGGATTTTGTGGAGATTTGGTGGGACATTTTTCTAGAATTTGGTCGTGTTTTGAGAAGATTTAGGGAATTTTGTGTGATTTTTCTTGAATTTTGTGGGATATTGAGGAGATTTTGTGGGATGTTTGTGGAACTTTGAGGGACTTTTCTGGAATTTGGTGAGATTCTGTAGAGAACTGACGAATTATCAGGGGTATTTTCATGTATTTTGTGGGAATTTGTGGAGATTCGGTGGGATATTTTTCTAGAATTTGGTCGTGTTTTGAGAAGATTTAGGGAATTTTGTGTGATTTTTCTTGAATTTTGTGGGATATTGAGGAGATTTTGTGGGATGTTTGTGGAACTTTGAGGGACTTTTCTGGAATTTGGTGAGATTCTGTAGAGAACTGACGAATTATCAGAGATTTTTCATGTATTCTGTGGGAATTTGTGGAGATGTGGTGGGATTTTTGTGGATTTTGGTAGAGTTTTGAGAAGATTTAGGGAATTTTGTGGGACTTTTCTGGGATTTTGTTGGATATTGAGGACATTTTGTGGGATGTTTCTGGAATTTGGTGGGGCTTTTCAAGAATTTTGTGGTATTTTGAAAAGATTTAGGGAATTTTGTGGTGTTTTTTCTTGAATTTTGTGGGAAACTGTGCTGATTTTATGGGGCGTTTCTGGAATTTGGTCGAGTTTTCAGAAGATTTAGGGATTTTTGTGAGATTTTTGTGGGATTTTCTGGGAATTGGTGGAGATTTTGTGGGACATTCCTGTGAATTGGTAGGGTTTTGAAATGATTTAGGGAGTTTTGTGGGACTTCTCTGGAATTTTGTGGGGTTTTTCTGGAATTGTGTGGTTTTGAGGAGACTTGAAGACTTTTGAGGAATTTTTCTTAGATTTTGTGGAAACTTGTGGAGGTTTTGTGGGATTTTTGTGGAATTTTTTGGGATATTGAGGCGATTTAGGGATCTTGAGGGATTTTTCATGTATTTTGTGGGAATTTGTGGAGATTTGGTGGGATATTTTTCTAGAATTTGGTTGTGTTTTGAGAAGATTTAGGGAATTTTGTGTGATTTTTCTTGAATTTTGTGGGACATTGAGGAGATTTTGTGGGATGTTTGTGGAACTTTGAGGGACTTTTTAGGAATTTGGTGAGATTCTGTAGAGAACTGACGAATTATCAGGGATTTGTCATGTATTCTGTGGGAATTTGTGGAGATTCTGTGGGATTTTTTTGGATTTTGGCCGTGTTTTGAGAAGATTTAGGGAATTTTGTGTGACTTTTCTGGGATTTTGTTGGGTATTGAGGACATTTTGTGGGATGTTTCGGGAATTTGGTGGGGCTTTTCAAGAATTTTGTGGTATTTTGAAAAGATTTAGGGAATTTTGTGGTGTTTTTTCTTGAATTTTGTGGGAAACTGTGCTGATTTTATGGGGCGTTTCTGGAATTTGGTCGAGTTTTCAGAAGTGTTAGGGATTTTTGTGAGATTTTTTTGGGATGTTCTGGGAATTGGTGGAGATTTTGTGGGACATTCCTGTGAATTGGTAGGGTTTTGAAATGATTTAGGGAGTTTTGTGGGACTTCTCTGGAATTTTGTGTGTTTTTTCTGGAATTGTGTGGGATTCTGAGGAGACTTGAAGAATTTTGAGGAATTTGTTTTAGATTTTGTGGGAATTTGTGGAGAATCTGTGGGATTTACTGGAATTTGGTGGGCCTTTTCAAGGACTTTGTGTGGTTTTGAGGAGACTTGAAGAATTCTGAGGAATTTTTCTTAGATTTTGTGGAAACTTGTGGAGGTTTTGTGGGATTTTTGTGGAATTTTTTGGGATATTGAGGCGATTTAGGGATCTTGAGGGATTTTTCATGTATTTTGTGGGAATTTGTGGAGATTTGGTGGGATATTTTTCTAGAATTTAGTCGTGTTTTGAGAAGATTTAGGGAATTTTGTGTGATTTTTCTTGAATTTTGTGGGATATTGAGGAGATTTTGTGGGATGTTTGTGGAACTTTGAGGGACTTTTCTGGAATTTGGTGAGATTCTGTAGAGAAGTGACGAATTATCAGGGGTATTTTCATGTATTTTGTGGGAATTTGTGGAGATCCGGTGGGATATTTTTCTAGAATTTGGTCGTGTTTTGAGAAGATTTAGGGAATTTTGTGTGATTTTTCTTGAATTTTGTGGGATATTGAGGAGATTTTGTGGGATGTTTGTGGAACTTTGAGGGACTTTTCTGGAATTTGGTGAGATTCTGTAGAGAACTGAGGAATTTTCAGGGGTATTTTCATGTATTCTGTGGGAATTTGTGGAGATGTGGTGGGATTTTTGTGGATTTTGGCCATGTTTTTAGAAGATTTAGGGAATTTTGTGGGATTTTTCCTGGAATTTTATTGGATTCCGGGGAGATTTTGTGGGATGTTTGTGGAACTTTGAGGGACTTTTTAGGAATTTGGTGAGATTCTGTAGAGAATTGACGAATTATCAGGGATTTGTCATGTATTCTGTGGGAATTTGTGGAGATTCTGTGGGATTTTTCTGGAATTTGGTACAGTTTTGAGAAGATTTAGGGAATTTTGTGTGATTTTTCTGGGATTTTGTTGGGTATTGAGGACATTTTGTGGGATGTTTCGGGAATTTGGTGGGGCTTTTCAAGAATTTTGTGGTATTTTGAAAAGGTTTAGGGAATTGTGTGGTGTTTTTTCTTGAATTTTGTGGGAAACTGTGCTGATTTTATGGGGCGTTTCTGGAATTTGGTCGAGTTTTCAGAAGATTTAGGGATTTTTGTGAGATTTTTTTGGGATGTTCTGGGAATTGGTGGAGATTTTGTGGGACATTCCTGTGAATTGGTAGGGTTTTGAAATGATTTAGGGAGTTTTGTGGGACTTCTCTGGAATTTTGTGGGGTTTTTCTGGAATTGTGTGGTTTTGAGGAGACTTGAAGACTTTTGAGGAATTTTTCTTAGATTTTGTGGAAACTTGTGGAGGTTTTGTGGGATTTTTGTGGAATTTTTTGGGATATTGAGGCGATTTAGGGATCTTGAGGGATTTTTCATGTATTTTGTGGGAATTTGTGGAGATTTGGTGGGATATTTTTCTAGAATTTGGTCGTGTTTTGAGAAGATTTAGGGAATTTTGTGTGATTTTTCTTGAATTTTGTGGGATATTGAGGAGATTTTGTGGGATGTTTGTGGAACTTTGAGGGACTTTTCTGGAATTTGGTGAGATTCTGTAGAGAACTGACGAATTATCAGGGGTATTTTCATGTATTTTGTGGGAATTTGTGGAGATTCGGTGGGATATTTTTCTAGAATTTGGTCGTGTTTTGAGAAGATTTAGGGAATTTTGTGTGATTTTTCTTGAATTTTGTGGGATATTGAGGAGATTTTGTGGGATGTTTGTGGAACTTTGAGGGACTTTTCTGGAATTTGGTGAGATTCTGTAGAGAACTGACGAATTATCAGGGGTATTTTCATGTATTTTGTGGGAATTTGTGGAGATTCGGTGGGATATTTTTCTAGAATTTGGTCGTGTTTTGAGAAGATTTAGGGAATTTTGTGTGATTTTTCTTGAATTTTGTGGGATATTGAGGAGATTTTGTGGGATGTTTGTGGAACTTTGAGGGACTTTTCTGGAATTTGGTGAGATTCTGTAGAGAACTGACGAATTATCAGGGGTATTTTCATGTATTTTGTGGGAATTTGTGGAGATTCGGTGGGATATTTTTCTAGAATTTGGTCGTGTTTTGAGAAGATTTAGGGAATTTTGTGTGATTTTTCTTGAATTTTGTGGGATATTGAGGAGATTTTGTGGGATGTTTGTGGAACTTTGAGGGACTTTTCTGGAATTTGGTGAGATTCTGTAGAGAACTGACGAATTATCAGGGGTATTTTCATGTATTTTGTGGGAATTTGTGGAGATTCGGTGGGATATTTTTCTAGAATTTGGTCGTGTTTTGAGAAGATTTAGGGAATTTTGTGTGATTTTTCTTGAATTTTGTGGGATATTGAGGAGATTTTGTGGGATGTTTGTGGAACTTTGAGGGACTTTTCTGGAATTTGGTGAGATTCTGTAGAGAACTGAGGAATTTTCAGGGGTATTTTCATGTATTCTGTGGGAATTTGTGGAGATTCGGTGGGATTTTTGTGGATTTTGGCCATGTTTTTAGAAGATTTAGGGAATTTTGTGGGATTTTTCCTGGAATTTTATTGGATTCCGGGGAGATTTTGTGGGATGTTTGTGGAACTTTGAGGGACTTTTTAGGAATTTGGTGAGATTCTGTAGAGAATTGACGAATTATCAGGGATTTGTCATGTATTCTGTGGGAATTTGTGGAGATTCTGTGGGATTTTTCTGGAATTTGGTACAGTTTTGAGAAGATTTAGGGAATTCTGTGGGACTTTTCTGGGATTTTGTTGGATATTGAGGACATTTTGTGGGATGTTTCTGGAATTTGGTGGGGCTTTTCAAGAATTTTGTGGTATTTTGAAAAGATTTTGGGAATTTTGTGGTGTTTTTTCTTGAATTTTGTGGGAAACTGTGCTGATTTTATGGGGCGTTTCTGGAATTTGGTCGAGTTTTCAGAAGATTTAGGGATTTTTGTGAGATTTTTTTGGGATTTTCTGGGAATTGGTGGAGATTTTGTGGGACATTCCTGTGAATTGGTAGGGTTTTGAAATGATTTAGGGAGTTTTGTGGGACTTCTCTGGAATTTTGTGTGTTTTTTCTGGAATTGTGTGGTTTTGAGGAGACTTGAAGACTTTTGAGGAATTTTTCTTAGATTTTGTGGAAACTTGTGGAGGTTTTGTGGGATTTTTGTGGAATTTTTTGGGATATTGAGGCGATTTAGGGATCTTGAGGGATTTTTCATGTATTTTGTGGGAATTTGTGGAGATTTGGTGGGATATTTTTCTAGAATTTGGTTGTGTTTTGAGAAGATTTAGGGAATTTTGTGTGATTTTTCTTGAATTTTGTGGGACATTGAGGAGATTTTGTGGGATGTTTGTGGAACTTTGAGGGACTTTTCTGGAATTTGGTGAGATTCTGTAGAGAACTGACAAATTATCAGGGATTTTTCATGTATTCTGTGGGAATTTGTGGAGATTTGGTGGGATTTTTGTGGATTTTGGCCGTGTTTTGAGAAGATTTAGGGAATTTTGTGTGATTTTTCTGGGATTTTGTTGGGTATTGAGGACATTTTGTGGGATGTTTCGGGAATTTGGTGGGGCTTTTCAAGAATTTTGTGGTATTTTGAAAAGGTTTAGGGAATTGTGTGGTGTTTTTTCTTGAATTTTGTGGGAAACTGTGCTGATTTTATGGGGCGTTTCTGGAATTTGGTCGAGTTTTCCGAAGATTTAGGGATTTTTGTGAGATTTTTGTGGGATGTTCTGGGAATTGGTGGAGATTTTGTGGGACATTCCTTTGAATTGGTAGGGTTTTGAAATGATTTAGGGAGTTTCGTGGGACTTCTCTGGAATTTTGTGGGGTTTTTCTGAAATTGTGTGGTTTTGAGGAGACTTGAAGAATTTTGAGGAATTTGTTTTAGATTTTGTGGGAATTTGTGGAGAATCTGTGGGATTTTACTGGAATTTGGTGGGCCTTTTCAAGGACTTTGTGTGGTTTTGAGGAGACTTGAAGAATTTTGAGGAATTTTTCTTAGATTTTGTGGAAACTTGTGGAGGTTTTGTGGGATTTTTGTGGGATTTTGTGGGATATTGAGGCGATTTAGGGATCTTGAGGGATTTTTCATGTATTTTGTGGGATTTTGTGGAGATTTGGTGGGACATTTTTCTAGAATTTGGTCGTGTTTTGAGAAGATTTAGGGAATTTTGTGTGATTTTTCTTGAATTTTGTGGGATATTGAGGAGATTTTGTGGGATGTTTGTGGAACTTTGAGGGACTTTTCTGGAATTTGGTGAGATTCTGTAGAGAAGTGACGAATTATCAGGGGTATTTTCATGTATTTTGTGGGAATTTGTGGAGATTTGGTGGGATATTTTTCTAGAATTTGGTCGTGTTTTGAGAAGATTTAGGGAATTTTGTGTGATTTTTCTTGAATTTTGTGGGATATTGAGGAGATTTTGTGGGATGTTTGTGGAACTTTGAGGGACTTTTCTGGAATTTGGTGAGATTCTGTAGAGAACTGAGGAATTTTCAGGGGTATTTTCATGTATTCTGTGGGAATTTGTGGAGATTCGGTGGGATTTTTGTGGATTTTGGCCATGTTTTTAGAAGATTTAGGGAATTTTGTGGGATTTTTCCTGGAATTTTATTGGATTCCGGGGAGATTTTGTGGGATGTTTGTGGAACTTTGAGGGACTTTTTAGGAATTTGGTGAGATTCTGTAGAGAATTGACGAATTATCAGGGATTTGTCATGTATTCTGTGGGAATTTGTGGAGATTCTGTGGGATTTTTCTGGAATTTGGTACAGTTTTGAGAAGATTTAGGGAATTTTGTGTGATTTTTCTGGGATTTTGTTGGGTATTGAGGACATTTTGTGGGATGTTTCGGGAATTTGGTGGGGCTTTTCAAGAATTTTGTGGTATTTTGAAAAGGTTTAGGGAATTGTGTGGTGTTTTTTCTTGAATTTTGTGGGAAACTGTGCTGATTTTATGGGGCGTTTCTGGAATTTGGTCGAGTTTTCAGAAGATTTAGGGATTTTTGTGAGATTTTTTTGGGATGTTCTGGGAATTGGTGGAGATTTTGTGGGACATTCCTGTGAATTGGTAGGGTTTTGAAATGATTTAGGGAGTTTTGTGGGACTTCTCTGGAATTTTGTGGGGTTTTTCTGAAATTGTGTGGTTTTGAGGAGACTTGAAGAATTTTGAGGAATTTGTTTTAGATTTTGTGGGAATTTGTGGAGAATCTGTGGGATTTTACTGGAATTTGGTGGGCCTTTTCAAGGACTTTGTGTGGTTTTGAGGAGACTTGAAAACTTTTGAGGAATTTTTCTTAGATTTTGTGGAAACTTGTGGAGGTTTTGTGGGATTTTTGTGTGATTTTGTGGGATATTGAGGCGATTTAGGGATCTTGAGGGATTTTTCATGTATTTTGTGGGATTTTTTGGAGATTTGGTGGGACATTTTTCTAGAATTTAGTCGTGTTTTGAGAAGATTTAGGGAATTTTGTGTGATTTTCCTGGGATTTTGTGGGATATTGAGGAGATTTTGTGGGATGTTTGTGGAACTTTGAGGGACTTTTCTGGAATTTGGTGAGATTCTGTAGAGAACTGACAAATTAACAGGGATTTTTCATGTATTCTGTGGGAATTTGTGGAGATTTGGTGGGATATTTTTCTAGAATTTGGTCGTGTTTTGAGAAGATTTAGGGAATTTTGTGTGATTTTTCTTGAATTTTGTGGGATATTGAGGAGATTTTGTGGGATGTTTGTGGAACTTTGAGGGACTTTTCTGGAATTTGGTGAGATTCTGTAGAGAACTGAGGAATTTTCAGGAGTATTTTCATGTATTCTGTGGGAATTTGTGGAGATTCGGTGGGATTTTTGTGGATTTTGGCCATGTTTTTAGAAGATTTAGGGAATTTTGTGGGATTTTTCCTGGAATTTTATTGGATTCCGGGGAGATTTTGTGGGATGTTTGTGGAACTTTGAGGGACTTTTTAGGAATTTGGTGAGATTCTGTAGAGAATTGACGAATTATCAGGGATTTGTCATGTATTCTGTGGGAATTTGTGGAGATTCTGTGGGATTTTTCTGGAATTTGGTAGAGTTTTGAGAAGATTTAGGGAATTTTGTGGGACTTTTCTGGGATTTTGTTGGATATTGAGGACATTTTGTGGGATGTTTCTGGAATTTGGTGGGGCTTTTCAAGAATTTTGTGGTATTTTGAAAAGATATAGGGAATTTTGTGGTGTTTTTTCTTGAATTTTGTGGGAAACTGTGCTGATTTTATGGGGCGTTTCTGGAATTTGGTTGAGTTTTCCGAAGATTTAGGGATTTTTGTGAGATTTTTGTGGGATGTTCTGGGAATTGGTGGAGATTTTGTGGGACATTCCTGTGAATTGGTAGGGTTTTGAAATGATTTAGGGAGTTTTGTGGGACTTCTCTGGAATTTTGTGGGTTTTTTCTGGAATTGTGTGGGATTCTGAGGAGACTTGAAGAATTTTGAGGAATTTGTTTTAGATTTTGTGGGAATTTGTGGAGAATCTGTGGGATTTTACTGGAATTTGGTGGGCCTTATCAAGGACTTTGTGTGGTTTTGAGGAGACTTGAAGAATTTTGAGGAATTTTTCTTAGATTTTGTGGAAACTTGTGGAGGTTTTGTGGGATTTTTGTGGGATTTTGTGGGATATTGAGGCGATTTAGGGATCTTGAGGGATTTTTCATGTATTTTGTGGGATTTTGTGGTGATTTGGTGGGACATTTTTCTAGAATTTAGTCGTGTTTTGAGAAGATTTAGGGAATTTTGTGTGATTTTCCTGGGATTTTGTGGGATATTGAGGAGATTTTGTGGGATGTTTGTGGAACTTTGAGGGACTTTTCTGGAATTTGGTGAGATTCTGTAGAGAACTGACAAATTATCAGGGATTTTTCATGTATTCTGTGGGAATTTGTGGAGATTTGGTGGGATATTTTTCTAGAATTTGGTCGTGTTTTGAGAAGATTTAGGGAATTTTGTGTGATTTTTCTTGAATTTTGTGGGATATTGAGGAGATTTTGTGGGATGTTTGTGGAACTTTGAGGGACTTTTCTGGAATTTGGTGAGATTCTGTAGAGAACTGAGGAATTTTCAGGGGTATTTTCATGTATTCTGTGGGAATTTGTGGAGATTCGGTGGGATTTTTGTGGATTTTGGCCATGTTTTTAGAAGATTTAGGGAATTTTGTGGGATTTTTCCTGGAATTTTATTGGATTCCGGGGAGATTTTGTGGGATGTTTGTGGAACTTTGAGGGACTTTTTAGGAATTTGGTGAGATTCTGTAGAGAATTGACGAATTATCAGGGATTTGTCATGTATTCTGTGGGAATTTGTGGAGATTCTGTGGGATTTTTCTGGAATTTGGTACAGTTTTGAGAAGATTTAGGGAATTCTGTGGGACTTTTCTGGGATTTTGTTGGATATTGAGGACATTTTGTGGGATGTTTCTGGAATTTGGTGGGGCTTTTCAAGAATTTTGTGGTATTTTGAAAAGATTTTGGGAATTTTGTGGTGTTTTTTCTTGAATTTTGTGGGAAACTGTGCTGATTTTATGGGGCGTTTCTGGAATTTGGTCGAGTTTTCAGAAGATTTAGGGATTTTTGTGAGATTTTTTTGGGATTTTCTGGGAATTGGTGGAGATTTTGTGGGACATTCCTGTGAATTGGTAGGGTTTTGAAATGATTTAGGGAGTTTTGTGGGACTTCTCTGGAATTTTGTGTGTTTTTTCTGGAATTGTGTGGTTTTGAGGAGACTTGAAGACTTTTGAGGAATTTTTCTTAGATTTTGTGGAAACTTGTGGAGGTTTTGTGGGATTTTTGTGGAATTTTTTGGGATATTGAGGCGATTTAGGGATCTTGAGGGATTTTTCATGTATTTTGTGGGAATTTGTGGAGATTTGGTGGGATATTTTTCTAGAATTTGGTTGTGTTTTGAGAAGATTTAGGGAATTTTGTGTGATTTTTCTTGAATTTTGTGGGACATTGAGGAGATTTTGTGGGATGTTTGTGGAACTTTGAGGGACTTTCCTGGAATTTGGTGAGATTCTGTAGAGAACTGACAAATTATCAGGGATTTTTCATGTATTCTGTGGGAATTTGTGGAGATTTGGTGGGATTTTTGTGGATTTTGGCCGTGTTTTGAGAAGATTTAGGGAATTTTGTGTGATTTTTCTGGGATTTTGTTGGGTATTGAGGACATTTTGTGGGATGTTTCGGGAATTTGGTGGGGCTTTTCAAGAATTTTGTGGTATTTTGAAAAGGTTTAGGGAATTGTGTGGTGTTTTTTCTTGAATTTTGTGGGAAACTGTGCTGATTTTATGGGGCGTTTCTGGAATTTGGTCGAGTTTTCCGAAGATTTAGGGATTTTTGTGAGATTTTTGTGGGATGTTCTGGGAATTGGTGGAGATTTTGTGGGACATTCCTGTGAATTGGTAGGGTTTTGAAATGATTTAGGGAGTTTTGTGGGACTTCTCTGGAATTTTGTGGGGTTTTTCTGAAATTGTGTGGTTTTGAGGAGACTTGAAGAATTTTGAGGAATTTGTTTTAGATTTTGTGGGAATTTGTGGAGAATCTGTGGGATTTTACTGGAATTTGGTGGGCCTTATCAAGGACTTTGTGTGGTTTTGAGGAGACTTGAAGAATTTTGAGGAATTTTTCTTAGATTTTGTGGAAACTTGTGGAGGTTTTGTGGGATTTTTGTGGGATTTTGTGGGATATTGAGGCGATTTAGGGATCTTGAGGGATTTTTCATGTATTTTGTGGGATTTTGTGGAGATTTGGTGGGACATTTTTCTAGAATTTGGTCGTGTTTTGAGAAGATTTAGGGAATTTTGTGTGATTTTTCTTGAATTTTGTTGGATATTGAGGAGATTTTGTGGGATGTTTGTGGAACTTTGAGGGACTTTTCTGGAATTTGGTGAGATTCTGTAGAGAACTGACGAATTATCAGGGGTATTTTCATGTATTTTGTGGGAATTTGTGGAGATTCGGTGGGATATTTTTCTAGAATTTGGTCGTGTTTTGAGAAGATTTAGGGAATTTTGTGTGATTTTTCTTGAATTTTGTGGGATATTGAGGAGATTTTGTGGGATGTTTGTGGAACTTTGAGGGACTTTTCTGGAATTTGGTGAGATTCTGTAGAGAACTGAGGAATTTTCAGGGGTATTTTCATGTATTCTGTGGGAATTTGTGGAGATTCGGTGGGATTTTTGTGGATTTTGGCCATGTTTTTAGAAGATTTAGGGAATTTTGTGGGATTTTTCCTGGAATTTTATTGGATTCCGGGGAGATTTTGTGGGATGTTTGTGGAACTTTGAGGGACTTTTTAGGAATTTGGTGAGATTCTGTAGAGAATTGACGAATTATCAGGGATTTGTCATGTATTCTGTGGGAATTTGTGGAGATTCTGTGGGATTTTTCTGGAATTTGGTAGAGTTTTGAGAAGATTTAGGGAATTTTGTGGGACTTTTCTGGGATTTTGTTGGATATTGAGGACATTTTGTGGGATGTTTCTGGAATTTGGTGGGGCTTTTCAAGAATTTTGTGGTATTTTGAAAAGATTTTGGGAATTTTGTGGTGTTTTTTCTTGAATTTTGTGGGAAACTGTGCTGATTTTATGGGGCGTTTCTGGAATTTGGTCGAGTTTTCAGAAGATTTAGGGATTTTTGTGAGATTTTTTTGGGATTTTCTGGGAATTGGTGGAGATTTTGTGGGACATTCCTGTGAATTGGTAGGGTTTTGAAATGATTTAGGGAGTTTTGTGGGACTTCTCTGGAATTTTGTGTGTTTTTTCTGGAATTGTGTGGTTTTGAGGAGACTTGAAGACTTTTGAGGAATTTTTCTTAGATTTTGTGGAAACTTGTGGAGGTTTTGTGGGATTTTTGTGGAATTTTTTGGGATATTGAGGCGATTTAGGGATCTTGAGGGATTTTTCATGTATTTTGTGGGAATTTGTGGAGATTTGGTGGGATATTTTTCTAGAATTTGGTTGTGTTTTGAGAAGATTTAGGGAATTTTGTGTGATTTTTCTTGAATTTTGTGGGACATTGAGGAGATTTTGTGGGATGTTTGTGGAACTTTGAGGGACTTTTCTGGAATTTGGTGAGATTCTGTAGAGAACTGACAAATTATCAGGGATTTTTCATGTATTCTGTGGGAATTTGTGGAGATTTGGTGGGATTTTTGTGGATTTTGGCCGTGTTTTGAGAAGATTTAGGGAATTTTGTGTGATTTTTCTGGGATTTTGTTGGGTATTGAGGACATTTTGTGGGATGTTTCGGGAATTTGGTGGGGCTTTTCAAGAATTTTGTGGTATTTTGAAAAGGTTTAGGGAATTGTGTGGTGTTTTTTCTTGAATTTTGTGGGAAACTGTGCTGATTTTATGGGGCGTTTCTGGAATTTGGTCGAGTTTTCCGAAGATTTAGGGATTTTTGTGAGATTTTTGTGGGATGTTCTGGGAATTGGTGGAGATTTTGTGGGACATTCCTGTGAATTGGTAGGGTTTTGAAATGATTTAGGGAGTTTTGTGGGACTTCTCTGGAATTTTGTGGGGTTTTTCTGAAATTGTGTGGTTTTGAGGAGACTTGAAGAATTTTGAGGAATTTGTTTTAGATTTTGTGGGAATTTGTGGAGAATCTGTGGGATTTTACTGGAATTTGGTGGGCCTTATCAAGGACTTTGTGTGGTTTTGAGGAGACTTGAAGAATTTTGAGGAATTTTTCTTAGATTTTGTGGAAACTTGTGGAGGTTTTGTGGGATTTTTGTGGGATTTTGTGGGATATTGAGGCGATTTAGGGATCTTGAGGGATTTTTCATGTATTTTGTGGGATTTTGTGGAGATTTGGTGGGACATTTTTCTAGAATTTGGTCGTGTTTTGAGAAGATTTAGGGAATTTTGTGTGATTTTTCTTGAATTTTGTGGGATATTGAGGAGATTTTGTGGGATGTTTGTGGAACTTTGAGGGACTTTTCTGGAATTTGGTGAGATTCTGTAGAGAACTGACGAATTATCAGGGGTATTTTCATGTATTTTGTGGGAATTTGTGGAGATTCGGTGGGATATTTTTCTAGAATTTGGTCGTGTTTTGAGAAGATTTAGGGAATTTTGTGTGATTTTTCTTGAATTTTGTGGGATATTGAGGAGATTTTGTGGGATGTTTGTGGAACTTTGAGGGACTTTTCTGGAATTTGGTGAGATTCTGTAGAGAACTGACGAATTATCAGAGATTTTTCATGTATTCTGTGGGAATTTGTGGAGATGTGGTGGGATTTTTGTGGATTTTGGTAGAGTTTTGAGAAGATTTAGGGAATTTTGTGGGACTTTTCTGGGATTTTGTTGGATATTGAGGACATTTTGTGGGATGTTTCTGGAATTTGGTGGGGCTTTTCAAGAATTTTGTGGTATTTTGAAAAGATTTAGGGAATTTTGTGGTGTTTTTTCTTGAATTTTGTGGGAAACTGTGCTGATTTTATGGGGCGTTTCTGGAATTTGGTCGAGTTTTCAGAAGATTTAGGGATTTTTGTGAGATTTTTGTGGGATTTTCTGGGAATTGGTGGAGATTTTGTGGGACATTCCTGTGAATTGGTAGGGTTTTGAAATGATTTAGGGAGTTTTGTGGGACTTCTCTGGAATTTTGTGGGGTTTTTCTGGAATTGTGTGGTTTTGAGGAGACTTGAAGACTTTTGAGGAATTTTTCTTAGATTTTGTGGAAACTTGTGGAGGTTTTGTGGGATTTTTGTGGAATTTTTTGGGATATTGAGGCGATTTAGGGATCTTGAGGGATTTTTCATGTATTTTGTGGGAATTTGTGGAGATTTGGTGGGATATTTTTCTAGAATTTGGTTGTGTTTTGAGAAGATTTAGGGAATTTTGTGTGATTTTTCTTGAATTTTGTGGGACATTGAGGAGATTTTGTGGGATGTTTGTGGAACTTTGAGGGACTTTTTAGGAATTTGGTGAGATTCTGTAGAGAACTGACGAATTATCAGGGATTTGTCATGTATTCTGTGGGAATTTGTGGAGATTCTGTGGGATTTTTTTGGATTTTGGCCGTGTTTTGAGAAGATTTAGGGAATTTTGTGTGACTTTTCTGGGATTTTGTTGGGTATTGAGGACATTTTGTGGGATGTTTCGGGAATTTGGTGGGGCTTTTCAAGAATTTTGTGGTATTTTGAAAAGATTTAGGGAATTTTGTGGTGTTTTTTCTTGAATTTTGTGGGAAACTGTGCTGATTTTATGGGGCGTTTCTGGAATTTGGTCGAGTTTTCAGAAGTGTTAGGGATTTTTGTGAGATTTTTGTGGGATGTTCTGGGAATTGGTGGAGATTTTGTGGGACATTCCTGTGAATTGGTAGGGTTTTGAAATGATTTAGGGAGTTTTGTGGGACTTCTCTGGAATTTTGTGTGTTTTTTCTGGAATTGTGTGGGATTCTGAGGAGACTTGAAGAATTTTGAGGAATTTGTTTTAGATTTTGTGGGAATTTGTGGAGAATCTGTGGGATTTACTGGAATTTGGTGGGCCTTTTCAAGGACTTTGTGTGGTTTTGAGGAGACTTGAAGAATTCTGAGGAATTTTTCTTAGATTTTGTGGAAACTTGTGGAGGTTTTGTGGGATTTTTGTGGAATTTTTTGGGATATTGAGGCGATTTAGGGATCTTGAGGGATTTTTCATGTATTTTGTGGGAATTTGTGGAGATTTGGTGGGATATTTTTCTAGAATTTAGTCGTGTTTTGAGAAGATTTAGGGAATTTTGTGTGATTTTTCTTGAATTTTGTGGGATATTGAGGAGATTTTGTGGGATGTTTGTGGAACTTTGAGGGACTTTTCTGGAATTTGGTGAGATTCTGTAGAGAACTGACAAATTATCAGGGATTTTTCATGTATTCTGTGGGAATTTGTGGAGATTTGGTGGGATATTTTTCTAGAATTTGGTCGTGTTTTGAGAAGATTTAGGGAATTTTGTGTGATTTTTCTTGAATTTTGTGGGATATTGAGGAGATTTTGTGGGATGTTTGTGGAACTTTGAGGGACTTTTCTGGAATTTGGTGAGATTCTGTAGAGAACTGACGAATTATCAGGGGTATTTTCATGTATTCTGTGGGAATTTGTGGAGATGTGGTGGGATTTTTGTGGATTTTGGCCATGTTTTTAGAAGATTTAGGGAATTTTGTGGGATTTTTCCTGGAATTTTATTGGATTCCGGGGAGATTTTGTGGGATGTTTGTGGAACTTTGAGGGACTTTTTAGGAATTTGGTGAGATTCTGTAGAGAATTGACGAATTATCAGGGATTTGTCATGTATTCTGTGGGAATTTGTGGAGATTCTGTGGGATTTTTCTGGAATTTGGTAGAGTTTTGAGAAGATTTAGGGAATTTTGTGTGATTTTTCTGGGATTTTGTTGGGCATTGAGGACATTTTGTGGGATGTTTCGGGAATTTGGTGGGGCTTTTCAAGAATTTTGTGGTATTTTGAAAAGGTTTAGGGAATTGTGTGGTGTTTTTTCTTGAATTTTGTGGGAAACTGTGCTGATTTTATGGGGCGTTTCTGGAATTTGGTCGAGTTTTCCGAAGATTTAGGGATTTTTGTGAGATTTTTGTGGGATGTTCTGGGAATTGGTGGAGATTTTGTGGGACATTCCTGTGAATTGGTAGGGTTTTGAAATGATTTAGGGAGTTTTGTGGGACTTCTCTGGAATTTTGTGGGGTTTTTCTGAAATTGTGTGGTTTTGAGGAGACTTGAAGAATTTTGAGGAATTTGTTTTAGATTTTGTGGGAATTTGTGGAGAATCTGTGGGATTTTACTGGAATTTGGTGTGCCTTATCAAGGACTTTGTGTGGTTTTGAGGAGACTTGAAGAATTTTGAGGAATTTTTCTTAGATTTTGTGGAAACTTGTGGAGGTTTTGTGGGATTTTTGTGGGATTTTGTGGGATATTGAGGCGATTTAGGGATCTTGAGGGATTTTTCATGTATTTTGTGGGATTTTGTGGAGATTTGGTGGGACATTTTTCTAGAATTTGGTCGTGTTTTGAGAAGATTTAGGGAATTTTGTGTGATTTTTCTTGAATTTTGTGGGACATTGAGGAGATTTTGTGGGATGTTTGTGGAACTTTGAGGGACTTTTCTGGAATTTGGTGAGATTCTGTAGAGAACTGACGAATTATCAGGGATTTTTCATGTATTCTGTGGGAATTTGTGGAGATTCTGTGGGATTTTTGTGGATTTTGGTCGTGTTTTGAGAAGATTTAGGGAATTTTGTGTGATTTTTCTTGAATTTTGTGGGATATTGAGGAGATTTTGTGGGATGTTTGTGGAACTTTGAGGGACTTTTCTGGAATTTGGTGAGATTCTGTAGAGAACTGAGGAATTTTCAGGGGTATTTTCATGTATTCTGTGGGAATTTGTGGAGATTCGGTGGGATTTTTGTGGATTTTGGCCATGTTTTTAGAAGATTTAGGGAATTTTGTGGGATTTTTCCTGGAATTTTATTGGATTCCGGGGAGATTTTGTGGGATGTTTGTGGAACTTTGAGGGACTTTTTAGGAATTTGGTGAGATTCTGTAGAGAATTGACGAATTATCAGGGATTTGTCATGTATTCTGTGGGAATTTGTGGAGATTCTGTGGGATTTTTCTGGAATTTGGTAGAGTTTTGAGAAGATTTAGGGAATTTTGTGTGACTTTTCTGGGATTTTGTTGGATATTGAGGACATTTTGTGGGATGTTTCTGGAATTTGGTGGGGCTTTTCAAGAATTTTGTGGTATTTTGAAAAGATTTTGGGAATTTTGTGGTGTTTTTTCTTGAATTTTGTGGGAAACTGTGCTGATTTTATGGGGCGTTTCTGGAATTTGGTCGAGTTTTCAGAAGATTTAGGGATTTTTGTGAGATTTTTTTGGGATTTTCTGGGAATTGGTGGAGATTTTGTGGGACATTCCTGTGAATTGGTAGGGTTTTGAAATGATTTAGGGAGTTTTGTGGGACTTCTCTGGAATTTTGTGTGTTTTTTCTGGAATTGTGTGGTTTTGAGGAGACTTGAAGACTTTTGAGGAATTTTTCTTAGATTTTGTGGAAACTTGTGGAGGTTTTGTGGGATTTTTGTGGAATTTTTTGGGATATTGAGGCGATTTAGGGATCTTGAGGGATTTTTCATGTATTTTGTGGGAATTTGTGGAGATTTGGTGGGATATTTTTCTAGAATTTGGTTGTGTTTTGAGAAGATTTAGGGAATTTTGTGTGATTTTTCTTGAATTTTGTGGGACATTGAGGAGATTTTGTGGGATGTTTGTGGAACTTTGAGGGACTTTTCTGGAATTTGGTGAGATTCTGTAGAGAACTGACAAATTATCAGGGATTTTTCATGTATTCTGTGGGAATTTGTGGAGATTTGGTGGGATTTTTGTGGATTTTGGCCGTGTTTTGAGAAGATTTAGGGAATTTTGTGTGATTTTTCTGGGATTTTGTTGGGTATTGAGGACATTTTGTGGGATGTTTCGGGAATTTGGTGGGGCTTTTCAAGAATTTTGTGGTATTTTGAAAAGGTTTAGGGAATTGTGTGGTGTTTTTTCTTGAATTTTGTGGGAAACTGTGCTGATTTTATGGGGCGTTTCTGGAATTTGGTCGAGTTTTCCGAAGATTTAGGGATTTTTGTGAGATTTTTGTGGGATGTTCTGGGAATTGGTGGAGATTTTGTGGGACATTCCTGTGAATTGGTAGGGTTTTGAAATGATTTAGGGAGTTTTGTGGGACTTCTCTGGAATTTTGTGGGGTTTTTCTGAAATTGTGTGGTTTTGAGGAGACTTGAAGAATTTTGAGGAATTTGTTTTAGATTTTGTGGGAATTTGTGGAGAATCTGTGGGATTTTACTGGAATTTGGTGGGCCTTATCAAGGACTTTGTGTGGTTTTGAGGAGACTTGAAGAATTTTGAGGAATTTTTCTTAGATTTTGTGGAAACTTGTGGAGGTTTTGTGGGATTTTTGTGGGATTTTGTGGGATATTGAGGCGATTTAGGGATCTTGAGGGATTTTTCATGTATTTTGTGGGATTTTGTGGAGATTTGGTGGGACATTTTTCTAGAATTTGGTCGTGTTTTGAGAAGATTTAGGGAATTTTGTGTGATTTTTCTTGAATTTTGTGGGATATTGAGGAGATTTTGTGGGATGTTTGTGGAACTTTGAGGGACTTTTCTGGAATTTGGTGAGATTCTGTAGAGAACTGACGAATTATCAGGGGTATTTTCATGTATTTTGTGGGAATTTGTGGAGATCCGGTGGGATATTTTTCTAGAATTTGGTCGTGTTTTGAGAAGATTTAGGGAATTTTGTGTGATTTTTCTTGAATTTTGTGGGATATTGAGGAGATTTTGTGGGATGTTTGTGGAACTTTGAGGGACTTTTCTGGAATTTGGTGAGATTCTGTAGAGAACTGACGAATTATCAGAGATTTTTCATGTATTCTGTGGGAATTTGTGGAGATGTGGTGGGATTTTTGTGGATTTTGGTAGAGTTTTGAGAAGATTTAGGGAATTTTGTGGGACTTTTCTGGGATTTTGTTGGATATTGAGGACATTTTGTGGGATGTTTCTGGAATTTGGTGGGGCTTTTCAAGAATTTTGTGGTATTTTGAAAAGATTTTGGGAATTTTGTGGTGTTTTTTCTTGAATTTTGTGGGAAACTGTGCTGATTTTATGGGGCGTTTCTGGAATTTGGTCGAGTTTTCAGAAGATTTAGGGATTTTTGTGAGATTTTTGTGGGATTTTCTGGGAATTGGTGGAGATTTTGTGGGACATTCCTGTGAATTGGTAGGGTTTTGAAATGATTTAGGGAGTTTTGTGGGACTTCTCTGGAATTTTGTGGGGTTTTTCTGGAATTGTGTGGTTTTGAGGAGACTTGAAGACTTTTGAGGAATTTTTCTTAGATTTTGTGGAAACTTGTGGAGGTTTTGTGGGATTTTTGTGGAATTTTTTGGGATATTGAGGCGATTTAGGGATCTTGAGGGATTTTTCATGTATTTTGTGGGAATTTGTGGAGATTTGGTGGGATATTTTTCTAGAATTTGGTTGTGTTTTGAGAAGATTTAGGGAATTTTGTGTGATTTTTCTTGAATTTTGTGGGACATTGAGGAGATTTTGTGGGATGTTTGTGGAACTTTGAGGGACTTTTTAGGAATTTGGTGAGATTCTGTAGAGAACTGACGAATTATCAGGGATTTGTCATGTATTCTGTGGGAATTTGTGGAGATTCTGTGGGATTTTTTTGGATTTTGGCCGTGTTTTGAGAAGATTTAGGGAATTTTGTGTGACTTTTCTGGGATTTTGTTGGGTATTGAGGACATTTTGTGGGATGTTTCGGGAATTTGGTGGGGCTTTTCAAGAATTTTGTGGTATTTTGAAAAGATTTAGGGAATTTTGTGGTGTTTTTTCTTGAATTTTGTGGGAAACTGTGCTGATTTTATGGGGCGTTTCTGGAATTTGGTCGAGTTTTCAGAAGTGTTAGGGATTTTTGTGAGATTTTTGTGGGATGTTCTGGGAATTGGTGGAGATTTTGTGGGACATTCCTGTGAATTGGTAGGGTTTTGAAATGATTTAGGGAGTTTTGTGGGACTTCTCTGGAATTTTGTGTGTTTTTTCTGGAATTGTGTGGGATTCTGAGGAGACTTGAAGAATTTTGAGGAATTTGTTTTAGATTTTGTGGGAATTTGTGGAGAATCTGTGGGATTTACTGGAATTTGGTGGGCCTTTTCAAGGACTTTGTGTGGTTTTGAGGAGACTTGAAGAATTCTGAGGAATTTTTCTTAGATTTTGTGGAAACTTGTGGAGGTTTTGTGGGATTTTTGTGGAATTTTTTGGGATATTGAGGCGATTTAGGGATCTTGAGGGATTTTTCATGTATTTTGTGGGAATTTGTGGAGATTTGGTGGGATATTTTTCTAGAATTTAGTCGTGTTTTGAGAAGATTTAGGGAATTTTGTGTGATTTTTCTTGAATTTTGTGGGATATTGAGGAGATTTTGTGGGATGTTTGTGGAACTTTGAGGGACTTTTCTGGAATTTGGTGAGATTCTGTAGAGAACTGACAAATTATCAGGGATTTTTCATGTATTCTGTGGGAATTTGTGGAGATTCGGTGGGATTTTTGTGGATTTTGGCCATGTTTTTAGAAGATTTAGGGAATTTTGTGGGATTTTTCCTGGAATTTTATTGGATTCCGGGGAGATTTTGTGGGATGTTTGTGGAACTTTGAGGGACTTTTTAGGAATTTGGTGAGATTCTGTAGAGAATTGACGAATTATCAGGGATTTGTCATGTATTCTGTGGGAATTTGTGGAGATTCTGTGGGATTTTTCTGGAATTTGGTAGAGTTTTGAGAAGATTTAGGGAATTTTGTGGGACTTTTCTGGGATTTTGTTGGATATTGAGGACATTTTGTGGGATGTTTCTGGAATTTGGTGGGGCTTTTCAAGAATTTTGTGGTATTTTGAAAAGATTTTGGGAATTTTGTGGTGTTTTTTCTTGAATTTTGTGGGAAACTGTGCTGATTTTATGGGGCGTTTCTGGAATTTGGTCGAGTTTTCAGAAGATTTAGGGATTTTTGTGAGATTTTTTTGGGATTTTCTGGGAATTGGTGGAGATTTTGTGGGACATTCCTGTGAATTGGTAGGGTTTTGAAATGATTTAGGGAGTTTTGTGGGACTTCTCTGGAATTTTGTGTGTTTTTTCTGGAATTGTGTGGTTTTGAGGAGACTTGAAGACTTTTGAGGAATTTTTCTTAGATTTTGTGGAAACTTGTGGAGGTTTTGTGGGATTTTTGTGGAATTTTTTGGGATATTGAGGCGATTTAGGGATCTTGAGGGATTTTTCATGTATTTTGTGGGAATTTGTGGAGATTTGGTGGGATATTTTTCTAGAATTTGGTTGTGTTTTGAGAAGATTTAGGGAATTTTGTGTGATTTTTCTTGAATTTTGTGGGACATTGAGGAGATTTTGTGGGATGTTTGTGGAACTTTGAGGGACTTTTCTGGAATTTGGTGAGATTCTGTAGAGAACTGACAAATTATCAGGGATTTGTCATGTATTCTGTGGGAATTTGTGGAGATTTGGTGGGATTTTTGTGGATTTTGGCCGTGTTTTGAGAAGATTTAGGGAATTTTGTGTGATTTTTCTGGGATTTTGTTGGGTATTGAGGACATTTTGTGGGATGTTTCGGGAATTTGGTGGGGCTTTTCAAGAATTTTGTGGTATTTTGAAAAGGTTTAGGGAATTGTGTGGTGTTTTTTCTTGAATTTTGTGGGAAACTGTGCTGATTTTATGGGGCGTTTCTGGAATTTGGTCGAGTTTTCCGAAGATTTAGGGATTTTTGTGAGATTTTTGTGGGATGTTCTGGGAATTGGTGGAGATTTTGTGGGACATTCCTGTGAATTGGTAGGGTTTTGAAATGATTTAGGGAGTTTTGTGGGACTTCTCTGGAATTTTGTGGGGTTTTTCTGAAATTGTGTGGTTTTGAGGAGACTTGAAGAATTTTGAGGAATTTGTTTTAGATTTTGTGGGAATTTGTGGAGAATCTGTGGGATTTTACTGGAATTTGGTGGGCCTTATCAAGGACTTTGTGTGGTTTTGAGGAGACTTGAAGAATTTTGAGGAATTTTTCTTAGATTTTGTGGAAACTTGTGGAGGTTTTGTGGGATTTTTGTGGGATTTTGTGGGATATTGAGGCGATTTAGGGATCTTGAGGGATTTTTCATGTATTTTGTGGGATTTTGTGGAGATTTGGTGGGACATTTTTCTAGAATTTGGTCGTGTTTTGAGAAGATTTAGGGAATTTTGTGTGATTTTTCTTGAATTTTGTGGGATATTGAGGAGATTTTGTGGGATGTTTGTGGAACTTTGAGGGACTTTTCTGGAATTTGGTGAGATTCTGTAGAGAACTGACGAATTATCAGGGGTATTTTCATGTATTCTGTGGGAATTTGTGGAGATCCGGTGGGATATTTTTCTAGAATTTGGTCGTGTTTTGAGAAGATTTAGGGAATTTTGTGTGATTTTTCTTGAATTTTGTGGGATATTGAGGAGATTTTGTGGGATGTTTGTGGAACTTTGAGGGACTTTTCTGGAATTTGGTGAGATTCTGTAGAGAACTGACGAATTATCAGAGATTTTTCATGTATTCTGTGGGAATTTGTGGAGATGTGGTGGGATTTTTGTGGATTTTGGTAGAGTTTTGAGAAGATTTAGGGAATTTTGTGGGACTTTTCTGGGATTTTGTTGGATATTGAGGACATTTTGTGGGATGTTTCTGGAATTTGGTGGGGCTTTTCAAGAATTTTGTGGTATTTTGAAAAGATTTAGGGAATTTTGTGGTGTTTTTTCTTGAATTTTGTGGGAAACTGTGCTGATTTTATGGGGCGTTTCTGGAATTTGGTCGAGTTTTCAGAAGATTTAGGGATTTTTGTGAGATTTTTGTGGGATTTTCTGGGAATTGGTGGAGATTTTGTGGGACATTCCTGTGAATTGGTAGGGTTTTGAAATGATTTAGGGAGTTTTGTGGGACTTCTCTGGAATTTTGTGGGGTTTTTCTGGAATTGTGTGGTTTTGAGGAGACTTGAAGACTTTTGAGGAATTTTTCTTAGATTTTGTGGAAACTTGTGGAGGTTTTGTGGGATTTTTGTGGAATTTTTTGGGATATTGAGGCGATTTAGGGATCTTGAGGGATTTTTCATGTATTTTGTGGGAATTTGTGGAGATTTGGTGGGATATTTTTCTAGAATTTGGTTGTGTTTTGAGAAGATTTAGGGAATTTTGTGTGATTTTTCTTGAATTTTGTGGGACATTGAGGAGATTTTGTGGGATGTTTGTGGAACTTTGAGGGACTTTTTAGGAATTTGGTGAGATTCTGTAGAGAACTGACGAATTATCAGGGATTTGTCATGTATTCTGTGGGAATTTGTGGAGATTCTGTGGGATTTTTTTGGATTTTGGCCGTGTTTTGAGAAGATTTAGGGAATTTTGTGTGACTTTTCTGGGATTTTGTTGGGTATTGAGGACATTTTGTGGGATGTTTCGGGAATTTGGTGGGGCTTTTCAAGAATTTTGTGGTATTTTGAAAAGATTTAGGGAATTTTGTGGTGTTTTTTCTTGAATTTTGTGGGAAACTGTGCTGATTTTATGGGGCGTTTCTGGAATTTGGTCGAGTTTTCAGAAGTGTTAGGGATTTTTGTGAGATTTTTGTGGGATGTTCTGGGAATTGGTGGAGATTTTGTGGGACATTCCTGTGAATTGGTAGGGTTTTGAAATGATTTAGGGAGTTTTGTGGGACTTCTCTGGAATTTTGTGTGTTTTTTCTGGAATTGTGTGGGATTCTGAGGAGACTTGAAGAATTTTGAGGAATTTGTTTAAGATTTTGTGGGAATTTGTGGAGAATCTGTGGGATTTACTGGAATTTGGTGGGCCTTTTCAAGGACTTTGTGTGGTTTTGAGGAGACTTGAAGAATTCTGAGGAATTTTTCTTAGATTTTGTGGAAACTTGTGGAGGTTTTGTGGGATTTTTGTGGAATTTTTTGGGATATTGAGGCGATTTAGGGATCTTGAGGGATTTTTCATGTATTTTGTGGGAATTTGTGGAGATTTGGTGGGATATTTTTCTAGAATTTAGTCGTGTTTTGAGAAGATTTAGGGAATTTTGTGTGATTTTTCTTGAATTTTGTGGGATATTGAGGAGATTTTGTGGGATGTTTGTGGAACTTTGAGGGACTTTTCTGGAATTTGGTGAGATTCTGTAGAGAACTGAGAAATTATCAGGGATTTTTCATGTATTCTGTGGGAATTTGTGGAGATTTGGTGGGATATTTTTCTAGAATTTGGTCGTGTTTTGAGAAGATTTAGGGAATTTTGTGTGATTTTTCTTGAATTTTGTGGGATATTGAGGAGATTTTGTGGGATGTTTGTGGAACTTTGAGGGACTTTTCTGGAATTTGGTGAGATTCTGTAGAGAACTGACGAATTATCAGGGGTATTTTCATGTATTCTGTGGGAATTTGTGGAGATTCGGTGGGATTTTTGTGGATTTTGGCCATGTTTTTAGAAGATTTAGGGAATTTTGTGGGATTTTTCCTGGAATTTTATTGGATTCCGGGGAGATTTTGTGGGATGTTTGTGGAACTTTGAGGGACTTTTTAGGAATTTGGTGAGATTCTGTAGAGAATTGACGAATTATCAGGGATTTGTCATGAATTCTGTGGGAATTTGTGGAGATTCTGTGGGATTTTTCTGGAATTTGGTAGAGTTTTGAGAAGATTTAGGGAATTTTGTGTGATTTTTCTGGGATTTTGTTGGGCATTGAGGACATTTTGTGGGATGTTTCGGGAATTTGGTGGGGCTTTTCAAGAATTTTGTGGTATTTTGAAAAGGTTTAGGGAATTGTGTGGTGTTTTTTCTTGAATTTTGTGGGAAACTGTGCTGATTTTATGGGGCGTTTCTGGAATTTGGTCGAGTTTTCCGAAGATTTAGGGATTTTTGTGAGATTTTTGTGGGATGTTCTGGGAATTGGTGGAGATTTTGTGGGACATTCCTGTGAATTGGTAGGGTTTTGAAATGATTTAGGGAGTTTTGTGGGACTTCTCTGGAATTTTGTGGGGTTTTTCTGAAATTGTGTGGTTTTGAGGAGACTTGAAGAATTTTGAGGAATTTGTTTTAGATTTTGTGGGAATTTGTGGAGAATCTGTGGGATTTTACTGGAATTTGGTGTGCCTTATCAAGGACTTTGTGTGGTTTTGAGGAGACTTGAAGAATTTTGAGGAATTTTTCTTAGATTTTGTGGAAACTTGTGGAGGTTTTGTGGGATTTTTGTGGGATTTTGTGGGATATTGAGGCGATTTAGGGATCTTGAGGGATTTTTCATGTATTTTGTGGGATTTTGTGGAGATTTGGTGGGACATTTTTCTAGAATTTGGTCGTGTTTTGAGAAGATTTAGGGAATTTTGTGTGATTTTTCTTGAATTTTGTGGGATATTGAGGAGATTTTGTGGGATGTTTGTGGAACTTTGAGGGACTTTTCTGGAATTTGGTGAGATTCTGTAGAGAACTGACGAATTATCAGGGGTATTTTCATGTATTTTGTGGGAATTTGTGGAGATTCGGTGGGATATTTTTCTAGAATTTGGTCGTGTTTTGAGAAGATTTAGGGAATTTTGTGTGATTTTTCTTGAATTTTGTGGGATATTGAGGAGATTTTGTGGGATGTTTGTGGAACTTTGAGGGACTTTTCTGGAATTTGGTGAGATTCTGTAGAGAACTGAGGAATTTTCAGGGGTATTTTCATGTATTCTGTGGGAATTTGTGGAGATTCGGTGGGATTTTTGTGGATTTTGGCCATGTTTTTAGAAGATTTAGGGAATTTTGTGGGATTTTTCCTGGAATTTTATTGGATTCCGGGGAGATTTTGTGGGATGTTTGTGGAACTTTGAGGGACTTTTTAGGAATTTGGTGAGATTCTGTAGAGAATTGACGAATTATCAGGGATTTGTCATGTATTCTGTGGGAATTTGTGGAGATTCTGTGGGATTTTTCTGGAATTTGGTAGAGTTTTGAGAAGATTTAGGGAATTTTGTGGGACTTTTCTGGGATTTTGTTGGATATTGAGGACATTTTGTGGGATGTTTCTGGAATTTGGTGGGGCTTTTCAAGAATTTTGTGGTATTTTGAAAAGATTTTGGGAATTTTGTGGTGTTTTTTCTTGAATTTTGTGGGAAACTGTGCTGATTTTATGGGGCGTTTCTGGAATTTGGTCGAGTTTTCAGAAGATTTATGGATTTTTGTGAGATTTTTTTGGGATTTTCTGGGAATTGGTGGAGATTTTGTGGGACATTCCTGTGAATTGGTAGGGTTTTGAAATGATTTAGGGAGTTTTGTGGGACTTCTCTGGAATTTTGTGTGTTTTTTCTGGAATTGTGTGGTTTTGAGGAGACTTGAAGACTTTTGAGGAATTTTTCTTAGATTTTGTGGAAACTTGTGGAGGTTTTGTGGGATTTTTGTGGGATTTTGTGGGATATTGAGGCGATTTAGGGATCTTGAGGGATTTTTCATGTATTTTGTGGGATTTTGTGGAGATTTGGTGGGACATTTTTCTAGAATTTGGTCGTGTTTTGAGAAGATTTAGGGAATTTTGTGTGATTTTTCTGGGATTTTGTGGGATATTGAGGAGATTTTGTGGGATGTTTGTGGAACTTTGAGGGACTTTTCTGGAATTTGGTGAGATTCTGTAGAGAACTGACGAATTATCAGGGGTATTTTCATGTATTTTGTGGGAATTTGTGGAGATTCGGTGGGATATTTTTCTAGAATTTGGTCGTGTTTTGAGAAGATTTAGGGAATTTTGTGTGATTTTTCTTGAATTTTGTGGGATATTGAGGAGATTTTGTGGGATGTTTGTGGAACTTTGAGGGACTTTTCTGGAATTTGGTGAGATTCTGTAGAGAACTGAGGAATTTTCAGGGGTATTTTCATGTATTCTGTGGGAATTTGTGGAGATTCGGTGGGATTTTTGTGGATTTTGGCCATGTTTTTAGAAGATTTAGGGAATTTTGTGGGATTTTTCCTGGAATTTTATTGGATTCCGGGGAGATTTTGTGGGATGTTTGTGGAACTTTGAGGGACTTTTTAGGAATTTGGTGAGATTCTGTAGAGAATTGACGAATTATCAGGGATTTGTCATGTATTCTGTGGGAATTTGTGGAGATTCTGTGGGATTTTTCTGGAATTTGGTACAGTTTTGAGAAGATTTAGGGAATTTTGTGGGACTTTTCTGGGATTTTGTTGGATATTGAGGACATTTTGTGGGATGTTTCTGGAATTTGGTGGGGCTTTTCAAGAATTTTGTGGTATTTTGAAAAGATTTTGGGAATTTTGTGGTGTTTTTTCTTGAATTTTGTGGGAAACTGCTGATTTTATGGGGCGTTTCTGGAATTTGGTTGAGTTTTCAGAAGATTTAGGGATTTTTGTGAGATTTTTTTGGGATTTTCTGGGAATTGGTGGAGATTTTGTGGGACATTCCTTTGAATTGGTAGGGTTTTGAAATGATTTAGGGAGTTTTGTGGGACTTCTCTGGAATTTTGTGGGGTTTTTCTGGAATTGTGTGGTTTTGAGGAGACTTGAAGACTTTTGAGGAATTTTTCTTAGATTTTGTGGAAACTTGTGGAGGTTTTGTGGGATTTTTGTGGAATTTTTTGGGATATTGAGGCGATTTAGGGATCTTGAGGGATTTTTCATGTATTTTGTGGGAATTTGTGGAGATTTGGTGGGATATTTTTCTAGAATTTGGTCGTGTTTTGAGAAGATTTAGGGAATTTTGTGTGATTTTTCTTGAATTTTGTGGGATATTGAGGAGATTTTGTGGGATGTTTGTGGAACTTTGAGGGACTTTTCTGGAATTTGGTGAGATTCTGTAGAGAACTGAGAAATTATCAGGGATTTTTCATGTATTCTGTGGGAATTTGTGGAGATTCTGTGGGATTTTTGTGGATTTTGGCCGTGTTTTGAGAAGATTTAGGGAATTTTGTGTGATTTTTCTGGGATTTTGTTGGATATTGAGGACATTTTGTGGGATGTTTCGGGAATTTGGTGGGGCTTTTCAAGAATTTTGTGGTATTTTGAAAAGGTTTAGGGAATTGTGTGGTGTTTTTTCTTGAATTTTGTGGGAAACTGTGCTGATTTTATGGGGCGTTTCTGGAATTTGGAAGAGTTTTCAGAAGATTTAGGGATTTTTGTGAGATTTTTGTGGGATGTTCTGGGAATTGGTGGAGATTTTGTGGGACATTCCTGTGAATTGGTAGGGTTTTGAAATGATTTAGGGAGTTTTGTGGGACTTCTCTGGAATTTTGTGGGGTTTTTCTGAAATTGTGTGGTTTTGAGGAGACTTGAAGAATTTTGAGGAATTTGTTTTAGATTTTGTGGGAATTTGTGGAGAATCTGTGGGATTTTACTGGAATTTGGTGGGCCTTTTCAAGGACTTTGTGTGGTTTTGAGGAGACTTGAAGAATTTTGAGGAATTTTTCTTAGATTTTGTGGAAACTTGTGGAGGTTTTGTGGGATTTTTGTGGGATTTTGTGGGATATTGAGGCGATTTAGGGATCTTGAGGGATTTTTCATGTATTTTGTGGGATTTTGTGGAGATTTGGTGGGACATTTTTCTAGAATTTAGTCGTGTTTTGAGAAGATTTAGGGAATTTTGTGTGATTTTCCTGGGATTTTGTGGGATATTGAGGAGATTTTGTGGGATGTTTGTGGAACTTTGAGGGACTTTTCTGGAATTTGGTGAGATTCTGTAGAGAACTGAGGAATTTTCAGGAGTATTTTCATGTATTCTGTGGGAATTTGTGGAGATTCGGTGGGATTTTTGTGGATTTTGGCCATGTTTTTAGAAGATTTAGGGAATTTTGTGGGATTTTTCCTGGAATTTTATTGGATTCCGGGGAGATTTTGTGGGATGTTTGTGGAACTTTGAGGGACTTTTTAGGAATTTGGTGAGATTCTGTAGAGAATTGACGAATTATCAGGGATTTGTCATTTATTCTGTGGGAATTTGTGGAGATTCTGTTGGATTTTTCTGGAATTTGGTAGAGTTTTGAGAAGATTTAGGGAATTTTGTGGGACTTTTCTGGGATTTTGTTGGATATTGAGGACATTTTGTGGGATGTTTCTGGAATTTGGTGGGGCTTTTCAAGAATTTTGTGGTATTTTGAAAAGATATAGGGAATTTTGTGGTGTTTTTTCTTGAATTTTGTGGGAAACTGTGCTGATTTTATGGGGCGTTTCTGGAATTTGGTCGAGTTTTCAGAAGATTTAGGGATTTTTGTGAGATTTTTTTGGGATTTTCTGGGAATTGGTGGAGATTTTGTGGGACATTCCTGTGAATTGGTAGGGTTTTGAAATGATTTAGGGAGTTTTGTGGGACTTCACTGGAATTTTGTGGGTTTTTTCTGGAATTGTGTGGGATTCTGAGGAGACTTGAAGAATTTTGAGGAATTTGTTTTAGATTTTGTGGGAATTTGTGGAGAATCTGTGGGATTTTACTGGAATTTGGTGGGCCTTATCAAGGACTTTGTGTGGTTTTGAGGAGACTTGAAGAATTTTGAGGAATTTTTCTTAGATTTTGTGGAAACTTGTGGAGGTTTTGTGGGATTTTTGTGGGATTTTGTGGGATATTGAGGCGATTTAGGGATCTTGAGGGATTTTTCATGTATTTTGTGGGAATTTGTGGAGATTTGGTGGGATATTTTTCTAGAATTTGGTTGTGTTTTGAGAAGATTTAGGGAATTTTGTGTGATTTTTCTTGAATTTTGTGGGATATTGAGGAGATTTTGTGGGATGTTTGTGGAACTTTGAGGGACTTTTCTGGAATTTGGTGAGATTCTGTAGAGAACTGACGAATTATCAGAGATTTTTCATGTATTCTGTGGGAATTTGTGGAGATGTGGTGGGATTTTTGTGGATTTTGGTAGAGTTTTGAGAAGATTTAGGGAATTTTGTGGGACTTTTCTGGGATTTTGTTGGATATTGAGGACATTTTGTGGGATGTTTCTGGAATTTGGTGGGGCTTTTCAAGAATTTTGTGGTATTTTGAAAAGATTTAGGGAATTTTGTGGTGTTTTTTCTTGAATTTTGTGGGAAACTGTGCTGATTTTATGGGGTGTTTCTGGAATTTGGTCGAGTTTTCCGAAGATTTAGGGATTTTTGTGAGATTTTTGTGGGATGTTCTGGGAATTGGTGGAGATTTTGTGGGACATTCCTGTGAATTGGTAGGGTTTTGAAATGATTTAGGGAGTTTTGTGGGACTTCTCTGGAATTTTGTGGGTTTTTTCTGGAATTGTGTGGGATTCTGAGGAGACTTGAAGAATTTTGAGGAATTTGTTTTAGATTTTGTGGAAACTTGTGGAGGTTTTGTGGGATTTTTGTGGAATTTTTTGGGATATTGAGGCGATTTAGGGATCTTGAGGGATTTTTCATGTATTTTGTGGGAATTTGTGGAGATTTGGTGGGATATTTTTCTAGAATTTGGTTGTGTTTTGAGAAGATTTAGGGAATTTTGTGTGATTTTTCTTGAATTTTGTGGGACATTGAGGAGATTTTGTGGGATGTTTGTGGAACTTTGAGGGACTTTTTAGGAATTTGGTGAGATTCTGTAGAGAACTGACGAATTATCAGGGATTTGTCATGTATTCTGTGGGAATTTGTGGAGATTCTGTGGGATTTTTTTGGATTTTGGCCGTGTTTTGAGAAGATTTAGGGAATTTTGTGTGACTTTTCTGGGATTTTGTTGGGTATTGAGGACATTTTGTGGGATGTTTCGGGAATTTGGTGGGGCTTTTCAAGAATTTTGTGGAATTTTGAAAAGATTTAGGGAATTTTGTGGTGTTTTTTCTTGAATTTTGTGGGAAACTGTGCTGATTTTATGGGGCGTTTCTGGAATTTGGTCGAGTTTTCAGAAGTGTTAGGGATTTTTGTGAGATTTTTGTGGGATGTTCTGGGAATTGGTGGAGATTTTGTGGGACATTCCTGTGAATTGGTAGGGTTTTGAAATGATTTAGGGAGTTTTGTGGGACTTCTCTGGAATTTTGTGTGTTTTTTCTGGAATTGTGTGGGATTCTGAGGAGACTTGAAGAATTTTGAGGAATTTGTTTTAGATTTTGTGGGAATTTGTGGAGAATCTGTGGGATTTACTGGAATTTGGTGGGCCTTTTCAAGGACTTTGTGTGGTTTTGAGGAGACTTGAAGAATTCTGAGGAATTTTTCTTAGATTTTGTGGAAACTTGTGGAGGTTTTGTGGGATTTTTGTGGAATTTTTTGGGATATTGAGGCGATTTAGGGATCTTGAGGGATTTTTCATGTATTTTGTGGGAATTTGTGGAGATTTGGTGGGATATTTTTCTAGAATTTAGTCGTGTTTTGAGAAGATTTAGGGAATTTTGTGTGATTTTTCTTGAATTTTGTGGGATATTGAGGAGATTTTGTGGGATGTTTGTGGAACTTTGAGGGACTTTTCTGGAATTTGGTGAGATTCTGTAGAGAACTGACAAATTATCAGGGATTTTTCATGTATTCTGTGGGAATTTGTGGAGATTTGGTGGGATATTTTTCTAGAATTTGGTCGTGTTTTGAGAAGATTTAGGGAATTTTGTGTGATTTTTCTTGAATTTTGTGGGATATTGAGGAGATTTTGTGTGATGTTTGTGGAACTTTGAGGGACTTTTCTGGAATTTGGTGAGATTCTGTAGAGAACTGACGAATTATCAGAGATTTTTCATGTATTCTGTGGGAATTTGTGGAGATGTGGTGGGATTTTTGTGGATTTTGGTAGAGTTTTGAAAAGATTTAGGGAATTTTGTGGGACTTTTCTGGGATTTTGTTGGATATTGAGGACATTTTGTGGGATGTTTCTGGAATTTGGTGGGGCTTTTCAAGAATTTTGTGGTATTTTGAAAAGATTTAGGGAATTTTGTGAGATTTTTGTGGGATGTTCTGGGAATTGGTGGAGATTTTGTGGGACATTCCTGTGAATTGGTAGGGTTTTGAAATGATTTAGGGAGTTTTGTGGGACTTCTCTGGAATGTTGTGGGTTTTTTCTGGAATTGTGTGGGATTCTGAGGAGACTTGAAGAATTTTGAGGAATTTGTTTTAGATTTTGTGGGAATTTGTGGAGATTCTGTGGGATTTTACTGGAATTTGGTGGGCCTTTTCAAGGACTTTGTGTGGTTTTGAGGAGACTTGAAGAATTTTCAGGGATTTTTCTTAGATTTTGTGGAAACTTGTGGAGGTTTTGTGTGATTTTTGTGGAATTTTTTGGGATATTGAGGCGTTTTAGGGATCTTGAGGGATTTTTCATGTATTTTGTGGGAATTTGTGGAGATTTGGTGGGATATTTTTCTAGAATTTGGTTGTGTTTTGAGAAGATTTAGGGAATTTTGTGTGATTTTTCTTGAATTTTGTGGGACATTGAGGAGATTTTGTGGGATGTTTGTGGAACTTTGAGGGACTTTTCTGGAATTTGGTGAGATTCTGTAGAGAACTGACAAATTATCAGGGATTTTTCATGTATTCTGTGGGAATTTGTGGAGATTCTGTGGGATTTTTGTGGATTTTGGCCGTGTTTTGAGAAGATTTAGGGAATTTTGTGTGATTTTTCTGGGATTTTGTTGGGTATTGAGGACATTTTGTGGGATGTTTCGGGAATTTGGTGGGGCTTTTCAAGAATTTTGTGGTATTTTGAAAAGGTTTAGGGAATTGTGTGGTGTTTTTTCTTGAATTTTGTGGGAAACTGTGCTGATTTTATGGGGCGTTTCTGGAATTTGGTCGAGTTTTCAGAAGATTTAGGGATTTTTGTGAGATTTTTGTGGGATGTTCTGGGAATTGGTGGAGATTTTGTGGGACATTCCTGTGAATTGGTAGGGTTTTGAAATGATTTAGGGAGTTTTGTGGGACTTCTCTGGAATTTTGTGGGGTTTTTCTGAAATTGTGTGGTTTTGAGGAGACTTGAAGAATTTTGAGGAATTTGTTTTAGATTTTGTGGGAATTTGTGGAGAATCTGTGGGATTTTACTGGAATTTGGTGGGCCTTTTCAAGGACTTTGTGTGGTTTTGAGGAGACTTGAAGACTTTTGAGGAATTTTTCTTAGATTTTGTGGAAACTTGTGGAGGTTTTGTGGGATTTTTGTGGGATTTTGTGGGATATTGAGGCGATTTAGGGATCTTGAGGGATTTTTCATGTATTTTGTGGGATTTTGTGGAGATTTGGTGGGACATTTTTCTAGAATTTAGTCATGTTTTGAGAAGTTTTAGGGAATTTTGTGTGATTTTTCTGGGATTTTGTTGGATATTGAGGAGCTTTTCTGGGATGTTTGTGGAACTTTGAGGGACTTTTCTGGAATTTGGTGAGATTCTGTAGAGAACTGACGAATTATCAGGAGTATTTTCAGGTATTCTGTGGGAATTTGTGGAGATTCGGTGGGATTTTTGTGGATTTTGGCCATGTTTTGAGAAGATTTAGGGAATTTTGTGGGATTTTTCCTGGAATTTTATTGGATACCGGGGAGATTTTGTGGGATGTTTGTGGAACTTTGAGGGACTTTTTAGGAATTTGGTGAGATTCTGTAGAGAACTGACGAATTATCAGGGATTTGTCATGTATTCTGTGGGAATTTGTGGAGATTCTGTGGGATTTTTTTGGATTTTGGCCGTGTTTTGAGAAGATTTAGGGAATTTTGTGGGACTTTTCTGGGATTTTGTTGGATATTGAGGACATTTTGTGGGATGTTTCTGGAATTTGGTGGGGCTTTTCAAGAATTTTGTGGTATTTTGAAAAGATTTAGGGAATTTTGTGGTGTTTTTTCTTGAATTTTGTGGGAAACTGTGCTGATTTTATGGGGCGTTTCTGGAATTTGGTCGAGTTTTCAGAAGTGTTAGGGATTTTTGTGAGATTTTTGTGGGATGTTCTGGGAATTGGTGGAGATTTTGTGGGACATTCCTGTGAATTGGTAGGGTTTTGAAATGATTTAGGGAGTTTTGTGGGACTTCTCTGGAATTTTGTGTGTTTTTTCTGGAATTGTGTGGGATTCTGAGGAGACTTGAAGAATTTTGAGGAATTTGTTTTAGATTTTGTGGGAATTTGTGGAGAATCTGTGGGATTTACTGGAATTTGGTGGGCCTTTTCAAGGACTTTGTGTGGTTTTGAGGAGACTTGAAGAATTCTGAGGAATTTTTCTTAGATTTTGTGGAAACTTGTGGAGGTTTTGTGGGATTTTTGTGGAATTTTTTGGGATATTGAGGCGATTTAGGGATCTTGAGGGATTTTTCATGTATTTTGTGGGAATTTGTGGAGATTTGGTGGGATATTTTTCTAGAATTTAGTCGTGTTTTGAGAAGATTTAGGGAATTTTGTGTGATTTTTCTTGAATTTTGTGGGATATTGAGGAGATTTTGTGGGATGTTTGTGGAACTTTGAGGGACTTTTCTGGAATTTGGTGAGATTCTGTAGAGAACTGACAAATTATCAGGGATTTTTCATGTATTCTGTGGGAATTTGTGGAGATGTGGTGGGATATTTTTCTAGAATTTGGTCGTGTTTTGAGAAGATTTAGGGAATTTTGTGTGATTTTTCTTGAATTTTGTGGGATATTGAGGAGATTTTGTGGGATGTTTGTGGAACTTTGAGGGACTTTTCTGGAATTTGGTGAGATTCTGTAGAGAACTGACAAATTATCAGGGATTTTTCATGTATTCTGTGGGAATTTGTGGAGATTTGGTGGGATATTTTTCTAGAATTTGGTCGTGTTTTGAGAAGATTTAGGGAATTTTGTGTGATTTTTCTTGAATTTTGTGGGATATTGAGGAGATTTTGTGGGATGTTTGTGGAACTTTGAGGGACTTTTCTGGAATTTGGTGAGATTCTGTAGAGAACTGACGAATTATCAGGGATTTTTCATGTATTCTGTGGGAATTTGTGGAGATTTGGTGGGATATTTTTCTAGAATTTGGTCGTGTTTTGAGAAGATTTAGGGAATTTTGTGTGATTTTTCTTGAATTTTGTGGGATATTGAGGAGATTTTGTAGGATGTTTGTGGAACTTTGAGGGACTTTTCTGGAATTTGGTGAGATTCTGTAGAGAACTGACGAATTATCAGGGATTTTTCATGTATTCTGTGGGAATTTGTGGAGATGTGGTGGGATTTTTGTGGATTTTGGTAGAGTTTTGAGAAGATTTAGGGAATTTTGTGGGACTTTTCTGGGATTTTGTTGGATATTGAGGACATTTTGTGGGATGTTTCTGGAATTTGGTGGGGCTTTTCAAGAATTTTGTGGTATTTTGAAAAGATTTAGGGAATTTTGTGGTGTTTTTTCTTGAATTTTGTGGGAAACTGTGCTGATTTTATGGGGCGTTTCTGGAATTTGGTCGAGTTTTCCGAAGATTTAGGGATTTTTGTGAGATTTTTGTGGGATGTTCTGGGAATTGGTGGAGATTTTGTGGGACATTCCTGTGAATTGGTAGGGTTTTGAAATGATTTAGGGAGTTTTGTGGGACTTCTCTGGAATTTTGTGGGTTTTTTCTGGAATTGTGTGGGATTCTGAGGAGACTTGAAGAATTTTGAGGAATTTGTTTTAGATTTTGTGGGAATTTGTGGAGATTCTGTGGGATTTTACTGGAATTTGGTGGGCCTTTTCAAGGACTTTGTGTGGTTTTGAGGAGACTTGAAGAATTTTCAGGGATTTTTCTTAGATTTTGTGGAAACTTGTGGAGGTTTTGCGGGATTTTTGTGGAATTTTTTGGGATATTGAGGCGTTTTAGGGATCTTGAGGGATTTTTCATGTATTTTGTGGGAATTTGTGGAGATTTGGTAGGATATTTTTCTAGAATTTGGTTGTGTTTTGAGAAGATTTAGGGAATTTTGTGTGATTTTTCTTGAATTTTGTGGGACATTGAGGAGATTTTGTGGGATGTTTGTGGAACTTTGAGGGACTTTTCTGGAATTTGGTGAGATTCTGTAGAGAACTGACGAATTATCAGGGATTTTTCATGTATTCTGTGGGAATTTGTGGAGATTCTGTGGGATTTTTGTGGATTTTGGCCGTGTTTTGAGAAGATTTAGGGAATTTTGTGTGATTTTTCTGGGATTTTGTTGGGTATTGAGGACATTTTGTGGGATGTTTCGGGAATTTGGTGGGGCTTTTCAAGAATTTTGTGGTATTTTGAAAAGGTTTAGGGAATTGTGTGGTGTTTTTTCTTGAATTTTGTGGGAAACTGTGCTGATTTTATGGGGCGTTTCTGGAATTTGGTCGAGTTTTCCGAAGATTTAGGGATTTTTGTGAGATTTTTGTGGGATGTTCTGGGAATTGGTGGAGATTTTGTGGGACATTCCTGTGAATTGGTAGGGTTTTGAAATGATTTAGGGAGTTTTGTGGGACTTCTCTGGAATTTTGTGGGGTTTTTCTGAAATTGTGTGGTTTTGAGGAGACTTGAAGAATTTTGAGGAATTTGTTTTAGATTTTGTGGGAATTTGTGGAGAATCTGTGGGATTTTACTGGAATTTGGTGGGCCTTTTCAAGGACTTTGTGTGGTTTTGAGGAGACTTGAAGACTTTTGAGGAATTTTTCTTAGATTTTGTGGAAACTTGTGGAGGTTTTGTGGGATTTTTGTGGGATTTTGTGGGATATTGAGGCGATTTAGGGATCTTGAGGGATTTTTCATGTATTTTGTGGGATTTTGTGGAGATTTGATGGGACATTTTTCTAGAATTTTGTCGTGTTTTGAGAAGTTTTAGGGAATTTTGTGTGATTTTTCTGGGATTTTGTTGGATATTGAGGAGCTTTTCTGGGATGTTTGTGGAACTTTGAGGGACTTTTCTGGAATTTGGTGAGATTCTGTAGAGAACTGACGAATTATCAGGGGTATTTTCAGGTATTCTGTGGGAATTTGTGGAGATTCGGTGGGATTTTTGTGGATTTTGGCCGTGTTTTGAGAAGATTTAGGGAATTTTGTGGGATTTTTCCTGGAATTTTATTGGATACCGGGGAGATTTTGTGGGATTTTTGTGGAACTTTGAGGGACTTTTCTGGAATTTGGTGAGATTCTGTAGAGAACTGACGAATTATCAGGGATTTTTCATGTATTCTGTGGGAATTTGTGGAGATTTGGTGGGATATTTTTCTAGAATTTGGTCGTGTTTTGAGAAGATTTAGGGAATTTTGTGTGATTTTTCTTGAATTTTGTGGGATATTGAGGAGATTTTGTAGGATGTTTGTGGAACTTTGAGGGACTTTTCTGGAATTTGGTGAGATTCTGTAGAGAACTGACGAATTATCAGGGATTTTTCATGTATTCTGTGGGAATTTGTGGAGATGTGGTGGGATTTTTGTGGATTTTGGTAGAGTTTTGAGAAGATTTAGGGAATTTTGTGGGACTTTTCTGGGATTTTGTTGGATATTGAGGACATTTTGTGGGATGTTTCTGGAATTTGGTGGGGCTTTTCAAGAATTTTGTGGTATTTTGAAAAGATTTAGGGAATTTTGTGGTGTTTTTTCTTGAATTTTGTGGGAAACTGTGCTGATTTTATGGGGCGTTTCTGGAATTTGGTCGAGTTTTCAGAAGATTTAGGGATTTTTGTGAGATTTTTGTGGGATGTTCTGGGAATTGGTGGAGATTTTGTGGGACATTCCTGTGAATTGGTAGG
Organism: Cyanistes caeruleus; assembly: GCF_971803275.1. Taxonomy (NCBI): domain Eukaryota; kingdom Metazoa; phylum Chordata; class Aves; order Passeriformes; family Paridae; genus Cyanistes; species Cyanistes caeruleus. The sequence continues at coordinate 63,149,615 of NC_141705.1, forward strand.
GTTTTGAAATGATTTAGGGAGTTTTGTGGGACTTCTCTGGAATTTTGTGGGTTTTTTCTGGAATTGTGTGGGATTCTGAGGAGACTTGAAGAATTTTGAGGAATTTGTTTTAGATTTTGTGGGAATTTGTGGAGATTCTGTGGGATTTTACTGGAATTTGGTGGGCCTTTTCAAGGACTTTGTGTGGTTTTGAGGAGACTTGAAGAATTTTCAGGGATTTTTCTTAGATTTTGTGGAAACTTGTGGAGGTTTTGCGGGATTTTTGTGGAATTTTTTGGGATATTGAGGCGTTTTAGGGATCTTGAGGGATTTTTCATGTATTTTGTGGGAATTTGTGGAGATTTGGTAGGATATTTTTCTAGAATTTGGTTGTGTTTTGAGAAGATTTAGGGAATTTTGTGTGATTTTTCTTGAATTTTGTGGGACATTGAGGAGATTTTGTGGGATGTTTGTGGAACTTTGAGGGACTTTTCTGGAATTTGGTGAGATTCTGTAGAGAACTGACGAATTATCAGGGATTTTTCATGTATTCTGTGGGAATTTGTGGAGATTCTGTGGGATTTTTGTGGATTTTGGCCGTGTTTTGAGAAGATTTAGGGAATTTTGTGTGATTTTTCTGGGATTTTGTTGGGTATTGAGGACATTTTGTGGGATGTTTCGGGAATTTGGTGGGGCTTTTCAAGAATTTTGTGGTATTTTGAAAAGGTTTAGGGAATTGTGTGGTGTTTTTTCTTGAATTTTGTGGGAAACTGTGCTGATTTTATGGGGCGTTTCTGGAATTTGGTCGAGTTTTCCGAAGATTTAGGGATTTTTGTGAGATTTTTGTGGGATGTTCTGGGAATTGGTGGAGATTTTGTGGGACATTCCTGTGAATTGGTAGGGTTTTGAAATGATTTAGGGAGTTTTGTGGGACTTCTCTGGAATTTTGTGGGGTTTTTCTGAAATTGTGTGGTTTTGAGGAGACTTGAAGAATTTTGAGGAATTTGTTTTAGATTTTGTGGGAATTTGTGGAGAATCTGTGGGATTTTACTGGAATTTGGTGGGCCTTTTCAAGGACTTTGTGTGGTTTTGAGGAGACTTGAAGACTTTTGAGGAATTTTTCTTAGATTTTGTGGAAACTTGTGGAGGTTTTGTGGGATTTTTGTGGGATTTTGTGGGATATTGAGGCGATTTAGGGATCTTGAGGGATTTTTCATGTATTTTGTGGGATTTTGTGGAGATTTGATGGGACATTTTTCTAGAATTTTGTCGTGTTTTGAGAAGTTTTAGGGAATTTTGTGTGATTTTTCTGGGATTTTGTTGGATATTGAGGAGCTTTTCTGGGATGTTTGTGGAACTTTGAGGGACTTTTCTGGAATTTGGTGAGATTCTGTAGAGAACTGACGAATTATCAGGGGTATTTTCAGGTATTCTGTGGGAATTTGTGGAGATTCGGTGGGATTTTTGTGGATTTTGGCCGTGTTTTGAGAAGATTTAGGGAATTTTGTGGGATTTTTCCTGGAATTTTATTGGATACCGGGGAGATTTTGTGGGATGTTTGTGGAACTTTGAGGGACTTTTTAGGAATTTGGTGAGATTCTGTAGAGAACTGACGAATTATCAGGGATTTGTCATGTATTCTGTGGGAATTTGTGGGGATTCTGTGGGATTTTTTTGGATTTTGGCCGTGTTTTGAGAAGATTTAGGGAATTTTGTGTGACTTTTCAGGGATTTTGTTGGGTATTGAGGACATTTTGTGGGATGTTTCGGGAATTTGGTGGGGCTTTTCAAGAATTTTGTGGTATTTTGAAAAGATTTAGGGAATTTTGTGGTGTTTTTTCTTGAATTTTGTGGGAAACTGTGCTGATTTTATGGGGCGTTTCTGGAATTTGGTCGAGTTTTCCGAAGATTTAGGGATTTTTGTGAGATTTTTGTGGGATGTTCTTGGAATTGGTGGAGATTTTGTGGGACATTCCTGTGAATTGGTAGGGTTTTGAAATGATTTAGGGAGTTTTGTGGGACTTCTCTGGAATTTTGTGTGTTTTTTCTGGAATTGTGTGGGATTCTGAGGAGACTTGAAGAATTTTGAGGAATTTGTTTTAGATTTTGTGGGAATTTGTGGAGAATCTGTGGGATTTACTGGAATTTGGTGGGCCTGTTCAAGGACTTTGTGTGGTTTTGAGGAGACTTGAAGACTTTTGAGGAATTTTTCTTAGATTTTGTGGAAACTTGTGGAGGTTTTGTGGGATTTTTGTGGAATTTTTTGGGATATTGAGGCGATTTAGGGATCTTGAGGGATTTTTCATGTATTTTGTGGGAATTTGTGGAGATTTGGTGGGATATTTTTCTAGAATTTAGTCGTGTTTTGAGAAGATTTAGGGAATTTTGTGTGATTTTTCTTGAATTTTGTGGGATATTGAGGAGATTTTGTGGGATGTTTGTGGAACTTTGAGGGACTTTTCTGGAATTTGGTGAGATTCTGTAGAGAACTGACAAATTATCAGGGATTTTTCATGTATTCTGTGGGAATTTGTGGAGATTTGGTGGGATATTTTTCTAGAATTTGGTCGTGTTTTGAGAAGATTTAGGGAATTTTGTGTGATTTTTCTTGAATTTTGTGGGATATTGAGGAGATTTTGTGGGATGTTTGTGGAACTTTGAGGGACTTTTCTGGAATTTGGTGAGATTCTGTAGAGAACTGACAAATTATCAGGGATTTTTCATGTATTCTGTGGGAATTTGTGGAGATTTGGTGGGATATTTTTCTAGAATTTGGTCGTGTTTTGAGAAGATTTAGGGAATTTTGTGTGATTTTTCTTGAATTTTGTGGGATATTGAGGAGATTTTGTAGGATGTTTGTGGAACTTTGAGGGACTTTTCTGGAATTTGGTGAGATTCTGTAGAGAACTGACGAATTATCAGAGATTTTTCATGTATTCTGTGGGAATTTGTGGAGATGTGGTGGGATTTTTGTGGATTTTGGTAGAGTTTTGAGAAGATTTAGGGAATTTTGTGGGACTTTTCTGGGATTTTGTTGGATATTGAGGACATTTTGTGGGATGTTTCTGGAATTTGGTGGGGCTTTTCAAGAATTTTGTGGTATTTTGAAAAGATTTAGGGAATTTTGTGGTGTTTTTTCTTGAATTTTGTGGGAAACTGTGCTGATTTTATGGGGCGTTTCTGGAATTTGGTCGAGTTTTCCGAAGATTTAGGGATTTTTGTGAGATTTTTGTGGGATGTTCTGGGAATTGGTGGAGATTTTGTGGGACATTCCTGTGAATTGGTAGGGTTTTGAAATGATTTAGGGAGTTTTGTGGGACTTCTCTGGAATTTTGTGGGTTTTTTCTGGAATTGTGTGGGATTCTGAGGAGACTTGAAGAATTTTGAGGAATTTGTTTTAGATTTTGTGGGAATTTGTGGAGATTCTGTGGGATTTTACTGGAATTTGGTGGGCCTTTTCAAGGACTTTGTGTGGTTTTGAGGAGACTTGAAGAATTTTCAGGGATTTTTCTTAGATTTTGTGGAAACTTGTGGAGGTTTTGTGGGATTTTTGTGGAATTTTTTGGGATATTGAGGCGTTTTAGGGATCTTGAGGGATTTTTCATGTATTTTGTGGGAATTTGTGGAGATTTGGTAGGATATTTTTCTAGAATTTGGTTGTGTTTTGAGAAGATTTAGGGAATTTTGTGTGATTTTTCTTGAATTTTGTGGGACATTGAGGAGATTTTGTGGGATGTTTGTGGAACTTTGAGGGACTTTTCTGGAATTTGGTGAGATTCTGTAGAGAACTGACGAATTATCAGGGATTTTTCATGTATTCTGTGGGAATTTGTGGAGATTCTGTGGGATTTTTGTGGATTTTGGCCGTGTTTTGAGAAGATTTAGGGAATTTTGTGTGATTTTTCTGGGATTTTGTTGGGTATTGAGGACATTTTGTGGGATGTTTCGGGAATTTGGTGGGGCTTTTCAAGAATTTTGTGGTATTTTGAAAAGGTTTAGGGAATTGTGTGGTGTTTTTTCTTGAATTTTGTGGGAAACTGTGCTGATTTTATGGGGCGTTTCTGGAATTTGGTCGAGTTTTCCGAAGATTTAGGGATTTTTGTGAGATTTTTGTGGGATGTTCTGGGAATTGGTGGAGATTTTGTGGGACATTCCTGTGAATTGGTAGGGTTTTGAAATGATTTAGGGAGTTTTGTGGGACTTCTCTGGAATTTTGTGGGGTTTTTCTGAAATTGTGTGGTTTTGAGGAGACTTGAAGAATTTTGAGGAATTTGTTTTAGATTTTGTGGGAATTTGTGGAGAATCTGTGGGATTTTACTGGAATTTGGTGGGCCTTTTCAAGGACTTTGTGTGGTTTTGAGGAGACTTGAAGACTTTTGAGGAATTTTTCTTAGATTTTGTGGAAACTTGTGGAGGTTTTGTGGGATTTTTGTGGGATTTTGTGGGATATTGAGGCGATTTAGGGATCTTGAGGGATTTTTCATGTATTTTGTGGGATTTTGTGGAGATTTGATGGGACATTTTTCTAGAATTTTGTCGTGTTTTGAGAAGTTTTAGGGAATTTTGTGTGATTTTTCTGGGATTTTGTTGGATATTGAGGAGCTTTTCTGGGATGTTTGTGGAACTTTGAGGGACTTTTCTGGAATTTGGTGAGATTCTGTAGAGAACTGACGAATTATCAGGGGTATTTTCAGGTATTCTGTGGGAATTTGTGGAGATTCGGTGGGATTTTTGTGGATTTTGGCCGTGTTTTGAGAAGATTTAGGGAATTTTGTGGGATTTTTCCTGGAATTTTATTGGATACCGGGGAGATTTTGTGGGATTTTTGTGGAACTTTGAGGGACTTTTCTGGAATTTGGTGAGATTCTGTAGAGAACTGACGAATTATCAGGGATTTTTCATGTATTCTGTGGGAATTTGTGGAGATTTGGTGGGATATTTTTCTAGAATTTGGTCGTGTTTTGAGAAGATTTAGGGAATTTTGTGTGATTTTTCTTGAATTTTGTGGGATATTGAGGAGATTTTGTAGGATGTTTGTGGAACTTTGAGGGACTTTTCTGGAATTTGGTGAGATTCTGTAGAGAACTGACGAATTATCAGGGATTTTTCATGTATTCTGTGGGAATTTGTGGAGATGTGGTGGGATTTTTGTGGATTTTGGTAGAGTTTTGAGAAGATTTAGGGAATTTTGTGGGACTTTTCTGGGATTTTGTTGGATATTGAGGACATTTTGTGGGATGTTTCTGGAATTTGGTGGGGCTTTTCAAGAATTTTGTGGTATTTTGAAAAGATTTAGGGAATTTTGTGGTGTTTTTTCTTGAATTTTGTGGGAAACTGTGCTGATTTTATGGGGCGTTTCTGGAATTTGGTCGAGTTTTCAGAAGATTTAGGGATTTTTGTGAGATTTTTGTGGGATGTTCTGGGAATTGGTGGAGATTTTGTGGGACATTCCTGTGAATTGGTAGGGTTTTGAAATGATTTAGGGAGTTTTGTGGGACTTCTCTGGAATTTTGTGGGTTTTTTCTGGAATTGTGTGGGATTCTGAGGAGACTTGAAGAATTTTGAGGAATTTGTTTTAGATTTTGTGGGAATTTGTGGAGATTCTGTGGGATTTTACTGGAATTTGGTGGGCCTTTTCAAGGACTTTGTGTGGTTTTGAGGAGACTTGAAGAATTTTCAGGGATTTTTCTTAGATTTTGTGGAAACTTGTGGAGGTTTTGCGGGATTTTTGTGGAATTTTTTGGGATATTGAGGCGTTTTAGGGATCTTGAGGGATTTTTCATGTATTTTGTGGGAATTTGTGGAGATTTGGTAGGATATTTTTCTAGAATTTGGTTGTGTTTTGAGAAGATTTAGGGAATTTTGTGTGATTTTTCTTGAATTTTGTGGGACATTGAGGAGATTTTGTGGGATGTTTGTGGAACTTTGAGGGACTTTTCTGGAATTTGGTGAGATTCTGTAGAGAACTGACGAATTATCAGGGATTTTTCATGTATTCTGTGGGAATTTGTGGAGATTCTGTGGGATTTTTGTGGATTTTGGCCGTGTTTTGAGAAGATTTAGGGAATTTTGTGTGATTTTTCTGGGATTTTGTTGGGTATTGAGGACATTTTGTGGGATGTTTCGGGAATTTGGTGGGGCTTTTCAAGAATTTTGTGGTATTTTGAAAAGGTTTAGGGAATTGTGTGGTGTTTTTTCTTGAATTTTGTGGGAAACTGTGCTGATTTTATGGGGCGTTTCTGGAATTTGGTCGAGTTTTCCGAAGATTTAGGGATTTTTGTGAGATTTTTGTGGGATGTTCTGGGAATTGGTGGAGATTTTGTGGGACATTCCTGTGAATTGGTAGGGTTTTGAAATGATTTAGGGAGTTTTGTGGGACTTCTCTGGAATTTTGTGGGGTTTTTCTGAAATTGTGTGGTTTTGAGGAGACTTGAAGAATTTTGAGGAATTTGTTTTAGATTTTGTGGGAATTTGTGGAGAATCTGTGGGATTTTACTGGAATTTGGTGGGCCTTTTCAAGGACTTTGTGTGGTTTTGAGGAGACTTGAAGACTTTTGAGGAATTTTTCTTAGATTTTGTGGAAACTTGTGGAGGTTTTGTGGGATTTTTGTGGGATTTTGTGGGATATTGAGGCGATTTAGGGATCTTGAGGGATTTTTCATGTATTTTGTGGGATTTTGTGGAGATTTGATGGGACATTTTTCTAGAATTTTGTCGTGTTTTGAGAAGTTTTAGGGAATTTTGTGTGATTTTTCTGGGATTTTGTTGGATATTGAGGAGCTTTTCTGGGATGTTTGTGGAACTTTGAGGGACTTTTCTGGAATTTGGTGAGATTCTGTAGAGAACTGACGAATTATCAGGGGTATTTTCAGGTATTCTGTGGGAATTTGTGGAGATTCGGTGGGATTTTTGTGGATTTTGGCCGTGTTTTGAGAAGATTTAGGGAATTTTGTGGGATTTTTCCTGGAATTTTATTGGATACCGGGGAGATTTTGTGGGATGTTTGTGGAACTTTGAGGGACTTTTTAGGAATTTGGTGAGATTCTGTAGAGAACTGACGAATTATCAGGGATTTGTCATGTATTCTGTGGGAATTTGTGGGGATTCTGTGGGATTTTTTTGGATTTTGGCCGTGTTTTGAGAAGATTTAGGGAATTTTGTGTGACTTTTCAGGGATTTTGTTGGGTATTGAGGACATTTTGTGGGATGTTTCGGGAATTTGGTGGGGCTTTTCAAGAATTTTGTGGTATTTTGAAAAGATTTAGGGAATTTTGTGGTGTTTTTTCTTGAATTTTGTGGGAAACTGTGCTGATTTTATGGGGCGTTTCTGGAATTTGGTCGAGTTTTCCGAAGATTTAGGGATTTTTGTGAGATTTTTGTGGGATGTTCTTGGAATTGGTGGAGATTTTGTGGGACATTCCTGTGAATTGGTAGGGTTTTGAAATGATTTAGGGAGTTTTGTGGGACTTCTCTGGAATTTTGTGTGTTTTTTCTGGAATTGTGTGGGATTCTGAGGAGACTTGAAGAATTTTGAGGAATTTGTTTTAGATTTTGTGGGAATTTGTGGAGAATCTGTGGGATTTACTGGAATTTGGTGGGCCTGTTCAAGGACTTTGTGTGGTTTTGAGGAGACTTGAAGACTTTTGAGGAATTTTTCTTAGATTTTGTGGAAACTTGTGGAGGTTTTGTGGGATTTTTGTGGAATTTTTTGGGATATTGAGGCGATTTAGGGATCTTGAGGGATTTTTCATGTATTTTGTGGGAATTTGTGGAGATTTGGTGGGATATTTTTCTAGAATTTAGTCGTGTTTTGAGAAGATTTAGGGAATTTTGTGTGATTTTTCTTGAATTTTGTGGGATATTGAGGAGATTTTGTGGGATGTTTGTGGAACTTTGAGGGACTTTTCTGGAATTTGGTGAGATTCTGTAGAGAACTGACAAATTATCAGGGATTTTTCATGTATTCTGTGGGAATTTGTGGAGATTTGGTGGGATATTTTTCTAGAATTTGGTCGTGTTTTGAGAAGATTTAGGGAATTTTGTGTGATTTTTCTTGAATTTTGTGGGATATTGAGGAGATTTTGTGGGATGTTTGTGGAACTTTGAGGGACTTTTCTGGAATTTGGTGAGATTCTGTAGAGAACTGACAAATTATCAGGGATTTTTCATGTATTCTGTGGGAATTTGTGGAGATTTGGTGGGATATTTTTCTAGAATTTGGTCGTGTTTTGAGAAGATTTAGGGAATTTTGTGTGATTTTTCTTGAATTTTGTGGGATATTGAGGAGATTTTGTAGGATGTTTGTGGAACTTTGAGGGACTTTTCTGGAATTTGGTGAGATTCTGTAGAGAACTGACGAATTATCAGAGATTTTTCATGTATTCTGTGGGAATTTGTGGAGATGTGGTGGGATTTTTGTGGATTTTGGTAGAGTTTTGAGAAGATTTAGGGAATTTTGTGTGACTTTTCTGGGATTTTGTTGGATATTGAGGACATTTTGTGGGATGTTTCTGGAATTTGGTGGGGCTTTTCAAGAATTTTGTGGTATTTTGAAAAGATTTAGGGAATTTTGTGGTGTTTTTTCTTGAATTTTGTGGGAAACTGTGCTGATTTTATGGGGCGTTTCTGGAATTTGGTCGAGTTTTCCGAAGATTTAGGGATTTTTGTGAGATTTTTGTGGGATGTTCTGGGAATTGGTGGAGATTTTGTGGGACATTCCTGTGAATTGGTAGGGTTTTGAAATGATTTAGGGAGTTTTGTGGGACTTCTCTGGAATTTTGTGGGTTTTTTCTGGAATTGTGTGGGATTCTGAGGAGACTTGAAGAATTTTGAGGAATTTGTTTTAGATTTTGTGGGAATTTGTGGAGATTCTGTGGGATTTTACTGGAATTTGGTGGGCCTTTTCAAGGACTTTGTGTGGTTTTGAGGAGACTTGAAGAATTTTCAGGGATTTTTCTTAGATTTTGTGGAAACTTGTGGAGGTTTTGTGGGATTTTTGTGGAATTTTTTGGGATATTGAGGCGTTTTAGGGATCTTGAGGGATTTTTCATGTATTTTGTGGGAATTTGTGGAGATTTGGTAGGATATTTTTCTAGAATTTGGTTGTGTTTTGAGAAGATTTAGGGAATTTTGTGTGATTTTTCTTGAATTTTGTGGGACATTGAGGAGATTTTGTGGGATGTTTGTGGAACTTTGAGGGACTTTTCTGGAATTTGGTGAGATTCTGTAGAGAACTGACGAATTATCAGGGATTTTTCATGTATTCTGTGGGAATTTGTGGAGATTCTGTGGGATTTTTGTGGATTTTGGCCGTGTTTTGAGAAGATTTAGGGAATTTTGTGTGATTTTTCTGGGATTTTGTTGGGTATTGAGGACATTTTGTGGGATGTTTCGGGAATTTGGTGGGGCTTTTCAAGAATTTTGTGGTATTTTGAAAAGGTTTAGGGAATTGTGTGGTGTTTTTTCTTGAATTTTGTGGGAAACTGTGCTGATTTTATGGGGCGTTTCTGGAATTTGGTCGAGTTTTCCGAAGATTTAGGGATTTTTGTGAGATTTTTGTGGGATGTTCTGGGAATTGGTGGAGATTTTGTGGGACATTCCTGTGAATTGGTAGGGTTTTGAAATGATTTAGGGAGTTTTGTGGGACTTCTCTGGAATTTTGTGGGGTTTTTCTGAAATTGTGTGGTTTTGAGGAGACTTGAAGAATTTTGAGGAATTTGTTTTAGATTTTGTGGGAATTTGTGGAGAATCTGTGGGATTTTACTGGAATTTGGTGGGCCTTTTCAAGGACTTTGTGTGGTTTTGAGGAGACTTGAAGACTTTTGAGGAATTTTTCTTAGATTTTGTGGAAACTTGTGGAGGTTTTGTGGGATTTTTGTGGGATTTTGTGGGATATTGAGGCGATTTAGGGATCTTGAGGGATTTTTCATGTATTTTGTGGGATTTTGTGGAGATTTGGTGGGACATTTTTCTAGAATTTAGTCGTGTTTTGAGAAGTTTTAGGGAATTTTGTGTGATTTTTCTGGGATTTTGTTGGATATTGAGGAGCTTTTCTGGGATGTTTGTGGAACTTTGAGGGACTTTTCTGGAATTTGGTGAGATTCTGTAGAGAACTGACGAATTATCAGGGGTATTTTCAGGTATTCTGTGGGAATTTGTGGAGATTCGGTGGGATTTTTGTGGATTTTGGCCATGTTTTGAGAAGATTTAGGGAATTTTGTGGGATTTTTCCTGGAATTTTATTGGATACCGGGGAGATTTTGTGGGATGTTTGTGGAACTTTGAGGGACTTTTTAGGAATTTGGTGAGATTCTGTAGAGAACTGACGAATTATCAGGGATTTGTCATGTATTCTGTGGGAATTTGTGGGGATTCTGTGGGATTTTTTTGGATTTTGGCCGTGTTTTGAGAAGATTTAGGGAATTTTGTGTGACTTTTCTGGGATTTTGTTGGGTATTGAGGACATTTTGTGGGATGTTTCGGGAATTTGGTGGGGCTTTTCAAGAATTTTGTGGTATTTTGAAAAGATTTAGGGAATTTTGTGGTGTTTTTTCTTGAATTTTGTGGGAAACTGTGCTGATTTTATGGGGCGTTTCTGGAATTTGGTCAAGTTTTCCGAAGATTTAGGGATTTTTGTGAGATTTTTGTGGGATGTTCTGGGAATTGGTGGAGATTTTGTGGGACATTCCTGTGAATTGGTAGGGTTTTGAAATGATTTAGGGAGTTTTGTGGGACTTCTCTGGAATTTTGTGTGTTTTTTCTGGAATTGTGTGGGATTCTGAGGAGACTTGAAGAATTTTGAGGAATTTGTTTTAGATTTTGTGGGAATTTGTGGAGAATCTGTGGGATTTACTGGAATTTGGTGGGCCTTTTCAAGGACTTTGTGTGGTTTTGAGGAGACTTGAAGACTTTTGAGGAATTTTTCTTAGATTTTGTGGAAACTTGTGGAGGTTTTGTGGGATTTTTGTGGAATTTTTTGGGATATTGAGGCGATTTAGGGATCTTGAGGGATTTTTCATGTATTTTGTGGGAATTTGTGGAGATTTGGTGGGATATTTTTCTAGAATTTAGTCGTGTTTTGAGAAGATTTAGGGAATTTTGTGTGATTTTTCTTGAATTTTGTGGGATATTGAGGAGATTTTGTGGGATGTTTGTGGAACTTTGAGGGACTTTTCTGGAATTTGGTGAGATTCTGTAGAGAACTGACGAATTATCAGAGATTTTTCATGTATTCTGTGGGAATTTGTGGAGATGTGGTGGGATTTTTGTGGATTTTGGTAGAGTTTTGAGAAGATTTAGGGAATTTTGTGGGACTTTTCTGGGATTTTGTTGGATATTGAGGACATTTTGTGGGATGTTTCTGGAATTTGGTGGGGCTTTTCAAGAATTTTGTGGTATTTTGAAAAGATTTAGGGAATTTTGTGGTGTTTTTTCTTGAATTTTGTGGGAAACTGTGCTGATTTTATGGGGCGTTTCTGGAATTTGGTCGAGTTTTCCGAAGATTTAGGGATTTTTGTGAGATTTTTGTGGGATGTTCTGGGAATTGGTGGAGATTTTGTGGGACATTCCTGTGAATTGGTAGGGTTTTGAAATGATTTAGGGAGTTTTGTGGGACTTCTCTGGAATTTTGTGGGTTTTTTCTGGAATTGTGTGGGATTCTGAGGAGACTTGAAGAATTTTGAGGAATTTGTTTTAGATTTTGTGGGAATTTGTGGAGATTCTGTGGGATTTTACTGGAATTTGGTGGGCCTTTTCAAGGACTTTGTGTGGTTTTGAGGAGACTTGAAGAATTTTCAGGGATTTTTCTTAGATTTTGTGGAAACTTGTGGAGGTTTTGTGGGATTTTTGTGGAATTTTTTGGGATATTGAGGCGTTTTAGGGATCTTGAGGGATTTTTCATGTATTTTGTGGGATTTTGTGGAGATTTGGTAGGATATTTTCTAGAATTTGGTTGTGTTTTGAGAAGATTTAGGGAATTTTGTGTGATTTTTCTTGAATTTTGTGGGACATTGAGGAGATTTTGTGGGATGTTTGTGGAACTTTGAGGGACTTTTCTGGAATTTGGTGAGATTCTGTAGAGAACTGACGAATTATCAGGGATTTTTCATGTATTCTGTGGGAATTTGTGGAGATTCTGTGGGATTTTTGTGGATTTTGGCCGTGTTTTGAGAAGATTTAGGGAATTTTGTGTGATTTTTCTGGGATTTTGTTGGGTATTGAGGACATTTTGTGGGATGTTTGTGGAACTTTGAGGGACTTTTTAGGAATTTGGTGAGATTCTGTAGAGAACTGACGAATTATCAGGGATTTGTCATGTATTCTGTGGGAATTTGTGGAGATTCTGTAAGATTTTTTTGGATTTTGGCCGTGTTTTGAGAAGATTTAGGGAATTTTGTGTGACTTTTCTGGGATTTTGTTGGGTATTGAGGACATTTTGTGGGATGTTTCGGGAATTTGGTGGGGCTTTTCAAGAATTTTGTGGTATTTTGAAAAGATTTAGGGAATTGTGTGGTGTTTTTTCTTGAATTTTGTGGGAAACTGTGCTGATTTTATGGGGCGTTTCTGGAATTTGGTCGAGTTTTCAGAAGATTTAGGGATTTTTGTGAGATTTTTGTGGGATGTTCTGGGAATTGGTGGAGATTTTGTGGGACATTCCTGTGAATTGGTAGGGTTTTGAAATGATTTAGGGAGTTTTGTGGGACTTCTCTGGAATTTTGTGGGTTTTTTCTGGAATTGTGTGGGATTCTGAGGAGACTTGAAGAATTTTGAGGAATTTGTTTTAGATTTTGTGGGAATTTGTGGAGAATCTGTGGGATTTACTGGAATTTGGTGGGCCTTTTCAAGGACTTTGTGTGGTTTTGAGGAGACTTGAAGACTTTTGAGGAATTTTTCTTAGATTTTGTGGAAACTTGTGGAGGTTTTGTGGGATTTTTGTGGAATTTTTTGGGATATTGAGGCGATTTAGGGATCTTGAGGGATTTTTCATGTATTTTGTGGGAATTTGTGGAGATTTGGTGGGATATTTTTCTAGAATTTAGTCGTGTTTTGAGAAGATTTAGGGAATTTTGTGTGATTTTTCTTGAATTTTGTGGGATATTGAGGAGATTTTGTGGGATGTTTGTGGAACTTTGAGGGACTTTTCTGGAATTTGGTGAGATTCTGTAGAGAACTGACAAATTATCAGGGATTTTTCATGTATTCTGTGGGAATTTGTGGAGATTTGGTGGGATATTTTTCTAGAATTTGGTCGTGTTTTGAGAAGATTTAGGGAATTTTGTGTGATTTTTCTTGAATTTTGTGGGATATTGAGGAGATTTTGTGGGATGTTTGTGGAACTTTGAGGGACTTTTCTGGAATTTGGTGAGATTCTGTAGAGAACTGACAAATTATCAGGGATTTTTCATGTATTCTGTGGGAATTTGTGGAGATTTGGTGGGATATTTTTCTAGAATTTGGTCGTGTTTTGAGAAGATTTAGGGAATTTTGTGTGATTTTTCTTGAATTTTGTGGGATATTGAGGAGATTTTGTGGGATGTTTGTGGAACTTTGAGGGACTTTTCTGGAATTTGGTGAGATTCTGTAGAGAACTGACGAATTATCAGGGATTTTTCATGTATTCTGTGGGAATTTGTGGAGATGTGGTGGGATTTTTGTGGATTTTGGTAGAGTTTTGAGAAGATTTAGGGAATTTTGTGGGACTTTTCTGGGATTTTGTTGGATATTGAGGACATTTTGTGGGATGTTTCTGGAATTTGGTGGGGCTTTTCAAGAATTTTGTGGTATTTTGAAAAGATTTAGGGAATTTTGTGGTGTTTTTTCTTGAATTTTGTGGGAAACTGTGCTGATTTTATGGGGTGTTTCTGGAATTTGGTCGAGTTTTCCGAAGATTTAGGGATTTTTGTGAGATTTTTGTGGGATGTTCTGGGAATTGGTGGAGATTTTGTGGGACATTCCTGTGAATTGGTAGGGTTTTGAAATGATTTAGGGAGTTTTGTGGGACTTCTCTGGAATTTTGTGGGTTTTTTCTGGAATTGTGTGGGATTCTGAGGAGACTTGAAGAATTTTGAGGAATTTGTTTTAGATTTTGTGGAAACTTGTGGAGGTTTTGTGGGATTTTTGTGGAATTTTTTGGGATATTGAGGCGATTTAGGGATCTTGAGGGATTTTTCATGTATTTTGTGGGAATTTGTGGAGATTTGGTGGGATATTTTTCTAGAATTTGGTTGTGTTTTGAGAAGATTTAGGGAATTTTGTGTGATTTTTCTTGAATTTTGTGGGACATTGAGGAGATTTTGTGGGATGTTTGTGGAACTTTGAGGGACTTTTTAGGAATTTGGTGAGATTCTGTAGAGAACTGACGAATTATCAGGGATTTGTCATGTATTCTGTGGGAATTTGTGGAGATTCTGTGGGATTTTTTTGGATTTTGGCCGTGTTTTGAGAAGATTTAGGGAATTTTGTGTGACTTTTCTGGGATTTTGTTGGGTATTGAGGACATTTTGTGGGATGTTTCGGGAATTTGGTGGGGCTTTTCAAGAATTTTGTGGTATTTTGAAAAGATTTAGGGAATTTTGTGGTGTTTTTTCTTGAATTTTGTGGGAAACTGTGCTGATTTTATGGGGCGTTTCTGGAATTTGGTCGAGTTTTCCGAAGATTTAGGGATTTTTGTGAGATTTTTGTGGGATGTTCTGGGAATTGGTGGAGATTTTGTGGGACATTCCTGTGAATTGGTAGGGTTTTGAAATGATTTAGGGAGTTTTGTGGGACTTCTCTGGAATTTTGTGGGTTTTTTCTGGAATTGTGTGGGATTCTGAGGAGACTTGAAGAATTTTGAGGAATTTGTTTTAGATTTTGTGGGAATTTGTGGAGAATCTGTGGGATTTACTGGAATTTGGTGGGCCTTTTCAAGGACTTTGTGTGGTTTTGAGGAGACTTGAAGACTTTTGAGGAATTTTTCTTAGATTTTGTGGAAACTTGTGGAGGTTTTGTGGGATTTTTGTGGAATTTTTTGGGATATTGAGGCGATTTAGGGATCTTGAGGGATTTTTCATGTATTTTGTGGGAATTTGTGGAGATTTGGTGGGATATTTTTCTAGAATTTAGTCGTGTTTTGAGAAGATTTAGGGAATTTTGTGTGATTTTTCTTGAATTTTGTGGGATATTGAGGAGATTTTGTGGGATGTTTGTGGAACTTTGAGGGACTTTTCTGGAATTTGGTGAGATTCTGTAGAGAATTGACAAATTATCAGGGATTTTTCATGTATTCTGTGGGAATTTGTGGAGATTTGGTGGGATATTTTTCTAGAATTTGGTCGTGTTTTGAGAAGATTTAGGGAATTTTGTGTGATTTTTCTTGAATTTTGTGGGATATTGAGGAGATTTTGTGGGATGTTTGTGGAACTTTAAGGGACTTTTCTGGAATTTGGTGAGATTCTGTAGAGAACTGACGAATTATCAGAGATTTTTCATGTATTCTGTGGGAATTTGTGGAGATGTGGTGGGATTTTTGTGGATTTTGGTAGAGTTTTGAGAAGATTTAGGGAATTTTGTGGGACTTTTCTGGGATTTTGTTGGATATTGAGGACATTTTGTGGGATGTTTCTGGAATTTGGTGGGGCTTTTCAAGAATTTTGTGGTATTTTGAAAAGATTTAGGGAATTTTGTGGTGTTTTTTCTTGAATTTTGTGGGAAACTGTGCTGATTTTATGGGGCGTTTCTGGAATTTGGTCGAGTTTTCCGAAGATTTAGGGATTTTTGTGAGATTTTTGTGGGATGTTCTGGGAATTGGTGGAGATTTTGTGGGACATTCCTGTGAATTGGTAGGGTTTTGAAATGATTTAGGGAGTTTTGTGGGACTTCTCTGGAATTTTGTGTGTTTTTTCTGGAATTGTGTGGGATTCTGAGGAGACTTGAAGAATTTTGAGGAATTTGTTTTAGATTTTGTGGAAACTTGTGGAGGTTTTGTGGGATTTTTGTGGAATTTTTTGGGATATTGAGGCGTTTTAGGGATCTTGAGGGATTTTTCATGTATTTTGTGGGAATTTGTGGAGATTTGGTGGGATATTTTTCTAGAATTTGGTTGTGTTTTGAGAAGATTTAGGGAATTTTGTGTGATTTTTCTTGAATTTTGTGGGACATTGAGGAGATTTTGTGGGATGTTTGTGGAACTTTGAGGGACTTTTCTGGAATTTGGTGAGATTCTGTAGAGAACTGACGAATTATCAGGGATTTTTCATGTATTCTGTGGGAATTTGTGGAGATGTGTTGGGATTTTTGTGGATTTTGGTAGAGTTTTGAGAAGATTTAGGGAATTTTGTGGGACTTTTCTGGGATTTTGTTGGGTATTGAGGACATTTTGTGGGATGTTTCGGGAATTTGGTGGGGCTTTTCAAGAATTTTGTGGTATTTTGAAAAGGTTTAGGGAATTGTGTGGTGTTTTTTCTTGAATTTTGTGGGAAACTGTGCTGATTTTATGGGGCGTTTCTGGAATTTGGTCGAGTTTTCAGAAGATTTAGGGATTTTTGTGAGATTTTTGTGGGATGTTCTGGGAATTGGTGGAGATTTTGTGGGACATTCCTGTGAATTGGTAGGGTTTTGAAATGATTTAGGGAGTTTTGTGGGACTTCTCTGGAATTTTGTGGGTTTTTTCTGGAATTGTGTGGGATTCTGAGGAGACTTGAAGAATTTTGAGGAATTTGTTTTAGATTTTGTGGGAATTTGTGGAGAATCTGTGGGATTTACTGGAATTTGGTGGGCCTTTTCAAGGACTTTGTGTGGTTTTGAGGAGACTTGAAGACTTTTGAGGAATTTTTCTTAGATTTTGTGGAAACTTGTGGAGGTTTTGTGGGATTTTTGTGGGATTTTGTGGGATATTGAGGCGATTTAGGGATCTTGAGGGATTTTTCATGTATTTTGTGGGATTTTGTGGAGATTTGATGGGACATTTTTCTAGAATTTAGTCGTGTTTTGAGAAGTTTTAGGGAATTTTGTGTGATTTTTCTGGGATTTTGTTGGATATTGAGGAGCTTTTCTGGGATGTTTGTGGAACTTTGAGGGACTTTTCTGGAATTTGGTGAGATTCTGTAGAGAACTGACGAATTATCAGGTGTATTTTCAGGTATTCTGTGGGAATTTGTGGAGATTCGGTGGGATTTTTGTGGATTTTGGCCATGTTTTGAGAAGATTTAGGGAATTTTGTGGGATTTTTCCTGGAATTTTATTGGATACCGGGGAGATTTTGTGGGATGTTTGTGGAACTTTGAGGGACTTTTTAGGAATTTGGTGAGATTCTGTAGAGAACTGACGAATTATCAGGGATTTGTCATGTATTCTGTGGGAATTTGTGGGGATTCTGTGGGATTTTTTTGGATTTTGGCCGTGTTTTGAGAAGATTTAGGGAATTTTGTGTGACTTTTCTGGGATTTTGTTGGGTATTGAGGACATTTTGTGGGATGTTTCGGGAATTTGGTGGGGCTTTTCAAGAATTTTGTGGTATTTTGAAAAGATTTAGGGAATTTTGTGGTGTTTTTTCTTGAATTTTGTGGGAAACTGTGCTGATTTTATGGGGCGTTTCTGGAATTTGGTCAAGTTTTCCGAAGATTTAGGGATTTTTGTGAGATTTTTGTGGGATGTTCTGGGAATTGGTGGAGATTTTGTGGGACATTCCTGTGAATTGGTAGGGTTTTGAAATGATTTAGGGAGTTTTGTGGGACTTCTCTGGAATTTTGTGTGTTTTTTCTGGAATTGTGTGGGATTCTGAGGAGACTTGAAGAATTTTGAGGAATTTGTTTTAGATTTTGTGGGAATTTGTGGAGAATCTGTGGGATTTACTGGAATTTGGTGGGCCTTTTCAAGGACTTTGTGTGGTTTTGAGGAGACTTGAAGACTTTTGAGGAATTTTTCTTAGATTTTGTGGAAACTTGTGGAGGTTTTGTGGGATTTTTGTGGAATTTTTTGGGATATTGAGGCGATTTAGGGATCTTGAGGGATTTTTCATGTATTTTGTGGGAATTTGTGGAGATTTGGTGGGATATTTTTCTAGAATTTAGTCGTGTTTTGAGAAGATTTAGGGAATTTTGTGTGATTTTTCTTGAATTTTGTGGGATATTGAGGAGATTTTGTGGGATGTTTGTGGAACTTTGAGGGACTTTTCTGGAATTTGGTGAGATTCTGTAGAGAACTGACAAATTATCAGGGATTTTTCATGTATTCTGTGGGAATTTGTGGAGATTTGGTGGGATATTTTTCTAGAATTTGGTCGTGTTTTGAGAAGATTTAGGGAATTTTGTGTGATTTTTCTTGAATTTTGTGGGATATTGAGGAGATTTTGTGGGATGTTTGTGGAACTTTGAGGGACTTTTCTGGAATTTGGTGAGATTCTGTAGAGAACTGACAAATTATCAGGGATTTTTCATGTATTCTGTGGGAATTTGTGGAGATTTGGTGGGATATTTTTCTAGAATTTGGTCGTGTTTTGAGAAGATTTAGGGAATTTTGTGTGATTTTTCTTGAATTTTGTGGGATATTGAGGAGATTTTGTGGGATGTTTGTGGAACTTTGAGGGACTTTTCTGGAATTTGGTGAGATTCTGTAGAGAACTGACGAATTATCAGAGATTTTTCATGTATTCTGTGGGAATTTGTGGAGATGTGTTGGGATTTTTGTGGATTTTGGTAGAGTTTTGAGAAGATTTAGGGAATTTTGTGGGACTTTTCTGGGATTTTGTTGGATATTGAGGACATTTTGTGGGATGTTTCTGGAATTTGGTGGGGCTTTTCAAGAATTTTGTGGTATTTTGAAAAGATTTAGGGAATTTTGTGGTGTTTTTTCTTGAATTTTGTGGGAAACTGTGCTGATTTTATGGGGCGTTTCTGGAATTTGGTCGAGTTTTCCGAAGATTTAGGGATTTTTGTGAGATTTTTGTGGGATGTTCTGGGAATTGGTGGAGATTTTGTGGGACATTCCTGTGAATTGGTAGGGTTTTGAAATGATTTAGGGAGTTTTGTGGGACTTCTCTGGAATTT
This sequence comes from Cyanistes caeruleus, assembly GCF_971803275.1. NCBI lineage: Eukaryota > Metazoa > Chordata > Aves > Passeriformes > Paridae > Cyanistes > Cyanistes caeruleus. The sequence continues at coordinate 63,168,616 of NC_141705.1, forward strand.
TGTGGGTTTTTTCTGGAATTGTGTGGGATTCTGAGGAGACTTGAAGAATTTTGAGGAATTTGTTTTAGATTTTGTGGGAATTTGTGGAGATTCTGTGGGATTTTACTGGAATTTGGTGGGCCTTTTCAAGGACTTTGTGTGGTTTTGAGGAGACTTGAAGAATTTTCAGGGATTTTTCTTAGATTTTGTGGAAACTTGTGGAGGTTTTGTGGGATTTTTGTGGAATTTTTTGGGATATTGAGGCGTTTTAGGGATCTTGAGGGATTTTTCATGTATTTTGTGGGAATTTGTGGAGATTTGGTAGGATATTTTTCTAGAATTTGGTTGTGTTTTGAGAAGATTTAGGGAATTTTGTGTGATTTTTCTTGAATTTTGTGGGACATTGAGGAGATTTTGTGGGATGTTTGTGGAACTTTGAGGGACTTTTCTGGAATTTGGTGAGATTCTGTAGAGAACTGACGAATTATCAGGGATTTTTCATGTATTCTGTGGGAATTTGTGGAGATTCTGTGGGATTTTTGTGGATTTTGGCCGTGTTTTGAGAAGATTTAGGGAATTTTGTGTGATTTTTCTGGGATTTTGTTGGGTATTGAGGACATTTTGTGGGATGTTTCGGGAATTTGGTGGGGCTTTTCAAGAATTTTGTGGTATTTTGAAAAGGTTTAGGGAATTGTGTGGTGTTTTTTCTTGAATTTTGTGGGAAACTGTGCTGATTTTATGGGGCGTTTCTGGAATTTGGTCGAGTTTTCCGAAGATTTAGGGATTTTTGTGAGATTTTTGTGGGATGTTCTGGGAATTGGTGGAGATTTTGTGGGACATTCCTGTGAATTGGTAGGGTTTTGAAATGATTTAGGGAGTTTTGTGGGACTTCTCTGGAATTTTGTGGGGTTTTTCTGAAATTGTGTGGTTTTGAGGAGACTTGAAGAATTTTGAGGAATTTGTTTTAGATTTTGTGGGAATTTGTGGAGAATCTGTGGGATTTTACTGGAATTTGGTGGGCCTTTTCAAGGACTTTGTGTGGTTTTGAGGAGACTTGAAGACTTTTGAGGAATTTTTCTTAGATTTTGTGGAAACTTGTGGAGGTTTTGTGGGATTTTTGTGGGATTTTGTGGGATATTGAGGCGATTTAGGGATCTTGAGGGATTTTTCATGTATTTTGTGGGATTTTGTGGAGATTTGGTGGGACATTTTTCTAGAATTTAGTCGTGTTTTGAGAAGTTTTAGGGAATTTTGTGTGATTTTTCTGGGATTTTGTTGGATATTGAGGAGCTTTTCTGGGATGTTTGTGGAACTTTGAGGGACTTTTCTGGAATTTGGTGAGATTCTGTAGAGAACTGACGAATTATCAGGGGTATTTTCAGGTATTCTGTGGGAATTTGTGGAGATTCGGTGGGATTTTTGTGGATTTTGGCCATGTTTTGAGAAGATTTAGGGAATTTTGTGGGATTTTTCCTGGAATTTTATTGGATACCGGGGAGATTTTGTGGGATGTTTGTGGAACTTTGAGGGACTTTTTAGGAATTTGGTGAGATTCTGTAGAGAACTGACGAATTATCAGGGATTTGTCATGTATTCTGTGGGAATTTGTGGGGATTCTGTGGGATTTTTTTGGATTTTGGCCGTGTTTTGAGAAGATTTAGGGAATTTTGTGTGACTTTTCTGGGATTTTGTTGGGTATTGAGGACATTTTGTGGGATGTTTCGGGAATTTGGTGGGGCTTTTCAAGAATTTTGTGGTATTTTGAAAAGATTTAGGGAATTTTGTGGTGTTTTTTCTTGAATTTTGTGGGAAACTGTGCTGATTTTATGGGGCGTTTCTGGAATTTGGTCAAGTTTTCCGAAGATTTAGGGATTTTTGTGAGATTTTTGTGGGATGTTCTGGGAATTGGTGGAGATTTTGTGGGACATTCCTGTGAATTGGTAGGGTTTTGAAATGATTTAGGGAGTTTTGTGGGACTTCTCTGGAATTTTGTGTGTTTTTTCTGGAATTGTGTGGGATTCTGAGGAGACTTGAAGAATTTTGAGGAATTTGTTTTAGATTTTGTGGGAATTTGTGGAGAATCTGTGGGATTTACTGGAATTTGGTGGGCCTTTTCAAGGACTTTGTGTGGTTTTGAGGAGACTTGAAGACTTTTGAGGAATTTTTCTTAGATTTTGTGGAAACTTGTGGAGGTTTTGTGGGATTTTTGTGGAATTTTTTGGGATATTGAGGCGATTTAGGGATCTTGAGGGATTTTTCATGTATTTTGTGGGAATTTGTGGAGATTTGGTGGGATATTTTTCTAGAATTTAGTCGTGTTTTGAGAAGATTTAGGGAATTTTGTGTGATTTTTCTTGAATTTTGTGGGATATTGAGGAGATTTTGTGGGATGTTTGTGGAACTTTGAGGGACTTTTCTGGAATTTGGTGAGATTCTGTAGAGAACTGACAAATTATCAGGGATTTTTCATGTATTCTGTGGGAATTTGTGGAGATTTGGTGGGATATTTTTCTAGAATTTGGTCGTGTTTTGAGAAGATTTAGGGAATTTTGTGTGATTTTTCTTGAATTTTGTGGGATATTGAGGAGATTTTGTGGGATGTTTGTGGAACTTTGAGGGACTTCTCTGGAATTTGGTGAGATTCTGTATAGAACTGACAAATTATCAGGGATTTTTCATGTATTCTGTGGGAATTTGTGGAGATTTGGTGGGATATTTTTCTAGAATTTGGTCGTGTTTTGAGAAGGTTTAGGGAATTTTGTGTGATTTTTCTTGAATTTTGTGGGATATTGAGGAGATTTTGTGGGATGTTTGTGGAACTTTGAGGGACTTTTCTGGAATTTGGTGAGATTCTGTAGAGAACTGACGAATTATCAGAGATTTTTCATGTATTCTGTGGGAATTTGTGGAGATGTGGTGGGATTTTTGTGGATTTTGGTAGAGTTTTGAGAAGATTTAGGGAATTTTGTGGGACTTTTCTGGGATTTTGTTGGATATTGAGGACATTTTGTGGGATGTTTCTGGAATTTGGTGGGGCTTTTCAAGAATTTTGTGGTATTTTGAAAAGATTTAGGGAATTTTGTGGTGTTTTTTCTTGAATTTTGTGGGAAACTGTGCTGATTTTATGGGGCGTTTCTGGAATTTGGTCGAGTTTTCCGAAGATTTAGGGATTTTTGTGAGATTTTTGTGGGATGTTCTGGGAATTGGTGGAGATTTTGTGGGACATTCCTGTGAATTGGTAGGGTTTTGAAATGATTTAGGGAGTTTTGTGGGACTTCTCTGGAATTTTGTGGGTTTTTTCTGGAATTGTGTGGGATTCTGAGGAGACTTGAAGAATTTTGAGGAATTTGTTTTAGATTTTGTGGGAATTTGTGGAGATTCTGTGGGATTTTACTGGAATTTGGTGGGCCTTTTCAAGGACTTTGTGTGGTTTTGAGGAGACTTGAAGAATTTTCAGGGATTTTTCTTAGATTTTGTGGAAACTTGTGGAGGTTTTGTGGGATTTTTGTGGAATTTTTTGGGATATTGAGGCGTTTTAGGGATCTTGAGGGATTTTTCATGTATTTTGTGGGAATTTGTGGAGATTTGGTAGGATATTTTCTAGAATTTGGTTGTGTTTTGAGAAGATTTAGGGAATTTTGTGTGATTTTTCTTGAATTTTGTGGGACATTGAGGAGATTTTGTGGGATGTTTGTGGAACTTTGAGGGACTTTTCTGGAATTTGGTGAGATTCTGTAGAGAACTGACGAATTATCAGGGATTTTTCATGTATTCTGTGGGAATTTGTGGAGATTCTGTGGGATTTTTGTGGATTTTGGCCGTGTTTTGAGAAGATTTAGGGAATTTTGTGTGATTTTTCTGGGATTTTGTTGGGTATTGAGGACATTTTGTGGGATGTTTGTGGAACTTTGAGGGACTTTTTAGGAATTTGGTGAGATTCTGTAGAGAACTGACGAATTATCAGGGATTTGTCATGTATTCTGTGGGAATTTGTGGAGATTCTGTAAGATTTTTTTGGATTTTGGCCGTGTTTTGAGAAGATTTAGGGAATTTTGTGTGACTTTTCTGGGATTTTGTTGGGTATTGAGGACATTTTGTGGGATGTTTCGGGAATTTGGTGGGGCTTTTCAAGAATTTTGTGGTATTTTGAAAAGATTTAGGGAATTGTGTGGTGTTTTTTCTTGAATTTTGTGGGAAACTGTGCTGATTTTATGGGGCGTTTCTGGAATTTGGTCGAGTTTTCAGAAGATTTAGGGATTTGTGTGAGATTTTTGTGGGATGTTCTGGGAATTGGTGGAGATTTTGTGGGACATTCCTGTGAATTGGTAGGGTTTTGAAATGATTTAGGGAGTTTTGTGGGACTTCTCTGGAATTTTGTGGGTTTTTTCTGGAATTGTGTGGGATTCTGAGGAGACTTGAAGAATTTTGAGGAATTTGTTTTAGATTTTGTGGGAATTTGTGGAGAATCTGTGGGATTTACTGGAATTTGGTGGGCCTTTTCAAGGACTTTGTGTGGTTTTGAGGAGACTTGAAGACTTTTGAGGAATTTTTCTTAGATTTTGTGGAAACTTGTGGAGGTTTTGTGGGATTTTTGTGGAATTTTTTGGGATATTGAGGCGATTTAGGGATCTTGAGGGATTTTTCATGTATTTTGTGGGAATTTGTGGAGATTTGGTGGGATATTTTTCTAGAATTTAGTCGTGTTTTGAGAAGATTTAGGGAATTTTGTGTGATTTTTCTTGAATTTTGTGGGATATTGAGGAGATTTTGTGGGATGTTTGTGGAACTTTGAGGGACTTTTCTGGAATTTGGTGAGATTCTGTAGAGAACTGACAAATTATCAGGGATTTTTCATGTATTCTGTGGGAATTTGTGGAGATTTGGTGGGATATTTTTCTAGAATTTGGTCGTGTTTTGAGAAGATTTAGGGAATTTTGTGTGATTTTTCTTGAATTTTGTGGGATATTGAGGAGATTTTGTGGGATGTTTGTGGAACTTTGAGGGACTTTTCTGGAATTTGGTGAGATTCTGTAGAGAACTGACAAATTATCAGGGATTTTTCATGTATTCTGTGGGAATTTGTGGAGATTTGGTGGGATATTTTTCTAGAATTTGGTCGTGTTTTGAGAAGATTTAGGGAATTTTGTGTGATTTTTCTTGAATTTTGTGGGATATTGAGGAGATTTTGTGGGATGTTTGTGGAACTTTGAGGGACTTTTCTGGAATTTGGTGAGATTCTGTAGAGAACTGACGAATTATCAGAGATTTTTCATGTATTCTGTGGGAATTTGTGGAGATGTGGTGGGATTTTTGTGGATTTTGGTAGAGTTTTGAGAAGATTTAGGGAATTTTGTGGGACTTTTCTGGGATTTTGTTGGATATTGAGGACATTTTGTGGGATGTTTCTGGAATTTGGTGGGGCTTTTCAAGAATTTTGTGGTATTTTGAAAAGATTTAGGGAATTTTGTGGTGTTTTTTCTTGAATTTTGTGGGAAACTGTGCTGATTTTATGGGGTGTTTCTGGAATTTGGTCGAGTTTTCCGAAGATTTAGGGATTTTTGTGAGATTTTTGTGGGATGTTCTGGGAATTGGTGGAGATTTTGTGGGACATTCCTGTGAATTGGTAGGGTTTTGAAATGATTTAGGGAGTTTTGTGGGACTTCTCTGGAATTTTGTGGGTTTTTTCTGGAATTGTGTGGGATTCTGAGGAGACTTGAAGAATTTTGAGGAATTTGTTTTAGATTTTGTGGAAACTTGTGGAGGTTTTGTGGGATTTTTGTGGAATTTTTTGGGATATTGAGGCGATTTAGGGATCTTGAGGGATTTTTCATGTATTTTGTGGGAATTTGTGGAGATTTGGTGGGATATTTTTCTAGAATTTGGTTGTGTTTTGAGAAGATTTAGGGAATTTTGTGTGATTTTTCTTGAATTTTGTGGGACATTGAGGAGATTTTGTGGGATGTTTGTGGAACTTTGAGGGACTTTTTAGGAATTTGGTGAGATTCTGTAGAGAACTGACGAATTATCAGGGATTTGTCATGTATTCTGTGGGAATTTGTGGAGATTCTGTGGGATTTTTTTGGATTTTGGCCGTGTTTTGAGAAGATTTAGGGAATTTTGTGTGACTTTTCTGGGATTTTGTTGGGTATTGAGGACATTTTGTGGGATGTTTCGGGAATTTGGTGGGGCTTTTCAAGAATTTTGTGGTATTTTGAAAAGATTTAGGGAATTTTGTGGTGTTTTTTCTTGAATTTTGTGGGAAACTGTGCTGATTTTATGGGGCGTTTCTGGAATTTGGTCGAGTTTTCCGAAGATTTAGGGATTTTTGTGAGATTTTTGTGGGATGTTCTGGGAATTGGTGGAGATTTTGTGGGACATTCCTGTGAATTGGTAGGGTTTTGAAATGATTTAGGGAGTTTTGTGGGACTTCTCTGGAATTTTGTGGGTTTTTTCTGGAATTGTGTGGGATTCTGAGGAGACTTGAAGAATTTTGAGGAATTTGTTTTAGATTTTGTGGGAATTTGTGGAGAATCTGTGGGATTTACTGGAATTTGGTGGGCCTTTTCAAGGACTTTGTGTGGTTTTGAGGAGACTTGAAGACTTTTGAGGAATTTTTCTTAGATTTTGTGGAAACTTGTGGAGGTTTTGTGGGATTTTTGTGGAATTTTTTGGGATATTGAGGCGATTTAGGGATCTTGAGGGATTTTTCATGTATTTTGTGGGAATTTGTGGAGATTTGGTGGGATATTTTTCTAGAATTTAGTCGTGTTTTGAGAAGATTTAGGGAATTTTGTGTGATTTTTCTTGAATTTTGTGGGATATTGAGGAGATTTTGTGGGATGTTTGTGGAACTTTGAGGGACTTTTCTGGAATTTGGTGAGATTCTGTAGAGAACTGACAAATTATCAGGGATTTTTCATGTATTCTGTGGGAATTTGTGGAGATTTGGTGGGATATTTTTTCTAGAATTTGGTCGTGTTTTGAGAAGATTTAGGGAATTTTGTGTGATTTTTCTTGAATTTTGTGGGATATTGAGGAGATTTTGTGGGATGTTTGTGGAACTTTAAGGGACTTTTCTGGAATTTGGTGAGATTCTGTAGAGAACTGACGAATTATCAGAGATTTTTCATGTATTCTGTGGGAATTTGTGGAGATGTGGTGGGATTTTTGTGGATTTTGGTAGAGTTTTGAGAAGATTTAGGGAATTTTGTGGGACTTTTCTGGGATTTTGTTGGATATTGAGGACATTTTGTGGGATGTTTCTGGAATTTGGTGGGGCTTTTCAAGAATTTTGTGGTATTTTGAAAAGATTTAGGGAATTTTGTGGTGTTTTTTCTTGAATTTTGTGGGAAACTGTGCTGATTTTATGGGGCGTTTCTGGAATTTGGTCGAGTTTTCCGAAGATTTAGGGATTTTTGTGAGATTTTTGTGGGATGTTCTGGGAATTGGTGGAGATTTTGTGGGACATTCCTGTGAATTGGTAGGGTTTTGAAATGATTTAGGGAGTTTTGTGGGACTTCTCTGGAATTTTGTGTGTTTTTTCTGGAATTGTGTGGGATTCTGAGGAGACTTGAAGAATTTTGAGGAATTTGTTTTAGATTTTGTGGAAACTTGTGGAGGTTTTGTGGGATTTTTGTGGAATTTTTTGGGATATTGAGGCGATTTAGGGATCTTGAGGGATTTTTCATGTATTTTGTGGGAATTTGTGGAGATTTGGTGGGATATTTTTCTAGAATTTGGTTGTGTTTTGAGAAGATTTAGGGAATTTTGTGTGATTTTTCTTGAATTTTGTGGGACATTGAGGAGATTTTGTGGGATGTTTGTGGAACTTTGAGGGACTTTTTAGGAATTTGGTGAGATTCTGTAGAGAACTGACGAATTATCAGGGATTTGTCATGTATTCTGTGGGAATTTGTGGAGATTCTGTGGGATTTTTTTGGATTTTGGCCGTGTTTTGAGAAGATTTAGGGAATTTTGTGTGACTTTTCTGGGATTTTGTTGGGTATTGAGGACATTTTGTGGGATGTTTCGGGAATTTGGTGGGGCTTTTCAAGAATTTTGTGGTATTTTGAAAAGATTTAGGGAATTTTGTGGTGTTTTTTCTTGAATTTTGTGGGAAACTGTGCTGATTTTATGGGGCGTTTCTGGAATTTGGTCGAGTTTTCCGAAGATTTAGGGATTTTTGTGAGATTTTTGTGGGATGTTCTGGGAATTGGTGGAGATTTTGTGGGACATTCCTGTGAATTGGTAGGGTTTTGAAATGATTTAGGGAGTTTTGTGGGACTTCTCTGGAATTTTGTGGGTTTTTTCTGGAATTGTGTGGGATTCTGAGGAGACTTGAAGAATTTTGAGGAATTTGTTTTAGATTTTGTGGGAATTTGTGGAGAATCTGTGGGATTTACTGGAATTTGGTGGGCCTTTTCAAGGACTTTGTGTGGTTTTGAGGAGACTTGAAGACTTTTGAGGAATTTTTCTTAGATTTTGTGGAAACTTGTGGAGGTTTTGTGGGATTTTTGTGGAATTTTTTGGGATATTGAGGCGATTTAGGGATCTTGAGGGATTTTTCATGTATTTTGTGGGAATTTGTGGAGATTTGGTGGGATATTTTTCTAGAATTTAGTCGTGTTTTGAGAAGATTTAGGGAATTTTGTGTGATTTTTCTTGAATTTTGTGGGATATTGAGGAGATTTTGTGGGATGTTTGTGGAACTTTGAGGGACTTTTCTGGAATTTGGTGAGATTCTGTAGAGAACTGACAAATTATCAGGGATTTTTCATGTATTCTGTGGGAATTTGTGGAGATTTGGTGGGATATTTTTCTAGAATTTGGTCGTGTTTTGAGAAGATTTAGGGAATTTTGTGTGATTTTTCTTGAATTTTGTGGGATATTGAGGAGATTTTGTGGGATGTTTGTGGAACTTTAAGGGACTTTTCTGGAATTTGGTGAGATTCTGTAGAGAACTGACGAATTATCAGAGATTTTTCATGTATTCTGTGGGAATTTGTGGAGATGTGGTGGGATTTTTGTGGATTTTGGTAGAGTTTTGAGAAGATTTAGGGAATTTTGTGGGACTTTTCTGGGATTTTGTTGGATATTGAGGACATTTTGTGGGATGTTTCTGGAATTTGGTGGGGCTTTTCAAGAATTTTGTGGTATTTTGAAAAGATTTAGGGAATTTTGTGGTGTTTTTTCTTGAATTTTGTGGGAAACTGTGCTGATTTTATGGGGCGTTTCTGGAATTTGGTCGAGTTTTCAGAAGATTTAGGGATTTTTGTGAGATTTTTGTGGGATGTTCTGGGAATTGGTGGAGATTTTGTGGGACATTCCTGTGAATTGGTAGGGTTTTGAAATGATTTAGGGAGTTTTGTGGGACTTCTCTGGAATTTTGTGGGTTTTTTCTGGAATTGTGTGGGATTCTGAGGAGACTTGAAGAATTTTGAGGAATTTGTTTTAGATTTTGTGGAAACTTGTGGAGGTTTTGTGGGATTTTTGTGGAATTTTTTGGGATATTGAGGCGTTTTAGGGATCTTGAGGGATTTTTCATGTATTTTGTGGGAATTTGTGGAGATTTGGTGGGATATTTTTCTAGAATTTGGTTGTGTTTTGAGAAGATTTAGGGAATTTTGTGTGATTTTTCTTGAATTTTGTGGGACATTGAGGAGATTTTGTGGGATGTTTGTGGAACTTTGAGGGACTTTTCTGGAATTTGGTGAGATTCTGTAGAGAACTGACGAATTATCAGGGATTTTTCATGTATTCTGTGGGAATTTGTGGAGATGTGTTGGGATTTTTGTGGATTTTGGTAGAGTTTTGAGAAGATTTAGGGAATTTTGTGGGACTTTTCTGGGATTTTGTTGGGTATTGAGGACATTTTGTGGGATGTTTCGGGAATTTGGTGGGGCTTTTCAAGAATTTTGTGGTATTTTGAAAAGGTTTAGGGAATTGTGTGGTGTTTTTTCTTGAATTTTGTGGGAAACTGTGCTGATTTTATGGGGCGTTTCTGGAATTTGGTCGAGTTTTCAGAAGATTTAGGGATTTTTGTGAGATTTTTGTGGGATGTTCTGGGAATTGGTGGAGATTTTGTGGGACATTCCTGTGAATTGGTAGGGTTTTGAAATGATTTAGGGAGTTTTGTGGGACTTCTCTGGAATTTTGTGGGTTTTTTCTGGAATTGTGTGGGATTCTGAGGAGACTTGAAGAATTTTGAGGAATTTGTTTTAGATTTTGTGGGAATTTGTGGAGAATCTGTGGGATTTACTGGAATTTGGTGGGCCTTTTCAAGGACTTTGTGTGGTTTTGAGGAGACTTGAAGACTTTTGAGGAATTTTTCTTAGATTTTGTGGAAACTTGTGGAGGTTTTGTGGGATTTTTGTGGGATTTTGTGGGATATTGAGGCGATTTAGGGATCTTGAGGGATTTTTCATGTATTTTGTGGGATTTTGTGGAGATTTGATGGGACATTTTTCTAGAATTTAGTCGTGTTTTGAGAAGTTTTAGGGAATTTTGTGTGATTTTTCTGGGATTTTGTTGGATATTGAGGAGCTTTTCTGGGATGTTTGTGGAACTTTGAGGGACTTTTCTGGAATTTGGTGAGATTCTGTAGAGAACTGACGAATTATCAGGTGTATTTTCAGGTATTCTGTGGGAATTTGTGGAGATTCGGTGGGATTTTTGTGGATTTTGGCCATGTTTTGAGAAGATTTAGGGAATTTTGTGGGATTTTTCCTGGAATTTTATTGGATACCGGGGAGATTTTGTGGGATGTTTGTGGAACTTTGAGGGACTTTTCTGGAATTTGGTGAGATTCTGTAGAGAACTGACAAATTATCAGGGATTTTTCATGTATTCTGTGGGAATTTGTGGAGATTTGGTGGGATATTTTTCTAGAATTTGGTCGTGTTTTGAGAAGATTTAGGGAATTTTGTGTGATTTTTCTTGAATTTTGTGGGATATTGAGGAGATTTTGTGGGATGTTTGTGGAACTTTGAGGGACTTTTCTGGAATTTGGTGAGATTCTGTAGAGAACTGACGAATTATCAGAGATTTTTCATGTATTCTGTGGGAATTTGTGGAGATGTGTTGGGATTTTTGTGGATTTTGGTAGAGTTTTGAGAAGATTTAGGGAATTTTGTGGGACTTTTCTGGGATTTTGTTGGATATTGAGGACATTTTGTGGGATGTTTCTGGAATTTGGTGGGGCTTTTCAAGAATTTTGTGGTATTTTGAAAAGATTTAGGGAATTTTGTGGTGTTTTTTCTTGAATTTTGTGGGAAACTGTGCTGATTTTATGGGGCGTTTCTGGAATTTGGTCGAGTTTTCCGAAGATTTAGGGATTTTTGTGAGATTTTTGTGGGATGTTCTGGGAATTGGTGGAGATTTTGTGGGACATTGCTGTGAATTGGTAGGGTTTTGAAATGATTTAGGGAGTTTTGTGGGACTTCTCTGGAATTTTGTGGGTTTTTTCTGGAATTGTGTGGGATTCTGAGGAGACTTGAAGAATTTTGAGGAATTTGTTTTAGATTTTGTGGGAATTTGTGGAGATTCTGTGGGATTTTACTGGAATTTGGTGGGCCTTTTCAAGGACTTTGTGTGGTTTTGAGGAGACTTGAAGAATTTTCAGGGATTTTTCTTAGATTTTGTGGAAACTTGTGGAGGTTTTGTGGGATTTTTGTGGAATTTTTTGGGATATTGAGGCGTTTTAGGGATCTTGAGGGATTTTTCATGTATTTTGTGGGAATTTGTGGAGATTTGGTAGGATATTTTTCTAGAATTTGGTCGTGTTTTGAGAAGATTTAGGGAATTTTGTGTGATTTTTCTTGAATTTTGTGGGACATTGAGGAGATTTTGTGGGATGTTTGTGGAACTTTGAGGGACTTTTCTGGAATTTGGTGAGATTCTGTAGAGAACTGACGAATTATCAGGGATTTTTCATGTATTCTGTGGGAATTTGTGGAGATTCTGTGGGATTTTTGTGGATTTTGGCCGTGTTTTGAGAAGATTTAGGGAATTTTGTGTGATTTTTCTGGGATTTTGTTGGGTATTGAGGACATTTTGTGGGATGTTTCGGGAATTTGGTGGGGCTTTTCAAGAATTTTGTGGTATTTTGAAAAGGTTTAGGGAATTGTGTGGTGTTTTTTCTTGAATTTTGTGGGAAACTGTGCTGATTTTATGGGGCGTTTCTGGAATTTGGTCGAGTTTTCCGAAGATTTAGGGATTTTTGTGAGATTTTTGTGGGATGTTCTGGGAATTGGTGGAGATTTTGTGGGACATTCCTGTGAATTGGTAGGGTTTTGAAATGATTTAGGGAGTTTTGTGGGACTTCTCTGGAATTTTGTGGGGTTTTTCTGAAATTGTGTGGTTTTGAGGAGACTTGAAGAATTTTGAGGAATTTGTTTTAGATTTTGTGGGAATTTGTGGAGAATCTGTGGGATTTTACTGGAATTTGGTGGGCCTTTTCAAGGACTTTGTGTGGTTTTGAGGAGACTTGAAGACTTTTGAGGAATTTTTCTTAGATTTTGTGGAAACTTGTGGAGGTTTTGTGGGATTTTTGTGGGATTTTGTGGGATATTGAGGCGATTTAGGGATCTTGAGGGATTTTTCATGTATTTTGTGGGATTTTGTGGAGATTTGGTGGGACATTTTTCTAGAATTTAGTCGTGTTTTGAGAAGTTTTAGGGAATTTTGTGTGATTTTTCTGGGATTTTGTTGGATATTGAGGAGCTTTTCTGGGATGTTTGTGGAACTTTGAGGGACTTTTCTGGAATTTGGTGAGATTCTGTAGAGAACTGACGAATTATCAGGGGTATTTTCAGGTATTCTGTGGGAATTTGTGGAGATTCGGTGGGATTTTTGTGGATTTTGGCCATGTTTTGAGAAGATTTAGGGAATTTTGTGGGATTTTTCCTGGAATTTTATTGGATACCGGGGAGATTTTGTGGGATGTTTGTGGAACTTTGAGGGACTTTTTAGGAATTTGGTGAGATTCTGTAGAGAACTGACGAATTATCAGGGATTTGTCATGTATTCTGTGGGAATTTGTGGGGATTCTGTGGGATTTTTTTGGATTTTGGCCGTGTTTTGAGAAGATTTAGGGAATTTTGTGTGACTTTTCTGGGATTTTGTTGGGTATTGAGGACATTTTGTGGGATGTTTCGGGAATTTGGTGGGGCTTTTCAAGAATTTTGTGGTATTTTGAAAAGATTTAGGGAATTTTGTGGTGTTTTTTCTTGAATTTTGTGGGAAACTGTGCTGATTTTATGGGGCGTTTCTGGAATTTGGTCAAGTTTTCCGAAGATTTAGGGATTTTTGTGAGATTTTTGTGGGATGTTCTGGGAATTGGTGGAGATTTTGTGGGACATTCCTGTGAATTGGTAGGGTTTTGAAATGATTTAGGGAGTTTTGTGGGACTTCTCTGGAATTTTGTGTGTTTTTTCTGGAATTGTGTGGGATTCTGAGGAGACTTGAAGAATTTTGAGGAATTTGTTTTAGATTTTGTGGGAATTTGTGGAGAATCTGTGGGATTTACTGGAATTTGGTGGGCCTTTTCAAGGACTTTGTGTGGTTTTGAGGAGACTTGAAGACTTTTGAGGAATTTTTCTTAGATTTTGTGGAAACTTGTGGAGGTTTTGTGGGATTTTTGTGGAATTTTTTGGGATATTGAGGCGATTTAGGGATCTTGAGGGATTTTTCATGTATTTTGTGGGAATTTGTGGAGATTTGGTGGGATATTTTTCTAGAATTTAGTCGTGTTTTGAGAAGATTTAGGGAATTTTGTGTGATTTTTCTTGAATTTTGTGGGATATTGAGGAGATTTTGTGGGATGTTTGTGGAACTTTGAGGGACTTTTCTGGAATTTGGTGAGATTCTGTAGAGAACTGACAAATTATCAGGGATTTTTCATGTATTCTGTGGGAATTTGTGGAGATTTGGTGGGATATTTTTCTAGAATTTGGTCGTGTTTTGAGAAGATTTAGGGAATTTTGTGTGATTTTTCTTGAATTTTGTGGGATATTGAGGAGATTTTGTGGGATGTTTGTGGAACTTTGAGGGACTTCTCTGGAATTTGGTGAGATTCTGTATAGAACTGACAAATTATCAGGGATTTTTCATGTATTCTGTGGGAATTTGTGGAGATTTGGTGGGATATTTTTCTAGAATTTGGTCGTGTTTTGAGAAGGTTTAGGGAATTTTGTGTGATTTTTCTTGAATTTTGTGGGATATTGAGGAGATTTTGTGGGATGTTTGTGGAACTTTGAGGGACTTTTCTGGAATTTGGTGAGATTCTGTAGAGAACTGACGAATTATCAGAGATTTTTCATGTATTCTGTGGGAATTTGTGGAGATGTGGTGGGATTTTTGTGGATTTTGGTAGAGTTTTGAGAAGATTTAGGGAATTTTGTGGGACTTTTCTGGGATTTTGTTGGATATTGAGGACATTTTGTGGGATGTTTCTGGAATTTGGTGGGGCTTTTCAAGAATTTTGTGGTATTTTGAAAAGATTTAGGGAATTTTGTGGTGTTTTTTCTTGAATTTTGTGGGAAACTGTGCTGATTTTATGGGGCGTTTCTGGAATTTGGTCGAGTTTTCCGAAGATTTAGGGATTTTTGTGAGATTTTTGTGGGATGTTCTGGGAATTGGTGGAGATTTTGTGGGACATTCCTGTGAATTGGTAGGGTTTTGAAATGATTTAGGGAGTTTTGTGGGACTTCTCTGGAATTTTGTGGGTTTTTTCTGGAATTGTGTGGGATTCTGAGGAGACTTGAAGAATTTTGAGGAATTTGTTTTAGATTTTGTGGGAATTTGTGGAGATTCTGTGGGATTTTACTGGAATTTGGTGGGCCTTTTCAAGGACTTTGTGTGGTTTTGAGGAGACTTGAAGAATTTTCAGGGATTTTTCTTAGATTTTGTGGAAACTTGTGGAGGTTTTGTGGGATTTTTGTGGAATTTTTTGGGATATTGAGGCGTTTTAGGGATCTTGAGGGATTTTTCATGTATTTTGTGGGAATTTGTGGAGATTTGGTAGGATATTTTCTAGAATTTGGTTGTGTTTTGAGAAGATTTAGGGAATTTTGTGTGATTTTTCTTGAATTTTGTGGGATATTGAGGAGATTTTGTGGGATGTTTGTGGAACTTTGAGGGACTTTTCTGGAATTTGGTGAGATTCTGTAGAGAACTGACGAATTATCAGGGATTTTTCATGTATTCTGTGGGAATTTGTGGAGATTCTGTGGGATTTTTGTGGATTTTGGCCGTGTTTTGAGAAGATTTAGGGAATTTTGTGTGATTTTTCTGGGATTTTGTTGGGTATTGAGGACATTTTGTGGGATGTTTGTGGAACTTTGAGGGACTTTTTAGGACTTTGGTGAGATTCTGTAGAGAACTGACGAATTATCAGGGATTTGTCATGTATTCTGTGGGAATTTGTGGAGATTCTGTAAGATTTTTTTGGATTTTGGCCGTGTTTTGAGAAGATTTAGGGAATTTTGTGTGACTTTTCTGGGATTTTGTTGGGTATTGAGGACATTTTGTGGGATGTTTCGGGAATTTGGTGGGGCTTTTCAAGAATTTTGTGGTATTTTGAAAAGATTTAGGGAATTGTGTGGTGTTTTTTCTTGAATTTTGTGGGAAACTGTGCTGATTTTATGGGGCGTTTCTGGAATTTGGTCGAGTTTTCAGAAGATTTAGGGATTTGTGTGAGATTTTTGTGGGATGTTCTGGGAATTGGTGGAGATTTTGTGGGACATTCCTGTGAATTGGTAGGGTTTTGAAATGATTTAGGGAGTTTTGTGGGACTTCTCTGGAATTTTGTGGGTTTTTTCTGGAATTGTGTGGGATTCTGAGGAGACTTGAAGAATTTTGAGGAATTTGTTTTAGATTTTGTGGGAATTTGTGGAGAATCTGTGGGATTTACTGGAATTTGGTGGGCCTTTTCAAGGACTTTGTGTGGTTTTGAGGAGACTTGAAGACTTTTGAGGAATTTTTCTTAGATTTTGTGGAAACTTGTGGAGGTTTTGTGGGATTTTTGTGGAATTTTTTGGGATATTGAGGCGATTTAGGGATCTTGAGGGATTTTTCATGTATTTTGTGGGAATTTGTGGAGATTTGGTGGGATATTTTTCTAGAATTTAGTCGTGTTTTGAGAAGATTTAGGGAATTTTGTGTGATTTTTCTTGAATTTTGTGGGATATTGAGGAGATTTTGTGGGATGTTTGTGGAACTTTGAGGGACTTTTCTGGAATTTGGTGAGATTCTGTAGAGAACTGACAAATTATCAGGGATTTTTCATGTATTCTGTGGGAATTTGTGGAGATTTGGTGGGATATTTTTCTAGAATTTGGTCGTGTTTTGAGAAGATTTAGGGAATTTTGTGTGATTTTTCTTGAATTTTGTGGGATATTGAGGAGATTTTGTGGGATGTTTGTGGAACTTTGAGGGACTTTTCTGGAATTTGGTGAGATTCTGTAGAGAACTGACAAATTATCAGGGATTTTTCATGTATTCTGTGGGAATTTGTGGAGATTTGGTGGGATATTTTTCTAGAATTTGGTCGTGTTTTGAGAAGATTTAGGGAATTTTGTGTGATTTTTCTTGAATTTTGTGGGATATTGAGGAGATTTTGTGGGATGTTTGTGGAACTTTGAGGGACTTTTCTGGAATTTGGTGAGATTCTGTAGAGAACTGACGAATTATCAGAGATTTTTCATGTATTCTGTGGGAATTTGTGGAGATGTGGTGGGATTTTTGTGGATTTTGGTAGAGTTTTGAGAAGATTTAGGGAATTTTGTGGGACTTTTCTGGGATTTTGTTGGATATTGAGGACATTTTGTGGGATGTTTCTGGAATTTGGTGGGGCTTTTCAAGAATTTTGTGGTATTTTGAAAAGATTTAGGGAATTTTGTGGTGTTTTTTCTTGAATTTTGTGGGAAACTGTGCTGATTTTATGGGGTGTTTCTGGAATTTGGTCGAGTTTTCCGAAGATTTAGGGATTTTTGTGAGATTTTTGTGGGATGTTCTGGGAATTGGTGGAGATTTTGTGGGACATTCCTGTGAATTGGTAGGGTTTTGAAATGATTTAGGGAGTTTTGTGGGACTTCTCTGGAATTTTGTGGGTTTTTTCTGGAATTGTGTGGGATTCTGAGGAGACTTGAAGAATTTTGAGGAATTTGTTTTAGATTTTGTGGAAACTTGTGGAGGTTTTGTGGGATTTTTGTGGAATTTTTTGGGATATTGAGGCGATTTAGGGATCTTGAGGGATTTTTCATGTATTTTGTGGGAATTTGTGGAGATTTGGTGGGATATTTTTCTAGAATTTGGTTGTGTTTTGAGAAGATTTAGGGAATTTTGTGTGATTTTTCTTGAATTTTGTGGGACATTGAGGAGATTTTGTGGGATGTTTGTGGAACTTTGAGGGACTTTTTAGGAATTTGGTGAGATTCTGTAGAGAACTGACGAATTATCAGGGATTTGTCATGTATTCTGTGGGAATTTGTGGAGATTCTGTGGGATTTTTTTGGATTTTGGCCGTGTTTTGAGAAGATTTAGGGAATTTTGTGTGACTTTTCTGGGATTTTGTTGGGTATTGAGGACATTTTGTGGGATGTTTCGGGAATTTGGTGGGGCTTTTCAAGAATTTTGTGGTATTTTGAAAAGATTTAGGGAATTTTGTGGTGTTTTTTCTTGAATTTTGTGGGAAACTGTGCTGATTTTATGGGGCGTTTCTGGAATTTGGTCGAGTTTTCCGAAGATTTAGGGATTTTTGTGAGATTTTTGTGGGATGTTCTGGGAATTGGTGGAGATTTTGTGGGACATTCCTGTGAATTGGTAGGGTTTTGAAATGATTTAGGGAGTTTTGTGGGACTTCTCTGGAATTTTGTGGGTTTTTTCTGGAATTGTGTGGGATTCTGAGGAGACTTGAAGAATTTTGAGGAATTTGTTTTAGATTTTGTGGGAATTTGTGGAGAATCTGTGGGATTTACTGGAATTTGGTGGGCCTTTTCAAGGACTTTGTGTGGTTTTGAGGAGACTTGAAGACTTTTGAGGAATTTTTCTTAGATTTTGTGGAAACTTGTGGAGGTTTTGTGGGATTTTTGTGGAATTTTTTGGGATATTGAGGCGATTTAGGGATCTTGAGGGATTTTTCATGTATTTTGTGGGAATTTGTGGAGATTTGGTGGGATATTTTTCTAGAATTTAGTCGTGTTTTGAGAAGATTTAGGGAATTTTGTGTGATTTTTCTTGAATTTTGTGGGATATTGAGGAGATTTTGTGGGATGTTTGTGGAACTTTGAGGGACTTTTCTGGAATTTGGTGAGATTCTGTAGAGAACTGACAAATTATCAGGGATTTTTCATGTATTCTGTGGGAATTTGTGGAGATTTGGTGGGATATTTTTCTAGAATTTGGTCGTGTTTTGAGAAGATTTAGGGAATTTTGTGTGATTTTTCTTGAATTTTGTGGGATATTGAGGAGATTTTGTGGGATGTTTGTGGAACTTTAAGGGACTTTTCTGGAATTTGGTGAGATTCTGTAGAGAACTGACGAATTATCAGAGATTTTTCATGTATTCTGTGGGAATTTGTGGAGATGTGGTGGGATTTTTGTGGATTTTGGTAGAGTTTTGAGAAGATTTAGGGAATTTTGTGGGACTTTTCTGGGATTTTGTTGGATATTGAGGACATTTTGTGGGATGTTTCTGGAATTTGGTGGGGCTTTTCAAGAATTTTGTGGTACTTTGAAAAGATTTAGGGAATTTTGTGGTGTTTTTTCTTGAATTTTGTGGGAAACTGTGCTGATTTTATGGGGCGTTTCTGGAATTTGGTCGAGTTTTCCGAAGATTTAGGGATTTTTGTGAGATTTTTGTGGGATGTTCTGGGAATTGGTGGAGATTTTGTGGGACATTCCTGTGAATTGGTAGGGTTTTGAAATGATTTAGGGAGTTTTGTGGGACTTCTCTGGAATTTTGTGTGTTTTTTCTGGAATTGTGTGGGATTCTGAGGAGACTTGAAGAATTTTGAGGAATTTGTTTTAGATTTTGTGGAAACTTGTGGAGGTTTTGTGGGATTTTTGTGGAATTTTTTGGGATATTGAGGCGTTTTAGGGATCTTGAGGGATTTTTCATGTATTTTGTGGGAATTTGTGGAGATTTGGTGGGATATTTTTCTAGAATTTGGTTGTGTTTTGAGAAGATTTAGGGAATTTTGTGTGATTTTTCTTGAATTTTGTGGGACATTGAGGAGATTTTGTGGGATGTTTGTGGAACTTTGAGGGACTTTTCTGGAATTTGGTGAGATTCTGTAGAGAACTGACGAATTATCAGGGATTTTTCATGTATTCTGTGGGAATTTGTGGAGATTCTGTGGGATTTTTGTGGATTTTGGCCGTGTTTTGAGAAGTTTTAGGGAATTTTGTGTGATTTTTCTGGGATTTTGTTGGGTATTGAGGACATTTTGTGGGATGTTTCGGGAATTTGGTGGGGCTTTTCAAGAATTTTGTGGTATTTTGAAAAGGTTTAGGGAATTGTGTGGTGTTTTTTCTTGAATTTTGTGGGAAACTGTGCTGATTTTATGGGGCGTTTCTGGAATTTGGTCGAGTTTTCCGAAGATTTAGGGATTTTTGTGAGATTTTTGTGGGATGTTCTGGGAATTGGTGGAGATTTTGTGGGACATTCCTGTGAATTGGTAGGGTTTTGAAATGATTTAGGGAGTTTTGTGGGACTTCTCTGGAATTTTGTGGGTTTTTTCTGGAATTGTGTGGGATTCTGAGGAGACTTGAAGAATTTTGAGGAATTTGTTTTAGATTTTGTGGGAATTTGTGGAGAATCTGTGGGATTTACTGGAATTTGGTGGGCCTTTTCAAGGACTTTGTGTGGTTTTGAGGAGACTTGAAGACTTTTGAGGAATTTTTCTTAGATTTTGTGGAAACTTGTGGAGGTTTTGTGGGATTTTTGTGGAATTTTTTGGGATATTGAGGCGATTTAGGGATCTTGAGGGATTTTTCATGTATTTTGTGGGAATTTGTGGAGATTTGGTGGGATATTTTTCTAGAATTTGGTCGTGTTTTGAGAAGATTTAGGGAATTTTGTGTGATTTTTCTTGAATTTTGTGGGATATTGAGGAGATTTTGTGGGATGTTTGTGGAACTTTGAGGGACTTTTCTGGAATTTGGTGAGATTCTGTAGAGAACTGACAAATTATCAGGGATTTTTCATGTATTCTGTGGGAATTTGTGGAGATTTGGTGGGATATTTTTCTAGAATTTGGTCGTGTTTTGAGAAGATTTAGGGAATTTTGTGTGATTTTTCTTGAATTTTGTGGGATATTGAGGAGATTTTGTGGGATGTTTGTGGAACTTTGAGGGACTTTTCTGGAATTTGGTGAGATTCTGTAGAGAACTGACGAATTATCAGGGGTATTTTCATGTATTCTGTGGGAATTTGTGGAGATTCGGTGGGATTTTTGTGGATTTTGGCCATGTTTTTAGAAGATTTAGGGAATTTTGGGGATTTTTCCTGGAATTTTATTGGATTCCGGGGAGATTTTGTGGGATGTTTGTGGAACTTTGAGGGACTTTTCTGGAATTTGGTGAGATTCTGTAGAGAATTGACGAATTATCAGGGATTTGTCATGTATTCTGTGGGAATTTGTGGAGATTCTGTGGGATTTTTCTGGAATTTGGTAGAGTTTTGAGAAGATTTAGGGAATTTTGTGGGACTTTTCTGGGATTTTGTTGGATATTGAGGACATTTTGTGGGATGTTTCTGGAATTTGGTGGGGCTTTTCAAGAATTTTGTGGTATTTTGAAAAGATTTAGGGAATTTTGTGGTGTTTTTTCTTGAATTTTGTGGGAAACTGTGCTGATTTTATGGGGCGTTTCTGGAATTTGGTCGAGTTTTCCGAAGATTTAGGGATTTTTGTGAGATTTTTGTGGGATGTTCTGGGAATTGGTGGAGATTTTGTGGGACATTCCTGTGAATTGGTAGGGTTTTGAAATGATTTAGGGAGTTTTGTGGGACTTCTCTGGAATTTTGTGTGTTTTTTCTGGAATTGTGTGGGATTCTGAGGAGACTTGAAGAATTTTGAGGAATTTTTCTTAGATTTTGTGGAAACTTGTGGAGGTTTTGTGGGATTTTTGTGGAATTTTTTGGGATATTGAGGCGTTTTAGGGATCTTGAGGGATTTTTCATGTATTTTGTGGGAATTTGTGGAGATTTGGTGGGATATTTTTCTAGAATTTGGTTGTGTTTTGAGAAGATTTAGGGAATTTTGTGTGATTTTTCTTGAATTTTGTGGGACATTGAGGAGATTTTGTGGGATGTTTGTGGAACTTTGAGGGACTTTTCTGGAATTTGGTGAGATTCTGTAGAGAACTGACGAATTATCAGGGATTTTTCATGTATTCTGTGGGAATTTGTGGAGATTCTGTGGGATTTTTGTGGATTTTGGCCGTGTTTTGAGAAGATTTAGGGAATTTTGTGTGATTTTTCTGGGATTTTGTTGGGTATTGAGGACATTTTGTGGGATGTTTCGGGAATTTGGTGGGGCTTTTCAAGAATTTTGTGGTATTTTGAAAAGGTTTAGGGAATTGTGTGGTGTTTTTTCTTGAATTTTGTGGGAAACTGTGCTGATTTTATGGGGCGTTTCTGGAATTTGGTCGAGTTTTCAGAAGATTTAGGGATTTTTGTGAGATTTTTGTGGGATGTTCTGGGAATTGGTGGAGATTTTGTGGGACATTCCTGTGAATTGGTAGGGTTTTGAAATGATTTAGGGAGTTTTGTGGGACTTCTCTGGAATTTTGTGGGTTTTTTCTGGAATTGTGTGGGATTCTGAGGAGACTTGAAGAATTTTGAGGAATTTGTTTTATATTTTGTGGGAATTTGTGGAGAATCTGTGGGATTTACTGGAATTTGGTGGGCCTTTTCAAGGACTTTGTGTGGTTTTGAGGAGACTTGAAGACTTTTGAGGAATTTTTCTTAGATTTTGTGGAAACTTGTGGAGGTTTTGTGGGATTTTTGTGGAATTTTTTGGGATATTGAGGCGATTTAGGGATCTTGAGGGATTTTTCATGTATTTTGTGGGAATTTGTGGAGATTTGGTGGGACATTTTTCTAGAATTTGGTCGTGTTTTGAGAAGATTTAGGGAATTTTGTGTGATTTTTCTTGAATTTTGTGGGATATTGAGGAGATTTTGTGGGATGTTTGTGGAACTTTGAGGGACTTTTCTGGAATTTGGTGAGATTCTGTAGAGAACTGACAAATTATCAGGGATTTTTCACGTATTCTGTGGGAATTTGTGGAGATTTGGTGGGATATTTTTCTAGAATTTGGTCGTGTTTTGAGAAGATTTAGGGAATTTTGTGTGATTTTTCTTGAATTTTGTGGGATATTGAGGAGATTTTGTGGGATGTTTGTGGAACTTTGAGGGACTTTTCTGGAATTTGGTGAGATTCTGTAGAGAACTGACGAATTATCAGGGGTATTTTCATGTATTCTGTGGGAATTTGTGGAGATTCGGTGGGATTTTTGTGGATTTTGGCCATGTTTTTAGAAGATTTAGGGAATTTTGGGGATTTTTCCTGGAATTTTATTGGATTCCGGGGAGATTTTGTGGGATGTTTGTGGAACTTTGAGGGACTTTTCTGGAATTTGGTGAGATTCTGTAGAGAATTGACGAATTATCAGGGATTTGTCATGTATTCTGTGGGAATTTGTGGAGATTCTGTGGGATTTTTCTGGAATTTGGTAGAGCTTTGAGAAGATTTAGGGAATTTTGTGGGACTTTTCTGGGATTTTGTTGGATATTGAGGACATTTTGTGGGATGTTTCTGGAATTTGGTGGGGCTTTTCAAGAATTTTGTGGTACTTTGAAAAGATTTAGGGAATTTTGTGGTGTTTTTTCTTGAATTTTGTGGGAAACTGTGCTGATTTTATGGGGCGTTTCTGGAATTTGGTCGAGTTTTCCGAAGATTTAGGGATTTTTGTGAGATTTTTGTGGGATGTTCTGGGAATTGGTGGAGATTTTGTGGGACATTCCTGTGAATTGGTAGGGTTTTGAAATGATTTAGGGAGTTTTGTGGGACTTCTCTGGAATTTTGTGGGGTTTTTCTGGAATTGTGTGGTTTTGAGGAGACTTGAAGACTTTTGAGGAATTTTTCTTAGATTTTGTGGAAACTTGTGGAGGTTTTGTGGGATTTTTGTGGAATTTTTTGGGATATTGAGGCGATTTAGGGATCTTGAGGGATTTTTCATGTATTTTGTGGGAATTTGTGGAGATTTGGTGGGATATTTTTCTAGAATTTGGTTGTGTTTTGAGAAGATTTAGGGAATTTTGTGTGATTTTTCTTGAATTTTGTGGGACATTGAGGAGATTTTGTGGGATGTTTGTGGAACTTTGAGGGACTTTTCTGGAATTTGGTGAGATTCTGTAGAGAACTGACGAATTATCAGGGATTTTTCATGTATTCTGTGGGAATTTGTGGAGATTCTGTGGGATTTTTGTGGATTTTGGCCGTGTTTTGAGAAGATTTAGGGAATTTTGTGTGATTTTTCTGGGATTTTGTTGGGTATTGAGGACATTTTGTGGGATGTTTCGGGAATTTGGTGGGGCTTTTCAAGAATTTTGTGGTATTTTGAAAAGGTTTAGGGAATTGTGTGGTGTTTTTTCTTGAATTTTGTGGGAAACTGTGCTGATTTTATGGGGCGTTTCTGGAATTTGGTCGAGTTTTCAGAAGATTTAGGGATTTGTGTGAGATTTTTGTGGGATGTTCTGGGAATTGGTGGAGATTTTGTGGGACATTCCTGTGAATTGGTAGGGTTTTGAAATGATTTAGGGAGTTTTGTGGGACTTCTCTGGAATTTTGTGGGTTTTTTCTGAAATTGTGTGGTTTTGAGGAGACTTGAAGAATTTTGAGGAATTTGTTTTAGATTTTGTGGGAATTTGTGGAGAATGTGTGGGATTTACTGGAATTTGGTGGGCCTTTTCAAGGACTTTGTGTGGTTTTGAGGAGACTTGAAGACTTTTGAGGAATTTTTCTTAGATTTTGTGGAAACTTGTGGAGGTTTTGTGGGATTTTTGTGGGATTTTGTGGGATATTGAGGCGATTTAGGGATCTTGAGGGATTTTTCATGTATTTTGTGGGAATTTGTGGAGATTTGGTGGGATATTTTTCTAGAATTTGGTCGTGTTTTGAGAAGATTTAGGGAATTTTGTGTGATTTTTCTTGAATTTTGTGGGATATTGAGGAGATTTTGTGGGATGTTTGTGGAACTTTGAGGGACTTTTCTGGAATTTGGTGAGATTCTGTAGAGAACTGACAAATTATCAGGGATTTTTCATGTACTCTGTGGGAATTTGTGGAGATTCTGTGGGATTTTTTTGGATTTTGGCCGTGTTTTGAGAAGATTTAGGGAATTTTGTGTGACTTTTCTGGGATTTTGTTGGGTATTGAGGACATTTTGTGGGATGTTTCGGGAATTTGGTGGGGCTTTTCAAGAATTTTGTGGTATTTTGAAAAGATTTAGGGAATTTTGTGGTGTTTTTTCTTGAATTTTGTGGGAAACTGTGCTGATTTTATGGGGCGTTTCTGGAATTTGGTCGAGTTTTCAGAAGTGTTAGGGATTTTTGTGAGATTTTTGTGGGATGTTCTGGGAATTGGTGGAGATTTTGTGGGACATTCCTGTGAATTGGTAGGGTTTTGAAATGATTTAGGGAGTTTTGTGGGACTTCTCTGGAATTTTGTGTGTTTTTTCTGGAATTGTGTGGGATTCTGAGGAGACTTGAAGAATTTTGAGGAATTTGTTTTAGATTTTGTGGGAATTTGTGGAGAATCTGTGGGATTTACTGGAATTTGGTGGGCCTTTTCAAGGACTTTGTGTGGTTTTGAGGAGACTTGAAGACTTTTGAGGAATTTTTCTTAGATTTTGTGGAAACTTGTGGAGGTTTTGTGTGATTTTTGTGGAATTTTTTGGGATATTGAGGCGATTTAGGGATCTTGAGGGATTTTTCATGTATTTTGTGGGAATTTGTGGAGATTTGGTGGGATATTTTTCTAGAATTTGGTCGTGTTTTGAGAAGATTTAGGGAATTTTGTGAGATTTTTCCTGGAATTTTGTTGGATACTGGGGAGATTTTGTGGGATGTTTTTGGAACTTTGAGGGACTTTTTAGGAATTTGGTGAGATTCTGTAGAGAACTGACGAATTATCAGGGATTTGTCATGTATTCTGTGGGAATTTGTGGAGATTCTGTGGGATTTTTTTGGATTTTGGCCGTGTTTTGAGAAGATTTAGGGAATTTTGTGTGATTTTTCTTGAATTTTGTGGGATATTGAGGAGATTTTGTGGGATGTTTGTGGAACTTTGAGGGACTTTTCTGGAATTTGGTGAGATTCTGTAGAGAACTGACGAATTATCAGGGGTATTTTCATGTATTCTGTGGGAATTTGTGGAGATTCGGTGGGATTTTTGTGGATTTTGGCCATGTTTTTAGAAGATTTAGGGAATTTTGGGGATTTTTCCTGGAATTTTATTGGATTCTGGGGAGATTTTGTGGGATGTTTGTGGAACTTTGAGGGACTTTTCTGGAATTTGGTGAGATTCTGTAGAGAATTGACGAATTATCAGGGATTTGTCATGTATTCTGTGGGAATTTGTGGAGATTCTGTGGGATTTTTCTGGAATTTGGTAGAGTTTTGAGAAGATTTAGGGAATTTTGTGGGACTTTTCTGGGATTTTGTTGGATATTGAGGACATTTTGTGGGATGTTTCTGGAATTTGGTGGGGCTTTTCAAGAATTTTGTGGTATTTTGAAAAGATTTAGGGAATTTTGTGGTGTTTTTTCTTGAATTTTGTGGGAAACTGTGCTGATTTTATGGGGCGTTTCTGGAATTTGGTCGAGTTTTCCGAAGATTTAGGGATTTTTGTGAGATTTTTGTGGGATGTTCTGGGAATTGGTGGAGATTTTGTGGGACATTCCTGTGAATTGGTAGGGTTTTGAAATGATTTAGGGAGTTTTGTGGGACTTCTCTGGAATTTTGTGGGTTTTTTCTGGAATTGTGTGGGATTCTGAGGAGACTTGAAGAATTTTGAGGAATTTTACTTAGATTTTGTGGAAACTTGTGGAGGTTTTGTGTGATTTTTGTGTGATTTTGTGGGATATTGAGGCGATTTAGGGATCTTGAGGGATTTCTCATGTATTTTGTGGGAATTTGTGGAGATTTGGTGGGATATTTTTCTAGAATTTGGTCGTGTTTTGAGAAGATTTAGGGAATTTTGTGTGATTTTTCTTGAATTTTGTGGGACATTGAGGAGATTTTGTGGGATGTTTGTGGAACTTTGAGGGACTTTTCTGGAATTTGGTGAGATTCTGTAGAGAACTGACGAATTATCAGGGATTTTTCATGTATTCTGTGGGAATTTGTGGAGATTTGGTGGGATTTTTGTGGATTTTGGCCGTGTTTTGAGAAGATTTAGGGAATTTTGTGTGATTTTTCTGGGATTTTGTTGGGTATTGAGGACATTTTGTGGGATGTTTCGGGAATTTGGTGGGGCTTTTCAAGAATTTTGTGGTATTTTGAAAAGGTTTAGGGAATTGTGTGGTGTTTTTTCTTGAATTTTGTGGGAAACTGTGCTGATTTTATGGGGCGTTTCTGGAATTTGGTCGAGTTTTCAGAAGATTTAGGGATTTGTGTGAGATTTTTGTGGGATGTTCTGGGAATTGGTGGAGATTTTGTGGGACATTCCTGTGAATTGGTAGGGTTTTGAAATGATTTAGGGAGTTTTGTGGGACTTCTCTGGAATTTTGTGGGGTTTTTCTGAAATTGTGTGGTTTTGAGGAGACTTGAAGAATTTTGAGGAATTTGTTTTAGATTTTGTGGGAATTTGTGAGAATGTGTGGGATTTACTGGAATTTGGTGGGCCTTTTCAAGGACTTTGTGTGGTTTTGAGGAGACTTGAAGACTTTTGAGGAATTTTTCTTAGATTTTGTGGAAACTTGTGGAGGTTTTGTGGGATTTTTGTGGAATTTTTTGGGATATTGAGGCGATTTAGGGATCTTGGGGGATTTTTCATGTATTTTGTGGGAATTTGTGGAGATTTGGTGGGATATTTTTCTAGAATTTGGTCGTGTTTTGAGAAGATTTAGGGAATTTTGTGGGATTTTTCTTGAATTTTGTGGGATATTGAGGAGATTTTGTGGGATGTTTGTGGAACTTTGAGGGACTTTTCTGGAATTTGGTGAGATTCTGTAGAGAACTGACAAATTATCAGGGATTTTTCATGTACTCTGTGGGAATTTGTGGAGATTCTGTGGGATTTTTTTGGATTTTGGCCGTGTTTTGAGAAGATTTAGGGAATTTTGTGTGACTTTTCTGGGATTTTGTTGGGTATTGAGGACATTTTGTGGGATGTTTCGGGAATTTGGTGGGGCTTTTCAAGAATTTTGTGGTATTTTGAAAAGATTTAGGGAATTTTGTGGTGTTTTTTCTTGAATTTTGTGGGAAAC
The DNA here is from genome assembly GCF_971803275.1 of Cyanistes caeruleus. Lineage (NCBI taxonomy): Eukaryota > Metazoa > Chordata > Aves > Passeriformes > Paridae > Cyanistes > Cyanistes caeruleus. The sequence goes on from NC_141705.1 coordinate 63,196,089, forward strand.
TGTGCTGATTTTATGGGGCGTTTCTGGAATTTGGTCGAGTTTTCAGAAGTGTTAGGGATTTTTGTGAGATTTTTGTGGGATGTTCTGGGAATTGGTGGAGATTTTGTGGGACATTCCTGTGAATTGGTAGGGTTTTGAAATGATTTAGGGAGTTTTGTGGGACTTCTCTGGAATTTTGTGTGTTTTTTCTGGAATTGTGTGGGATTCTGAGGAGACTTGAAGAATTTTGAGGAATTTGTTTTAGATTTTGTGGGAATTTGTGGAGAATCTGTGGGATTTACTGGAATTTGGTGGGCCTTTTCAAGGACTTTGTGTGGTTTTGAGGAGACTTGAAGACTTTTGAGGAATTTTTCTTAGATTTTGTGGAAACTTGTGGAGGTTTTGTGTGATTTTTGTGGAATTTTTTGGGATATTGAGGCGATTTAGGGATCTTGAGGGATTTTTCATGTATTTTGTGGGAATTTGTGGAGATTTGGTGGGATATTTTTCTAGAATTTGGTCGTGTTTTGAGAAGATTTAGGGAATTTTGTGAGATTTTTCCTGGAATTTTGTTGGATACTGGGGAGATTTTGTGGGATGTTTTTGGAACTTTGAGGGACTTTTTAGGAATTTGGTGAGATTCTGTAGAGAACTGACGAATTATCAGGGATTTGTCATGTATTCTGTGGGAATTTGTGGAGATTCTGTGGGATTTTTTTGGATTTTGGCCGTGTTTTGAGAAGATTTAGGGAATTTTGTGTGATTTTTCTTGAATTTTGTGGGATATTGAGGAGATTTTGTGGGATGTTTGTGGAACTTTGAGGGACTTTTCTGGAATTTGGTGAGATTCTGTAGAGAACTGACGAATTATCAGGGGTATTTTCATGTATTCTGTGGGAATTTGTGGAGATTCGGTGGGATTTTTGTGGATTTTGGCCATGTTTTTAGAAGATTTAGGGAATTTTGGGGATTTTTCCTGGAATTTTATTGGATTCCGGGGAGATTTTGTGGGATGTTTGTGGAACTTTGAGGGACTTTTCTGGAATTTGGTGAGATTCTGTAGAGAATTGACGAATTATCAGGGATTTGTCATGTATTCTGTGGGAATTTGTGGAGATTCTGTGGGATTTTTCTGGAATTTGGTAGAGTTTTGAGAAGATTTAGGGAATTTTGTGGGACTTTTCTGGGATTTTGTTGGATATTGAGGACATTTTGTGGGATGTTTCTGGAATTTGGTGGGGCTTTTCAAGAATTTTGTGGTATTTTGAAAAGATTTAGGGAATTTTGTGGTGTTTTTTCTTGAATTTTGTGGGAAACTGTGCTGATTTTATGGGGCGTTTCTGGAATTTGGTCGAGTTTTCCGAAGATTTAGGGATTTTTGTGAGATTTTTGTGGGATGTTCTGGGAATTGGTGGAGATTTTGTGGGACATTGCTGTGAATTGGTAGGGTTTTGAAATGATTTAGGGAGTTTTGTGGGACTTCTCTGGAATTTTGTGGGTTTTTTCTGGAATTGTGTGGGATTCTGAGGAGACTTGAAGAATTTTGAGGAATTTTACTTAGATTTTGTGGAAACTTGTGGAGGTTTTGTGTGATTTTTGTGTGATTTTGTGGGATATTGAGGCGATTTAGGGATCTTGAGGGATTTCTCATGTATTTTGTGGGAATTTGTGGAGATTTGGTGGGATATTTTTCTAGAATTTGGTCGTGTTTTGAGAAGATTTAGGGAATTTTGTGTGATTTTTCTTGAATTTTGTGGGACATTGAGGAGATTTTGTGGGATGTTTGTGGAACTTTGAGGGACTTTTCTGGAATTTGGTGAGATTCTGTAGAGAACTGACGAATTATCAGGGATTTTTCATGTATTCTGTGGGAATTTGTGGAGATTTGGTGGGATTTTTGTGGATTTTGGCCGTGTTTTGAGAAGATTTAGGGAATTTTGTGTGATTTTTCTGGGATTTTGTTGGGTATTGAGGACATTTTGTGGGATGTTTCGGGAATTTGGTGGGGCTTTTCAAGAATTTTGTGGTATTTTGAAAAGGTTTAGGGAATTGTGTGGTGTTTTTTCTTGAATTTTGTGGGAAACTGTGCTGATTTTATGGGGCGTTTCTGGAATTTGGTCGAGTTTTCAGAAGATTTAGGGATTTGTGTGAGATTTTTGTGGGATGTTCTGGGAATTGGTGGAGATTTTGTGGGACATTCCTGTGAATTGGTAGGGTTTTGAAATGATTTAGGGAGTTTTGTGGGACTTCTCTGGAATTTTGTGGGGTTTTTCTGAAATTGTGTGGTTTTGAGGAGACTTGAAGAATTTTGAGGAATTTGTTTTAGATTTTGTGGGAATTTGTGGAGAATCTGTGGGATTTACTGGAATTTGGTGGGCCTTTTCAAGGACTTTGTGTGGTTTTGAGGAGACTTGAAGACTTTTGAGGAATTTTTCTTAGATTTTGTGGAAACTTGTGGAGGTTTTGTGGGATTTTTGTGGAATTTTTTGGGATATTGAGGCGATTTAGGGATCTTGGGGGATTTTTCATGTATTTTGTGGGAATTTGTGGAGATTTGGTGGGATATTTTTCTAGAATTTGGTCGTGTTTTGAGAAGATTTAAAGAATTTTGTGGGATTTTTCTTGAATTTTGTGGGATATTGAGGAGATTTTGTGGGATGTTTGTGGAACTTTGAGGGACTTTTCTGGAATTTGGTGAGATTCTGTAGAGAACTGACAAATTATCAGGGATTTTTCATGTACTCTGTGGGAATTTGTGGAGATTCTGTGGGATTTTTTTGGATTTTGGCCGTGTTTTGAGAAGATTTAGGGAATTTTGTGTGACTTTTCTGGGATTTTGTTGGGTATTGAGGACATTTTGTGGGATATTTCGGGAATTTGGTGGGGCTTTTCAAGAATTTTGTGGTATTTTGAAAAGATTTAGGGAATTTTGTGGTGTTTTTTCTTGAATTTTGTGGGAAACTGTGCTGATTTTATGGGGCGTTTCTGGAATTTGGTCGAGTTTTCAGAAGTGTTAGGGATTTTTGTGAGATTTTTGTGGGATGTTCTGGGAATTGGTGGAGATTTTGTGGGACATTCCTGTGAATTGGTAGGGTTTTGAAATGATTTAGGGAGTTTTGTGGGACTTCTCTGGAATTTTGTGTGTTTTTTCTGGAATTGTGTGGGATTCTGAGGAGACTTGAAGAATTTTGAGGAATTTGTTTTAGATTTTGTGGGAATTTGTGGAGAATCTGTGGGATTTACTGGAATTTGGTGGGCCTTTTCAAGGACTTTGTGTGGTTTTGAGGAGACTTGAAGACTTTTGAGGAATTTTTCTTAGATTTTGTGGAAACTTGTGGAGGTTTTGTGGGATTTTTGTGGAATTTTTTGGGATATTGAGGCGATTTAGGGATCTTGAGGGATTTTTCATGTATTTTGTGGGAATTTGTGGAGATTTGGTGGGATATTTTTCTAGAATTTGGTCGTGTTTTGAGAAGATTTAGGGAATTTTGTGAGATTTTTCCTGGAATTTTGTTGGATACTGGGGAGATTTTGTGGGATGTTTTTGGAACTTTGAGGGACTTTTTAGGAATTTGGTGAGATTCTGTAGAGAACTGACGAATTATCAGGGATTTGTCATGTATTCTGTGGGAATTTGTGGAGATTCTGTGGGATTTTTTTGGATTTTGGCCGTGTTTTGAGAAGATTTAGGGAATTTTGTGTGATTTTTCTTGAATTTTGTGGGATATTGAGGAGATTTTGTGGGATGTTTGTGGAACTTTGAGGGACTTTTCTGGAATTTGGTGAGATTCTGTAGAGAACTGACGAATTATCAGGGGTATTTTCATGTATTCTGTGGGAATTTGTGGAGATTCGGTGGGATTTTTGTGGATTTTGGCCATGTTTTTAGAAGATTTAGGGAATTTTGGGGATTTTTCCTGGAATTTTATTGGATTCCGGGGAGATTTTGTGGGATGTTTGTGGAACTTTGAGGGACTTTTCTGGAATTTGGTGAGATTCTGTAGAGAATTGACGAATTATCAGGGATTTGTCATGTATTCTGTGGGAATTTGTGGAGATTCTGTGGGATTTTTCTGGAATTTGGTAGAGTTTTGAGAAGATTTAGGGAATTTTGTGGGACTTTTCTGGGATTTTGTTGGATATTGAGGACATTTTGTGGGATGTTTCTGGAATTTGGTGGGGCTTTTCAAGAATTTTGTGGTATTTTGAAAAGATTTAGGGAATTTTGTGGTGTTTTTTCTTGAATTTTGTGGGAAACTGTGCTGATTTTATGGGGCGTTTCTGGAATTTGGTCGAGTTTTCCGAAGATTTAGGGATTTTTGTGAGATTTTTGTGGGATGTTCTGGGAATTGGTGGAGATTTTGTGGGACATTGCTGTGAATTGGTAGGGTTTTGAAATGATTTAGGGAGTTTTGTGGGACTTCTCTGGAATTTTGTGGGTTTTTTCTGGAATTGTGTGGGATTCTGAGGAGACTTGAAGAATTTTGAGGAATTTTACTTAGATTTTGTGGAAACTTGTGGAGGTTTTGTGTGATTTTTGTGGAATTTTTTGGGATATTGAGGCGATTTAGGGATCTTGAGGGATTTTTCATGTATTTTGTGGGAATTTGTGGAGATTTGGTGGGATATTTTTCTAGAATTTGGTTGTGTTTTGAGAAGATTTAGGGAATTTTGTGTGATTTTTCTTGAATTTTGTGGGACATTGAGGAGATTTTGTGGGATGTTTGTGGAACTTTGAGGGACTTTTCTGGAATTTGGTGAGATTCTGTAGAGAACTGACAAATTATCAGGGATTTTTCATGTATTCTGTGGGAATTTGTGAAGATTTGGTGGGATTTTTGTGGATTTTGGCCGCGTTTTGAGAAGATTTAGGGAATTTTGTGTGATTTTTCTGGGATTTTGTTGGGTATTGAGGACATTTTGTGGGATGTTTCGGGAATTTGGTGGGGCTTTTCAAGAATTTTGTGGTATTTTGAAAAGGTTTAGGGAATTGTGTGGTGTTTTTTCTTGAATTTTGTGGGAAACTGTGCTGATTTTATGGGGCGTTTCTGGAATTTGGTCGAGTTTTCAGAAGATTTAGGGATTTTTGTGAGATTTTTGTGGGATGTTCTGGGAATTGGTGGAGATTTTGTGGGACATTCCTGTGAATTGGTAGGGTTTTGAAATGATTTAGGGAGTTTTGTGGGACTTCTCTGGAATTTTGTGTGTTTTTTCTGGAATTGTGTGGGATTCTGAGGAGACTTGAAGAATTTTGAGGAATTTTTCTTAGATTTTGTGGAAACTTGTGGAGGTTTTGTGTGATTTTTGTGGAATTTTTTGGGATATTGAGGCGATTTAGGGATCTTGAGGGATTTTTCATGTATTTTGTGGGAATTTGTGGAGATTTGGTGGGATATTTTTCTAGAATTTGGTCGTGTTTTGAGAAGATTTAGGGAATTTTGTGAGATTTTTCCTGGAATTTTGTTGGATACTGGGGAGATTTTGTGGGATGTTTTTGGAACTTTGAGGGACTTTTTAGGAATTTGGTGAGATTCTGTAGAGAACTGACAAATTATCAGGGATTTGTCATGTATTCTGTGGGAATTTGTGGAGATTCTGTGGGATTTTTGTGGATTTTGGCCGTGTTTTGAGAAGATTTAGGGAATTTTGTGTGATTTTTCTTGAATTTTGTGGGATATTGAGGAGATTTTGTGGGATGTTTGTGGAACTTTGAGGGACTTTTCTGGAATTTGGTGAGATTCTGTAGAGAACTGACGAATTATCAGGGGTATTTTCATGTATTCTGTGGGAATTTGTGGAGATTCGGTGGGATTTTTGTGGATTTTGGCCATGTTTTTAGAAGATTTAGGGAATTTTGGGGATTTTTCCTGGAATTTTATTGGATTCCGGGGAGATTTTGTGGGATGTTTGTGGAACTTTGAGGGACTTTTCTGGAATTTGGTGAGATTCTGTAGAGAATTGACGAATTATCAGGGATTTGTCATGTATTCTGTGGGAATTTGTGGAGATTCTGTGGGATTTTTCTGGAATTTGGTAGAGTTTTGAGAAGATTTAGGGAATTTTGTGGGACTTTTCTGGGATTTTGTTGGATATTGAGGACATTTTGTGGGATGTTTCTGGAATTTGGTGGGGCTTTTCAAGAATTTTGTGGTATTTTGAAAAGATTTAGGGAATTTTGTGGTGTTTTTTCTTGAATTTTGTGGGAAACTGTGCTGATTTTATGGGGCGTTTCTGGAATTTGGTCGAGTTTTCCGAAGATTTAGGGATTTTTGTGAGATTTTTGTGGGATTTTCTGGGAATTGGTGGAGATTTTGTGGGACATTGCTGTGAATTGGTAGGGTTTTGAAATGATTTAGGGAGTTTTGTGGGACTTCTCTGGAATTTTGTGGGGTTTTTCTGGAATTGTGTGGTTTTGAGGAGACTTGAAGACTTTTGAGGAATTTTTCTTAGATTTTGTGGAAACTTGTGGAGGTTTTGTGGGATTTTTGTGGAATTTTTTGGGATATTGAGGCGATTTAGGGATCTTGAGGGATTTTTCATGTATTTTGTGGGAATTTGTGGAGATTTGGTGGGATATTTTTCTAGAATTTGGTTGTGTTTTGAGAAGATTTAGGGAATTTTGTGTGATTTTTCTTGAATTTTGTGGGACATTGAGGAGATTTTGTGGGATGTTTGTGGAACTTTGAGGGACTTTTTAGGAATTTGGTGAGATTCTGTAGAGAACTGACAAATTATCAGGGATTTTTCATGTATTCTGTGGGAATTTGTGGAGATTCTGTGGGATTTTTGTGGATTTTGGCCGTGTTTTGAGAAGATTTAGGGAATTTTGTGTGATTTTTCTGGGATTTTGTTGGGTATTGAGGACATTTTGTGGGATGTTTCGGGAATTTGGTGGGGCTTTTCAAGAATTTTGTGGTATTTTGAAAAGGTTTAGGGAATTGTGTGGTGTTTTTTCTTGAATTTTGTGGGAAACTGTGCTGATTTTATGGGGCGTTTCTGGAATTTGGTCGAGTTTTCAGAAGATTTAGGGATTTTTGGGAGATTTTTGTGGGATGTTCTGGGAATTGGTGGAGATTTTGTGGGACATTCCTGTGAATTGGTAGGGTTTTGAAATGATTTAGGGAGTTTTGTGGGACTTCTCTGGAATTTTGTGGGGTTTTTCTGAAATTGTGTGGTTTTGAGGAGACTTGAAGAATTTTGAGGAATTTGTTTTAGATTTTGTGGGAATTTGTGGAGAATCTGTGGGATTTTACTGGAATTTGGTGGGCCTTTTCAAGGACTTTGTGTGGTTTTGAGGAGACTTGAAGAATTTTGAGGAATTTTTCTTAGATTTTGTGGAAACTTGTGGAGGTTTTGTGGGATTTTTGTGGGATTTTGTGGGATATTGAGGCGATTTAGGGATCTTGAGGGATTTTTCATGTATTTTGTGGGATTTTGTGGAGATTTGGTGGGACATTTTTCTAGAATTTGGTCGTGTTTTGAGAAGTTTTAGGGAATTTTGTGTGATTTTTCTGGGATTTTGTTGGATATTGAGGAGCTTTTCTGGGATGTTTGTGGAACTTTGAGGGACTTTTCTGGAATTTGGTGAGATTCTGTAGAGAACTGACGAATTATCAGGGATTTGTCATGTATTCTGTGGGAATTTGTGGAGATTCTGTGGGATTTTTTTGGATTTTGGCCGTGTTTTGAGAAGATTTAGGGAATTTTGTGTGACTTTTCTGGGATTTTGTTGGGTATTGAGGACATTTTGTGGGATGTTTCGGGAATTTGGTGGGGCTTTTCAAGAATTTTGTGGTATTTTGAAAAGATTTAGGGAATTTTGTGGTGTTTTTTCTTGAATTTTGTGGGAAACTGTGCTGATTTTATGGGGCGTTTCTGGAATTTGGTCGAGTTTTCAGAAGTGTTAGGGATTTTTGTGAGATTTTTGTGGGATGTTCTGGGAATTGGTGGAGATTTTGTGGGACATTCCTGTGAATTGGTAGGGTTTTGAAATGATTTAGGGAGTTTTGTGGGACTTCTCTGGAATTTTGTGTGTTTTTTCTGGAATTGTGTGGGATTCTGAGGAGACTTGAAGAATTTTGAGGAATTTGTTTTAGATTTTGTGGGAATTTGTGGAGAATCTGTGGGATTTACTGGAATTTGGTGGGCCTTTTCAAGGACTTTGTGTGGTTTTGAGGAGACTTGAAGACTTTTGAGGAATTTTTCTTAGATTTTGTGGAAACTTGTGGAGGTTTTGTGGGATTTTTGTGGAATTTTTTGGGATATTGAGGCGATTTAGGGATCTTGAGGGATTTTTCATGTATTTTGTGGGAATTTGTGGAGATTTGGTGGGATATTTTTCTAGAATTTGGTCGGGTTTTGAGAAGATTTAGGGAATTTTGTGTGATTTTTCTTGAATTTTGTGGGATATTGAGGAGATTTTGTGGGATGTTTGTGGAACTTTGAGGGACTTTTCTGGAATTTGGTGAGATTCTGTAGAGAACTGACAAATTATCAGGGATTTTTCATGTATTCTGTGGGAATTTGTGGAGATTTGGTGGGATATTTTTCTAGAATTTGGTCGTGTTTTGAGAAGATTTAGGGAATTTTGTGTGATTTTTCTTGAATTTTGTGGGATATTGAGGAGATTTTGTGGGATGTTTGTGGAACTTTGAGGGACTTTTCTGGAATTTGGTGAGATTCTGTAGAGAACTGACGAATTATCAGGGGTATTTTCATGTATTCTGTGGGAATTTGTGGAGATTTGGTGGGATTTTTGTGGATTTTGGCCATGTTTTTAGAAGATTTAGGGAATTTTGGGGATTTTTCCTGGAATTTTATTGGATTCCGGGGAGATTTTGTGGGATGTTTGTGGAACTTTGAGGGACTTTTCTGGAATTTGGTGAGATTCTGTAGAGAATTGACGAATTATCAGGGATTTGTCATGTATTCTGTGGGAATTTGTGGAGATTCTGTGGGATTTTTCTGGAATTTGGTAGAGTTTTGAGAAGATTTAGGGAATTTTGTGGGACTTTTCTGGGATTTTGTTGGATATTGAGGACATTTTGTGGGATGTTTCTGGAATTTGGTGGGGCTTTTCAAGAATTTTGTGGTATTTTGAAAAGATTTAGGGAATTTTGTGGTGTTTTTTCTTGAATTTTGTGGGAAACTGTGCTGATTTTATGGGGCGTTTCTGGAATTTGGTCGAGTTTTCCGAAGATTTAGGGATTTTTGTGAGATTTTTGTGGGATTTTCTGGGAACTGGTGGAGATTTTGTGGGACATTCCTGTGAATTGGTAGGGTTTTGAAATGATTTAGGGAGTTTTGTGGGACTTCTCTGGAATTTTGTGGGGTTTTTCTGGAATTGTGTGGTTTTGAGGAGAATTGAAGACTTTTGAGGAATTTTTCTTAGATTTTGTGGAAACTTGTGGAGGTTTTGTGGGATTTTTGTGGAATTTTTTGGGATATTGAGGCGATTTAGGGATCTTGAGGGATTTTTCATGTATTTTGTGGGAATTTGTGGAGATTTGGTGGGATATTTTTCTAGAATTTGGTTGTGTTTTGAGAAGATTTAGGGAATTTTGTGGGATTTTTCTTGAATTTTGTGGGACATTGAGGAGATTTTGTGGGATGTTTGTGGAACTTTGAGGGACTTTTCTGGAATTTGGTGAGATTCTGTAGAGAACTGACAAATTATCAGGGATTTTTCATGTATTCTGTGGGAATTTGTGGAGATGTCGTGGGATTTTTGTGGATTTTGGTAGAGTTTTGAAAAGATTTAGGGAATTTTGTGGTGTTTTTTCTTGAATTTTGTGGGAAACTGTGCTGATTTTATGGGGCGTTTCTGGAATTTGGTCGAGTTTTCAGAAGATTTAGGGATTTTTGTGAGATTTTTGTGGGATGTTCTGGGAATTGGTGGAGATTTTGTGGGACATTCCTGTGAATTGGTAGGGTTTTGAAATGATTTAGGGAGTTTTGTGGGACTTCTCTGGAATTTTGTGGGGTTTTTCTGAAATTGTGTGGTTTTGAGGAGACTTGAAGAATTTTGAGGAATTTGTTTTAGATTTTGTGGGAATTTGTGGAGAATCTGTGGGATTTTACTGGAATTTGGTGGGCCTTTTCAAGGACTTTGTGTGGTTTTGAGGAGACTTGAAGAATTTTGAGGAATTTTTCTTAGATTTTGTGGAAACTTGTGGAGGTTTTGTGGGATTTTTGTGGAATTTTTTGGGATATTGAGGCGATTTAGGGATCTTGAGGGATTTTTCATGTATTTTGTGGGATTTTGTGGAGATTTGGTGGGACATTTTTCTAGAATTTAGTCGTGTTTTGAGAAGTTTTAGGGAATTTTGTGTGATTTTTCTGGGATTTTGTTGGATATTGAGGAGCTTTTCTGGGATGTTTGTGGAACTTTGAGGGACTTTTCTGGAATTTGGTGAGATTCTGTAGAGAACTGACGAATTATCAGGGATTTGTCATGTATTCTGTGGGAATTTGTGGAGATTCTGTGGGATTTGTTTGGATTTTGGCCGTGTTTTGAGAAGATTTAGGGAATTTTGTGTGAGTTTTCTGGGATTTTGTTGGGTATTGAGGACATTTTGTGGGATGTTTCGGGAATTTGGTGGGGCTTTTCAAGAATTTTGTGGTATTTTGAAAAGATTTAGGGAATTTTGTGGTGTTTTTTCTTGAATTTTGTGGGAAACTGTGCTGATTTTATGGGGCGTTTCTGGAATTTGGTCGAGTTTTCAGAAGTGTTAGGGATTTTTGTGAGATTTTTGTGGGATGTTCTGGGAATTGGTGGAGATTTTGTGGGACATTCCTGTGAATTGGTAGGGTTTTGAAATGATTTAGGGAGTTTTGTGGGACTTCTCTGGAATTTTGTGTGTTTTTTCTGGAATTGTGTGGGATTCTGAGGAGACTTGAAGAATTTTGAGGAATTTGTTTTAGATTTTGTGGGAATTTGTGGAGAATCTGTGGGATTTACTGGAATTTGGTGGGCCTTTTCAAGGACTTTGTGTGGTTTTGAGGAGACTTGAAGACTTTTGAGGAATTTTTCTTAGATTTTGTGGAAACTTGTGGAGGTTTTGTGTGATTTTTGTGGAATTTTTTGGGATATTGAGGCGATTTAGGGATCTTGAGGGATTTTTCATGTATTTTGTGGGAATTTGTGGAGATTTGGTGGGATATTTTTCTAGAATTTGGTCGTGTTTTGAGAAGATTTAGGGAATTTTGTGAGATTTTTCCTGGAATTTTGTTGGATACTGGGGAGATTTTGTGGGATGTTTTTGGAACTTTGAGGGACTTTTTAGGAATTTGGTGAGATTCTGTAGAGAACTGACAAATTATCAGGGATTTGTCATGTATTCTGTGGGAATTTGTGGAGATTCTGTGGGATTTTTGTGGATTTTGGCCGTGTTTTGAGAAGATTTAGGGAATTTTGTGTGATTTTTCTTGAATTTTGTGGGATATTGAGGAGATTTTGTGGGATGTTTGTGGAACTTTGAGGGACTTTTCTGGAATTTGGTGAGATTCTGTAGAGAACTGACGAATTATCAGGGGTATTTTCATGTATTCTGTGGGAATTTGTGGAGATTCGGTGGGATTTTTGTGGATTTTGGCCATGTTTTTAGAAGATTTAGGGAATTTTGGGGATTTTTCCTGGAATTTTATTGGATTCCGGGGAGATTTTGTGGGATGTTTGTGGAACTTTGAGGGACTTTTCTGGAATTTGGTGAGATTCTGTAGAGAATTGACGAATTATCAGGGATTTGTCATGTATTCTGTGGGAATTTGTGGAGATTCTGTGGGATTTTTCTGGAATTTGGTAGAGTTTTGAGAAGATTTAGGGAATTTTGTGGGACTTTTCTGGGATTTTGTTGGATATTGAGGACATTTTGTGGGATGTTTCTGGAATTTGGTGGGGCTTTTCAAGAATTTTGTGGTATTTTGAAAAGATTTAGGGAATTTTGTGGTGTTTTTTCTTGAATTTTGTGGGAAACTGTGCTGATTTTATGGGGCGTTTCTGGAATTTGGTCGAGTTTTCCGAAGATTTCGGGATTTTTGTGAGATTTTTGTGGGATTTTCTGGGAATTGGTGGAGATTTTGTGGGACATTCCTGTGAATTGGTAGGGTTTTGAAATGATTTAGGGAGTTTTGTGGGACTTCTCTGGAATTTTGTGGGGTTTTTCTGGAATTGTGTGGTTTTGAGGAGACTTGAAGACTTTTGAGGAATTTTTCTTAGATTTTGTGGAAACTTGTGGAGGTTTTGTGGGATTTTTGTGGAATTTTTTGGGATATTGAGGCGATTTAGGGATCTTGAGGGATTTTTCATGTATTTTGTGGGAATTTGTGGAGATTTGGTGGGATATTTTTCTAGAATTTGGTCGGGTTTTGAGAAGATTTAGGGAATTTTGTGTGATTTTTCTTGAATTTTGTGGGATATTGAGGAGATTTTGTGGGATGTTTGTGGAACTTTGAGGGACTTTTCTGGAATTTGGTGAGATTCTGTAGAGAACTGACAAATTATCAGGGATTTTTCATGTATTCTGTGGGAATTTGTGGAGATTTGGTGGGATATTTTTCTAGAATTTGGTCGTGTTTTGAGAAGATTTAGGGAATTTTGTGTGATTTTTCTTGAATTTTGTGGGATATTGAGGAGATTTTGTGGGATGTTTGTGGAACTTTGAGGGACTTTTCTGGAATTTGGTGAGATTCTGTAGAGAACTGACGAATTATCAGGGGTATTTTCATGTATTCTGTGGGAATTTGTGGAGATTTGGTGGGATTTTTGTGGATTTTGGCCATGTTTTTAGAAGATTTAGGGAATTTTGGGGATTTTTCCTGGAATTTTATTGGATTCCGGGGAGATTTTGTGGGATGTTTGTGGAACTTTGAGGGACTTTTCTGGAATTTGGTGAGATTCTGTAGAGAATTGACGAATTATCAGGGATTTGTCATGTATTCTGTGGGAATTTGTGGAGATTCTGTGGGATTTTTCTGGAATTTGGTAGAGTTTTGAGAAGATTTAGGGAATTTTGTGGGACTTTTCTGGGATTTTGTTGGATATTGAGGACATTTTGTGGGATGTTTCTGGAATTTGGTGGGGCTTTTCAAGAATTTTGTGGTATTTTGAAAAGATTTAGGGAATTTTGTGGTGTTTTTTCTTGAATTTTGTGGGAAACTGTGCTGATTTTATGGGGCGTTTCTGGAATTTGGTCGAGTTTTCCGAAGATTTAGGGATTTTTGTGAGATTTTTGTGGGATTTTCTGGGAACTGGTGGAGATTTTGTGGGACATTCCTGTGAATTGGTAGGGTTTTGAAATGATTTAGGGAGTTTTGTGGGACTTCTCTGGAATTTTGTGGGGTTTTTCTGGAATTGTGTGGTTTTGAGGAGAATTGAAGACTTTTGAGGAATTTTTCTTAGATTTTGTGGAAACTTGTGGAGGTTTTGTGGGATTTTTGTGGAATTTTTTGGGATATTGAGGCGATTTAGGGATCTTGAGGGATTTTTCATGTATTTTGTGGGAATTTGTGGAGATTTGGTGGGATATTTTTCTAGAATTTGGTTGTGTTTTGAGAAGATTTAGGGAATTTTGTGGGATTTTTCTTGAATTTTGTGGGACATTGAGGAGATTTTGTGGGATGTTTGTGGAACTTTGAGGGACTTTTCTGGAATTTGGTGAGATTCTGTAGAGAACTGACAAATTATCAGGGATTTTTCATGTATTCTGTGGGAATTTGTGGAGATGTCGTGGGATTTTTGTGGATTTTGGTAGAGTTTTGAAAAGATTTAGGGAATTTTGTGGTGTTTTTTCTTGAATTTTGTGGGAAACTGTGCTGATTTTATGGGGCGTTTCTGGAATTTGGTCGAGTTTTCAGAAGATTTAGGGATTTTTGTGAGATTTTTGTGGGATGTTCTGGGAATTGGTGGAGATTTTGTGGGACATTCCTGTGAATTGGTAGGGTTTTGAAATGATTTAGGGAGTTTTGTGGGACTTCTCTGGAATTTTGTGGGGTTTTTCTGAAATTGTGTGGTTTTGAGGAGACTTGAAGAATTTTGAGGAATTTGTTTTAGATTTTGTGGGAATTTGTGGAGAATCTGTGGGATTTTACTGGAATTTGGTGGGCCTTTTCAAGGACTTTGTGTGGTTTTGAGGAGACTTGAAGAATTTTGAGGAATTTTTCTTAGATTTTGTGGAAACTTGTGGAGGTTTTGTGGGATTTTTGTGGAATTTTTTGGGATATTGAGGCGATTTAGGGATCTTGAGGGATTTTTCATGTATTTTGTGGGATTTTGTGGAGATTTGGTGGGACATTTTTCTAGAATTTAGTCGTGTTTTGAGAAGTTTTAGGGAATTTTGTGTGATTTTTCTGGGATTTTGTTGGATATTGAGGAGCTTTTCTGGGATGTTTGTGGAACTTTGAGGGACTTTTCTGGAATTTGGTGAGATTCTGTAGAGAACTGACGAATTATCAGGGATTTGTCATGTATTCTGTGGGAATTTGTGGAGATTCTGTGGGATTTGTTTGGATTTTGGCCGTGTTTTGAGAAGATTTAGGGAATTTTGTGTGAGTTTTCTGGGATTTTGTTGGGTATTGAGGACATTTTGTGGGATGTTTCGGGAATTTGGTGGGGCTTTTCAAGAATTTTGTGGTATTTTGAAAAGATTTAGGGAATTTTGTGGTGTTTTTTCTTGAATTTTGTGGGAAACTGTGCTGATTTTATGGGGCGTTTCTGGAATTTGGTCGAGTTTTCAGAAGTGTTAGGGATTTTTGTGAGATTTTTGTGGGATGTTCTGGGAATTGGTGGAGATTTTGTGGGACATTCCTGTGAATTGGTAGGGTTTTGAAATGATTTAGGGAGTTTTGTGGGACTTCTCTGGAATTTTGTGTGTTTTTTCTGGAATTGTGTGGGATTCTGAGGAGACTTGAAGAATTTTGAGGAATTTGTTTTAGATTTTGTGGGAATTTGTGGAGAATCTGTGGGATTTACTGGAATTTGGTGGGCCTTTTCAAGGACTTTGTGTGGTTTTGAGGAGACTTGAAGACTTTTGAGGAATTTTTCTTAGATTTTGTGGAAACTTGTGGAGGTTTTGTGTGATTTTTGTGGAATTTTTTGGGATATTGAGGCGATTTAGGGATCTTGAGGGATTTTTCATGTATTTTGTGGGAATTTGTGGAGATTTGGTGGGATATTTTTCTAGAATTTGGTCGTGTTTTGAGAAGATTTAGGGAATTTTGTGAGATTTTTCCTGGAATTTTGTTGGATACTGGGGAGATTTTGTGGGATGTTTTTGGAACTTTGAGGGACTTTTTAGGAATTTGGTGAGATTCTGTAGAGAACTGACAAATTATCAGGGATTTGTCATGTATTCTGTGGGAATTTGTGGAGATTCTGTGGGATTTTTGTGGATTTTGGCCGTGTTTTGAGAAGATTTAGGGAATTTTGTGTGATTTTTCTTGAATTTTGTGGGATATTGAGGAGATTTTGTGGGATGTTTGTGGAACTTTGAGGGACTTTTCTGGAATTTGGTGAGATTCTGTAGAGAACTGACGAATTATCAGGGGTATTTTCATGTATTCTGTGGGAATTTGTGGAGATTCGGTGGGATTTTTGTGGATTTTGGCCATGTTTTTAGAAGATTTAGGGAATTTTGGGGATTTTTCCTGGAATTTTATTGGATTCCGGGGAGATTTTGTGGGATGTTTGTGGAACTTTGAGGGACTTTTCTGGAATTTGGTGAGATTCTGTAGAGAATTGACGAATTATCAGGGATTTGTCATGTATTCTGTGGGAATTTGTGGAGATTCTGTGGGATTTTTCTGGAATTTGGTAGAGTTTTGAGAAGATTTAGGGAATTTTGTGGGACTTTTCTGGGATTTTGTTGGATATTGAGGACATTTTGTGGGATGTTTCTGGAATTTGGTGGGGCTTTTCAAGAATTTTGTGGTATTTTGAAAAGATTTAGGGAATTTTGTGGTGTTTTTTCTTGAATTTTGTGGGAAACTGTGCTGATTTTATGGGGCGTTTCTGGAATTTGGTCGAGTTTTCCGAAGATTTCGGGATTTTTGTGAGATTTTTGTGGGATTTTCTGGGAATTGGTGGAGATTTTGTGGGACATTCCTGTGAATTGGTAGGGTTTTGAAATGATTTAGGGAGTTTTGTGGGACTTCTCTGGAATTTTGTGGGGTTTTTCTGGAATTGTGTGGTTTTGAGGAGACTTGAAGACTTTTGAGGAATTTTTCTTAGATTTTGTGGAAACTTGTGGAGGTTTTGTGGGATTTTTGTGGAATTTTTTGGGATATTGAGGCGATTTAGGGATCTTGAGGGATTTTTCATGTATTTTGTGGGAATTTGTGGAGATTTGGTGGGATATTTTTCTAGAATTTGGTCGGGTTTTGAGAAGATTTAGGGAATTTTGTGTGATTTTTCTTGAATTTTGTGGGATATTGAGGAGATTTTGTGGGATGTTTGTGGAACTTTGAGGGACTTTTCTGGAATTTGGTGAGATTCTGTAGAGAACTGACAAATTATCAGGGATTTTTCATGTATTCTGTGGGAATTTGTGGAGATTTGGTGGGATATTTTTCTAGAATTTGGTCGTGTTTTGAGAAGATTTAGGGAATTTTGTGTGATTTTTCTTGAATTTTGTGGGATATTGAGGAGATTTTGTGGGATGTTTGTGGAACTTTGAGGGACTTTTCTGGAATTTGGTGAGATTCTGTAGAGAACTGACGAATTATCAGGGGTATTTTCATGTATTCTGTGGGAATTTGTGGAGATTTGGTGGGATTTTTGTGGATTTTGGCCATGTTTTTAGAAGATTTAGGGAATTTTGGGGATTTTTCCTGGAATTTTATTGGATTCCGGGGAGATTTTGTGGGATGTTTGTGGAACTTTGAGGGACTTTTCTGGAATTTGGTGAGATTCTGTAGAGAATTGACGAATTATCAGGGATTTGTCATGTATTCTGTGGGAATTTGTGGAGATTCTGTGGGATTTTTCTGGAATTTGGTAGAGTTTTGAGAAGATTTAGGGAATTTTGTGGGACTTTTCTGGGATTTTGTTGGATATTGAGGACATTTTGTGGGATGTTTCTGGAATTTGGTGGGGCTTTTCAAGAATTTTGTGGTATTTTGAAAAGATTTAGGGAATTTTGTGGTGTTTTTTCTTGAATTTTGTGGGAAACTGTGCTGATTTTATGGGGCGTTTCTGGAATTTGGTCGAGTTTTCCGAAGATTTAGGGATTTTTGTGAGATTTTTGTGGGATTTTCTGGGAACTGGTGGAGATTTTGTGGGACATTCCTGTGAATTGGTAGGGTTTTGAAATGATTTAGGGAGTTTTGTGGGACTTCTCTGGAATTTTGTGGGGTTTTTCTGGAATTGTGTGGTTTTGAGGAGAATTGAAGACTTTTGAGGAATTTTTCTTAGATTTTGTGGAAACTTGTGGAGGTTTTGTGGGATTTTTGTGGAATTTTTTGGGATATTGAGGCGATTTAGGGATCTTGAGGGATTTTTCATGTATTTTGTGGGAATTTGTGGAGATTTGGTGGGATATTTTTCTAGAATTTGGTTGTGTTTTGAGAAGATTTAGGGAATTTTGTGTGATTTTTCTTGAATTTTGTGGGACATTGAGGAGATTTTGTGGGATGTTTGTGGAACTTTGAGGGACTTTTCTGGAATTTGGTGAGATTCTGTAGAGAACTGACAAATTATCAGGGATTTTTCATGTATTCTGTGGGAATTTGTGGTGATGTGGTGGGATTTTTGTGGATTTTGGTAGAGTTTTGAAAAGATTTAGGGAATTTTGTGGTGTTTTTTCTTGAATTTTGTGGGAAACTGTGCTGATTTTATGGGGCGTTTCTGGAATTTGGTCGAGTTTTCAGAAGATTTAGGGATTTTTGTGAGATTTTTGTGGGATGTTCTGGGAATTGGTGGAGATTTTGTGGGACATTCCTGTGAATTGGTAGGGTTTTGAAATGATTTAGGGAGTTTTGTGGGACTTCTCTGGAATTTTGTGGGGTTTTTCTGAAATTGTGTGGTTTTGAGGAGACTTGAAGAATTTTGAGGAATTTGTTTTAGATTTTGTGGGAATTTGTGGAGAATCTGTGGGATTTTACTGGAATTTGGTGGGCCTTTTCAAGGACTTTGTGTGGTTTTGAGGAGACTTGAAGAATTTTGAGGAATTTTTCTTAGATTTTGTGGAAACTTGTGGAGGTTTTGTGGGATTTTTGTGGAATTTTTTGGGATATTGAGGCGATTTAGGGATCTTGAGGGATTTTTCATGTATTTTGTGGGATTTTGTGGAGATTTGGTGGGACATTTTTCTAGAATTTAGTCGTGTTTTGAGAAGTTTTAGGGAATTTTGTGTGATTTTTCTGGGATTTTGTTGGATATTGAGGAGCTTTTCTGGGATGTTTGTGGAACTTTGAGGGACTTTTCTGGAATTTGGTGAGATTCTGTAGAGAACTGACGAATTATCAGGGATTTGTCATGTATTCTGTGGGAATTTGTGGAGATTCTGTGGGATTTGTTTGGATTTTGGCCGTGTTTTGAGAAGATTTAGGGAATTTTGTGTGACTTTTCTGGGATTTTGTTGGGTATTGAGGACATTTTGTGGGATGTTTCGGGAATTTGGTGGGGCTTTTCAAGAATTTTGTGGTATTTTGAAAAGATTTAGGGAATTTTGTGGTGTTTTTTCTTGAATTTTGTGGGAAACTGTGCTGATTTTATGGGGCGTTTCTGGAATTTGGTCGAGTTTTCAGAAGTGTTAGGGATTTTTGTGAGATTTTTGTGGGATGTTCTGGGAATTGGTGGAGATTTTGTGGGACATTCCTGTGAATTGGTAGGGTTTTGAAATGATTTAGGGAGTTTTGTGGGACTTCTCTGGAATTTTGTGTGTTTTTTCTGGAATTGTGTGGGATTCTGAGGAGACTTGAAGAATTTTGAGGAATTTGTTTTAGATTTTGTGGGAATTTGTGGAGAATCTGTGGGATTTACTGGAATTTGGTGGGCCTTTTCAAGGACTTTGTGTGGTTTTGAGGAGACTTGAAGACTTTTGAGGAATTTTTCTTAGATTTTGTGGAAACTTGTGGAGGTTTTGTGGGATTTTTGTGGAATTTTTTGGGATATTGAGGCGATTTAGGGATCTTGAGGGATTTTTCATGTATTTTGTGGGAATTTGTGGAGATTTGGTGGGATATTTTTCTAGAATTTGGTCGTGTTTTGAGAAGATTTAGGGAATTTTGTGTGATTTTTCTTGAATTTTGTGGGATATTGAGGAGATTTTGTGGGATGTTTGTGGAACTTTGAGGGACTTTTCTGGAATTTGGTGAGATTCTGTAGAGAACTGACAAATTATCAGGGATTTTTCATGTATTCTGTGGGAATTTGTGGAGATTTGGTGGGATATTTTTCTAGAATTTGGTCGTGTTTTGAGAAGATTTAGGGAATTTTGTGTGATTTTTCTTGAATTTTGTGGGATATTGAGGAGATTTTGTGGGATGTTTGTGGAACTTTGAGGGACTTTTCTGGAATTTGGTGAGATTCTGTAGAGAACTGACGAATTATCAGGGGTATTTTCATGTATTCTGTGGGAATTTGTGGAGATTCGGTGGGATTTTTGTGGATTTTGGCCATGTTTTTAGAAGATTTAGGGAATTTTGTGGGATTTTTCCTGGAATTTTATTGGATTCCGGGGAGATTTTGTGGGATGTTTGTGGAACTTTGAGGGACTTTTCTGGAATTTGGTGAGATTCTGTAGAGAATTGACGAATTATCAGGGATTTGTCATGTATTCTGTGGGAATTTGTGGAGATTCTGTGGGATTTTTCTGGAATTTGGTACAGTTTTGAGAAGATTTAGGGAATTTTGTGGGACTTTTCTGGGATTTTGTTGGATATTGAGGACATTTTGTGGGATGTTTCTGGAATTTGGTGGGGCTTTTCAAGAATTTTGTGGTATTTTGAAAAGATTTAGGGAATTTTGTGGTGTTTTTTCTTGAATTTTGTGGGAAACTGTGCTGATTTTATGGGGCGTTTCTGGAATTTGGTCGAGTTTTCCGAAGATTTCGGGATTTTTGTGAGATTTTTGTGGGATTTTCTGGGAATTGGTGGAGATTTTGTGGGACATTCCTGTGAATTGGTAGGGTTTTGAAATGATTTAGGGAGTTTTGTGGGACTTCTCTGGAATTTTGTGGGGTTTTTCTGGAATTGTGTGGTTTTGAGGAGACTTGAAGACTTTTGAGGAATTTTTCTTAGATTTTGTGGAAACTTGTGGAGGTTTTGTGGGATTTTTGTGGAATTTTTTGGGATATTGAGGCGATTTAGGGATCTTGAGGGATTTTTCATGTATTTTGTGGGAATTTGTGGAGATTTGGTGGGATATTTTTCTAGAATTTGGTTGTGTTTTAAGAAGATTTAGGGAATTTTGTGTGATTTTTCTTGAATTTTGTGGGACATTGAGGAGATTTTGTGGGATGTTTGTGGAACTTTGAGGGACTTTTCTGGAATTTGGTGAGATTCTGTAGAGAACTGACAAATTATCAGGGATTTTTCATGTATTCTGTGGGAATTTGTGGAGATTTGGTGGGATTTTTGTGGATTTTGGCCGTGTTTTGAGAAGATTTAGGGAATTTTGTGTGACTTTTCTGGGATTTTGTTGGGTATTGAGGACATTTTGTGGGATGTTTCGGGAATTTGGTGGGGCTTTTCAAGAATTTTGTGGTATTTTGAAAAGGTTTAGGGAATTGTGTGGTGTTTTTTCTTGAATTTTGTGGGAAACTGTGCTGATTTTATGGGGCGTTTCTGGAATTTGGTCGAGTTTTCAGAAGATTTAGGGATTTTTGTGAGATTTTTGTGGGATGTTCTGGGAATTGGTAGAGATTTTGTGGGACATTCCTGTGAATTGGTAGGGTTTTGAAATGATTTAGGGAGTTTTGTGGGACTTCTCTGGAATTTGGTGGGGTTTTTCTGAAATTGTGTGGTTTTGAGGAGACTTGAAGAATTTTGAGGAATTTGTTTTAGATTTTGTGGGAATTTGTGGAGAATCTGTGGGATTTACTGGAATTTGGTGGGCCTTTTCAAGGACTTTGTGTGGTTTTGAGGAGACTTGAAGACTTTTGAGGAATTTTTCTTAGATTTTGTGGAAACTTGTGGAGGTTTTGTGGGATTTTTGTGGGATTTTGTGGGATATTGAGGCGATTTAGGGATCTTGAGGGATTTTTCATGTATTTTGTGGGATTTTGTGGAGATTTGGTGGGACATTTTTCTAGAATTTGGTCGTGTTTTGAGAAGATTTAGGGAATTTTGTGTGATTTTTCTTGAATTTTGTGGGATATTGAGGAGATTTTGTGGGATGTTTGTGGAACTTTGAGGGACTTTTCTGGAATTTGGTGAGATTCTGTAGAGAACTGACGAATTATCAGGGGTATTTTCATGTATTTTGTGGGAATTTGTGGAGATTCGGTGGGATATTTTTCTAGAATTTGGTCGTGTTTTGAGAAGATTTAGGGAATTTTGTGTGATTTTTCTTGAATTTTGTGGGATATTGAGGTGATTTTGTGGGATGTTTGTGGAACTTTGAGGGACTTTTCTGGAATTTGGTGAGATTCTGTAGAGAACTGAGGAATTTTCAGGGGTATTTTCATGTATTCTGTGGGAATTTGTGGAGATTCGGTGGGATTTTTGTGGATTTTGGCCGTGTTTTGAGAAGATTTAGGGAATTTTGTGTGATTTTTCTGGGATTTTGTTGGGTATTGAGGACATTTTGTGGGATGTTTCTGGAATTTGGTGGGGCTTTTCAAGAATTTTGTGGTATTTTGAAAAGGTTTAGGGAATTGTGTGGTGTTTTTTCTTGAAGTTTGTGGGAAACTGTGCTGATTTTATGGGGCGTTTCTGGAATTTGGTCGAGTTTTCAGAAGATTTAGGGATTTTTGTGAGATTTTTGTGGGATGTTCTGGGAATTGGTGGAGATTTTGTGGGACATTCCTGTGAATTGGTAGGGTTTTGAAATGATTTAGGGAGTTTTGTGGGACTTCTCTGGAATTTTGTGGGTTTTTTCTGGAATTGTGTGGGATTCTGAGGAGACTTGAAGAATTTTGAGGAATTTGTTTTAGATTTTGTGGGAATTTGTGGAGAATCTGTGGGATTTTACTGGAATTTGGTGGGCCTTTTCAAGGACTTTGTGTGGTTTTGAGGAGACTTGAAGAATTTTGAGGAATTTTTCTTAGATTTTGTGGAAACTTGTGGAGGTTTTGTGGGATTTTTGTGGGATTTTGTGGGATATTGAGGCGATTTAGGGATCTTGAGGGATTTTTCATGTATTTTGTGGGATTTTGTGGAGATTTGGTGGGACATTTTTCTAGAATTTAGTCGTGTTTTGAGAAGTTTTAGGGAATTTTGTGTGATTTTTCTGGGACTTAGTTGGATATTGAGGAGCTTTTGTGGGATGTTTGTGGAACTTTGAGGGACTTTTCTGGAATTTGGTGAGATTCTGTAGAGAACTGACGAATTATCAGGGGTATTTTCAGGAATTCTGTGGGAATTTGTGGAGATTCGGTGGGATTTTTGTGGATTTTTGCCATGTTTTGAGAAGATTTAGGGAATTTTGTGGGATTTTTCCTGGAATTTTATTGGATACCGGGGAGATTTTGTGGGATGTTTTTGGAACTTTGAGGGACTTTTCTGGAATTTGGTGAGATTCTGTAGAGAACTGACGAATTATCAGGGATTTGTCATGTATTCTGTGGGAATTTGTGGAGATTCTGTGGGATTTTTTTGGATTTTGGCCGTGTTTTGAGAAGATTTAGGGAATTTTGTGTGACTTTTCTGGGATTTTGTTGGGTATTGAGGACATTTTGTGGGATGTTTCGGGAATTTGGTGGGGCTTTTCAAGAATTTTGTGGTATTTTGAAAAGATTTAGGGAATTTTGTGGTGTTTTTTCTTGAATTTTGTGGGAAACTGTGCTGATTTTATGGGGCATTTCTGGAATTTGGTTGAGTTTTCAGAAGTGTTAGGGATTTTTGTGAGATTTTTGTGGGATGTTCTGGGAATTGGTGGAGATTTTGTGGGACATTCCTGTGAATTGGTAGGGTTTTGAAATGATTTAGGGAGTTTTGTGGGACTTCTCTGGAATTTTGTGTGTTTTTTCTGGAATTGTGTGGGATTCTGAGGAGACTTGAAGAATTTTGAGGAATTTGTTTTAGATTTTGTGGGAATTTGTGGAGAATCTGTGGGATTTACTGGAATTTGGTGGGCCTTTTCAAGGACTTTGTGTGGTTTTGAGGAGACTTGAAGACTTTTGAGGAATTTTTCTTAGATTTTGTGGAAACTTGTGGAGGTTTTGTGGGATTTTTGTGGAATTTTTTGGGATATTGAGGCGATTTAGGGATCTTGAGGGATTTTTCATGTATTTTGTGGGAATTTGTGGAGATTTGGTGGGATATTTTTCTAGAATTTGGTCGTGTTTTGAGAAGATTTAGGGAATTTTGTGTGATTTTTCTTGAATTTTGTGGGATATTGAGGAGATTTTGTGGGATGTTTGTGGAACTTTGAGGGACTTTTCTGGAATTTGGTGAGATTCTGTAGAGAACTGACAAATTATCAGGGATTTTTCATGTATTCTGTGGGAATTTGTGGAGATTTGGTGGGATATTTTTCTAGAATTTGGTCGTGTTTTGAGAAGATTTAGGGAATTTTGTGTGATTTTTCTTGAATTTTGTGGGATATTGAGGAGATTTTGTGGGATGTTTGTGGAACTTTGAGGGACTTTTCTGGAATTTGGTGAGATTCTGTAGAGAACTGACGAATTATCAGGGGTATTTTCATGTATTCTGTGGGAATTTGTGGAGATTCGGTGGGATTTTTGTGGATTTTGGCCATGTTTTTAGAAGATTTAGGGAATTATGTGGGATTTTTCCTGGAATTTTATTGGATTCCGGGGAGATTTTGTGGGATGTTTGTGGAACTTTGAGGGACTTTTTAGGAATTTGGTGAGATTCTGTAGAGAATTGACGAATTATCAGGGATTTGTCATGTATTCTGTGGGAATTTGTGGAGATTCTGTGGGATTTTTCTGGAATTTGGTACAGTTTTGAGAAGATTTAGGGAATTTTGTGGGACTTTTCTGGGATTTTGTTGGGTATTGAGGACATTTTGTGGGATGTTTCTGGAATTTGGTGGGGCTTTTCAAGAATTTTGTGGTATTTTGAAAAGATTTTGGGAATTTTGTGGTGTTTTTTCTTGAATTTTGTGGGAAACTGTGCTGATTTTATGGGGCGTTTCTGGAATTTGGTCGAGTTTTCAGAAGATTTAGGGATTTTTGTGAGATTTTTTTGGGATTTTCTGGGAATTGGTGGAGATTTTGTGGGACATTCCTGTGAATTGGTAGGGTTTTGAAATGATTTAGGGAGTTTTGTGGGACTTCTCTGGAATTTTGTGGGGTTTTTCTGGAATTGTGTGGTTTTGAGGAGACTTGTAGAATTTTGAGGAATTTTTCTTAGATTTTGTGGAAACTTGTGGAGGTTTTGTGGGATTTTTGTGGAATTTTTTGGGATATTGAGGCGATTTAGGGATCTTGAGGGATTTTTCATGTATTTTGTGGGAATTTGTGGAGATTTGGTGGGATATTTTTCTAGAATTTGGTCGTGTTTTGAGAAGATTTAGGGAATTTTGTGTGATTTTTCTTGAATTTTGTGGGATATTGAGGAGATTTTGTGTGATGTTTGTGGAACTTTGAGGGACTTTTCTGGAATTTGGTGAGATTCTGTAGAGAACTGACAAATTATCAGGGATTTTTCATGTATTCTGTGGGAATTTGTGGAGATTTGGTGGGATTTTTGTGGATTTTGGCCGTGTTTTGAGAAGATTTAGGGAATTTTGTGTGATTTTTCTGGGATTTTGTTGGGTATTGAGGACATTTTGTGGGATGTTTCGGGAATTTGGTGGGGCTTTTCAAGAATTTTGTGGTATTTTGAAAAGGTTTAGGGAATTGTGTGGTGTTTTTTCTTGAATTTTGTGGGAAACTGTGCTGATTTTATGGGGCGTTTCTGGAATTTGGTCGAGTTTTCAGAAGATTTAGGGATTTTTGTGAGATTTTTGTGGGATGTTCTGGGAATTGGTGGAGATTTTGTGGGACATTCCTGTGAATTGGTAGGGTTTTGAAATGATTTAGGGAGTTTTGTGGGACTTCTCTGGAATTTTGTGGGGTTTTTCTGAAATTGTGTGGTTTTGAGGAGACTTGAAGAATTTTGAGGAATTTGTTTTAGATTTTGTGGGAATTTGTGGAGAATCTGTGGGATTTACTGGAATTTGGTGGGCCTTTTCAAGGACTTTGTGTGGTTTTGAGGAGACTTGAAGACTTTTGAGGAATTTTTCTTAGATTTTGTGGAAACTTGTGGAGGTTTTGTGGGATTTTTGTGGGATTTTGTGGGATATTGAGGCGATTTAGGGATCTTGAGGGATTTTTCATGTATTTTGTGGGATTTTGTGGAGATTTGGTGGGACATTTTTCTAGAATTTAGTCGTGTTTTGAGAAGTTTTAGGGAATTTTGTGTGATTTTTCTGGGACTTAGTTGGATATTGAGGAGCTTTTGTGGGATGTTTGTGGAACTTTGAGGGACTTTTCTGGAATTTGGTGAGATTCTGTAGAGAACTGAGGAATTATCAGGGGTATTTTCAGGAATTCTGTGGGAATTTGTGGAGATTCGGTGGGATTTTTGTGGATTTTTGCCATGTTTTGAGAAGATTTAGGGAATTTTGTGGGATTTTTCCTGGAATTTTATTGGATACCGGGGAGATTTTGTGGGATGTTTTTGGAACTTTGAGGGACTTTTCTGGAATTTGGTGAGATTCTGTAGAGAACTGACGAATTATCAGGGATTTGTCATGTATTCTGTGGGAATTTGTGGAGATTCTGTGGGATTTTTTTGGATTTTGGCCGTGTTTTGAGAAGATTTAGGGAATTTTGTGTGACTTTTCTGGGATTTTGTTGGGTATTGAGGACATTTTGTGGGATGTTTCGGGAATTTGGTGGGGCTTTTCAAGAATTTTGTGGTATTTTGAAAAGATTTAGGGAATTTTGTGGTGTTTTTTCTTGAATTTTGTGGGAAACTGTGCTGATTTTATGGGGCATTTCTGGAATTTGGTTGAGTTTTCAGAAGTGTTAGGGATTTTTGTGAGATTTTTGTGGGATGTTCTGGGAATTGGTGGAGATTTTGTGGGACATTCCTGTGAATTGGTAGGGTTTTGAAATGATTTAGGGAGTTTTGTGGGACTTCTCTGGAATTTTGTGTGTTTTTTCTGGAATTGTGTAGGATTCTGAGGAGACTTGAAGAATTTTGAGGAATTTGTTTTAGATTTTGTGGGAATTTGTGGAGAATCTGTGGGATTTTACTGGAATTTGGTGGGCCTTTTCAAGGACTTTGTGTGGTTTTGAGGAGACTTGAAGACTTTTGAGGAATTTTTCTTAGATTTTGTGGAAACTTGTGGAGGTTTTGTTGGATTTTTGTGGGATTTTGTGTGATATTGAGGCGATTTAGGGATCTTGAGGGATTTTTCATGTATTTTGTGGGATTTTGTGGAGATTTGGTGGGACATTTTTCTAGAATTTGGTCGTGTTTTGAGAAGATTTAGGGAATTTTGTGTGATTTTTCTTGAATTTTGTGGGATATTGAGGAGATTTTGTGGGATGTTTGTGGAACTTTGAGGGACTTTTCTGGAATTTGGTGAGATTCTGTAGAGAACTGACGAATTATCAGGGGTATTTTCATGTATTCTGTGGGAATTTGTGGAGATTCGGTGGGATTTTTGTGGATTTTGGCCATGTTTTTAGAAGATTTAGGGAATTTTGTGGGATTTTTCCTGGAATTTTATTGGATTCCGGGGAGATTTTGTGGGATGTTTGTGGAACTTTGAGGGACTTTTCTGGAATTTGGTGAGATTCTGTAGAGAACTGACAAATTATCAGGGATTTTTCATGTATTCTGTGGGAATTTGTGGAGATTTGGTGGGATTTTTGTGGATTTTGGCCGTGTTTTGAGAAGATTTAGGGAATTTTGTGTGATTTTTCTGGGATTTTGTTGGGTATTGAGGACATTTTGTGGGATGTTTCGGGAATTTGGTGGGGCTTTTCAAGAATTTTGTGGTATTTTGAAAAGGTTTAGGGAATTGTGTGGTTTTTTTTCTTGAATTTTGTGGGAAACTGTGCTGATTTTATGGGGCGTTTCTGGAATTTGGTCGAGTTTTCAGAAGATTTAGGGATTTTTGTGAGATTTTTGTGGGATGTTCTGGGAATTGGTAGAGATTTTGTGGGACATTCCTGTGAATTGGTAGGGTTTTGAAATGATTTAGGGAGTTTTGTGGGACTTCTCTGGAATTTGGTGGGGTTTTTCTGAAATTGTGTGGTTTTGAGGAGACTTGAAGAATTTTGAGGAATTTGTTTTAGATTTTGTGGGAATTTGTGGAGAATCTGTGGGATTTACTGGAATTTGGTGGGCCTTTTCAAGGACTTTGTGTGGTTTTGAGGAGACTTGAAGACTTTTGAGGAATTTTTCTTAGATTTTGTGGAAACTTGTGGAGGTTTTGTGGGATTTTTGTGGGATTTTGTGGGATATTGAGGCGATTTAGGGATCTTGAGGGATTTTTCATGTATTTTGTGGGATTTTGTGGAGATTTGGTGGGACATTTTTCTAGAATTTGGTCGTGTTTTGAGAAGATTTAGGGAATTTTGTGTGATTTTTCTTGAATTTTGTGGGATATTGAGGAGATTTTGTGGGATGTTTGTGGAACTTTGAGGGACTTTTCTGGAATTTGGTGAGATTCTGTAGAGAACTGACGAATTATCAGGGGTATTTTCATGTATTTTGTGGGAATTTGTGGAGATTCGGTGGGATATTTTTCTAGAATTTGGTCGTGTTTTGAGAAGATTTAGGGAATTTTGTGTGATTTTTCTTGAATTTTGTGGGATATTGAGGAGATTTTGTGGGATGTTTGTGGAACTTTGAGGGACTTTTCTGGAATTTGGTGAGATTCTGTAGAGAACTGAGGAATTATCAGGGGTATTTTCATGTATTCTGTGGGAATTTGTGGAGATTCGGTGGGATTTTTGTGGATTTTGGCCGTGTTTTGAGAAGATTTAGGGAATTTTGTGTGATTTTTCTGGGATTTTGTTGGGTATTGAGGACATTTTGTGGGATGTTTCTGGAATTTGGTGGGGCTTTTCAAGAATTTTGTGGTATTTTGAAAAGGTTTAGGGAATTGTGTGGTGTTTTTTCTTGAAGTTTGTGGGAAACTGTGCTGATTTTATGGGGCGTTTCTGGAATTTGGTCGAGTTTTCAGAAGATTTAGGGATTTTTGTGAGATTTTTGTGGGATGTTCTGGGAATTGGTAGAGATTTTGTGGGACATTCCTGTGAATTGGTAGGGTTTTGAAATGATTTAGGGAGTTTTGTGGGACTTCTCTGGAATTTGGTGGGGTTTTTCTGAAATTGTGTGGTTTTGAGGAGACTTGAAGAATTTTGAGGAATTTGTTTTAGATTTTGTGGGAATTTGTGGAGAATCTGTGGGATTTACTGGAATTTGGTGGGCCTTTTCAAGGACTTTGTGTGGTTTTGAGGAGACTTGAAGACTTTTGAGGAATTTTTCTTAGATTTTGTGGAAA
Organism: Cyanistes caeruleus; assembly: GCF_971803275.1. Taxonomy (NCBI): domain Eukaryota; kingdom Metazoa; phylum Chordata; class Aves; order Passeriformes; family Paridae; genus Cyanistes; species Cyanistes caeruleus. The sequence continues at coordinate 63,224,701 of NC_141705.1, forward strand.
CTTGTGGAGGTTTTGTGGGATTTTTGTGGGATTTTGTGGGATATTGAGGCGATTTAGGGATCTTGAGGGATTTTTCATGTATTTTGTGGGATTTTGTGGAGATTTGGTGGGACATTTTTCTAGAATTTGGTCGTGTTTTGAGAAGATTTAGGGAATTTTGTGTGATTTTTCTTGAATTTTGTGGGATATTGAGGAGATTTTGTGGGATGTTTGTGGAACTTTGAGGGACTTTTCTGGAATTTGGTGAGATTCTGTAGAGAACTGACGAATTATCAGGGGTATTTTCATGTATTTTGTGGGAATTTGTGGAGATTCGGTGGGATATTTTTCTAGAATTTGGTCGTGTTTTGAGAAGATTTAGGGAATTTTGTGTGATTTTTCTTGAATTTTGTGGGATATTGAGGTGATTTTGTGGGATGTTTGTGGAACTTTGAGGGACTTTTCTGGAATTTGGTGAGATTCTGTAGAGAACTGAGGAATTTTCAGGGGTATTTTCATGTATTCTGTGGGAATTTGTGGAGATTCGGTGGGATTTTTGTGGATTTTGGCCGTGTTTTGAGAAGATTTAGGGAATTTTGTGTGATTTTTCTGGGATTTTGTTGGGTATTGAGGACATTTTGTGGGATGTTTCTGGAATTTGGTGGGGCTTTTCAAGAATTTTGTGGTATTTTGAAAAGGTTTAGGGAATTGTGTGGTGTTTTTTCTTGAAGTTTGTGGGAAACTGTGCTGATTTTATGGGGCGTTTCTGGAATTTGGTCGAGTTTTCAGAAGATTTAGGGATTTTTGTGAGATTTTTGTGGGATGTTCTGGGAATTGGTGGAGATTTTGTGGGACATTCCTGTGAATTGGTAGGGTTTTGAAATGATTTAGGGAGTTTTGTGGGACTTCTCTGGAATTTTGTGTTTTTTCTGGAATTGTGTGGGATTCTGAGGAGACTTGAAGAATTTTGAGGAATTTGTTTTAGATTTTGTGGGAATTTGTGGAGAATCTGTGGGATTTTACTGGAATTTGGTGGGCCTTTTCAAGGACTTTGTGTGGTTTTGAGGAGACTTGAAGAATTTTGAGGAATTTTTCTTAGATTTTGTGGAAACTTGTGGAGGTTTTGTGGGATTTTTGTGGGATTTTGTGGGATATTGAGGCGATTTAGGGATCTTGAGGGATTTTTCATGTATTTTGTGGGATTTTGTGGAGATTTGGTGGGACATTTTTCTAGAATTTAGTCGTGTTTTGAGAAGTTTTAGGGAATTTTGTGTGATTTTTCTGGGACTTAGTTGGATATTGAGGAGCTTTTGTGGGATGTTTGTGGAACTTTGAGGGACTTTTCTGGAATTTGGTGAGATTCTGTAGAGAACTGACGAATTATATGGGGTATTTTCAGGAATTCTGTGGGAATTTGTGGAGATTCGGTGGGATTTTTGTGGATTTTTGCCATGTTTTGAGAAGATTTAGGGAATTTTGTGGGATTTTTCCTGGAATTTTATTGGATACCGGGGAGATTTTGTGGGATGTTTTTGGAACTTTGAGGGACTTTTCTGGAATTTGGTGAGATTCTGTAGAGAACTGACGAATTATCAGGGATTTGTCATGTATTCTGTGGGAATTTGTGGAGATTCTGTGGGATTTTTTTGGATTTTGGCCGTGTTTTGAGAAGATTTAGGGAATTTTGTGTGACTTTTCTGGGATTTTGTTGGGTATTGAGGACATTTTGTGGGATGTTTCGGGAATTTGGTGGGGCTTTTCAAGAATTTTGTGGTATTTTGAAAAGATTTAGGGAATTTTGTGGTGTTTTTTCTTGAATTTTGTGGGAAACTGTGCTGATTTTATGGGGCATTTCTGGAATTTGGTTGAGTTTTCAGAAGTGTTAGGGATTTTTGTGAGATTTTTGTGGGATGTTCTGGGAATTGGTGGAGATTTTGTGGGACATTCCTGTGAATTGGTAGGGTTTTGAAATGATTTAGGGAGTTTTGTGGGACTTCTCTGGAATTTTGTGTGTTTTTTCTGGAATTGTGTAGGATTCTGAGGAGACTTGAAGAATTTTGAGGAATTTGTTTTAGATTTTGTGGGAATTTGTGGAGAATCTGTGGGATTTTACTGGAATTTGGTGGGCCTTTTCAAGGACTTTGTGTGGTTTTGAGGAGACTTGAAGAATTTTGAGGAATTTTTCTTAGATTTTGTGGAAACTTGTGGAGGTTTTGTTGGATTTTTGTGGGATTTTGTGTGATATTGAGGCGATTTAGGGATCTTGAGGGATTTTTCATGTATTTTGTGGGATTTTGTGGAGATTTGGTGGGACATTTTTCTAGAATTTGGTCGTGTTTTGAGAAGATTTAGGGAATTTTGTGTGATTTTTCTTGAATTTTGTGGGATATTGAGGAGATTTTGTGGGATGTTTGTGGAACTTTGAGGGACTTTTCTGGAATTTGGTGAGATTCTGTAGAGAACTGACGAATTATCAGGGGTATTTTCATGTATTCTGTGGGAATTTGTGGAGATTCGGTGGGATTTTTGTGGATTTTGGCCATGTTTTTAGAAGATTTAGGGAATTTTGTGGGATTTTTCCTGGAATTTTATTGGATTCCGGGGAGATTTTGTGGGATGTTTGTGGAACTTTGAGGGACTTTTCTGGAATTTGGTGAGATTCTGTAGAGAATTGACGAATTATCAGGGATTTGTCATGTATTCTGTGGGAATTTGTGGAGATTCTGTGGGATTTTTCTGGAATTTGGTAGAGTTTTGAGAAGATTTAGGGAATTTTGTGGGACTTTTCTGGGATTTTGTTGGATATTGAGGACATTTTGTGGGATGTTTCTGGAATTTGGTGGGGCTTTTCAAGAATTTTGTGGTATTTTGAAAAGATTTAGGGAATTTTGTGGTGTTTTTTCTTGAATTTTGTGGGAAACTGTGCTGATTTTATGGGGCGTTTCTGGAATTTGGTCGAGTTTTCCGAAGATTTAGGGATTTTTGTGAGATTTTTGTGGGATTTTCTGGGAATTGGTGGAGATTTTGTGGGACATTCCTGTGAATTGGTAGGGTTTTGAAATGATTTAGGGAGTTTTGTGGGACTTCTCTGGAATTTTGTGGGGTTTTTCTGGAATTGTGTGGTTTTGAGGAGACTTGAAGACTTTTGAGGAATTTTTCTTAGATTTTGTGGAAACTTGTGGAGGTTTTGTGGGATTTTTGTGGAATTTTTTGGGATATTGAGGCGATTTAGGGATCTTGAGGGATTTTTCATGTATTTTGTGGGAATTTGTGGAGATTTGGTGGGATATTTTTCTAGAATTTGGTTGTGTTTTAAGAAGATTTAGGGAATTTTGTGTGATTTTTCTTGAATTTTGTGGGACATTGAGGAGATTTTGTGGGATGTTTGTGGAACTTTGAGGGACTTTTCTGGAATTTGGTGAGATTCTGTAGAGAACTGACAAATTATCAGGGATTTTTCATGTATTCTGTGGGAATTTGTGGAGATTTGGTGGGATTTTTGTGGATTTTGGCCGTGTTTTGAGAAGATTTAGGGAATTTTGTGTGATTTTTCTGGGATTTTGTTGGGTATTGAGGACATTTTGTGGGATGTTTCGGGAATTTGGTGGGGCTTTTCAAGAATTTTGTGGTATTTTGAAAAGGTTTAGGGAATTGTGTGGTGTTTTTTCTTGAATTTTGTGGGAAACTGTGCTGATTTTATGGGGCGTTTCTGGAATTTGGTCGAGTTTTCAGAAGATTTAGGGATTTTTGTGAGATTTTTGTGGGATGTTCTGGGAATTGGTGGAGATTTTGTGGGACATTCCTGTGAATTGGTAGGGTTTTGAAATGATTTAGGGAGTTTTGTGGGACTTCTCTGGAATTTGGTGGGGTTTTTCTGAAATTGTGTGGTTTTGAGGAGACTTGAAGAATTTTGAGGAATTTGTTTTAGATTTTGTGGGAATTTGTGGAGAATCTGTGGGATTTACTGGAATTTGGTGGGCCTTTTCAAGGACTTTGTGTGGTTTTGAGGAGACTTGAAGACTTTTGAGGAATTTTTCTTAGATTTTGTGGAAACTTGTGGAGGTTTTGTGGGATTTTTGTGTGATTTTGTGGGATATTGAGGCGATTTAGGGATCTTGAGGGATTTCTCATGTATTTTGTGGGATTTTGTGGAGATTTGGTGGGACATTTTTCTAGAATTTGGTCGTGTTTTGAGAAGATTTAGGGAATTTTGTGTGATTTTTCTTGAATTTTGTGGGATATTGAGGAGATTTTGTGGGATGTTTGTGGAACTTTGAGGGACTTTTCTGGAATTTGGTGAGATTCTGTAGAGAACTGACGAATTATCAGGGGTATTTTCATGTATTTTGTGGGAATTTGTGGAGATTCGGTGGGATATTTTTCTAGAATTTAGTCGTGTTTTGAGAAGATTTAGGGAATTTTGTGTGATTTTTCTTGAATTTTGTGGGATATTGAGGTGATTTTGTGGGATGTTTGTGGAACTTTGAGGGACTTTTCTGGAATTTGGTGAGATTCTGTAGAGAACTGAGGAATTTTCAGGGGTATTTTCATGTATTCTGTGGGAATTTGTGGAGATTCGGTGGGATTTTTGTGGATTTTGGCCGTGTTTTGAGAAGATTTAGGGAATTTTGTGTGATTTTTCTGGGATTTTGTTGGGTATTGAGGACATTTTGTGGGATGTTTCGGGAATTTGGTGGGGCTTTTCAAGAATTTTGTGGTATTTTGAAAAGGTTTAGGGAATTGTGTGGTGTTTTTTCTTGAAGTTTGTGGGAAACTGTGCTGATTTTATGGGGCGTTTCTGGAATTTGGTCGAGTTTTCCGAAGATTTAGGGATTTTTGTGAGATTTTTGTGGGATGTTCTGGGAATTGGTGGAGATTTTGTGGGACATTCCTGTGAATTGGTAGGGTTTTGAAATGATTTAGGGAGTTTTGTGGGACTTCTCTGGAATTTTGTGTTTTTTCTGGAATTGTGTGGGATTCTGAGGAGACTTGAAGAATTTTGAGGAATTTGTTTTAGATTTTGTGGGAATTTGTGGAGAATCTGTGGGATTTTACTGGAATTTGGTGGGCCTTTTCAAGGACTTTGTGTGGTTTTGAGGAGACTTGAAGAATTTTGAGGAATTTTTCTTAGATTTTGTGGAAACTTGTGGAGGTTTTGTGGGATTTTTGTGGGATTTTGTGGGATATTGAGGCGATTTAGGGATCTTGAGGGATTTTTCATGTATTTTGTGGGATTTTGTGGAGATTTGGTGGGACATTTTTCTAGAATTTAGTCGTGTTTTGAGAAGTTTTAGGGAATTTTGTGTGATTTTTCTGGGACTTAGTTGGATATTGAGGAGCTTTTGTGGGATGTTTGTGGAACTTTGAGGGACTTTTCTGGAATTTGGTGAGATTCTGTAGAGAACTGACGAATTATATGGGGTATTTTCAGGAATTCTGTGGGAATTTGTGGAGATTCGGTGGGATTTTTGTGGATTTTTGCCATGTTTTGAGAAGATTTAGGGAATTTTGTGGGATTTTTCCTGGAATTTTATTGGATACCGGGGAGATTTTGTGGGATGTTTTTGGAACTTTGAGGGACTTTTCTGGAATTTGGTGAGATTCTGTAGAGAACTGACGAATTATCAGGGATTTGTCATGTATTCTGTGGGAATTTGTGGAGATTCTGTGGGATTTTTTTGGATTTTGGCCGTGTTTTGAGAAGATTTAGGGAATTTTGTGTGACTTTTCTGGGATTTTGTTGGGTATTGAGGACATTTTGTGGGATGTTTCGGGAATTTGGTGGGGCTTTTCAAGAATTTTGTGGTATTTTGAAAGATTTAGGGAATTTTGTGGTGTTTTTTCTTGAATTTTGTGGGAAACTGTGCTGATTTTATGGGGCATTTCTGGAATTTGGTTGAGTTTTCAGAAGTGTTAGGGATTTTTGTGAGATTTTTGTGGGATGTTCTGGGAATTGGTGGAGATTTTGTGGGACATTCCTGTGAATTGGTAGGGTTTTGAAATGATTTAGGGAGTTTTGTGGGACTTCTCTGGAATTTTGTGTGTTTTTTCTGGAATTGTGTAGGATTCTGAGGAGACTTGAAGAATTTTGAGGAATTTGTTTTAGATTTTGTGGGAATTTGTGGAGAATCTGTGGGATTTTACTGGAATTTGGTGGGCCTTTTCAAGGACTTTGTGTGGTTTTGAGGAGACTTGAAGAATTTTGAGGAATTTTTCTTAGATTTTGTGGAAACTTGTGGAGGTTTTGTTGGATTTTTGTGGGATTTTGTGTGATATTGAGGCGATTTAGGGATCTTGAGGGATTTTTCATGTATTTTGTGGGATTTTGTGGAGATTTGGTGGGACATTTTTCTAGAATTTGGTCGTGTTTTGAGAAGATTTAGGGAATTTTGTGTGATTTTTCTTGAATTTTGTGGGATATTGAGGAGATTTTGTGGGATGTTTGTGGAACTTTGAGGGACTTTTCTGGAATTTGGTGAGATTCTGTAGAGAACTGACGAATTATCAGGGGTATTTTCATGTATTCTGTGGGAATTTGTGGAGATTTGGTAGGATATTTTCTAGAATTTGGTTGTGTTTTGAGAAGATTTAGGGAATTTTGTGGGATTTTTCCTGGAATTTTATTGGATTCCGGGGAGATTTTGTGGGATGTTTGTGGAACTTTGAGGGACTTTTCTGGAATTTGGTGAGATTCTGTAGAGAATTGACGAATTATCAGGGATTTGTCATGTATTCTGTGGGAATTTGTGGAGATTCTGTGGGATTTTTCTGGAATTTGGTAGAGTTTTGAGAAGATTTAGGGAATTTTGTGGGACTTTTCTGGGATTTTGTTGGATATTGAGGACATTTTGTGGGATGTTTCTGGAATTTGGTGGGGCTTTTCAAGAATTTTGTGGTATTTTGAAAAGATTTAGGGAATTTTGTGGTGTTTTTTCTTGAATTTTGTGGGAAACTGTGCTGATTTTATGGGGCGTTTCTGGAATTTGGTCGAGTTTTCCGAAGATTTAGGGATTTTTGTGAGATTTTTGTGGGATTTTCTGGGAATTGGTGGAGATTTTGTGGGACATTCCTGTGAATTGGTAGGGTTTTGAAATGATTTAGGGAGTTTTGTGGGACTTCTCTGGAATTTTGTGGGGTTTTTCTGGAATTGTGTGGTTTTGAGGAGACTTGAAGACTTTTGAGGAATTTTTCTTAGATTTTGTGGAAACTTGTGGAGGTTTTGTGGGATTTTTGTGGAATTTTTTGGGATATTGAGGCGATTTAGGGATCTTGAGGGATTTTTCATGTATTTTGTGGGAATTTGTGGAGATTTGGTGGGATATTTTTCTAGAATTTGGTCGTGTTTTAAGAAGATTTAGGGAATTTTGTGTGATTTTTCTTGAATTTTGTGGGACATTGAGGAGATTTTGTGGGATGTTTGTGGAACTTTGAGGGACTTTTCTGGAATTTGGTGAGATTCTGTAGAGAACTGACAAATTATCAGGGATTTTTCATGTATTCTGTGGGAATTTGTGGAGATTTGGTGGGATTTTTGTGGATTTTGGCCGTGTTTTGAGAAGATTTAGGGAATTTTGTGTGATTTTTCTGGGATTTTGTTGGGTATTGAGGACATTTTGTGGGATGTTTCGGGAATTTGGTGGGGCTTTTCAAGAATTTTGTGGTATTTTGAAAAGGTTTAGGGAATTGTGTGGTGTTTTTTCTTGAATTTTGTGGGAAACTGTGCTGATTTTATGGGGCGTTTCTGGAATTTGGTCGAGTTTTCAGAAGATTTAGGGATTTTTGTGAGATTTTTGTGGGATGTTCTGGGAATTGGTGGAGATTTTGTGGGACATTCCTGTGAATTGGTAGGGTTTTGAAATGATTTAGGGAGTTTTGTGGGACTTCTCTGGAATTTGGTGGGGTTTTTCTGAAATTGTGTGGTTTTGAGGAGACTTGAAGAATTTTGAGGAATTTGTTTTAGATTTTGTGGGAATTTGTGGAGAATCTGTGGGATTTACTGGAATTTGGTGGGCCTTTTCAAGGACTTTGTGTGGTTTTGAGGAGACTTGAAGACTTTTGAGGAATTTTTCTTAGATTTTGTGGAAACTTGTGGAGGTTTTGTGGGATTTTTGTGTGATTTTGTGGGATATTGAGGCGATTTAGGGATCTTGAGGGATTTCTCATGTATTTTGTGGGATTTTGTGGAGATTTGGTGGGACATTTTTCTAGAATTTGGTCGTGTTTTGAGAAGATTTAGGGAATTTTGTGTGATTTTTCTTGAATTTTGTGGGATATTGAGGAGATTTTGTGGGATGTTTGTGGAACTTTGAGGGACTTTTCTGGAATTTGGTGAGATTCTGTAGAGAACTGACGAATTATCAGGGGTATTTTCATGTATTTTGTGGGAATTTGTGGAGATTCGGTGGGATATTTTTCTAGAATTTAGTCGTGTTTTGAGAAGATTTAGGGAATTTTGTGTGATTTTTCTTGAATTTTGTGGGATATTGAGGTGATTTTGTGGGATGTTTGTGGAACTTTGAGGGACTTTTCTGGAATTTGGTGAGATTCTGTAGAGAACTGAGGAATTTTCAGGGGTATTTTCATGTATTCTGTGGGAATTTGTGGAGATTCGGTGGGATTTTTGTGGATTTTGGCCGTGTTTTGAGAAGATTTAGGGAATTTTGTGTGATTTTTCTGGGATTTTGTTGGGTATTGAGGACATTTTGTGGGATGTTTCGGGAATTTGGTGGGGCTTTTCAAGAATTTTGTGGTATTTTGAAAAGGTTTAGGGAATTGTGTGGTGTTTTTTCTTGAAGTTTGTGGGAAACTGTGCTGATTTTATGGGGCGTTTCTGGAATTTGGTCGAGTTTTCAGAAGATTTAGGGATTTTTGTGAGATTTTTGTGGGATGTTCTGGGAATTGGTGGAGATTTTGTGGGACATTCCTGTGAATTGGTAGGGTTTTGAAATGATTTAGGGAGTTTTGTGGGACTTCTCTGGAATTTTGTGTGTTTTTTCTGGAATTGTGTGGGATTCTGAGGAGACTTGAAGAATTTTGAGGAATTTGTTTTAGATTTTGTGGGAATTTGTGGAGAATCTGTGGGATTTACTGGAATTTGGTGGGCCTTTTCAAGGACTTTGTGTGGTTTTGAGGAGACTTGAAGAATTTTGAGGAATTTTTCTTAGATTTTGTGGAAACTTGTGGAGGTTTTGTGGGATTTTTGTGGAATTTTTTGGGATATTGAGGCGATTTAGGGATCTTGAGGGATTTTTCATGTATTTTGTGGGAATTTGTGGAGATTTGGTGGGATATTTTTCTAGAATTTGGTCGTGTTTTGAGAAGATTTAGGGAATTTTGTGTGATTTTTCTTGAATTTTGTGGGATATTGAGGAGATTTTGTGGGATGTTTGTGGAACTTTGAGGGACTTTTCTGGAATTTGGTGAGATTCTGTAGAGAACTGACGAATTATCAGGGGTATTTTCATGTATTCTGTGGGAATTTGTGGAGATTCGGTGGGATTTTTGTGGATTTTGGCCATGTTTTTAGAAGATTTAGGGAATTTTGTGGGATTTTTCCTGGAATTTTATTGGATTCCGGGGAGATTTTGTGGGATGTTTGTGGAACTTTGAGGGACTTTTCTGGTATTTGGTGAGATTCTGTAGAGAATTGACGAATTATCAGGGATTTGTCATGTATTCTGTGGGAATTTGTGGAGATTCTGTGGGATTTTTCTGGAATTTGGTAGAGTTTTGAGAAGATTTAGGGAATTTTGTGGGACTTTTCTGGGATTTTGTTGGATATTGAGGACATTTTGTGGGATGTTTCTGGAATTTGGTGGGGCTTTTCAAGAATTTTGTGGTATTTTGAAAAGATTTAGGGAATTTTGTGGTGTTTTTTCTTGAATTTTGTGGGAAACTGTGCTGATTTTATGGGGCGTTTCTGGAATTTGGTCGAGTTTTCCGAAGATTTAGGGATTTTTGTGAGATTTTTGTGGGATTTTCTGGGAATTGGTGGAGATTTTGTGGGACATTCCTGTGAATTGGTAGGGTTTTGAAATGATTTAGGGAGTTTTGTGGGACTTCTCTGGAATTTTGTGGGGTTTTTCTGGAATTGTGTGGTTTTGAGGAGACTTGAAGACTTTTGAGGAATTTTTCTTAGATTTTGTGGAAACTTGTGGAGGTTTTGTGGGATTTTTGTGGAATTTTTTGGGATATTGAGGCGATTTAGGGATCTTGAGGGATTTTTCATGTATTTTGTGGGAATTTGTGGAGATTTGGTGGGATATTTTTCTAGAATTTGGTTGTGTTTTAAGAAGATTTAGGGAATTTTGTGTGATTTTTCTTGAATTTTGTGGGACATTGAGGAGATTTTGTGGGATGTTTGTGGAACTTTGAGGGACTTTTCTGGAATTTGGTGAGATTCTGTAGAGAACTGACAAATTATCAGGGATTTTTCATGTATTCTGTGGGAATTTGTGGAGATTCTGTGGGATTTTTTTGGATTTTGGCCGTGTTTTGAGAAGATTTAGGGAATTTTGTGTGATTTTTCTGGGATTTTGTTGGGTATTGAGGACATTTTGTGGGATGTTTCGGGAATTTGGTGGGGCTTTTCAAGAATTTTGTGGTATTTTGAAAAGGTTTAGGGAATTGTGTGGTGTTTTTTCTTGAATTTTGTGGGAAACTGTGCTGATTTTATGGGGCGTTTCTGGAATTTGGTCGAGTTTTCAGAAGATTTAGGGATTTTTGTGAGATTTTTGTGGGATGTTCTGGGAATTGGTGGAGATTTTGTGGGACATTCCTGTGAATTGGTAGGGTTTTGAAATGATTTAGGGAGTTTTGTGGGACTTCTCTGGAATTTGGTGGGGTTTTTCTGAAATTGTGTGGTTTTGAGGAGACTTGAAGAATTTTGAGGAATTTGTTTTAGATTTTGTGGGAATTTGTGGAGAATCTGTGGGATTTACTGGAATTTGGTGGGCCTTTTCAAGGACTTTGTGTGGTTTTGAGGAGACTTGAAGACTTTTGAGGAATTTTTCTTAGATTTTGTGGAAACTTGTGGAGGTTTTGTGGGATTTTTGTGGGATTTTGTGGGATATTGAGGCGATTTAGGGATCTTGAGGGATTTTTCATGTATTTTGTGGGATTTTGTGGAGATTTGGTGGGACATTTTTCTAGAATTTGGTCGTGTTTTGAGAAGATTTAGGGAATTTTGTGTGATTTTTCTTGAATTTTGTGGGATATTGAGGAGATTTTGTGGGATGTTTGTGGAACTTTGAGGGACTTTTCTGGAATTTGGTGAGATTCTGTAGAGAACTGACGAATTATCAGGGGTATTTTCATGTATTTTGTGGGAATTTGTGGAGATTCGGTGGGATATTTTTCTAGAATTTGGTCGTGTTTTGAGAAGATTTAGGGAATTTTGTGTGATTTTTCTTGAATTTTGTGGGATATTGAGGTGATTTTGTGGGATGTTTGTGGAACTTTGAGGGACTTTTCTGGAATTTGGTGAGATTCTGTAGAGAACTGAGGAATTTTCAGGGGTATTTTCATGTATTCTGTGGGAATTTGTGGAGATTCGGTGGGATTTTTGTGGATTTTGGCCGTGTTTTGAGAAGATTTAGGGAATTTTGTGTGATTTTTCTGGGATTTTGTTGGGTATTGAGGACATTTTGTGGGATGTTTCTGGAATTTGGTGGGGCTTTTCAAGAATTTTGTGGTATTTTGAAAAGGTTTAGGGAATTGTGTGGTGTTTTTTCTTGAAGTTTGTGGGAAACTGTGCTGATTTTATGGGGCGTTTCTGGAATTTGGTCGAGTTTTCAGAAGATTTAGGGATTTTTGGGAGATTTTTGTGGGATGTTCTGGGAATTGGTGGAGATTTTGTGGGACATTCCTGTGAATTGGTAGGGTTTTGAAATGATTTAGGGAGTTTTGTGGGACTTCTCTGGAATTTTGTGTGTTTTTTCTGGAATTGTGTGGGATTCTGAGGAGACTTGAAGAATTTTGAGGAATTTGTTTTAGATTTTGTGGGAATTTGTGGAGAATCTGTGGGATTTACTGGAATTTGGTGGGCCTTTTCAAGGACTTTGTGTGGTTTTGAGGAGACTTGAAGAATTCTGAGGAATTTTTCTTAGATTTTGTGGAAACTTGTGGAGGTTTTGTGGGATTTTTGTGGAATTTTTTGGGATATTGAGGCGATTTAGGGATCTTGAGGGATTTTTCATGTATTTTGTGGGAATTTGTGGAGATTTGGTGGGATATTTTTCTAGAATTTGGTCGTGTTTTGAGAAGATTTAGGGAATTTTGTGTGATTTTTCTTGAATTTTGTGGGATATTGAGGAGATTTTGTGGGATGTTTGTGGAACTTTGAGGGACTTTTCTGGAATTTGGTGAGATTCTGTAGAGAACTGACGAATTATCAGGGGTATTTTCATGTATTCTGTGGGAATTTGTGGAGATTCGGTGGGATTTTTGTGGATTTTGGCCATGTTTTTAGAAGATTTAGGGAATTTTGTGGGATTTTTCCTGGAATTTTATTGGATTCCGGGGAGATTTTGTGGGATGTTTGTGGAACTTTGAGGGACTTTTCTGGTATTTGGTGAGATTCTGTAGAGAATTGACGAATTATCAGGGATTTGTCATGTATTCTGTGGGAATTTGTGGAGATTCTGTGGGATTTTTCTGGAATTTGGTAGAGTTTTGAGAAGATTTAGGGAATTTTGTGGGACTTTTCTGGGATTTTGTTGGATATTGAGGACATTTTGTGGGATGTTTCTGGAATTTGGTGGGGCTTTTCAAGAATTTTGTGGTATTTTGAAAAGGTTTAGGGAATTGTGTGGTGTTTTTTCTTGAATTTTGTGGGAAACTGTGCTGATTTTATGGGGCGTTTCTGGAATTTGGTCGAGTTTTCAGAAGATTTAGGGATTTTTGTGGGATTTTTGTGGGATTTTCTGGGAATTGGTGGAGATTTTGTGGGACATTCCTGTGAATTGGTAGGGTTTTGAAATGATTTAGGGAGTTTTGTGGGACTTCTCTGGAATTTTGTGGGGTTTTTCTGGAATTGTGTGGTTTTGAGGAGACTTGTAGAATTTTGAGGAATTTTTCTTAGATTTTGTGGAAACTTGTGGAGGTTTTGTGGGATTTTTGTGGAATTTTGTGGGATATTGAGGCGATTTAGGGATCTTGAGGGATTTTTCATGTATTTTGTGGGAATTTGTGGAGATTTGGTGGGATATTTTTCTAGAATTTGGTTGTGTTTTGAGAAGATTTAGGGAATTTTGTGTGATTTTTCTTGAATTTTGTGGGACATTGAGGAGATTTTGTGGGATGTTTGTGGAACTTTGAGGGACTTTTCTGGAATTTGGTGAGATTCTGTAGAGAACTGACAAATTATCAGGGATTTTTCATGTATTCTGTGGGAATTTGTGGAGATTTGGTGGGATTTTTGTGGATTTTGGCCGTGTTTTGAGAAGATTTAGGGAATTTTGTGTGATTTTTCTGGGATTTTGTTGGGTATTGAGGACATTTCGTGGGATGTTTCGGGAATTTGGTGGGGCTTTTCAAGAATTTTGTGGTATTTTGAAAAGGTTTAGGGAATTGTGTGGTGTTTTTTCTTGAATTTTGTGGGAAACTGTGCTGATTTTATGGGGCGTTTCTGGAATTTGGTCGAGTTTTCAGAAGATTTAGGGATTTTTGTGAGATTTTTGTGGGATGTTCTGGGAATTGGTGGAGATTTTGTGGGACATTCCTGTGAATTGGTAGGGTTTTGAAATGATTTAGGGAGTTTTGTGGGACTTCTCTGGAATTTTGTGGGGTTTTTCTGAAATTGTGTGGTTTTGAGGAGACTTGAAGAATTTTGAGGAATTTGTTTTAGATTTTGTGGGAATTTGTGGAGAATCTGTGGGATTTACTGGAATTTGGTGGGCCTTTTCAAGGACTTTGTGTGGTTTTGAGGAGACTTGAAGAATTTTGAGGAATTTTTCTTAGATTTTGTGGAAACTTGTGGAGGTTTTGTTGGATTTTTGTGGGATTTTGTGGGATATTGAGGCGATTTAGGGATCTTGAGGGATTTTTCATGTATTTTGTGGGATTTTGTGGAGATTTGGTGGGACATTTTTCTAGAATTTGGTCGTGTTTTGAGAAGATTTAGGGAATTTTGTGTGATTTTTCTTGAATTTTGTGGGATATTGAGGAGATTTTGTGGGATGTTTGTGGAACTTTGAGGGACTTTTCTGGAATTTGGTGAGATTCTGTAGAGAACTGACGAATTATCAGGAGTATTTTCATGTATTCTGTGGGAATTTGTGGAGATTTGGTGGGATATTTTTCTAGAATTTGGTCGTGTTTTGAGAAGATTTAGGGAATTTTGTGTGATTTTTCTTGAATTTTGTGGGATATTGAGGAGATTTTGTGGGATGTTTGTGGAACTTTGAGGGACTTTTCTGGAATTTGGTGAGATTCTGTAGAGAACTGAGGAATTTTCAGGGGTATTTTCATGTATTCTGTGGGAATTTGTGGAGATTCGGTGGGATTTTTGTGGATTTTGGCCATGTTTTTAGAAGATTTAGGGAATTATGTGGGATTTTTCCTGGAATTTTATTGGATTCCGGGGAGATTTTGTGGGATGTTTGTGGAACTTTGAGGGACTTTTTAGGAATTTGGTGAGATTCTGTAGAGAATTGACGAATTATCAGGGATTTGTCATGTATTCTGTGGGAATTTGTGGAGATTCTGTGGGATTTTTCTGGAATTTGGTACAGTTTTGAGAAGATTTAGGGAATTTTGTGGGACTTTTCTGGGATTTTGTTGGGTATTGAGGACATTTTGTGGGATGTTTCTGGAATTTGGTGGGGCTTTTCAAGAATTTTGTGGTATTTTGAAAAGATTTTGGGAATTTTGTGGTGTTTTTTCTTGAATTTTGTGGGAAACTGTGCTGATTTTATGGGGCGTTTCTGGAATTTGGTCGAGTTTTCAGAAGATTTAGGGATTTTTGTGAGATTTTTTTGGGATTTTCTGGGAATTGGTGGAGATTTTGTGGGACATTCCTGTGAATTGGTAGGGTTTTGAAATGATTTAGGGAGTTTTGTGGGACTTCTCTGGAATTTTGTGGGGTTTTTCTGGAATTGTGTGGTTTTGAGGAGACTTGTAGAATTTTGAGGAATTTTTCTTAGATTTTGTGGAAACTTGTGGAGGTTTTGTGGGATTTTTGTGGAATTTTGTGGGATATTGAGGCGATTTAGGGATCTTGAGGGATTTTTCATGTATTTTGTGGGAATTTGTGGAGATTTGGTGGGATATTTTTCTAGAATTTGGTCGTGTTTTGAGAAGATTTAGGGAATTTTGTGTGATTTTTCTTGAATTTTGTGGGATATTGAGGAGATTTTGTGTGATGTTTGTGGAACTTTGAGGGACTTTTCTGGAATTTGGTGAGATTCTGTAGAGAACTGACAAATTATCAGGGATTTTTCATGTATTCTGTGGGAATTTGTGGAGATTTGGTGGGATTTTTGTGGATTTTGGCCGTGTTTTGAGAAGATTTAGGGAATTTTGTGTGATTTTTCTGGGATTTTGTTGGGTATTGAGGACATTTTGTGGGATGTTTCGGGAATTTGGTGGGGCTTTTCAAGAATTTTGTGGTATTTTGAAAAGGTTTAGGGAATTGTGTGGTGTTTTTTCTTGAATTTTGTGGGAAACTGTGCTGATTTTATGGGGCGTTTCTGGAATTTGGTCGAGTTTTCAGAAGATTTAGGGATTTTTGTGAGATTTTTGTGGGATGTTCTGGGAATTGGTGGAGATTTTGTGGGACATTCCTGTGAATTGGTAGGGTTTTGAAATGATTTAGGGAGTTTTGTGGGACTTCTCTGGAATTTTGTGGGGTTTTTCTGAAATTGTGTGGTTTTGAGGAGACTTGAAGAATTTTGAGGAATTTGTTTTAGATTTTGTGGGAATTTGTGGAGAATCTGTGGGATTTACTGGAATTTGGTGGGCCTTTTCAAGGACTTTGTGTGGTTTTGAGGAGACTTGAAGACTTTTGAGGAATTTTTCTTAGATTTTGTGGAAACTTGTGGAGGTTTTGTGGGATTTTTGTGGGATTTTGTGGGATATTGAGGCGATTTAGGGATCTTGAGGGATTTTTCATGTATTTTGTGGGATTTTGTGGAGATTTGGTGGGACATTTTTCTAGAATTTAGTCGTGTTTTGAGAAGATTTAGGGAATTTTGTGTGATTTTTCTGGGATTTTGTGGGATATTGAGGAGATTTTGTGGCATGTTTGTGGAACTTTGAGGGACTTTTCTGGAATTTGGTGTGATTCTGTAGAGAACTGACAAATTATCAGGGATTTTTCATGTATTCTGTGGGAATTTGTGGAGATTTGGTGGGATATTTTTCTAGAATTTGGTCGTGTTTTGAGAAGATTTAGGGAATTTTGTGTGATTTTTCTTGAATTTTGTGGGATATTGAGGAGATTTTGTGGGAACTTGTGGAACTTTGAGGGACTTTTCTGGAATTTGGTGAGATTCTGTAGAGAACTGACGAATTATCAGGTGTATTTTCATGTATTTTGTGGGAATTTGTGGAGATTTGGTGGGATATTTTTCTAGAATTTGGTCGTGTTTTGAGAAGATTTAGGGAATTTTGTGTGATTTTTCTTGAATTTTGTGGGATATTGAGGAGATTTTGTGGGATGTTTGTGGAACTTTGAGGGACTTTTCTGGAATTTGGTGAGATTCTGTAGAGAACTGAGGAATTTTCAGGGGTATTTTCATGTATTCTGTGGGAATTTGTGGAGATTTGGTGGGATTTTTGTGGATTTTGGCCGTGTTTTGAGAAGATTTAGGGAATTTTGTGTGATTTTTCTGGGATTTTGTTGGGTATTGAGGACATTTTGTGGGATGTTTCTGGAATTTGGTGGGGCTTTTCAAGAATTTTGTGGTATTTTGAAAAGATTTAGGGAATTGTGTGGTGTTTTTTCTTGAATTTTGTGGGAAACTGTGCTGATTTTATGGGGCGTTTCTGGAATTTGGTCGAGTTTTCAGAAGATTTAGGGATTTTTGTGAGATTTTTGTGGGATGTTCTGGGAATTGGTGGAGATTTTGTGGGACATTCCTGTGAATTGGTAGGGTTTTGAAATGATTTAGGGAGTTTTGTGGGACTTCTCTGGAATTTTGTGGGGTTTTTCTGAAATTGTGTGGTTTTGAGGAGACTTGAAGAATTTTGAGGAATTTGTTTTAGATTTTGTGGGAATTTGTGGAGAATCTGTGGGATTTTACTGGAATTTGGTCGGCCTTTTCAAGGACTTTGTGTGGTTTTGAGGAGACTTGAAGAATTTTGAGGAATTTTTCTTAGATTTTGTGGAAACTTGTGGAGGTTTTGTGGGATTTTTGTGGGATTTTGTGGGATATTGAGGCGATTTAGGGATCTTGAGGGATTTTTCATGTATTTTGTGGGATTTTGTGGAGATTTGGTGGGACATTTTTCTAGAATTTAGTCGTGTTTTGAGAAGATTTAGGGAATTTTGTGTGATTTTTCTGGGATTTTGTTGGATATTGAGGAGCTTTTCTGGGATGTTTGTGGAACTTTGAGGGACTTTTCTGGAATTTGGTGAGATTCTGTAGAGAACTGACGAATTATCAGGGATTTTTCATGTATTCTGTGGGAATTTGTGGAGATTCTGTGGGATTTTTTTGGATTTTGGCCGTGTTTTCACAAGACTTAGGGAATTTTGTGTGACTTTTCTGGGATTTTGTTGGGTATTGAGGACATTTTGTGGGATGTTTCTGGAATTTGGTGGGGCTTTTCAAGAATTTTGTGGTATTTTGAAAAGATTTAGGGAATTTTGTGGTGTTTTTTCTTGAATTTTGTGGGAAACTGTGCTGATTTTATGGGGCGTTTCTGGAATTTGGTCGAGTTTTCAGAAGTGTTAGGGATTTTTGTGAGATTTTTGTGGGATGTTCTGGGAATTGGTGGAGATTTTGTGGGACATTCCTGTGAATTGGTAGGGTTTTGAAATGATTTAGGGAGTTTTGTGGGACTTCTCTGGAATTTTGTGTGTTTTTTCTGGAATTGTGTGGGATTCTGAGGAGACTTGAAGAATTTTGAGGAATTTGTTTTAGATTTTGTGGGAATTTGTGGAGAATCTGTGGGATTTACTGGAATTTGGTGGGCCTTTTCAAGGACTTTGTGTGGTTTTGAGGAGACTTGAAGACTTTTGAGGAATTTTTCTTAGATTTTGTGGAAACTTGTGGAGGTTTTGTGGGATTTTTGTGGAATTTTTTGGGATATTGAGGCGATTTAGGGATCTTGAGGGATTTTTCATGTATTTTGTGGGAATTTGTGGAGATTTGGTGGGATATTTTTCTAGAATTTGGTCGTGTTTTGAGAAGATTTAGGGAATTTTGTGTGATTTTTCTTGAATTTTGTGGGATATTGAGGAGATTTTGTGGGATGTTTGTGGAACTTTGAGGGACTTTTCTGGAATTTGGTGAGATTCTGTAGAGAACTGACAAATTATCAGGGATTTTTCATGTATTCTGTGGGAATTTGTGGAGATTTGGTGGGATATTTTTCTAGAATTTGGTCGTGTTTTGAGAAGATTTAGGGAATTTTGTGTGATTTTTCTTGAATTTTGTGGGATATTGAGGAGATTTTGTGGGATATTGAGGAGATTTTGTGGGATATTTGTGGAACTTTGAGGGACTTTTCTGGAATTTGGTGAGATTCTGTAGAGAACTGACGAATTATCAGGGGTATTTTCATGTATTCTGTGGGAATTTGTGGAGATTCGGTGGGATTTTTGTGGATTTTGGCCATGTTTTTAGAAGATTTACGGAATTTTGGGGATTTTTCCTGGAATTTTATTGGATTCCGGGGAGATTTTGTGGGATGTTTGTGGAACTTTGAGGGACTTTTCTGGAATTTGGTGAGATTCTGTAGAGAATTGACGAATTATCAGGGATTTGTCATGTATTCTGTGAGAATTTGTGGAGATTCTGTGGGATTTTTCTGGAATTTGGTAGAGTTTTGAGAAGATTTAGGGAATTTTGTGGGACTTTTCTGGGATTTTGTTGGATATTGAGGACATTTTGTGGGATGTTTCTGGAATTTGGTGGGGCTTTTCAAGAATTTTGTGGTGTTTTGAAAAGATTTAGGGAATTTTGTGGTGTTTTTTCTTGAATTTTGTGGGAAACTGTGCTGATTTTATGGGGCGTTTCTGGAATTTGGTCGAGTTTTCAGAAGATTTAGGGATTTTTGTGAGATTTTTGTGGGATTTTCTGGGAATTGGTGGAGATTTTGTGGGACATTCCTGTGAATTGGTAGGGTTTTGAAATGATTTAGGGAGTTTTGTGGGACTTCTCTGGAATTTTGTGGGGTTTTTCTGGAATTGTGTGGTTTTGAGGAGACTTGAAGACTTTTGAGGAATTTTTCTTAGATTTTGTGGAAACTTGTGGAGGTTTTGTGGGATTTTTGTGGAATTTTTTGGGATATTGAGGCGATTTAGGGATCTTGAGGGATTTTTCATGTATTTTGTGGGAATTTGTGGAGATTTGGTGGGATATTTTTCTAGAATTTGGTTGTGTTTTGAGAAGATTTAGGGAATTTTGTGTGATTTTTCTTGAATTTTGTGGGACATTGAGGAGATTTTGTGGGATGTTTGTGGAACTTTGAGGGACTTTTCTGGAATTTGGTGAGATTCTGTAGAGAACTGACAAATTATCAGGGATTTTTCATGTATTCTGTGGGAATTTGTGGAGATTTGGTGGGATTTTTGTGGATTTTGGCCGTGTTTTGAGAAGATTTAGGGAATTTTGTGTGATTTTTCTGGGATTTTGTTGGGTATTGAGGACATTTTGTGGGATGTTTCGGGAATTTGGTGGGGCTTTTCAAGAATTTTGTGGTATTTTGAAAAGGTTTAGGGAATTTTGTGGTGTTTTTTCTTGAATTTTGTGGGAAACTGTGCTGATTTTATGGGGCGTTTCTGGAATTTGGTCGAGTTTTCAGAAGATTTAGGGATTTTTGTGAGATTTTTGTGGGATGTTCTGGGAATTGGTGGAGATTTTGTGGGACATTCCTGTGAATTGGTAGGGTTTTGAAATGATTTAGGGAGTTTTGTGGGACTTCTCTGGAATTTTGTGGGTTTTTTCTGGAATTGTGTGGGATTCTGAGGAGACTTGAAGAATTTTGAGGAATTTGTTTTAGATTTTGTGGGAATTTGTGGAGAATCTGTGGGATTTTACTGGAATTTGGTGGGCCTTTTCAAGGACTTTGTGTGGTTTTGAGGAGACTTGAAGAATTTTGAGGAATTTTTCTTAGATTTTGTGGAAACTTGTGGAGGTTTTGTGGGATTTTTGTGGGATTTTGTGGGATATTGAGGCGATTTAGGGATCTTGAGGGATTTTTCATGTATTTTGTGGGATTTTGTGGAGATTTGGTGGGACATTTTTCTAGAATTTAGTCGTGTTTTGAGAAGTTTTAGGGAATTTTGTGTGATTTTTCTGGGACTTAGTTGGATATTGAGGAGCTTTTGTGGGATGTTTGTGGAACTTTGAGGGACTTTTCTGGAATTTGGTGAGATTCTGTAGAGAACTGACGAATTATCAGGGGTGTTTTCATGTATTCTGTGGGAATTTGTGGAGATTCGGTGGGATTTTTGTGGATTTTTGCCATGTTTTGAGAAGATTTAGGGAATTTTGTGGGATTTTTCCTGGAATTTTATTGGATACCGGGGAGATTTTGTGGGATGTTTTTGGAACTTTGAGGGACTTTTCTGGAATTTGGTGAGATTCTGTAGAGAACTGACGAATTATCAGGGATTTGTCATGTATTCTGTGGGAATTTGTGGAGATTCTGTGGGATTTTTTTGGATTTTGGCCGTGTTTTGAGAAGATTTAGGGAATTTTGTGTGACTTTTCTGGGATTTTGTTGGGTATTGAGGACATTTTGTGGGATGTTTCGGGAATTTGGTGGGGCTTTTCAAGAATTTTGTGGTATTTTGAAAAGATTTAGGGAATTTTGTGGTGTTTTTTCTTGAATTTTGTGGGAAACTGTGCTGATTTTATGGGGCATTTCTGGAATTTGGTTGAGTTTTCAGAAGTGTTAGGGATTTTTGTGAGATTTTTGTGGGATGTTCTGGGAATTGGTGGAGATTTTGTGGGACATTCCTGTGAATTGGTAGGGTTTTGAAATGATTTAGGGAGTTTTGTGGGACTTCTCTGGAATTTTGTGTGTTTTTTCTGGAATTGTGTAGGATTCTGAGGAGACTTGAAGAATTTTGAGGAATTTGTTTTAGATTTTGTGGGAATTTGTGGAGAATCTGTGGGATTTTACTGGAATTTGGTGGGCCTTTTCAAGGACTTTGTGTGGTTTTGAGGAGACTTGAAGTATTTTGAGGAATTTTTCTTAGATTTTGTGGAAACTTGTGGAGGTTTTGTGGGATTTTTGTGGGATTTTGTGTGATATTGAGGCGATTTAGGGATCTTGAGGGATTTTTCATGTATTTTGTGGGATTTTGTGGAGATTTGGTGGGATTTTTGTGGATTTTGGCCGTGTTTTGAGAAGATTTAGGGAATTTTGTGTGATTTTTCTGGGATTTTGTTGGGTATTGAGGACATTTTGTGGGATGTTTCGGGAATTTGGTGGGGCTTTTCAAGAATTTTGTGGTATTTTGAAAAGGTTTAGGGAATTGTGTGGTGTTTTTTCTTGAATTTTGTGGGAAACTGTGCTGATTTTATGGGGCATTTCTGGAATTTGGTTGAGTTTTCAGAAGTGTTAGGGATTTTTGTGAGATTTTTGTGGGATGTTCTGGGAATTGGTGGAGATTTTGTGGGACATTCCTGTGAATTGGTAGGGTTTTGAAATGATTTAGGGAGTTTTGTGGGACTTCTCTGGAATTTTGTGTGTTTTTTCTGGAATTGTGTAGGATTCTGAGGAGACTTGAAGAATTTTGAGGAATTTGTTTTAGATTTTGTGGGAATTTGTGGAGAATCTGTGGGATTTTACTGGAATTTGGTGGGCCTTTTCAAGGACTTTGTGTGGTTTTGAGGAGACTTGAAGAATTTTGAGGAATTTTTCTTAGATTTTGTGGAAACTTGTGGAGGTTTTGTGGGATTTTTGTGGGATTTTGTGTGATATTGAGGCGATTTAGGGATCTTGAGGGATTTTTCATGTATTTTGTGGGATTTTGTGGAGATTTGGTGGGACATTTTTCTAGAATTTGGTCGTGTTTTGAGAAGATTTAGGGAATTTTGTGTGATTTTTCTTGAATTTTGTGGGATATTGAGGAGATTTTGTGGGATGTTTGTGGAACTTTGAGGGACTTTTCTGGAATTTGGTGAGATTCTGTAGAGAACTGAGGAATTATCAGGGGTATTTTCATGTATTCTGTGGGAATTTGTGGAGAATCTGTGGGATTTTTGTGGATTTTGGCCATGTTTTGAGAAGATTTAGGGAATTTTGTGGGATTTTTCCTGGAATTTTATTGGATTCCGGGGAGATTTTGTGGGATGTTTGTGGAACTTTGAGGGACTTTTCTGGAATTTGGTGAGATTCTGTAGAGAATTGGCGAATTTTCAGGGATTTGTCATGTATTCTGTGGGAATTTGTGGAGATTCGGTGGGATTTTTCTGGAATTTGGTAGAGTTTTGAGAAGATTTAGGGAATTTTGTGGGACTTTTCTGGGATTTTGTTGGATATTGAGGACATTTTGTGGGATGTTTCTGGAATTTGGTGGGGCTTTTCAAGAATTTTGTGGTATTTTGAAAAGATTTAGGGAATTTTGTGGTGTTTTTTCTTGAATTTTGTGGGAAACTGTGCTGATTTTATGGGGCGTTTCTGGAATTTGGTCGAGTTTTCCGAAGATTTAGGGATTTTTGTGACATTTTTTTTGGATTTTCTGGGAATTGGTGGAGATTTTGTGGGACATTCCTGTGAATTGGTAGGGTTTTGAAGTGATTTAGGGAGTTTTGTGGGACTTCTCTGGAATTTTGTGGGGTTTTTCTGGAATTGTGTGGTTTTGAGGAGACTTGAAGACTTTTGAGGAATTTTTCTTAGATTTTGTGGAAACTTGTGGAGGTTTTGTGGGATTTTTGTGGAATTTTTTGGGATATTGAGGCGATTTAGGGATCTTGAGGGATTTTTCATGTATTTTGTGGGAATTTGTGGAGATTTGGTGGGATATTTTTCTAGAATTTGGTTGTGTTTTAAGAAGATTTAGGGAATTTTGTGTGATTTTTCTTGAATTTTGTGGGACATTGAGGAGATTTTGTGGGATGTTTGTGGAACTTTGAGGGACTTTTCTGGAATTTGGTGAGATTCTGTAGAGAACTGACAAATTATCAGGGATTTTTCATGTATTCTGTGGGAATTTGTGGAGATTTGGTGGGATTTTTGTGGATTTTGGCCGTGTTTTGAGAAGATTTAGGGAATTTTGTGTGATTTTTCTGGGATTTTGTTGGGTATTGAGGACATTTTGTGGGATGTTTCGGGAATTTGGTGGGGCTTTTCAAGAATTTTGTGGTATTTTGAAAAGGTTTAGGGAATTGTGTGGTGTTTTTTCTTGAATTTTGTGGGAAACTGTGCTGATTTTATGGGGCGTTTCTGGAATTTGGTCGAGTTTTCAGAAGATTTAGGGATTTTTGTGAGATTTTTGTGGGATGTTCTGGGAATTGGTGGAGATTTTGTGGGACATTCCTGTGAATTGGTAGGGTTTTGAAATGATTTAGGGAGTTTTGTGGGACTTCTCTGGAATTTGGTGGGGTTTTTCTGAAATTGTGTGGTTTTGAGG
Organism: Cyanistes caeruleus; assembly: GCF_971803275.1. Taxonomy (NCBI): domain Eukaryota; kingdom Metazoa; phylum Chordata; class Aves; order Passeriformes; family Paridae; genus Cyanistes; species Cyanistes caeruleus. The sequence goes on from NC_141705.1 coordinate 63,248,432, forward strand.
AGACTTGAAGAATTTTGAGGAATTTGTTTTAGATTTTGTGGGAATTTGTGGAGAATCTGTGGGATTTACTGGAATTTGGTGGGCCTTTTCAAGGACTTTGTGTGGTTTTGAGGAGACTTGAAGACTTTTGAGGAATTTTTCTTAGATTTTGTGGAAACTTGTGGAGGTTTTGTGGGATTTTTGTGGGATTTTGTGGGATATTGAGGCGATTTAGGGATCTTGAGGGATTTTTCATGTATTTTGTGGGATTTTGTGGAGATTTGGTGGGACATTTTTCTAGAATTTGGTCGTGTTTTGAGAAGATTTAGGGAATTTTGTGTGATTTTTCTTGAATTTTGTGGGATATTGAGGAGATTTTGTGGGATGTTTGTGGAACTTTGAGGGACTTTTCTGGAATTTGGTGAGATTCTGTAGAGAACTGAGGAATTTTCAGGGGTATTTTCATGTATTCTGTGGGAATTTGTGGAGATTCGGTGGGATTTTTGTGGATTTTGGCCATGTTTTTAGAAGATTTAGGGAATTTTGTGGGATTTTTCCTGGAATTTTATTGGATTCCGGGGAGATTTTGTGGGATGTTTGTGGAACTTTGAGGGACTTTTCTGGTATTTGGTGAGATTCTGTAGAGAATTGACGAATTATCAGGGATTTGTCATGTATTCTGTTGGAATTTGTGGAGATTCTGTGGGATTTTTCTGGAATTTGGTACAGTTTTGAGAAGGTTAAGGGAATTTTGTGGGACTTTTCTGGGATTTTGTTGGATATTGAGGACATTTTGTGGGATGTTTCTGGAATTTGGTGGGGCTTTTCAAGAATTTTGTGGTATTTTGAAAAGGTTTAGGGAATTTTGTGGTGTTTTTTCTTGAATTTTGTGGGAAACTGTGCTGATTTTATGGGGCGTTTCTGGAATTTGGTCGAGTTTTCAGAAGATTTAGGGATTTTTGTGAGATTTTTGTGGGATGTTCTGGGAATTGGTGGAGATTTTGTGGGACATTCCTGTGAATTGGTAGGGTTTTGAAATGATTTAGGGAGTTTTGTGGGACTTCTCTGGAATTTTGTGGGGTTTTTCTGGAATTGTGTGGTTTTGAGGAGACTTGAAGACTTTTGAGGAATTTTTCATAGATTTTGTGGAAACTTGTGGAGGTTTTGTGGGATTTTTGTGGAATTTTTTGCGATATTGAGGCGATTTAGGGATCTTGAGGGATTTTTCATGTATTTTGTGGGAATTTGTGGAGATTTGGTGGGATATTTTTCTAGAATTTGGTTGTGTTTTGAGAAGATTTAGGGAATTTTGTGGGATTTTTCCTGGAATTTTATTGGATACCGGGGAGATTTTGTGGGATGTTTTTGGAACTTTGAGGGACTTTTCTGGAATTTGGTGAGATTCTGTAGAGAACTGACGAATTATCAGGGATTTGTCATGTATTCTGTGGGAATTTGTGGAGATTTGGTAGGATTTTTGTGGAATTTGGCCGTGTTTTGAGAAGATTTAGGGAATTTTGTGTGATTTTTCTGGGATTTTGTTGGGTATTGAGGACATTTCGTGGGATGTTTCGGGAATTTGGTGGGGCTTTTCAAGAATTTTGTGGTATTTTGAAAAGATTTAGGGAATTTTGTGGTGTTTTTTCTTGAATTTTGTGGGAAACTGTGCTGATTTTATGGGGCATTTCTGGAATTTGGTTGAGTTTTCAGAAGTGTTAGGGATTTTTGTGAGATTTTTGTGGGATGTTCTGGGAATTGGTGGAGATTTTGTGGGACATTCCTGTGAATTGGTAGGGTTTTGAAATGATTTAGGGAGTTTTGTGGGACTTCTCTGGAATTTTGTGGGGTTTTTCTGGAATTGTGTAGGATTCTGAGGAGACTTGAAGAATTTTGAGGAATTTGTTTTAGATTTTGTGGGAATTTGTGGAGAATCTGTGGGATTTTACTGGAATTTGGTGGGCCTTTTCAAGGACTTTGTGTGGTTTTGAGGAGACTTGAAGTATTTTGAGGAATTTTTCTTAGATTTTGTGGAAACTTGTGGAGGTTTTGTGGGATTTTTGTGGGATTTTGTGGGATATTGAGGCGATTTAGGGATCTTGAGGGATTTTTCATGTATTTTGTGGGATTTTGTGGAGATTTGGTGGGATTTTTGTGGATTTTGGCCGTGTTTTGAGAAGATTTAGGGAATTTTGTGTGATTTTTCTGGGATTTTGTTGGGTATTGAGGACATTTTGTGGGATGTTTCGGGAATTTGGTGGGGCTTTTCAAGAATTTTGTGGTATTTTGAAAAGGTTTAGGGAATTGTGTGGTGTTTTTTCTTGAATTTTGTGGGAAACTGCTGATTTTATGGGGCATTTCTGGAATTTGGTTGAGTTTTCAGAAGTGTTAGGGATTTTTGTGAGATTTTTGTGGGATGTTCTGGGAATTGGTGGACATTTTGTGGGACATTCCTGTGAATTGGTAGGGTTTTGAAATGATTTAGGGAGTTTTGTGGGACTTCTCTGGAATTTTGTGTGTTTTTTCTGGAATTGTGTAGGATTCTGAGGAGACTTGAAGAATTTTGAGGAATTTGTTTTAGATTTTGTGGGAATTTGTGGAGAATCTGTGGGATTTTACTGGAATTTGGTGGGCCTTTTCAAGGACTTTGTGTGGTTTTGAGGAGACTTGAAGAATTTTGAGGAATTTTTCTTAGATTTTGTGGAAACTTGTGGAGGTTTTGTGTGATTTTTGTGGGATTTTGTGTGATATTGAGGCGATTTAGGGATCTTGAGGGATTTTTCATGTATTTTGTGGGATTTTGTGGAGATTTGGTGGGACATTTTTCTAGAATTTGGTCGTGTTTTGAGAAGATTTAGGGAATTTTGTGTGATTTTTCTTGAATTTTGTGGGATATTGAGGAGATTTTGTGGGATGTTTGTGGAACTTTGAGGGACTTTTCTGGAATTTGGTGAGATTCTGTAGAGAACTGACGAATTATCAGGAGTATTTTCATGTATTCTGTGGGAATTTGTGGAGATTCGGTGGGATTTTTGTGGATTTTGGCCATGTTTTGAGAAGATTTAGGGAATTTTGTGGGATTTTTCCTGGAATTTTATTGGATTCCGGGGAGATTTTGTGGGATGTTTGTGGAACTTTGAGGGACTTTTCTGGAATTTGGTGAGATTCTGTAGAGAATTGGCGAATTTTCAGGGATTTGTCATGTATTCTGTGGGAATTTGTGGAGATTCGGTGGGATTTTTCTGGAATTTGGTAGAGTTTTGAGAAGATTTAGGGAATTTTGTGGGACTTTTCTGGGATTTTGTTGGATATTGAGGACATTTTGTGGGATGTTTCTGGAATTTGGTGGGGCTTTTCAAGAATTTTGTGGTATTTTGAAAAGGTTTAGGGAATTGTGTGGTGTTTTTTCTTGAAGTTTGTGGGAAACTGTGCTGATTTTATGGGGCGTTTCTGGAATTTGGTCGAGTTTTCAGACGATTTAGGGATTTTTGTGAGATTTTTGTGGGATTTTCTGGGAATTGGTGGAGATTTTGTGGGACATTCCTGTGAATTGGTAGGGTTTTGAAATGATTTAGGGAGTTTTGTGGGACTTCTCTGGAATTTTGTGGGGTTTTTCTGGAATTGTGTGGTTTTGAGGAGACTTGAAGACTTTTGAGGAATTTTTCATAGATTTTGTGGAAACTTGTGGAGGTTTTGTGGGATTTTTGTGGAATTTTTTGGGATATTGAGGCGATTTAGGGATCTTGAGGGATTTTTCATGTATTTTGTGGGAATTTGTGGAGATTTGGTGGGATATTTTTCTAGAATTTGGTTGTGTTTTGAGAAGATTTAGGGAATTTTGTGTGATTTTTCTTGAATTTTGTGGGACATTGAGGAGATTTTGTGGGATGTTTGTGGAACTTTGAGGGACTTTTCTGGAATTTGGTGAGATTCTGTAGAGAACTGACAAATTATCAGGGATTTTTCATGTATTCTGTGGGAATTTGTGGAGATTTGGTGGGATTTTTGTGGATTTTGGCCGTGTTTTGAGAAGATTTAGGGAATTTTGTGTGATTTTTCTGGGATTTTGTTGGGTATTGAGGACATTTCGTGGGATGTTTCGGGAATTTGGTGGGGCTTTTCAAGAATTTTGTGGTATTTTGAAAAGGTTTAGGGAATTGTGTGGTGTTTTTTCTTGAATTTTGTGGGAAACTGTGCTGATTTTATGGGGCGTTTCTGGAATTTGGTCGAGTTTTCAGAAGATTTAGGGATTTTTGTGAGATTTTTGTGGGATGCTCTGGGAATTGGTGGAGATTTTGTGGGACATTCCTGTGAATTGGTAGGGTTTTGAAATGATTTAGGGAGTTTTGTGGGACTTCTCTGGAATTTTGTGGGGTTTTTCTGAAATTGTGTGGTTTTGAGGAGACTTGAAGAATTTTGAGGAATTTGTTTTAGATTTTGTGGGAATTTGTGGAGAATCTGTGGGATTTACTGGAATTTGGTGGGCCTTTTCAAGGACTTTGTGTGGTTTTGAGGAGACTTGAAGACTTTTGAGGAATTTTTCTTAGATTTTGTGGAAACTTGTGGAGGTTTTGTGGGATTTTTGTGGGATTTTGTGGGATATTGAGGCGATTTAGGGATCTTGAGGGATTTTTCATGTATTTTGTGGGATTTTGTGGAGATTTGGTGGGACATTTTTCTAGAATTTGGTCGTGTTTTGAGAAGATTTAGGGAATTTTGTGTGATTTTTCTTGAATTTTGTGGGATATTGAGGAGATTTTGTGGGATGTTTGTGGAACTTTGAGGGACTTTTCTGGAATTTGGTGAGATTCTGTAGAGAACTGAGGAATTTTCAGGGGTATTTTCATGTATTCTGTGGGAATTTGTGGAGATTCGGTGGGATTTTTGTGGATTTTGGCCATGTTTTTAGAAGATTTAGGGAATTTTGTGGGATTTTTCCTGGAATTTTATTGGATTCCGGGGAGATTTTGTGGGATGTTTGTGGAACTTTGAGGGACTTTTCTGGTATTTGGTGAGATTCTGTAGAGAATTGACGAATTATCAGGGATTTGTCATGTATTCTGTTGGAATTTGTGGAGATTCTGTGGGATTTTTCTGGAATTTGGTACAGTTTTGAGAAGGTTAAGGGAATTTTGTGGGACTTTTCTGGGATTTTGTTGGATATTGAGGACATTTTGTGGGATGTTTCTGGAATTTGGTGGGGCTTTTCAAGAATTTTGTGGTATTTTGAAAAGATTTAGGGAATTTTGTGGTGTTTTTTCTTGAATTTTGTGGGAAACTGTGCTGATTTTATGGGGCGTTTCTGGAATTTGGTCGAGTTTTCAGACGATTTAGGGATTTTTGTGAGATTTTTGTGGGATTTTCTGGGAATTGGTGGAGATTTTGTGGGACATTCCTGTGAATTGGTAGGGTTTTGAAATGATTTAGGGAGTTTTGTGGGACTTCTCTGGAATTTTGTGGGGTTTTTCTGGAATTGTGTGGTTTTGAGGAGACTTGAAGACTTTTGAGGAATTTTTCATAGATTTTGTGGAAACTTGTGGAGGTTTTGTGGGATTTTTGTGGAATTTTTTGCGATATTGAGGCGATTTAGGGATCTTGAGGGATTTTTCATGTATTTTGTGGGAATTTGTGGAGATTTGGTGGGATATTTTTCTAGAATTTGGTTGTGTTTTGAGAAGATTTAGGGAATTTTGTGTGATTTTTCTTGAATTTTGTGGGACATTGAGGAGATTTTGTGGGATGTTTGTGGAACTTTGAGGGACTTTTCTGGAATTTGGTGAGATTCTGTAGAGAACTGACAAATTATCAGGGATTTTTCATGTATTCTGTGGGAATTTGTGGAGATTTGGTAGGATTTTTGTGGAATTTGGCCGTGTTTTGAGAAGATTTAGGGAATTTTGTGTGATTTTTCTGGGATTTTGTTGGGTATTGAGGACATTTCGTGGGATGTTTCGGGAATTTGGTGGGGCTTTTCAAGAATTTTGTGGTATTTTGAAAAGGTTTAGGGAATTGTGTGGTGTTTTTTCTTGAATTTTGTGGGAAACTGTGCTGATTTTATGGGGCGTTTCTGGAATTTGGTCGAGTTTTCAGAAGATTTAGGGATTTTTGTGAGATTTTTGTGGGATGTTCTGAGAATTGGTGGAGATTTTGTGGGACATTCCTGTGAATTGGTAGGGTTTTGAAATGATTTAGGGAGTTTTGTGGGACTTCTCTGGAATTTTGTGGGGTTTTTCTGAAATTGTGTGGTTTTGAGGAGACTTGAAGAATTTTGAGGAATTTGTTTTAGATTTTGTGGGAATTTGTGGAGAATCTGTGGGATTTACTGGAATTTGGTGGGCCTTTTCAAGGACTTTGTGTGGTTTTGAGGAGACTTGAAGACTTTTGAGGAATTTTTCTTAGATTTTGTGGAAACTTGTGGAGGTTTTGTGGGATTTTTGTGGGATTTTGTGGGATATTGAGGCGATTTAGGGATCTTGAGGGATTTTTCATGTATTTTGTGGGATTTTGTGGAGATTTGGTGGGACATTTTTCTAGAATTTGGTCGTGTTTTGAGAAGATTTAGGGAATTTTGTGTGATTTTTCTTGAATTTTGTGGGATATTGAGGAGATTTTGTGGGATGTTTGTGGAACTTTGAGGGACTTTTCTGGAATTTGGTGAGATTCTGTAGAGAACTGAGGAATTTTCAGGGGTATTTTCATGTATTCTGTGGGAATTTGTGGAGATTCGGTGGGATTTTTGTGGATTTTGGCCATGTTTTTAGAAGATTTAGGGAATTTTGTGGGATTTTTCCTGGAATTTTATTGGATTCCGGGGAGATTTTGTGGGATGTTTGTGGAACTTTGAGGGACTTTTCTGGTATTTGGTGAGATTCTGTAGAGAATTGACGAATTATCAGGGATTTGTCATGTATTCTGTTGGAATTTGTGGAGATTCTGTGGGATTTTTCTGGAATTTGGTACAGTTTTGAGAAGGTTAAGGGAATTTTGTGGGACTTTTCTGGGATTTTGTTGGATATTGAGGACATTTTGTGGGATGTTTCTGGAATTTGGTGGGGCTTTTCAAGAATTTTGTGGTATTTTGAAAAGGTTTAGGGAATTTTGTGGTGTTTTTTCTTGAATTTTGTGGGAAACTGTGCTGATTTTATGGGGCGTTTCTGGAATTTGGTCGAGTTTTCAGAAGATTTAGGGATTTTTGTGAGATTTTTGTGGGATGTTCTGGGAATTGGTGGAGATTTTGTGGGACATTCCTGTGAATTGGTAGGGTTTTGAAATGATTTAGGGAGTTTTGTGGGACTTCTCTGGAATTTTGTGGGGTTTTTCTGGAATTGTGTGGTTTTGAGGAGACTTGAAGACTTTTGAGGAATTTTTCATAGATTTTGTGGAAACTTGTGGAGGTTTTGTGGGATTTTTGTGGAATTTTTTGCGATATTGAGGCGATTTAGGGATCTTGAGGGATTTTTCATGTATTTTGTGGGAATTTGTGGAGATTTGGTGGGATATTTTTCTAGAATTTGGTTGTGTTTTGAGAAGATTTAGGGAATTTTGTGGGATTTTTCCTGGAATTTTATTGGATACCGGGGAGATTTTGTGGGATGTTTTTGGAACTTTGAGGGACTTTTCTGGAATTTGGTGAGATTCTGTAGAGAACTGACGAATTATCAGGGATTTGTCATGTATTCTGTGGGAATTTGTGGAGATTTGGTAGGATTTTTGTGGAATTTGGCCGTGTTTTGAGAAGATTTAGGGAATTTTGTGTGATTTTTCTGGGATTTTGTTGGGTATTGAGGACATTTCGTGGGATGTTTCGGGAATTTGGTGGGGCTTTTCAAGAATTTTGTGGTATTTTGAAAAGATTTAGGGAATTTTGTGGTGTTTTTTCTTGAATTTTGTGGGAAACTGTGCTGATTTTATGGGGCATTTCTGGAATTTGGTTGAGTTTTCAGAAGTGTTAGGGATTTTTGTGAGATTTTTGTGGGATGTTCTGGGAATTGGTGGAGATTTTGTGGGACATTCCTGTGAATTGGTAGGGTTTTGAAATGATTTAGGGAGTTTTGTGGGACTTCTCTGGAATTTTGTGGGGTTTTTCTGGAATTGTGTAGGATTCTGAGGAGACTTGAAGAATTTTGAGGAATTTGTTTTAGATTTTGTGGGAATTTGTGGAGAATCTGTGGGATTTTACTGGAATTTGGTGGGCCTTTTCAAGGACTTTGTGTGGTTTTGAGGAGACTTGAAGTATTTTGAGGAATTTTTCTTAGATTTTGTGGAAACTTGTGGAGGTTTTGTGGGATTTTTGTGGGATTTTGTGGGATATTGAGGCGATTTAGGGATCTTGAGGGATTTTTCATGTATTTTGTGGGATTTTGTGGAGATTTGGTGGGATTTTTGTGGATTTTGGCCGTGTTTTGAGAAGATTTAGGGAATTTTGTGTGATTTTTCTGGGATTTTGTTGGGTATTGAGGACATTTTGTGGGATGTTTCGGGAATTTGGTGGGGCTTTTCAAGAATTTTGTGGTATTTTGAAAAGGTTTAGGGAATTGTGTGGTGTTTTTTCTTGAATTTTGTGGGAAACTGCTGATTTTATGGGGCATTTCTGGAATTTGGTTGAGTTTTCAGAAGTGTTAGGGATTTTTGTGAGATTTTTGTGGGATGTTCTGGGAATTGGTGGACATTTTGTGGGACATTCCTGTGAATTGGTAGGGTTTTGAAATGATTTAGGGAGTTTTGTGGGACTTCTCTGGAATTTTGTGTGTTTTTTCTGGAATTGTGTAGGATTCTGAGGAGACTTGAAGAATTTTGAGGAATTTGTTTTAGATTTTGTGGGAATTTGTGGAGAATCTGTGGGATTTTACTGGAATTTGGTGGGCCTTTTCAAGGACTTTGTGTGGTTTTGAGGAGACTTGAAGAATTTTGAGGAATTTTTCTTAGATTTTGTGGAAACTTGTGGAGGTTTTGTGTGATTTTTGTGGGATTTTGTGTGATATTGAGGCGATTTAGGGATCTTGAGGGATTTTTCATGTATTTTGTGGGATTTTGTGGAGATTTGGTGGGACATTTTTCTAGAATTTGGTCGTGTTTTGAGAAGATTTAGGGAATTTTGTGTGATTTTTCTTGAATTTTGTGGGATATTGAGGAGATTTTGTGGGATGTTTGTGGAACTTTGAGGGACTTTTCTGGAATTTGGTGAGATTCTGTAGAGAACTGACGAATTATCAGGAGTATTTTCATGTATTCTGTGGGAATTTGTGGAGATTCGGTGGGATTTTTGTGGATTTTGGCCATGTTTTGAGAAGATTTAGGGAATTTTGTGGGATTTTTCCTGGAATTTTATTGGATTCCGGGGAGATTTTGTGGGATGTTTGTGGAACTTTGAGGGACTTTTCTGGAATTTGGTGAGATTCTGTAGAGAATTGGCGAATTTTCAGGGATTTGTCATGTATTCTGTGGGAATTTGTGGAGATTCGGTGGGATTTTTCTGGAATTTGGTAGAGTTTTGAGAAGATTTAGGGAATTTTGTGGGACTTTTCTGGGATTTTGTTGGATATTGAGGACATTTTGTGGGATGTTTCTGGAATTTGGTGGGGCTTTTCAAGAATTTTGTGGTATTTTGAAAAGGTTTAGGGAATTGTGTGGTGTTTTTTCTTGAAGTTTGTGGGAAACTGTGCTGATTTTATGGGGCGTTTCTGGAATTTGGTCGAGTTTTCAGACGATTTAGGGATTTTCGTGAGATTTTTGTGGGATTTTCTGGGAATTGGTGGAGATTTTGTGGGACATTCCTGTGAATTGGTAGGGTTTTGAAATGATTTAGGGAGTTTTGTGGGACTTCTCTGGAATTTTGTGGGGTTTTTCTGGAATTGTGTGGTTTTGAGGAGACTTGAAGACTTTTGAGGAATTTTTCATAGATTTTGTGGAAACTTGTGGAGGTTTTGTGGGATTTTTGTGGAATTTTTTGGGATATTGAGGCGATTTAGGGATCTTGAGGGATTTTTCATGTATTTTGTGGGAATTTGTGGAGATTTGGTGGGATATTTTTCTAGAATTTGGTTGTGTTTTGAGAAGATTTAGGGAATTTTGTGTGATTTTTCTTGAATTTTGTGGGACATTGAGGAGATTTTGTGGGATGTTTGTGGAACTTTGAGGGACTTTTCTGGAATTTGGTGAGATTCTGTAGAGAACTGACAAATTATCAGGGATTTTTCATGTATTCTGTGGGAATTTGTGGAGATTTGGTGGGATTTTTGTGGATTTTGGCCGTGTTTTGAGAAGATTTAGGGAATTTTGTGTGATTTTTCTGGGATTTTGTTGGGTATTGAGGACATTTCGTGGGATGTTTCGGGAATTTGGTGGGGCTTTTCAAGAATTTTGTGGTATTTTGAAAAGGTTTAGGGAATTGTGTGGTGTTTTTTCTTGAATTTTGTGGGAAACTGTGCTGATTTTATGGGGCGTTTCTGGAATTTGGTCGAGTTTTCAGAAGATTTAGGGATTTTTGTGAGATTTTTGTGGGATGCTCTGGGAATTGGTGGAGATTTTGTGGGACATTCCTGTGAATTGGTAGGGTTTTGAAATGATTTAGGGAGTTTTGTGGGACTTCTCTGGAATTTTGTGGGGTTTTTCTGAAATTGTGTGGTTTTGAGGAGACTTGAAGAATTTTGAGGAATTTGTTTTAGATTTTGTGGGAATTTGTGGAGAATCTGTGGGATTTACTGGAATTTGGTGGGCCTTTTCAAGGACTTTGTGTGGTTTTGAGGAGACTTGAAGACTTTTGAGGAATTTTTCTTAGATTTTGTGGAAACTTGTGGAGGTTTTGTGGGATTTTTGTGGGATTTTGTGGGATATTGAGGCGATTTAGGGATCTTGAGGGATTTTTCATGTATTTTGTGGGATTTTGTGGAGATTTGGTGGGACATTTTTCTAGAATTTGGTCGTGTTTTGAGAAGATTTAGGGAATTTTGTGTGATTTTTCTTGAATTTTGTGGGATATTGAGGAGATTTTGTGGGATGTTTGTGGAACTTTGAGGGACTTTTCTGGAATTTGGTGAGATTCTGTAGAGAACTGAGGAATTTTCAGGGGTATTTTCATGTATTCTGTGGGAATTTGTGGAGATTCGGTGGGATTTTTGTGGATTTTGGCCATGTTTTTAGAAGATTTAGGGAATTTTGTGGGATTTTTCCTGGAATTTTATTGGATTCCGGGGAGATTTTGTGGGATGTTTGTGGAACTTTGAGGGACTTTTCTGGTATTTGGTGAGATTCTGTAGAGAATTGACGAATTATCAGGGATTTGTCATGTATTCTGTTGGAATTTGTGGAGATTCTGTGGGATTTTTCTGGAATTTGGTACAGTTTTGAGAAGGTTAAGGGAATTTTGTGGGACTTTTCTGGGATTTTGTTGGATATTGAGGACATTTTGTGGGATGTTTCTGGAATTTGGTGGGGCTTTTCAAGAATTTTGTGGTATTTTGAAAAGATTTAGGGAATTTTGTGGTGTTTTTTCTTGAATTTTGTGGGAAACTGTGCTGATTTTATGGGGCGTTTCTGGAATTTGGTCGAGTTTTCAGACGATTTAGGGATTTTTGTGAGATTTTTGTGGGATTTTCTGGGAATTGGTGGAGATTTTGTGGGACATTCCTGTGAATTGGTAGGGTTTTGAAATGATTTAGGGAGTTTTGTGGGACTTCTCTGGAATTTTGTGGGGTTTTTCTGGAATTGTGTGGTTTTGAGGAGACTTGAAGACTTTTGAGGAATTTTTCATAGATTTTGTGGAAACTTGTGGAGGTTTTGTGGGATTTTTGTGGAATTTTTTGCGATATTGAGGCGATTTAGGGATCTTGAGGGATTTTTCATGTATTTTGTGGGAATTTGTGGAGATTTGGTGGGATATTTTTCTAGAATTTGGTTGTGTTTTGAGAAGATTTAGGGAATTTTGTGTGATTTTTCTTGAATTTTGTGGGACATTGAGGAGATTTTGTGGGATGTTTGTGGAACTTTGAGGGACTTTTCTGGAATTTGGTGAGATTCTGTAGAGAACTGACAAATTATCAGGGATTTTTCATGTATTCTGTGGGAATTTGTGGAGATTTGGTAGGATTTTTGTGGAATTTGGCCGTGTTTTGAGAAGATTTAGGGAATTTTGTGTGATTTTTCTGGGATTTTGTTGGGTATTGAGGACATTTCGTGGGATGTTTCGGGAATTTGGTGGGGCTTTTCAAGAATTTTGTGGTATTTTGAAAAGGTTTAGGGAATTGTGTGGTGTTTTTTCTTGAATTTTGTGGGAAACTGTGCTGATTTTATGGGGCGTTTCTGGAATTTGGTCGAGTTTTCAGAAGATTTAGGGATTTTTGTGAGATTTTTGTGGGATGTTCTGAGAATTGGTGGAGATTTTGTGGGACATTCCTGTGAATTGGTAGGGTTTTGAAATGATTTAGGGAGTTTTGTGGGACTTCTCTGGAATTTTGTGGGGTTTTTCTGAAATTGTGTGGTTTTGAGGAGACTTGAAGAATTTTGAGGAATTTGTTTTAGATTTTGTGGGAATTTGTGGAGAATCTGTGGGATTTACTGGAATTTGGTGGGCCTTTTCAAGGACTTTGTGTGGTTTTGAGGAGACTTGAAGACTTTTGAGGAATTTTTCTTAGATTTTGTGGAAACTTGTGGAGGTTTTGTGGGATTTTTGTGGGATTTTGTGGGATATTGAGGCGATTTAGGGATCTTGAGGGATTTTTCATGTATTTTGTGGGATTTTGTGGAGATTTGGTGGGACATTTTTTTGAATTTGGTCGTGTTTTGAGAAGATTTAGGGAATTTTGTGTGATTTTTCTTGAATTTTGTGGGATATTGAGGAGATTTTGTGGGATGTTTGTGGAACTTTGAGGGACTTTTCTGGAATTTGGTGAGATTCTGTAGAGAACTGACGAATTATCAGGGGTATTTTCATGTATTTTGTGGGAATTTGTGGAGATTCGGTGGGATATTTTTCTAGAATTTGGCCATGTTTTGAGAAGATTTAGGGAATTTTGTGGGATTTTTCCTGGAATTTTATTGGATACCGGGGAGATTTTGTGGGATGTTTTTGGAACTTTGAGGGACTTTTCTGGAATTTGGTGAGATTCTGTAGAGAACTGACGAATTATCAGGGATTTGTCATGTATTCTGTGGGAATTTGTGGAGATTCTGTGGGATTTTTTTGGATTTTGGCCGTGTTTTGAGAAGATTTAGGGAATTTTGTGTGACTTTTCTGGGATTTTGTTGGGTATTGAGGACATTTTGTGGGATGTTTCGGGAATTTGGTGGGGCTTTTCAAGAATTTTGTGGTATTTTGAAAAGATTTAGGGAATTTTGTGGTGTTTTTTCTTGAATTTTGTGGGAAACTGCTGATTTTATGGGGCATTTCTGGAATTTGGTTGAGTTTTCAGAAGTGTTAGGGATTTTTGTGAGATTTTTGTGGGATGTTCTGGGAATTGGTGGACATTTTGTGGGACATTCCTGTGAATTGGTAGGGTTTTGAAATGATTTAGGGAGTTTTGTGGGACTTCTCTGGAATTTTGTGTGTTTTTTCTGGAATTGTGTAGGATTCTGAGGAGACTTGAAGAATTTTGAGGAATTTGTTTTAGATTTTGTGGGAATTTGTGGAGAATCTGTGGGATTTTACTGGAATTTGGTGGGCCTTTTCAAGGACTTTGTGTGGTTTTGAGGAGACTTGAAGAATTTTGAGGAATTTTTCTTAGATTTTGTGGAAACTTGTGGAGGTTTTGTGTGATTTTTGTGGGATTTTGTGTGATATTGAGGCGATTTAGGGATCTTGAGGGATTTTTCATGTATTTTGTGGGATTTTGTGGAGATTTGGTGGGACATTTTTCTAGAATTTGGTCGTGTTTTGAGAAGATTTAGGGAATTTTGTGTGATTTTTCTTGAATTTTGTGGGATATTGAGGAGATTTTGTGGGATGTTTGTGGAACTTTGAGGGACTTTTCTGGAATTTGGTGAGATTCTGTAGAGAACTGACGAATTATCAGGAGTATTTTCATGTATTCTGTGGGAATTTGTGGAGATTCGGTGGGATTTTTGTGGATTTTGGCCATGTTTTGAGAAGATTTAGGGAATTTTGTGGGATTTTTCCTGGAATTTTATTGGATTCCGGGGAGATTTTGTGGGATGTTTGTGGAACTTTGAGGGACTTTTCTGGAATTTGGTGAGATTCTGTAGAGAATTGGCGAATTTTCAGGGATTTGTCATGTATTCTGTGGGAATTTGTGGAGATTCGGTGGGATTTTTCTGGAATTTGGTAGAGTTTTGAGAAGATTTAGGGAATTTTGTGGGACTTTTCTGGGATTTTGTTGGATATTGAGGACATTTTGTGGGATGTTTCTGGAATTTGGTGGGGCTTTTCAAGAATTTTGTGGTATTTTGAAAAGGTTTAGGGAATTGTGTGGTGTTTTTTCTTGAAGTTTGTGGGAAACTGTGCTGATTTTATGGGGCGTTTCTGGAATTTGGTCGAGTTTTCAGACGATTTAGGGATTTTTGTGAGATTTTTGTGGGATTTTCTGGGAATTGGTGGAGATTTTGTGGGACATTCCTGTGAATTGGTAGGGTTTTGAAATGATTTAGGGAGTTTTGTGGGACTTCTCTGGAATTTTGTGGGGTTTTTCTGGAATTGTGTGGTTTTGAGGAGACTTGAAGACTTTTGAGGAATTTTTCATAGATTTTGTGGAAACTTGTGGAGGTTTTGTGGGATTTTTGTGGAATTTTTTGGGATATTGAGGCGATTTAGGGATCTTGAGGGATTTTTCATGTATTTTGTGGGAATTTGTGGAGATTTGGTGGGATATTTTTCTAGAATTTGGTTGTGTTTTGAGAAGATTTAGGGAATTTTGTGTGATTTTTCTTGAATTTTGTGGGACATTGAGGAGATTTTGTGGGATGTTTGTGGAACTTTGAGGGACTTTTCTGGAATTTGGTGAGATTCTGTAGAGAACTGACAAATTATCAGGGATTTTTCATGTATTCTGTGGGAATTTGTGGAGATTTGGTGGGATTTTTGTGGATTTTGGCCGTGTTTTGAGAAGATTTAGGGAATTTTGTGTGATTTTTCTGGGATTTTGTTGGGTATTGAGGACATTTCGTGGGATGTTTCGGGAATTTGGTGGGGCTTTTCAAGAATTTTGTGGTATTTTGAAAAGGTTTAGGGAATTGTGTGGTGTTTTTTCTTGAATTTTGTGGGAAACTGTGCTGATTTTATGGGGCGTTTCTGGAATTTGGTCGAGTTTTCAGAAGATTTAGGGATTTTTGTGAGATTTTTGTGGGATGCTCTGGGAATTGGTGGAGATTTTGTGGGACATTCCTGTGAATTGGTAGGGTTTTGAAATGATTTAGGGAGTTTTGTGGGACTTCTCTGGAATTTTGTGGGGTTTTTCTGAAATTGTGTGGTTTTGAGGAGACTTGAAGAATTTTGAGGAATTTGTTTTAGATTTTGTGGGAATTTGTGGAGAATCTGTGGGATTTACTGGAATTTGGTGGGCCTTTTCAAGGACTTTGTGTGGTTTTGAGGAGACTTGAAGACTTTTGAGGAATTTTTCTTAGATTTTGTGGAAACTTGTGGAGGTTTTGTGGGATTTTTGTGGGATTTTGTGGGATATTGAGGCGATTTAGGGATCTTGAGGGATTTTTCATGTATTTTGTGGGATTTTGTGGAGATTTGGTGGGACATTTTTCTAGAATTTGGTCGTGTTTTGAGAAGATTTAGGGAATTTTGTGTGATTTTTCTTGAATTTTGTGGGATATTGAGGAGATTTTGTGGGATGTTTGTGGAACTTTGAGGGACTTTTCTGGAATTTGGTGAGATACTGTAGAGAACTGACGAATTATCAGGGGTATTTTCATGTATTTTGTGGGAATTTGTGGAGATTCGGTGGGATATTTTTCTAGAATTTGGTCGTGTTTTGAGAAGATTTAGGGAATTTTGTGTGATTTTTCTTGAATTTTGTGGGATATTGAGGTGATTTTGTGGGATGTTTGTGGAACTTTGAGGGACTTTTCTGGAATTTGGTGAGATTCTGTAGAGAACTGAGGAATTTTCAGGGGTATTTTCATGTATTCTGTGGGAATTTGTGGAGATTCGGTGGGATTTTTGTGGATTTTGGCCGTGTTTTGAGAAGATTTAGGGAATTTTGTGTGATTTTTCTGGGATTTTGTTGGGTATTGAGGACATTTTGTGGGATGTTTCTGGAATTTGGTGGGGCTTTTCAAGAATTTTGTGGTATTTTGAAAAGGTTTAGGGAATTGTGTGGTGTTTTTTCTTGAATTTTGTGGGAAACTGTGCTGATTTTATGGGGCGTTTCTGGAATTTGGTCGAGTTTTCAGAAGATTTAGGGATTTTTGTGAGATTTTTGTGGGATGTTCTGGGAATTGGTGGAGATTTTGTGGGACATTCCTGTGAATTGGTAGGGTTTTGAAATGATTTAGGGAGTTTTGTGGGACTTCTCTGGAATTTTGTGGGGTTTTTCTGGAATTGTGTGGGATTCTGAGGAGACTTGAAGAATTTTGAGGAATTTGTTTTAGATTTTGTGGGAATTTGTGGAGAATCTGTGGGATTTACTGGAATTTGGTGGGCCTTTTCAAGGACTTTGTGTGGTTTTGAGGAGACTTGTAGAATTTTGAGGAATTTTTCTTAGATTTTGTGGAAACTTGTGGAGGTTTTGTGGGATTTTTGTGGAATTTTTTGGGATATTGAGGCGATTTAGGGATCTTGAGGGATTTTTCATGTATTTTGTGGGAATTTGTGGAGATTTGGTGGGATATTTTTCTAGAATTTGGTCGTGTTTTGAGAAGATTTAGGGAATTTTGTGTGATTTTTCTTGAATTTTGTGGGATATTGAGGAGATTTTGTGGGATGTTTGTGGAACTTTGAGGGACTTTTCTGGAATTTGGTGAGATTCTGTAGAGAACTGACAAATTATCAGGGGTATTTTCATGTATTCTGTGGGAATTTGTGGAGATTCGGTGGGATTTTTGTGGATTTTGGCCATGTTTTTAGAAGATTTAGGGAATTTTGTGGGATTTTTCCTGGAATTTTATTGGATTCCGGGGAGATTTTGTGGGATGTTTGTGGAACTTTGAGGGACTTTTCTGGTATTTGGTGAGATTCTGTAGAGAATTGACGAATTATCAGGGATTTGTCATGTATTCTGTTGGAATTTGTGGAGATTCTGTGGGATTTTTCTGGAATTTGGTACAGTTTTGAGAAGATTAAGGGAATTTTGTGGGACTTTTCTGGGATTTTGTTGGATATTGAGGACATTTTGTGGGATGTTTCTGGAATTTGGTGGGGCTTTTCAAGAATTTTGTGGTATTTTGAAAAGATTTAGGGAATTTTGTGGTGTTTTTTCTTGAATTTTGTGG
Source organism: Cyanistes caeruleus (assembly GCF_971803275.1). NCBI lineage: Eukaryota > Metazoa > Chordata > Aves > Passeriformes > Paridae > Cyanistes > Cyanistes caeruleus. The sequence goes on from NC_141705.1 coordinate 63,265,796, forward strand.
GAAACTGTGCTGATTTTATGGGGCGTTTCTGGAATTTGGTCGAGTTTTCAGACGATTTAGGGATTTTTGTGAGATTTTTGTGGGATTTTCTGGGAATTGGTGGAGATTTTGTGGGACATTCCTGTGAATTGGTAGGGTTTTGAAATGATTTAGGGAGTTTTGTGGGACTTCTCTGGAATTTTGTGGGGTTTTTCTGGAATTGTGTGGTTTTGAGGAGACTTGAAGACTTTTGAGGAATTTTTCATAGATTTTGTGGAAACTTGTGGAGGTTTTGTGGGATTTTTGTGGAATTTTTTGGGATATTGAGGCGATTTAGGGATCTTGAGGGATTTTTCATGTATTTTGTGGGAATTTGTGGAGATTTGGTGGGATATTTTTCTAGAATTTGGTTGTGTTTTGAGAAGATTTAGGGAATTTTGTGTGATTTTTCTTGAATTTTGTGGGACATTGAGGAGATTTTGTGGGATGTTTGTGGAACTTTGAGGGACTTTTCTGGAATTTGGTGAGATTCTGTAGAGAACTGACAAATTATCAGGGATTTTTCATGTATTCTGTGGGAATTTGTGGAGATTTGGTAGGATTTTTGTGGATTTTGGCCGTGTTTTGAGAAGATTTAAGGAATTTTGTGTGATTTTTCTGGGATTTTGTTGGGTATTGAGGACATTTCGTGGGATGTTTCGGGAATTTGGTGGGGCTTTTCAAGAATTTTGTGGTATTTTGAAAAGGTTTAGGGAATTGTGTGGTGTTTTTTCTTGAATTTTGTGGGAAACTGTGCTGATTTTATGGGGCGTTTCTGGAATTTGGTCGAGTTTTCAGAAGATTTAGGGATTTTTGTGAGATTTTTGTGGGATGTTCTGGGAATTGGTGGAGATTTTGTGGGACATTCCTGTGAATTGGTAGGGTTTTGAAATGATTTAGGGAGTTTTGTGGGACTTCTCTGGAATTTTGTGGGGTTTTTCTGAAATTGTGTGGTTTTGAGGAGACTTGAAGAATTTTGAGGAATTTGTTTTAGATTTTGTGGGAATTTGTGGAGAATCTGTGGGATTTACTGGAATTTGGTGGGCCTTTTCAAGGACTTTGTGTGGTTTTGAGGAGACTTGAAGACTTTTGAGGAATTTTTCTTAGATTTTGTGGAAACTTGTGGAGGTTTTGTGGGATTTTTGTGGGATTTTGTGGGATATTGAGGCGATTTAGGGATCTTGAGGGATTTTTCATGTATTTTGTGGGATTTTGTGGAGATTTGGTGGGACATTTTTCTAGAATTTGGTCGTGTTTTGAGAAGATTTAGGGAATTTTGTGTGATTTTTCTTGAATTTTGTGGGATATTGAGGAGATTTTGTGGGATGTTTGTGGAACTTTGAGGGACTTTTCTGGAATTTGGTGAGATTCTGTAGAGAACTGACGAATTATCAGGGGTATTTTCATGTATTTTGTGGGAATTTGTGGAGATTCGGTGGGATATTTTTCTAGAATTTGGTCGTGTTTTGAGAAGATTTAGGGAATTTTGTGTGATTTTTCTTGAATTTTGTGGGATATTGAGGTGATTTTGTGGGATGTTTGTGGAACTTTGAGGGACTTTTCTGGAATTTGGTGAGATTCTGTAGAGAACTGAGGAATTTTCAGGGGTATTTTCATGTATTCTGTGGGAATTTGTGGAGATTCGGTGGGATTTTTGTGGATTTTGGCCGTGTTTTGAGAAGATTTAGGGAATTTTGTGTGATTTTTCTGGGATTTTGTTGGGTATTGAGGACATTTTGTGGGATGTTTCTGGAATTTGGTGGGGCTTTTCAAGAATTTTGTGGTATTTTGAAAAGGTTTAGGGAATTGTGTGGTGTTTTTTCTTGAAGTTTGTGGGAAACTGTGCTGATTTTATGGGGCGTTTCTGGAATTTGGTCGAGTTTTCAGAAGATTTAGGGATTTTTGTGAGATTTTTGTGGGATGTTCTGGGAATTGGTGGAGATTTTGTGGGACATTCCTGTGAATTGGTAGGGTTTTGAAATGATTTAGGGAGTTTTGTGGGACTTCTCTGGAATTTTGTGTGTTTTTTCTGGAATTGTGTGGGATTCTGAGGAGACTTGAAGAATTTTGAGGAATTTGTTTTAGATTTTGTGGGAATTTGTGGAGAATCTGTGGGATTTACTGGAATTTGGTGGGCCTTTTCAAGGACTTTGTGTGGTTTTGAGGAGACTTGTAGAATTTTGAGGAATTTTTCTTAGATTTTGTGGAAACTTGTGGAGGTTTTGTGGGATTTTTGTGGAATTTTTTGGGATATTGAGGCGATTTAGGGATCTTGAGGGATTTTTCATGTATTTTGTGGGAATTTGTGGAGATTTGGTGGGATATTTTTCTAGAATTTGGTCGTGTTTTGAGAAGATTTAGGGAATTTTGTGTGATTTTTCTTGAATTTTGTGGGATATTGAGGAGATTTTGTGGGATGTTTGTGGAACTTTGAGGGACTTTTCTGGAATTTGGTGAGATTCTGTAGAGAACTGACGAATTATCAGGGGTATTTTCATGTATTCTGTGGGAATTTGTGGAGATTCGGTGGGATTTTTGTGGATTTTGGCCATGTTTTTAGAAGATTTAGGGAATTTTGTGGGATTTTTCCTGGAATTTTATTGGATTCCGGGGAGATTTTGTGGGATGTTTGTGGAACTTTGAGGGACTTTTCTGGTATTTGGTGAGATTCTGTAGAGAATTGACGAATTATCAGGGATTTGTCATGTATTCTGTTGGAATTTGTGGAGATTCTGTGGGATTTTTCTGGAATTTGGTACAGTTTTGAGAAGATTAAGGGAATTTTGTGGGACTTTTCTGGGATTTTGTTGGATATTGAGGACATTTTGTGGGATGTTTCTGGAATTTGGTGGGGCTTTTCAAGAATTTTGTGGTATTTTGAAAAGATTTAGGGAATTTTGTGGTGTTTTTTCTTGAATTTTGTGGGAAACTGTGCTGATTTTATGGGGCGTTTCTGGAATTTGGTCGAGTTTTCAGACGATTTAGGGATTTTTGTGAGATTTTTGTGGGATTTTCTGGGAATTGGTGGAGATTTTGTGGGACATTCCTGTGAATTGGTAGGGTTTTGAAATGATTTAGGGAGTTTTGTGGGACTTCTCTGGAATTTTGTGGGGTTTTTCTGGAATTGTGTGGTTTTGAGGAGACTTGAAGACTTTTGAGGAATTTTTCATAGATTTTGTGGAAACTTGTGGAGGTTTTGTGGGATTTTTGTGGAATTTTTTGGGATATTGAGGCGATTTAGGGATCTTGAGGGATTTTTCATGTATTTTGTGGGAATTTGTGGAGATTTGGTGGGATATTTTTCTAGAATTTGGTTGTGTTTTGAGAAGATTTAGGGAATTTTGTGTGATTTTTCTTGAATTTTGTGGGACATTGAGGAGATTTTGTGGGATGTTTGTGGAACTTTGAGGGACTTTTCTGGAATTTGGTGAGATTCTGTAGAGAACTGACAAATTATCAGGGATTTTTCATGTATTCTGTGGGAATTTGTGGAGATTTGGTAGGATTTTTGTGGATTTTGGCCGTGTTTTGAGAAGATTTAGGGAATTTTGTGGGATTTTTCTGGGATTTTGTTGGGTATTGAGGACATTTCGTGGGATGTTTCGGGAATTTGGTGGGGCTTTTCAAGAATTTTGTGGTATTTTGAAAAGGTTTAGGGAATTGTGTGGTGTTTTTTCTTGAATTTTGTGGGAAACTGTGCTGATTTTATGGGGCGTTTCTGGAATTTGGTCGAGTTTTCAGAAGATTTAGGGATTTTTGTGAGATTTTTGTGGGATGTTCTGGGAATTGGTGGAGATTTTGTGGGACATTCCTGTGAATTGGTAGGGTTTTGAAATGATTTAGGGAGTTTTGTGGGACTTCTCTGGAATTTTGTGGGGTTTTTCTGAAATTGTGTGGTTTTGAGGAGACTTGAAGAATTTTGAGGAATTTGTTTTAGATTTTGTGGGAATTTGTGGAGAATCTGTGGGATTTACTGGAATTTGGTGGGCCTTTTCAAGGACTTTGTGTGGTTTTGAGGAGACTTGAAGAATTTTGAGGAATTTTTCTTAGATTTTGTGGAAACTTGTGGAGGTTTTGTGGGATTTTTGTAGGATTTTGTGGGATATTGAGGCGATTTAGGGATCTTGAGGGATTTTTCATGTATTTTGTGGGATTTTGTGGAGATTTGGTGGGACATTTTTCTAGAATTTGGTCGTGTTTTGAGAAGATTTAGGGAATTTTGTGTGATTTTTCTTGAATTTTGTGGGATATTGAGGAGATTTTGTGGGATGTTTGTGGAACTTTGAGGGACTTTTCTGGAATTTGGTGAGATTCTGTAGAGAACTGACGAATTATCAGGAGTATTTTCATGTATTCTGTGGGAATTTGTGGAGATTTGGTGGGATATTTTTCTAGAATTTGGTCGTGTTTTGAGAAGATTTAGGGAATTTTGTGTGATTTTTCTTGAATTTTGTGGGATATTGAGGAGATTTTGTGGGATGTTTGTGGAACTTTGAGGGACTTTTCTGGAATTTGGTGAGATTCTGTAGAGAACTGAGGAATTTTCAGGGGTATTTTCATGTATTCTGTGGGAATTTGTGGAGATTCGGTGGGATTTTTGTGGATTTTGGCCATGTTTTTAGAAGATTTAGGGAATTATGTGGGATTTTTCCTGGAATTTTATTGGATTCCGGGGAGATTTTGTGGGATGTTTGTGGAACTTTGAGGGACTTTTTAGGAATTTGGTGAGATTCTGTAGAGAATTGACGAATTATCAGGGATTTGTCATGTATTCTGTGGGAATTTGTGGAGATTCTGTGGGATTTTTCTGGAATTTGGTACAGTTTTGAGAAGATTTAGGGAATTTTGTGGGACTTTTCTGGGATTTTGTTGGATATTGAGGACATTTTGTGGGATGTTTCTGGAATTTGGTGGGGCTTTTCAAGAATTTTGTGGTATTTTGAAAAGATTTTGGGAATTTTGTGGTGTTTTTTCTTGAATTTTGTGGGAAACTGTGCTGATTTTATGGGGCGTTTCTGGAATTTGGTCGAGTTTTCAGAAGATTTAGGGATTTTTGTGAGATTTTTTTGGGATTTTCTGGGAATTGGTGGAGATTTTGTGGGACATTCCTGTGAATTGGTAGGGTTTTGAAATGATTTAGGGAGTTTTGTGGGACTTCTCTGGAATTTTGTGGGGTTTTTCTGGAATTGTGTGGTTTTGAGGAGACTTGTAGAATTTTGAGGAATTTTTCTTAGATTTTGTGGAAACTTGTGGAGGTTTTGTGGGATTTTTGTGGAATTTTTTGGGATATTGAGGCGATTTAGGGATCTTGAGGGATTTTTCATGTATTTTGTGGGAATTTGTGGAGATTTGGTGGGATATTTTTCTAGAATTTGGTCGTGTTTTGAGAAGATTTAGGGAATTTTGTGTGATTTTTCTTGAATTTTGTGGGATATTGAGGAGATTTTGTGGGATGTTTGTGGAACTTTGAGGGACTTTTCTGGAATTTGGTGAGATTCTGTAGAGAACTGACAAATTATCAGGGATTTTTCATGTATTCTGTGGGAATTTGTGGAGATTTGGTGGGATTTTTGTGGATTTTGGCCGTGTTTTGAGAAGATTTAGGGAATTTTGTGTGATTTTTCTGGGATTTTGTTGGATATTGAGGACATTTTGTGGGATGTTTCGGGAATTTGGTGGGGCTTTTCAAGAATTTTGTGGTATTTTGAAAAGGTTTAGGGAATTGTGTGGTGTTTTTTCTTGAATTTTGTGGGAAACTGTGCTGATTTTATGGGGCGTTTCTGGAATTTGGTCGAGTTTTCAGAAGATTTAGGGATTTTTGTGAGATTTTTGTGGGATGTTCTGGGAATTGGTGGAGATTTTGTGGGACATTCCTGTGAATTGGTAGGGTTTTGAAATGATTTAGGGAGTTTTGTGGGACTTCTCTGGAATTTTGTGGGGTTTTTCTGAAATTGTGTGGTTTTGAGGAGACTTGAAGAATTTTGAGGAATTTGTTTTAGATTTTGTGGGAATTTGTGGAGAATCTGTGGGATTTACTGGAATTTGGTGGGCCTTTTCAAGGACTTTGTGTGGTTTTGAGGAGACTTGAAGACTTTTGAGGAATTTTTCTTAGATTTTGTGGAAACTTGTGGAGGTTTTGTGGGATTTTTGTGGGATTTTGTGGGATATTGAGGCGATTTAGGGATCTTGAGGGATTTTTCATGTATTTTGTGGGATTTTGTGGAGATTTGGTGGGACATTTTTCTAGAATTTAGTCGTGTTTTGAGAAGATTTAGGGAATTTTGTGTGATTTTTCTGGGATTTTGTGGGATATTGAGGAGATTTTGTGGCATGTTTGTGGAACTTTGAGGGACTTTTCTGGAATTTGGTGAGATTCTGTAGAGAACTGACGAATTATCAGGGGTATTTTCATGTATTCTGTGGGAATTTGTGGAGATTCGGTGGGATTTTTGTGGATTTTGGCCATGTTTTTAGAAGATTTAGGGAATTTTGTGGGATTTTTCCTGGAATTTTATTGGATTCCGGGGAGATTTTGTGGGATGTTTGTGGAACTTTGAGGGACTTTTTAGGAATTTGGTGAGATTCTGTAGAGAATTGACGAATTATCAGGGATTTGTCATGTATTCTGTGGGAATTTGTGGAGATTCTGTGGGATTTTTCTGGAATTTGGTAGAGTTTTGAGAAGATTTAGGGAATTTTGTGGGACTTTTCTGGGATTTTGTTGGATATTGAGGACATTTTGTGGGATGTTTCTGGAATTTGGTGGGGCTTTTCAAGAATTTTGTGGTATTTTGAAAAGATTTTGGGAATTTTGTGGTTTTTTTTCTTGAATTTTGTGGGAAACTGTGCTGATTTTATGGGGCGTTTCTGGAATTTGGTCGAGTTTTCAGAAGATTTAGGGATTTTTGTGAGATTTTTGTGGGATGTTCTGGGAATTGGTGGAGATTTTGCGGGACATTCCTGTGAATTGGTAGGGTTTTGAAATGATTTAGGGAGTTTTGTGGGACTTCTCTGGAATTTTGTGGGGTTTTTCTGGAATTGTGTGGTTTTGAGGAGACTTGTAGAATTTTGAGGAATTTTTCTTAGATTTTGTGGAAACTTGTGGAGGTTTTGTGGGATTTTTGTGGAATTTTTTGGGATATTGAGGCGATTTAGGGATCTTGAGGGATTTTTCATGTATTTTGTGGGAATTTGTGGAGATTTGGTGGGATATTTTTCTAGAATTTGGTCGTGTTTTGAGAAGATTTAGGGAATTTTGTGTGATTTTTCTTGAATTTTGTGGGATATTGAGGAGATTTTGTGGAAACTTGTGGAACTTTGAGGGACTTTTCTGGAATTTGGTGAGATTCTGTAGAGAACTGACGAATTATCAGGGGTATTTTCATGTATTTTGTGGGAATTTGTGGAGATTTGGTGGGATATTTTTCTAGAATTTGGTCGTGTTTTGAGAAGATTTAGGGAATTTTGTGTGATTTTTCTTGAATTTTGTGGGATATTGAGGAGATTTTGTGGGATGTTTGTGGAACTTTGAGGGACTTTTCTGGAATTTGGTGAGATTCTGTAGAGAACTGAGGAATTTTCAGGGGTATTTTCATGTATTCTGTGGGAATTTGTGGAGATTCGGTGGGATTTTTGTGGATTTTGGCCGTGTTTTGAGAAGATTTAGGGAATTTTGTGTGATTTTTCTGGGATTTTGTTGGGTATTGAGGACATTTTGTGGGATGTTTCTGGAATTTGGTGGGGCTTTTCAAGAATTTTGTGGTATTTTGAAAAGGTTTAGGGAATTGTGTGGTGTTTTTTCTTGAATTTTGTGGGAAACTGTGCTGATTTTATGGGGCGTTTCTGGAATTTGGTCGAGTTTTCAGAAGATTTAGGGATTTTTGTGAGATTTTTGTGGGATGTTCTGGGAATTGGTGGAGATTTTGTGGGACATTCCTGTGAATTGGTAGGGTTTTGAAATGATTTAGGGAGTTTTGTGGGACTTCTCTGGAATTTTGTGGGGTTTTTCTGGAATTGTGTGGGATTCTGAGGAGACTTGAAGAATTTTGAGGAATTTGTTTTAGATTTTGTGGGAATTTGTGGAGAATCTGTGGGATTTACTGGAATTTGGTGGGCCTTTTCAAGGACTTTGTGTGGTTTTGAGGAGACTTGAAGACTTTTGAGGAATTTTTCTTAGATTTTGTGGAAACTTGTGGAGGTTTTGTGGGATTTTTGTGGAATTTTTTGGGATATTGAGGCGATTTAGGGATCTTGAGGGATTTTTCATGTATTTTGTGGGAATTTGTGGAGATTTGGTGGGATATTTTTCTAGAATTTGGTCGTGTTTTGAGAAGATTTAGGGAATTTTGTGTGATTTTTCTTGAATTTTGTGGGATATTGAGGAGATTTTGTGGGATGTTTGTGGAACTTTGAGGGACTTTTCTGGAATTTGGTGAGATTCTGTAGAGAACTGACGAATTATCAGGGGTATTTTCATGTATTCTGTGGGAATTTGTGGAGATTCGGTGGGATTTTTGTGGATTTTGGCCATGTTTTTAGAAGATTTAGGGAATTTTGTGGGATTTTTCCTGGAATTTTATTGGATTCCGGGGAGATTTTGTGGGATGTTTGTGGAACTTTGAGGGACTTTTCTGGTATTTGGTGAGATTCTGTAGAGAATTGACGAATTATCAGGGATTTGTCATGTATTCTGTTGGAATTTGTGGAGATTCTGTGGGATTTTTCTGGAATTTGGTACAGTTTTGAGAAGATTAAGGGAATTTTGTGGGACTTTTCTGGGATTTTGTTGGATATTGAGGACATTTTGTGGGATGTTTCTGGAATTTGGTGGGGCTTTTCAAGAATTTTGTGGTATTTTGAAAAGATTTAGGGAATTTTGTGGTGTTTTTTCTTGAATTTTGTGGGAAACTGTGCTGATTTTATGGGGCGTTTCTGGAATTTGGTCGAGTTTTCAGACGATTTAGGGATTTTTGTGAGATTTTTGTGGGATTTTCTGGGAATTGGTGGAGATTTTGTGGGACATTCCTGTGAATTGGTAGGGTTTTGAAATGATTTAGGGAGTTTTGTGGGACTTCTCTGGAATTTTGTGGGGTTTTTCTGGAATTGTGTGGTTTTGAGGAGACTTGAAGACTTTTGAGGAATTTTTCATAGATTTTGTGGAAACTTGTGGAGGTTTTGTGGGATTTTTGTGGAATTTTTTGGGATATTGAGGCGATTTAGGGATCTTGAGGGATTTTTCATGTATTTTGTGGGAATTTGTGGAGATTTGGTGGGATATTTTTCTAGAATTTGGTTGTGTTTTGAGAAGATTTAGGGAATTTTGTGTGATTTTTCTTGAATTTTGTGGGACATTGAGGAGATTTTGTGGGATGTTTGTGGAACTTTGAGGGACTTTTCTGGAATTTGGTGAGATTCTGTAGAGAACTGACAAATTATCAGGGATTTTTCATGTATTCTGTGGGAATTTGTGGAGATTTGGTAGGATTTTTGTGGATTTTGGCCGTGTTTTGAGAAGATTTAGGGAATTTTGTGGGATTTTTCTGGGATTTTGTTGGGTATTGAGGACATTTCGTGGGATGTTTCGGGAATTTGGTGGGGCTTTTCAAGAATTTTGTGGTATTTTGAAAAGGTTTAGGGAATTGTGTGGTGTTTTTTCTTGAATTTTGTGGGAAACTGTGCTGATTTTATGGGGCGTTTCTGGAATTTGGTCGAGTTTTCAGAAGATTTAGGGATTTTTGTGAGATTTTTGTGGGATGTTCTGGGAATTGGTGGAGATTTTGTGGGACATTCCTGTGAATTGGTAGGGTTTTGAAATGATTTAGGGAGTTTTGTGGGACTTCTCTGGAATTTTGTGGGGTTTTTCTGAAATTGTGTGGTTTTGAGGAGACTTGAAGAATTTTGAGGAATTTGTTTTAGATTTTGTGGGAATTTGTGGAGAATCTGTGGGATTTACTGGAATTTGGTGGGCCTTTTCAAGGACTTTGTGTGGTTTTGAGGAGACTTGAAGAATTTTGAGGAATTTTTCTTAGATTTTGTGGAAACTTGTGGAGGTTTTGTGGGATTTTTGTAGGATTTTGTGGGATATTGAGGCGATTTAGGGATCTTGAGGGATTTTTCATGTATTTTGTGGGATTTTGTGGAGATTTGGTGGGACATTTTTCTAGAATTTGGTCGTGTTTTGAGAAGATTTAGGGAATTTTGTGTGATTTTTCTTGAATTTTGTGGGATATTGAGGAGATTTTGTGGGATGTTTGTGGAACTTTGAGGGACTTTTCTGGAATTTGGTGAGATTCTGTAGAGAACTGACGAATTATCAGGAGTATTTTCATGTATTCTGTGGGAATTTGTGGAGATTTGGTGGGATATTTTTCTAGAATTTGGTCGTGTTTTGAGAAGATTTAGGGAATTTTGTGTGATTTTTCTTGAATTTTGTGGGATATTGAGGAGATTTTGTGGGATGTTTGTGGAACTTTGAGGGACTTTTCTGGAATTTGGTGAGATTCTGTAGAGAACTGAGGAATTTTCAGGGGTATTTTCATGTATTCTGTGGGAATTTGTGGAGATTCGGTGGGATTTTTGTGGATTTTGGCCATGTTTTTAGAAGATTTAGGGAATTATGTGGGATTTTTCCTGGAATTTTATTGGATTCCGGGGAGATTTTGTGGGATGTTTGTGGAACTTTGAGGGACTTTTTAGGAATTTGGTGAGATTCTGTAGAGAATTGACGAATTATCAGGGATTTGTCATGTATTCTGTGGGAATTTGTGGAGATTCTGTGGGATTTTTCTGGAATTTGGTACAGTTTTGAGAAGATTTAGGGAATTTTGTGGGACTTTTCTGGGATTTTGTTGGATATTGAGGACATTTTGTGGGATGTTTCTGGAATTTGGTGGGGCTTTTCAAGAATTTTGTGGTATTTTGAAAAGATTTTGGGAATTTTGTGGTGTTTTTTCTTGAATTTTGTGGGAAACTGTGCTGATTTTATGGGGCGTTTCTGGAATTTGGTCGAGTTTTCAGAAGATTTAGGGATTTTTGTGAGATTTTTTTTGGATTTTCTGGGAATTGGTGGAGATTTTGTGGGACATTCCTGTGAATTGGTAGGGTTTTGAAATGATTTAGGGAGTTTTGTGGGACTTCTCTGGAATTTTGTGGGGTTTTTCTGGAATTGTGTGGTTTTGAGGAGACTTGTAGAATTTTGAGGAATTTTTCTTAGATTTTGTGGAAACTTGTGGAGGTTTTGTGGGATTTTTGTGGAATTTTTTGGGATATTGAGGCGATTTAGGGATCTTGAGGGATTTTTCATGTATTTTGTGGGAATTTGTGGAGATTTGGTGGGATATTTTTCTAGAATTTGGTCGTGTTTTGAGAAGATTTAGGGAATTTTGTGTGATTTTTCTTGAATTTTGTGGGATATTGAGGAGATTTTGTGGGATGTTTGTGGAACTTTGAGGGACTTTTCTGGAATTTGGTGAGATTCTGTAGAGAACTGACAAATTATCAGGGATTTTTCATGTATTCTGTGGGAATTTGTGGAGATTTGGTGGGATTTTTGTGGATTTTGGCCGTGTTTTGAGAAGATTTAGGGAATTTTGTGTGATTTTTCTGGGATTTTGTTGGATATTGAGGACATTTTGTGGGATGTTTCGGGAATTTGGTGGGGCTTTTCAAGAATTTTGTGGTATTTTGAAAAGGTTTAGGGAATTGTGTGGTGTTTTTTCTTGAATTTTGTGGGAAACTGTGCTGATTTTATGGGGCGTTTCTGGAATTTGGTCGAGTTTTCAGAAGATTTAGGGATTTTTGTGAGATTTTTGTGGGATGTTCTGGGAATTGGTGGAGATTTTGTGGGACATTCCTGTGAATTGGTAGGGTTTTGAAATGATTTAGGGAGTTTTGTGGGACTTCTCTGGAATTTTGTGGGGTTTTTCTGAAATTGTGTGGTTTTGAGGAGACTTGAAGAATTTTGAGGAATTTGTTTTAGATTTTGTGGGAATTTGTGGAGAATCTGTGGGATTTACTGGAATTTGGTGGGCCTTTTCAAGGACTTTGTGTGGTTTTGAGGAGACTTGAAGACTTTTGAGGAATTTTTCTTAGATTTTGTGGAAACTTGTGGAGGTTTTGTGGGATTTTTGTGGGATTTTGTGGGATATTGAGGCGATTTAGGGATCTTGAGGGATTTTTCATGTATTTTGTGGGATTTTGTGGAGATTTGGTGGGACATTTTTCTAGAATTTAGTCGTGTTTTGAGAAGATTTAGGGAATTTTGTGTGATTTTTCTGGGATTTTGTGGGATATTGAGGAGATTTTGTGGCATGTTTGTGGAACTTTGAGGGACTTTTCTGGAATTTGGTGAGATTCTGTAGAGAACTGACGAATTATCAGGGGTATTTTCATGTATTCTGTGGGAATTTGTGGAGATTCGGTGGGATTTTTGTGGATTTTGGCCATGTTTTTAGAAGATTTAGGGAATTTTGTGGGATTTTTCCTGGAATTTTATTGGATTCCGGGGAGATTTTGTGGGATGTTTGTGGAACTTTGAGGGACTTTTTAGGAATTTGGTGAGATTCTGTAGAGAATTGACGAATTATCAGGGATTTGTCATGTATTCTGTGGGAATTTGTGGAGATTCTGTGGGATTTTTCTGGAATTTGGTAGAGTTTTGAGAAGATTTAGGGAATTTTGTGGGACTTTTCTGGGATTTTGTTGGATATTGAGGACATTTTGTGGGATGTTTCTGGAATTTGGTGGGGCTTTTCAAGAATTTTGTGGTATTTTGAAAAGATTTTGGGAATTTTGTGGTTTTTTTTCTTGAATTTTGTGGGAAACTGTGCTGATTTTATGGGGCGTTTCTGGAATTTGGTCGAGTTTTCAGAAGATTTAGGGATTTTTGTGAGATTTTTGTGGGATGTTCTGGGAATTGGTGGAGATTTTGTGGGACATTCCTGTGAATTGGTAGGGTTTTGAAATGATTTAGGGAGTTTTGTGGGACTTCTCTGGAATTTTGTGGGGTTTTTCTGGAATTGTGTGGTTTTGAGGAGACTTGTAGAATTTTGAGGAATTTTTCTTAGATTTTGTGGAAACTTGTGGAGGTTTTGTGGGATTTTTGTGGAATTTTTTGGGATATTGAGGCGATTTAGGGATCTTGAGGGATTTTTCATGTATTTTGTGGGAATTTGTGGAGATTTGGTGGGATATTTTTCTAGAATTTGGTCGTGTTTTGAGAAGATTTAGGGAATTTTGTGTGATTTTTCTTGAATTTTGTGGGATATTGAGGAGATTTTGTGGGATGTTTGTGGAACTTTGAGGGACTTTTCTGGAATTTGGTGAGATTCTGTAGAGAACTGACGAATTATCAGGGGTATTTTCATGTATTTTGTGGGAATTTGTGGAGATTTGGTGGGATATTTTTCTAGAATTTGGTCGTGTTTTGAGAAGATTTAGGGAATTTTGTGTGATTTTTCTTGAATTTTGTGGGATATTGAGGAGATTTTGTGGGATGTTTGTGGAACTTTGAGGGACTTTTCTGGAATTTGGTGAGATTCTGTAGAGAACTGAGGAATTTTCAGGGGTATTTTCATGTATTCTGTGGGAATTTGTGGAGATTCGGTGGGATTTTTGTGGATTTTGGCCGTGTTTTGAGAAGATTTAGGGAATTTTGTGTGATTTTTCTGGGATTTTGTTGGGTATTGAGGACATTTTGTGGGATGTTTCTGGAATTTGGTGGGGCTTTTCAAGAATTTTGTGGTATTTTGAAAAGGTTTAGGGAATTGTGTGGTGTTTTTTCTTGAATTTTGTGGGAAACTGTGCTGATTTTATGGGGCGTTTCTGGAATTTGGTCGAGTTTTCAGAAGATTTAGGGATTTTTGTGAGATTTTTGTGGGATGTTCTGGGAATTGGTGGAGATTTTGTGGGACATTCCTGTGAATTGGTAGGGTTTTGAAATGATTTAGGGAGTTTTGTGGGACTTCTCTGGAATTTTGTGGGGTTTTTCTGGAATTGTGTGGGATTCTGAGGAGACTTGAAGAATTTTGAGGAATTTGTTTTAGATTTTGTGGGAATTTGTGGAGAATCTGTGGGATTTACTGGAATTTGGTGGGCCTTTTCAAGGACTTTGTGTGGTTTTGAGGAGACTTGAAGACTTTTGAGGAATTTTTCTTAGATTTTGTGGAAACTTGTGGAGGTTTTGTGGGATTTTTGTGGAATTTTTTGGGATATTGAGGCGATTTAGGGATCTTGAGGGATTTTTCATGTATTTTGTGGGAATTTGTGGAGATTTGGTGGGACATTTTTCTAGAATTTGGTCGTGTTTTGAGAAGATTTAGGGAATTTTGTGTGATTTTTCTTGAATTTTGTGGGATATTGAGGAGATTTTGTGGGATGTTTGTGGAACTTTGAGGGACTTTTCTGGAATTTGGTGAGATTCTGTAGAGAACTGACGAATTATCAGGAGTATTTTCATGTATTCTGTGGGAATTTGTGGAGATTTGGTGGGATATTTTTCTAGAATTTGGTCGTGTTTTGAGAAGATTTAGGGAATTTTGTGTGATTTTTCTTGAATTTTGTGGGATATTGAGGAGATTTTGTGGGATGTTTGTGGAACTTTGAGGGACTTTTCTGGAATTTGGTGAGATTCTGTAGAGAACTGAGGAATTTTCAGGGGTATTTTCATGTATTCTGTGGGAATTTGTGGAGATTCGGTGGGATTTTTGTGGATTTTGGCCATGTTTTTAGAAGATTTAGGGAATTATGTGGGATTTTTCCTGGAATTTTATTGGATTCCGGGGAGATTTTGTGGGATGTTTGTGGAACTTTGAGGGACTTTTTAGGAATTTGGTGAGATTCTGTAGAGAATTGACGAATTATCAGGGATTTGTCATGTATTCTGTGGGAATTTGTGGAGATTCTGTGGGATTTTTCTGGAATTTGGTACAGTTTTGAGAAGATTTAGGGAATTTTGTGGGACTTTTCTGGGATTTTGTTGGATATTGAGGACATTTTGTGGGATGTTTCTGGAATTTGGTGGGGCTTTTCAAGAATTTTGTGGTATTTTGAAAAGATTTTGGGAATTTTGTGGTGTTTTTTCTTGAATTTTGTGGGAAACTGTGCTGATTTTATGGGGCGTTTCTGGAATTTGGTCGAGTTTTCAGAAGATTTAGGGATTTTTGTGAGATTTTTTTGGGATTTTCTGGGAATTGGTGGAGATTTTGTGGGACATTCCTGTGAATTGGTAGGGTTTTGAAATGATTTAGGGAGTTTTGTGGGACTTCTCTGGAATTTTGTGGGGTTTTTCTGGAATTGTGTGGTTTTGAGGAGACTTGTAGAATTTTGAGGAATTTTTCTTAGATTTTGTGGAAACTTGTGGAGGTTTTGTGGGATTTTTGTGGAATTTTTTGGGATATTGAGGCGATTTAGGGATCTTGAGGGATTTTTCATGTATTTTGTGGGAATTTGTGGAGATTTGGTGGGATATTTTTCTAGAATTTGGTCGTGTTTTGAGAAGATTTAGGGAATTTTGTGTGATTTTTCTTGAATTTTGTGGGATATTGAGGAGATTTTTTGTGATGTTTGTGGAACTTTGAGGGACTTTTCTGGAATTTGGTGAGATTCTGTAGAGAACTGACAAATTATCAGGGATTTTTCATGTATTTTGTGGGAATTTGTGGAGATTTGGTGGGATTTTTGTGGATTTTGGCCGTGTTTTGAGAAGATTTAGGGAATTTTGTGTGATTTTTCTGGGATTTTGTTGGATATTGAGGACATTTTGTGGGATGTTTCGGGAATTTGGTGGGGCTTTTCAAGAATTTTGTGGTATTTTGAAAAGGTTTAGGGAATTGTGTGGTGTTTTTTCTTGAATTTTGTGGGAAACTGTGCTGATTTTATGGGGCGTTTCTGGAATTTGGTCGAGTTTTCAGAAGATTTAGGGATTTTTGTGAGATTTTTGTGGGATGTTCTGGGAATTGGTGGAGATTTTGTGGGACATTCCTGTGAATTGGTAGGGTTTTGAAATGATTTAGGGAGTTTTGTGGGACTTCTCTGGAATTTTGTGGGGTTTTTCTGAAATTGTGTGGTTTTGAGGAGACTTGAAGAATTTTGAGGAATTTGTTTTAGATTTTGTGGGAATTTGTGGAGAATCTGTGGGATTTACTGGAATTTGGTGGGCCTTTTCAAGGACTTTGTGTGGTTTTGAGGAGACTTGAAGACTTTTGAGGAATTTTTCTTAGATTTTGTGGAAACTTGTGGAGGTTTTGTGGGATTTTTGTGGGATTTTGTGGGATATTGAGGCGATTTAGGGATCTTGAGGGATTTTTCATGTATTTTGTGGGATTTTGTGGAGATTTGGTGGGACATTTTTCTAGAATTTAGTCGTGTTTTGAGAAGATTTAGGGAATTTTGTGTGATTTTTCTGGGATTTTGTGGGATATTGAGGAGATTTTGTGGCATGTTTGTGGAACTTTGAGGGACTTTTCTGGAATTTGGTGTGATTCTGTAGAGAACTGACAAATTATCAGGGATTTTTCATGTATTCTGTGGGAATTTGTGGAGATTTGGTGGGATATTTTTCTAGAATTTGGTCGTGTTTTGAGAAGATTTAAGGAATTTTGTGTGATTTTTCTTGAATTTTGTGGGATATTGAGGAGATTTTGTGGGATGTTTGTGGAACTTTGAGGGACTTTTCTGGAATTTGGTGAGATTCTGTAGAGAACTGACGAATTATCAGGGGTATTTTCATGTATTCTGTGGGAATTTGTGGAGATTCGGTGGGATTTTTGTGGATTTTGGCCATGTTTTTAGAAGATTTAGGGAATTTTGTGGGATTTTTCCTGGAATTTTATTGGATTCCGGGGAGATTTTGTGGGATGTTTGTGGAACTTTGAGGGACTTTTTAGGAATTTGGTGAGATTCTGTAGAGAATTGACGAATTATCAGGGATTTGTCATGTATTCTGTGGGAATTTGTGGAGATTCTGTGGGATTTTTCTGGAATTTGGTAGAGTTTTGAGAAGATTTAGGGAATTTTGTGGGACTTTTCTGGGATTTTGTTGGATATTGAGGACATTTTGTGGGATGTTTCTGGAATTTGGTGGGGCTTTTCAAGAATTTTGTGGTATTTTGAAAAGGTTTAGGGAATTGTGTGGTGTTTTTTCTTGAATTTTGTGGGAAACTGTGCTGATTTTATGGGGCGTTTCTGGAATTTGGTCGAGTTTTCAGAAGATTTAGGGATTTTTGTGAGATTTTTGTGGGATGTTCTGGGAATTGGTGGAGATTTTGTGGGACATTCCTGTGAATTGGTAGGGTTTTGAAATGATTTAGGGAGTTTTGTGGGACTTCTCTGGAATTTTGTGGGGTTTTTCTGAAATTGTGTGGTTTTGAGGAGACTTGAAGAATTTTGAGGAATTTGTTTTAGATTTTGTGGGAATTTGTGGAGAATCTGTGGGATTTACTGGAATTTGGTGGGCCTTTTCAAGGACTTTGTGTGGTTTTGAGGAGACTTGAAGAATTTTGAGGAATTTTTCTTAGATTTTGTGGAAACTTGTGGAGGTTTTGTTGGATTTTTGTGGGATTTTGTGGGATATTGAGGCGATTTAGGGATCTTGAGGGATTTTTCATGTATTTTGTGGGATTTTGTGGAGATTTGGTGGGACATTTTTCTAGAATTTGGTCGTGTTTTGAGAAGATTTAGGGAATTTTGTGTGATTTTTCTTGAATTTTGTGGGATATTGAGGAGATTTTGTGGGATGTTTGTGGAACTTTGAGGGACTTTTCTGGAATTTGGTGAGATTCTGTAGAGAACTGACAAATTATCAGGAGTATTTTCATGTATTCTGTGGGAATTTGTGGAGATTTGGTGGGATATTTTTCTAGAATTTGGTCGTGTTTTGAGAAGATTTAGGGAATTTTGTGTGATTTTTCTTGAATTTTGTGGGATATTGAGGAGATTTTGTGGGATGTTTGTGGAACTTTGAGGGACTTTTCTGGAATTTGGTGAGATTCTGTAGAGAACTGAGGAATTTTCAGGGGTATTTTCATGTATTCTGTGGGAATTTGTGGAGATTCGGTGGGATTTTTGTGGATTTTGGCCATGTTTTTAGAAGATTTAGGGAATTATGTGGGATTTTTCCTGGAATTTTATTGGATTCCGGGGAGATTTTGTGGGATGTTTGTGGAACTTTGAGGGACTTTTTAGGAATTTGGTGAGATTCTGTAGAGAATTGACGAATTATCAGGGATTTGTCATGTATTCTGTGGGAATTTGTGGAGATTCTGTGGGATTTTTCTGGAATTTGGTACAGTTTTGAGAAGATTTAGGGAATTTTGTGGGACTTTTCTGGGATTTTGTTGGATATTGAGGACATTTTGTGGGATGTTTCTGGAATTTGGTGGGGCTTTTCAAGAATTTTGTGGTATTTTGAAAAGATTTTGGGAATTTTGTGGTTTTTTTTCTTGAATTTTGTGGGAAACTGTGCTGATTTTATGGGGCGTTTCTGGAATTTGGTCGAGTTTTCAGAAGATTTAGGGATTTTTGTGAGATTTTTTTTGGATTTTCTGGGAATTGGTGGAGATTTTGTGGGACATTCCTGTGAATTGGTAGGGTTTTGAAATGATTTAGGGAGTTTTGTGGGACTTCTCTGGAATTTTGTGGGGTTTTTCTGGAATTGTGTGGTTTTGAGGAGACTTGTAGAATTTTGAGGAATTTTTCTTAGATTTTGTGGAAACTTGTGGAGGTTTTGTGGGATTTTTGTGGAATTTTGAGGGATATTGAGGCGATTTAGGGATCTTGAGGGATTTTTCATGTATTTTGTGGGAATTTGTGGAGATTTGGTGGGATATTTTTCTAGAATTTGGTCGTGTTTTGAGAAGATTTAGGGAATTTTGTGTGATTTTTCTTGAATTTTGTGGGATATTGAGGAGATTTTGTGGGATGTTTGTGGAACTTTGAGGGACTTTTCTGGAATTTGGTGAGATTCTGTAGAGAACTGACAAATTATCAGGGATTTTTCATGTATTCTGTGGGAATTTGTGGAGATTTGGTGGGATTTTTGTGGATTTTGGCCGTGTTTTGAGAAGATTTAGGGAATTTTGTGTGATTTTTCTGGGATTTTGTTGGATATTGAGGACATTTTGTGGGATGTTTCGGGAATTTGGTGGGGCTTTTCAAGAATTTTGTGGTATTTTGAAAAGGTTTAGGGAATTGTGTGGTGTTTTTTCTTGAATTTTGTGGGAAACTGTGCTGATTTTATGGGGCGTTTCTGGAATTTGGTCGAGTTTTCAGAAGATTTAGGGATTTTTGTGAGATTTTTGTGGGATGTTCTGGGAATTGGTGGAGATTTTGTGGGACATTCCTGTGAATTGGTAGGGTTTTGAAATGATTTAGGGAGTTTTGTGGGACTTCTCTGGAATTTTGTGTGTTTTTTCTGGAATTGTGTGGGATTCTGAGGAGACTTGAAGAATTTTGAGGAATTTGTTTTAGATTTTGTGGGAATTTGTGGAGAATCTGTGGGATTTACTGGAATTTGGTGGGCCTTTTCAAGGACTTTGTGTGGTTTTGAGGAGACTTGAAGACTTTTGAGGAATTTTTCTTAGATTTTGTGGAAACTTGTGGAGGTTTTGTGGGATTTTTGTGGGATTTTGTGGGATATTGAGGCGATTTAGGGATCTTGAGGGATTTTTCATGTATTTTGTGGGATTTTGTGGAGATTTGGTGGGACATTTTTCTAGAATTTAGTCGTGTTTTGAGAAGATTTAGGGAATTTTGTGTGATTTTTCTGGGATTTTGTGGGATATTGAGGAGATTTTGTGGGAGGCTTGTGGAACTTTGGGGGATTTTCTGGAATTTGGTGAGATTCTGTAGAGAACTGACGAATTATCAGGGGTATTTTCATGTATTCTGTGGGAATTTGTGGAGATTCGGTGGGATTTTTGTGGATTTTGGCCATGTTTTTAGAAGATTTAGGGAATTTTGTGGGATTTTTCCTGGAATTTTATTGGATTCCGGGGAGATTTTGTGGGATGTTTGTGGAACTTTGAGGGACTTTTTAGGAATTTGGTGAGATTCTGTAGAGAATTGACGAATTATCAGGGATTTGTCATGTATTCTGTGGGAATTTGTGGAGATTCTGTGGGATTTTTCTGGAATTTGGTAGAGTTTTGAGAAGATTTAGGGAATTTTGTGGGACTTTTCTGGGATTTTGTTGGATATTGAGGACATTTTGTGGGATGTTTCTGGAATTTGGTGGGGCTTTTCAAGAATTTTGTGGTATTTTGAAAAGATTTTGGGAATTTTGTGGTTTTTTTTCTTGAATTTTGTGGGAAACTGTGCTGATTTTATGGGGCGTTTCTGGAATTTGGTCGAGTTTTCAGAAGATTTAGGGATTTTTGTGAGATTTTTGTGGGATGTTCTGGGAATTGGTGGAGATTTTGTGGGACATTCCTGTGAATTGGTAGGGTTTTGAAATGATTTAGGGAGTTTTGTGGGACTTCTCTGGAATTTTGTGGGGTTTTTCTGGAATTGTGTGGTTTTGAGGAGACTTGTAGAATTTTGAGGAATTTTTCTTAGATTTTGTGGAAACTTGTGGAGGTTTTGTGGGATTTTTGTGGAATTTTTTGGGATATTGAGGCGATTTAGGGATCTTGAGGGATTTTTCATGTATTTTGTGGGAATTTGTGGAGATTTGGTGGGATATTTTTCTAGAATTTGGTCGTGTTTTGAGAAGATTTAGGGAATTTTGTGTGATTTTTCTTGAATTTTGTGGGATATTGAGGAGATTTTGTGGAAACTTGTGGAACTTTGAGGGACTTTTCTGGAATTTGGTGAGATTCTGTAGAGAACTGACGAATTATCAGGGGTATTTTCATGTATTTTGTGGGAATTTGTGGAGATTTGGTGGGATATTTTTCTAGAATTTGGTCGTGTTTTGAGAAGATTTAGGGAATTTTGTGTGATTTTTCTTGAATTTTGTGGGATATTGAGGAGATTTTGTGGGATGTTTGTGGAACTTTGAGGGACTTTTCTGGAATTTGGTGAGATTCTGTAGAGAACTGAGGAATTTTCAGGGGTATTTTCATGTATTCTGTGGGAATTTGTGGAGATTCGGTGGGATTTTTGTGGATTTTGGCCGTGTTTTGAGAAGATTTAGGGAATTTTGTGTGATTTTTCTGGGATTTTGTTGGGTATTGAGGACATTTTGTGGGATGTTTCGGGAATTTGGTGGGGCTTTTCAAGAATTTTGTGGTATTTTGAAAAGGTTTAGGGAATTGTGTGGTGTTTTTTCTTGAATTTTGTGGGAAACTGTGCTGATTTTATGGGGCGTTTCTGGAATTTGGTCGAGTTTTCAGAAGATTTAGGGATTTTTGTGAGATTTTTGTGGGATGTTCTGGGAATTGGTGGAGATTTTGTGGGACATTCCTGTGAATTGGTAGGGTTTTGAAATGATTTAGGGAGTTTTGTGGGACTTCTCTGGAATTTTGTGTGTTTTTTCTGGAATTGTGTGGGATTCTGAGGAGACTTGAAGAATTTTGAGGAATTTGTTTTAGATTTTGTGGGAATTTGTGGAGAATCTGTGGGATTTACTGGAATTTGGTGGGCCTTTTCAAGGACTTTGTGTGGTTTTGAGGAGACTTGAAGACTTTTGAGGAATTTTTCTTAGATTTTGTGGAAACTTGTGGAGGTTTTGTGGGATTTTTGTGGAATTTTTTGGGATATTGAGGCGATTTAGGGATCTTGAGGGATTTTTCATGTATTTTGTGGGAATTTGTGGAGATTTGGTGGGACATTTTTCTAGAATTTGGTCGTGTTTTGAGAAGATTTAGGGAATTTTGTGTGATTTTTCTTGAATTTTGTGGGATATTGAGGAGATTTTGTGGGATGTTTGTGGAACTTTGAGGGACTTTTCTGGAATTTGGTGAGATTCTGTAGAGAACTGACGAATTATCAGGAGTATTTTCATGTATTCTGTGGGAATTTGTGGAGATTTGGTGGGATATTTTTCTAGAATTTGGTCGTGTTTTGAGAAGATTTAGGGAATTTTGTGTGATTTTTCTTGAATTTTGTGGGATATTGAGGAGATTTTGTGGGATGTTTGTGGAACTTTGAGGGACTTTTCTGGAATTTGGTGAGATTCTGTAGAGAACTGAGGAATTTTCAGGGGTATTTTCATGTATTCTGTGGGAATTTGTGGAGATTCGGTGGGATTTTTGTGGATTTTGGCCATGTTTTTAGAAGATTTAGGGAATTATGTGGGATTTTTCCTGGAATTTTATTGGATTCCGGGGAGATTTTGTGGGATGTTTGTGGAACTTTGAGGGACTTTTTAGGAATTTGGTGAGATTCTGTAGAGAATTGACGAATTATCAGGGATTTGTCATGTATTCTGTGGGAATTTGTGGAGATTCTGTGGGATTTTTCTGGAATTTGGTACAGTTTTGAGAAGATTTAGGGAATTTTGTGGGACTTTTCTGGGATTTTGTTGGATATTGAGGACATTTTGTGGGATGTTTCTGGAATTTGGTGGGGCTTTTCAAGAATTTTGTGGTATTTTGAAAAGATTTTGGGAATTTTGTGGTGTTTTTTCTTGAATTTTGTGGGAAACTGTGCTGATTTTATGGGGCGTTTCTGGAATTTGGTCGAGTTTTCAGAAGATTTAGGGATTTTTGTGAGATTTTTTTGGGATTTTCTGGGAATTGGTGGAGATTTTGTGGGACATTCCTGTGAATTGGTAGGGTTTTGAAATGATTTAGGGAGTTTTGTGGGACTTCTCTGGAATTTTGTGGGGTTTTTCTGGAATTGTGTGGTTTTGAGGAGACTTGTAGAATTTTGAGGAATTTTTCTTAGATTTTGTGGAAACTTGTGGAGGTTTTGTGGGATTTTTGTGGAATTTTTTGGGATATTGAGGCGATTTAGGGATCTTGAGGGATTTTTCATGTATTTTGTGGGAATTTGTGGAGATTTGGTGGGATATTTTTCTAGAATTTGGTCGTGTTTTGAGAAGATTTAGGGAATTTTGTGTGATTTTTCTTGAATTTTGTGGGATATTGAGGAGATTTTTTGTGATGTTTGTGGAACTTTGAGGGACTTTTCTGGAATTTGGTGAGATTCTGTAGAGAACTGACAAATTATCAGGGATTTTTCATGTATTTTGTGGGAATTTGTGGAGATTTGGTGGGATTTTTGTGGATTTTGGCCGTGTTTTGAGAAGATTTAGGGAATTTTGTGTGATTTTTCTGGGATTTTGTTGGATATTGAGGACATTTTGTGGGATGTTTCGGGAATTTGGTGGGGCTTTTCAAGAATTTTGTGGTATTTTGAAAAGGTTTAGGGAATTGTGTGGTGTTTTTTCTTGAATTTTGTGGGAAACTGTGCTGATTTTATGGGGCGTTTCTGGAATTTGGTCGAGTTTTCAGAAGATTTAGGGATTTTTGTGAGATTTTTGTGGGATGTTCTGGGAATTGGTGGAGATTTTGTGGGACATTCCTGTGAATTGGTAGGGTTTTGAAATGATTTAGGGAGTTTTGTGGGACTTCTCTGGAATTTTGTGGGGTTTTTCTGAAATTGTGTGGTTTTGAGGAGACTTGAAGAATTTTGAGGAATTTGTTTTAGATTTTGTGGGAATTTGTGGAGAATCTGTGGGATTTACTGGAATTTGGTGGGCCTTTTCAAGGACTTTGTGTGGTTTTGAGGAGACTTGAAGACTTTTGAGGAATTTTTCTTAGATTTTGTGGAAACTTGTGGAGGTTTTGTGGGATTTTTGTGGGATTTTGTGGGATATTGAGGCGATTTAGGGATCTTGAGGGATTTTTCATGTATTTTGTGGGATTTTGTGGAGATTTGGTGGGACATTTTTCTAGAATTTAGTCGTGTTTTGAGAAGATTTAGGGAATTTTGTGTGATTTTTCTGGGATTTTGTGGGATATTGAGGAGATTTTGTGGCATGTTTGTGGAACTTTGAGGGACTTTTCTGGAATTTGGTGTGATTCTGTAGAGAACTGACAAATTATCAGGGATTTTTCATGTATTCTGTGGGAATTTGTGGAGATTTGGTGGGATATTTTTCTAGAATTTGGCCGTGTTTTGAGAAGATTTAAGGAATTTTGTGTGATTTTTCTTGAATTTTGTGGGATATTGAGGAGATTTTGTGGGATGTTTGTGGAACTTTGAGGGACTTTTCTGGAATTTGGTGAGATTCTGTAGAGAACTGACGAATTATCAGGGGTATTTTCATGTATTCTGTGGGAATTTGTGGAGATTCGGTGGGATTTTTGTGGATTTTGGCCATGTTTTTAGAAGATTTAGGGAATTTTGTGGGATTTTTCCTGGAATTTTATTGGATTCCGGGGAGATTTTGTGGGATGTTTGTGGAACTTTGAGGGACTTTTTAGGAATTTGGTGAGATTCTGTAGAGAATTGACGAATTATCAGGGATTTGTCATGTATTCTGTGGGAATTTGTGGAGATTCTGTGGGATTTTTCTGGAATTTGGTAGAGTTTTGAGAAGATTTAGGGAATTTTGTGGGACTTTTCTGGGATTTTGTTGGATATTGAGGACATTTTGTGGGATGTTTCTGGAATTTGGTGGGGCTTTTCAAGAATTTTGTGGTATTTTGAAAAGGTTTAGGGAATTGTGTGGTGTTTTTTCTTGAATTTTGTGGGAAACTGTGCTGATTTTATGGGGCGTTTCTGGAATTTGGTCGAGTTTTCAGAAGATTTAGGGATTTTTGTGAGATTTTTGTGGGATGTTCTGGGAATTGGTGGAGATTTTGTGGGACATTCCTGTGAATTGGTAGGGTTTTGAAATGATTTAGGGAGTTTTGTGGGACTTCTCTGGAATTTTGTGGGGTTTTTCTGAAATTGTGTGGTTTTGAGGAGACTTGAAGAATTTTGAGGAATTTGTTTTAGATTTTGTGGGAATTTGTGGAGAATCTGTGGGATTTACTGGAATTTGGTGGGCCTTTTCAAGGACTTTGTGTGGTTTTGAGGAGACGAAGAATTTTGAGGAATTTTTCTTAGATTTTGTGGAAACTTGTGGAGGTTTTGTTGGATTTTTGTGGGATTTTGTGGGATATTGAGGCGATTTAGGGATCTTGAGGGATTTTTCATGTATTTTGTGGGATTTTGTGGAGATTTGGTGGGACATTTTTCTAGAATTTGGTCGTGTTTTGAGAAGATTTAGGGAATTTTGTGTGATTTTTCTTGAATTTTGTGGGATATTGAGGAGATTTTGTGGGATGTTTGTGGAACTTTGAGGGACTTTTCTGGAATTTGGTGAGATTCTGTAGAGAACTGACGAATTATCAGGAGTATTTTCATGTATTCTGTGGGAATTTGTGGAGATTTGGTGGGATATTTTTCTAGAATTTGGTCGTGTTTTGAGAAGATTTAGGGAATTTTGTGTGATTTTTCTTGAATTTTGTGGGATATTGAGGAGATTTTGTGGGATGTTTGTGGAACTTTGAGGGACTTTTCTGGAATTTGGTGAGATTCTGTAGAGAACTGAGGAATTTTCAGGGGTATTTTCATGTATTCTGTGGGAATTTGTGGAGATTCGGTGGGATTTTTGTGGATTTTGGCCATGTTTTTAGAAGATTTAGGGAATTATGTGGGATTTTTCCTGGAATTTTATTGGATTCCGGGGAGATTTTGTGGGATGTTTGTGGAACTTTGAGGGACTTTTTAGGAATTTGGTGAGATTCTGTAGAGAATTGACGAATTATCAGGGATTTGTCATGTATTCTGTGGGAATTTGTGGAGATTCTGTGGGATTTTTCTGGAATTTGGTAGAGTTTTGAGAAGATTTAGGGAATTTTGTGGGACTTTTCTGGGATTTTGTTGGATATTGAGGACATTTTGTGGGATGTTTCTGGAATTTGGTGGGGCTTTTCAAGAATTTTGTGGTATTTTGAAAAGATTTTGGGAATTTTGTGGGTTTTTTTCTTGAATTTTGTGGGAAACTGTGCTGATTTTATGGGGCGTTTCTGGAATTTGGTCGAGTTTTCAGAAGATTTAGGGATTTTTGTGAGATTTTTTTGGGATTTTCTGGGAATTGGTGGAGATTTTGTGGGACATTCCTGTGAATTGGTAGGGTTTTGAAATGATTTAGGGAGTTTTGTGGGACTTCTCTGGAATTTTGTGGGGTTTTTCTGGAATTGTGTGGTTTTGAGGAGACTTGTAGAATTTTGAGGAATTTTTCTTAGATTTTGTGGAAACTTGTGGAGGTTTTGTGGGATTTTTGTGGAATTTTTTGGGATATTGAGGCGATTTAGGGATCTTGAGGGATTTTTCATGTATTTTGTGGGAATTTGTGGAGATTTGGTGGGATATTTTTCTAGAATTTGGTCGTGTTTTGAGAAGATTTAGGGAATTTTGTGTGATTTTTCTTGAATTTTGTGGGATATTGAGGAGATTTTTTGTGATGTTTGTGGAACTTTGAGGGACTTTTCTGGAATTTGGTGAGATTCTGTAGAGAACTGACAAATTATCAGGGATTTTTCATGTATTTTGTGGGAATTTGTGGAGATTTGGTGGGATTTTTGTGGATTTTGGCCGTGTTTTGAGAAGATTTAGGGAATTTTGTGTGATTTTTCTGGGATTTTGTTGGATATTGAGGACATTTTGTGGGATGTTTCGGGAATTTGGTGGGGCTTTTCAAGAATTTTGTGGTATTTTGAAAAGGTTTAGGGAATTGTGTGGTGTTTTTTCTTGAATTTTGTGGGAAACTGTGCTGATTTTATGGGGCGTTTCTGGAATTTGGTCGAGTTTTCAGAAGATTTAGGGATTTTTGTGAGATTTTTGTGGGATGTTCTGGGAATTGGTGGAGATTTTGTGGGACATTCCTGTGAATTGGTAGGGTTTTGAAATGATTTAGGGAGTTTTGTGGGACTTCTCTGGAATTTTGTGGGGTTTTTCTGAAATTGTGTGGTTTTGAGGAGACTTGAAGAATTTTGAGGAATTTGTTTTAGATTTTGTGGGAATTTGTGGAGAATCTGTGGGATTTACTGGAATTTGGTGGGCCTTTTCAAGGACTTTGTGTGGTTTTGAGGAGACTTGAAGACTTTTGAGGAATTTTTCTTAGATTTTGTGGAAACTTGTGGAGGTTTTGTGGGATTTTTGTGGGATTTTGTGGGATATTGAGGCGATTTAGGGATCTTGAGGGATTTTTCATGTATTTTGTGGGATTTTGTGGAGATTTGGTGGGACATTTTTCTAGAATTTAGTCGTGTTTTGAGAAGATTTAGGGAATTTTGTGTGATTTTTCTGGGATTTTGTGGGATATTGAGGAGATTTTGTGGCATGTTTGTGGAACTTTGAGGGACTTTTCTGGAATTTGGTGTGATTCTGTAGAGAACTGACAAATTATCAGGGATTTTTCATGTATTCTGTGGGAATTTGTGGAGATTTGGTGGGATATTTTTCTAGAATTTGGCCGTGTTTTGAGAAGATTTAAGGAATTTTGTGTGATTTTTCTTGAATTTTGTGGGATATTGAGGAGATTTTGTGGGATGTTTGTGGAACTTTGAGGGACTTTTCTGGAATTTGGTGAGATTCTGTAGAGAACTGACGAATTATCAGGGGTATTTTCATGTATTCTGTGGGAATTTGTGGAGATTCGGTGGGATTTTTGTGGATTTTGGCCATGTTTTTAGAAGATTTAGGGAATTTTGTGGGATTTTTCCTGGAATTTTATTGGATTCCGGGGAGATTTTGTGGGATGTTTGTGGAACTTTGAGGGACTTTTTAGGAATTTGGTGAGATTCTGTAGAGAATTGACGAATTATCAGGGATTTGTCATGTATTCTGTGGGAATTTGTGGAGATTCTGTGGGATTTTTCTGGAATTTGGTAGAGTTTTGAGAAGATTTAGGGAATTTTGTGGGACTTTTCTGGGATTTTGTTGGATATTGAGGACATTTTGTGGGATGTTTCTGGAATTTGGTGGGGCTTTTCAAGAATTTTGTGGTATTTTGAAAAGGTTTAGGGAATTGTGTGGTGTTTTTTCTTGAATTTTGTGGGAAACTGTGCTGATTTTATGGGGCGTTTCTGGAATTTGGTCGAGTTTTCAGAAGATTTAGGGATTTTTGTGAGATTTTTGTGGGATGTTCTGGGAATTGGTGGAGATTTTGTGGGACATTCCTGTGAATTGGTAGGGTTTTGAAATGATTTAGGGAGTTTTGTGGGACTTCTCTGGAATTTTGTGGGGTTTTTCTGAAATTGTGTGGTTTTGAGGAGACTTGAAGAATTTTGAGGAATTTGTTTTAGATTTTGTGGGAATTTGTGGAGAATCTGTGGGATTTACTGGAATTTGGTGGGCCTTTTCAAGGACTTTGTGTGGTTTTGAGGAGACGAAGAATTTTGAGGAATTTTTCTTAGATTTTGTGGAAACTTGTGGAGGTTTTGTTGGATTTTTGTGGGATTTTGTGGGATATTGAGGCGATTTAGGGATCTTGAGGGATTTTTCATGTATTTTGTGGGATTTTGTGGAGATTTGGTGGGACATTTTTCTAGAATTTGGTCGTGTTTTGAGAAGATTTAGGGAATTTTGTGTGATTTTTCTTGAATTTTGTGGGATATTGAGGAGATTTTGTGGGATGTTTGTGGAACTTTGAGGGACTTTTCTGGAATTTGGTGAGATTCTGTAGAGAACTGACGAATTATCAGGAGTATTTTCATGTATTCTGTGGGAATTTGTGGAGATTTGGTGGGATATTTTTCTAGAATTTGGTCGTGTTTTGAGAAGATTTAGGGAATTTTGTGTGATTTTTCTTGAATTTTGTGGGATATTGAGGAGATTTTGTGGGATGTTTGTGGAACTTTGAGGGACTTTTCTGGAATTTGGTGAGATTCTGTAGAGAACTGAGGAATTTTCAGGGGTATTTTCATGTATTCTGTGGGAATTTGTGGAGATTCGGTGGGATTTTTGTGGATTTTGGCCATGTTTTTAGAAGATTTAGGGAATTATGTGGGATTTTTCCTGGAATTTTATTGGATTCCGGGGAGATTTTGTGGAATGTTTGTGGAACTTTGAGGGACTTTTTAGGAATTTGGTGAGATTCTGTAGAGAATTGACGAATTATCAGGGATTTGTCATGTATTCTGTGGGAATTTGTGGAGATTCTGTGGGATTTTTCTGGAATTTGGTAGAGTTTTGAGAAGATTTAGGGAATTTTGTGGGACTTTTCTGGGATTTTGTTGGATATTGAGGACATTTTGTGGGATGTTTCTGGAATTTGGTGGGGCTTTTCAAGAATTTTGTGGTATTTTGAAAAGATTTTGGGAATTTTGTGGTTTTTTTTCTTGAATTTTGTGGGAAACTGTGCTGATTTTATGGGGCGTTTCTGGAATTTGGTCGAGTTTTCAGAAGATTTAGGGATTTTTGTGAGATTTTTTTGGGATTTTCTGGGAATTGGTGGAGATTTTGTGGGACATTCCTGTGAATTGGTAGGGTTTTGAAATGATTTAGGGAGTTTTGTGGGACTTCTCTGGAATTTTGTGGGGTTTTTCTGGAATTGTGTGGTTTTGAGGAGACTTGTAGAATTTTGAGGAATTTTTCTTAGATTTTGTGGAAACTTGTGGAGGTTTTGTGGGATTTTTGTGGAATTTTTTGGGATATTGAGGCGATTTAGGGATCTTGAGGGATTTTTCATGTATTTTGTGGGAATTTGTGGAGATTTGGTGGGATATTTTTCTAGAATTTGGTCGTGTTTTGAGAAGATTTAGGGAATTTTGTGTGATTTTTCTTGAATTTTGTGGGATATTGAGGAGATTTTTTGTGATGTTTGTGGAACTTTGAGGGACTTTTCTGGAATTTGGTGAGATTCTGTAGAGAACTGACAAATTATCAGGGATTTTTCATGTATTCTGTGGGAATTTGTGGAGATTTGGTGGGATTTTTGTGGATTTTGGCCGTGTTTTGAGAAGATTTAGGGAATTTTGTGTGATTTTTCTGGGATTTTGTTGGATATTGAGGACATTTTGTGGGATGTTTCGGGAATTTGGTGGGGCTTTTCAAGAATTTTGTGGTATTTTGAAAAGGTTTAGGGAATTGTGTGGTGTTTTTTCTTGAATTTTGTGGGAAACTGTGCTGATTTTATGGGGCGTTTCTGGAATTTGGTCGAGTTTTCAGAAGATTTAGGGATTTTTGTGAGATTTTTGTGGGATGTTCTGAGAATTGGTGGAGATTTTGTGGGACATTCCTGTGAATTGGTAGGGTTTTGAAATGATTTAGGGAGTTTTGTGGGACTTCTCTGGAATTTTGTGGGGTTTTTCTGGAATTGTGTGGTTTTGAGGAGACTTGAAGACTTTTGAGGAATTTGTTTTAGATTTTGTGGGAATTTGTGGAGAATCTGTGGGATTTACTGGAATTTGGTGGGCCTTTTCAAGGACTTTGTGTGGTTTTGAGGAGACTTGAAGACTTTTGAGGAATTTTTCTTAGATTTTGTGGAAACTTGTGGAGGTTTTGTGGGATTTTTGTGGGATTTTGTGGGATATTGAGGCGATTTAGGGATCTTGAGGGATTTTTCATGTATTTTGTGGGATTTTGTGGAGATTTGGTGGGACATTTTTCTAGAATTTAGTCGTGTTTTGAGAAGATTTAGGGAATTTTGTGTGATTTTTCTGGGATTTTGTGG
Source organism: Cyanistes caeruleus (assembly GCF_971803275.1). Lineage (NCBI taxonomy): Eukaryota > Metazoa > Chordata > Aves > Passeriformes > Paridae > Cyanistes > Cyanistes caeruleus. The sequence continues at coordinate 63,296,424 of NC_141705.1, forward strand.
GATATTGAGGAGATTTTGTGGCATGTTTGTGGAACTTTGAGGGACTTTTCTGGAATTTGGTGTGATTCTGTAGAGAACTGACAAATTATCAGGGATTTTTCATGTATTCTGTGGGAATTTGTGGAGATTTGGTGGGATATTTTTCTAGAATTTGGTCGTGTTTTGAGAAGATTTAGGGAATTTTGTGGGATTTTTCTTGAATTTTGTGGGATATTGAGGAGATTTTGTGGGATGTTTGTGGAACTTTGAGGGACTTTTCTGGAATTTGGTGAGATTCTGTAGAGAACTGACGAATTATCAGGGGTATTTTCATGTATTCTGTGGGAATTTGTGGAGATTCGGTGGGATTTTTGTGGATTTTGGCCATGTTTTTAGAAGATTTAGGGAATTTTGTGGGATTTTTCCTGGAATTTTATTGGATTCCGGGGAGATTTTGTGGGATGTTTGTGGAACTTTGAGGGACTTTTTAGGAATTTGGTGAGATTCTGTAGAGAATTGACGAATTATCAGGGATTTGTCATGTATTCTGTGGGAATTTGTGGAGATTCTGTGGGATTTTTCTGGAATTTGGTAGAGTTTTGAGAAGATTTAGGGAATTTTGTGGGACTTTTCTGGGATTTTGTTGGATATTGAGGACATTTTGTGGGATGTTTCTGGAATTTGGTGGGGCTTTTCAAGAATTTTGTGGTATTTTGAAAAGATTTAGGGAATTTTGTGGGTTTTTTTCTTGAATTTTGTGGGAAACTGTGCTGATTTTATGGGGCGTTTCTGGAATTTGGTCGAGTTTTCAGAAGATTTAGGGATTTTTGTGAGATTTTTTTGGGATTTTCTGGGAATTGGTGGAGATTTTGTGGGACATTCCTGTGAATTGGTAGGGTTTTGAAATGATTTAGGGAGTTTTGTGGGACTTCTCTGGAATTTTGTGGGGTTTTTCTGGAATTGTGTGGTTTTGAGGAGACTTGTAGAATTTTGAGGAATTTTTCTTAGATTTTGTGGAAACTTGTGGAGGTTTTGTGGGATTTTTGTGGAATTTTTTGGGATATTGAGGCGATTTAGGGATCTTGAGGGATTTTTCATGTATTTTGTGGGAATTTGTGGAGATTTGGTGGGATATTTTTCTAGAATTTGGTCGTGTTTTGAGAAGATTTAGGGAATTTTGTGTGATTTTTCTTGAATTTTGTGGGATATTGAGGAGATTTTGTGGGATGTTTGTGGAACTTTGAGGGACTTTTCTGGAATTTGGTGAGATTCTGTAGAGAACTGAGGAATTTTCAGGGGTATTTTCATGTATTTTGTGGGAATTTGTGGAGATTTGGTGGGATATTTTTCTAGAATTTGGTCGTGTTTTGAGAAGATTTAGGGAATTTTGTGTGATTTTTCTTGAATTTTGTGGGATATTGAGGAGATTTTGTGGGATGTTTGTGGAACTTTGAGGGACTTTTCTGGAATTTGGTGAGATTCTGTAGAGAACTGAGGAATTTTCAGGGGTATTTTCATGTATTCTGTGGGAATTTGTGGAGATTCGGTGGGATTTTTGTGGATTTTGGCCGTGTTTTGAGAAGATTTAGGGAATTTTGTGTGATTTTTCTGGGATTTTGTTGGGTATTGAGGACATTTTGTGGGATGTTTCTGGAATTTGGTGGGGCTTTTCAAGAATTTTGTGGTATTTTGAAAAGGTTTAGGGAATTTTGTGGTGTTTTTTCTTGAATTTTGTGGGAAACTGTGCTGATTTTATGGGGCATTTCTGGAATTTGGTTGAGTTTTCAGAAGTGTTAGGGATTTTTGTGAGATTTTTGTGGGATGTTCTGGGAATTGGTGGAGATTTTGTGGGACATTCCTGTGAATTGGTAGGGTTTTGAAATGATTTAGGGAGTTTTGTGGGACTTCTCTGGAATTTTGTGTGTTTTTTCTGGAATTGTGTGGGATTCTGAGGAGACTTGAAGAATTTTGAGGAATTTGTTTTAGATTTTGTGGGAATTTGTGGAGAATCTGTGGGATTTACTGGAATTTGGTGGGCCTTTTCAAGGACTTTGTGTGGTTTTGAGGAGACTTGAAGACTTTTGAGGAATTTTTCTTAGATTTTGTGGAAACTTGTGGAGGTTTTGTGGGATTTTTGTGGAATTTTTTGGGATATTGAGGCGATTTAGGGATCTTGAGGGATTTTTCATGTATTTTGTGGGAATTTGTGGAGATTTGGTGGGATATTTTTCTAGAATTTGGTCGTGTTTTGAGAAGATTTAGGGAATTTTGTGGGATTTTTCTTGAATTTTGTGGGATATTGAGGAGATTTTGTGGGATGTTTGTGGAACTTTGAGGGACTTTTCTGGAATTTGGTGAGATTCTGTAGAGAACTGACAAATTATCAGGGATTTTTCATGTATTCTGTGGGAATTTGTGGAGATTTGGTGGGATATTTTTCTAGAATTTGGTCGTGTTTTGAGAAGATTTAGGGAATTTTGTGTGATTTTTCTTGAATTTTGTGGGATATTGAGGAGATTTTGTGGGATGTTTGTGGAACTTTGAGGGACTTTTCTGGAATTTGGTGAGATTCTGTAGAGAACTGACGAATTATCAGGGGTATTTTCATGTATTCTGTGGGAATTTGTGGCGATTCGGTGGGATTTTTGTGGATTTTGGCCATGTTTTTAGAAGATTTAGGGAATTTTGTGGGATTTTTCCTGGAATTTTATTGGATTCCGGGGAGATTTTGTGGGATGTTTGTGGAACTTTGAGGGACTTTTTAGGAATTTGGTGAGATTCTGTAGAGAATTGACGAATTATCAGGGATTTGTCATGTATTCTGTGGGAATTTGTGGAGATTCTGTGGGATTTTTCTGGAATTTGGTAGAGTTTTGAGAAGATTTAGGGAATTTTGTGGGACTTTTCTGGGATTTTGTTGGATATTGAGGACATTTTGTGGGATGTTTCTGGAATTTGGTGGGGCTTTTCAAGAATTTTGTGGTATTTTGAAAAGATTTTGGGAATTTTGTGGTTTTTTTTCTTGAATTTTGTGGGAAACTGTGCTGATTTTATGGGGCGTTTCTGGAATTTGGTCGAGTTTTCAGAAGATTTAGGGATTTTTGTGAGATTTTTTTGGGATTTTCTGGGAATTGGTGGAGATTTTGTGGGACATTCCTGTGAATTGGTAGGGTTTTGAAATGATTTAGGGAGTTTTGTGGGACTTCTCTGGAATTTTGTGGGGTTTTTCTGGAATTGTGTGGTTTTGAGGAGACTTGTAGAATTTTGAGGAATTTTTCTTAGATTTTGTGGAAACTTGTGGAGGTTTTGTGGGATTTTTGTGGAATTTTTTGGGATATTGAGGCGATTTAGGGATCTTGAGGGATTTTTCATGTATTTTGTGGGAATTTGTGGAGATTTGGTGGGATATTTTTCTAGAATTTGGTCGTGTTTTGAGAAGATTTAGGGAATTTTGTGTGATTTTTCTTGAATTTTGTGGGATATTGAGGAGATTTTGTGGAAACTTGTGGAACTTTGAGGGACTTTTCTGGAATTTGGTGAGATTCTGTAGAGAACTGACGAATTATCAGGGGTATTTTCATGTATTTTGTGGGAATTTGTGGAGATTTGGTGGGATATTTTTCTAGAATTTGGTCGTGTTTTGAGAAGATTTAGGGAATTTTGTGTGATTTTTCTTGAATTTTGTGGGATATTGAGGAGATTTTGTGGGATGTTTGTGGAACTTTGAGGGACTTTTCTGGAATTTGGTGAGATTCTGTAGAGAACTGAGGAATTTTCAGGGGTATTTTCATGTATTCTGTGGGAATTTGTGGAGATTCGGTGGGATTTTTGTGGATTTTGGCCGTGTTTTGAGAAGATTTAGGGAATTTTGTGTGATTTTTCTGGGATTTTGTTGGGTATTGAGGACATTTTGTGGGATGTTTCGGGAATTTGGTGGGGCTTTTCAAGAATTTTGTGGTATTTTGAAAAGGTTTAGGGAATTGTGTGGTGTTTTTTCTTGAATTTTGTGGGAAACTGTGCTGATTTTATGGGGCGTTTCTGGAATTTGGTCGAGTTTTCAGAAGATTTAGGGATTTTTGTGAGATTTTTGTGGGATGTTCTGGGAATTGGTGGAGATTTTGTGGGACATTCCTGTGAATTGGTAGGGTTTTGAAATGATTTAGGGAGTTTTGTGGGACTTCTCTGGAATTTTGTGTGTTTTTTCTGGAATTGTGTGGGATTCTGAGGAGACTTGAAGAATTTTGAGGAATTTGTTTTAGATTTTGTGGGAATTTGTGGAGAATCTGTGGGATTTACTGGAATTTGGTGGGCCTTTTCAAGGACTTTGTGTGGTTTTGAGGAGACTTGAAGAATTTTGAGGAATTTTTCTTAGATTTTGTGGAAACTTGTGGAGGTTTTGTGGGATTTTTGTGGAATTTTTTGGGATATTGAGGCGATTTAGGGATCTTGAGGGATTTTTCATGTATTTTGTGGGAATTTGTGGAGATTTGGTGGGATATTTTTCTAGAATTTGGTCGTGTTTTGAGAAGATTTAGGGAATTTTGTGTGATTTTTCTTGAATTTTGTGGGATATTGAGGAGATTTTGTGTGATGTTTGTGGAACTTTGAGGGACTTTTCTGGAATTTGGTGAGATTCTGTAGAGAACTGACGAATTATCAGGGGTATTTTCATGTATTTTGTGGGAATTTGTGGAGATTTGGTGGGATATTTTTCTAGAATTTGGTCGTGTTTTGAGAAGATTTAGGGAATTTTGTGTGATTTTTCTTGAATTTTGTGGGATATTGAGGAGATTTTGTGGCATGTTTGTGGAACTTTGAGGGACTTTTCTGGAATTTGGTGAGATTCTGTAGAGAACTGAGGAATTTTCAGGGGTATTTTCATGTATTCTGTGGGAATTTGTGGAGATTCGGTGGGATTTTTGTGGATTTTGGCCGTGTTTTGAGAAGATTTAGGGAATTTTGTGTGATTTTTCTGGGATTTTGTTGGGTATTGAGGACATTTTGTGGGATGTTTCGGGAATTTGGTGGGGCTTTTCAAGAATTTTGTGGTATTTTGAAAAGGTTTAGGGAATTGTGTGGTGTTTTTTCTTGAATTTTGTGGGAAACTGTGCTGATTTTATGGGGCGTTTCTGGAATTTGGTCGAGTTTTCAGAAGATTTAGGGATTTTTGTGGGATTTTTGTGGGATGTTCTGGGAATTGGTGGAGATTTTGTGGGACATTCCTGTGAATTGGTAGGGTTTTGAAATGATTTAGGGAGTTTTGTGGGACTTCTCTGGAATTTTGTGTGTTTTTTCTGGAATTGTGTGGGATTCTGAGGAGACTTGAAGAATTTTGAGGAATTTGTTTTAGATTTTGTGGGAATTTGTGGAGAATCTGTGGGATTTACTGGAATTTGGTGGGCCTTTTCAAGGACTTTGTGTGGTTTTGAGGAGACTTGAAGACTTTTGAGGAATTTTTCTTAGATTTTGTGGAAACTTGTGGAGGTTTTGTGGGATTTTTGTGGAATTTTTTGGGATATTGAGGCGATTTAGGGATCTTGAGGGATTTTTCATGTATTTTGTGGGAATTTGTGGAGATTTGGTGGGATATTTTTCTAGAATTTGGTCGTGTTTTGAGAAGATTTAGGGAATTTTGTGGGATTTTTCTTGAATTTTGTGGGATATTGAGGAGATTTTGTGGGATGTTTGTGGAACTTTGAGGGACTTTTCTGGAATTTGGTGAGATTCTGTAGAGAACTGACAAATTATCAGGGATTTTTCATGTATTCTGTGGGAATTTGTGGAGATTTGGTGGGATATTTTTCTAGAATTTGGTCGTGTTTTGAGAAGATTTAGGGAATTTTGTGTGATTTTTCTTGAATTTTGTGGGATATTGAGGAGATTTTGTGGGATGTTTGTGGAACTTTGAGGGACTTTTCTGGAATTTGGTGAGATTCTGTAGAGAACTGACGAATTATCAGGGGTATTTTCATGTATTCTGTGGGAATTTGTGGCGATTCGGTGGGATTTTTGTGGATTTTGGCCATGTTTTTAGAAGATTTAGGGAATTTTGTGGGATTTTTCCTGGAATTTTATTGGATTCCGGGGAGATTTTGTGGGATGTTTGTGGAACTTTGAGGGACTTTTTAGGAATTTGGTGAGATTCTGTAGAGAATTGACGAATTATCAGGGATTTGTCATGTATTCTGTGGGAATTTGTGGAGATTCTGTGGGATTTTTCTGGAATTTGGTAGAGTTTTGAGAAGATTTAGGGAATTTTGTGGGACTTTTCTGGGATTTTGTTGGATATTGAGGACATTTTGTGGGATGTTTCTGGAATTTGGTGGGGCTTTTCAAGAATTTTGTGGTATTTTGAAAAGATTTTGGGAATTTTGTGGTTTTTTTTCTTGAATTTTGTGGGAAACTGTGCTGATTTTATGGGGCGTTTCTGGAATTTGGTCGAGTTTTCAGAAGATTTAGGGATTTTTGTGAGATTTTTTTGGGATTTTCTGGGAATTGGTGGAGATTTTGTGGGACATTCCTGTGAATTGGTAGGGTTTTGAAATGATTTAGGGAGTTTTGTGGGACTTCTCTGGAATTTTGTGGGGTTTTTCTGGAATTGTGTGGTTTTGAGGAGACTTGTAGAATTTTGAGGAATTTTTCTTAGATTTTGTGGAAACTTGTGGAGGTTTTGTGGGATTTTTGTGGAATTTTTTGGGATATTGAGGCGATTTAGGGATCTTGAGGGATTTTTCATGTATTTTGTGGGAATTTGTGGAGATTTGGTGGGATATTTTTCTAGAATTTGGTCGTGTTTTGAGAAGATTTAGGGAATTTTGTGTGATTTTTCTTGAATTTTGTGGGATATTGAGGAGATTTTTTGTGATGTTTGTGGAACTTTGAGGGACTTTTCTGGAATTTGGTGAGATTCTGTAGAGAACTGACAAATTATCAGGGATTTTTCATGTATTCTGTGGGAATTTGTGGAGATTTGGTGGGATTTTTGTGGATTTTGGCCGTGTTTTGAGAAGATTTAGGGAATTTTGTGTGATTTTTCTGGGATTTTGTTGGATATTGAGGACATTTTGTGGGATGTTTCGGGAATTTGGTGGGGCTTTTCAAGAATTTTGTGGTATTTTGAAAAGGTTTAGGGAATTGTGTGGTGTTTTTTCTTGAATTTTGTGGGAAACTGTGCTGATTTTATGGGGCGTTTCTGGAATTTGGTCGAGTTTTCAGAAGATTTAGGGATTTTTGTGAGATTTTTGTGGGATGTTCTGAGAATTGGTGGAGATTTTGTGGGACATTCCTGTGAATTGGTAGGGTTTTGAAATGATTTAGGGAGTTTTGTGGGACTTCTCTGGAATTTTGTGGGGTTTTTCTGGAATTGTGTGGTTTTGAGGAGACTTGAAGACTTTTGAGGAATTTGTTTTAGATTTTGTGGGAATTTGTGGAGAATCTGTGGGATTTACTGGAATTTGGTGGGCCTTTTCAAGGACTTTGTGTGGTTTTGAGGAGACTTGAAGACTTTTGAGGAATTTTTCTTAGATTTTGTGGAAACTTGTGGAGGTTTTGTGGGATTTTTGTGGGATTTTGTGGGATATTGAGGCGATTTAGGGATCTTGAGGGATTTTTCATGTATTTTGTGGGATTTTGTGGAGATTTGGTGGGACATTTTTCTAGAATTTAGTCGTGTTTTGAGAAGATTTAGGGAATTTTGTGTGATTTTTCTGGGATTTTGTGGGATATTGAGGAGATTTTGTGGCATGTTTGTGGAACTTTGAGGGACTTTTCTGGAATTTGGTGTGATTCTGTAGAGAACTGACAAATTATCAGGGATTTTTCATGTATTCTGTGGGAATTTGTGGAGATTTGGTGGGATATTTTTCTAGAATTTGGTCGTGTTTTGAGAAGATTTAGGGAATTTTGTGGGATTTTTCTTGAATTTTGTGGGATATTGAGGAGATTTTGTGGGATGTTTGTGGAACTTTGAGGGACTTTTCTGGAATTTGGTGAGATTCTGTAGAGAACTGACGAATTATCAGGGGTATTTTCATGTATTCTGTGGGAATTTGTGGAGATTCGGTGGGATTTTTGTGGATTTTGGCCATGTTTTTAGAAGATTTAGGGAATTTTGTGGGATTTTTCCTGGAATTTTATTGGATTCCGGGGAGATTTTGTGGGATGTTTGTGGAACTTTGAGGGACTTTTTAGGAATTTGGTGAGATTCTGTAGAGAATTGACGAATTATCAGGGATTTGTCATGTATTCTGTGGGAATTTGTGGAGATTCTGTGGGATTTTTCTGGAATTTGGTAGAGTTTTGAGAAGATTTAGGGAATTTTGTGGGACTTTTCTGGGATTTTGTTGGATATTGAGGACATTTTGTGGGATGTTTCTGGAATTTGGTGGGGCTTTTCAAGAATTTTGTGGTATTTTGAAAAGATTTAGGGAATTTTGTGGGTTTTTTTCTTGAATTTTGTGGGAAACTGTGCTGATTTTATGGGGCGTTTCTGGAATTTGGTCGAGTTTTCAGAAGATTTAGGGATTTTTGTGAGATTTTTTTGGGATTTTCTGGGAATTGGTGGAGATTTTGTGGGACATTCCTGTGAATTGGTAGGGTTTTGAAATGATTTAGGGAGTTTTGTGGGACTTCTCTGGAATTTTGTGGGGTTTTTCTGGAATTGTGTGGTTTTGAGGAGACTTGTAGAATTTTGAGGAATTTTTCTTAGATTTTGTGGAAACTTGTGGAGGTTTTGTGGGATTTTTGTGGAATTTTTTGGGATATTGAGGCGATTTAGGGATCTTGAGGGATTTTTCATGTATTTTGTGGGAATTTGTGGAGATTTGGTGGGATATTTTTCTAGAATTTGGTCGTGTTTTGAGAAGATTTAGGGAATTTTGTGTGATTTTTCTTGAATTTTGTGGGATATTGAGGAGATTTTGTGGGATGTTTGTGGAACTTTGAGGGACTTTTCTGGAATTTGGTGAGATTCTGTAGAGAACTGAGGAATTTTCAGGGGTATTTTCATGTATTTTGTGGGAATTTGTGGAGATTTGGTGGGATATTTTTCTAGAATTTGGTCGTGTTTTGAGAAGATTTAGGGAATTTTGTGTGATTTTTCTTGAATTTTGTGGGATATTGAGGAGATTTTGTGGGATGTTTGTGGAACTTTGAGGGACTTTTCTGGAATTTGGTGAGATTCTGTAGAGAACTGAGGAATTTTCAGGGGTATTTTCATGTATTCTGTGGGAATTTGTGGAGATTCGGTGGGATTTTTGTGGATTTTGGCCGTGTTTTGAGAAGATTTAGGGAATTTTGTGTGATTTTTCTGGGATTTTGTTGGGTATTGAGGACATTTTGTGGGATGTTTCTGGAATTTGGTGGGGCTTTTCAAGAATTTTGTGGTATTTTGAAAAGGTTTAGGGAATTTTGTGGTGTTTTTTCTTGAATTTTGTGGGAAACTGTGCTGATTTTATGGGGCATTTCTGGAATTTGGTTGAGTTTTCAGAAGTGTTAGGGATTTTTGTGAGATTTTTGTGGGATGTTCTGGGAATTGGTGGAGATTTTGTGGGACATTCCTGTGAATTGGTAGGGTTTTGAAATGATTTAGGGAGTTTTGTGGGACTTCTCTGGAATTTTGTGTGTTTTTTCTGGAATTGTGTGGGATTCTGAGGAGACTTGAAGAATTTTGAGGAATTTGTTTTAGATTTTGTGGGAATTTGTGGAGAATCTGTGGGATTTACTGGAATTTGGTGGGCCTTTTCAAGGACTTTGTGTGGTTTTGAGGAGACTTGAAGACTTTTGAGGAATTTTTCTTAGATTTTGTGGAAACTTGTGGAGGTTTTGTGGGATTTTTGTGGAATTTTTTGGGATATTGAGGCGATTTAGGGATCTTGAGGGATTTTTCATGTATTTTGTGGGAATTTGTGGAGATTTGGTGGGATATTTTTCTAGAATTTGGTCGTGTTTTGAGAAGATTTAGGGAATTTTGTGGGATTTTTCTTGAATTTTGTGGGATATTGAGGAGATTTTGTGGGATGTTTGTGGAACTTTGAGGGACTTTTCTGGAATTTGGTGAGATTCTGTAGAGAACTGACAAATTATCAGGGATTTTTCATGTATTCTGTGGGAATTTGTGGAGATTTGGTGGGATATTTTTCTAGAATTTGGTCGTGTTTTGAGAAGATTTAGGGAATTTTGTGTGATTTTTCTTGAATTTTGTGGGATATTGAGGAGATTTTGTGGGATGTTTGTGGAACTTTGAGGGACTTTTCTGGAATTTGGTGAGATTCTGTAGAGAACTGACGAATTATCAGGGGTATTTTCATGTATTCTGTGGGAATTTGTGGCGATTCGGTGGGATTTTTGTGGATTTTGGCCATGTTTTTAGAAGATTTAGGGAATTTTGTGGGATTTTTCCTGGAATTTTATTGGATTCCGGGGAGATTTTGTGGGATGTTTGTGGAACTTTGAGGGACTTTTTAGGAATTTGGTGAGATTCTGTAGAGAATTGACGAATTATCAGGGATTTGTCATGTATTCTGTGGGAATTTGTGGAGATTCTGTGGGATTTTTCTGGAATTTGGTAGAGTTTTGAGAAGATTTAGGGAATTTTGTGGGACTTTTCTGGGATTTTGTTGGATATTGAGGACATTTTGTGGGATGTTTCTGGAATTTGGTGGGGCTTTTCAAGAATTTTGTGGTATTTTGAAAAGATTTTGGGAATTTTGTGGTTTTTTTTCTTGAATTTTGTGGGAAACTGTGCTGATTTTATGGGGCGTTTCTGGAATTTGGTCGAGTTTTCAGAAGATTTAGGGATTTTTGTGAGATTTTTTTGGGATTTTCTGGGAATTGGTGGAGATTTTGTGGGACATTCCTGTGAATTGGTAGGGTTTTGAAATGATTTAGGGAGTTTTGTGGGACTTCTCTGGAATTTTGTGGGGTTTTTCTGGAATTGTGTGGTTTTGAGGAGACTTGTAGAATTTTGAGGAATTTTTCTTAGATTTTGTGGAAACTTGTGGAGGTTTTGTGGGATTTTTGTGGAATTTTTTGGGATATTGAGGCGATTTAGGGATCTTGAGGGATTTTTCATGTATTTTGTGGGAATTTGTGGAGATTTGGTGGGATATTTTTCTAGAATTTGGTCGTGTTTTGAGAAGATTTAGGGAATTTTGTGTGATTTTTCTTGAATTTTGTGGGATATTGAGGAGATTTTGTGGAAACTTGTGGAACTTTGAGGGACTTTTCTGGAATTTGGTGAGATTCTGTAGAGAACTGACGAATTATCAGGGGTATTTTCATGTATTTTGTGGGAATTTGTGGAGATTTGGTGGGATATTTTTCTAGAATTTGGTCGTGTTTTGAGAAGATTTAGGGAATTTTGTGTGATTTTTCTTGAATTTTGTGGGATATTGAGGAGATTTTGTGGGATGTTTGTGGAACTTTGAGGGACTTTTCTGGAATTTGGTGAGATTCTGTAGAGAACTGAGGAATTTTCAGGGGTATTTTCATGTATTCTGTGGGAATTTGTGGAGATTCGGTGGGATTTTTGTGGATTTTGGCCGTGTTTTGAGAAGATTTAGGGAATTTTGTGTGATTTTTCTGGGATTTTGTTGGGTATTGAGGACATTTTGTGGGATGTTTCGGGAATTTGGTGGGGCTTTTCAAGAATTTTGTGGTATTTTGAAAAGGTTTAGGGAATTGTGTGGTGTTTTTTCTTGAATTTTGTGGGAAACTGTGCTGATTTTATGGGGCGTTTCTGGAATTTGGTCGAGTTTTCAGAAGATTTAGGGATTTTTGTGAGATTTTTGTGGGATGTTCTGGGAATTGGTGGAGATTTTGTGGGACATTCCTGTGAATTGGTAGGGTTTTGAAATGATTTAGGGAGTTTTGTGGGACTTCTCTGGAATTTTGTGTGTTTTTTCTGGAATTGTGTGGGATTCTGAGGAGACTTGAAGAATTTTGAGGAATTTGTTTTAGATTTTGTGGGAATTTGTGGAGAATCTGTGGGATTTACTGGAATTTGGTGGGCCTTTTCAAGGACTTTGTGTGGTTTTGAGGAGACTTGAAGAATTTTGAGGAATTTTTCTTAGATTTTGTGGAAACTTGTGGAGGTTTTGTGGGATTTTTGTGGAATTTTTTGGGATATTGAGGCGATTTAGGGATCTTGAGGGATTTTTCATGTATTTTGTGGGAATTTGTGGAGATTTGGTGGGATATTTTTCTAGAATTTGGTCGTGTTTTGAGAAGATTTAGGGAATTTTGTGTGATTTTTCTTGAATTTTGTGGGATATTGAGGAGATTTTGTGTGATGTTTGTGGAACTTTGAGGGACTTTTCTGGAATTTGGTGAGATTCTGTAGAGAACTGACGAATTATCAGGGGTATTTTCATGTATTTTGTGGGAATTTGTGGAGATTTGGTGGGATATTTTTCTAGAATTTGGTCGTGTTTTGAGAAGATTTAGGGAATTTTGTGTGATTTTTCTTGAATTTTGTGGGATATTGAGGAGATTTTGTGGCATGTTTGTGGAACTTTGAGGGACTTTTCTGGAATTTGGTGAGATTCTGTAGAGAACTGAGGAATTTTCAGGGGTATTTTCATGTATTCTGTGGGAATTTGTGGAGATTCGGTGGGATTTTTGTGGATTTTGGCCGTGTTTTGAGAAGATTTAGGGAATTTTGTGTGATTTTTCTGGGATTTTGTTGGGTATTGAGGACATTTTGTGGGATGTTTCGGGAATTTGGTGGGGCTTTTCAAGAATTTTGTGGTATTTTGAAAAGGTTTAGGGAATTGTGTGGTGTTTTTTCTTGAATTTTGTGGGAAACTGTGCTGATTTTATGGGGCGTTTCTGGAATTTGGTCGAGTTTTCAGAAGATTTAGGGATTTTTGTGGGATTTTTGTGGGATGTTCTGGGAATTGGTGGAGATTTTGTGGGACATTCCTGTGAATTGGTAGGGTTTTGAAATGATTTAGGGAGTTTTGTGGGACTTCTCTGGAATTTTGTGTGTTTTTTCTGGAATTGTGTGGGATTCTGAGGAGACTTGAAGAATTTTGAGGAATTTGTTTTAGATTTTGTGGGAATTTGTGGAGAATCTGTGGGATTTACTGGAATTTGGTGGGCCTTTTCAAGGACTTTGTGTGGTTTTGAGGAGACTTGAAGACTTTTGAGGAATTTTTCTTAGATTTTGTGGAAACTTGTGGAGGTTTTGTGGGATTTTTGTGGAATTTTTTGGGATATTGAGGCGATTTAGGGATCTTGAGGGATTTTTCATGTATTTTGTGGGAATTTGTGGAGATTTGGTGGGATATTTTTCTAGAATTTGGTCGTGTTTTGAGAAGATTTAGGGAATTTTGTGGGATTTTTCTTGAATTTTGTGGGATATTGAGGAGATTTTGTGGGATGTTTGTGGAACTTTGAGGGACTTTTCTGGAATTTGGTGAGATTCTGTAGAGAACTGACAAATTATCAGGGATTTTTCATGTATTCTGTGGGAATTTGTGGAGATTTGGTGGGATATTTTTCTAGAATTTGGTCGTGTTTTGAGAAGATTTAGGGAATTTTGTGTGATTTTTCTTGAATTTTGTGGGATATTGAGGAGATTTTGTGGGATGTTTGTGGAACTTTGAGGGACTTTTCTGGAATTTGGTGAGATTCTGTAGAGAACTGACGAATTATCAGGGGTATTTTCATGTATTCTGTGGGAATTTGTGGCGATTCGGTGGGATTTTTGTGGATTTTGGCCATGTTTTTAGAAGATTTAGGGAATTTTGTGGGATTTTTCCTGGAATTTTATTGGATTCCGGGGAGATTTTGTGGGATGTTTGTGGAACTTTGAGGGACTTTTTAGGAATTTGGTGAGATTCTGTAGAGAATTGACGAATTATCAGGGATTTGTCATGTATTCTGTGGGAATTTGTGGAGATTCTGTGGGATTTTTCTGGAATTTGGTAGAGTTTTGAGAAGATTTAGGGAATTTTGTGGGACTTTTCTGGGATTTTGTTGGATATTGAGGACATTTTGTGGGATGTTTCTGGAATTTGGTGGGGCTTTTCAAGAATTTTGTGGTATTTTGAAAAGATTTTGGGAATTTTGTGGTTTTTTTTCTTGAATTTTGTGGGAAACTGTGCTGATTTTATGGGGCGTTTCTGGAATTTGGTCGAGTTTTCAGAAGATTTAGGGATTTTTGTGAGATTTTTTTGGGATTTTCTGGGAATTGGTGGAGATTTTGTGGGACATTCCTGTGAATTGGTAGGGTTTTGAAATGATTTAGGGAGTTTTGTGGGACTTCTCTGGAATTTTGTGGGGTTTTTCTGGAATTGTGTGGTTTTGAGGAGACTTGTAGAATTTTGAGGAATTTTTCTTAGATTTTGTGGAAACTTGTGGAGGTTTTGTGGGATTTTTGTGGAATTTTTTGGGATATTGAGGCGATTTAGGGATCTTGAGGGATTTTTCATGTATTTTGTGGGAATTTGTGGAGATTTGGTGGGATATTTTTCTAGAATTTGGTCGTGTTTTGAGAAGATTTAGGGAATTTTGTGTGATTTTTCTTGAATTTTGTGGGATATTGAGGAGATTTTTTGTGATGTTTGTGGAACTTTGAGGGACTTTTCTGGAATTTGGTGAGATTCTGTAGAGAACTGACAAATTATCAGGGATTTTTCATGTATTCTGTGGGAATTTGTGGAGATTTGGTGGGATTTTTGTGGATTTTGGCCGTGTTTTGAGAAGATTTAGGGAATTTTGTGTGATTTTTCTGGGATTTTGTTGGATATTGAGGACATTTTGTGGGATGTTTCGGGAATTTGGTGGGGCTTTTCAAGAATTTTGTGGTATTTTGAAAAGGTTTAGGGAATTGTGTGGTGTTTTTTCTTGAATTTTGTGGGAAACTGTGCTGATTTTATGGGGCGTTTCTGGAATTTGGTCGAGTTTTCAGAAGATTTAGGGATTTTTGTGAGATTTTTGTGGGATGTTCTGAGAATTGGTGGAGATTTTGTGGGACATTCCTGTGAATTGGTAGGGTTTTGAAATGATTTAGGGAGTTTTGTGGGACTTCTCTGGAATTTTGTGGGGTTTTTCTGGAATTGTGTGGTTTTGAGGAGACTTGAAGACTTTTGAGGAATTTGTTTTAGATTTTGTGGGAATTTGTGGAGAATCTGTGGGATTTACTGGAATTTGGTGGGCCTTTTCAAGGACTTTGTGTGGTTTTGAGGAGACTTGAAGACTTTTGAGGAATTTTTCTTAGATTTTGTGGAAACTTGTGGAGGTTTTGTGGGATTTTTGTGGGATTTTGTGGGATATTGAGGCGATTTAGGGATCTTGAGGGATTTTTCATGTATTTTGTGGGATTTTGTGGAGATTTGGTGGGACATTTTTCTAGAATTTAGTCGTGTTTTGAGAAGATTTAGGGAATTTTGTGTGATTTTTCTGGGATTTTGTGGGATATTGAGGAGATTTTGTGGCATGTTTGTGGAACTTTGAGGGACTTTTCTGGAATTTGGTGTGATTCTGTAGAGAACTGACAAATTATCAGGGATTTTTCATGTATTCTGTGGGAATTTGTGGAGATTTGGTGGGATATTTTTCTAGAATTTGGTCGTGTTTTGAGAAGATTTAGGGAATTTTGTGGGATTTTTCTTGAATTTTGTGGGATATTGAGGAGATTTTGTGGGATGTTTGTGGAACTTTGAGGGACTTTTCTGGAATTTGGTGAGATTCTGTAGAGAACTGACGAATTATCAGGGGTATTTTCATGTATTCTGTGGGAATTTGTGGAGATTCGGTGGGATTTTTGTGGATTTTGGCCATGTTTTTAGAAGATTTAGGGAATTTTGTGGGATTTTTCCTGGAATTTTATTGGATTCCGGGGAGATTTTGTGGGATGTTTGTGGAACTTTGAGGGACTTTTTAGGAATTTGGTGAGATTCTGTAGAGAATTGACGAATTATCAGGGATTTGTCATGTATTCTGTGGGAATTTGTGGAGATTCTGTGGGATTTTTCTGGAATTTGGTAGAGTTTTGAGAAGATTTAGGGAATTTTGTGGGACTTTTCTGGGATTTTGTTGGATATTGAGGACATTTTGTGGGATGTTTCTGGAATTTGGTGGGGCTTTTCAAGAATTTTGTGGTATTTTGAAAAGATTTAGGGAATTTTGTGGGTTTTTTTCTTGAATTTTGTGGGAAACTGTGCTGATTTTATGGGGCGTTTCTGGAATTTGGTCGAGTTTTCAGAAGATTTAGGGATTTTTGTGAGATTTTTTTGGGATTTTCTGGGAATTGGTGGAGATTTTGTGGGACATTCCTGTGAATTGGTAGGGTTTTGAAATGATTTAGGGAGTTTTGTGGGACTTCTCTGGAATTTTGTGGGGTTTTTCTGGAATTGTGTGGTTTTGAGGAGACTTGTAGAATTTTGAGGAATTTTTCTTAGATTTTGTGGAAACTTGTGGAGGTTTTGTGGGATTTTTGTGGAATTTTTTGGGATATTGAGGCGATTTAGGGATCTTGAGGGATTTTTCATGTATTTTGTGGGAATTTGTGGAGATTTGGTGGGATATTTTTCTAGAATTTGGTCGTGTTTTGAGAAGATTTAGGGAATTTTGTGTGATTTTTCTTGAATTTTGTGGGATATTGAGGAGATTTTGTGGGATGTTTGTGGAACTTTGAGGGACTTTTCTGGAATTTGGTGAGATTCTGTAGAGAACTGAGGAATTTTCAGGGGTATTTTCATGTATTTTGTGGGAATTTGTGGAGATTTGGTGGGATATTTTTCTAGAATTTGGTCGTGTTTTGAGAAGATTTAGGGAATTTTGTGTGATTTTTCTTGAATTTTGTGGGATATTGAGGAGATTTTGTGGGATGTTTGTGGAACTTTGAGGGACTTTTCTGGAATTTGGTGAGATTCTGTAGAGAACTGAGGAATTTTCAGGGGTATTTTCATGTATTCTGTGGGAATTTGTGGAGATTCGGTGGGATTTTTGTGGATTTTGGCCGTGTTTTGAGAAGATTTAGGGAATTTTGTGTGATTTTTCTGGGATTTTGTTGGGTATTGAGGACATTTTGTGGGATGTTTCTGGAATTTGGTGGGGCTTTTCAAGAATTTTGTGGTATTTTGAAAAGGTTTAGGGAATTTTGTGGTGTTTTTTCTTGAATTTTGTGGGAAACTGTGCTGATTTTATGGGGCATTTCTGGAATTTGGTTGAGTTTTCAGAAGTGTTAGGGATTTTTGTGAGATTTTTGTGGGATGTTCTGGGAATTGGTGGAGATTTTGTGGGACATTCCTGTGAATTGGTAGGGTTTTGAAATGATTTAGGGAGTTTTGTGGGACTTCTCTGGAATTTTGTGTGTTTTTTCTGGAATTGTGTGGGATTCTGAGGAGACTTGAAGAATTTTGAGGAATTTGTTTTAGATTTTGTGGGAATTTGTGGAGAATCTGTGGGATTTACTGGAATTTGGTGGGCCTTTTCAAGGACTTTGTGTGGTTTTGAGGAGACTTGAAGACTTTTGAGGAATTTTTCTTAGATTTTGTGGAAACTTGTGGAGGTTTTGTGGGATTTTTGTGGAATTTTTTGGGATATTGAGGCGATTTAGGGATCTTGAGGGATTTTTCATGTATTTTGTGGGAATTTGTGGAGATTTGGTGGGATATTTTTCTAGAATTTGGTCGTGTTTTGAGAAGATTTAGGGAATTTTGTGGGATTTTTCTTGAATTTTGTGGGATATTGAGGAGATTTTGTGGGATGTTTGTGGAACTTTGAGGGACTTTTCTGGAATTTGGTGAGATTCTGTAGAGAACTGACAAATTATCAGGGATTTTTCATGTATTCTGTGGGAATTTGTGGAGATTTGGTGGGATATTTTTCTAGAATTTGGTCGTGTTTTGAGAAGATTTAGGGAATTTTGTGTGATTTTTCTTGAATTTTGTGGGATATTGAGGAGATTTTGTGGGATGTTTGTGGAACTTTGAGGGACTTTTCTGGAATTTGGTGAGATTCTGTAGAGAACTGACGAATTATCAGGGGTATTTTCATGTATTCTGTGGGAATTTGTGGCGATTCGGTGGGATTTTTGTGGATTTTGGCCATGTTTTTAGAAGATTTAGGGAATTTTGTGGGATTTTTCCTGGAATTTTATTGGATTCCGGGGAGATTTTGTGGGATGTTTGTGGAACTTTGAGGGACTTTTTAGGAATTTGGTGAGATTCTGTAGAGAATTGACGAATTATCAGGGATTTGTCATGTATTCTGTGGGAATTTGTGGAGATTCTGTGGGATTTTTCTGGAATTTGGTAGAGTTTTGAGAAGATTTAGGGAATTTTGTGGGACTTTTCTGGGATTTTGTTGGATATTGAGGACATTTTGTGGGATGTTTCTGGAATTTGGTGGGGCTTTTCAAGAATTTTGTGGTATTTTGAAAAGATTTTGGGAATTTTGTGGTTTTTTTTCTTGAATTTTGTGGGAAACTGTGCTGATTTTATGGGGCGTTTCTGGAATTTGGTCGAGTTTTCAGAAGATTTAGGGATTTTTGTGAGATTTTTTTGGGATTTTCTGGGAATTGGTGGAGATTTTGTGGGACATTCCTGTGAATTGGTAGGGTTTTGAAATGATTTAGGGAGTTTTGTGGGACTTCTCTGGAATTTTGTGGGGTTTTTCTGGAATTGTGTGGTTTTGAGGAGACTTGTAGAATTTTGAGGAATTTTTCTTAGATTTTGTGGAAACTTGTGGAGGTTTTGTGGGATTTTTGTGGAATTTTTTGGGATATTGAGGCGATTTAGGGATCTTGAGGGATTTTTCATGTATTTTGTGGGAATTTGTGGAGATTTGGTGGGATATTTTTCTAGAATTTGGTCGTGTTTTGAGAAGATTTAGGGAATTTTGTGTGATTTTTCTTGAATTTTGTGGGATATTGAGGAGATTTTGTGGAAACTTGTGGAACTTTGAGGGACTTTTCTGGAATTTGGTGAGATTCTGTAGAGAACTGACGAATTATCAGGGGTATTTTCATGTATTTTGTGGGAATTTGTGGAGATTTGGTGGGATATTTTTCTAGAATTTGGTCGTGTTTTGAGAAGATTTAGGGAATTTTGTGTGATTTTTCTTGAATTTTGTGGGATATTGAGGAGATTTTGTGGGATGTTTGTGGAACTTTGAGGGACTTTTCTGGAATTTGGTGAGATTCTGTAGAGAACTGAGGAATTTTCAGGGGTATTTTCATGTATTCTGTGGGAATTTGTGGAGATTCGGTGGGATTTTTGTGGATTTTGGCCGTGTTTTGAGAAGATTTAGGGAATTTTGTGTGATTTTTCTGGGATTTTGTTGGGTATTGAGGACATTTTGTGGGATGTTTCGGGAATTTGGTGGGGCTTTTCAAGAATTTTGTGGTATTTTGAAAAGGTTTAGGGAATTGTGTGGTGTTTTTTCTTGAATTTTGTGGGAAACTGTGCTGATTTTATGGGGCGTTTCTGGAATTTGGTCGAGTTTTCAGAAGATTTAGGGATTTTTGTGAGATTTTTGTGGGATGTTCTGGGAATTGGTGGAGATTTTGTGGGACATTCCTGTGAATTGGTAGGGTTTTGAAATGATTTAGGGAGTTTTGTGGGACTTCTCTGGAATTTTGTGTGTTTTTTCTGGAATTGTGTGGGATTCTGAGGAGACTTGAAGAATTTTGAGGAATTTGTTTTAGATTTTGTGGGAATTTGTGGAGAATCTGTGGGATTTACTGGAATTTGGTGGGCCTTTTCAAGGACTTTGTGTGGTTTTGAGGAGACTTGAAGAATTTTGAGGAATTTTTCTTAGATTTTGTGGAAACTTGTGGAGGTTTTGTGGGATTTTTGTGGAATTTTTTGGGATATTGAGGCGATTTAGGGATCTTGAGGGATTTTTCATGTATTTTGTGGGAATTTGTGGAGATTTGGTGGGATATTTTTCTAGAATTTGGTCGTGTTTTGAGAAGATTTAGGGAATTTTGTGTGATTTTTCTTGAATTTTGTGGGATATTGAGGAGATTTTGTGTGATGTTTGTGGAACTTTGAGGGACTTTTCTGGAATTTGGTGAGATTCTGTAGAGAACTGACGAATTATCAGGGGTATTTTCATGTATTTTGTGGGAATTTGTGGAGATTTGGTGGGATATTTTTCTAGAATTTGGTCGTGTTTTGAGAAGATTTAGGGAATTTTGTGTGATTTTTCTTGAATTTTGTGGGATATTGAGGAGATTTTGTGGCATGTTTGTGGAACTTTGAGGGACTTTTCTGGAATTTGGTGAGATTCTGTAGAGAACTGAGGAATTTTCAGGGGTATTTTCATGTATTCTGTGGGAATTTGTGGAGATTCGGTGGGATTTTTGTGGATTTTGGCCGTGTTTTGAGAAGATTTAGGGAATTTTGTGTGATTTTTCTGGGATTTTGTTGGGTATTGAGGACATTTTGTGGGATGTTTCGGGAATTTGGTGGGGCTTTTCAAGAATTTTGTGGTATTTTGAAAAGGTTTAGGGAATTGTGTGGTGTTTTTTCTTGAATTTTGTGGGAAACTGTGCTGATTTTATGGGGCGTTTCTGGAATTTGGTCGAGTTTTCAGAAGATTTAGGGATTTTTGTGGGATTTTTGTGGGATGTTCTGGGAATTGGTGGAGATTTTGTGGGACATTCCTGTGAATTGGTAGGGTTTTGAAATGATTTAGGGAGTTTTGTGGGACTTCTCTGGAATTTTGTGTGTTTTTTCTGGAATTGTGTGGGATTCTGAGGAGACTTGAAGAATTTTGAGGAATTTGTTTTAGATTTTGTGGGAATTTGTGGAGAATCTGTGGGATTTACTGGAATTTGGTGGGCCTTTTCAAGGACTTTGTGTGGTTTTGAGGAGACTTGAAGACTTTTGAGGAATTTTTCTTAGATTTTGTGGAAACTTGTGGAGGTTTTGTGGGATTTTTGTGGAATTTTTTGGGATATTGAGGCGATTTAGGGATCTTGAGGGATTTTTCATGTATTTTGTGGGAATTTGTGGAGATTTGGTGGGATATTTTTCTAGAATTTGGTCGTGTTTTGAGAAGATTTAGGGAATTTTGTGGGATTTTTCTTGAATTTTGTGGGATATTGAGGAGATTTTGTGGGATGTTTGTGGAACTTTGAGGGACTTTTCTGGAATTTGGTGAGATTCTGTAGAGAACTGACAAATTATCAGGGATTTTTCATGTATTCTGTGGGAATTTGTGGAGATTTGGTGGGATATTTTTCTAGAATTTGGTCGTGTTTTGAGAAGATTTAGGGAATTTTGTGTGATTTTTCTTGAATTTTGTGGGATATTGAGGAGATTTTGTGGGATGTTTGTGGAACTTTGAGGGACTTTTCTGGAATTTGGTGAGATTCTGTAGAGAACTGACGAATTATCAGGGGTATTTTCATGTATTCTGTGGGAATTTGTGGCGATTCGGTGGGATTTTTGTGGATTTTGGCCATGTTTTTAGAAGATTTAGGGAATTTTGTGGGATTTTTCCTGGAATTTTATTGGATTCCGGGGAGATTTTGTGGGATGTTTGTGGAACTTTGAGGGACTTTTTAGGAATTTGGTGAGATTCTGTAGAGAATTGACGAATTATCAGGGATTTGTCATGTATTCTGTGGGAATTTGTGGAGATTCTGTGGGATTTTTCTGGAATTTGGTACAGTTTTGAGAAGATTTAGGGAATTTTGTGGGACTTTTCTGGGATTTTGTTGGATATTGAGGACATTTTGTGGGATGTTTCTGGAATTTGGTGGGGCTTTTCAAGAATTTTGTGGTATTTTGAAAAGATTTTGGGAATTTTGTGGGTTTTTTTCTTGAATTTTGTGGGAAACTGTGCTGATTTTATGGGGCGTTTCTGGAATTTGGTCGAGTTTTCAGAAGATTTAGGGATTTTTGTGAGATTTTTTTGGGATTTTCTGGGAATTGGTGGAGATTTTGTGGGACATTCCTGTGAATTGGTAGGGTTTTGAAATGATTTAGGGAGTTTTGTGGGACTTCTCTGGAATTTTGTGGGGTTTTTCTGGAATTGTGTGGTTTTGAGGAGACTTGTAGAATTTTGAGGAATTTTTCTTAGATTTTGTGGAAACTTGTGGAGGTTTTGTGGGATTTTTGTGGAATTTTTTGGGATATTGAGGCGATTTAGGGATCTTGAGGGATTTTTCATGTATTTTGTGGGAATTTGTGGAGATTTGGTGGGATATTTTTCTAGAATTTGGTCGTGTTTTGAGAAGGTTTAGGGAATTTTGTGTGATTTTTCTTGAATTTTGTGGGATATTGAGGAGATTTTGTGTGATGTTTGTGGAACTTTGAGGGACTTTTCTGGAATTTGGTGAGATTCTGTAGAGAACTGACGAATTATCAGGGGTATTTTCATGTATTTTGTGGGAATTTGTGGAGATTTGGTGGGATATTTTTCTAGAATTTGGTCGTGTTTTGAGAAGATTTAGGGAATTTTGTGTGATTTTTCTTGAATTTTGTGGGATATTGAGGAGATTTTGTGGCATGTTTGTGGAACTTTGAGGGACTTTTCTGGAATTTGGTGAGATTCTGTAGAGAACTGAGGAATTTTCAGGGGTATTTTCATGTATTCTGTGGGAATTTGTGGAGATTCGGTGGGATTTTTGTGGATTTTGGCCGTGTTTTGAGAAGATTTAGGGAATTTTGTGTGATTTTTCTGGGATTTTGTTGGGTATTGAGGACATTTTGTGGGATGTTTCGGGAATTTGGTGGGGCTTTTCAAGAATTTTGTGGTATTTTGAAAAGGTTTAGGGAATTGTGTGGTGTTTTTTCTTGAATTTTGTGGGAAACTGTGCTGATTTTATGGGGCGTTTCTGGAATTTGGTCGAGTTTTCAGAAGATTTAGGGATTTTTGTGGGATTTTTGTGGGATGTTCTGGGAATTGGTGGAGATTTTGTGGGACATTCCTGTGAATTGGTAGGGTTTTGAAATGATTTAGGGAGTTTTGTGGGACTTCTCTGGAATTTTGTGTGTTTTTTCTGGAATTGTGTGGGATTCTGAGGAGACTTGAAGAATTTTGAGGAATTTGTTTTAGATTTTGTGGGAATTTGTGGAGAATCTGTGGGATTTACTGGAATTTGGTGGGCCTTTTCAAGGACTTTGTGTGGTTTTGAGGAGACTTGAAGACTTTTGAGGAATTTTTCTTAGATTTTGTGGAAACTTGTGGAGGTTTTGTGGGATTTTTGTGGAATTTTTTGGGATATTGAGGCGATTTAGGGATCTTGAGGGATTTTTCATGTATTTTGTGGGAATTTGTGGAGATTTGGTGGGATATTTTTCTAGAATTTGGTCGTGTTTTGAGAAGATTTAGGGAATTTTGTGGGATTTTTCTTGAATTTTGTGGGATATTGAGGAGATTTTGTGGGATGTTTGTGGAACTTTGAGGGACTTTTCTGGAATTTGGTGAGATTCTGTAGAGAACTGACAAATTATCAGGGATTTTTCATGTATTCTGTGGGAATTTGTGGAGATTTGGTGGGATATTTTTCTAGAATTTGGTCGTGTTTTGAGAAGATTTAGGGAATTTTGTGTGATTTTTCTTGAATTTTGTGGGATATTGAGGAGATTTTGTGGGATGTTTGTGGAACTTTGAGGGACTTTTCTGGAATTTGGTGAGATTCTGTAGAGAACTGACGAATTATCAGGGGTATTTTCATGTATTCTGTGGGAATTTGTGGCGATTCGGTGGGATTTTTGTGGATTTTGGCCATGTTTTTAGAAGATTTAGGGAATTTTGTGGGATTTTTCCTGGAATTTTATTGGATTCCGGGGAGATTTTGTGGGATGTTTGTGGAACTTTGAGGGACTTTTTAGGAATTTGGTGAGATTCTGTAGAGAATTGACGAATTATCAGGGATTTGTCATGTATTCTGTGGGAATTTGTGGAGATTCTGTGGGATTTCTCTGGAATTTGGTACAGTTTTGAGAAGATTTAGGGAATTTTGTGGGACTTTTCTGGGATTTTGTTGGATATTGAGGACATTTTGTGGGATGTTTCTGGAATTTGGTGGGGCTTTTCAAGAATTTTGTGGTATTTTGAAAAGATTTTGGGAATTTTGTGGTTTTTTTTCTTGAATTTTGTGGGAAACTGTGCTGATTTTATGGGGCGTTTCTGGAATTTGGTCGAGTTTTCAGAAGATTTAGGGATTTTTGTGAGATTTTTTTGGGATTTTCTGGGAATTGGTGGAGATTTTGTGGGACATTCCTGTGAATTGGTAGGGTTTTGAAATGATTTAGGGAGTTTTGTGGGACTTCTCTGGAATTTTGTGGGGTTTTTCTGGAATTGTGTGGTTTTGAGGAGACTTGTAGAATTTTGAGGAATTTTTCTTAGATTTTGTGGAAACTTGTGGAGGTTTTGTGGGATTTTTGTGGAATTTTTTGGGATATTGAGGCGATTTAGGGATCTTGAGGGATTTTTCATGTATTTTGTGGGAATTTGTGGAGATTTGGTGGGATATTTTTCTAGAATTTGGTCGTGTTTTGAGAAGATTTAGGGAATTTTGTGTGATTTTTCTTGAATTTTGTGGGATATTGAGGAGATTTTGTGGAAACTTGTGGAACTTTGAGGGACTTTTCTGGAATTTGGTGAGATTCTGTAGAGAACTGACGAATTATCAGGGGTATTTTCATGTATTTTGTGGGAATTTGTGGAGATTTGGTGGGATATTTTTCTAGAATTTGGTCGTGTTTTGAGAAGATTTAGGGAATTTTGTGTGATTTTTCTTGAATTTTGTGGGATATTGAGGAGATTTTGTGGGATGTTTGTGGAACTTTGAGGGACTTTTCTGGAATTTGGTGAGATTCTGTAGAGAACTGAGGAATTTTCAGGGGTATTTTCATGTATTCTGTGGGAATTTGTAAAGATTCGGTGGGATTTTTGTGGATTTTGGCCGTGTTTTGAGAAGATTTAGGGAATTTTGTGTGATTTTTCTGGGATTTTGTTGGGTATTGAGGACATTTTGTGGGATGTTTCTGGAATTTGATGGGGCTTTTCAAGAATTTTGTGGTATTTTGAAAAGGTTTAGGGAATTGTGTGGTGTTTTTTCTTGAATTTTGTGGGAAACTGTGCTGATTTTATGGGGCGTTTCTGGAATTTGGTCGAGTTTTCAGAAGATTTAGGGATTTTTGTGAGATTTTTGTGGGATGTTCTGGGAATTGGTGGAGATTTTGTGGGACATTCCTGTGAATTGGTAGGGTTTTGAAATGATTTAGGGAGTTTTGTGGGACTTCTCTGGAATTTTGTGTGTTTTTTCTGGAATTGTGTGGGATTCTGAGGAGACTTGAAGAATTTTGAGGAATTTGTTTTAGATTTTGTGGGAATTTGTGGAGAATCTGTGGGATTTACTGGAATTTGGTGGGCCTTTTCAAGGACTTTGTGTGGTTTTGAGGAGACTTGAAGAATTTTGAGGAATTTTTCTTAGATTTTGTGGAAACTTGTGGAGGTTTTGTGGGATTTTTGTGGAATTTTTTGGGATATTGAGGCGATTTAGGGATCTTGAGGGATTTTTCATGTATTTTGTGGGAATTTGTGGAGATTTGGTGGGATATTTTTCTAGAATTTGGTCGTGTTTTGAGAAGATTTAGGGAATTTTGTGTGATTTTTCTTGAATTTTG
Source organism: Cyanistes caeruleus (assembly GCF_971803275.1). Lineage (NCBI taxonomy): Eukaryota > Metazoa > Chordata > Aves > Passeriformes > Paridae > Cyanistes > Cyanistes caeruleus. Next base: position 63,322,004 of record NC_141705.1, read on the forward strand.
TGGGATATTGAGGAGATTTTGTGTGATGTTTGTGGAACTTTGAGGGACTTTTCTGGAATTTGGTGAGATTCTGTAGAGAACTGACGAATTATCAGGGGTATTTTCATGTATTTTGTGGGAATTTGTGGAGATTTGGTGGGATATTTTTCTAGAATTTGGTCGTGTTTTGAGAAGATTTAGGGAATTTTGTGTGATTTTTCTTGAATTTTGTGGGATATTGAGGAGATTTTGTGGCATGTTTGTGGAACTTTGAGGGACTTTTCTGGAATTTGGTGAGATTCTGTAGAGAACTGAGGAATTTTCAGGGGTATTTTCATGTATTCTGTGGGAATTTGTGGAGATTCGGTGGGATTTTTGTGGATTTTGGCCGTGTTTTGAGAAGATTTAGGGAATTTTGTGTGATTTTTCTGGGATTTTGTTGGGTATTGAGGACATTTTGTGGGATGTTTCGGGAATTTGGTGGGGCTTTTCAAGAATTTTGTGGTATTTTGAAAAGGTTTAGGGAATTGTGTGGTGTTTTTTCTTGAATTTTGTGGGAAACTGTGCTGATTTTATGGGGCGTTTCTGGAATTTGGTCGAGTTTTCAGAAGATTTAGGGATTTTTGTGGGATTTTTGTGGGATGTTCTGGGAATTGGTGGAGATTTTGTGGGACATTCCTGTGAATTGGTAGGGTTTTGAAATGATTTAGGGAGTTTTGTGGGACTTCTCTGGAATTTTGTGTGTTTTTTCTGGAATTGTGTGGGATTCTGAGGAGACTTGAAGAATTTTGAGGAATTTGTTTTAGATTTTGTGGGAATTTGTGGAGAATCTGTGGGATTTACTGGAATTTGGTGGGCCTTTTCAAGGACTTTGTGTGGTTTTGAGGAGACTTGAAGACTTTTGAGGAATTTTTCTTAGATTTTGTGGAAACTTGTGGAGGTTTTGTGGGATTTTTGTGGAATTTTTTGGGATATTGAGGCGATTTAGGGATCTTGAGGGATTTTTCATGTATTTTGTGGGAATTTGTGGAGATTTGGTGGGATATTTTTCTAGAATTTGGTCGTGTTTTGAGAAGATTTAGGGAATTTTGTGGGATTTTTCTTGAATTTTGTGGGATATTGAGGAGATTTTGTGGGATGTTTGTGGAACTTTGAGGGACTTTTCTGGAATTTGGTGAGATTCTGTAGAGAACTGACAAATTATCAGGGATTTTTCATGTATTCTGTGGGAATTTGTGGAGATTTGGTGGGATATTTTTCTAGAATTTGGTCGTGTTTTGAGAAGATTTAGGGAATTTTGTGTGATTTTTCTTGAATTTTGTGGGATATTGAGGAGATTTTGTGGGATGTTTGTGGAACTTTGAGGGACTTTTCTGGAATTTGGTGAGATTCTGTAGAGAACTGACGAATTATCAGGGGTATTTTCATGTATTCTGTGGGAATTTGTGGCGATTCGGTGGGATTTTTGTGGATTTTGGCCATGTTTTTAGAAGATTTAGGGAATTCTGTGGGATTTTTCCTGGAATTTTATTGGATTCCTGGGAGATTTTGTGGGATGTTTGTGGAACTTTGAGGGACTTTTTAGGAATTTGGTGAGATTCTGTAGAGAATTGACGAATTATCAGGGATTTGTCATGTATTCTGTGGGAATTTGTGGAGATTCTGTGGGATTTTTCTGGAATTTGGTAGAGTTTTGAGAAGATTTAGGGAATTTTGTGGGACTTTTCTGGGATTTTGTTGGATATTGAGGACATTTTGTGGGATGTTTCTGGAATTTGGTGGGGCTTTTCAAGAATTTTGTGGTATTTTGAAAAGATTTTGGGAATTTTGTGGTTTTTTTTCTTGAATTTTGTGGGAAACTGTGCTGATTTTATGGGGCGTTTCTGGAATTTGGTCGAGTTTTCAGAAGATTTAGGGATTTTTGTGAGATTTTTTTGGGATTTTCTGGGAATTGGTGGAGATTTTGTGGGACATTCCTGTGAATTGGTAGGGTTTTGAAATGATTTAGGGAGTTTTGTGGGACTTCTCTGGAATTTTGTGGGGTTTTTCTGGAATTGTGTGGTTTTGAGGAGACTTGTAGAATTTTGAGGAATTTTTCTTAGATTTTGTGGAAACTTGTGGAGGTTTTGTGAGATTTTTGTGGAATTTTTTGGGATATTGAGGCGATTTAGGGATCTTGAGGGATTTTTCATGTATTTTGTGGGAATTTGTGGAGATTTGGTGGGATATTTTTCTAGAATTTGGTCGTGTTTTGAGAAGATTTAGGGAATTTTGTGTGATTTTTCTTGAATTTTGTGGGATATTGAGGAGATTTTGTGGAAACTTGAGGAACTTTGAAAGACTTTTCTGAAATTTGGTGAGATTCTGTAGAGAACTGACGAATTATCAGGGGTATTTTCATGTATTTTGTGGGAATTTGTGGAGATTTGGTGGGATATTTTTCTAGAATTTGGTCGTGTTTTGAGAAGATTTAGGGAATTTTGTGTGATTTTTCTTGAATTTTGTGGGATATTGAGGAGATTTTGTGGGATGTTTGTGGAACTTTGAGGGACTTTTCTGGAATTTGGTGAGATTCTGTAGAGAACTGAGGAATTTTCAGGGGTATTTTCATGTATTCTGTGGGAATTTGTGGAGATTCGGTGGGATTTTTGTGGATTTTGGCCGTGTTTTGAGAAGATTTAGGGAATTTTGTGTGATTTTTCTGGGATTTTGTTGGGTATTGAGGACATTTTGTGGGATGTTTCTGGAATTTGGTGGGGCTTTTCAAGAATTTTGTGGTATTTTGAAAAGGTTTAGGGAATTGTGTGGTGTTTTTTCTTGAATTTTGTGGGAAACTGTGCTGATTTTATGGGGCGTTTCTGGAATTTGGTCGAGTTTTCAGAAGATTTAGGGATTTTTGTGAGATTTTTGTGGGATGTTCTGGGAATTGGTGGAGATTTTGTGGGACATTCCTGTGAATTGGTAGGGTTTTGAAATGATTTAGGGAGTTTTGTGGGACTTCTCTGGAATTTTGTGTGTTTTTTCTGGAATTGTGTGGGATTCTGAGGAGACTTGAAGAATTTTGAGGAATTTGTTTTAGATTTTGTGGGAATTTGTGGAGAATCTGTGGGATTTACTGGAATTTGGTGGGCCTTTTCAAGGACTTTGTGTGGTTTTGAGGAGACTTGAAGACTTTTGAGGAATTTTTCTTAGATTTTGTGGAAACTTGTGGAGGTTTTGTGTGATTTTTGTGGGATTTTGTGGGATATTGAGGCGATTTCGGGATCTTGAGGGATTTTTCATGTATTTTGTGGGAATTTGTGGAGATTTGGTGGGATATTTTTCTAGAATTTGGTCGTGTTTTGAGAAGATTTAGGGAATTTTGTGTGATTTTTCTTGAATTTTGTGGGATATTGAGGAGATTTTGTGGGATGTTTGTGGAACTTTGAGGGACTTTTCTGGAATTTGGTGAGATTCTGTAGAGAACTGACAAATTATCAGGGATTTTTCATGTATTCTGTGGGAATTTGTGGAGATTTGGTGGGATATTTTTCTAGAATTTGGTCGTGTTTTGAGAAGATTTAGGGAATTTTGTGTGATTTTTCTTGAATTTTGTGGGATATTGAGGAGATTTTGTGGGATGTTTGTGGAACTTTGAGGGACTTTTCTGGAATTTGGTGAGATTCTGTAGAGAACTGACGAATTATCAGGGGTATTTTCATGTATTCTGTGGGAATTTGTGGAGATTCGGTGGGATTTTTGTGGATTTTGGCCGTGTTTTTAGAAGATTTAGGGAATTTTGTGGGATTTTTCCTGGAATTTTATTGGATTCCGGGGAGATTTTGTGGGATGTTTGTGGAACTTTGAGGGACTTTTCTGGTATTTGGTGAGATTCTGTAGAGAATTGACGAATTATCAGGGATTTGTCATGTATTCTGTGGGAATTTGTGGAGATTCTGTGGGATTTTTCTGGAATTTGGTAGAGTTTTGAGAAGATTTAGGGAATTTTGTGGGACTTTTCTGGGATTTTGTTGGATATTGAGGACATTTTGTGGGATGTTTCTGGAATTTGGTGGGGCTTTTCAAGAATTTTGTGGTATTTTGAAAAGATTTTGGGAATTTTGTGGGTTTTTTTCTTGAATTTTGTGGGAAACTGTGCTGATTTTATGGGGCGTTTCTGGAATTTGGTCGAGTTTTCAGAAGATTTAGGGATTTTTGTGAGATTTTTTTGGGATTTTCTGGGAATTGGTGGAGATTTTGTGGGACATTCCTGTGAATTGGTAGGGTTTTGAAATGATTTAGGGAGTTTTGTGGGACTTCTCTGGAATTTTGTGGGGTTTTTCTGGAATTGTGTGGTTTTGAGGAGACTTGTAGAATTTTGAGGAATTTTTCTTAGATTTTGTGGAAACTTGTGGAGGTTTTGTGGGATTTTTGTGGAATTTTTTGGGATATTGAGGCGATTTAGGGATCTTGAGGGATTTTTCATGTATTTTGTGGGAATTTGTGGAGATTTGGTGGGATATTTTTCTAGAATTTGGTCGTGTTTTGAGAAGATTTAGGGAATTTTGTGTGATTTTTCTTGAATTTTGTGGGATATTGAGGAGATTTTGTGTGATGTTTGTGGAACTTTGAGGGACTTTTCTGGAATTTGGTGAGATTCTGTAGAGAACTGACGAATTATCAGGGGTATTTTCATGTATTTTGTGGGAATTTGTGGAGATTTGGTGGGATATTTTTCTAGAATTTGGTCGTGTTTTGAGAAGATTTAGGGAATTTTGTGTGATTTTTCTTGAATTTTGTGGGATATTGAGGAGATTTTGTGGGATGTTTGTGGAACTTTGAGGGACTTTTCTGGAATTTGGTGAGATTCTGTAGAGAACTGAGGAATTTTCAGGGGTATTTTCATGTATTCTGTGGGAATTTGTGGAGATTCGGTGGGATTTTTGTGGATTTTGGCCGTGTTTTGAGAAGATTTAGGGAATTTTGTGTGATTTTTCTGGGATTTTGTTGGGTATTGAGGACATTTTGTGGGATGTTTCTGGAATTTGGTGGGGCTTTTCAAGAATTTTGTGGTATTTTGAAAAGGTTTAGGGAATTGTGTGGTGTTTTTTCTTGAATTTTGTGGGAAACTGTGCTGATTTTATGGGGCGTTTCTGGAATTTGGTCGAGTTTTCAGAAGATTTAGGGATTTTTGTGAGATTTTTGTGGGATGTTCTGGGAATTGGTGGAGATTTTGTGGGACATTCCTGTGAATTGGTAGGGTTTTGAAATGATTTAGGGAGTTTTGTGGGACTTCTCTGGAATTTTGTGGGGTTTTTCTGAAATTGTGTGGGATTCTGAGGAGACTTGAAGAATTTTGAGGAATTTGTTTTAGATTTTGTGGGAATTTGTGGAGAATCTGTGGGATTTACTGGAATTTGGTGGGCCTTTTCAAGGACTTTGTGTGGTTTTGAGGAGACTTGAAGACTTTTGAGGAATTTTTCTTAGATTTTGTGGAAACTTGTGGAGGTTTTGTGGGATTTTTGTGGGATTTTGTGGGATATTGAGGCGATTTAGGGATCTTGAGGGATTTTTCATGTATTTTGTGGGAATTTGTGGAGATTTGGTGGGATATTTTTCTAGAATTTGGTCGTGTTTTGAGAAGATTTAGGGAATTTTGTGTGATTTTTCTTGAATTTTGTGGGATATTGAGGAGATTTTGTGGGATGTTTGTGGAACTTTGAGGGACTTTTCTGGAATTTGGTGAGATTCTGTAGAGAACTGACGAATTATCAGGAGTATTTTCATGTATTCTGTGGGAATTTGTGGAGATTTGGTGGGATATTTTTCTAGAATTTGGTCGTGTTTTGAGAAGATTTAGGGAATTTTGTGTGATTTTTCTTGAATTTTGTGGGATATTGAGGAGATTTTGTGGGATGTTTGTGGAACTTTGAGGGACTTTTCTGGAATTTGGTGAGATTCTGTAGAGAACTGAGGAATTTTCAGGGGTATTTTCATGTATTCTGTGGGAATTTGTGGAGATTCGGTGGGATTTTTGTGGATTTTGGCCATGTTTTTAGAAGATTTAGGGAATTATGTGGGATTTTTCCTGGAATTTTATTGGATTCCGGGGAGATTTTGTGGGATGTTTGTGGAACTTTGAGGGACTTTTTAGGAATTTGGTGAGATTCTGTAGAGAATTGACGAATTATCAGGGATTTGTCATGTATTCTGTGGGAATTTGTGGAGATTCTGTGGGATTTTTCTGGAATTTGGTACAGTTTTGAGAAGATTTAGGGAATTTTGTGGGACTTTTCTGGGATTTTGTTGGATATTGAGGACATTTTGTGGGATGTTTCTGGAATTTGGTGGGGCTTTTCAAGAATTTTGTGGTATTTTGAAAAGATTTTGGGAATTTTGTGGTGTTTTTTCTTGAATTTTGTGGGAAACTGTGCTGATTTTATGGGGCGTTTCTGGAATTTGGTCGAGTTTTCAGAAGATTTAGGGATTTTTGTGAGATTTTTTTGGGATTTTCTGGGAATTGGTGGAGATTTTGTGGGACATTCCTGTGAATTGGTAGGGTTTTGAAATGATTTAGGGAGTTTTGTGGGACTTCTCTGGAATTTTGTGGGGTTTTTCTGGAATTGTGTGGTTTTGAGGAGACTTGTAGAATTTTGAGGAATTTTTCTTAGATTTTGTGGAAACTTGTGGAGGTTTTGTGGGATTTTTGTGGAATTTTTTGGGATATTGAGGCGATTTAGGGATCTTGAGGGATTTTTCATGTATTTTGTGGGAATTTGTGGAGATTTGGTGGGATATTTTTCTAGAATTTGGTCGTGTTTTGAGAAGATTTAGGGAATTTTGTGTGATTTTTCTTGAATTTTGTGGGATATTGAGGAGATTTTTTGTGATGTTTGTGGAACTTTGAGGGACTTTTCTGGAATTTGGTGAGATTCTGTAGAGAACTGACAAATTATCAGGGATTTTTCATGTATTTTGTGGGAATTTGTGGAGATTTGGTGGGATTTTTGTGGATTTTGGCCGTGTTTTGAGAAGATTTAGGGAATTTTGTGTGATTTTTCTGGGATTTTGTTGGATATTGAGGACATTTTGTGGGATGTTTCGGGAATTTGGTGGGGCTTTTCAAGAATTTTGTGGTATTTTGAAAAGGTTTAGGGAATTGTGTGGTGTTTTTTCTTGAATTTTGTGGGAAACTGTGCTGATTTTATGGGGCGTTTCTGGAATTTGGTCGAGTTTTCAGAAGATTTAGGGATTTTTGTGAGATTTTTGTGGGATGTTCTGGGAATTGGTGGAGATTTTGTGGGACATTCCTGTGAATTGGTAGGGTTTTGAAATGATTTAGGGAGTTTTGTGGGACTTCTCTGGAATTTGGTGGGGTTTTTCTGAAATTGTGTGGTTTTGAGGAGACTTGAAGAATTTTGAGGAATTTGTTTTAGATTTTGTGGGAATTTGTGGAGAATCTGTGGGATTTACTGGAATTTGGTGGGCCTTTTCAAGGACTTTGTGTGGTTTTGAGGAGACTTGAAGACTTTTGAGGAATTTTTCTTAGATTTTGTGGAAACTTGTGGAGGTTTTGTGGGATTTTTGTGGGATTTTGTGGGATATTGAGGCGATTTAGGGATCTTGAGGGATTTTTCATGTATTTTGTGGGATTTTGTGGAGATTTGGTGGGACATTTTTCTAGAATTTAGTCGTGTTTTGAGAAGATTTAGGGAATTTTGTGTGATTTTTCTGGGATTTTGTGGGATATTGAGGAGATTTTGTGGCATGTTTGTGGAACTTTGAGGGACTTTTCTGGAATTTGGTGTGATTCTGTAGAGAACTGACAAATTATCAGGGATTTTTCATGTATTCTGTGGGAATTTGTGGAGATTTGGTGGGATATTTTTCTAGAATTTGGCCGTGTTTTGAGAAGATTTAAGGAATTTTGTGTGATTTTTCTTGAATTTTGTGGGATATTGAGGAGATTTTGTGGGATGTTTGTGGAACTTTGAGGGACTTTTCTGGAATTTGGTGAGATTCTGTAGAGAACTGACGAATTATCAGGGGTATTTTCATGTATTCTGTGGGAATTTGTGGAGATTCGGTGGGATTTTTGTGGATTTTGGCCATGTTTTTAGAAGATTTAGGGAATTTTGTGGGATTTTTCCTGGAATTTTATTGGATTCCGGGGAGATTTGTTGGGATGTTTGTGGAACTTTGAGGGACTTTTTAGGAATTTGGTGAGATTCTGTAGAGAATTGACGAATTATCAGGGATTTGTCATGTATTCTGTGGGAATTTGTGGAGATTCTGTGGGATTTTTCTGGAATTTGGTACAGTTTTGAGAAGATTTAGGGAATTTTGTGGGACTTTTCTGGGATTTTGTTGGATATTGAGGACATTTTGTGGGATGTTTCTGGAATTTGGTGGGGCTTTTCAAGAATTTTGTGGTATTTTGAAAAGGTTTAGGGAATTGTGTGGTGTTTTTTCTTGAATTTTGTGGGAAACTGTGCTGATTTTATGGGGCGTTTCTGGAATTTGGTCGAGTTTTCAGAAGATTTAGGGATTTTTGTGAGATTTTTGTGGGATGTTCTGGGAATTGGTGGAGATTTTGTGGGACATTCCTGTGAATTGGTAGGGTTTTGAAATGATTTAGGGAGTTTTGTGGGACTTCTCTGGAATTTTGTGGGGTTTTTCTGAAATTGTGTGGTTTTGAGGAGACTTGAAGAATTTTGAGGAATTTGTTTTAGATTTTGTGGGAATTTGTGGAGAATCTGTGGGATTTACTGGAATTTGGTGGGCCTTTTCAAGGACTTTGTGTGGTTTTGAGGAGACTTGAAGAATTTTGAGGAATTTTTCTTAGATTTTGTGGAAACTTGTGGAGGTTTTGTTGGATTTTTGTGGGATTTTGTGGGATATTGAGGCGATTTAGGGATCTTGAGGGATTTTTCATGTATTTTGTGGGATTTTGTGGAGATTTGGTGGGACATTTTTCTAGAATTTGGTCGTGTTTTGAGAAGATTTAGGGAATTTTGTGTGATTTTTCTTGAATTTTGTGGGATATTGAGGAGATTTTGTGGGATGTTTGTGGAACTTTGAGGGACTTTTCTGGAATTTGGTGAGATTCTGTAGAGAACTGACGAATTATCAGGAGTATTTTCATGTATTCTGTGGGAATTTGTGGAGATTTGGTGGGATATTTTTCTAGAATTTGGTCGTGTTTTGAGAAGATTTAGGGAATTTTGTGTGATTTTTCTTGAATTTTGTGGGATATTGAGGAGATTTTGTGGGATGTTTGTGGAACTTTGAGGGACTTTTCTGGAATTTGGTGAGATTCTGTAGAGAACTGAGGAATTTTCAGGGGTATTTTCATGTATTCTGTGGGAATTTGTGGAGATTCGGTGGGATTTTTGTGGATTTTGGCCATGTTTTTAGAAGATTTAGGGAATTATGTGGGATTTTTCCTGGAATTTTATTGGATTCCGGGGAGATTTTGTGGGATGTTTGTGGAACTTTGAGGGACTTTTTAGGAATTTGGTGAGATTCTGTAGAGAATTGACGAATTATCAGGGATTTGTCATGTATTCTGTGGGAATTTGTGGAGATTCTGTGGGATTTTTCTGGAATTTGGTACAGTTTTGAGAAGATTTAGGGAATTTTGTGGGACTTTTCTGGGATTTTGTTGGATATTGAGGACATTTTGTGGGATGTTTCTGGAATTTGGTGGGGCTTTTCAAGAATTTTGTGGTATTTTGAAAAGATTTTGGGAATTTTGTGGTTTTTTTTCTTGAATTTTGTGGGAAACTGTGCTGATTTTATGGGGCGTTTCTGGAATTTGGTCGAGTTTTCAGAAGATTTAGGGATTTTTGTGAGATTTTTTTGGGATTTTCTGGGAATTGGTGGAGATTTTGTGGGACATTCCTGTGAATTGGTAGGGTTTTGAAATGATTTAGGGAGTTTTGTGGGACTTCTCTGGAATTTTGTGGGGTTTTTCTGAAATTGTGTGGTTTTGAGGAGACTTGAAGAATTTTGAGGAATTTGTTTTAGATTTTGTGGGAATTTGTGGAGAATCTGTGGGATTTACTGGAATTTGGTGGGCCTTTTCAAGGACTTTGTGTGGTTTTGAGGAGACTTGAAGACTTTTGAGGAATTTTTCTTAGATTTTGTGGAAACTTGTGGAGGTTTTGTGGGATTTTTGTGGGATTTTGTGGGATATTGAGGCGATTTAGGGATCTTGAGGGATTTTTCATGTATTTTGTGGGATTTTGTGGAGATTTGGTGGGACATTTTTCTAGAATTTAGTCGTGTTTTGAGAAGATTTAGGGAATTTTGTGTGATTTTTCTGGGATTTTGTGGGATATTGAGGAGATTTTGTGGCATGTTTGTGGAACTTTGAGGGACTTTTCTGGAATTTGGTGTGATTCTGTAGAGAACTGACAAATTATCAGGGATTTTTCATGTATTCTGTGGGAATTTGTGGAGATTTGGTGGGATATTTTTCTAGAATTTGGCCGTGTTTTGAGAAGATTTAAGGAATTTTGTGTGATTTTTCTTGAATTTTGTGGGATATTGAGGAGATTTTGTGGGATGTTTGTGGAACTTTGAGGGACTTTTCTGGAATTTGGTGAGATTCTGTAGAGAACTGACGAATTATCAGGGGTATTTTCATGTATTCTGTGGGAATTTGTGGAGATTCGGTGGGATTTTTGTGGATTTTGGCCATGTTTTTAGAAGATTTAGGGAATTTTGTGGGATTTTTCCTGGAATTTTATTGGATTCCGGGGAGATTTTGTGGGATGTTTGTGGAACTTTGAGGGACTTTTTAGGAATTTGGTGAGATTCTGTAGAGAATTGACGAATTATCAGGGATTTGTCATGTATTCTGTGGGAATTTGTGGAGATTCTGTGGGATTTTTCTGGAATTTGGTACAGTTTTGAGAAGATTTAGGGAATTTTGTGGGACTTTTCTGGGATTTTGTTGGATATTGAGGACATTTTGTGGGATGTTTCTGGAATTTGGTGGGGCTTTTCAAGAATTTTGTGGTATTTTGAAAAGGTTTAGGGAATTGTGTGGTGTTTTTTCTTGAATTTTGTGGGAAACTGTGCTGATTTTATGGGGCGTTTCTGGAATTTGGTCGAGTTTTCAGAAGATTTAGGGATTTTTGTGAGATTTTTGTGGGATGTTCTGGGAATTGGTGGAGATTTTGTGGGACATTCCTGTGAATTGGTAGGGTTTTGAAATGATTTAGGGAGTTTTGTGGGACTTCTCTGGAATTTTGTGGGGTTTTTCTGAAATTGTGTGGTTTTGAGGAGACTTGAAGAATTTTGAGGAATTTGTTTTAGATTTTGTGGGAATTTGTGGAGAATCTGTGGGATTTACTGGAATTTGGTGGGCCTTTTCAAGGACTTTGTGTGGTTTTGAGGAGACTTGAAGAATTTTGAGGAATTTTTCTTAGATTTTGTGGAAACTTGTGGAGGTTTTGTTGGATTTTTGTGGGATTTTGTGGGATATTGAGGCGATTTAGGGATCTTGAGGGATTTTTCATGTATTTTGTGGGATTTTGTGGAGATTTGGTGGGACATTTTTCTAGAATTTGGTCGTGTTTTGAGAAGATTTAGGGAATTTTGTGTGATTTTTCTTGAATTTTGTGGGATATTGAGGAGATTTTGTGGGATGTTTGTGGAACTTTGAGGGACTTTTCTGGAATTTGGTGAGATTCTGTAGAGAACTGACGAATTATCAGGAGTATTTTCATGTATTCTGTGGGAATTTGTGGAGATTTGGTGGGATATTTTTCTAGAATTTGGTCGTGTTTTGAGAAGATTTAGGGAATTTTGTGTGATTTTTCTTGAATTTTGTGGGATATTGAGGAGATTTTGTGGGATGTTTGTGGAACTTTGAGGGACTTTTCTGGAATTTGGTGAGATTCTGTAGAGAACTGAGGAATTTTCAGGGGTATTTTCATGTATTCTGTGGGAATTTGTGGAGATTCGGTGGGATTTTTGTGGATTTTGGCCATGTTTTTAGAAGATTTAGGGAATTATGTGGGATTTTTCCTGGAATTTTATTGGATTCCGGGGAGATTTTGTGGGATGTTTGTGGAACTTTGAGGGACTTTTTAGGAATTTGGTGAGATTCTGTAGAGAATTGACGAATTATCAGGGATTTGTCATGTATTCTGTGGGAATTTGTGGAGATTCTGTGGGATTTTTCTGGAATTTGGTACAGTTTTGAGAAGATTTAGGGAATTTTGTGGGACTTTTCTGGGATTTTGTTGGATATTGAGGACATTTTGTGGGATGTTTCTGGAATTTGGTGGGGCTTTTCAAGAATTTTGTGGTATTTTGAAAAGATTTTGGGAATTTTGTGGTTTTTTTTCTTGAATTTTGTGGGAAACTGTGCTGATTTTATGGGGCGTTTCTGGAATTTGGTCGAGTTTTCAGAAGATTTAGGGATTTTTGTGAGATTTTTTTGGGATTTTCTGGGAATTGGTGGAGATTTTGTGGGACATTCCTGTGAATTGGTAGGGTTTTGAAATGATTTAGGGAGTTTTGTGGGACTTCTCTGGAATTTTGTGGGGTTTTTCTGGAATTGTGTGGTTTTGAGGAGACTTGTAGAATTTTGAGGAATTTTTCTTAGATTTTGTGGAAACTTGTGGAGGTTTTGTGGGATTTTTGTGGAATTTTTTGGGATATTGAGGCGATTTAGGGATCTTGAGGGATTTTTCATGTATTTTGTGGGAATTTGTGGAGATTTGGTGGGATATTTTTCTAGAATTTGGTCGTGTTTTGAGAAGATTTAGGGAATTTTGTGTGATTTTTCTTGAATTTTGTGGGATATTGAGGAGATTTTTTGTGATGTTTGTGGAACTTTGAGGGACTTTTCTGGAATTTGGTGAGATTCTGTAGAGAACTGACAAATTATCAGGGATTTTTCATGTATTCTGTGGGAATTTGTGGAGATTTGGTGGGATTTTTGTGGATTTTGGCCGTGTTTTGAGAAGATTTAGGGAATTTTGTGTGATTTTTCTGGGATTTTGTTGGATATTGAGGACATTTTGTGGGATGTTTCGGGAATTTGGTGGGGCTTTTCAAGAATTTTGTGGTATTTTGAAAAGGTTTAGGGAATTGTGTGGTGTTTTTTCTTGAATTTTGTGGGAAACTGTGCTGATTTTATGGGGCGTTTCTGGAATTTGGTCGAGTTTTCAGAAGATTTAGGGATTTTTGTGAGATTTTTGTGGGATGTTCTGAGAATTGGTGGAGATTTTGTGGGACATTCCTGTGAATTGGCAGGGTTTTGAAATGATTTAGGGAGTTTTGTGGGACTTCTCTGGAATTTTGTGGGGTTTTTCTGAAATTGTGTGGTTTTGAGGAGACTTGAAGAATTTTGAGGAATTTGTTTTAGATTTTGTGGGAATTTGTGGAGAATCTGTGGGATTTACTGGAATTTGGTGGGCCTTTTCAAGGACTTTGTGTGGTTTTGAGGAGACTTGAAGACTTTTGAGGAATTTTTCTTAGATTTTGTGGAAACTTGTGGAGGTTTTGTGGGATTTTTGTGGGATTTTGTGGGATATTGAGGCGATTTAGGGATCTTGAGGGATTTTTCATGTATTTTGTGGGATTTTGTGGAGATTTGGTGGGACATTTTTCTAGAATTTAGTCGTGTTTTGAGAAGATTTAGGGAATTTTGTGTGATTTTTCTGGGATTTTGTGGGATATTGAGGAGATTTTGTGGCATGTTTGTGGAACTTTGAGGGACTTTTCTGGAATTTGGTGTGATTCTGTAGAGAACTGACAAATTATCAGGGATTTTTCATGTATTCTGTGGGAATTTGTGGAGATTTGGTGGGATATTTTTCTAGAATTTGGTCGTGTTTTGAGAAGATTTAGGGAATTTTGTGGGATTTTTCTTGAATTTTGTGGGATATTGAGGAGATTTTGTGGGATGTTTGTGGAACTTTGAGGGACTTTTCTGGAATTTGGTGAGATTCTGTAGAGAACTGACGAATTATCAGGGGTATTTTCATGTATTCTGTGGGAATTTGTGGAGATTCGGTGGGATTTTTGTGGATTTTGGCCATGTTTTTAGAAGATTTAGGGAATTTTGTGGGATTTTTCCTGGAATTTTATTGGATTCCGGGGAGATTTTGTGGGATGTTTGTGGAACTTTGAGGGACTTTTTAGGAATTTGGTGAGATTCTGTAGAGAATTGACGAATTATCAGGGATTTGTCATGTATTCTGTGGGAATTTGTGGAGATTCTGTGGGATTTTTCTGGAATTTGGTAGAGTTTTGAGAAGATTTAGGGAATTTTGTGGGACTTTTCTGGGATTTTGTTGGATATTGAGGACATTTTGTGGGATGTTTCTGGAATTTGGTGGGGCTTTTCAAGAATTTTGTGGTATTTTGAAAAGATTTTGGGAATTTTGTGGGTTTTTTTCTTGAATTTTGTGGGAAACTGTGCTGATTTTATGGGGCGTTTCTGGAATTTGGTCGAGTTTTCAGAAGATTTAGGGATTTTTGTGAGATTTTTTTGGGATTTTCTGGGAATTGGTGGAGATTTTGTGGGACATTCCTGTGAATTGGTAGGGTTTTGAAATGATTTAGGGAGTTTTGTGGGACTTCTCTGGAATTTTGTGGGGTTTTTCTGGAATTGTGTGGTTTTGAGGAGACTTGTAGAATTTTGAGGAATTTTTCTTAGATTTTGTGGAAACTTGTGGAGGTTTTGTGGGATTTTTGTGGAATTTTTTGGGATATTGAGGCGATTTAGGGATCTTGAGGGATTTTTCATGTATTTTGTGGGAATTTGTGGAGATTTGGTGGGATATTTTTCTAGAATTTGGTCGTGTTTTGAGAAGATTTAGGGAATTTTGTGTGATTTTTCTTGAATTTTGTGGGATATTGAGGAGATTTTGTGGAAACTTGTGGAACTTTGAGGGACTTTTCTGGAATTTGGTGAGATTCTGTAGAGAACTGACGAATTATCAGGGGTATTTTCATGTATTTTGTGGGAATTTGTGGAGATTTGGTGGGATATTTTTCTAGAATTTGGTCGTGTTTTGAGAAGATTTAGGGAATTTTGTGTGATTTTTCTTGAATTTTGTGGGATATTGAGGAGATTTTGTGGGATGTTTGTGGAACTTTGAGGGACTTTTCTGGAATTTGGTGAGATTCTGTAGAGAACTGAGGAATTTTCAGGGGTATTTTCATGTATTCTGTGGGAATTTGTGGAGATTCGGTGGGATTTTTGTGGATTTTGGCCGTGTTTTGAGAAGATTTAGGGAATTTTGTGTGATTTTTCTGGGATTTTGTTGGGTATTGAGGACATTTTGTGGGATGTTTCTGGAATTTGGTGGGGCTTTTCAAGAATTTTGTGGTATTTTGAAAAGGTTTAGGGAATTGTGTGGTGTTTTTTCTTGAATTTTGTGGGAAACTGTGCTGATTTTATGGGGCGTTTCTGGAATTTGGTCGAGTTTTCAGAAGATTTAGGGATTTTTGTGAGATTTTTGTGGGATGTTCTGGAAATTGGTGGAGATTTTGTGGGACATTCCTGTGAATTGGTAGGGTTTTGAAATGATTTAGGGAGTTTTGTGGGACTTCTCTGGAATTTTGTGTGTTTTTTCTGGAATTGTGTGGGATTCTGAAAAGACTTGAAGAATTTTGAGGAATTTGTTTTAGATTTTGTGGGAATTTGTGGAGAATCTGTGGGATTTACTGGAATTTGGTGGGCCTTTTCAAGGACTTTGTGTGGTTTTGAGGAGACTTGAAGAATTTTGAGGAATTTTTCTTAGATTTTGTGGAAACTTGTGGAGGTTTTGTGGGATTTTTGTGGAATTTTTTGGGATATTGAGGCGATTTAGGGATCTTGAGGGATTTTTCATGTATTTTGTGGGAATTTGTGGAGATTTGGTGGGATATTTTTCTAGAATTTGGTCGTGTTTTGAGAAGATTTAGGGAATTTTGTGTGATTTTTCTTGAATTTTGTGGGATATTGAGGAGATTTTGTGTGATGTTTGTGGAACTTTGAGGGACTTTTCTGGAATTTGGTGAGATTCTGTAGAGAACTGACGAATTATCAGGGGTATTTTCATGTATTTTGTGGGAATTTGTGGAGATTTGGTGGGATATTTTTCTAGAATTTGGTCGTGTTTTGAGAAGATTTAGGGAATTTTGTGTGATTTTTCTTGAATTTTGTGGGATATTGAGGAGATTTTGTGGGATGTTTGTGGAACTTTGAGGGACTTTTCTGGAATTTGGTGAGATTCTGTAGAGAACTGAGGAATTTTCAGGGGTATTTTCATGTATTCTGTGGGAATTTGTGGAGATTCGGTGGGATTTTTGTGGATTTTGGCCGTGTTTTGAGAAGATTTAGGGAATTTTGTGTGATTTTTCTGGGATTTTGTTGGGTATTGAGGACATTTTGTGGGATGTTTCTGGAATTTGGTGGGGCTTTTCAAGAATTTTGTGGTATTTTGAAAAGGTTTAGGGAATTGTGTGGTGTTTTTTCTTGAATTTTGTGGGAAACTGTGCTGATTTTATGGGGCGTTTCTGGAATTTGGTCGAGTTTTCAGAAGATTTAGGGATTTTTGTGGGATTTTTGTGGGATGTTCTGGGAATTGGTGGAGATTTTGTGGGACATTCCTGTGAATTGGTAGGGTTTTGAAATGATTTAGGGAGTTTTGTGGGACTTCTCTGGAATTTTGTGTGTTTTTTCTGGAATTGTGTGGGATTCTGAGGAGACTTGAAGAATTTTGAGGAATTTGTTTTAGATTTTGTGGGAATTTGTGGAGAATCTGTGGGATTTACTGGAATTTGGTGGGCCTTTTCAAGGACTTTGTGTGGTTTTGAGGAGACTTGAAGACTTTTGAGGAATTTTTCTTAGATTTTGTGGAAACTTGTGGAGGTTTTGTGGGATTTTTGTGGAATTTTTTGGGATATTGAGGCGATTTAGGGATCTTGAGGGATTTTTCATGTATTTTGTGGGAATTTGTGGAGATTTGGTGGGATATTTTTCTAGAATTTGGTCGTGTTTTGAGAAGATTTAGGGAATTTTGTGGGATTTTTCTTGAATTTTGTGGGATATTGAGGAGATTTTGTGGGATGTTTGTGGAACTTTGAGGGACTTTTCTGGAATTTGGTGAGATTCTGTAGAGAACTGACAAATTATCAGGGATTTTTCATGTATTCTGTGGGAATTTGTGGAGATTTGGTGGGATATTTTTCTAGAATTTGGTCGTGTTTTGAGAAGATTTAGGGAATTTTGTGTGATTTTTCTTGAATTTTGTGGGATATTGAGGAGATTTTGTGGGATGTTTGTGGAACTTTGAGGGACTTTTCTGGAATTTGGTGAGATTCTGTAGAGAACTGACGAATTATCAGGGGTATTTTCATGTATTCTGTGGGAATTTGTGGCGATTCGGTGGGATTTTTGTGGATTTTGGCCATGTTTTTAGAAGATTTAGGGAATTCTGTGGGCTTTTTCCTGGAATTTTATTGGATTCCTGGGAGATTTTGTGGGATGTTTGTGGAACTTTGAGGGACTTTTTAGGAATTTGGTGAGATTCTGTAGAGAATTGACGAATTATCAGGGATTTGTCATGTATTCTGTGGGAATTTGTGGAGATTCTGTGGGATTTTTCTGGAATTTGGTACAGTTTTGAGAAGATTTAGGGAATTTTGTGGGACTTTTCTGGGATTTTGTTGGATATTGAGGACATTTTGTGGGATGTTTCTGGAATTTGGTGGGGCTTTTCAAGAATTTTGTGGTATTTTGAAAAGATTTTGGGAATTTTGTGGGTTTTTTTCTTGAATTTTGTGGGAAACTGTGCTGATTTTATGGGGCGTTTCTGGAATTTGGTCGAGTTTTCAGAAGATTTAGGGATTTTTGTGAGATTTTTTTGGGATTTTCTGGGAATTGGTGGAGATTTTGTGGGACATTCCTGTGAATTGGTAGGGTTTTGAAATGATTTAGGGAGTTTTGTGGGACTTCTCTGGAATTTTGTGGGGTTTTTCTGGAATTGTGTGGTTTTGAGGAGACTTGTAGAATTTTGAGGAATTTTTCTTAGATTTTGTGGAAACTTGTGGAGGTTTTGTGGGATTTTTGTGGAATTTTTTGGGATATTGAGGCGATTTAGGGATCTTGAGGGATTTTTCATGTATTTTGTGGGAATTTGTGGAGATTTGGTGGGATATTTTTCTAGAATTTGGTCGTGTTTTGAGAAGATTTAGGGAATTTTGTGTGATTTTTCTTGAATTTTGTGGGATATTGAGGAGATTTTGTGGAAACTTGTGGAACTTTGAAAGACTTTTCTGGAATTTGGTGAGATTCTGTAGAGAACTGACGAATTATCAGGGGTATTTTCATGTATTTTGTGGGAATTTGTGGAGATTTGGTGGGATATTTTTCTAGAATTTGGTCGTGTTTTGAGAAGATTTAGGGAATTTTGTGTGATTTTTCTTGAATTTTGTGGGATATTGAGGAGATTTTGTGGGATGTTTGTGGAACTTTGAGGGACTTTTCTGGAATTTGGTGAGATTCTGTAGAGAACTGAGGAATTTTCAGGGGTATTTTCATGTATTCTGTGGGAATTTGTGGAGATTCGGTGGGATTTTTGTGGATTTTGGCCGTGTTTTGAGAAGATTTAGGGAATTTTGTGTGATTTTTCTGGGATTTTGTTGGGTATTGAGGACATTTTGTGGGATGTTTCTGGAATTTGGTGGGGCTTTTCAAGAATTTTGTGGTATTTTGAAAAGGTTTAGGGAATTGTGTGGTGTTTTTTCTTGAATTTTGTGGGAAACTGTGCTGATTTTATGGGGCGTTTCTGGAATTTGGTCGAGTTTTCAGAAGATTTAGGGATTTTTGTGAGATTTTTGTGGGATGTTCTGGGAATTGGTGGAGATTTTGTGGGACATTCCTGTGAATTGGTAGGGTTTTGAAATGATTTAGGGAGTTTTGTGGGACTTCTCTGGAATTTTGTGTGTTTTTTCTGGAATTGTGTGGGATTCTGAGGAGACTTGAAGAATTTTGAGGAATTTGTTTTAGATTTTGTGGGAATTTGTGGAGAATCTGTGGGATTTACTGGAATTTGGTGGGCCTTTTCAAGGACTTTGTGTGGTTTTGAGGAGACTTGAAGACTTTTGAGGAATTTTTCTTAGATTTTGTGGAAACTTGTGGAGGTTTTGTGGGATTTTTGTGGAATTTTTTGGGATATTGAGGCGATTTAGGGATCTTGAGGGATTTTTCATGTATTTTGTGGGAATTTGTGGAGATTTGGTGGGATATTTTTCTAGAATTTGGTCGTGTTTTGAGAAGATTTAGGGAATTTTGTGGGATTTTTCTTGAATTTTGTGGGATATTGAGGAGATTTTGTGGGATGTTTGTGGAACTTTGAGGGACTTTTCTGGAATTTGGTGAGATTCTGTAGAGAACTGACAAATTATCAGGGATTTTTCATGTATTCTGTGGGAATTTGTGGAGATTTGGTGGGATATTTTTCTAGAATTTGGTCGTGTTTTGAGAAGATTTAGGGAATTTTGTGTGATTTTTCTTGAATTTTGTGGGATATTGAGGAGATTTTGTGGGATGTTTGTGGAACTTTGAGGGACTTTTCTGGAATTTGGTGAGATTCTGTAGAGAACTGACGAATTATCAGGGGTATTTTCATGTATTCTGTGGGAATTTGTGGCGATTCGGTGGGATTTTTGTGGATTTTGGCCATGTTTTTAGAAGATTTAGGGAATTTTGTGGGATTTTTCCTGGAATTTTATTGGATTCCGGGGAGATTTTGTGGGATGTTTCTGGAACTTTGAGGGACTTTTTAGGAATTTGGTGAGATTCTGTAGAGAATTGACGAATTATCAGGGATTTTTCATGTATTCTGTGGGAATTTGTGGAGATTCTGTGGGATTTTTCTGGAATTTGGTAGAGTTTTGAGAAGATTTAGGGAATTTTGTGGGACTTTTCTGGGATTTTGTTGGATATTGAGGACATTTTGTGGGATGTTTCTGGAATTTGGTGGGGCTTTTCAAGAATTTTGTGGTATTTTGAAAAGATTTTGGGAATTTTGTGGTTTTTTTTCTTGAATTTTGTGGGAAACTGTGCTGATTTTATGGGGCGTTTCTGGAATTTGGTCGAGTTTTCAGAAGATTTAGGGATTTTTGTGAGATTTTTTTGGGATTTTCTGGGAATTGGTGGAGATTTTGTGGGACATTCCTGTGAATTGGTAGGGTTTTGAAATGATTTAGGGAGTTTTGTGGGACTTCTCTGGAATTTTGTGGGGTTTTTCTGGAATTGTGTGGTTTTGAGGAGACTTGTAGAATTTTGAGGAATTTTTCTTAGATTTTGTGGAAACTTGTGGAGGTTTTGTGGGATTTTTGTGGAATTTTTTGGGATATTGAGGCGATTTAGGGATCTTGAGGGATTTTTCATGTATTTTGTGGGAATTTGTGGAGATTTGGTGGGATATTTTTCTAGAATTTGGTCGTGTTTTGAGAAGATTTAGGGAATTTTGTGTGATTTTTCTTGAATTTTGTGGGATATTGAGGAGATTTTGTGGAAACTTGTGGAACTTTGAGGGACTTTTCTGGAATTTGGTGAGATTCTGTAGAGAACTGACGAATTATCAGGGGTATTTTCATGTATTTTGTGGGAATTTGTGGAGATTTGGTGGGATATTTTTCTAGAATTTGGTCGTGTTTTGAGAAGATTTAGGGAATTTTGTGTGATTTTTCTTGAATTTTGTGGGATATTGAGGAGATTTTGTGGGATGTTTGTGGAACTTTGAGGGACTTTTCTGGAATTTGGTGAGATTCTGTAGAGAACTGAGGAATTTTCAGGGGTATTTTCATGTATTCTGTGGGAATTTGTGGAGATTCGGTGGGATTTTTGTGGATTTTGGCCGTGTTTTGAGAAGATTTAGGGAATTTTGTGTGATTTTTCTGGGATTTTGTTGGGTATTGAGGACATTTTGTGGGATGTTTCTGGAATTTGGTGGGGCTTTTCAAGAATTTTGTGGTATTTTGAAAAGGTTTAGGGAATTGTGTGGTGTTTTTTCTTGAATTTTGTGGGAAACTGTGCTGATTTTATGGGGCGTTTCTGGAATTTGGTCGAGTTTTCAGAAGATTTAGGGATTTTTGTGAGATTTTTGTGGGATGTTCTGGGAATTGGTGGAGATTTTGTGGGACATTCCTGTGAATTGGTAGGGTTTTGAAATGATTTAGGGAGTTTTGTGGGACTTCTCTGGAATTTTGTGGGGTTTTTCTGAAATTGTGTGGGATTCTGAGGAGACTTGAAGAATTTTGAGGAATTTGTTTTAGATTTTGTGGGAATTTGTGGAGAATCTGTGGGATTTACTGGAATTTGGTGGGCCTTTTCAAGGACTTTGTGTGGTTTTGAGGAGACTTGAAGACTTTTGAGGAATTTTTCTTAGATTTTGTGGAAACTTGTGGAGGTTTTGTGGGATTTTTGTGGAATTTTTTGGGATATTGAGGCGATTTAGGGATCTTGAGGGATTTTTCATGTATTTTGTGGGAATTTGTGGAGATTTGGTGGGATATTTTTCTAGAATTTGGTCGTGTTTTGAGAAGATTTAGGGAATTTTGTGGGATTTTTCTTGAATTTTGTGGGATATTGAGGAGATTTTGTGGGATGTTTGTGGAACTTTGAGGGACTTTTCTGGAATTTGGTGAGATTCTGTAGAGAACTGACAAATTATCAGGGATTTTTCATGTATTCTGTGGGAATTTGTGGAGATTTGGTGGGATATTTTTCTAGAATTTGGTCGTGTTTTGAGAAGATTTAGGGAATTTTGTGTGATTTTTCTTGAATTTTGTGGGATATTGAGGAGATTTTGTGGGATGTTTGTGGAACTTTGAGGGACTTTTCTGGAATTTGGTGAGATTCTGTAGAGAACTGACGAATTATCAGGGGTATTTTCATGTATTCTGTGGGAATTTGTGGCGATTCGGTGGGATTTTTGTGGATTTTGGCCATGTTTTTAGAAGATTTAGGGAATTTTGTGGGATTTTTCCTGGAATTTTATTGGATTCCGGGGAGATTTTGTGGGATGTTTGTGGAACTTTGAGGGACTTTTTAGGAATTTGGTGAGATTCTGTAGAGAATTGACGAATTATCAGGGATTTGTCATGTATTCTGTGGGAATTTGTGGAGATTCTGTGGGATTTTTCTGGAATTTGGTACAGTTTTGAGAAGATTTAGGGAATTTTGTGGGACTTTTCTGGGATTTTGTTGGATATTGAGGACATTTTGTGGGATGTTTCTGGAATTTGGTGGGGCTTTTCAAGAATTTTGTGGTATTTTGAAAAGATTTAGGGAATTTTGTGGTGTTTTTTCTTGAATTTTGTGGGAAACTGTGCTGATTTTATGGGGCGTTTCTGGAATTTGGTCGAGTTTTCAGAAGATTTAGGGATTTTTGTGAGATTTTTGTGGGATTTTCTGGGAATTGGTGGAGATTTTGTGGGACATTCCTGTGAATTGGTAGGGTTTTGAAATGATTTAGGGAGTTTTGTGGGACTTCTCTGGAATTTTGTGGGGTTTTTCTGGAATTGTGTGGTTTTGAGGAGACTTGAAGACTTTTGAGGAATTTTTCTTAGATTTTGTGGAAACTTGTGGAGGTTTTGTGGGATTTTTGTGGAATTTTTTGGGATATTGAGGCGATTTAGGGATCTTGAGGGATTTTTCATGTATTTTGTGGGAATTTGTGGAGATTTGGTGGGATATTTTTCTAGAATTTGGTTGTGTTTTGAGAAGATTTAGGGAATTTTGTGTGATTTTTCTTGAATTTTGTGGGACATTGAGGAGATTTTGTGGGATGTTTGTGGAACTTTGAGGGACTTTTCTGGAATTTGGTGAGATTCTGTAGAGAACTGACAAATTATCAGGGATTTTTCATGTATTCTGTGGGAATTTGTGGATATTTGGTGGGATTTTTGTGGATTTTGGCCATGTTTTGAGAAGATTTAGGGAATTTTGTGTGATTTTTCTGGGATTTTGTTGGGTATTGAGGACATTTCGTGGGATGTTTCGGGAATTTGGTGGGGCTTTTCAAGAATTTTGTGGTATTTTGAAAAGGTTTAGGGAATTGTGTGGTGTTTTTTCTTGAATTTTGTGGGAAACTGTGCTGATTTTATGGGGCGTTTCTGGAATTTGGTCGAGTTTTCAGAAGATTTAGGGATTTTTGTGAGATTTTTGTGGGATGTTCTGGGAATTGGTGGAGATTTTGTGGGACATTCCTGTGAATTGGTAGGGTTTTGAAATGATTTAGGGAGTTTTGTGGGACTTCTCTGGAATTTTGTGGGTTTTTTCTGGAATTGTGTGGGATTCTGAGGAGACTTGAAGAATTTTGAGGAATTTGTTTTAGATTTTGTGGGAATTTGTGGAGAATCTGTGGGATTTACTGGAATTTGGTGGGCCTTTTCAAGGACTTTGTGTGGTTTTGAGGAGACTTGAAGACTTTTGAGGAATTTTTCTTAGATTTTGTGGAAACTTGTGGAGGTTTTGTGGGATTTTTGTGGAATTTTTTGGGATATTGAGGCGATTTAGGGATCTTGAGGGATTTTTCATGTATTTTGTGGGAATTTGTGGAGATTTGGTGGGATATTTTTCTAGAATTTGGTCGTGTTTTGAGAAGATTTAGGGAATTTTGTGTGATTTTTCTTGAATTTTGTGGGATATTGAGGAGATTTTGTGGGATGTTTGTGGAACTTTGAGGGACTTTTCTGGAATTTGGTGAGATTCTGTAGAGAACTGACAAATTATCAGGGATTTTTCATGTATTCTGTGGGAATTTGTGGAGATTTGGTGGGATATTTTTCTAGAATTTGGTCGTGTTTTGAGAAGATTTAGGGAATTTTGTGTGATTTTTCTTGAATTTTGTGGGATATTGAGGAGATTTTGTGGGATGTTTGTGGAACTTTGAGGGACTTTTCTGGAATTTGGTGAGATTCTGTAGAGAACTGACGAATTATCAGGGGTATTTTCATGTATTCTGTGGGAATTTGTGGCGATTCGGTGGGATTTTTGTGGATTTTGGCCATGTTTTTAGAAGATTTAGGGAATTTTGTGGGATTTTTCCTGGAATTTTATTGGATTCCGGGGAGATTTTGTGGGATGTTTGTGGAACTTTGAGGGACTTTTCTGGTATTTGGTGAGATTCTGTAGAGAATTGACGAATTATCAGGGATTTGTCATGTATTCTGTGGGAATTTGTGGAGATTCTGTGGGATTTTTCTGGAATTTGGTAGAGTTTTGAGAAGATTTAGGGAATTTTGTGGGACTTTTCTGGGATTTTGTTGGATATTGAGGACATTTTGTGGGATGTTTCTGGAATTTGGTGGGGCTTTTCAAGAATTTTGTGGTATTTTGAAAAGATTTAGGGAATTTTGTGGTGTTTTTTCTTGAATTTTGTGGGAAACTGTGCTGATTTTATGGGGCGTTTCTGGAATTTGGTCGAGTTTTCAGAAGATTTAGGGATTTTTGTGAGATTTTTGTGGGATGTTCTGGGAATTGGTGGAGATTTTGTGGGACATTCCTGTGAATTGGTAGGGTTTTGAAATGATTTAGGGAGTTTTGTGGGACTTCTCTGGAATTTTGTGGGGTTTTTCTGGAATTGTGTGGTTTTGAGGAGACTTGAAGACTTTTGAGGAATTTTTCTTAGATTTTGTGGAAACTTGTGGAGGTTTTGTGGGATTTTTGTGGAATTTTTTGGGATATTGAGGCCATTTAGGGATCTTGAGGGATTTTTCATGTATTTTGTGGGAATTTGTGGAGATTTGGTGGGATATTTTTCTAGAATTTGGTTGTGTTTTGAGAAGATTTAGGGAATTTTGTGTGATTTTTCTTGAATTTTGTGGGACATTGAGGAGATTTTGTGGGATGTTTGTGGAACTTTGAGGGACTTTTCTGGAATTTGGTGAGATTCTGTAGAGAACTGACAAATTATCAGGGATTTTTCATGTATTCTGTGGGAATTTGTGGATATTTGGTGGGATTTTTGTGGATTTTGGCCGTGTTTTGAGAAGATTTAGGGAATTTTGTGTGATTTTTCTGGGATTTTGTTGGGTATTGAGGACATTTCGTGGGATGTTTCGGGAATTTGGTGGGGCTTTTCAAGAATTTTGTGGTATTTTGAAAAGATTTAGGGAATTGTGTGGTGTTTTTTCTTGAATTTTGTGGGAAACTGTGCTGATTTTATGGGGCGTTTCTGGAATTTGGTCGAGTTTTCAGAAGATTTAGGGATTTTTGTGAGATTTTTGTGGGATGTTCTGGGAATTGGTGGAGATTTTGTGGGACATTCCTGTGAATTGGTAGGGTTTTGAAATGATTTAGGGAGTTTTGTGGGACTTCTCTGGAATTTTGTGGGGTTTTTCTGAAATTGTGTGGTTTTGAGGAGACTTGAAGAATTTTGAGGAATTTGTTTTAGATTTTGTGGGAATTTGTGGAGAATCTGTGGGATTTACTGGAATTTGGTGGGCCTTTTCAAGGACTTTGTGTGGTTTTGAGGAGACTTGAAGACTTTTGAGGAATTTTTCTTAGATTTTGTGGAAACTTGTGGAGGTTTTGTGGGATTTTTGTGGAATTTTTTGGGATATTGAGGCGATTTAGGGATCTTGAGGGATTTTTCATGTATTTTGTGGGAATTTGTGGAGATTTGGTGGGATATTTTTCTAGAATTTGGTCGTGTTTTGAGAAGATTTAGGGAATTTTGTGTGATTTTTCTTGAATTTTGTGGGATATTGAGGAGATTTTGTGGGATGTTTGTGGAACTTTGAGGGACTTTTCTGGAATTTGGTGAGATTCTGTAGAGAACTGACAAATTATCAGGGATTTTTCATGTATTCTGTGGGAATTTGTGGAGATTTGGTGGGATATTTTTCTAGAATTTGGTCGTGTTTTGAGAAGATTTAGGGAATTTTGTGTGATTTTTCTTGAATTTTGTGGGATATTGAGGAGATTTTGTGGGATGTTTGTGGAACTTTGAGGGACTTTTCTGGAATTTGGTGAGATTCTGTAGAGAACTGACGAATTATCAGGGGTATTTTCATGTATTCTGTGGGAATTTGTGGCGATTCGGTGGGATTTTTGTGGATTTTGGCCATGTTTTTAGAAGATTTAGGGAATTTTGTGGGATTTTTCCTGGAATTTTATTGGATTCCGGGGAGATTTTGTGGGATGTTTGTGGAACTTTGAGGGACTTTTTAGGAATTTGGTGAGATTCTGTAGAGAATTGACGAATTATCAGGGATTTGTCATGTATTCTGTGGGAATTTGTGGAGATTCTGTGGGATTTTTCTGGAATTTGGTACAGTTTTGAGAAGATTTAGGGAATTTTGTGGGACTTTTCTGGGATTTTGTTGGATATTGAGGACATTTTGTGGGATGTTTCTGGAATTTGGTGGGGCTTTTCAAGAATTTTGTGGTATTTTGAAAAGATTTTGGGAATTTTGTGGGTTTTTTTCTTGAATTTTGTGGGAAACTGTGCTGATTTTATGGGGCGTTTCTGGAATTTGGTCGAGTTTTCAGAAGATTTAGGGATTTTTGTGAGATTTTTTTGGGATTTTCTGGGAATTGGTGGAGATTTTGTGGGACATTCCTGTGAATTGGTAGGGTTTTGAAATGATTTAGGGAGTTTTGTGGGACTTCTCTGGAATTTTGTGGGGTTTTTCTGGAATTGTGTGGTTTTGAGGAGACATGTAGAATTTTGAGGAATTTTTCTTAGATTTTGTGGAAACTTGTGGAGGTTTTGTGGGATTTTTGTGGGATTTTGTGGGATATTGAGGCGATTTAGGGATCTTGAGGGATTTTTCATGTATTTTGTGGGAATTTGTGGAGATTTGGTGGGATATTTTTCTAGAATTTGGTCGTGTTTTGAGAAGATTTAGGGAATTTTGTGTGATTTTTCTTGAATTTTGTGGGATATTGAGGAGATTTTGTGGGATGTTTGTGGAACTTTGAGGGACTTTTCTGGAATTTGGTGAGATTCTGTAGAGAACTGACAAATTATCAGGGATTTTTCATGTATTCTGTGGGAATTTGTGGAGATTTGGTGGGATATTTTTCTAGAATTTGGTCGTGTTTTGAGAAGATTTAGGGAATTTTGTGTGATTTTTCTTGAATTTTGTGGGATATTGAGGAGATTTTGTGGGATGTTTGTGGAACTTTGAGGGACTTTTCTGGAATTTGGTGAGATTCTGTAGAGAACTGAGGAATTTTCAGGGGTATTTTCATGTATTCTGTGGGAATTTGTGGAGATTCGGTGGGATTTTTGTGGATTTTGGCCGTGTTTTGAGAAGATTTAGGGAATTTTGTGTGATTTTTCTGGGATTTTGTTGGGTATTGAGGACATTTTGTGGGATGTTTCTGGAATTTGGTGGGGCTTTTCAAGAATTTTGTGGTATTTTGAAAAGGTTTAGGGAATTGTGTGGTGTTTTTTCTTGAATTTTGTGGGAAACTGTGCTGATTTTATGGGGCGTTTCTGGAATTTGGTCGAGTTTTCAGAAGATTTAGGGATTTTTGTGAGATTTTTGTGGGATGTTCTGGGAATTGGTGGAGATTTTGTGGGACATTCCTGTGAATTGGTAGGGTTTTGAAATGATTTAGGGAGTTTTGTGGGACTTCTCTGGAATTTTGTGTGTTTTTTCTGGAATTGTGTGGGATTCTGAGGAGACTTGAAGAATTTTGAGGAATTTGTTTTAGATTTTGTGGGAATTTGTGGAGAATCTGTGGGATTTACTGGAATTTGGTGGGCCTTTTCAAGGACTTTGTGTGGTTTTGAGGAGACTTGAAGACTTTTGAGGAATTTTTCTTAGATTTTGTGGAAACTTGTGGAGGTTTTGTGTGATTTTTGTGGGATTTTGTGGGATATTGAGGCGATTTCGGGATCTTGAGGGATTTTTCATGTATTTTGTGGGAATTTGTGGAGATTTGGTGGGATATTTTTCTAGAATTTGGTCGTGTTTTGAGAAGATTTAGGGAATTTTGTGTGATTTTTCTTGAATTTTGTGGGATATTGAGGAGATTTTGTGGGATGTTTGTGGAACTTTGAGGGACTTTTCTGGAATTTGGTGAGATTCTGTAGAGAACTGACAAATTATCAGGGATTTTTCATGTATTCTGTGGGAATTTGTGGAGATTTGGTGGGATATTTTTCTAGAATTTGGTCGTGTTTTGAGAAGATTTAGGGAATTTTGTGTGATTTTTCTTGAATTTTGTGGGATATTGAGGAGATTTTGTGGGATGTTTGTGGAACTTTGAGGGACTTTTCTGGAATTTGGTGAGATTCTGTAGAGAACTGACGAATTATCAGGGGTATTTTCATGTATTCTGTGGGAATTTGTGGAGATTCGGTGGGATTTTTGTGGATTTTGGCCATGTTTTTAGAAGATTTAGGGAATTTTGTGGGATTTTTCCTGGAATTTTATTGGATTCCGGGGAGATTTTGTGGGATGTTTGTGGAACTTTGAGGGACTTTTCTGGTATTTGGTGAGATTCTGTAGAGAATTGACGAATTATCAGGGATTTGTCATGTATTCTGTGGGAATTTGTGGAGATTCTGTGGGATTTTTCTGGAATTTGGTACAGTTTTGAGAAGATTTAGGGAATTTTGTGGGACTTTTCTGGGATTTTGTTGGATATTGAGGACATTTTGTGGGATGTTTCTGGAATTTGGTGGGGCTTTTCAAGAATTTTGTGGTATTTTGAAAAGATTTTGGGAATTTTGTGGTGTTTTTTCTTGAATTTTGTGGGAAACTGTGCTGATTTTATGGGGCGTTTTTGGAATTTGGTCGAGTTTTCAGAAGATTTAGGGATTTTTGTGAGATTTTTGTGGGATTTTCTGGGAATTGGTGGAGATTTTGTGGGACATTCCTGTGAATTGGTAGGGTTTTGAAATGATTTAGGGAGTTTTGTGGGACTTCTCTGGAATTTTGTGGGGTTTTTCTGGAATTGTGTGGTTTTGAGGAGACTTGAAGACTTTTGAGGAATTTTTCTTAGATTTTGTGGAAACTTGTGGAGGTTTTGTGGGATTTTTGTGGAATTTTTTGGGATATTGAGGCGATTTAGGGATCTTGAGGGATTTTTCATGTATTTTGTGGGAATTTGTGGAGATTTGGTGGGATATTTTTCTAGAATTTGGTTGTGTTTTGAGAAGATTTAGGGAATTTTGTGTGATTTTTCTTGAATTTTGTGGGACATTGAGGAGATTTTGTGGGATGTTTGTGGAACTTTGAGGGACTTTTCTGGAATTTGGTGAGATTCTGTAGAGAACTGACAAATTATCAGGGATTTTTCATGTATTCTGTGGGAATTTGTGGAGATTTGGTAGGATTTTTGTGGATTTTGGCCGTGTTTTGAGAAGATTTAGGGAATTTTGTGTGATTTTTCTGGGATTTTGTTGGGTATTGAGGACATTTCGTGGGATGTTTCGGGAATTTGGTGGGGCTTTTCAAGAATTTTGTGGTATTTTGAAAAGGTTTAGGGAATTGTGTGGTGTTTTTTCTTGAATTTTGTGGGAAACTGTGCTGATTTTATGGGGCGTTTCTGGAATTTGGTCGAGTTTTCAGAAGATTTAGGGATTTTTGTGAGATTTTTGTGGGATGTTCTGGGAATTGGTGGAGATTTTGTGGGACATTCCTGTGAATTGGTAGGGTTTTGAAATGATTTAGGGAGTTTTGTGGGACTTCTCTGGAATTTTGTGGGGTTTTTCTGAAATTGTGTGGTTTTGAGGAGACTTGAAGAATTTTGAGGAATTTGTTTTAGATTTTGTGGGAATTTGTGGAGAATCTGTGGGATTTACTGGAATTTGGTGGGCCTTTTCAAGGACTTTGTGTGGTTTTGAGGAGACTTGAAGAATTTTGAGGAATTTTTCTTAGATTTTGTGGAAACTTGTGGAGGTTTTGTTGGATTTTTGTGGGATTTTGTGGGATATTGAGGCGATTTAGGGATCTTGAGGGATTTTTCATGTATTTTGTGGGATTTTGTGGAGATTTGGTGGGACATTTTTCTAGAATTTGGTCGTGTTTTGAGAAGATTTAGGGAATTTTGTGTGATTTTTCTTGAATTTTGTGGGATATTGAGGAGATTTTGTGGGATGTTTGTGGAACTTTGAGGGACTTTTCTGGAATTTGGTGAGATTCTGTAGAGAACTGACGAATTATCAGGAGTATTTTCATGTATTCTGTGGGAATTTGTGGAGATTTGGTGGGATATTTTTCTAGAATTTGGTCGTGTTTTGAGAAGATTTAGGGAATTTTGTGTGATTTTTCTTGAATTTTGTGGGATATTGAGGAGATTTTGTGGGATGTTTGTGGAACTTTGAGGGACTTTTCTGGAATTTGGTGAGATTCTGTAGAGAACTGAGGAATTTTCAGGGGTATTTTCATGTATTCTGTGGGAATTTGTGGAGATTCGGTGGGATTTTTGTGGATTTTGGCCATGTTTTTAGAAGATTTAGGGAATTATGTGGGATTTTTCCTGGAATTTTATTGGATTCCGGGGAGATTTTGTGGGATGTTTGTGGAACTTTGAGGGACTTTTTAGGAATTTGGTGAGATTCTGTAGAGAATTGACGAATTATCAGGGATTTGTCATGTATTCTGTGGGAATTTGTGGAGATTCTGTGGGATTTTTCTGGAATTTGGTACAGTTTTGAGAAGATTTAGGGAATTTTGTGGGACTTTTCTGGGATTTTGTTGGATATTGAGGACATTTTGTGGGATGTTTCTGGAATTTGGTGGGGCTTTTCAAGAATTTTGTGGTATTTTGAAAAGATTTTGGGAATTTTGTGGTGTTTTTTCTTGAATTTTGTGGGAAACTGTGCTGATTTTATGGGGCGTTTCTGGAATTTGGTCGAGTTTTCAGAAGATTTAGGGATTTTTGTGAGATTTTTTTGGGATTTTCTGGAATTGGTGGAGATTTTGTGGGACATTCCTGTGAATTGGTAGGGTTTTGAAATGATTTAGGGAGTTTTGTGGGACTTCTCTGGAATTTTGTGGGGTTTTTCTGGAATTGTGTGGTTTTGAGGAGACTTGTAGAATTTTGAGGAATTTTTCTTAGATTTTGTGGAAACTTGTGGAGGTTTTGTGGGATTTTTGTGGAATTTTTTGGGATATTGAGGCGATTTAGGGATCTTGAGGGATCTTTCATGTATTTTGTGGGAATTTGTGGAGATTTGGTGGGATATTTTTCTAGAATTTGGTTGTGTTTTGAGAAGATTTAGGGAATTTTGTGGTGTTTTTTCTTGAATTTTGTGGGATATTGAGGAGATTTTGTGTGATGTTTGTGGAACTTTGAGGGACTTTTCTGGAATTTGGTGAGATTCTGTAGAGAACTGACGAATTATCAGGGATTTTTCATGTATTCTGTGGGAATTTGTGGAGATTTGGTGGGATTTTTGTGGATTTTGGCCGTGTTTTGAGAAGATTTAGGGAATTTTGTGTGATTTTTCTGGGATTTTGTTGGATATTGAGGACATTTTGTGGGATGTTTCGGGAATTTGGTGGGGCTTTTCAAGAATTTTGTGGTATTTTGAAAAGGTTTAGGGAATTGTGTGGTGTTTTTTCTTGAATTTTGTGGGAAACTGTGCTGATTTTATGGGGCGTTTCTGGAATTTGGTCGAGTTTTCAGAAGATTTAGGGATTTTTGTGAGATTTTTGTGGGATGTTCTGGGAATTGGTGGAGATTTTGTGGGACATTCCTGTGAATTGGTAGGGTTTTGAAATGATTTAGGGAGTTTTGTGGGACTTCTCTGGAATTTTGTGGGGTTTTTCTGAAATTGTGTGGTTTTGAGGAGACTTGAAGAATTTTGAGGAATTTGTTTTAGATTTTGTGGGAATTTGTGGAGAATCTGTGGGATTTACTGGAATTTGGTGGGCCTTTTCAAGGACTTTGTGTGGTTTTGAGGAGACTTGAAGACTT
Organism: Cyanistes caeruleus; assembly: GCF_971803275.1. Classification (NCBI taxonomy): domain Eukaryota; kingdom Metazoa; phylum Chordata; class Aves; order Passeriformes; family Paridae; genus Cyanistes; species Cyanistes caeruleus. Next base: position 63,353,874 of record NC_141705.1, read on the forward strand.
TTGAGGAATTTTTCTTAGATTTTGTGGAAACTTGTGGAGGTTTTGTGGGATTTTTGTGGGATTTTGTGGGATATTGAGGCGATTTAGGGATCTTGAGGGATTTTTCATGTATTTTGTGGGAATTTGTGGAGATTTGGTGGGACATTTTTCTAGAATTTAGTCGTGTTTTGAGAAGATTTAGGGAATTTTGTGTGATTTTTCTGGGATTTTGTGGGATATTGAGGAGATTTTGTGGCATGTTTGTGGAACTTTGAGGGACTTTTCTGGAATTTGGTGTGATTCTGTAGAGAACTGACGAATTATCAGGGATTTTTCATGTATTCTGTGGGAATTTGTGGAGATTTGGTGGGATATTTTTCTAGAATTTGGTCGTGTTTTGAGAAGATTTAGGGAATTTTGTGTGATTTTTCTTGAATTTTGTGGGATATTGAGGAGATTTTGTGGGATGTTTGTGGAACTTTGAGGGACTTTTCTGGAATTTGGTGAGATTCTGTAGAGAACTGACGAATTATCAGGGGTATTTTCATGTATTCTGTGGGAATTTGTGGAGATTCGGTGGGATTTTTGTGGATTTTGGCCATGTTTTTAGAAGATTTAGGGAATTTTGTGGGATTTTTCCTGGAATTTTATTGGATTCCGGGGAGATTTTGTGGGATGTTTGTGGAACTTTGAGGGACTTTTTAGGAATTTGGTGAGATTCTGTAGAGAATTGACGAATTATCAGGGATTTGTCATGTATTCTGTGGGAATTTGTGGAGATTCTGTGGGATTTTTCTGGAATTTGGTAGAGTTTTGAGAAGATTTAGGGAATTTTGTGGGACTTTTCTGGGATTTTGTTGGATATTGAGGACATTTTGTGGGATGTTTCTGGAATTTGGTGGGGCTTTTCAAGAATTTTGTGGTATTTTGAAAAGATTTAGGGAATTTTGTGGTGTTTTTTCTTGAATTTTGTGGGAAACTGTGCTGATTTTATGGGGCGTTTCTGGAATTTGGTCGAGTTTTCAGAAGATTTAGGGATTTTTGTGAGATTTTTTTGGGATTTTCTGGGAATTGGTGGAGATTTTGTGGGACATTCCTGTGAATTGGTAGGGTTTTGAAATGATTTAGGGAGTTTTGTGGGACTTCTCTGGAATTTTGTGGGGTTTTTCTGGAATTGTGTGGTTTTGAGGAGACTTGTAGAATTTTGAGGAATTTTTCTTAGATTTTGTGGAAACTTGTGGAGGTTTTGTGGGATTTTTGTGGAATTTTTTGGGATATTGAGGCGATTTAGGGATCTTGAGGGATTTTTCATGTATTTTGTGGGAATTTGTGGAGATTTGGTGGGATATTTTTCTAGAATTTGGTCGTGTTTTGAGAAGATTTAGGGAATTTTGTGTGATTTTTCTTGAATTTTGTGGGATATTGAGGAGATTTTGTGGAAACTTGTGGAACTTTGAGGGACTTTTCTGGAATTTGGTGAGATTCTGTAGAGAACTGACGAATTATCAGGGGTATTTTCATGTATTTTGTGGGAATTTGTGGAGATTTGGTGGGATATTTTTCTAGAATTTGGTCGTGTTTTGAGAAGATTTAGGGAATTTTGTGTGATTTTTCTTGAATTTTGTGGGATATTGAGGAGATTTTGTGGCATGTTTGTGGAACTTTGAGGGACTTTTCTGGAATTTGGTGAGATTCTGTAGAGAACTGAGGAATTTTCAGGGGTATTTTCATGTATTCTGTGGGAATTTGTGGAGATTCGGTGGGATTTTTGTGGATTTTGGCCGTGTTTTGAGAAGATTTAGGGAATTTTGTGTGATTTTTCTGGGATTTTGTTGGGTATTGAGGACATTTTGTGGGATGTTTCTGGAATTTGGTGGGGCTTTTCAAGAATTTTGTGGTATTTTGAAAAGGTTTAGGGAATTGTGTGGTGTTTTTTCTTGAATTTTGTGGGAAACTGTGCTGATTTTATGGGGCGTTTCTGGAATTTGGTCGAGTTTTCAGAAGATTTAGGGATTTTTGTGAGATTTTTGTGGGATGTTCTGGGAATTGGTGGAGATTTTGTGGGACATTCCTGTGAATTGGTAGGGTTTTGAAATGATTTAGGGAGTTTTGTGGGACTTCTCTGGAATTTTGTGTGTTTTTTCTGGAATTGTGTGGGATTCTGAGGAGACTTGAAGAATTTTGAGGAATTTGTTTTAGATTTTGTGGGAATTTGTGGAGAATCTGTGGGATTTACTGGAATTTGGTGGGCCTTTTCAAGGACTTTGTGTGGTTTTGAGGAGACTTGAAGACTTTTGAGGAATTTTTCTTAGATTTTGTGGAAACTTGTGGAGGTTTTGTGTGATTTTTGTGGGATTTTGTGGGATATTGAGGCGATTTCGGGATCTTGAGGGATTTTTCATGTATTTTGTGGGAATTTGTGGAGATTTGGTGGGATATTTTTCTAGAATTTGGTCGTGTTTTGAGAAGATTTAGGGAATTTTGTGTGATTTTTCTTGAATTTTGTGGGATATTGAGGAGATTTTGTGGGATGTTTGTGGAACTTTGAGGGACTTTTCTGGAATTTGGTGAGATTCTGTAGAGAACTGACAAATTATCAGGGATTTTTCATGTATTCTGTGGGAATTTGTGGAGATTTGGTGGGATATTTTTCTAGAATTTGGTCGTGTTTTGAGAAGATTTAGGGAATTTTGTGTGATTTTTCTTGAATTTTGTGGGATATTGAGGAGATTTTGTGGGATGTTTGTGGAACTTTGAGGGACTTTTCTGGAATTTGGTGAGATTCTGTAGAGAACTGACGAATTATCAGGGGTATTTTCATGTATTCTGTGGGAATTTGTGGAGATTCGGTGGGATTTTTGTGGATTTTGGCCATGTTTTTAGAAGATTTAGGGAATTTTGTGGGATTTTTCCTGGAATTTTATTGGATTCCGGGGAGATTTTGTGGGATGTTTGTGGAACTTTGAGGGACTTTTCTGGTATTTGGTGAGATTCTGTAGAGAATTGACGAATTATCAGGGATTTGTCATGTATTCTGTGGGAATTTGTGGAGATTCTGTGGGATTTTTCTGGAATTTGGTACAGTTTTGAGAAGATTTAGGGAATTTTGTGGGACTTTTCTGGGATTTTGTTGGATATTGAGGACATTTTGTGGGATGTTTCTGGAATTTGGTGGGGCTTTTCAAGAATTTTGTGGTATTTTGAAAAGATTTTGGGAATTTTGTGGTGTTTTTTCTTGAATTTTGTGGGAAACTGTGCTGATTTTATGGGGCGTTTTTGGAATTTGGTCGAGTTTTCAGAAGATTTAGGGATTTTTGTGAGATTTTTGTGGGATTTTCTGGGAATTGGTGGAGATTTTGTGGGACATTCCTGTGAATTGGTAGGGTTTTGAAATGATTTAGGGAGTTTTGTGGGACTTCTCTGGAATTTTGTGGGGTTTTTCTGGAATTGTGTGGTTTTGAGGAGACTTGAAGACTTTTGAGGAATTTTTCTTAGATTTTGTGGAAACTTGTGGAGGTTTTGTGGGATTTTTGTGGAATTTTTTGGGATATTGAGGCGATTTAGGGATCTTGAGGGATTTTTCATGTATTTTGTGGGAATTTGTGGAGATTTGGTGGGATATTTTTCTAGAATTTGGTTGTGTTTTGAGAAGATTTAGGGAATTTTGTGTGATTTTTCTTGAATTTTGTGGGACATTGAGGAGATTTTGTGGGATGTTTGTGGAACTTTGAGGGACTTTTCTGGAATTTGGTGAGATTCTGTAGAGAACTGACAAATTATCAGGGATTTTTCATGTATTCTGTGGGAATTTGTGGAGATTTGGTAGGATTTTTGTGGATTTTGGCCGTGTTTTGAGAAGATTTAGGGAATTTTGTGTGATTTTTCTGGGATTTTGTTGGGTATTGAGGACATTTCGTGGGATGTTTCGGGAATTTGGTGGGGCTTTTCAAGAATTTTGTGGTATTTTGAAAAGGTTTAGGGAATTGTGTGGTGTTTTTTCTTGAATTTTGTGGGAAACTGTGCTGATTTTATGGGGCGTTTCTGGAATTTGGTCGAGTTTTCAGAAGATTTAGGGATTTTTGTGAGATTTTTGTGGGATGTTCTGGGAATTGGTGGAGATTTTGTGGGACATTCCTGTGAATTGGTAGGGTTTTGAAATGATTTAGGGAGTTTTGTGGGACTTCTCTGGAATTTTGTGGGGTTTTTCTGAAATTGTGTGGTTTTGAGGAGACTTGAAGAATTTTGAGGAATTTGTTTTAGATTTTGTGGGAATTTGTGGAGAATCTGTGGGATTTACTGGAATTTGGTGGGCCTTTTCAAGGACTTTGTGTGGTTTTGAGGAGACTTGAAGACTTTTGAGGAATTTTTCTTAGATTTTGTGGAAACTTGTGGAGGTTTTGTGGGATTTTTGTGGAATTTTTTGGGATATTGAGGCGATTTAGGGATCTTGAGGGATTTTTCATGTATTTTGTGGGAATTTGTGGAGATTTGGTGGGATATTTTTCTAGAATTTGGTCGTGTTTTGAGAAGATTTAGGGAATTTTGTGGGATTTTTCTTGAATTTTGTGGGATATTGAGGAGATTTTGTGGGATGTTTGTGGAACTTTGAGGGACTTTTCTGGAATTTGGTGAGATTCTGTAGAGAACTGACAAATTATCAGGGATTTTTCATGTATTCTGTGGGAATTTGTGGAGATTTGGTGGGATATTTTTCTAGAATTTGGTCGTGTTTTGAGAAGATTTAGGGAATTTTGTGTGATTTTTCTTGAATTTTGTGGGATATTGAGGAGATTTTGTGGGATGTTTGTGGAACTTTGAGGGACTTTTCTGGAATTTGGTGAGATTCTGTAGAGAACTGACGAATTATCAGGGGTATTTTCATGTATTCTGTGGGAATTTGTGGCGATTCGGTGGGATTTTTGTGGATTTTGGCCATGTTTTTAGAAGATTTAGGGAATTTTGTGGGATTTTTCCTGGAATTTTATTGGATTCCGGGGAGATTTTGTGGGATGTTTGTGGAACTTTGAGGGACTTTTTAGGAATTTGGTGAGATTCTGTAGAGAATTGACGAATTATCAGGGATTTGTCATGTATTCTGTGGGAATTTGTGGAGATTCTGTGGGATTTTTCTGGAATTTGGTAGAGTTTTGAGAAGATTTAGGGAATTTTGTGGGACTTTTCTGGGATTTTGTTGGATATTGAGGACATTTTGTGGGATGTTTCTGGAATTTGGTGGGGCTTTTCAAGAATTTTGTGGTATTTTGAAAAGATTTTGGGAATTTTGTGGTTTTTTTTCTTGAATTTTGTGGGAAACTGTGCTGATTTTATGGGGCGTTTCTGGAATTTGGTCGAGTTTTCAGAAGATTTAGGGATTTTTGTGAGATTTTTGTGGGATGTTCTGGGAATTGGTGGAGATTTTGTGGGACATTCCTGTGAATTGGTAGGGTTTTGAAATGATTTAGGGAGTTTTGTGGGACTTCTCTGGAATTTTGTGGGGTTTTTCTGGAATTGTGTGGTTTTGAGGAGACTTGTAGAATTTTGAGGAATTTTTCTTAGATTTTGTGGAAACTTGTGGAGGTTTTGTGGGATTTTTGTGGAATTTTTTGGGATATTGAGGCGATTTAGGGATCTTGAGGGATTTTTCATGTATTTTGTGGGAATTTGTGGAGATTTGGTGGGATATTTTTCTAGAATTTGGTCGTGTTTTGAGAAGATTTAGGGAATTTTGTGTGATTTTTCTTGAATTTTGTGGGATATTGAGGAGATTTTGTGGCATGTTTGTGGAACTTTGAGGGACTTTTCTGGAATTTGGTGAGATTCTGTAGAGAACTGACGAATTATCAGGGGTATTTTCATGTATTTTGTGGGAATTTGTGGAGATTTGGTGGGATATTTTTCTAGAATTTGGTCGTGTTTTGAGAAGATTTAGGGAATTTTGTGTGATTTTTCTTGAATTTTGTGGGATATTGAGGAGATTTTGTGGGATGTTTGTGGAACTTTGAGGGACTTTTCTGGAATTTGGTGAGATTCTGTAGAGAACTGAGGAATTTTCAGGGGTATTTTCATGTATTCTGTGGGAATTTGTGGAGATTCGGTGGGATTTTTGTGGATTTTGGCCGTGTTTTGAGAAGATTTAGGGAATTTTGTGTGATTTTTCTGGGATTTTGTTGGGTATTGAGGACATTTTGTGGGATGTTTCGGGAATTTGGTGGGGCTTTTCAAGAATTTTGTGGTATTTTGAAAAGGTTTAGGGAATTGTGTGGTGTTTTTTCTTGAATTTTGTGGGAAACTGTGCTGATTTTATGGGGCGTTTCTGGAATTTGGTCGAGTTTTCAGAAGATTTAGGGATTTTTGTGAGATTTTTTTGGGATTTTCTGGGAATTGGTGGAGATTTTGTGGGACATTCCTGTGAATTGGTAGGGTTTTGAAATGATTTAGGGAGTTTTGTGGGACTTCTCTGGAATTTTGTGGGGTTTTTCTGGAATTGTGTGGTTTTGAGGAGACTTGTAGAATTTTGAGGAATTTTTCTTAGATTTTGTGGAAACTTGTGGAGGTTTTGTGGGATTTTTGTGGAATTTTTTGGGATATTGAGGCGATTTAGGGATCTTGAGGGATTTTTCATGTATTTTGTGGGAATTTGTGGAGATTTGGTGGGATATTTTTCTAGAATTTGGTCGTGTTTTGAGAAGATTTAGGGAATTTTGTGTGATTTTTCTTGAATTTTGTGGGATATTGAGGAGATTTTGTGGAAACTTGTGGAACTTTGAGGGACTTTTCTGGAATTTGGTGAGATTCTGTAGAGAACTGACGAATTATCAGGGGTATTTTCATGTATTTTGTGGGAATTTGTGGAGATTTGGTGGGATATTTTTCTAGAATTTGGTCGTGTTTTGAGAAGATTTAGGGAATTTTGTGTGATTTTTCTTGAATTTTGTGGGATATTGAGGAGATTTTGTGGGATGTTTGTGGAACTTTGAGGGACTTTTCTGGAATTTGGTGAGATTCTGTAGAGAACTGAGGAATTTTCAGGGGTATTTTCATGTATTCTGTGGGAATTTGTGGAGATTCGGTGGGATTTTTGTGGATTTTGGCCGTGTTTTGAGAAGATTTAGGGAATTTTGTGTGATTTTTCTGGGATTTTGTTGGGTATTGAGGACATTTTGTGGGATGTTTCTGGAATTTGGTGGGGCTTTTCAAGAATTTTGTGGTATTTTGAAAAGGTTTAGGGAATTGTGTGGTGTTTTTTCTTGAATTTTGTGGGAAACTGTGCTGATTTTATGGGGCGTTTCTGGAATTTGGTCGAGTTTTCAGAAGATTTAGGGATTTTTGTGAGATTTTTGTGGGATGTTCTGGGAATTGGTGGAGATTTTGTGGGACATTCCTGTGAATTGGTAGGGTTTTGAAATGATTTAGGGAGTTTTGTGGGACTTCTCTGGAATTTTGTGTGTTTTTTCTGGAATTGTGTGGGATTCTGAGGAGACTTGAAGAATTTTGAGGAATTTGTTTTAGATTTTGTGGGAATTTGTGGAGAATCTGTGGGATTTACTGGAATTTGGTGGGCCTTTTCAAGGACTTTGTGTGGTTTTGAGGAGACTTGAAGACTTTTGAGGAATTTTTCTTAGATTTTGTGGAAACTTGTGGAGGTTTTGTGGGATTTTTGTGGAATTTTTTGGGATATTGAGGCGATTTAGGGATCTTGAGGGATTTTTCATGTATTTTGTGGGAATTTGTGGAGATTTGGTGGGATATTTTTCTAGAATTTGGTCGTGTTTTGAGAAGATTTAGGGAATTTTGTGGGATTTTTCTTGAATTTTGTGGGATATTGAGGAGATTTTGTGGGATGTTTGTGGAACTTTGAGGGACTTTTCTGGAATTTGGTGAGATTCTGTAGAGAACTGACAAATTATCAGGGATTTTTCATGTATTCTGTGGGAATTTGTGGAGATTTGGTGGGATATTTTTCTAGAATTTGGTCGTGTTTTGAGAAGATTTAGGGAATTTTGTGTGATTTTTCTTGAATTTTGTGGGATATTGAGGAGATTTTGTGGGATGTTTGTGGAACTTTGAGGGACTTTTCTGGAATTTGGTGAGATTCTGTAGAGAACTGACAAATTATCAGGGGTATTTTCATGTATTCTGTGGGAATTTGTGGAGATTCGGTGGGATTTTTGTGGATTTTGGCCATGTTTTTAGAAGATTTAGGGAATTTTGTGGGATTTTTCCTGGAATTTTATTGGATTCCGGGGAGATTTTGTGGGATGTTTGTGGAACTTTGAGGGACTTTTTAGGAATTTGGTGAGATTCTGTAGAGAATTGACGAATTATCAGGGATTTGTCATGTATTCTGTGGGAATTTGTGGAGATTCTGTGGGATTTTTCTGGAATTTGGTACAGTTTTGAGAAGATTTAGGGAATTTTGTGTGACTTTTCTGGGATTTTGTTGGATATTGAGGACATTTTGTGGGATGTTTCTGGAATTTGGTGGGGCTTTTCAAGAATTTTGTGGTATTTTGAAAAGATTTAGGGAATTTTGTGGTGTTTTTTCTTGAATTTTGTGGGAAACTGTGCTGATTTTATGGGGCGTTTCTGGAATTTGGTCGAGTTTTCAGAAGATTTAGGGATTTTTGTGAGATTTTTTTGGGATTTTCTGGGATTTGGTTGAGATTTTGTGGGACATTCCTGTGAATTGGTAGGGTTTTGAAATGATTTAGGGAGTTTTGTGGGACTTCTCTGGAATTTTGTGGGGTTTTTCTGGAATTGTGTGGTTTTGAGGAGACTTGTAGAATTTTGAGGAATTTTTCTTAGATTTTGTGGAAACTTGTGGAGGTTTTGTGGGATTTTTGTGGGATTTTGTGGGATATTGAGGCGATTTAGGGATCTTGAGGGATTTTTCATGTATTTGGTGGGATTTTGTGGAGATTTGGTGGGACATTTTTCTAGAATTTAGTCGTGTTTTGAGAAGATTTAGGGAATTTTGTGTGATTTTTCTGGGATTTTGTGGGATATTGAGGAGATTTTGTGGGATGTTTGTGGAACTTTGAGGGACTTTTCTGGAATTTGGTGAGATTCTGTAGAGAACTGACGAATTATCAGGGGTATTTTTATGTATTCTGTGGGAATTTGTGGAGATTCGGTGGGATTTTTGTGGATTTTGGCCATGTTTTTAGAAGATTTAGGGAATTTTGTGGGATTTTTCCTGGAATTTTATTGGATACCGGGGAGATTTTGTGGGATGTTTGTGGAACTTTGAGGGACTTTTTAGGAATTTGGTGAGATTCTGTAGAGAATTGACGAATTATCAGGGATTTGTCATGTATTCTGTGGGAATTTGTGGAGATTCTGTGGGATTTTTCTGGAATTTGGTAGAGTTTTGAGAAGATTTAGGGAATTTTGTGTGATTTTTCTTGAATTTTGTGGGATATTGAGGAGATTTTGTGGGATGTTTGTGGAACTTTGAGGGACTTTTCTGGAATTTGGTGAGATTCTGTAGAGAACTGACAAATTATCAGGGATTTTTCATGTATTCTGTGGGAATTTGTGGAGATTTGGTGGGATTTTTGTGGATTTTGGCCGTGTTTTGAGAAGATTTAGGGAATTTTGTGTGATTTTTCTGGGATTTTGTTGGATATTGAGGACATTTTGTGGGATGTTTCTGGAATTTGGTGGGGCTTTTCAAGAATTTTGTGGTATTTTGAAAAGATTTTGGGAATTTTGTGGTGTTTTTTCTTGAATTTTGTGGGAAACTGTGCTGATATTATGGGGCGTTTCTGGAATTTGGTCGAGTTTTCAGAAGATTTAGGGATTTTTGTGAGATTTTTGTGGGATGTTCTGGGAATTGGTGGAGATTTTGTGGGACATTCCTGTGAATTGGTAGGGTTTTGAAATGATTTAGGGAGTTTTGTGGGACTTCTCTGGAATTTGGTGGGGTTTTTCAGAAATTGTGTGGTTTTGAGGAGACTTGAAGAATTTTGAGGAATTTGTTTTAGATTTTGTGGGAATTTGTGGAGAATCTGTGGGATTTTACTGGAATTTGGTGGGCCTTATCAAGGACTTTGTGTGGTTTTGAGGAGACTTGAAGACTTTTGAGGAATTTTTCTTAGATTTTGTGGAAACTTGTGGAGGTTTTGTGGGATTTTTGTGGAATTTTTTGGGATATTGAGGCGATTTAGGGATCTTGAGGGATTTTTCATGTATTTTGTGGGAATTTGTGGAGATTTGGTGGGATATTTTTCTAGAATTTGGTCGTGTTTTGAGAAGATTTAGGGAATTTTGTGTGATTTTTCTTGAATTTTGTGGGATATTGAGGAGATTTTGTGGGATGTTTGTGGAACTTTGAGGGACTTTTCTGGAATTTGGTGAGATTCTGTAGAGAACTGACAAATTATCAGGGATTTTTCATGTATTCTGTGGGAATTTGTGGAGATTTGGTGGGATATTTTTCTAGAATTTGGTCGTGTTTTGAGAAGATTTAGGGAATTTTGTGTGATTTTTCTTGAATTTTGTGGGATATTGAGGAGATTTTGTGGGATGTTTGTGGAACTTTGAGGGACTTTTCTGGAATTTGGTGAGATTCTGTAGAGAACTGACGAATTATCAGGGGTATTTTCATGTATTCTGTGGGAATTTGTGGAGATTCGGTGGGATTTTTGTGGATTTTGGCCATGTTTTTAGAAGATTTAGGGAATTTTGGGGTTTTTTCCTGGAATTTTATTGGATTCCGTGGAGATTTTGTGTGATGTTTGTGGAACTTTGAGGGACTTTTCTGGAATTTGGTGAGATTCTGTAGAGAATTGACGAATTATCAGGGATTTGTCATGTATTCTGTGGGAATTTGTGGAGATTCTGTGGGATTTTTCTGGAATTTGGTAGAGTTTTGAGAAGATTTAGGGAATTTTGCGGGACTTTTCTGGGATTTTGTTGGATATTGAGGACATTTTGTGGGATGTTTCTGGAATTTGGTGGGGCTTTTCAAGAATTTTGTGGTATTTTGAAAAGATTTAGGGAATTTTGTGGTGTTTTTTCTTGAATTTTGTGGGAAACTGTGCTGATTTTATGGGGCGTTTCTGGAATTTGGTCGAGTTTTCCGAAGATTTAGGGATTTTTGTGAGATTTTTGTGGGATGTTCTGGGAATTGGTGGAGATTTTGTGGGACATTCCTGTGAATTGGTAGGGTTTTGAAATGATTTAGGGAGTTTTGTGGAACTTCTCTGGAATTTTGTGTGTTTTTTCTGGAATTGTGTGGGATTCTGAGGAGACTTGAAGTATTTTGAGGAATTTTTCTTAGATTTTGTGGAAACTTGTGGAGGTTTTGTGGGATTTTTGTGGAATTTTTTGGGATATTGAGGCGTTTTAGGGATCTTGAGGGATTTTTCATGTATTTTGTGGGAATTTGTGGAGATTTGGTGGGATATTTTTCTAGAATTTGGTTGTGTTTTGAGAAGATTTAGGGAATTTTGTGTGATTTTTCTTGAATTTTGTGGGACATTGAGGAGATTTTGTGGGATGTTTGTGGAACTTTGAGGGACTTTTCTGGAATTTGGTGAGATTCTGTAGAGAACTGACGAATTATCAGGGATTTTTCATGTATTCTGTGGGAATTTGTGGAGATTCTGTGGGATTTTTGTGGATTTTGGCCGTGTTTTGAGAAGATTTAGGGAATTTTGTGTGATTTTTCTGGGATTTTGTTGGGTATTGAGGACATTTTGTGGGATGTTTCGGGAATTTGGTGGGGCTTTTCAAGAATTTTGTGGTATTTTGAAAAGGTTTAGGGAATTGTGTGGTGTTTTTTCTTGAATTTTGTGGGAAACTGTGCTGATTTTATGGGGCGTTTCTGGAATTTGGTCGAGTTTTCAGAAGATTTAGGGATTTTTGTGAGATTTTTGTGGGATGTTCTGGGAATTGGTGGAGATTTTGTGGGACATTCCTGTGAATTGGTAGGGTTTTGAAATGATGTAGGGAGTTTTGTGGGACTTCTCTGGAATTTTGTGGGGTTTTTCTGAAATTGTGTGGTTTTGAGGAGACTTGAAGAATTTTGAGGAATTTGTTTTAGATTTTGTGGGAATTTGTGGAGAATCTGTGGGATTTACTGGAATTTGGTGGGCCTTTTCAAGGACTTTGTGTGGTTTTGAGGAGACTTGAAGACTTTTGAGGAATTTTTCTTAGATTTTGTGGAAACTTGTGGAGGTTTTGTGGGATTTTTGTGGGATTTTGTGGGATATTGAGGCGATTTAGGGATCTTGAGGGATTTTTCATGTATTTTGTGGGATTTTGTGGAGATTTGGTGGGACATTTTTCTAGAATTTAGTCGTGTTTTGAGAAGTTTTAGGGAATTTTGTGTGATTTTTCTGGGATTTTGTGGGATATTGAGGAGCTTTTGTGGGATGTTTGTTGAACTTTGAGGGACTTTTCTGGAATTTGGTGAGATTCTGTAGAGAACTGAGAAATTATCAGGGGTATTTTCAGGTATTCTGTGGGAATTTGTGGAGATTCGGTGGGATTTTTGTGGATTTTGGCCATGTTTTTAGAAGATTTAGGGAATTTTGTGGGATTTTTCCTGGAATTTTATTGGATTCCGGGGAGATTTTGTGGGATGTTTGTGGAACTTTGAGGGACTTTTTAGGAATTTGGTGAGATTCTGTAGAGAATTGACGAATTATCAGGGATTTGTCATGTATTCTGTGGGAATTTGTGGAGATTCTGTGGGATTTTTCTGGAATTTGGTAGAGTTTTGAGAAGATTTAGGGAATTTTGTGGGAGTTTTCTGGGATTTTGTTGGATATTGAGGAGATTTTGTGGGATGTTTCTGGAATTTGGTGGGGCTTTTCAAGAATTTTGTGGTATTTTGAAAAGATTTAGGGAATTTTGTGGTGTTTTTTCTTGAATTTTGTGGGAAACTGTGCTGATTTTATGGGGCGTTTCTGGAATTTGGTCGAGTTTTCAGAAGATTTAGGGATTTTTGTGAGATTTTTGTGGGATGTTCTGGGAATTGGTGGAGATTTTGTGGGACATTCCTGTGAATTGGTAGGGTTTTGAAATGATTTAGGGAGTTTTGTGGGACTTCTCTGGAATTTTGTGTGTTTTTTCTGGAATTGTGTAGGATTCTGAGGAGACTTGAAGAATTTTGAGGAATTTGTTTTAGATTTTGTGGGAATTTGTGGAGAATCTGTGGGATTTACTGGAATTTGGTGGGCCTTTTCAAGGACTTTGTGTGGTTTTGAGGAGACTTGAAGACTTTTGAGGAATTTTTCTTAGATTTTGTGGAAACTTGTGGAGGTTTTGTGGGATTTTTGTGGGATTTTGTGGGATATTGAGGCGATTTAGGGATCTTGAGGGATTTTTCATGTATTTTGTGGGAATTTGTGGAGATTTGGTGGGATATTTTTCTAGAATTTGGTCGTGTTTTGAGAAGATTTAGGGAATTTTGTGTGATTTTTCTTGAATTTTGTGGGATATTGAGGAGATTTTGTGGGATGTTTGTGGAACTTTGAGGGACTTTTCTGGAATTTGGTGAGATTCTGTAGAGAACTGACGAATTATCAGGGGTATTTTCATGTATTCTGTGGGAATTTGTGGAGATTCGGTGGGATTTTTGTGGATTTTGGCCATGTTTTTAGAAGATTTAGGGAATTTTGTGGGATTTTTCCTGGAATTTTATTGGATTCCGGGGAGATTTTGTGGGATGTTTGTGGAACTTTGAGGGACTTTTCTGGAATTTGGTGAGATTCTGTAGAGAATTGACGAATTATCAGGGATTTGTCATGTATTCTGTGGGAATTTGTGGAGATTTGGTGGGATATTTTTCTAGAATTTGGTCGTGTTTTGAGAAGATTTAGGGAATTTTGTGTGATTTTTCTTGAATTTTGTGGGATATTGAGGAGATTTTGTGGGATGTTTGTGGAACTTTGAGGGACTTTTCTGGAATTTGGTGAGATTCTGTAGAGAATTGACGAATTATCAGGGATTTGTCATGTATTCTGTGGGAATTTGTGGAGATTCTGTGGGATTTCTCTGGAATTTGGTACAGTTTTTAGAAGATTTAGGGAATTTTGTGGGACTTTTCTGGGATTTTGTTGGATATTGAGGACATTTTGTGGGATGTTTCTGGAATTTGGTGGGGCTTTTCAAGAATTTTGTGGTATTTTGAAAAGATTTTGGGAATTTTGTGGTGTTTTTTCTTGAATTTTGTGGGAAACTGTGCTGATTTTATGGGGCGTTTCTGGAATTTGGTCGAGTTTTCAGAAGATTTAGGGATTTTTGTGAGATTTTTTTGGGATTTTCTGGGAATTGGTGGAGATTCTGTGAGATTTTTTTGGATTTTGGCCGTGTTTTGAGAAGATTTAGGGAATTTTGTGTGACTTTTCTGGGATTTTGTTGGGTATTGAGGACATTTTGTGGGATGTTTCGGGAATTTGGTGAGGCTTTTCAAGAATTTTGTGGTATTTTGAAAAGATTTAGGGAATTTTGTGGTGTTTTTTCTTGAATTTTGTGGGAAACTGTGCTGATTTTATGGGGCGTTTCTGGAATTTGGTCGAGTTTTCAGAAGTGTTAGGGATTTTTGTGAGATTTTTGTGGGATGTTCTGGGAATTGGTGGAGATTTTGTGGGACATTCCTGTGAATTGGTAGGGTTTTGAAATGATTTAGGGAGTTTTGTGGGACTTCTCTGGAATTTTGTGTGTTTTTTCTGGAATTGTGTGGGATTCTGAGGAGACTTGAAGAATTTTGAGGAATTTGTTTTAGATTTTGTGGGAATTTGTGGAGAATCTGTGGGATTTTACTGGAATTTGGTGGGCCTTTTCAAGGACTTTGTGTGGTTTTGAGGAGACTTGAAGACTTTTGAGGAATTTTTCTTAGATTTTGTGGAAACTTGTGGAGGTTTTGTGGGATTTTTGTGGGATTTTGTGGGATATTGAGGCGATTTAGGGATCTTGAGGGATTTTTCATGTATTTTGTGGGAATTTGTGGAGATTTGGTGGGATATTTTTCTAGAATTTGGTCGTGTTTTGAGAAGATTTAGGGAATTTTGTGTGATTTTTCTTGAATTTTGTGGGATATTGAGGAGATTTTGTGGGATGTTTGTGGAACTTTGAGGGACTTTTCTGGAATTTGGTGAGATTCTGTAGAGAACTGACAAATTATCAGGGATTTTTCATGTATTCTGTGGGAATTTGTGGAGATTTGGTGGGATATTTTTCTAGAATTTGGTCGTGTTTTGAGAAGATTTAGGGAATTTTGTGTGATTTTTCTTGAATTTTGTGGGATATTGAGGAGATTTTGTGGGATGTTTGTGGAACTTTGAGGGACTTTTCTGGAATTTGGTGAGATTCTGTAGAGAACTGACAAATTATCAGGGATTTTTCATGTATTCTGTGGGAATTTGTGGAGATTCGGTGGGATTTTTGTGGATTTTGGCCGTGTTTTGAGAATATTTAGGGAATTTTGTGTGATTTTTCTGGGATTTTGTTGGATATTGAGGACATTTTGTGGGATGTTTCGGGAATTTGGTGGGGCTTTTCAAGAATTTTGTGGTATTTTGAAAAGGTTTAGGGAATTGTGTGGTGTTTTTTCTTGAATTTTGTGAGAAACTGTGCTGATATTATGGGGCGTTTCTGGAATTTGGTCGAGTTTTCAGAAGATTTAGGGATTTTTGTGAGATTTTTGTGGGATGTTCTGGGAATTGGTGGAGATTTTGTGGGACATTCCTGTGAATTGGTAGAGTTTTGAAATGATTTAGGGAGTTTTGTGGGACTTCTCTGGAATTTTGTGGGGTTTTTCTGAAATTGTGTGGGATTCTGAGGAGACTTGAAGAATTTTGAGGAATTTGTTTTAGATTTTGTGGAAACTTGTGGAGGTTTTGTGGGATTTTTGTGGAATTTTTTGGGATATTGAGGCGATTTAGGGATCTTGAGGGATTTTTCATGTATTTTGTGGGAATTTGTGGAGATTTGGTGGGATATTTTTCTAGAATTTGGTCGTGTTTTGAGAAGATTTAGGGAATTTTGTGGGATTTTTCCTGGAATTTTATTGGATTCCGGGGAGATTTTGTGGGATGTTTGTGGAACTTTGAGGGACTTTTTAGGAATTTGGTGAGATTCTGTAGAGAATTGACGAATTATCAGGGATTTGTCATGTATTCTGTGGGAATTTGTGGAGATTCTGTGGGATTTTTCTGGAATTTGGTAGAGTTTTGAGAAGATTTAGGGAATTTTGTGGGAGTTTTCTGGGATTTTGTTGGATATTGAGGACATTTTGTGGGATGTTTCGGGAATTTGGTGGGGCTTTTCAAGAATTTTGTGGTATTTTGAAAAGATTTAGGGAATTTTGTGGTGTTTTTTCTTGAATTTTGTGGGAAACTGTGCTGATTTTATGGGGCGTTTCTGGAATTTGGTCGAGTTTTCAGAAGATTTAGGGATTTTTGTGAGATTTTTGTGGGATGTTCTGGGAATTGGTGGAGATTTTGTGGGACATTCCTGTGAATTGGTAGGGTTTTGAAATGATTTAGGGAGTTTTGTGGGACTTCTCTGGAATTTTGTGTGTTTTTTCTGGAATTGTGTAGGATTCTGAGGAGACTTGAAGAATTTTGAGGAATTTGTTTTAGATTTTGTGGGAATTTGTGGAGAATCTGTGGGATTTACTGGAATTTGGTGGGCCTTTTCAAGGACTTTGTGTGGTTTTGAGGAGACTTGAAGACTTTTGAGGAATTTTTCTTAGATTTTGTGGAAACTTGTGGAGGTTTTGTGGGATTTTTGTGGGATTTTGTGGGATATTGAGGCGATTTAGGGATCTTGAGGGATTTTTCATGTATTTTGTGGGAATTTGTGGAGATTTGGTGGGATATTTTTCTAGAATTTGGTCGTGTTTTGAGAAGATTTAGGGAATTTTGTGTGATTTTTCTGGGATTTTGTGGGATATTGAGGAGATTTTGTGGCATGTTTGTGGAACTTTGAGGGACTTTTCTGGAATTTGGTGAGATTCTGTAGAGAACTGACGAATTATCAGGGGTATTTTCATGTATTCTGTGGGAATTTGTGGAGATTCGGTGGGATTTTTGTGGATTTTGGCCATGTTTTTAGAAGATTTAGGGAATTTTGTGGGATTTTTCCTGGAATTTTATTGGATTCCGGGGAGATTTTGTGGGATGTTTGTGGAACTTTGAGGGACTTTTCTGGAATTTGGTGAGATTCTGTAGAGAATTGACGAATTATCAGGGATTTGTCATGTATTCTGTGGGAATTTGTGGAGATTTGGTGGGATATTTTTCTAGAATTTGGTCGTGTTTTGAGAAGATTTAGGGAATTTTGTGTGATTTTTCTTGAATTTTGTGGGATATTGAGGAGATTTTGTGGGATGTTTGTGGAACTTTGAGGGACTTTTCAGGAATTTGGTGAGATTCTGTAGAGAACTGACGAATTATCAGGGGTATTTTCATGTGTTCTGTGGGAATTTGTGAAGATTCGGTGGGATTTTTGTGGATTTTGGCCATGTTTTTAGAAGATTTAGGGAATTTTGTGGGATTTTTCCTGGAATTTTATTGGATTCCGGGGAGATTTTGTGGGATGTTTGTGGAACTTTGAGGGACTTTTCTGGAATTTGGTGAGATTCTGTAGAGAATTGACGAATTATCAGGGATTTGTCATGTATTCTGTGGGAATTTGTGGAGATTCTGTGGGATTTTTTTGGATTTTGGCCGTGTTTTGAGAAGATTTAGGGAATTTTGTGTGACTTTTCTGGGATTTTGTTGGGTATTGAGGACATTTTGTGGGATGTTTCGGGAATTTGGTGAGGCTTTTCAAGAATTTTGTGGTATTTTGAAAAGATTTAGGGAATTTTGTGGTGTTTTTTCTTGAATTTTGTGGGAAACTGTGCTGATTTTATGGGGCGTTTCTGGAATTTGGTCGAGTTTTCAGAAGTGTTAGGGATTTTTGTGAGATTTTTGTGGGATGTTCTGGGAATTGGTGGAGATTTTGTGGGACATTCCTGTGAATTGGTAGGGTTTTGAAATGATTTAGGGAGTTTTGTGGGACTTCTCTGGAATTTTGTGTGTTTTTTCTGGAATTGTGTGGGATTCTGAGGAGACTTGAAGAATTTTGAGGAATTTGTTTTAGATTTTGTGGGAATTTGTGGAGAATCTGTGGGATTTTACTGGAATTTGGTGGGCCTTTTCAAGGACTTTGTGTGGTTTTGAGGAGACTTGAAGACTTTTGAGGAATTTTTCTTAGATTTTGTGGAAACTTGTGGAGGTTTTGTGGGATTTTTGTGGGATTTTGTGGGATATTGAGGCGATTTAGGGATCTTGAGGGATTTTTCATGTATTTTGTGGGAATTTGTGGAGATTTGGTGGGATATTTTTCTAGAATTTGGTCGTGTTTTGAGAAGATTTAGGGAATTTTGTGTGATTTTTCTTGAATTTTGTGGGATATTGAGGAGATTTTGTGGGATGTTTGTGGAACTTTGAGGGACTTTTCTGGAATTTGGTGAGATTCTGTAGAGAACTGACAAATTATCAGGGATTTTTCATGTATTCTGTGGGAATTTGTGGAGATTTGGTGGGATATTTTTCTAGAATTTGGTCGTGTTTTGAGAAGATTTAGGGAATTTTGTGTGATTTTTCTTGAATTTTGTGGGATATTGAGGAGATTTTGTGGGATGTTTGTGGAACTTTGAGGGACTTTTCTGGAATTTGGTGAGATTCTGTAGAGAACTGACAAATTATCAGGGATTTTTCATGTATTCTGTGGGAATTTGTGGAGATTCGGTGGGATTTTTGTGGATTTTGGCCGTGTTTTGAGAATATTTAGGGAATTTTGTGTGATTTTTTTGGGATTTTGTTGGATATTGAGGACATTTTGTGGGATGTTTCGGGAATTTGGTGGGGCTTTTCAAGAATTTTGTGGTATTTTGAAAAGGTTTAGGGAATTGTGTGGTGTTTTTTCTTGAATTTTGTGAGAAACTGTGCTGATATTATGGGGCGTTTCTGGAATTTGGTCGAGTTTTCAGAAGATTTAGGGATTTTTGTGAGATTTTTGTGGGATGTTCTGGGAATTGGTGGAGATTTTGTGGGACATTCCTGTGAATTGGTAGGGTTTTGAAATGATTTAGGGAGTTTTGTGGGACTTCTCTGGAATTTTGTGGGGTTTTTCTGAAATTGTGTGGGATTCTGAGGAGACTTGAAGAATTTTGAGGAATTTGTTTTAGATTTTGTGGAAACTTGTGGAGGTTTTGTGGGATTTTTGTGGAATTTTTTGGGATATTGAGGCGATTTAGGGATCTTGAGGGATTTTTCATGTATTTTGTGGGAATTTGTGGAGATTTGGTGGGATATTTTTCTAGAATTTGGTCGTGTTTTGAGAAGATTTAGGGAATTTTGTGTGATTTTTCTTGAATTTTGTGGGATATTGAGGAGATTTTGTGGGATGTTTGTGGAACTTTGAGGGACTTTTCTGGAATTTGGTGAGATTCTGTAGAGAATTGACGAATTATCAGGGATTTTTCATGTATTCTGTGGGAATTTGTGGAGATTCTGTGGGATTTTTCTGGAATTTGGTAGAGTTTTGAGAAGATTTAGGGAATTTTGTGGGATTTTTCTGGGATTTTGTTGGATATTGAGGACATTTTGTGGGATGTTTCTGGAATTTGGTGGGGCTTTTCAAGAATTTTGTGGTATTTTGAAAAGATTTAGGGAATTTTGTGGTGTTTTTTCTTGAATTTTGTGAGAAACTGTGCTGATATTATGGGGCGTTTCTGGAATTTGGTCGAGTTTTCAGAAGATTTAGGGATTTTTGTGAGATTTTTGTGGGATTTTCTGGGAATTGGTGGAGATTTTGTGGGACATTCCTGTGAATTGGTAGGGTTTTGAAATGATTTAGGGAGTTTTGTGGGACTTCTCTGGAATTTTGTGGGGTTTTTCTGGAATTGTGTGGTTTTGAGGAGACTTGAAGACTTTTGAGGAATTTTTCTTAGATTTTGTGGAAACTTGTGGAGGTTTTGTGGGATTTTTGTGGAATTTTTTGGGATATTGAGGCGATTTAGGGATCTTGAGGGATTTTTCATGTATTTTGTGGGAATTTGTGAAGATTTGGTGGGATATTTTTCGAGAATTTAGTCGTGTTTTGAGAAGATTTAGGGAATTTTGTGTGATTTTTCTTGAATTTTGTGGGACATTGAGGAGATTTTGTGGGATGTTTGTGGAACTTTGAGGAACTTTTCTGGAATTTGGTGAGATTCTGTAGAGAACTGACAAATTATCAGGGATTTTTCATGTATTCTGTGGGAATTTGTGGAGATTTGGTGGGATTTTTGTGGATTTTGGCCGTGTTTTGAGAAGATTTAGGGAATTTTGTGGGATTTTTCCTGGAATTTTATTGGATTCCGGGGAGATTTTGTGGGATGTTTGTGGAACTTTGAGGGACTTTTTAGGAATTTGGTGAGATTCTGTAGAGAATTGACGAATTATCAGGGATTTGTCATGTATTCTGTGGGAATTTGTGGAGATTCTGTGGGATTTTTCTGGAATTTGGTAGAGATTTGAGAAGATTTAGGGAATTTTGTGTGACTTTTCTGGGATTTTGTTGGATATTGAGGACATTTTGTGGGATGTTTCGGGAATTTGGTGGGGCTTTTCAAGAATTTTGTGGTATTTTGAAAAGATTTAGGGAATTTTGTGGTGTTTTTTCTTGAATTTTGTGGGAAACTGTGCTGATTTTATGGGGCGTTTCTGGAATTTGGTCGAGTTTTCAGAAGTGTTAGGGATTTTTGTGAGATTTTTGTGGGATGTTCTGGGAATTGGTGGAGATTTTGTGGGACATTCCTGTGAATTGGTAGGGTTTTGAAATGATTTAGGGAGTTTTGTGGGACTTCTCTGGAATTTTGTGTGTTTTTTCTGGAATTGTGTGGGATTCTGAGGAGACTTGAAGAATTTTGAGGAATTTGTTTTAGATTTTGTGGGAATTTGTGGAGAATCTGTGGGATTTTACTGGAATTTGGTGGGCCTTTTCAAGGACTTTGTGTGGTTTTGAGGAGACTTGAAGACTTTTGAGGAATTTTTCTTAGATTTTGTGGAAACTTGTGGAGGTTTTGTGGGATTTTTGTGGGATTTTGTGGGATATTGAGGCGATTTAGGGATCTTGAGGGATTTTTCATGTATTTTGTGGGATTTTGTGGAGATTTGGTGGGATATTTTTCTAGAATTTGGTCGTGTTTTGAGAAGATTTAGGGAATTTTGTGTGATTTTTCTTGAATTTTGTGGGATATTGAGGAGATTTTGTGGGATGTTTGTGGAACTTTGAGGGACTTTTCTGGAATTTGGTGAGATTCTGTAGAGAACTGACAAATTATCAGGGATTTTTCATGTATTCTGTGGGAATTTGTGGAGATTTGGTGGGATATTTTTCTAGAATTTGGTCGTGTTTTGAGAAGATTTAGGGAATTTTGTGTGATTTTTCTTGAATTTTGTGGGATATTGAGGAGATTTTGTGGGATGTTTGTGGAACTTTGAGGGACTTTTCTGGAATTTGGTGAGATTCTGTAGAGAACTGACAAATTATCAGGGATTTTTCATGTATTCTGTGGGAATTTGTGGAGATTTGGTGGGATTTTTGTGGATTTTGGCCGTGTTTTGAGAATATTTAGGGAATTTTGTGTGATTTTTCTGGGATTTTGTTGGATATTGAGGACATTTTGTTGGATGTTTGTGGAACTTTGAGGGACTTTTCTGGAATTTGGTGAGATTCTGTAGAGAACTGACAAATTATCAGGGATTTTTCATGTATTCTGTGGGAATTTGTGGAGATTTGGTGGGATATTTTTCTAGAATTTGGTCGTGTTTTGAGAAGATTTAGGGAATTTTGTGTGATTTTTCTTGAATTTTGTGGGATATTGAGGAGATTTTGTGGGATGTTTGTGGAACTTTGAGGGACTTTTCTGGAATTTGGTGAGATTCTGTAGAGAACTGACAAATTATCAGGGATTTTTCATGTATTCTGTGGGAATTTGTGGAGATTTGGTGGGATATTTTTCTAGAATTTGGTCGTGTTTTGAGAAGATTTAGGGAATTTTGTGTGATTTTTCTTGAATTTTGTGGGATATTGAGGAGATTTTGTGGGATGTTTGTGGAACTTTGAGGGACTTTTCTGGAATTTGGTGAGATTCTGTAGAGAACTGACAAATTATCAGGGATTTTTCATGTATTCTGTGGGAATTTGTGGAGATTTGGTGGGATTTTTGTGGATTTTGGCCGTGTTTTGAGAATATTTAGGGAATTTTGTGTGATTTTTCTGGGATTTTGTTGGATATTGAGGACATTTTGTGGGATGTTTGTGGAACTTTGAGGGACTTTTCTGGAATTTGGTGAGATTCTGTAGAGAACTGACAAATTATCAGGGATTTTTCATGTATTCTGTGGGAATTTGTGGAGATTTGGTGGGATATTTTTCTAGAATTTGGTCGTGTTTTGAGAAGATTTAGGGAATTTTGTGTGATTTTTCTTGAATTTTGTGGGATATTGAGGAGATTTTGTGGGATGTTTGTGGAACTTTGAGGGACTTTTCTGGAATTTGGTGAGATTCTGTAGAGAACTGACAAATTATCAGGGATTTTTCATGTATTCTGTGGGAATTTGTGGAGATTTGGTGGGATTTTTGTGGATTTTGGCCGTGTTTTGAGAATATTTAGGGAATTTTGTGTGATTTTTCTGGGATTTTGTTGGATATTGAGGACATTTTGTGGGATGTTTCGGGAATTTGGTGGGGCTTTTCAAGAATTTTGTGGTATTTTGAAAAGGTTTAGGGAATTGTGTGGTGTTTTTTCTTGAATTTTGTGGGAAACTGTGCTGATTTTATGGGGCGTTTCTGGAATTTGGTCGAGTTTTGAGAAGTGTTAGGGATTTTTGTGAGATTTTTGTGGGATGTTCTGGGAATTGGTGGAGATTTTGTGGGACATTCCTGTGAATTGGTAGGGTTTTGAAATGATTTAGGGAGTTTTGTGGGACTTCTCTGGAATTTTGTGTGTTTTTTCTGGAATTGTGTGGGATTCTGAGGAGACTTGAAGAATTTTGAGGAATTTGTTTTAGATTTTGTGGGAATTTGTGGAGAATCTGTGGGATTTTACTGGAATTTGGTGGGCCTTTTCAAGGACTTTGTGTGGTTTTGAGGAGACTTGAAGAATTTTGAGGAATTTTTCTTAGATTTTGTGGAAACTTGTGGAGGTTTTGTGTGATTTTTGTGGGATTTTGTGGGATATTGAGGCGATTTAGGGATCTTGAGGGATTTTTCATGTATTTTGTGGGATTTTGTGGAGATTTGGTGGGACATTTTTCTAGAATTTAGTCGTGTTTTGAGAAGTTTTAGGGAATTTTGTGTGATTTTTCTGGGATTTTGTGGGATATTGAGGAGCTTTTGTGGGATGTTTGTTGAACTTTGAGGGACTTTTCTGGAATTTGGTGAGATTCTGTAGAGAACTGACGAATTATCAGGGGTATTTTCAGGTATTCTGTGGGAATTTGTGGAGATTCGGTGGGATTTTTGTGGATTTTGGCCATGTTTTTAGAAGATTTAGGGAATTTTGTGGGATTTTTCCTGGAATTTTATTGGATTCCGGGGAGATTTTGTGGGATGTTTGTGGAACTTTGAGGGACTTTTCTGGAATTTGGTGAGATTCTGTAGAGAATTGACGAATTATCAGGGATTTGTCATGTATTCTGTGGGAATTTGTGGAGATTCTGTGGGATTTTTCTGGAATTTGGTAGAGTTTTGAGAAGATTTAGGGAATTTTGTGTGACTTTTCTGGGATTTTGTTGGATATTGAGGACATTTTGTGGGATGTTTCGGGAATTTGGTGGGGCTTTTCAAGAATTTTGTGGTATTTTGAAAAGATTTAGGGAATTTTGTGGTGTTTTTTCTTGAATTTTGTGGGAAACTGTGCTGATTTTATGGGGCGTTTCTGGAATTTGGTCGAGTTTTCAGAAGTGTTAGGGATTTTTGTGAGATTTTTGTGGGATGTTCTGGGAATTGGTGGAGATTTTGTGGGACATTCCTGTGAATTGGTAGGGTTTTGAAATGATTTAGGGAGTTTTGTGGGACTTCTCTGGAATTTGGTGGGGTTTTTATGGAATTGTGTGGGATTCTGAGGAGACTTGAAGAATTTTGAGGAATTTGTTTTAGATTTTGTGGGAATTTGTGGAGAATCTGTGGGATTTTACTGGAATTTGGTGGGCCTTTTCAAGGACTTTGTGTGGTTTTGAGGAGACTTGAAGAATTTTGAGGAATTTTTCTTAGATTTTGTGGAAACTTGTGGAGGTTTTCTGGGATTTTTGTGGGATTTTGTGGGATATTGAGGCGATTTAGGGATCTTGAGGGATTTTTCATGTATTTTGTGGGATTTTGTGGAGATTTGGTGGGATATTTTTCTAGAATTTGGTCGTGTTTTGAGAAGATTTAGGGAATTTTGTGTGATTTTTCTTGAATTTTGTGGGATATTGAGGAGATTTTGTGGGATGTTTGTGGAACTTTGAGGGACTTTTCTGGAATTTGGTGAGATTCTGTAGAGAACTGACAAATTATCAGGGATTTTTCATGTATTCTGTGGGAATTTGTGGAGATTTGGTGGGATATTTTTCTAGAATTTGGTCGTGTTTTGAGAAGATTTAGGGAATTTTGTGTGATTTTTCTTGAATTTTGTGGGATATTGAGGAGATTTTGTGGGATGTTTGTGGAACTTTGAGGGACTTTTCTGGAATTTGGTGAGATTCTGTAGAGAACTGACAAATTATCAGGGATTTTTCATGTATTCTGTGGGAATTTGTGGAGATTTGGTGGGATTTTTGTGGATTTTGGCCGTGTTTTGAGAATATTTAGGGAATTTTGTGTGATTTTTCTGGGATTTTGTTGGATATTGAGGACATTTTGTTGGATGTTTGTGGAACTTTGAGGGACTTTTCTGGAATTTGGTGAGATTCTGTAGAGAACTGACAAATTATCAGGGATTTTTCATGTATTCTGTGGGAATTTGTGGAGATTTGGTGGGATATTTTTCTAGAATTTGGTCGTGTTTTGAGAAGATTTAGGGAATTTTGTGTGATTTTTCTTGAATTTTGTGGGATATTGAGGAGATTTTGTGGGATGTTTGTGGAACTTTGAGGGACTTTTCTGGAATTTGGTGAGATTCTGTAGAGAACTGACAAATTATCAGGGATTTTTCATGTATTCTGTGGGAATTTGTGGAGATTTGGTGGGATATTTTTCTAGAATTTGGTCGTGTTTTGAGAAGATTTAGGGAATTTTGTGTGATTTTTCTTGAATTTTGTGGGATATTGAGGAGATTTTGTGGGATGTTTGTGGAACTTTGAGGGACTTTTCTGGAATTTGGTGAGATTCTGTAGAGAACTGACAAATTATCAGGGATTTTTCATGTATTCTGTGGGAATTTGTGGAGATTTGGTGGGATTTTTGTGGATTTTGGCCGTGTTTTGAGAATATTTAGGGAATTTTGTGTGATTTTTCTGGGATTTTGTTGGATATTGAGGACATTTTGTTGGATGTTTGTGGAACTTTGAGGGACTTTTCTGGAATTTGGTGAGATTCTGTAGAGAACTGACAAATTATCAGGGATTTTTCATGTATTCTGTGGGAATTTGTGGAGATTTGGTGGGATATTTTTCTAGAATTTGGTCGTGTTTTGAGAAGATTTAGGGAATTTTGTGTGATTTTTCTTGAATTTTGTGGGATATTGAGGAGATTTTGTGGGATGTTTGTGGAACTTTGAGGGACTTTTCTGGAATTTGGTGAGATTCTGTAGAGAACTGACAAATTATCAGGGATTTTTCATGTATTCTGTGGGAATTTGTGGAGATTTGGTGGGATATTTTTCTAGAATTTGGTCGTGTTTTGAGAAGATTTAGGGAATTTTGTGTGATTTTTCTTGAATTTTGTGGGATATTGAGGAGATTTTGTGGGATGTTTGTGGAACTTTGAGGGACTTTTCTGGAATTTGGTGAGATTCTGTAGAGAACTGACAAATTATCAGGGATTTTTCATGTATTCTGTGGGAATTTGTGGAGATTTGGTGGGATTTTTGTGGATTTTGGCCGTGTTTTGAGAATATTTAGGGAATTTTGTGTGATTTTTCTGGGATTTTGTTGGATATTGAGGACATTTTGTGGGATGTTTGTGGAACTTTGAGGGACTTTTCTGGAATTTGGTGAGATTCTGTAGAGAACTGACAAATTATCAGGGATTTTTCATGTATTCTGTGGGAATTTGTGGAGATTTGGTGGGATATTTTTCTAGAATTTGGTCGTGTTTTGAGAAGATTTAGGGAATTTTGTGTGATTTTTCTTGAATTTTGTGGGATATTGAGGAGATTTTGTGGGATGTTTGTGGAACTTTGAGGGACTTTTCTGGAATTTGGTGAGATTCTGTAGAGAACTGACAAATTATCAGGGATTTTTCATGTATTCTGTGGGAATTTGTGGAGATTTGGTGGGATTTTTGTGGATTTTGGCCGTGTTTTGAGAATATTTAGGGAATTTTGTGTGACTTTTCTGGGATTTTGTTGGATATTGAGGACATTTTGTGGGATGTTTCGGGAATTTGGTGGGGCTTTTCAAGAATTTTGTGGTATTTTGAAAAGATTTAGGGAATTTTGTGGTGTTTTTTCTTGAATTTTGTGGGAAACTGTGCTGATTTTATGGGGCGTTTCTGGAATTTGGTCGAGTTTTCAGAAGTGTTAGGGATTTTTGTGAGATTTTTGTGGGATGTTCTGGGAATTGGTGGAGATTTTGTGGGACATTCCTGTGAATTGGTAGGGTTTTGAAATGATTTAGGGAGTTTTGTGGGACTTCTCTGGAATTTGGTGGGGTTTTTATGGAATTGTGTGGGATTCTGAGGAGACTTGAAGAATTTTGAGGAATTTGTTTTAGATTTTGTGGGAATTTGTGGAGAATCTGTGGGATTTTACTGGAATTTGGTGGGCCTTTTCAAGGACTTTGTGTGGTTTTGAGGAGACTTGAAGAATTTTGAGGAATTTTTCTTAGATTTTGTGGAAACTTGTGGAGGTTTTCTGGGATTTTTGTGGGATTTTGTGGGATATTGAGGCGATTTAGGGATCTTGAGGGATTTTTCATGTATTTTGTGGGATTTTGTGGAGATTTGGTGGGACATTTTTCTAGAATTTAGTCGTGTTTTGAGAAGTTTTAGGGAATTTTGTGTGATTTTTCTGGGATTTTGTGGGATATTGAGGAGCTTTTGTGGGATGTTTGTGGAACTTTGAGGGACTTTTCTGGAATTTGGTGAGATTCTGTAGAGAACTGACGAATTATCAGGGGTATTTTCAGGTATTCTGTGGGAATTTGTGGAGATTCGGTGGG
The DNA here is from genome assembly GCF_971803275.1 of Cyanistes caeruleus. Classification (NCBI taxonomy): domain Eukaryota; kingdom Metazoa; phylum Chordata; class Aves; order Passeriformes; family Paridae; genus Cyanistes; species Cyanistes caeruleus. The sequence goes on from NC_141705.1 coordinate 63,381,209, forward strand.
ATTTTTGTGGATTTTGGCCATGTTTTTAGAAGATTTAGGGAATTTTGTGGGATTTTTCCTGGAATTTTATTGGATTCCGGGGAGATTTTGTGGGATGTTTGTGGAACTTTGAGGGACTTTTTAGGAATTTGGTGAGATTCTGTAGAGAATTGACGAATTATCAGGGATTTGTCATGTATTCTGTGGGAATTTGTGGAGATTCTGTGGGATTTTTCTGGAATTTGGTAGAGTTTTGAGAAGATTTAGGGAATTTTGTGTGACTTTTCTGGGATTTTGTTGGATATTGAGGACATTTTGTGGGATGTTTCGGGAATTTGGTGGGGCTTTTCAAGAATTTTGTGGTATTTTGAAAAGATTTAGGGAATTTTGTGGTGTTTTTTCTTGAATTTTGTGGGAAACTGTGCTGATTTTATGGGGCGTTTCTGGAATTTGGTCGAGTTTTCAGAAGTGTTAGGGATTTTTGTGAGATTTTTGTGGGATGTTCTGGGAATTGGTGGAGATTTTGTGGGACATTCCTGTGAATTGGTAGGGTTTTGAAATGATTTAGGGAGTTTTGTGGGACTTCTCTGGAATTTGGTGGGGTTTTTATGGAATTGTGTGGGATTCTGAGGAGACTTGAAGAATTTTGAGGAATTTGTTTTAGATTTTGTGGGAATTTGTGGAGAATCTGTGGGATTTTACTGGAATTTGGTGGGCCTTTTCAAGGACTTTGTGTGGTTTTGAGGAGACTTGAAGAATTTTGAGGAATTTTTCTTAGATTTTGTGGAAACTTGTGGAGGTTTTCTGGGATTTTTGTGGGATTTTGTGGGATATTGAGGCGATTTAGGGATCTTGAGGGATTTTTCATGTATTTTGTGGGATTTTGTGGAGATTTGGTGGGATATTTTTCTAGAATTTGGTCGTGTTTTGAGAAGATTTAGGGAATTTTGTGTGATTTTTCTTGAATTTTGTGGGATATTGAGGAGATTTTGTGGGATGTTTGTGGAACTTTGAGGGACTTTTCTGGAATTTGGTGAGATTCTGTAGAGAACTGACAAATTATCAGGGATTTTTCATGTATTCTGTGGGAATTTGTGGAGATTTGGTGGGATATTTTTCTAGAATTTGGTCGTGTTTTGAGAAGATTTAGGGAATTTTGTGTGATTTTTCTTGAATTTTGTGGGATATTGAGGAGATTTTGTGGGATGTTTGTGGAACTTTGAGGGACTTTTCTGGAATTTGGTGAGATTCTGTAGAGAACTGACAAATTATCAGGGATTTTTCATGTATTCTGTGGGAATTTGTGGAGATTTGGTGGGATTTTTGTGGATTTTGGCCGTGTTTTGAGAATATTTAGGGAATTTTGTGTGATTTTTCTGGGATTTTGTTGGATATTGAGGACATTTTGTTGGATGTTTGTGGAACTTTGAGGGACTTTTCTGGAATTTGGTGAGATTCTGTAGAGAACTGACAAATTATCAGGGATTTTTCATGTATTCTGTGGGAATTTGTGGAGATTTGGTGGGATATTTTTCTAGAATTTGGTCGTGTTTTGAGAAGATTTAGGGAATTTTGTGTGATTTTTCTTGAATTTTGTGGGATATTGAGGAGATTTTGTGGGATGTTTGTGGAACTTTGAGGGACTTTTCTGGAATTTGGTGAGATTCTGTAGAGAACTGACGAATTATCAGGGGTATTTTCATGTGTTCTGTGGGAATTTGTGAAGATTCGGTGGGATTTTTGTGGATTTTGGCCATGTTTTTAGAAGATTTAGGGAATTTTGTGGGATTTTTCCTGGAATTTTATTGGATTCCGGGGAGATTTTGTGGGATGTTTGTGGAACTTTGAGGGACTTTTCTGGAATTTGGTGAGATTCTGTAGAGAATTGACGAATTATCAGGGATTTGTCATGTATTCTGTGGGAATTTGTGGAGATTCTGTGGGATTTTTTTGGATTTTGGCCGTGTTTTGAGAAGATTTAGGGAATTTTGTGTGACTTTTCTGGGATTTTGTTGGGTATTGAGGACATTTTGTGGGATGTTTCGGGAATTTGGTGAGGCTTTTCAAGAATTTTGTGGTATTTTGAAAAGATTTAGGGAATTTTGTGGTGTTTTTTCTTGAATTTTGTGGGAAACTGTGCTGATTTTATGGGGCGTTTCTGGAATTTGGTCGAGTTTTCAGAAGTGTTAGGGATTTTTGTGAGATTTTTGTGGGATGTTCTGGGAATTGGTGGAGATTTTGTGGGACATTCCTGTGAATTGGTAGGGTTTTGAAATGATTTAGGGAGTTTTGTGGGACTTCTCTGGAATTTTGTGTGTTTTTTCTGGAATTGTGTGGGATTCTGAGGAGACTTGAAGAATTTTGAGGAATTTGTTTTAGATTTTGTGGGAATTTGTGGAGAATCTGTGGGATTTTACTGGAATTTGGTGGGCCTTTTCAAGGACTTTGTGTGGTTTTGAGGAGACTTGAAGAATTTTGAGGAATTTTTCTTAGATTTTGTGGAAACTTGTGGAGGTTTTGTGGGATTTTTGTGGGATTTTGTGGGATATTGAGGCGATTTAGGGATCTTGAGGGATTTTTCATGTATTTTGTGGGATTTTGTGGAGATTTGGTGGGACATTTTTCTAGAATTTAGTCGTGTTTTGAGAAGTTTTAGGGAATTTTGTGTGATTTTTCTGGGATTTTGTGGGATATTGAGGAGCTTTTGTGGGATGTTTGTTGAACTTTGAGGGACTTTTCTGGAATTCGGTGAGATTCTGTAGAGAACTGACGAATTATCAGGGGTATTTTCAGGTATTCTGTGGGAATTTGTGGAGATTCGGTGGGATTTTTGTGGATTTTGGCCATGTTTTTAGAAGATTTAGGGAATTTTGTGGGATTTTTCCTGGAATTTTATTGGATTCCGGGGAGATTTTGTGGGATGTTTGTGGAACTTTGAGGGACTTTTCTGGAATTTGGTGAGATTCTGTAGAGAATTGACGAATTATCAGGGATTTGTCATGTATTCTGTGGGAATTTGTGGAGATTCTGTGGGATTTTTCTGGAATTTGGTAGAGTTTTGAGAAGATTTAGGGAATTTTGTGTGACTTTTCTGGGATTTTGTTGGATATTGAGGACATTTTGTGGGATGTTTCGGGAATTTGGTGGGGCTTTTCAAGAATTTTGTGGTATTTTGAAAAGATTTAGGGAATTTTGTGGTGTTTTTTCTTGAATTTTGTGGGAAACTGTGCTGATTTTATGGGGCGTTTCTGGAATTTGGTCGAGTTTTCAGAAGTGTTAGGGATTTTTGTGAGATTTTTGTGGGATGTTCTGGGAATTGGTGGAGATTTTGTGGGACATTCCTGTGAATTGGTAGGGTTTTGAAATGATTTAGGGAGTTTTGTGGGACTTCTCTGGAATTTGGTGGGGTTTTTATGGAATTGTGTGGGATTCTGAGGAGACTTGAAGAATTTTGAGGAATTTGTTTTAGATTTTGTGGGAATTTGTGGAGAATCTGTGGGATTTTACTGGAATTTGGTGGGCCTTTTCAAGGACTTTGTGTGGTTTTGAGGAGACTTGAAGAATTTTGAGGAATTTTTCTTAGATTTTGTGGAAACTTGTGGAGGTTTTCTGGGATTTTTGTGGGATTTTGTGGGATATTGAGGCGATTTAGGGATCTTGAGGGATTTTTCATGTATTTTGTGGGATTTTGTGGAGATTTGGTGGGACATTTTTCTAGAATTTAGTCGTGTTTTGAGAAGTTTTAGGGAATTTTGTGTGATTTTTCTGGGATTTTGTGGGATATTGAGGAGCTTTTGTGGGATGTTTGTTGAACTTTGAGGGACTTTTCTGGAATTTGGTGAGATTCTGTAGAGAACTGACGAATTATCAGGGGTATTTTCAGGTATTCTGTGGGAATTTGTGGAGATTCGGTGGGATTTTTGTGGATTTTGGCCATGTTTTTAGAAGATTTAGGGAATTTTGTGGGATTTTTCCTGGAATTTTATTGGATTCCGGGGAGATTTTGTGGGATGTTTGTGGAACTTTGAGGGACTTTTCTGGAATTTGGTGAGATTCTGTAGAGAATTGACGAATTATCAGGGATTTGTCATGTATTCTGTGGGAATTTGTGGAGATTCTGTGGGATTTTTCTGGAATTTGGTAGAGTTTTGAGAAGATTTAGGGAATTTTGTGTGACTTTTCTGGGATTTTGTTGGATATTGAGGACATTTTGTGGGATGTTTCGGGAATTTGGTGGGGCTTTTCAAGAATTTTGTGGTATTTTGAAAAGATTTAGGGAATTTTGTGGTGTTTTTTCTTGAATTTTGTGGGAAACTGTGCTGATTTTATGGGGCGTTTCTGGAATTTGGTCGAGTTTTCAGAAGTGTTAGGGATTTTTGTGAGATTTTTGTGGGATGTTCTGGGAATTGGTGGAGATTTTGTGGGACATTCCTGTGAATTGGTAGGGTTTTGAAATGATTTAGGGAGTTTTGTGGGACTTCTCTGGAATTTGGTGGGGTTTTTATGGAATTGTGTGGGATTCTGAGGAGACTTGAAGAATTTTGAGGAATTTGTTTTAGATTTTGTGGGAATTTGTGGAGAATCTGTGGGATTTTACTGGAATTTGGTGGGCCTTTTCAAGGACTTTGTGTGGTTTTGAGGAGACTTGAAGAATTTTGAGGAATTTTTCTTAGATTTTGTGGAAACTTGTGGAGGTTTTCTGGGATTTTTGTGGGATTTTGTGGGATATTGAGGCGATTTAGGGATCTTGAGGGATTTTTCATGTATTTTGTGGGATTTTGTGGAGATTTGGTGGGATATTTTTCTAGAATTTGGTCGTGTTTTGAGAAGATTTAGGGAATTTTGTGTGATTTTTCTTGAATTTTGTGGGATATTGAGGAGATTTTGTGGGATGTTTGTGGAACTTTGAGGGACTTTTCTGGAATTTGGTGAGATTCTGTAGAGAACTGACAAATTATCAGGGATTTTTCATGTATTCTGTGGGAATTTGTGGAGATTTGGTGGGATATTTTTCTAGAATTTGGTCGTGTTTTGAGAAGATTTAGGGAATTTTGTGTGATTTTTCTTGAATTTTGTGGGATATTGAGGAGATTTTGTGGGATGTTTGTGGAACTTTGAGGGACTTTTCTGGAATTTGGTGAGATTCTGTAGAGAACTGACAAATTATCAGGGATTTTTCATGTATTCTGTGGGAATTTGTGGAGATTTGGTGGGATTTTTGTGGATTTTGGCCGTGTTTTGAGAATATTTAGGGAATTTTGTGTGATTTTTCTGGGATTTTGTTGGATATTGAGGACATTTTGTTGGATGTTTGTGGAACTTTGAGGGACTTTTCTGGAATTTGGTGAGATTCTGTAGAGAACTGACAAATTATCAGGGATTTTTCATGTATTCTGTGGGAATTTGTGGAGATTTGGTGGGATATTTTTCTAGAATTTGGTCGTGTTTTGAGAAGATTTAGGGAATTTTGTGGGATTTTTCTTGAATTTTGTGGGATATTGAGGAGATTTTGTGGGATGTTTGTGGAACTTTGAGGGACTTTTCTGGAATTTGGTGAGATTCTGTAGAGAACTGACGAATTATCAGGGGTATTTTCATGTGTTCTGTGGGAATTTGTGAAGATTCGGTGGGATTTTTGTGGATTTTGGCCATGTTTTTAGAAGATTTAGGGAATTTTGTGGGATTTTTCCTGGAATTTTATTGGATTCCGGGGAGATTTTGTGGGATGTTTGTGGAACTTTGAGGGACTTTTCTGGAATTTGGTGAGATTCTGTAGAGAATTGACGAATTATCAGGGATTTGTCATGTATTCTGTGGGAATTTGTGGAGATTCTGTGGGATTTTTTTGGATTTTGGCCGTGTTTTGAGAAGATTTAGGGAATTTTGTGTGACTTTTCTGGGATTTTGTTGGGTATTGAGGACATTTTGTGGGATGTTTCGGGAATTTGGTGAGGCTTTTCAAGAATTTTGTGGTATTTTGAAAAGATTTAGGGAATTTTGTGGTGTTTTTTCTTGAATTTTGTGGGAAACTGTGCTGATTTTATGGGGCGTTTCTGGAATTTGGTCGAGTTTTCAGAAGTGTTAGGGATTTTTGTGAGATTTTTGTGGGATGTTCTGGGAATTGGTGGAGATTTTGTGGGACATTCCTGTGAATTGGTAGGGTTTTGAAATGATTTAGGGAGTTTTGTGGGACTTCTCTGGAATTTGGTGGGGTTTTTATGGAATTGTGTGGGATTCTGAGGAGACTTGAAGAATTTTGAGGAATTTGTTTTAGATTTTGTGGGAATTTGTGGAGAATCTGTGGGATTTTACTGGAATTTGGTGGGCCTTTTCAAGGACTTTGTGTGGTTTTGAGGAGACTTGAAGAATTTTGAGGAATTTTTCTTAGATTTTGTGGAAACTTGTGGAGGTTTTCTGGGATTTTTGTGGGATTTTGTGGGATATTGAGGCGATTTAGGGATCTTGAGGGATTTTTCATGTATTTTGTGGGATTTTGTGGAGATTTGGTGGGACATTTTTCTAGAATTTAGTCGTGTTTTGAGAAGTTTTAGGGAATTTTGTGTGATTTTTCTTGAATTTTGTGGGATATTGAGGAGCTTTTGTGGGATGTTTGTTGAACTTTGAGGGACTTTTCTGGAATTTGGTGAGATTCTGTAGAGAACTGACGAATTATCAGGGGTATTTTCAGGTATTCTGTGGGAATTTGTGGAGATTCGGTGGGATTTTTGTGGATTTTGGCCATGTTTTTAGAAGATTTAGGGAATTTTGTGGGATTTTTCCTGGAATTTTATTGGATTCCGGGGAGATTTTGTGGGATGTTTGTGGAACTTTGAGGGACTTTTCTGGAATTTGGTGAGATTCTGTAGAGAATTGACGAATTATCAGGGATTTGTCATGTATTCTGTGGGAATTTGTGGAGATTCTGTGGGATTTTTCTGGAATTTGGTAGAGTTTTGAGAAGATTTAGGGAATTTTGTGTGACTTTTCTGGGATTTTGTTGGATATTGAGGACATTTTGTGGGATGTTTCGGGAATTTGGTGGGGCTTTTCAAGAATTTTGTGGTATTTTGAAAAGATTTAGGGAATTTTGTGGTGTTTTTTCTTGAATTTTGTGGGAAACTGTGCTGATTTTATGGGGCGTTTCTGGAATTTGGTCGAGTTTTCAGAAGTGTTAGGGATTTTTGTGAGATTTTTGTGGGATGTTCTGGGAATTGGTGGAGATTTTGTGGGACATTCCTGTGAATTGGTAGGGTTTTGAAATGATTTAGGGAGTTTTGTGGGACTTCTCTGGAATTTTGTGGGGTTTTTATGGAATTGTGTGGGATTCTGAGGAGACTTGAAGAATTTTGAGGAATTTGTTTTAGATTTTGTGGGAATTTGTGGAGAATCTGTGGGATTTTACTGGAATCTGGTGGGCCTTTTCAAGGACTTTGTGTGGTTTTGAGGAGACTTGAAGAATTTTGAGGAATTTTTCTTAGATTTTGTGGAAACTTGTGGAGGTTTTCTGGGATTTTTGTGGGATTTTGTGGGATATTGAGGCGATTTAGGGATCTTGAGGGATTTTTCATGTATTTTGTGGGATTTTGTGGAGATTTGGTGGGACATTTTTCTAGAATTTAGTCGCGTTTTGAGAAGTTTTAGGGAATTTTGTGTGATTTTTCTGGGATTTTGTTGGATATAGAGGAGATTTTGTGGGATGTTTGTGGAACTTTGAGGGACTTTTCTGGAATTTGGTGAGATTCTGTAGAGAACTGACGAATTATCAGGGGTATTTTCAGGTATTCTGTGGGAATTTGTGGAGATTTGGTGGGATTTTTGTGGATTTTGGCCATGTTTTGAGAAGATTTAGGGAATTTTGTGGGATTTTTCCTGGAATTTTATTGGATACCGGGGAGATTTTGTGGGATGTTTTTGGAACTTTGTGGGACTTTTTAGGAATTTGGTGAGATTCTGTAGAGAACTGACGAATTATCAGGGATTTGTCATGTATTCTGTGGGAATTTGTGGAGATTCTGTGGGATTTTTTTGGATTTTGGCCGTGTTTTGAGAAGATTTAGGGAATTTTGTGTGACTTTTCTGGGATTTTGTTGGGTATTGAGGAAATTTTGTGGGATGTTTCGGGAATTTGGTGAGGCTTTTCAAGAATTTTGTGGTATTTTGAAAAGATTTAGGGAATTTTGTGGTGTTTTTTCTTGAATTTTGTGGGAAACTGTGCTGATTTTATGGGGCGTTTCTGGAATTTGGTCGAGTTTTCCGAAGATTTAGGGATTTTTGTGAGATTATTGTGGGATGTTCTGGGAATTGGTGGAGATTTTGTGGGACATTCCTGTGAATTGGTAGGGTTTTGAAATGATTTAGGGAGTTTTGTGGGACTTCTCTGGAATTTTGTGTGTTTTTTCTGGAATTGTGTGGGATTCTGAGGAGACTTGAAGAATTTTGAGGAATTTGTTTTAGATTTTGTGGGAATTTGTGGAGAATCTGTGGGATTTTACTGGAATTTGGTGGGCCTTTTCAAGGAATTTGTGTGGTTTTGAGGAGACTTGAAGACTTTTGAGGAATTTTTCTTAGATTTTGTGGAAACTTGTGGAGGTTTTGTGGGATTTTTGTGGGATTTTGTGGGATATTGAGGCGATTTAGGGATCTTGAGGGATTTTTCATGTATTTTGTGGGAATTTGTGGAGATTTGGTGGGATATTTTTCTAGAATTTGGTCGTGTTTTGAGAAGATTTAGGGAATTTTGTGTGATTTTTCTTGAATTTTGTGGGATATTGAGGAGATTTTGTGGGATGTTTGTGGAACTTTGAGGGACTTTTCTGGAATTTGGTGAGATTCTGTAGAGAACTGACAAATTATCAGGGATTTTTCATGTATTCTGTGGGAATTTGTGGAGATTTGGTGGGATATTTTTCTAGAATTTGGTCGTGTTTTGAGAAGATTTAGGGAATTTTGTGTGATTTTTCTTGAATTTTGTGGGATATTGAGGAGATTTTGTGGGATGTTTGTGGAACTTTGAGGGACTTTTCTGGAATTTGGTGAGATTCTGTAGAGAACTGACAAATTATCAGGGATTTTTCATGTATTCTGTGGGAATTTGTGGAGATTTGGTGGGATTTTTGTGGATTTTGGCCGTGTTTTGAGAATATTTAGGGAATTTTGTGTGATTTTTCTGGGATTTTGTTGGATATTGAGGACATTTTGTGGGATGTTTCGGGAATTTGGTGGGGCTTTTCAAGAATTTTGTGGTATTTTGAAAAGATTTAGGGAATTTTGTGGTGTTTTTTCTTGAATTTTGTGGGAAACTGTGCTGATTTTATGGGGCGTTTCTGGAATTTGGTCGAGTTTTGAGAAGTGTTAGGGATTTTTGTGAGATTTTTGTGGGATGTTCTGGGAATTGGTGGAGATTTTGTGGGACATTCCTGTGAATTGGTAGGGTTTTGAAATGATTTAGGGAGTTTTGTGGGACTTCTCTGGAATTTTGTGTGTTTTTTCTGGAATTGTGTGGGATTCTGAGGAGACTTGAAGAATTTTGAGGAATTTGTTTTAGATTTTGTGGGAATTTGTGGAGAATCTGTGGGATTTTACTGGAATTTGGTGGGCCTTTTCAAGGACTTTGTGTGGTTTTGAGGAGACTTGAAGAATTTTGAGGAATTTTTCTTAGATTTTGTGGAAACTTGTGGAGGTTTTGTGTGATTTTTGTGGAATTTTTTGGGATATTGAGGCGATTTAGGGATCTTGAGGGATTTTTCATGTATTTTGTGGGAATTTGTGGAGATTTGGTGGGACATTTTTCTAGAATTTGGTCGTGTTTTGAGAAGATTTAGGGAATTTTGTGTGATTTTTCTTGAATTTTGTGGGATATTGAGGAGATTTTGTGGGATGTTTGTGGAACTTTGAGGGACTTTTCTGGAATTTGGTGAGATTCTGTAGAGAACTGACAAATTATCAGGGATTTTTCATGTATTCTGTGGGAATTTGTGGAGATTTGGTGGGATTTTTGTGGATTTTGGCCGTGTTTTGAGAATATTTAGGGAATTTTGTGTGATTTTTCTGGGATTTTGTTGGATATTGAGGACATTTTGTGGGATGTTTCTGGAATTTGGTGGGGCTTTTCAAGAATTTTGTGGTATTTTGAAAAGATTTAGGGAATTTTGTGGTGTTTTTTCTTGAATTTTGTGGGAAACTGTGCTGATTTTATGGGGCGTTTCTGGAATTTGGTCGAGTTTTCAGAAGTGTTAGGGATTTTTGTGAGATTTTTGTGGGATGTTCTGGGAATTGGTGGAGATTTTGTGGGACATTCCTGTGAATTGGTAGGGTTTTGAAATGATTTAGGGAGTTTTGTGGGACTTCTCTGGAATTTTGTGGGGTTTTTCTGGAATTGTGTGGTTTTGAGGAGACTTGAAGACTTTTGAGGAATTTTTCTTAGATTTTGTGGAAACTTGTGGAGGTTTTGTGGGATTTTTGTGTGATTTTGTGGGATATTGAGGCGATTTAGGGATCTTGAGGGATTTTTCATGTATTTTGTGGGATTTTGTGGAGATTTGGTGGGACATTTTTCTAGAATTTAGTCGTGTTTTGAGAAGTTTTAGGGAATTTTGTGTGATTTTTCTGGGATTTTGTTGGATATTGAGGAGATTTTGTGGGATGTTTGTGGAACTTTGAGGGACTTTTCTGGAATTTGGTGAGATTCTGTAGAGAACTGACGAATTATCAGGGGTATTTTCAGGTATTCTGTGGGAATTTGTGGAGATTCGGTGGGATTTTTGTGGATTTTGGCCATGTTTTGAGAAGATTTAGGGAATTTTGTGGGATTTTTCCTGGAATTTTATTGGATACCGGGGAGATTTTGTGGGATGTTTTTGGAACTTTGAGGGACTTTTTAGGAATTTGGTGAGATTCTGTAGAGAACTGACGAATTATCAGGGATTTGTCATGTATTCTGTGGGAATTTGTGGAGATTCTGTGGGATTTTTTTGGATTTTGGCAGAGTTTTGAGAAGATTTAGGGAATTTTGTGTGACTTTTCTGGGATTTTGTTGGGTATTGAGGACATTTTGTGGGATGTTTCGGGAATTTGGTGAGGCTTTTCAAGAATTTTGTGGTATTTTGAAAAGATTTAGGGAATTTTGTGGTGTTTTTTCTTGAATTTTGTGGGAAACTGTGCTGATTTTATGGGGCGTTTCTGGAATTTGGTCGAGTTTTCAGAAGTGTTAGGGATTTTTGTGAGATTTTTGTGGGATGTTCTGGGAATTGGTGGAGATTTTGTGGGACATTCCTGTGAATTGGTAGGGTTTTGAAATGATTTAGGGAGTTTTGTGGGACTTCTCTGGAATTTTGTGTGTTTTTTCTGGAATTGTGTGGGATTCTGAGGAGACTTGAAGAATTTTGAGGAATTTGTTTTAGATTTTGTGGGAATTTGTGGAGAATCTGTGGGATTTTACTGGAATCTGGTGGGCCTTTTCAAGGACTTTGTGTGGTTTTGAGGAGACTTGAAGAATTTTGAGGAATTTTTCTTAGATTTTGTGGAAACTTGTGGAGGTTTTGTGGGATTTTTGTGGGATTTTGTGGGATATTGAGGCGATTTAGGGATCTTGAGGGATTTTTCATGTATTTTGTGGGATTGTGTGGAGATTTGGTGGGACATTTTTCTAGAATTTGGTCGTGTTTTGAGAAGATTTAGGGAATTTTGTGTGATTTTTCTTGAATTTTGTGGGATATTGAGGAGATTTTGTGGGATGTTTGTGGAACTTTGAGGGACTTTTCTGGAATTTGGTGAGATTCTGTAGAGAACTGACGAATTATCAGGGGTATTTTCATGTATTTTGTGGGAATTTGTGGTGATTCGGTGGGATTTTTGTGGATTTTGGCCATGTTTTGAGAAGATTTAGGGAATTTTGTGGGATTTTTCCTGGAATTTTATTGGATACCGGGGAGATTTTGTGGGATGTTTTTGGAACTTTGTGGGACTTTTTAGGAATTTGGTGAGATTCTGTAGAGAACTGACGAATTATCAGGGATTTGTCATGTATTCTGTGGGAATTTGTGGAGATTCTGTGGGATTTTTTTGGATTTTGGCCGTGGTTTGAGAAGATTTAGGGAATTTTGTGTGACTTTTCTGGGATTTTGTTGGGTATTGAGGACATTTTGTGGGATGTTTCGGGAATTTGGTGGGGCTTTTCAAGAATTTTGTGGTATTTTGAAAAGATTTAGGGAATTTTGTGGTGTTTTTTCTTGAATTTTGTGGGAAACTGTGCTGATTTTATGGGGCGTTTCAGGAATTTGGTCGAGTTTTCAGAAGTGTTAGGGATTTTTGTGAGATTTTTGTGGGATGTTCTGGGAATTGGTGGAGATTTTGTGGGACATTCCTGTGAATTGGTAGGGTTTTGAAATGATTTAGGGAGTTTTGTGGGACTTCTCTGGAATTTTGTGTGTTTTTTATGGAATTGTGTGGGATTCTGAGGAGACTTGAAGAATTTTGAGGAATTTGTTTTAGATTTTGTGGGAATTTGTGGAGAATCTGTGGGATTTTACTGGAATTTGGTGGGCCTTTTCAAGGACTTTGTGTGGTTTTGAGGAGACTTGAAGACTTTTGAGGAATTTTTCTTAGATTTTGTGGAAACTTGTGGAGGTTTTGTGGGATTTTTGTGGAATTTTTTGGGATATTGAGGCGATTTAGGGATCTTGAGGGATTTTTCATGTATTTTGTGGGAATTTGTGGAGATTTGGTGGGATATTTTTCTAGAATTTGGTCGTGTTTTGAGAAGATATAGGGAATTTTGTGTGATTTTTCTTGAATTTTGTGGGATATTGAGGAGATTTTGTGGGATGTTTGTGGAACTTTGAGGGACTTTTCTGGAATTTGGTGAGATTCTGTAGAGAACTGACAAATTATCAGGGATTTTTCATGTATTCTGTGGGAATTTGTGGAGATTTGGTGGGATTTTTGTGGATTTTGGCCGTGTTTTGAGAAGATTTAGGGAATTTTGTGTGATTTTTCTGGGATTTTGTTGGATATTGAGGACATTTTGTGGGATATTTCGGGAATTTGGTGGGGCTTTTCAAGAATTTTGTGGTATTTTGAAAAGGTTTAGGGAATTTTGTGGTGTTTTTTCTTGAATTTTGTGGGAAACTGTGCTGATTTTATGGGGCGTTTCTGGAATTTGGTCGAGTTTTCAGAAGATTTAGGGATTTTTGTGAGATTTTTGTGGGATGTTCTGGGAATTGGTGGAGATTTTGTGGGACATTCCTGTGAATTGGTAGGGTTTTGAAATGATTTAGGGAGTTTTGTGGGACTTCTCTGGAATTTTGTGGGGTTTTTCTGGAATTGTGTGGTTTTGAGGAGACTTGAAGAATTTTGAGGAATTTTTCTTAGATTTTGTGGAAACTTGTGGAGGTTTTGTGGGATTTTTGTGGGATTTTGTGGGATATTGAGGCGATTTAGGGATCTTGAGGGATTTTTCATGTATTTTGTGGGATTTTGTGGAGATTTGGTGGGACATTTTTCTAGAATTTAGTCGTGTTTTGAGAAGTTTTAGGGAATTTTGTGTGATTTTTCTGGGATTTTGTGGGATATTGAGGAGCTTTTGTGGGATGTTTGTTGAACTTTGAGGGACTTTTCTGGAATTTGGTGAGATTCTGTAGAGAATTGACGAATTATCAGGGATTTGTCATGTATTCTGTGGGAATTTGTGGAGATTCTGTGGGATTTTTCTGGAATTTGGTAGAGTTTTGAGAAGATTTAGGGAATTTTGTGTGACTTTTCTGGGATTTTGTTGGATATTGAGGACATTTTGTGGGATGTTTCGGGAATTTGGTGGGGCTTTTCAAGAATTTTGTGGTATTTTGAAAAGATTTAGGGAATTTTGTGGTGTTTTTTCTTGAATTTTGTGGGAAACTGTGCTGATTTTATGGGGCGTTTCTGGAATTTGGTCGAGTTTTCAGAAGTGTTAGGGATTTTTGTGAGATTTTTGTGGGATGTTCTGGGAATTGGTGGAGATTTTGTGGGACATTCCTGTGAATTGGTAGGGTTTTGAAATGATTTAGGGAGTTTTGTGGGACTTCTCTGGAATTTTGTGTGTTTTTTCTGGAATTGTGTGGGATTCTGAGGAGACTTGAAGAATTTTGAGGAATTTGTTTTAGATTTTGTGGGAATTTGTGGAGAATCTGTGGGATTTTACTGGAATCTGGTGGGCCTTTTCAAGGACTTTGTGTGGTTTTGAGGAGACTTGAAGACTTTTGAGGAATTTTTCTTAGATTTTGTGGAAACTTGTGGAGGTTTTGTGGGATTTTTGTGGGATTTTGTGGGATATTGAGGCGATTTAGGGATCTTGAGGGATTTTTCATGTATTTTGTGGGATTTTGTGGAGATTTGGTGGGACATTTTTCTAGAATTTAGTCGTGTTTTGAGAAGTTTTAGGGAATTTTGTGTGATTTTTCTGGGATTTTGTTGGATATTGAGGAGATTTTGTGGGATGTTTGTGGAACTTTGAGGGACTTTTCTGGAATTTGGTGAGATTCTGTAGAGAACTGACGAATTATCAGGGGTATTTTCAGGTATTCTGTGGGAATTTGTGGAGATTCGGTGGGATTTTTGTGGATTTTGGCCATGTTTTGAGAAGATTTAGGGAATTTTGTGGGATTTTTCCTGGAATTTTATTGGATACCGGGGAGATTTTGTGGGATGTTTTTGGAACTTTGAGGGACTTTTTAGGAATTTGGTGAGATTCTGTAGAGAACTGACGAATTATCAGGGATTTGTCATGTATTCTGTGGGAATTTGTGGAGATTCTGTGGGATTTTTTTGGATTTTGGCAGAGTTTTTAGAAGATTTAGGGAATTTTGTGTGACTTTTCTGGGATTTTGTTGGGTATTGAGGACATTTTGTGGGATGTTTCGGGAATTTGGTGAGGCTTTTCAAGAATTTTGTGGTATTTTGAAAAGATTTAGGGAATTTTGTGGTGTTTTTTCTTGAATTTTGTGGGAAACTGTGCTGATTTTATGGGGCGTTTCTGGAATTTGGTCGAGTTTTCAGAAGTGTTAGGGATTTTTGTGAGATTTTTGTGGGATGTTCTGGGAATTGGTGGAGATTTTGTGGGACATTCCTGTGAATTGGTAGGGTTTTGAAATGATTTAGGGAGTTTTGTGGGACTTCTCTGGAATTTTGTGTGTTTTTTCTGGAATTGTGTGGGATTCTGAGGAGACTTGAAGAATTTTGAGGAATTTGTTTTAGATTTTGTGGGAATTTGTGGAGAATCTGTGGGATTTTACTGGAATTTGGTGGGCCTTTTCAAGGACTTTGTGTGGTTTTGAGGAGACTTGAAGACTTTTGAGGAATTTTTCTTAGATTTTGTGGAAACTTGTGGAGGTTTTGTGTGATTTTTGTGGGATTTTGTGGGATATTGAGGCGATTTAGGGATCTTGAGGGATTTTTCATGTATTTTGTGGGAATTTGTGGAGATTTGGTGGGATATTTTTCTAGAATTTGGTCGTGTTTTGAGAAGATTTAGGGAATTTTGTGTGATTTTTCTTGAATTTTGTGGGATATTGAGGAGATTTTGTGGGATGTTTGTGGAACTTTGAGGGACTTTTCTGGAATTTGGTGAGATTCTGTAGAGAACTGACAAATTATCAGGGATTTTTCATGTATTCTGTGGGAATTTGTGGAGATTTGGTGGGATATTTTTCTAGAATTTGGTCGTGTTTTGAGAAGATTTAGGGAATTTTGTGTGATTTTTCTTGAATTTTGTGGGATATTGAGGAGATTTTGTGGGATGTTTGTGGAACTTTGAGGGACTTTTCTGGAATTTGGTGAGATTCTGTAGAGAACTGAGAAATTATCAGGGATTTTTCATGTATTCTGTGGGAATTTGTGGAGATTTGGTGGGATATTTTTCTAGAATTTGGTCGTGTTTTGAGAAGATTTAGGGAATTTTGTGTGATTTTTCTTGAATTTTGTGGGATATTGAGGAGATTTTGTGGGATGTTTGTGGAACTTTGAGGGACTTTTCTGGAATTTGGTGAGATTCTGTAGAGAATTGACGAATTATCAGGGATTTTTCATGTATTCTGTGGGAATTTGTGGAGATTCTGTGGGATTTTTGTGGATTTTGGCCGTGTTTTGAGAAGATTTAGGGAATTTTGTGGGATTTTTCTGGGATTTTGTTGGATATTGAGGACATTTTGTGGGATGTTTCTGGAATTTGGTGGGGCTTTTCAAGAATTTTGTGGTATTTTGAAAAGATTTAGGGAATTGTGTGGTGTTTTTTCTTGAATTTTGTGGGAAACTGTGCTGATTTTATGGGGCGTTTCTGGAATTTGGTCGAGTTTTCCGAAGATTTAGGGATTTTTGTGAGATTTTTGTGGGATTTTCTGGGAATTGGTGGAGATTTTGTGGGACATTCCTGTGAATTGGTAGGGTTTTGAAATGATTTAGGGAGTTTTGTGGGACTTCTCTGGAATTTTGTGGGGTTTTTCTGGAATTGTGTGGTTTTGAGGAGACTTGAAGACTTTTGAGGAATTTTTCTTAGATTTTGTGGAAACTTGTGGAGGTTTTGTGGGATTTTTGTGGAATTTTTTGGGATATTGAGGCGATTTAGGGATCTTGAGGGATTTTTCATGTATTTTGTGGGAATTTGTGGAGATTTGGTGGGATATTTTTCTAGAATTTAGTCGTGTTTTGAGAAGATTTAGGGAATTTTGTGTGATTTTTCTTGAATTTTGTGGGACATTGAGGAGATTTTGTGGGATGTTTGTGGAACTTTGAGGGACTTTTCTGGAATTTGGTGAGATTCTGTAGAGAACTGACAAATTATCAGGGATTTTTCATGTATTCTGTGGGAATTTGTGGAGATTTGGTGGGATTTTTGTGGATTTTGGCCGTGTTTTGAGAAGATTTAGGGAATTTTGTGGGATTTTTCCTGGAATTTTATTGGATTCCGGGGAGATTTTGTGGGATGTTTGTGGAACTTTGAGGGACTTTTTAGGAATTTGGTGAGATTCTGTAGAGAATTGACGAATTATCAGGGATTTGTCATGTATTCTGTGGGAATTTGTGGAGATTCTGTGGGATTTTTCTGGAATTTGGTAGAGTTTTGAGAAGATTTAGGGAATTTTGTGTGACTTTTCTGGGATTTTGTTGGATATTGAGGACATTTTGTGGGATGTTTCGGGAATTTGGTGGGGCTTTTCAAGAATTTTGTGGTATTTTGAAAAGATTTAGGGAATTTTGTGGTGTTTTTTCTTGAATTTTGTGGGAAACTGTGCTGATTTTATGGGGCGTTTCTGGAATTTGGTCGAGTTTTCAGAAGTGTTAGGGATTTTTGTGAGATTTTTGTGGGATGTTCTGGGAATTGGTGGAGATTTTGTGGGACATTCCTGTGAATTGGTAGGGTTTTGAAATGATTTAGGGAGTTTTGTGGGACTTCTCTGGAATTTTGTGTGTTTTTTATGGAATTGTGTGGGATTCTGAGGAGACTTGAAGAATTTTGAGGAATTTGTTTTAGATTTTGTGGGAATTTGTGGAGAATCTGTGGGATTTTACTGGAATTTGGTGGGCCTTTTCAAGGACTTTGTGTGGTTTTGAGGAGACTTGAAGACTTTTGAGGAATTTTTCTTAGATTTTGTGGAAACTTGTGGAGGTTTTGTGGGATTTTTGTGGAATTTTTTGGGATATTGAGGCGATTTAGGGATCTTGAGGGAATTTTCATGTATTTTGTGGGAATTTGTGGAGATTTGGTGGGATATTTTTCTAGAATTTGGTCGTGTTTTGAGAAGATTTAGGGAATTTTGTGTGATTTTTCTTGAATTTTGTGGGATATTGAGGAGATTTTGTGGGATGTTTGTGGAACTTTGAGGGACTTTTCTGGAATTTGGTGAGATTCTGTAGAGAACTGACAAATTATCAGGGATTTTTCATGTATTCTGTGGGAATTTGTGGAGATTTGGTGGGATTTTTGTGGATTTTGGCCGTGTTTTGAGAAGATTTAGGGAATTTTGTGTGATTTTTCTGGGATTTTGTTGGATATTGAGGACATTTTGTGGGATGTTTCGGGAATTTGGTGGGGCTTTTCAAGAATTTTGTGGTATTTTGAAAAGATTTAGGGAATTTTGTGGTGTTTTTTCTTGAATTTTGTGGGAAACTGTGCTGATTTTATGGGGCGTTTCTGGAATTTGGTCGAGTTTTCAGAAGTGTTAGGGATTTTTGTGAGATTTTTGTGGGATGTTCTGGGAATTGGTGGAGATTTTGTGGGACATTCCTGTGAATTGGTAGGGTTTTGAAATGATTTAGGGAGTTTTGTGGGACTTCTCTGGAATTTTGTGGGTTTTTCTGGAATTGTGTGGGATTCTGAGGAGACTTGAAGAATTTTGAGGAATTTGTTTTCGATTTTGTGGGAATTTGTGGAGATTCTGTGGGATTTTACTGGAATTTGGTGGTTTTTTTCAAGGACTTTGTGTGGTTTTGAGGAGACTTGGAGAATTTTGAGGAATTTTTCTTAGATTTTGTGGAAACTTGTGGAGGTTTTGTGTGATTTTTGTGGAATGTTGTGGGATATTGAGGCGATTTAGGGATCTTGAGGGATTTTTCATGTATTTTGTGGGATTGTGTGGAGATTTGGTGGGATATATTTCTAGAATTTGGTCGTGTTTTGAGAAGATTTAGAGAATTTTGTGGGATTTTTCCTGGAATTTTGTTGGATATTAGGGAGATTTTGTGGGATGTTTGTGGAACTTTGAGGGACTTTTCTGGAATTTGGTGAGATTCTGTAGAGAACTGACGAATTATCGGGGATTTTTCATGTATTCTGTGGGAATTTGTGGAGATTCGGTGGGATTTTTGTGGATTTTGGCCATGTTTTGAGAAGATTTAGGGAATTTTGTGGGATTTTTCCTGGAATTTTATTGGATTCCGGGGAGATTTTGTGGGATGTTTGTGGAACTTTGAGGGACTTTTTAGGAATTTGGTGCGATTCTGTAGAGAATTGACGAATTATCAGGGATTTGTCATGTATTCTGTGGGAATTTGTGGAGATTCTGTGGGATTTTTCCGGAATTTGGTAGAGTTTTGAGAAGATTTAGGGAATTTTGTGGGACTTTTCTGGGATTTTGTTGGATATTAAGGACATTTTGTGGGATGTTTCGGGAATTTGGTGGGGCTTTTCAAGAATTTTGTGGTATTTTGAAAAGATTTAGGGAATTTTGTGGTGTTTTTTCTTGAATTTTGTGGGAAACTGTGCTGATTTTATGGGGCGTTTCTGGAATTTGGTCGAGTTTTCAGAAGTGTTAGGGATTTTTGTGAGATTTTTGTGGGATGTTCTGGGAATTGGTGGAGATTTTGTGGGACATTCCTGTGAATTGGTAGGGTTTTGAAATGATTTAGGGAGTTTTGTGGGACTTCTCTGGAATTTTGTGGGTTTTTCTGGAATTGTGTGGGATTCTGAGGAGACTTGAAGAATTTTGAGGAATTTGTTTTCGATTTTGTGGGAATTTGTGGAGATTCTGTGGGATTTTACTGGAATTTGGTGGTTTTTTTCAAGGACTTTGTGTGGTTTTGAGGAGACTTGGGGAATTTTGAGGAATTTTTCTTAGATTTTGTGGAAACTTGTGGAGGTTTTGTGTGATTTTTGTGGAATGTTGTGGGATATTGAGGCGATTTAGGGATCTTGAGGGATTTTTCATGTATTTTGTGGGATTGTGTGGAGATTTGGTGGGATATATTTCTAGAATTTGGTCGTGTTTTGAGAAGATTTAGAGAATTTTGTGGGATTTTTCCTGGAATTTTGTTGGATATTAGGGAGATTTTGTGGGATGTTTGTGGAACTTTGAGGGACTTTTCTGGAATTTGGTGAGATTCTGTAGAGAACTGACGAATTATCGGGGATTTTTCATGTATTCTGTGGGAATTTGTGGAGATTCGGTGGGATTTTTGTGGATTTTGGCCATGTTTTGAGAAGATTTAGGGAATTTTGTGGGATTTTTCCTGGAATTTTATTGGATACCGGGGAGATTTTGTGGGATGTTTGTGGAACTTTGAGGGACTTTTTAGGAATTTGGTGCGATTCTGTAGAGAATTGACGAATTATCAGGGATTTGTCATGTATTCTGTGGGAATTTGTGGAGATTCTGTGGGATTTTTCCGGAATTTGGTAGAGTTTTGAGAAGATTTAGGGAATTTTGTGGGACTTTTCTGGGATTTTGTTGGATATTAAGGACATTTTGTGGGATGTTTCTGGAATTTGGTGGGGCTTTTCAAGAATTTTGTGGTATTTTGAAAAGATTTAGGGAATTTTGTGGTGTTTTTTCTTGAATTTTGTGGGAAACTGTGCTGATTTTATGGGGCGTTTCTGGAATTTGGTCGAGTTTTCAGAAGATTTAGGGATTTTTGTGAGATTTTTGTGGGATTTTCTGGGAATTGGTGGAGATTTTGTGGGACATTCCTGTGAATTGGTAGGGTTTTGAAATGATTTAGGGAGTTTTGTGGGACTTCTCTGGAATTTTGTGGGTTTTTCTGGAATTGTGTGGGATTCTGAGGAGACTTGAAGAATTTTGAGGAATTTGTTTTAGATTTTGTGGGAATTTGTGGAGATTCTGTGGGATTTTACTGGAATTTGGTGGTTTTTTTCAAGGACTTTGTGTGGTTTTGAGGAGACTTGGAGAATTTTGAGGAATTTTTCTTAGATTTTGTGGAAACTTGTGGAGGTTTTGTGTGATTTTTGTGGAATGTTGTGGGATATTGAGGCGATTTAGGGATCTTGAGGGATTTTTCATGTATTTTGTGGGATTGTGTGGAGATTTGGTGGGATATATTTCTAGAATTTGGTCGTGTTTTGAGAAGATTTAGAGAATTTTGTGGGATTTTTCCTGGAATTTTGTTGGATATTAGGGAGATTTTGTGGGATGTTTGTGGAACTTTGAGGGACTTTTCTGGAATTTGGTGAGATTCTGTAGAGAACTGACGAATTATCGGGGATTTTTCACGTATTCTGTGGGAATTTGTGGAGATTCGGTGGGATTTTTGTGGATTTTGGCCGTGTTTTGAGAAGATTTAGGGAATTTTGTGGGATTTTTCCTGGAATTTTGTTGGATATTGAGGACATTTTGTGGGATGTTTGTGGAACTTTGAGGGACTTTTCTGGAATTTGGTGAGATTCTGTAGAGAACTGACGAATTATCAGGGATTTTTCATGTATTTTGTGGGAATTTGTGGCGATTCGGTGGGATTTTTCTGGAATTTTGGTTGTGTTTTGAGAAAATTTAGGGAATTTTGTGGGATTTTTCTGGGATTTTGTTGGGTATTGAGGACATTTTGTGGGATGTTTCTGGAATTTGGTGGGGCTTTTCAAGAATTTTGTGGTATTTTGAAAAGATTTAGGGAATTTTGTGGTGTTTTTTCTTGAATTTTGTGGGAAACTGTGCTGATTTTATGGGGCGTTTCGGGAATTTGGTCGAGTTTTCAGAAGTGTTAGGGATTTCTGTAAGATTTTTGTGGGATGTTCTGGGAATTGGTAGAGATTTTGTGGGACATTCCTGTGAATTGGTAGGGTTTTGAAATGATTTAGGGAGTTTTGTGGGACTTCTCTGGAATTTTGTGGGGTTTTTCTGGAATTGTGTGGGATTCTGAGGAGACTTGAAGAATTTTGAGGAATTTTTCTTAGATTTTGTGGGAATTTGTGGAGATTCTGTGGGATTTTTCTGGAATTTGGTGGACCTTTTCAAGGATTTGTGTGGTTTTGAGGGGACTCAAAACACAGCCAAAATCCACAAAAATCCCACAGAATCTCCACAAATTCCCACAGAATACATGAAAAATCCCTGATAATTCATCAGTTCTTTACAAAATCTCACCAAATTCCAGAAAAGTCCCTCAAAGTTCCAGAAACATCTCACAAAATCTCCTCAATATCCAACAAAATTCCAGGAAAAATCCCACCAAATTCCCTAAATCTTCTCAAAACACGACCAAATTCTAGAAAAATATCCCACCAAATGCGGAACGCTTCTTGCGCTTCCATTCTCAGAGCTCCTGAGTTAAGCACTCTGTGACTCTTGGCGAGAATACCAGCAGAAAGCATTTACACTGCATCCGGCAGGGAGAAACTGTACCTGCAGAACACATTTGTCAGGAGCTTGCACCTGCAGCTTATGCACACACAGACATGCTGCACGTTCAAATGGCCAAGCTCATTCTGAAGCAACCTGAAAGCTGCTGTCAGAAGGCTGTGCTTCTTATCCGATCGAAGCAGCAGCACGCGCATTGGAGTTTGGCAAGCACTAAAGAGCTGCAGAAGAGCTTTGCTTAGCAAAATGGGCCAAGAAAAAGCATTTGCTTCATGGGTCTTTGTCGTCGCCTGGAAACAGGTAGCAGCATATGGAAGGGGGTTGTACACGTGGTTTCTTGCCTCGCTTCTCTGCACTTGCAGGGGCTCCCCCCGCCCACCCCGGGCTGAGCTCTGCGGCAGTGCTGCCGCATTGTGGGCACAGAGCGGTACTGCAGCTGTGCTCCGAGCCGGGCGGGGCCTGGCCGAGCGGGGCCGAGCAGGGGCGAGCCGAGCCGAAGCGGGCCAGAAAGAGCCGAGCCGAAGCGGGCCGGAAAGAGTCGAACCGAACCGAGCCGCGTCGGGCCTCCCCCCCGCCCCCCGCCGGAGCCGGCCGGGAGGACCGCGGCAGAGGCGTTAACTCCAATGCCTGCCGCCGCAGGCGCGGCCGCCACCCAGCTACGGAGCCGCTGAGTCTCGCCGCCATCGTCCTCGCCCCGGGAAAGGCGGCGGAAAATCGGGCGGAATGCTCGGAGTCGGTCGGCGTCGGCAGGTTTTTCGTTCAGGCATGTAAGTTAGACAGACGCGCTGAGAGCAGCGGGGGCCTTAATTGTGCCATAACAAAGATGGCCGCTCTGCCGGAAGTGGCTTCAGCCACAGCAAAGATGGCGGCAAGGAAGGGCGGAAGTTACGTCACGCCACGCAAAGATGGCTGCCAGGTCGTGGCCGGCTTGTCCTTCCAAGGATGGCGGCCAAAAAGGCGGGAAAATGGAAGGACCCCGGGCAGTGGGTGCGTGAATTCGACTGCCTGACAAACACCCCGGCGTCGACACCGCCCCGTCGCAATTTTCCGCGGCTGCTCCAGCCGTGCGGACACGGGCTGTGCGCTCGGCGGCACCGGGGCCGAGCGCGAGCCGGTCGGGCGCCGACAGGCAGCGGTGACGACGCCGCACTCTGCCGGGGTCCTTGACGCGGCCGCTTTTTCGGGCTTCTGGCACTCGCGACGACCCGTACCATGCTGCCACTCCTCTCACTCGGTTCCCCTATTGATTTAAAAGCTTGGCATTTAAATGAATAATATAGAAATTAAAATATACAAATCTATAATAAAGAAATGCATATGGGGTGATAGATAGGGAGATATATAGATAGGGACATAGATAGATAGATAGATAGATAGATAGATAGATAGATAAATCTTCCCATAAACACGACCAAATTCTAGAAAAATATCTCACCAAATCACCACAAATTCCCACAAAATACATGAAAAATCCCTCAAGATCCCTAAATCGCCTCAATATCCCACAAAATCACACAAAAATCCCACAAAACCTCCACAAGTTTCCACAAAATCTAAGAAAAATTCCTCAAAATTCTTCAAGTCTCCTCAAAACCACACAAAGTTCGTGAAAAGGCCCACCAAATTCCAGAAAAATCCCACAGAATCTCCACAAATTCCCACAAAATCTAAAACAAATTCCTCAAAATTCTTCAAGTCTCCTCAGAATCCCACACAATTCCAGAAAAACCCCACCAAATTCCAGAGAAGTCCCACAAAACTCCCTAAATCATTTCAAAACCCTACCAATTCACAGGAATGTCCCACAAAATCTCCACCAATTCCCAGAACATCCCACAAAAATCCCACAAAAATCCCTAAATCTTCTGAAAACTTGACCAAATTCCAGAAACGCCCCATAAAATCAGCACAGTTTCCCACAAAATTCAAGAAAAAACACCACACAATTCCCTAAATCTTTTCAAAATACCACAAAATTCCTGAAAAGCCCCACCAAATTCCGAAGATTTTTCCTGGAATTTTATTGGATACTGGGGAGATTTTGTGGGATGTTTGTGGAACTTTGAGGGACTCTTCTGGAATTTGGTGAGATTCTGTAGAGAACTGACGAATTATCAGGGATTTTTCATGTATTCTGTGGGAATTTGTGGAGATTCGGCGTGATTTTTGTGGATTTTGGCCGTGTTTTGAGAAGATTTAGGGAATTTTGTGGGATTTTTCCTGGAATTTTGTTGGATATTGGGAGATTTTGTGGGATGTTTGTGGAACTTTGAGGGACTCTTCTGGAATTTGGTGAGATTCTGTAGAGAACTGACGAATTATCGGGGATTTTTCATGTATTCTGTGGGAATTTGTGGAGATTCTGTGGGATTTTTGTGGATTTTGGCCGTGTTTTGAGAAGATTTAGGGAATTTTGTGGGATTTTTCCTGGAATTTTATTGGATACCGGGGAGATTTTGTGGGATGTTTTTGGAACTTTGAGGGACTTTTTAGGAATTTGGTGAGATTCTGTAGAGAACTGACGAATTATCAGGGATTTGTCATGTATTCTGTGGGAATTTGTGGAGATTCTGTGGGATTTTTTTGGATTTTGGCCGTGTTTTGAGAAGATTTAGGGAATTTTGTGTGACTTTTCTGGGATTTTGTTGGGTATTGAGGACATTTTGTGGGATGTTTCGGGAATTTGGTGAGGCTTTTCAAGAATTTTGTGGTATTTTGAAAAGATTTAGGGAATTTTGTGGTGTTTTTTCTTGAATTTTGTGGGAAACTGTGCTGATTTTATGGGGCGTTTCTGGAATTTGGTCGAGTTTTCAGAAGTGTTAGGGATTTTTGTGAGATTTTTGTGGGATGTTCTGGGAATTGGTGGAGATTTTGTGGGACATTCCTGTGAATTGGTAGGGTTTTGAAATGATTTAGGGAGTTTTGTGGGACTTCTCTGGAATTTTGTGTGTTTTTTCTGGAATTGTGTGGGATTCTGAGGAGACTTGAAGAATTTTGAGGAATTTGTTTTAGATTTTGTGGGAATTTGTGGAGAATCTGTGGGATTTTACTGGAATTTGGTGGGCCTTTTCAAGGACTTTGTGTGGTTTTGAGGAGACTTGAAGACTTTTGAGGAATTTTTCTTAGATTTTGTGGAAACTTGTGGAGGTTTTGTGTGATTTTTGTGGGATTTTGTGGGATATTGAGGCGATTTAGGGATCTTGAGGGATTTTTCATGTATTTTGTGGGAATTTGTGGAGATTTGGTGGGATATTTTTCTAGAATTTGGTCGTGTTTTGAGAAGATTTAGGGAATTTTGTGTGATTTTTCTTGAATTTTGTGGGATATTGAGGAGATTTTGTGGGATGTTTGTGGAACTTTGAGGGACTTTTCTGGAATTTGGTGTGATTCTGTAGAGAACTGACAAATTATCAGGGATTTTTCATGTATTCTGTGGGAATTTGTGGAGATTTGGTGGGATATTTTTCTAGAATTTGGTCGTGTTTTGAGAAGATTTAGGGAATTTTGTGTGATTTTTCTTGAATTTTGTGGGATATTGAGGAGATTTTGTGGGATGTTTGTGGAACTTTGAGGGACTTTTCTGGAATTTGGTGAGATTCTGTAGAGAACTGAGAAATTATCAGGGATTTTTCATGTATTCTGTGGGAATTTGTGGAGATTTGGTGGGATATTTTTCTAGAATTTGGTCGTGTTTTGAGAAGATTTAGGGAATTTTGTGTGATTTTTCTTGAATTTTGTGGGATATTGAGGAGATTTTGTGGGATGTTTGTGGAACTTTGAGGGACTTTTCTGGAATTTGGTGAGATTCTGTAGAGAATTGACGAATTATCAGGGATTTTTCATGTATTCTGTGGGAATTTGTGGAGATTTGGTGGGATTTTTGTGGATTTTGGCCGTGTTTTGAGAAGATTTAGGGAATTTTGTGGGATTTTTCTGGGATTTTGTTGGATATTGAGGACATTTTGTGGGATGTTTCTGGAATTTGGTGGGGCTTTTCAAGAATTTTGTGGTATTTTGAAAAGATTTAGGGAATTGTGTGGTGTTTTTTCTTGAATTTTGTGGGAAACTGTGCTGATTTTATGGGGCGTTTCTGGAATTTGGTCGAGTTTTCCGAAGATTTAGGGATTTTTGTGAGATTTTTGTGGGATTTTCTGGGAATTGGTGGAGATTTTGTGGGACATTCCTGTGAATTGGTAGGGTTTTGAAATGATTTAGGGAGTTTTGTGGGACTTCTCTGGAATTTTGTGGGGTTTTTCTGGAATTGTGCGGTTTTGAGGAGACTTGAAGACTTTTGAGGAATTTTTCTTAGATTTTGTGGAAACTTGTGGAGGTTTTGTGGGATTTTTGTGGAATTTTTTGGGATATTGAGGCGATTTAGGGATCTTGAGGGATTTTTCATGTATTTTGTGGGAATTTGTGGAGATTTGGTGGGATATTTTTCTAGAATTTAGTCGTGTTTTGAGAAGATTTAGGGAATTTTGTGTGATTTTTCTTGAATTTTGTGGGACATTGAGGAGATTTTGTGGGATGTTTGTGGAACTTTGAGGGACTTTTCTGGAATTTGGTGAGATTCTGTAGAGAACTGACAAATTATCAGGGATTTTTCATGTATTCTGTGGGAATTTGTGGAGATTTGGTGGGATTTTTGTGGATTTTGGCCGTGTTTTGAGAAGATTTAGGGAATTTTGTGGGATTTTTCCTGGAATTTTATTGGATTCCGGGGAGATTTTGTGGGATGTTTGTGGAACTTTGAGGGACTTTTTAGGAATTTGGTGAGATTCTGTAGAGAATTGACGAATTATCAGGGATTTGTCATGTATTCTGTGGGAATTTGTGGAGATTCTGTGGGATTTTTCTGGAATTTGGTAGAGTTTTGAGAAGATTTAGGGAATTTTGTGTGACTTTTCTGGGATTTTGTTGGATATTGAGGACATTTTGTGGGATGTTTCTGGAATTTGGTGGGGCTTTTCAAGAATTTTGTGGTATTTTGAAAAGATTTAGGGAATTTTGTGGTGTTTTTTCTTGAATTTTGTGGGAAACTGTGCTGATTTTATGGGGCGTTTCTGGAATTTGGTCGAGTTTTCAGAAGTGTTAGGGATTTTTGTGAGATTTTTGTGGGATGTTCTGGGAATTGGTGGAGATTTTGTGGGACATTCCTGTGAATTGGTAGGGTTTTGAAATGATTTAGGGAGTTTTGTGGGACTTCTCTGGAATTTTGTGTGTTTTTTCTGGAATTGTGTGGGATTCTGAGGAGACTTGAAGAATTTTGAGGAATTTGTTTTAGATTTTGTGGGAATTTGTGGAGAATCTGTGGGATTTTACTGGAATTTGGTGGGCCTTTTCAAGGACTTTGTGTGGTTTTGAGGAGACTTGAAGACTTTTGAGGAATTTTTCTTAGATTTTGTGGAAACTTGTGGAGGTTTTGTGGGATTTTTGTGGAATTTTTTGGGATATTGAGGCGATTTAGGGATCTTGAGGGAATTTTCATGTATTTTGTGGGAATTTGTGGAGATTTGGTGGGATATTTTTCTAGAATTTTGTCGTGTTTTGAGAAGATTTAGGGAATTTTGTGTGATTTTTCTTGAATTTTGTGGGATATTGAGGAGATTTTGTGGGATGTTTGTGGAACTTTGAGGGACTTTTCTGGAATTTGGTGAGATTCTGTAGAGAACTGACAAATTATCAGGGATTTTTCATGTATTCTGTGGGAATTTGTGGAGATTTGGTGGGATTTTTGTGGATTTTGGCCGTGTTTTGAGAAGATTTAGGGAATTTTGTGTGATTTTTCTGGGATTTTGTTGGATATTGAGGACATTTTGTGGGATGTTTCGGGAATTTGGTGGGGCTTTTCAAGAATTTTGTGGTATTTTGAAAAGATTTAGGGAATTTTGTGGTGTTTTTTCTTGAATTTTGTGGGAAACTGTGCTGATTTTATGGGGCGTTTCTGGAATTTGGTCGAGTTTTCAGAAGTGTTAGGGATTTTTGTGAGATTTTTGTGGGATGTTCTGGGAATTGGTGGAGATTTTGTGGGACATTCCTGTGAATTGGTAGGGTTTTGAAATGATTTAGGGAGTTTTGTGGGACTTCTCTGGAATTTTGTGGGTTTTTCTAGAATTGTGTGGGATTCTGAGGAGACTTGAAGAATTTTGAGGAATTTGTTTTCGATTTTGTGGGAATTTGTGGAGATTCTGTGGGATTTTACTGGAATTTGGTGGTTTTTTTCAAGGACTTTGTGTGGTTTTGAGGAGACTTGGAGAATTTTGAGGAATTTTTCTTAGATTTTGTGGAAACTTGTGGAGGTTTTGTGTGATTTTTGTGGAATGTTGTGGGATATTGAGGCGATTTAGGGATCTTGAGGGATTTTTCATGTATTTTGTGGGATTGTGTGGAGATTTGGTGGGATATATTTCTAGAATTTGGTCGTGTTTTGAGAAGATTTAGAGAATTTTGTGGGATTTTTCCTGGAATTTTGTTGGATATTAGGGAGATTTTGTGGGATGTTTGTGGAACTTTGAGGGACTTTTCTGGAATTTGGTGAGATTCTGTAGAGAATTGACGAATTATCGGGGATTTTTCATGTATTCTGTGGGAATTTGTGGAGATTCGGTGGGATTTTTGTGGATTTTGGTAGAGTTTTGAGAAGATTTAGGGAATTTTGTGGGACTTTTCTGGGATTTTGTTGGATATTAAGGACATTTTGTGGGATGTTTCGGGAATTTGGTGGGGCTTTTCAAGAATTTTGTGGTATTTTGAAAAGATTTAGGGAATTTTGTGGTGTTTTTTCTTGAATTTTGTGGGAAACTGTGCTGATTTTATGGGGCGTTTCTGGAATTTGGTCGAGTTTTCAGAAGTGTTAGGGATTTTTGTGAGATTTTTGTGGGATGTTCTGGGAATTGGTGGAGATTTTGTGGGACATTCCTGTGAATTGGTAGGGTTTTGAAATGATTTAGGGAGTTTTGTGGGACTTCTCTGGAATTTTGTGGGTTTTTCTGGAATTGTGTGGGATTCTGAGGAGACTTGAAGAATTTTGAGGAATTTGTTTTCGATTTTGTGGGAATTTGTGGAGATTCTGTGGGATTTTACTGGAATTTGGTGGTTTTTTTCAAGGACTTTGTGTGGTTTTGAGGAGACTTGGAGAATTTTGAGGAATTTTTCTTAGATTTTGTGGAAACTTGTGGAGGTTTTGTGTGATTTTTGTGGAATGTTGTGGGATATTGAGGCGATTTAGGGATCTTGAGGGATTTTTCATGTATTTTGTGGGATTGTGTGGAGATTTGGTGGGATATATTTCTAGAATTTGGTCGTGTTTTGAGAAGATTTAGAGAATTTTGTGGGATTTTTCCTGGAATTTTGTTGGATATTAGGGAGATTTTGTGGGATGTTTGTGGAACTTTGAGGGACTTTTCTGGAATTCGGTGAGATTCTGTAGAGAATTGACGAATTATCGGGGATTTTTCATGTATTCTGTGGGAATTTGTGGAGATTCGGTGGGATTTTTGTGGATTTTGGTAGAGTTTTGAGAAGATTTAGGGAATTTTGTGGGACTTTTCTGGGATTTTGTTGGATATTAAGGACATTTTGTGGGATGTTTCGGGAATTTGGTGGGGCTTTTCAAGAATTTTGTGGTATTTTGAAAAGATTTAGGGAATTTTGTGGTGTTTTTTCTTGAATTTTGTGGGAAACTGTGCTGATTTTATGGGGCGTTTCTGGAATTTGGTCGAGTTTTCAGAAGTGTTAGGGATTTTTGTGAGATTTTTGTGGGATGTTCTGGGAATTGGTGGAGATTTTGTGGGACATTCCTGTGAATTGGTAGGGTTTTGAAATGATTTAGGGAGTTTTGTGGGACTTCTCTGGAATTTTGTGGGTTTTTATGGAATTGTGTGGGATTCTGAGGAGACTTGAAGAATTTTGAGGAATTTGTTTTCGATTTTGTGGGAATTTGTGGAGATTCTGTGGGATTTTACTGGAATTTGGTGGTTTTTTTCAAGGACTTTGTGTGGTTTTGAGGAGACTTGGAGAATTTTGAGGAATTTTTCTTAGATTTTGTGGAAACTTGTGGAGGTTTTGTGTGATTTTTGTGGAATGTTGTGGGATATTGAGGCGATTTAGGGATCTTGAGGGATTTTTCATGTATTTTGTGGGATTGTGTGGAGATTTGGTGGGATATATTTCTAGAATTTGGTCGTGTTTTGAGAAGATTTAGAGAATTTTGTGGGATTTTTCCTGGAATTTTGTTGGATATTAGGGAGATTTTGTGGGATGTTTGTGGAACTTTGAGGGACTTTTCTGGAATTTGGTGAGATTCTGTAGAGAACTGACGAATTATCGGGGATTTTTCATGTATTCTGTGGGAATTTGTGGAGATTCGGTGGGATTTTTGTGGATTTTGGCCATGTTTTGAGAAGATTTAGGGAATTTTGTGGGATTTTTCCTGGAATTTTATTGGATTCCGGGGAGATTTTGTGGGATGTTTGTGGAACTTTGAGGGACTTTTTAGGAATTTGGTGCGATTCTGTAGAGAATTGACGAATTATCAGGGATTTGTCATGTATTCTGTGGGAATTTGTGGAGATTCTGTGGGATTTTTCCGGAATTTGGTAGAGTTTTGAGAAGATTTAGGGAATTTTGTGGGACTTTTCTGGGATTTTGTTGGATATTAAGGACATTTTGTGGGATGTTTCGGGAATTTGGTGGGGCTTTTCAAGAATTTTGTGGTATTTTGAAAAGATTTAGGGAATTTTGTGGTGTTTTTTCTTGAATTTTGTGGGAAACTGTGCTGATTTTATGGGGCGTTTCTGGAATTTGGTCGAGTTTTCAGAAGTGTTAGGGATTTTTGTGAGATTTTTGTGGGATGTTCTGGGAATTGGTGGAGATTTTGTGGGACATTCCTGTGAATTGGTAGGGTTTTGAAATGATTTAGGGAGTTTTGTGGGACTTCTCTGGAATTTTGTGGGTTTTTCTGGAATTGTGTGGGATTCTGAGGAGACTTGAAGAATTTTGAGGAATTTGTTTTCGATTTTGTGGGAATTTGTGGAGATTCTGTGGGATTTTACTGGAATTTGGTGGTTTTTTTCAAGGACTTTGTGTGGTTTTGAGGAGACTTGGGGAATTTTGAGGAATTTTTCTTAGATTTTGTGGAAACTTGTGGAGGTTTTGTGTGATTTTTGTGGAATGTTGTGGGATATTGAGGCGATTTAGGGATCTTGAGGGATTTTTCATGTATTTTGTGGGATTGTGTGGAGATTTGGTGGGATATATTTCTAGAATTTGGTCGTGTTTTGAGAAGATTTAGAGAATTTTGTGGGATTTTTCCTGGAATTTTGTTGGATATTAGGGAGATTTTGTGGGATGTTTGTGGAACTTTGAGGGACTTTTCTGGAATTTGGTGAGATTCTGTAGAGAATTGACGAATTATCGGGGATTTTTCATGTATTCTGTGGGAATTTGTGGAGATTCGGTGGGATTTTTGTGGATTTTGGCCATGTTTTGAGAAGATTTAGGGAATTTTGTGGGACTTTTCTGGGATTTTGTTGGATATTAAGGACATTTTGTGGGATGTTTCGGGAATTTGGTGGGGCTTTTCAAGAATTTTGTGGTATTTTGAAAAGATTTAGGGAATTTTGTGGTGTTTTTTCTTGAATTTTGTGGGAAACTGTGCTGATTTTATGGGGCGTTTCTGGAATTTGGTCGAGTTTTCAGAAGTGTTAGGGATTTTTGTGAGATTTTTGTGGGATGTTCTGGGAATTGGTGGAGATTTTGTGGGACATTCCTGTGAATTGGTAGGGTTTTGAAATGATTTAGGGAGTTTTGTGGGACTTCTCTGGAATTTTGTGGGGTTTTTCTGGAATTGTGTGGGATTCTGAGGAGACTTGAAGAATTTTGAGGAATTTTTCTTAGATTTTGTGGGAATTTGTGGAGATTCTGTGGGATTTTTCTGGAATTTGGTGGACCTTTTCAAGGATTTGTGTGGTTTTGAGGGGACTCAAAACACGGCCAAAATCCACAAAAATCCCACCGAATCTCCACAAATTCCCACAGAATACATGAAAAATCCCTGATAATTCATCAGTTCTTTACAAAATCTCACCAAATTCCAGAAAAGTCCCTCAAAGTTCCAGAAACATCTCACAAAATCTCCTCAATATCCAACAAAATTCCAGGAAAAATCCCACCAAATTCCCTAAATCTTCTCAAAACACGACCAAATTCTAGAAAAATATCCCACCAAATGCGGAACGCTTCTTGCGCTTCCATTCTCAGAGCTCCTGAGTTAAGCACTCTGTGACTCTTGGCGAGAATACCAGCAGAAAGCATTTACACTGCATCCGGCAGGGAGAAACTGTACCTGCAGAACACATTTGTCAGGAGCTTGCACCTGCAGCTTATGCACACACAGACATGCTGCACGTTCAAATGGCCAAGCTCATTCTGAAGCAACCTGAAAGCTGCTGTCAGAAGGCTGTGCTTCTTATCCGATCGAAGCAGCAGCACGCGCATTGGAGTTTGGCAAGCACTAAAGAGCTGCAGAAGAGCTTTGCTTAGCAAAATGGGCCAAGAAAAAGCATTTGCTTCATGGGTCTTTGTCGTCGCCTGGAAACAGGTAGCAGCATATGGAAGGGGGTTGTACACGTGGTTTCTTGCCTCGCTTCTCTGCACTTGCAGGGGCTCCCCCCGCCCACCCCGGGCTGAGCTCTGCGGCAGTGCTGCCGCATTGTGGGCACAGAGCGGTACTGCAGCTGTGCTCCGAGCCGGGCGGGGCCTGGCCGAGCGGGGCCGAGCAGGGGCGAGCCGAGCCGAAGCGGGCCAGAAAGAGCCGAGCCGAAGCGGGCCGGAAAGAGTCGAACCGAACCGAGCCGCGTCGGGCCTCCCCCCCGCCCCCCGCCGGAGCCGGCCGGGAGGACCGCGGCAGAGGCGTTAACTCCAATGCCTGCCGCCGCAGGCGCGGCCGCCACCCAGCTACGGAGCCGCTGAGTCTCGCCGCCATCGTCCTCGCCCCGGGAAAGGCGGCGGAAAATCGGGCGGAATGCTCGGAGTCGGTCGGCGTCGGCAGGTTTTTCGTTCAGGCATGTAAGTTAGACAGACGCGCTGAGAGCAGCGGGGGCCTTAATTGTGCCATAACAAAGATGGCCGCTCTGCCGGAAGTGGCTTCAGCCACAGCAAAGATGGCGGCAAGGAAGGGCGGAAGTTACGTCACGCCACGCAAAGATGGCTGCCAGGTCGTGGCCGGCTTGTCCTTCCAAGGATGGCGGCCAAAAAGGCGGGAAAATGGAAGGACCCCGGGCAGTGGGTGCGTGAATTCGACTGCCTGACAAACACCCCGGCGTCGACACCGCCCCGTCGCAATTTTCCGCGGCTGCTCCAGCCGTGCGGACACGGGCTGTGCGCTCGGCGGCACCGGGGCCGAGCGCGAGCCGGTCGGGCGCCGACAGGCAGCGGTGACGACGCCGCACTCTGCCGGGGTCCTTGACGCGGCCGCTTTTTCGGGCTTCTGGCACTCGCGACGACCCGTACCATGCTGCCACTCCTCTCACTCGGTTCCCCTATTGATTTAAAAGCTTGGCATTTAAATGAATAATATAGAAATTAAAATATACAAATCTATAATAAAGAAATGCATATGGGGTGATAGATAGGGAGATATATAGATAGGGACATAGATAGATAGATAGATAGATAGATAGATAGATAGATAGATAAATCTTCCCATAAACACGACCAAATTCTAGAAAAATATCTCACCAAATCACCACAAATTCCCACAAAATACATGAAAAATCCCTCAAGATCCCTAAATCGCCTCAATATCCCACAAAATCACACAAAAATCCCACAAAACCTCCACAAGTTTCCACAAAATCTAAGAAAAATTCCTCAAAATTCTTCAAGTCTCCTCAAAACCACACAAAGTTCGTGAAAAGGCCCACCAAATTCCAGAAAAATCCCACAGAATCTCCACAAATTCCCACAAAATCTAAAACAAATTCCTCAAAATTCTTCAAGTCTCCTCAGAATCCCACACAATTCCAGAAAAACCCCACCAAATTCCAGAGAAGTCCCACAAAACTCCCTAAATCATTTCAAAACCCTACCAATTCACAGGAATGTCCCACAAAATCTCCACCAATTCCCAGAACATCCCACAAAAATCCCACAAAAATCCCTAAATCTTCTGAAAACTCGACCAAATTCCAGAAACGCCCCATAAAATCAGCACAGTTTCCCACAAAATTCAAGAAAAAACACCACACAATTCCCTAAATCTTTTCAAAATATCACAAAATTCCTGAAAAGCCCCACCAAATTCCGAAGATTTTTCCTGGAATTTTATTGGATACTGGGGAGATTTTGTGGGATGTTTGTGGAACTTTGAGGGACTCTTCTGGAATTTGGTGAGATTCTGTAGAGAACTGACAAATTATCAGGGATTTTTCATGTATTCTGTGGGAATTTGTGGAGATTCGGCGTGATTTTTGTGGATTTTGGCCGTGTTTTGAGAAGATTTAGGGAATTTTGTGGGATTTTTCCTGGAATTTTGTTGGATATTGGGAGATTTTGTGGGATGTTTGTGGAACTTTGAGGGACTCTTCTGGAATTTGGTGAGATTCTGTAGAGAACTGACGAATTATCGGGGATTTTTCATGTATTCTGTGGGAATTTGTGGAGATTCTGTGGGATTTTTGTGGATTTTGGCCGTGTTTTGAGAAGATTTAGGGAATTTTGTGGGATTTTTCCTGGAATTTTATTGGATACCGGGGAGATTTTGTGGGATGTTTTTGGAACTTTGAGGGACTTTTTAGGAATTTGGTGAGATTCTGTAGAGAACTGACGAATTATCAGGGATTTGTCATGTATTCTGTGGGAATTTGTGGAGATTCTGTGGGATTTTTTTGGATTTTGGCCGTGTTTTGAGAAGATTTAGGGAATTTTGTGTGACTTTTCTGGGATTTTGTTGGGTATTGAGGACATTTTGTGGGATGTTTCGGGAATTTGGTGAGGCTTTTCAAGAATTTTGTGGTATTTTGAAAAGATTTAGGGAATTTTGTGGTGTTTTTTCTTGAATTTTGTGGGAAACTGTGCTGATTTTATGGGGCGTTTCTGGAATTTGGTCGAGTTTTCAGAAGTGTTAGGGATTTTTGTGAGATTTTTGTGGGATGTTCTGGGAATTGGTGGAGATTTTGTGGGACATTCCTGTGAATTGGTAGGGTTTTGAAATGATTTAGGGAGTTTTGTGGGACTTCTCTGGAATTTTGTGTGTTTTTTCTGGAATTGTGTGGGATTCTGAGGAGACTTGAAGAATTTTGAGGAATTTGTTTTAGATTTTGTGGGAATTTGTGGAGAATCTGTGGGATTTTACTGGAATTTGGTGGGCCTTTTCAAGGACTTTGTGTGGTTTTGAGGAGACTTGAAGACTTTTGAGGAATTTTTCTTAGATTTTGTGGAAACTTGTGGAGGTTTTGTGTGATTTTTGTGGGATTTTGTGGGATATTGAGGCGATTTAGGGATCTTGAGGGATTTTTCATGTATTTTGTGGGAATTTGTGGAGATTTGGTGGGATATTTTTCTAGAATTTGGTCGTGTTTTGAGAAGATTTAGGGAATTTTGTGTGATTTTTCTTGAATTTTGTGGGATATTGAGGAGATTTTGTGGGATGTTTGTGGAACTTTGAGGGACTTTTCTGGAATTTGGTGTGATTCTGTAGAGAACTGACAAATTATCAGGGATTTTTCATGTATTCTGTGGGAATTTGTGGAGATTTGGTGGGATATTTTTCTAGAATTTGGTCGTGTTTTGAGAAGATTTAGGGAATTTTGTGTGATTTTTCTTGAATTTTGTGGGATATTGAGGAGATTTTGTGGGATGTTTGTGGAACTTTGAGGGACTTTTCTGGAATTTGGTGAGATTCTGTAGAGAACTGAGAAATTATCAGGGATTTTTCATGTATTCTGTGGGAATTTGTGGAGATTTGGTGGGATATTTTTCTAGAATTTGGTCGTGTTTTGAGAAGATTTAGGGAATTTTGTGTGATTTTTCTTGAATTTTGTGGGATATTGAGGAGATTTTGTGGGATGTTTGTGGAACTTTGAGGGACTTTTCTGGAATTTGGTGAGATTCTGTAGAGAATTGACGAATTATCAGGGATTTTTCATGTATTCTGTGGGAATTTGTGGAGATTTGGTGGGATTTTTGTGGATTTTGGCCGTGTTTTGAGAAGATTTAGGGAATTTTGTGGGATTTTTCTGGGATTTTGTTGGATATTGAGGACATTTTGTGGGATGTTTCTGGAATTTGGTGGGGCTTTTCAAGAATTTTGTGGTATTTTGAAAAGATTTAGGGAATTGTGTGGTGTTTTTTCTTGAATTTTGTGGGAAACTGTGCTGATTTTATGGGGCGTTTCTGGAATTTGGTCGAGTTTTCCGAAGATTTAGGGATTTTTGTGAGATTTTTGTGGGATTTTCTGGGAATTGGTGGAGATTTTGTGGGACATTCCTGTGAATTGGTAGGGTTTTGAAATGATTTAGGGAGTTTTGTGGGACTTCTCTGGAATTTTGTGGGGTTTTTCTGGAATTGTGTGGTTTTGAGGAGACTTGAAGACTTTTGAGGAATTTTTCTTAGATTTTGTGGAAACTTGTGGAGGTTTTGTGGGATTTTTGTGGAATTTTTTGGGATATTGAGGCGATTTAGGGATCTTGAGGGATTTTTCATGTATTTTGTGGGAATTTGTGGAGATTTGGTGGGATATTTTTCTAGAATTTAGTCGTGTTTTGAGAAGATTTAGGGAATTTTGTGTGATTTTTCTTGAATTTTGTGGGACATTGAGGAGATTTTGTGGGATGTTTGTGGAACTTTGAGGGACTTTTCTGGAATTTGGTGAGATTCTGTAGAGAACTGACAAATTATCAGGGATTTTTCATGTATTCTGTGGGAATTTGTGGAGATTTGGTGGGATTTTTGTGGATTTTGGCCGTGTTTTGAGAAGATTTAGGGAATTTTGTGGGATTTTTCCTGGAATTTTATTGGATTCCGGGGAGATTTTGTGGGATGTTTGTGGAACTTTGAGGGACTTTTTAGGAATTTGGTGAGATTCTGTAGAGAATTGACGAATTATCAGGGATTTGTCATGTATTCTGTGGGAATTTGTGGAGATTCTGTGGGATTTTTCTGGAATTTGGTAGAGTTTTGAGAAGATTTAGGGAATTTTGTGTGACTTTTCTGGGATTTTGTTGGATATTGAGGACATTTTGTGGGATGTTTCGGGAATTTGGTGGGGCTTTTCAAGAATTTTGTGGTATTTTGAAAAGATTTAGGGAATTTTGTGGTGTTTTTTCTTGAATTTTGTGGGAAACTGTGCTGATTTTATGGGGCGTTTCTGGAATTTGGTCGAGTTTTCAGAAGTGTTAGGGATTTTTGTGAGATTTTTGTGGGATGTTCTGGGAATTGGTGGAGATTTTGTGGGACATTCCTGTGAATTGGTAGGGTTTTGAAATGATTTAGGGAGTTTTGTGGGACTTCTCTGGAATTTTGTGTGTTTTTTATGGAATTGTGTGGGATTCTGAGGAGACTTGAAGAATTTTGAGGAATTTGTTTTAGATTTTGTGGGAATTTGTGGAGAATCTGTGGGATTTTACTGGAATCTGGTGGGCCTTTTCAAGGACTTTGTGTGGTTTTGAGGAGACTTGAAGACTTTTGAGGAATTTTTCTTAGATTTTGTGGAAACTTGTGGAGGTTTTGTGGGATTTTTGTGGAATTTTTTGGGATATTGAGGCGATTTAGGGATCTTGAGGGAATTTTCATGTATTTTGTGGGAATTTGTGGAGATTTGGTGGGATATTTTTCTAGAATTTGGTCGTGTTTTGAGAAGATTTAGGGAATTTTGTGTGATTTTTCTTGAATTTTGTGGGATATTGAGGAGATTTTGTGGGATGTTTGTGGAACTTTGAGGGACTTTTCTGGAATTTGGTGAGATTCTGTAGAGAACTGACAAATTATCAGGGATTTTTCATGTATTCTGTGGGAATTTGTGGAGATTCGGTGGGATTTTTGTGGATTTTGGCCGTGTTTTGAGAAGATTTAGGGAATTTTGTGTGATTTTTCTGGGATTTTGTTGGATATTGAGGACATTTTGTGGGATGTTTCGGGAATTTGGTGGGGCTTTTCAAGAATTTTGTGGTATTTTGAAAAGATTTAGGGAATTTTGTGGTGTTTTTTCTTGAATTTTGTGGGAAACTGTGCTGATTTTATGGGGCGTTTCTGGAATTTGGTCGAGTTTTCAGAAGTGTTAGGGATTTTTGTGAGATTTTTGTGGGATGTTCTGGGAATTGGTGGAGATTTTGTGGGACATTCCTGTGAATTGGTAGGGTTTTGAAATGATTTAGGGAGTTTTGTGGGACTTCTCTGGAATTTTGTGGGTTTTTCTGGAATTGTGTGGGATTCTGAGGAGACTTGAAGAATTTTGAGGAATTTGTTTTCGATTTTGTGGGAATTTGTGGAGATTCTGTGGGATTTTACTGGAATTTGGTGGTTTTTTTCAAGGACTTTGTGTGGTTTTGAGGAGACTTGGGGAATTTTGAGGAATTTTTCTTAGATTTTGTGGAAACTTGTGGAGGTTTTGTGTGATTTTTGTGGAATGTTGTGGGATATTGAGGCGATTTAGGGATCTTGAGGGATTTTTCATGTATTTTGTGGGATTGTGTGGAGATTTGGTGGGATATATTTCTAGAATTTGGTCGTGTTTTGAGAAGATTTAGAGAATTTTGTGGGATTTTTCCTGGAATTTTGTTGGATATTAGGGAGATTTTGTGGGATGTTTGTGGAACTTTGAGGGACTTTTCTGGAATTTGGTGAGATTCTGTAGAGAATTGACGAATTATCGGGGATTTTTCATGTATTCTGTGGGAATTTGTGGAGATTCGGTGGGATTTTTGTGGATTTTGGCCATGTTTTGAGAAGATTTAGGGAATTTTGTGGGACTTTTCTGGGATTTTGTTGGATATTAAGGACATTTTGTGGGATGTTTCGGGAATTTGGTGGGGCTTTTCAAGAATTTTGTGGTATTTTGAAAAGATTTAGGGAATTTTGTGGTGTTTTTTCTTGAATTTTGTGGGAAACTGTGCTGATTTTATGGGGCGTTTCTGGAATTTGGTCGAGTTTTCAGAAGTGTTAGGGATTTTTGTGAGATTTTTGTGGGATGTTCTGGGAATTGGTGGAGATTTTGTGGGACATTCCTGTGAATTGGTAGGGTTTTGAAATGATTTAGGGAGTTTTGTGGGACTTCTCTGGAATTTTGTGTGTTTTTTATGGAATTGTGTGGGATTCTGAGGAGACTTGAAGAATTTTGAGGAATTTTTCTTAGATTTTGTGGGAATTTGTGGAGATTCTGTGGGATTTTTCTGGAATTTGGTGGACCTTTTCAAGGATTTGTGTGGTTTTGAGGGGACTCAAAACACGGCCAAAATCCACAAAAATCCCACCGAATCTCCACAAATTCCCACAGAATACATGAAAAATCCCTGATAATTCATCAGTTCTTTACAAAATCTCACCAAATTCCAGAAAAGTCCCTCAAAGTTCCAGAAACATCTCACAAAATCTCCTCAATATCCAACAAAATTCCAGGAAAAATCCCACCAAATTCCCTAAATCTTCTCAAAACACGACCAAATTCTAGAAAAATATCCCACCAAATGCGGAACGCTTCTTGCGCTTCCATTCTCAGAGCTCCTGAGTTAAGCACTCTGTGACTCTTGGCGAGAATACCAGCAGAAAGCATTTACACTGCATCCGGCAGGGAGAAACTGTACCTGCAGAACACATTTGTCAGGAGCTTGCACCTGCAGCTTATGCACACACAGACATGCTGCACGTTCAAATGGCCAAGCTCATTCTGAAGCAACCTGAAAGCTGCTGTCAGAAGGCTGTGCTTCTTATCCGATCGAAGCAGCAGCACGCGCATTGGAGTTTGGCAAGCACTAAAGAGCTGCAGAAGAGCTTTGCTTAGCAAAATGGGCCAAGAAAAAGCATTTGCTTCATGGGTCTTTGTCGTCGCCTGGAAACAGGTAGCAGCATATGGAAGGGGGTTGTACACGTGGTTTCTTGCCTCGCTTCTCTGCACTTGCAGGGGCTCCCCCCGCCCACCCCGGGCTGAGCTCTGCGGCAGTGCTGCCGCATTGTGGGCACAGAGCGGTACTGCAGCTGTGCTCCGAGCCGGGCGGGGCCTGGCCGAGCGGGGCCGAGCAGGGGCGAGCCGAGCCGAAGCGGGCCAGAAAGAGCCGAGCCGAAGCGGGCCGGAAAGAGTCGAACCGAACCGAGCCGCGTCGGGCCTCCCCCCCGCCCCCCGCCGGAGCCGGCCGGGAGGACCGCGGCAGAGGCGTTAACTCCAATGCCTGCCGCCGCAGGCGCGGCCGCCACCCAGCTACGGAGCCGCTGAGTCTCGCCGCCATCGTCCTCGCCCCGGGAAAGGCGGCGGAAAATCGGGCGGAATGCTCGGAGTCGGTCGGCGTCGGCAGGTTTTTCGTTCAGGCATGTAAGTTAGACAGACGCGCTGAGAGCAGCGGGGGCCTTAATTGTGCCATAACAAAGATGGCCGCTCTGCCGGAAGTGGCTTCAGCCACAGCAAAGATGGCGGCAAGGAAGGGCGGAAGTTACGTCACGCCACGCAAAGATGGCTGCCAGGTCGTGGCCGGCTTGTCCTTCCAAGGATGGCGGCCAAAAAGGCGGGAAAATGGAAGGACCCCGGGCAGTGGGTGCGTGAATTCGACTGCCTGACAAACACCCCGGCGTCGACACCGCCCCGTCGCAATTTTCCGCGGCTGCTCCAGCCGTGCGGACACGGGCTGTGCGCTCGGCGGCACCGGGGCCGAGCGCGAGCCGGTCGGGCGCCGACAGGCAGCGGTGACGACGCCGCACTCTGCCGGGGTCCTTGACGCGGCCGCTTTTTCGGGCTTCTGGCACTCGCGACGACCCGTACCATGCTGCCACTCCTCTCACTCGGTTCCCCTATTGATTTAAAAGCTTGGCATTTAAATGAATAATATAGAAATTAAAATATACAAATCTATAATAAAGAAATGCATATGGGGTGATAGATAGGGAGATATATAGATAGGGACATAGATAGATAGATAGATAGATAGATAGATAGATAGATAGATAGATAAATCTTCCCATAAACACGACCAAATTCTAGAAAAATATCTCACCAAATCACCACAAATTCCCACAAAATACATGAAAAATCCCTCAAGATCCCTAAATCGCCTCAATATCCCACAAAATCACACAAAAATCCCACAAAACCTCCACAAGTTTCCACAAAATCTAAGAAAAATTCCTCAAAATTCTTCAAGTCTCCTCAAAACCACACAAAGTTCGTGAAAAGGCCCACCAAATTCCAGAAAAATCCCACAGAATCTCCACAAATTCCCACAAAATCTAAAACAAATTCCTCAAAATTCTTCAAGTCTCCTCAGAATCCCACACAATTCCAGAAAAACCCCACCAAATTCCAGAGAAGTCCCACAAAACTCCCTAAATCATTTCAAAACCCTACCAATTCACAGGAATGTCCCACAAAATCTCCACCAATTCCCAGAACATCCCACAAAAATCCCACAAAAATCCCTAAATCTTCTGAAAACTCGACCAAATTCCAGAAACGCCCCATAAAATCAGCACAGTTTCCCACAAAATTCAAGAAAAAACACCACACAATTCCCTAAATCTTTTCAAAATATCACAAAATTCCTGAAAAGCCCCACCAAATTCCGAAGATTTTTCCTGGAATTTTATTGGATACTGGGGAGATTTTGTGGGATGTTTGTGGAACTTTGAGGGACTCTTCTGGAATTTGGTGAGATTCTGTAGAGAACTGACGAATTATCAGGGATTTTTCATGTATTCTGTGGGAATTTGTGGAGATTCGGCGTGATTTTTGTGGATTTTGGCCGTGTTTTGAGAAGATTTAGGGAATTTTGTGGGATTTTTCCTGGAATTTTGTTGGATATTGGGAGATTTTGTGGGATGTTTGTGGAACTTTGAGGGACTCTTCTGGAATTTGGTGAGATTCTGTAGAGAACTGACGAATTATCGGGGATTTTTCATGTATTCTGTGGGAATTTGTGGAGATTCTGTGGGATTTTTGTGGATTTTGGCCGTGTTTTGAGAAGATTTAGGGAATTTTGTGGGATTTTTCCTGGAATTTTATTGGATACCGGGGAGATTTTGTGGGATGTTTTTGGAACTTTGAGGGACTTTTTAGGAATTTGGTGAGATTCTGTAGAGAACTGACGAATTATCAGGGATTTGTCATGTATTCTGTGGGAATTTGTGGAGATTCTGTGGGATTTTTTTGGATTTTGGCCGTGTTTTGAGAAGATTTAGGGAATTTTGTGTGACTTTTCTGGGATTTTGTTGGGTATTGAGGACATTTTGTG
This sequence comes from Cyanistes caeruleus, assembly GCF_971803275.1. Lineage (NCBI taxonomy): Eukaryota > Metazoa > Chordata > Aves > Passeriformes > Paridae > Cyanistes > Cyanistes caeruleus. The sequence goes on from NC_141705.1 coordinate 63,423,666, forward strand.
GGATGTTTCGGGAATTTGGTGAGGCTTTTCAAGAATTTTGTGGTATTTTGAAAAGATTTAGGGAATTTTGTGGTGTTTTTTCTTGAATTTTGTGGGAAACTGTGCTGATTTTATGGGGCGTTTCTGGAATTTGGTCGAGTTTTCAGAAGTGTTAGGGATTTTTGTGAGATTTTTGTGGGATGTTCTGGGAATTGGTGGAGATTTTGTGGGACATTCCTGTGAATTGGTAGGGTTTTGAAATGATTTAGGGAGTTTTGTGGGACTTCTCTGGAATTTTGTGTGTTTTTTATGGAATTGTGTGGGATTCTGAGGAGACTTGAAGAATTTTGAGGAATTTGTTTTAGATTTTGTGGGAATTTGTGGAGAATCTGTGGGATTTTACTGGAATTTGGTGGGCCTTTTCAAGGACTTTGTGTGGTTTTGAGGAGACTTGAAGACTTTTGAGGAATTTTTCTTAGATTTTGTGGAAACTTGTGGAGGTTTTGTGGGATTTTTGTGGGATTTTGTGGGATATTGAGGCGATTTAGGGATCTTGAGGGATTTTTCATGTATTTTGTGGGAATTTGTGGAGATTTGGTGGGATATTTTTCTAGAATTTGGTCGTGTTTTGAGAAGATTTAGGGAATTTTGTGTGATTTTTCTTGAATTTTGTGGGATATTGAGGAGATTTTGTGGGATGTTTGTGGAACTTTGAGGGACTTTTCTGGAATTTGGTGTGATTCTGTAGAGAACTGACAAATTATCAGGGATTTTTCATGTATTCTGTGGGAATTTGTGGAGATTTGGTGGGATATTTTTCTAGAATTTGGTCGTGTTTTGAGAAGATTTAGGGAATTTTGTGTGATTTTTCTTGAATTTTGTGGGATATTGAGGAGATTTTGTGGGATGTTTGTGGAACTTTGAGGGACTTTTCTGGAATTTGGTGAGATTCTGTAGAGAACTGAGAAATTATCAGGGATTTTTCATGTATTCTGTGGGAATTTGTGGAGATTTGGTGGGATATTTTTCTAGAATTTGGTCGTGTTTTGAGAAGATTTAGGGAGTTTTGTGGGACTTCTCTGGAATTTTGTGGGTTTTTCTGGAATTGTGTGGGATTCTGAGGAGACTTGAACAATTTTGAGGAATTTGTTTTCGATTTTGTGGGAATTTGTGGAGATTCTGTGGGATTTTACTGGAATTTGGTGGTTTTTTTCAAGGACTTTGTGTGGTTTTGAGGAGACTTGGAGAATTTTGAGGAATTTTTCTTAGATTTTGTGGAAACTTGTGGAGGTTTTGTGTGATTTTTGTGGAATGTTGTGGGATATTGAGGCGATTTAGGGATCTTGAGGGATTTTTCATGTATTTTGTGGGATTGTGTGGAGATTTGGTGGGATATATTTCTAGAATTTGGTCGTGTTTTGAGAAGATTTAGAGAATTTTGTGGGATTTTTCCTGGAATTTTGTTGGATATTAGGGAGATTTTGTGGGATGTTTGTGGAACTTTGAGGGACTTTTCTGGAATTTGGTGAGATTCTGTAGAGAATTGACGAATTATCGGGGATTTTTCATGTATTCTGTGGGAATTTGTGGAGATTCTGTGGGATTTTTGTGGATTTTGGTCGTGTTTTGAGAAGATTTAGGGAATTTTGTGGGATTTTTCTGGGATTTTGTTGGATATTGAGGACATTTTGTGGGATGTTTCTGGAATTTGGTGGGGCTTTTCAAGAATTTTGTGGTATTTTGAAAAGATTTAGGGAATTGTGTGGTGTTTTTTCTTGAATTTTGTGGGAAACTGTGCTGATTTTATGGGGCGTTTCTGGAATTTGGTCGAGTTTTCCGAAGATTTAGGGATTTTTGTGAGATTTTTGTGGGATTTTCTGGGAATTGGTGGAGATTTTGTGGGACATTCCTGTGAATTGGTAGGGTTTTGAAATGATTTAGGGAGTTTTGTGGGACTTCTCTGGAATTTTGTGGGGTTTTTCTGGAATTGTGTGGTTTTGAGGAGACTTGAAGACTTTTGAGGAATTTTTCTTAGATTTTGTGGAAACTTGTGGAGGTTTTGTGGGATTTTTGTGGAATTTTTTGGGATATTGAGGCGATTTAGGGATCTTGAGGGATTTTTCATGTATTTTGTGGGAATTTGTGGAGATTTGGTGGGATATTTTTCTAGAATTTAGTCGTGTTTTGAGAAGATTTAGGGAATTTTGTGTGATTTTTCTTGAATTTTGTGGGACATTGAGGAGATTTTGTGGGATGTTTGTGGAACTTTGAGGGACTTTTCTGGAATTTGGTGAGATTCTGTAGAGAACTGACAAATTATCAGGGATTTTTCATGTATTCTGTGGGAATTTGTGGAGATTTGGTGGGATTTTTGTGGATTTTGGCCGTGTTTTGAGAAGATTTAGGGAATTTTGTGGGATTTTTCCTGGAATTTTATTGGATTCCGGGGAGATTTTGTGGGATGTTTGTGGAACTTTGAGGGACTTTTTAGGAATTTGGTGAGATTCTGTAGAGAATTGACGAATTATCAGGGATTTGTCATGTATTCTGTGGGAATTTGTGGAGATTCTGTGGGATTTTTCTGGAATTTGGTAGAGTTTTGAGAAGATTTAGGGAATTTTGTGTGACTTTTCTGGGATTTTGTTGGATATTGAGGACATTTTGTGGGATGTTTCGGGAATTTGGTGGGGCTTTTCAAGAATTTTGTGGTATTTTGAAAAGATTTAGGGAATTTTGTGGTGTTTTTTCTTGAATTTTGTGGGAAACTGTGCTGATTTTATGGGGCGTTTCTGGAATTTGGTCGAGTTTTCAGAAGTGTTAGGGATTTTTGTGAGATTTTTGTGGGATGTTCTGGGAATTGGTGGAGATTTTGTGGGACATTCCTGTGAATTGGTAGGGTTTTGAAATGATTTAGGGAGTTTTGTGGGACTTCTCTGGAATTTTGTGTGTTTTTTCTGGAATTGTGTGGGATTCTGAGGAGACTTGAAGAATTTTGAGGAATTTGTTTTAGATTTTGTGGGAATTTGTGGAGAATCTGTGGGATTTTACTGGAATTTGGTGGGCCTTTTCAAGGACTTTGTGTGGTTTTGAGGAGACTTGAAGACTTTTGAGGAATTTTTCTTAGATTTTGTGGAAACTTGTGGAGGTTTTGTGTGATTTTTGTGGGATTTTGTGGGATATTGAGGCGATTTAGGGATCTTGAGGGATTTTTCATGTATTTTGTGGGAATTTGTGGAGATTTGGTGGGATATTTTTCTAGAATTTGGTCGTGTTTTGAGAAGATTTAGGGAATTTTGTGTGATTTTTCTTGAATTTTGTGGGATATTGAGGAGATTTTGTGGGATGTTTGTGGAACTTTGAGGGACTTTTCTGGAATTTGGTGTGATTCTGTAGAGAACTGACAAATTATCAGGGATTTTTCATGTATTCTGTGGGAATTTGTGGAGATTTGGTGGGATATTTTTCTAGAATTTGGTCGTGTTTTGAGAAGATTTAGGGAATTTTGTGTGATTTTTCTTGAATTTTGTGGGATATTGAGGAGATTTTGTGGGATGTTTGTGGAACTTTGAGGGACTTTTCTGGAATTTGGTGAGATTCTGTAGAGAACTGAGAAATTATCAGGGATTTTTCATGTATTCTGTGGGAATTTGTGGAGATTTGGTGGGATATTTTTCTAGAATTTGGTCGTGTTTTGAGAAGATTTAGGGAGTTTTGTGGGACTTCTCTGGAATTTTGTGGGTTTTTCTGGAATTGTGTGGGATTCTGAGGAGACTTGAACAATTTTGAGGAATTTGTTTTCGATTTTGTGGGAATTTGTGGAGATTCTGTGGGATTTTACTGGAATTTGGTGGTTTTTTTCAAGGACTTTGTGTGGTTTTGAGGAGACTTGGAGAATTTTGAGGAATTTTTCTTAGATTTTGTGGAAACTTGTGGAGGTTTTGTGTGATTTTTGTGGAATGTTGTGGGATATTGAGGCGATTTAGGGATCTTGAGGGATTTTTCATGTATTTTGTGGGATTGTGTGGAGATTTGGTGGGATATATTTCTAGAATTTGGTCGTGTTTTGAGAAGATTTAGAGAATTTTGTGGGATTTTTCCTGGAATTTTGTTGGATATTAGGGAGATTTTGTGGGATGTTTGTGGAACTTTGAGGGACTTTTCTGGAATTTGGTGAGATTCTGTAGAGAATTGACGAATTATCGGGGATTTTTCATGTATTCTGTGGGAATTTGTGGAGATTCTGTGGGATTTTTGTGGATTTTGGCCGTGTTTTGAGAAGATTTAGGGAATTTTGTGGGATTTTTCTGGGATTTTGTTGGATATTGAGGACATTTTGTGGGATGTTTCTGGAATTTGGTGGGGCTTTTCAAGAATTTTGTGGTATTTTGAAAAGATTTAGGGAATTGTGTGGTGTTTTTTCTTGAATTTTGTGGGAAACTGTGCTGATTTTATGGGGCGTTTCTGGAATTTGGTCGAGTTTTCCGAAGATTTAGGGATTTTTGTGAGATTTTTGTGGGATTTTCTGGGAATTGGTGGAGATTTTGTGGGACATTCCTGTGAATTGGTAGGGTTTTGAAATGATTTAGGGAGTTTTGTGGGACTTCTCTGGAATTTTGTGGGGTTTTTCTGGAATTGTGTGGTTTTGAGGAGACTTGAAGACTTTTGAGGAATTTTTCTTAGATTTTGTGGAAACTTGTGGAGGTTTTGTGGGATTTTTGTGGAATTTTTTGGGATATTGAGGCGATTTAGGGATCTTGAGGGATTTTTCATGTATTTTGTGGGAATTTGTGGAGATTTGGTGGGATATTTTTCTAGAATTTAGTCGTGTTTTGAGAAGATTTAGGGAATTTTGTGTGATTTTTCTTGAATTTTGTGGGACATTGAGGAGATTTTGTGGGATGTTTGTGGAACTTTGAGGGACTTTTCTGGAATTTGGTGAGATTCTGTAGAGAACTGACAAATTATCAGGGATTTTTCATGTATTCTGTGGGAATTTGTGGAGATTTGGTGGGATTTTTGTGGATTTTGGCCGTGTTTTGAGAAGATTTAGGGAATTTTGTGGGATTTTTCCTGGAATTTTATTGGATTCCGGGGAGATTTTGTGGGATGTTTGTGGAACTTTGAGGGACTTTTTAGGAATTTGGTGAGATTCTGTAGAGAATTGACGAATTATCAGGGATTTGTCATGTATTCTGTGGGAATTTGTGGAGATTCTGTGGGATTTTTCTGGAATTTGGTAGAGTTTTGAGAAGATTTAGGGAATTTTGTGTGACTTTTCTGGGATTTTGTTGGATATTGAGGACATTTTGTGGGATGTTTCGGGAATTTGGTGGGGCTTTTCAAGAATTTTGTGGTATTTTGAAAAGATTTAGGGAATTTTGTGGTGTTTTTTCTTGAATTTTGTGGGAAACTGTGCTGATTTTATGGGGCGTTTCTGGAATTTGGTCGAGTTTTCAGAAGTGTTAGGGATTTTTGTGAGATTTTTGTGGGATGTTCTGGGAATTGGTGGAGATTTTGTGGGACATTCCTGTGAATTGGTAGGGTTTTGAAATGATTTAGGGAGTTTTGTGGGACTTCTCTGGAATTTTGTGTGTTTTTTATGGAATTGTGTGGGATTCTGAGGAGACTTGAAGAATTTTGAGGAATTTGTTTTAGATTTTGTGGGAATTTGTGGAGAATCTGTGGGATTTTACTGGAATTTGGTGGGCCTTTTCAAGGACTTTGTGTGGTTTTGAGGAGACTTGAAGACTTTTGAGGAATTTTTCTTAGATTTTGTGGAAACTTGTGGAGGTTTTGTGGGATTTTTGTGGAATTTTTTGGGATATTGAGGCGATTTAGGGATCTTGAGGGAATTTTCATGTATTTTGTGGGAATTTGTGGAGATTTGGTGGGATATTTTTCTAGAATTTGGTCGTGTTTTGAGAAGATTTAGGGAATTTTGTGTGATTTTTCTTGAATTTTGTGGGATATTGAGGAGATTTTGTGGGATGTTTGTGGAACTTTGAGGGACTTTTCTGGAATTTGGTGAGATTCTGTAGAGAACTGACAAATTATCAGGGATTTTTCATGTATTCTGTGGGAATTTGTGGAGATTCGGTGGGATTTTTGTGGATTTTGGCCGTGTTTTGAGAAGATTTAGGGAATTTTGTGTGATTTTTCTGGGATTTTGTTGGATATTGAGGACATTTTGTGGGATGTTTCGGGAATTTGGTGGGGCTTTTCAAGAATTTTGTGGTATTTTGAAAAGATTTAGGGAATTTTGTGGTGTTTTTTCTTGAATTTTGTGGGAAACTGTGCTGATTTTATGGGGCGTTTCTGGAATTTGGTCGAGTTTTCAGAAGTGTTAGGGATTTTTGTGAGATTTTTGTGGGATGTTCTGGGAATTGGTGGAGATTTTGTGGGACATTCCTGTGAATTGGTAGGGTTTTGAAATGATTTAGGGAGTTTTGTGGGACTTCTCTGGAATTTTGTGGGTTTTTCTGGAATTGTGTGGGATTCTGAGGAGACTTGAAGAATTTTGAGGAATTTGTTTTCGATTTTGTGGGAATTTGTGGAGATTCTGTGGGATTTTACTGGAATTTGGTGGTTTTTTTCAAGGACTTTGTGTGGTTTTGAGGAGACTTGGAGAATTTTGAGGAATTTTTCTTAGATTTTGTGGAAACTTGTGGAGGTTTTGTGTGATTTTTGTGGAATGTTGTGGGATATTGAGGCGATTTAGGGATCTTGAGGGATTTTTCATGTATTTTGTGGGATTGTGTGGAGATTTGGTGGGATATATTTCTAGAATTTGGTCGTGTTTTGAGAAGATTTAGAGAATTTTGTGGGATTTTTCCTGGAATTTTGTTGGATATTAGGGAGATTTTGTGGGATGTTTGTGGAACTTTGAGGGACTTTTCTGGAATTTGGTGAGATTCTGTAGAGAATTGACGAATTATCGGGGATTTTTCATGTATTCTGTGGGAATTTGTGGAGATTCTGTGGGATTTTTGTGGATTTTGGCCGTGTTTTGAGAAGATTTAGGGAATTTTGTGGGATTTTTCTGGGATTTTGTTGGATATTGAGGACATTTTGTGGGATGTTTCTGGAATTTGGTGGGGCTTTTCAAGAATTTTGTGGTATTTTGAAAAGATTTAGGGAATTGTGTGGTGTTTTTTCTTGAATTTTGTGGGAAACTGTGCTGATTTTATGGGGCGTTTCTGGAATTTGGTCGAGTTTTCCGAAGATTTAGGGATTTTTGTGAGATTTTTGTGGGATTTTCTGGGAATTGGTGGAGATTTTGTGGGACATTCCTGTGAATTGGTAGGGTTTTGAAATGATTTAGGGAGTTTTGTGGGACTTCTCTGGAATTTTGTGGGGTTTTTCTGGAATTGTGTGGTTTTGAGGAGACTTGAAGACTTTTGAGGAATTTTTCTTAGATTTTGTGGAAACTTGTGGAGGTTTTGTGGGATTTTTGTGGAATTTTTTGGGATATTGAGGCGATTTAGGGATCTTGAGGGATTTTTCATGTATTTTGTGGGAATTTGTGGAGATTTGGTGGGATATTTTTCTAGAATTTAGTCGTGTTTTGAGAAGATTTAGGGAATTTTGTGTGATTTTTCTTGAATTTTGTGGGACATTGAGGAGATTTTGTGGGATGTTTGTGGAACTTTGAGGGACTTTTCTGGAATTTGGTGAGATTCTGTAGAGAACTGACAAATTATCAGGGATTTTTCATGTATTCTGTGGGAATTTGTGGAGATTTGGTGGGATTTTTGTGGATTTTGGCCGTGTTTTGAGAAGATTTAGGGAATTTTGTGGGATTTTTCCTGGAATTTTATTGGATTCCGGGGAGATTTTGTGGGATGTTTGTGGAACTTTGAGGGACTTTTTAGGAATTTGGTGAGATTCTGTAGAGAATTGACGAATTATCAGGGATTTGTCATGTATTCTGTGGGAATTTGTGGAGATTCTGTGGGATTTTTCTGGAATTTGGTAGAGTTTTGAGAAGATTTAGGGAATTTTGTGTGACTTTTCTGGGATTTTGTTGGATATTGAGGACATTTTGTGGGATGTTTCGGGAATTTGGTGGGGCTTTTCAAGAATTTTGTGGTATTTTGAAAAGATTTAGGGAATTTTGTGGTGTTTTTTCTTGAATTTTGTGGGAAACTGTGCTGATTTTATGGGGCGTTTCTGGAATTTGGTCGAGTTTTCAGAAGTGTTAGGGATTTTTGTGAGATTTTTGTGGGATGTTCTGGGAATTGGTGGAGATTTTGTGGGACATTCCTGTGAATTGGTAGGGTTTTGAAATGATTTAGGGAGTTTTGTGGGACTTCTCTGGAATTTTGTGTGGTTTTTCTGGAATTGTGTGGGATTCTGAGGAGACTTGAAGAATTTTGAGGAATTTGTTTTAGATTTTGTGGGAATTTGTGGAGAATCTGTGGGATTTTACTGGAATTTGGTGGGCCTTTTCAAGGACTTTGTGTGGTTTTGAGGAGACTTGAAGACTTTTGAGGAATTTTTCTTAGATTTTGTGGAAACTTGTGGAGGTTTTGTGGGATTTTTGTGGAATTTTTTGGGATATTGAGGCGATTTAGGGATCTTGAGGGAATTTTCATGTATTTTGTGGGAATTTGTGGAGATTTGGTGGGATATTTTTCTAGAATTTGGTCGTGTTTTGAGAAGATTTAGGGAATTTTGTGTGATTTTTCTTGAATTTTGTGGGATATTGAGGAGATTTTGTGGGATGTTTGTGGAACTTTGAGGGACTTTTCTGGAATTTGGTGAGATTCTGTAGAGAACTGACAAATTATCAGGGATTTTTCATGTATTCTGTGGGAATTTGTGGAGATTCGGTGGGATTTTTGTGGATTTTGGCCGTGTTTTGAGAAGATTTAGGGAATTTTGTGTGATTTTTCTGGGATTTTGTTGGATATTGAGGACATTTTGTGGGATGTTTCGGGAATTTGGTGGGGCTTTTCAAGAATTTTGTGGTATTTTGAAAAGATTTAGGGAATTTTGTGGTGTTTTTTCTTGAATTTTGTGGGAAACTGTGCTGATTTTATGGGGCGTTTCTGGAATTTGGTCGAGTTTTCAGAAGTGTTAGGGATTTTTGTGAGATTTTTGTGGGATGTTCTGGGAATTGGTGGAGATTTTGTGGGACATTCCTGTGAATTGGTAGGGTTTTGAAATGATTTAGGGAGTTTTGTGGGACTTCTCTGGAATTTTGTGGGTTTTTCTGGAATTGTGTGGGATTCTGAGGAGACTTGAAGAATTTTGAGGAATTTGTTTTCGATTTTGTGGGAATTTGTGGAGATTCTGTGGGATTTTACTGGAATTTGGTGGTTTTTTTCAAGGACTTTGTGTGGTTTTGAGGAGACTTGGAGAATTTTGAGGAATTTTTCTTAGATTTTGTGGAAACTTGTGGAGGTTTTGTGTGATTTTTGTGGAATGTTGTGGGATATTGAGGCGATTTAGGGATCTTGAGGGATTTTTCATGTATTTTGTGGGATTGTGTGGAGATTTGGTGGGATATATTTCTAGAATTTGGTCGTGTTTTGAGAAGATTTAGAGAATTTTGTGGGATTTTTCCTGGAATTTTGTTGGATATTAGGGAGATTTTGTGGGATGTTTGTGGAACTTTGAGGGACTTTTCTGGAATTTGGTGAGATTCTGTAGAGAATTGACGAATTATCGGGGATTTTTCATGTATTCTGTGGGAATTTGTGGAGATTCTGTGGGATTTTTGTGGATTTTGGCCGTGTTTTGAGAAGATTTAGGGAATTTTGTGGGATTTTTCTGGGATTTTGTTGGATATTGAGGACATTTTGTGGGATGTTTCTGGAATTTGGTGGGGCTTTTCAAGAATTTTGTGGTATTTTGAAAAGATTTAGGGAATTGTGTGGTGTTTTTTCTTGAATTTTGTGGGAAACTGTGCTGATTTTATGGGGCGTTTCTGGAATTTGGTCGAGTTTTCCGAAGATTTAGGGATTTTTGTGAGATTTTTGTGGGATTTTCTGGGAATTGGTGGAGATTTTGTGGGACATTCCTGTGAATTGGTAGGGTTTTGAAATGATTTAGGGAGTTTTGTGGGACTTCTCTGGAATTTTGTGGGGTTTTTCTGGAATTGTGTGGTTTTGAGGAGACTTGAAGACTTTTGAGGAATTTTTCTTAGATTTTGTGGAAACTTGTGGAGGTTTTGTGGGATTTTTGTGGAATTTTTTGGGATATTGAGGCGATTTAGGGATCTTGAGGGATTTTTCATGTATTTTGTGGGAATTTGTGGAGATTTGGTGGGATATTTTTCTAGAATTTAGTCGTGTTTTGAGAAGATTTAGGGAATTTTGTGTGATTTTTCTTGAATTTTGTGGGACATTGAGGAGATTTTGTGGGATGTTTGTGGAACTTTGAGGGACTTTTCTGGAATTTGGTGAGATTCTGTAGAGAACTGACAAATTATCAGGGATTTTTCATGTATTCTGTGGGAATTTGTGGAGATTTGGTGGGATTTTTGTGGATTTTGGCCGTGTTTTGAGAAGATTTAGGGAATTTTGTGGGATTTTTCCTGGAATTTTATTGGATTCCGGGGAGATTTTGTGGGATGTTTGTGGAACTTTGAGGGACTTTTTAGGAATTTGGTGAGATTCTGTAGAGAATTGACGAATTATCAGGGATTTGTCATGTATTCTGTGGGAATTTGTGGAGATTCTGTGGGATTTTTCTGGAATTTGGTAGAGTTTTGAGAAGATTTAGGGAATTTTGTGTGACTTTTCTGGGATTTTGTTGGATATTGAGGACATTTTGTGGGATGTTTCGGGAATTTGGTGGGGCTTTTCAAGAATTTTGTGGTATTTTGAAAAGATTTAGGGAATTTTGTGGTGTTTTTTCTTGAATTTTGTGGGAAACTGTGCTGATTTTATGGGGCGTTTCTGGAATTTGGTCGAGTTTTCAGAAGTGTTAGGGATTTTTGTGAGATTTTTGTGGGATGTTCTGGGAATTGGTGGAGATTTTGTGGGACATTCCTGTGAATTGGTAGGGTTTTGAAATGATTTAGGGAGTTTTGTGGGACTTCTCTGGAATTTTGTGTGTTTTTTATGGAATTGTGTGGGATTCTGAGGAGACTTGAAGAATTTTGAGGAATTTGTTTTAGATTTTGTGGGAATTTGTGGAGAATCTGTGGGATTTTACTGGAATTTGGTGGGCCTTTTCAAGGACTTTGTGTGGTTTTGAGGAGACTTGAAGACTTTTGAGGAATTTTTCTTAGATTTTGTGGAAACTTGTGGAGGTTTTGTGGGATTTTTGTGGAATTTTTTGGGATATTGAGGCGATTTAGGGATCTTGAGGGAATTTTCATGTATTTTGTGGGAATTTGTGGAGATTTGGTGGGATATTTTTCTAGAATTTGGTCGTGTTTTGAGAAGATTTAGGGAATTTTGTGTGATTTTTCTTGAATTTTGTGGGATATTGAGGAGATTTTGTGGGATGTTTGTGGAACTTTGAGGGACTTTTCTGGAATTTGGTGAGATTCTGTAGAGAACTGACAAATTATCAGGGATTTTTCATGTATTCTGTGGGAATTTGTGGAGATTCGGTGGGATTTTTGTGGATTTTGGCCGTGTTTTGAGAAGATTTAGGGAATTTTGTTTGATTTTTCTGGGATTTTGTTGGATATTGAGGACATTTTGTGGGATGTTTCGGGAATTTGGTGGGGCTTTTCAAGAATTTTGTGGTATTTTGAAAAGATTTAGGGAATTTTGTGGTGTTTTTTCTTGAATTTTGTGGGAAACTGTGCTGATTTTATGGGGCGTTTCTGGAATTTGGTCGAGTTTTCCGAAGATTTAGGGATTTTTGTGAGATTTTTGTGGGATGTTCTGGGAATTGGTGGAGATTTTGTGGGACATTCCTGTGAATTGGTAGGGTTTTGAAATGATTTAGGGAGTTTTGTGGGACTTCTCTGGAATTTTGTGGGTTTTTCTGGAATTGTGTGGGATTCTGAGGAGACTTGAAGAATTTTGAGGAATTTGTTTTCGATTTTGTGGGAATTTGTGGAGATTCTGTGGGATTTTACTGGAATTTGGTGGTTTTTTTCAAGGACTTTGTGTGGTTTTGAGGAGACTTGGAGAATTTTGAGGAATTTTTCTTAGATTTTGTGGAAACTTGTGGAGGTTTTGTGTGATTTTTGTGGAATGTTGTGGGATATTGAGGCGATTTAGGGATCTTGAGGGATTTTTCATGTATTTTGTGGGATTGTGTGGAGATTTGGTGGGATATATTTCTAGAATTTGGTCGTGTTTTGAGAAGATTTAGAGAATTTTGTGGGATTTTTCCTGGAATTTTGTTGGATATTAGGGAGATTTTGTGGGATGTTTGTGGAACTTTGAGGGACTTTTCTGGAATTTGGTGAGATTCTGTAGAGAATTGACGAATTATCGGGGATTTTTCATGTATTCTGTGGGAATTTGTGGAGATTCGGTGGGATTTTTGTGGATTTTGGTAGAGTTTTGAGAAGATTTAGGGAATTTTGTGGGACTTTTCTGGGATTTTGTTGGATATTAAGGACATTTTGTGGGATGTTTCGGGAATTTGGTGGGGCTTTTCAAGAATTTTGTGGTATTTTGAAAAGATTTAGGGAATTTTGTGGTGTTTTTTCTTGAATTTTGTGGGAAACTGTGCTGATTTTATGGGGCGTTTCTGGAATTTGGTCGAGTTTTCAGAAGTGTTAGGGATTTTTGTGAGATTTTTGTGGGATGTTCTGGGAATTGGTGGAGATTTTGTGGGACATTCCTGTGAATTGGTAGGGTTTTGAAATGATTTAGGGAGTTTTGTGGGACTTCTCTGGAATTTTGTGGGTTTTTCTGGAATTGTGTGGGATTCTGAGGAGACTTGAAGAATTTTGAGGAATTTGTTTTCGATTTTGTGGGAATTTGTGGAGATTCTGTGGGATTTTACTGGAATTTGGTGGTTTTTTTCAAGGACTTTGTGTGGTTTTGAGGAGACTTGGAGAATTTTGAGGAATTTTTCTTAGATTTTGTGGAAACTTGTGGAGGTTTTGTGTGATTTTTGTGGAATGTTGTGGGATATTGAGGCGATTTAGGGATCTTGAGGGATTTTTCATGTATTTTGTGGGATTGTGTGGAGATTTGGTGGGATATATTTCTAGAATTTGGTCGTGTTTTGAGAAGATTTAGAGAATTTTGTGGGATTTTTCCTGGAATTTTGTTGGATATTAGGGAGATTTTGTGGGATGTTTGTGGAACTTTGAGGGACTTTTCTGGAATTTGGTGAGATTCTGTAGAGAACTGACGAATTATCGGGGATTTTTCATGTATTCTGTGGGAATTTGTGGAGATTCGGTGGGATTTTTGTGGATTTTGGCCATGTTTTGAGAAGATTTAGGGAATTTTGTGGGATTTTTCCTGGAATTTTATTGGATACCGGGGAGATTTTGTGGGATGTTTGTGGAACTTTGAGGGACTTTTTAGGAATTTGGTGAGATTCTGTAGAGAACTGACGAATTATCAGGGATTTTTCATGTATTTTGTGGGAATTTGTGGCGATTCGGTGGGATTTTTCTGGAATTTTGGTTGTGTTTTGAGAAAATTTAGGGAATTTTGTGGGATTTTTCTGGGATTTTGTTGGGTATTGAGGACATTTTGTGGGATGTTTCTGGAATTTGGTGGGGCTTTTCAAGAATTTTGTGGTATTTTGAAAAGATTTAGGGAATTTTGTGGTGTTTTTTCTTGAATTTTGTGGGAAACTGTGCTGATTTTATGGGGCGTTTCGGGAATTTGGTCGAGTTTTCAGAAGTGTTAGGGATTTCTGTAAGATTTTTGTGGGATGTTCTGGGAATTGGTAGAGATTTTGTGGGACATTCCTGTGAATTGGTAGGGTTTTGAAATGATTTAGGGAGTTTTGTGGGACTTCTCTGGAATTTTGTGGGGTTTTTCTGGAATTGTGTGGGATTCTGAGGAGACTTGAAGAATTTTGAGGAATTTTTCTTAGATTTTGTGGGAATTTGTGGAGATTCTGTGGGATTTTTCTGGAATTTGGTGGACCTTTTCAAGGATTTTTGTGGTTTTGAGGGGACTCAAAACACGGCCAAAATCCACAAAAATCCCACCGAATCTCCACAAATTCCCACAGAATACATGAAAAATCCCTGATAATTCATCAGTTCTTTACAAAATCTCACCAAATTCCAGAAAAGTCCCTCAAAGTTCCAGAAACATCTCACAAAATCTCCTCAATATCCAACAAAATTCCAGGAAAAATCCCACCAAATTCCCTAAATCTTCTCAAAACACGACCAAATTCTAGAAAAATATCCCACCAAATGCGGAACGCTTCTTGCGCTTCCATTCTCAGAGCTCCTGAGTTAAGCACTCTGTGACTCTTGGCGAGAATACCAGCAGAAAGCATTTACACTGCATCCGGCAGGGAGAAACTGTACCTGCAGAACACATTTGTCAGGAGCTTGCACCTGCAGCTTATGCACACACAGACATGCTGCACGTTCAAATGGCCAAGCTCATTCTGAAGCAACCTGAAAGCTGCTGTCAGAAGGCTGTGCTTCTTATCCGATCGAAGCAGCAGCACGCGCATTGGAGTTTGGCAAGCACTAAAGAGCTGCAGAAGAGCTTTGCTTAGCAAAATGGGCCAAGAAAAAGCATTTGCTTCATGGGTCTTTGTCGTCGCCTGGAAACAGGTAGCAGCATATGGAAGGGGGTTGTACACGTGGTTTCTTGCCTCGCTTCTCTGCACTTGCAGGGGCTCCCCCCGCCCACCCCGGGCTGAGCTCTGCGGCAGTGCTGCCGCATTGTGGGCACAGAGCGGTACTGCAGCTGTGCTCCGAGCCGGGCGGGGCCTGGCCGAGCGGGGCCGAGCAGGGGCGAGCCGAGCCGAAGCGGGCCAGAAAGAGCCGAGCCGAAGCGGGCCGGAAAGAGTCGAACCGAACCGAGCCGCGTCGGGCCTCCCCCCCGCCCCCCGCCGGAGCCGGCCGGGAGGACCGCGGCAGAGGCGTTAACTCCAATGCCTGCCGCCGCAGGCGCGGCCGCCACCCAGCTACGGAGCCGCTGAGTCTCGCCGCCATCGTCCTCGCCCCGGGAAAGGCGGCGGAAAATCGGGCGGAATGCTCGGAGTCGGTCGGCGTCGGCAGGTTTTTCGTTCAGGCATGTAAGTTAGACAGACGCGCTGAGAGCAGCGGGGGCCTTAATTGTGCCATAACAAAGATGGCCGCTCTGCCGGAAGTGGCTTCAGCCACAGCAAAGATGGCGGCAAGGAAGGGCGGAAGTTACGTCACGCCACGCAAAGATGGCTGCCAGGTCGTGGCCGGCTTGTCCTTCCAAGGATGGCGGCCAAAAAGGCGGGAAAATGGAAGGACCCCGGGCAGTGGGTGCGTGAATTCGACTGCCTGACAAACACCCCGGCGTCGACACCGCCCCGTCGCAATTTTCCGCGGCTGCTCCAGCCGTGCGGACACGGGCTGTGCGCTCGGCGGCACCGGGGCCGAGCGCGAGCCGGTCGGGCGCCGACAGGCAGCGGTGACGACGCCGCACTCTGCCGGGGTCCTTGACGCGGCCGCTTTTTCGGGCTTCTGGCACTCGCGACGACCCGTACCATGCTGCCACTCCTCTCACTCGGTTCCCCTATTGATTTAAAAGCTTGGCATTTAAATGAATAATATAGAAATTAAAATATACAAATCTATAATAAAGAAATGCATATGGGGTGATAGATAGGGAGATATATAGATAGGGACATAGATAGATAGATAGATAGATAGATAGATAGATAGATAAATCTTCCCATAAACACGACCAAATTCTAGAAAAATATCTCACCAAATCTCCACAAATTCCCACAAAATACATGAAAAATCCCTCAAGATCCCTAAATCGCCTCAATATCCCACAAAATCACACAAAAATCCCACAAAACCTCCACAAGTTTCCACAAAATCTAAGAAAAATTCCTCAAAATTCTTCAAGTCTCCTCAAAACCACACAAAGTTCGTGAAAAGGCCCACCAAATTCCAGAAAAATCCCACAGAATCTCCACAAATTCCCACAAAATCTAAAACAAATTCCTCAAAATTCTTCAAGTCTCCTCAGAATCCCACACAATTCCAGAAAAACCCCACCAAATTCCAGAGAAGTCCCACAAAACTCCCTAAATCATTTCAAAACCCTACCAATTCACAGGAATGTCCCACAAAATCTCCACCAATTCCCAGAACATCCCACAAAAATCCCACAAAAATCCCTAAATCTTCTGAAAACTCGACCAAATTCCAGAAACGCCCCATAAAATCAGCACAGTTTCCCACAAAATTCAAGAAAAAACACCACACAATTCCCTAAATCTTTTCAAAATACCACAAAATTCCTGAAAAGCCCCACCAAATTCCGAAGATTTTTCCTGGAATTTTATTGGATACTGGGGAGATTTTGTGGGATGTTTGTGGAACTTTGAGGGACTCTTCTGGAATTTGGTGAGATTCTGTAGAGAACTGACGAATTATCAGGGATTTTTCATGTATTCTGTGGGAATTTGTGGAGATTCGGCGTGATTTTTGTGGATTTTGGCCGTGTTTTGAGAAGATTTAGGGAATTTTGTGGGATTTTTCCTGGAATTTTGTTGGATATTGGGAGATTTTGTGGGATGTTTGTGGAACTTTGAGGGACTCTTCTGGAATTTGGTGAGATTCTGTAGAGAACTGACGAATTATCGGGGATTTTTCATGTATTCTGTGGGAATTTGTGGAGATTCTGTGGGATTTTTGTGGATTTTGGCCGTGTTTTGAGAAGATTTAGGGAATTTTGTGGGATTTTTCCTGGAATTTTATTGGATACCGGGGAGATTTTGTGGGATGTTTGTGGAACTTTGAGGGACTTTTTAGGAATTTGGTGCGATTCTTTAGAGAATTGACGAATTATCAGGGATTTGTCATGTATTCTGTGGGAATTTGTGGAGATTCTGTGGGATTTTTCCGGAATTTGGTAGAGTTTTGAGAAGATTTAGGGAATTTTGTGGGACTTTTCTGGGATTTTGTTGGATATTAAGGACATTTTGTGGGATGTTTCTGGAATTTGGTGGGGCTTTTCAAGAATTTTGTGGTATTTTGAAAAGATTTAGGGAATTTTGTGGTGTTTTTTCTTGAATTTTGTGGGAAACTGTGCTGATTTTATGGGGCGTTTCTGGAATTTGGTCGAGTTTTCAGAAGATTTAGGGATTTTTGTGAGATTTTTGTGGGATTTTCTGGGAATTGGTGGAGATTTTGTGGGACATTCCTGTGAATTGGTAGGGTTTTGAAATGATTTAGGGAGTTTTGTGGGACTTCTCTGGAATTTTGTGGGTTTTTCTGGAATTGTGTGGGATTCTGAGGAGACTTGAAGAATTTTGAGGAATTTGTTTTAGATTTTGTGGGAATTTGTGGAGATTCTGTGGGATTTTACTGGAATTTGGTGGACCTTTTCAAGGATTTTTGTGGTTTTGAGGGGACTCAAAACACGGCCAAAATCCACAAAAATCCCACCGAATCTCCACAAATTCCCACAGAATACATGAAAAATCCCTGATAATTCATCAGTTCTTTACAAAATCTCACCAAATTCCAGAAAAGTCCCTCAAAGTTCCAGAAACATCTCACAAAATCTCCTCAATATCCAACAAAATTCCAGGAAAAATCCCACCAAATTCCCTAAATCTTCTCAAAACACGACCAAATTCTAGAAAAATATCCCACCAAATGCGGAACGCTTCTTGCGCTTCCATTCTCAGAGCTCCTGAGTTAAGCACTCTGTGACTCTTGGCGAGAATACCAGCAGAAAGCATTTACACTGCATCCGGCAGGGAGAAACTGTACCTGCAGAACACATTTGTCAGGAGCTTGCACCTGCAGCTTATGCACACACAGACATGCTGCACGTTCAAATGGCCAAGCTCATTCTGAAGCAACCTGAAAGCTGCTGTCAGAAGGCTGTGCTTCTTATCCGATCGAAGCAGCAGCACGCGCATTGGAGTTTGGCAAGCACTAAAGAGCTGCAGAAGAGCTTTGCTTAGCAAAATGGGCCAAGAAAAAGCATTTGCTTCATGGGTCTTTGTCGTCGCCTGGAAACAGGTAGCAGCATATGGAAGGGGGTTGTACACGTGGTTTCTTGCCTCGCTTCTCTGCACTTGCAGGGGCTCCCCCCGCCCACCCCGGGCTGAGCTCTGCGGCAGTGCTGCCGCATTGTGGGCACAGAGCGGTACTGCAGCTGTGCTCCGAGCCGGGCGGGGCCTGGCCGAGCGGGGCCGAGCAGGGGCGAGCCGAGCCGAAGCGGGCCAGAAAGAGCCGAGCCGAAGCGGGCCGGAAAGAGTCGAACCGAACCGAGCCGCGTCGGGCCTCCCCCCCGCCCCCCGCCGGAGCCGGCCGGGAGGACCGCGGCAGAGGCGTTAACTCCAATGCCTGCCGCCGCAGGCGCGGCCGCCACCCAGCTACGGAGCCGCTGAGTCTCGCCGCCATCGTCCTCGCCCCGGGAAAGGCGGCGGAAAATCGGGCGGAATGCTCGGAGTCGGTCGGCGTCGGCAGGTTTTTCGTTCAGGCATGTAAGTTAGACAGACGCGCTGAGAGCAGCGGGGGCCTTAATTGTGCCATAACAAAGATGGCCGCTCTGCCGGAAGTGGCTTCAGCCACAGCAAAGATGGCGGCAAGGAAGGGCGGAAGTTACGTCACGCCACGCAAAGATGGCTGCCAGGTCGTGGCCGTCTTGTCCTTCCAAGGATGGCGGCCAAAAAGGCGGGAAAATGGAAGGACCCCGGGCAGTGGGTGCGTGAATTCGACTGCCTGACAAACACCCCGGCGTCGACACCGCCCCGTCGCAATTTTCCGCGGCTGCTCCAGCCGTGCGGACACGGGCTGTGCGCTCGGCGGCACCGGGGCCGAGCGCGAGCCGGTCGGGCGCCGACAGGCAGCGGTGACGACGCCGCACTCTGCCGGGGTCCTTGACGCGGCCGCTTTTTCGGGCTTCTGGCACTCGCGACGACCCGTACCATGCTGCCACTCCTCTCACTCGGTTCCCCTATTGATTTAAAAGCTTGGCATTTAAATGAATAATATAGAAATTAAAATATACAAATCTATAATAAAGAAATGCATATGGGGTGATAGATAGGGAGATATATAGATAGGGACATAGATAGATAGATAGATAGATAGATAGATAAATCTTCCCATAAACACGACCAAATTCTAGAAAAATATCTCACCAAATCACCACAAATTCCCACAAAATACATGAAAAATCCCTCAAGATCCCTAAATCGCCTCAATATCCCACAAAATCACACAAAAATCCCACAAAACCTCCACAAGTTTCCACAAAATCTAAGAAAAATTCCTCAAAATTCTTCAAGTCTCCTCAAAACCACACAAAGTTCGTGAAAAGGCCCACCAAATTCCAGAAAAATCCCACAGAATCTCCACAAATTCCCACAAAATCTAAAACAAATTCCTCAAAATTCTTCAAGTCTCCTCAGAATCCCACACAATTCCAGAAAAACCCCACCAAATTCCAGAGAAGTCCCACAAAACTCCCTAAATCATTTCAAAACCCTACCAATTCACAGGAATGTCCCACAAAATCTCCACCAATTCCCAGAACATCCCACAAAAATCCCACAAAAATCCCTAAATCTTCTGAAAACTCGACCAAATTCCAGAAACGCCCCATAAAATCAGCACAGTTTCCCACAAAATTCAAGAAAAAACACCACACAATTCCCTAAATCTTTTCAAAATACCACAAAATTCCTGAAAAGCCCCACCAAATTCCGAAGATTTTTCCTGGAATTTTATTGGATACTGGGGAGATTTTGTGGGATGTTTGTGGAACTTTGAGGGACTCTTCTGGAATTTGGTGAGATTCTGTAGAGAACTGACGAATTATCAGGGATTTTTCATGTATTCTGTGGGAATTTGTGGAGATTCGGCGTGATTTTTGTGGATTTTGGCCGTGTTTTGAGAAGATTTAGGGAATTTTGTGGGATTTTTCCTGGAATTTTGTTGGATATTGGGAGATTTTGTGGGATGTTTGTGGAACTTTGAGGGACTCTTCTGGAATTTGGTGAGATTCTGTAGAGAACTGACGAATTATCGGGGATTTTTCATGTATTCTGTGGGAATTTGTGGAGATTCTGTGGGATTTTTGTGGATTTTGGCCGTGTTTTGAGAAGATTTAGGGAATTTTGTGTGATTTTTCTGGGATTTTGTTGGATATTGAGGACATTTTGTGGGATGTTTCTGGAATTTGGTGGGGCTTTTCAAGAATTTTGTGGTATTTTGAAAAGGTTTAGGGAATTTTGTGGTGTTTTTTCTTGAATTTTGTGGGAAACTGTGCTGATTTTATGGGGCGTTTCTGGAATTTGGTCGAGTTTTCAGAAGATTTAGGGATTTTTGTGAGATTTTTGTGGGATGTTCTGGGAATTGGTGGAGATTTTGTGGGACATTCCTGTGAATTGGTAGGGTTTTGAAATGATTTAGGGAGTTTTGTGAGACTTCTCTGGAATTTTGTGGGTTTTTCTGGAATTGTGTGGGATTCTGAGGAGACTTGAAGACTTTTGAGGAATTTTTCTTAGATTTTGTGGAAACTTGTGGAGGTTTTGTGGGATTTTTGTGGAATTTTGTGGGATATTGAGGCGATTTAGGGATCTTGAGGGATTTTTCATGTATTTTGTGGGAATTTGTGGAGATTTGGTGGGATATTTTTCTAGAATTTGGTCGTGTTTTGAGAAGATTTAGGGAATTTTGTGTGATTTTTCTTGAATTTTGTGGGATATTGAGGAGATTTTGTGGGATGTTTGTGGAACTTTGAGGGACTTTTCTGGAATTTGGTGAGATTCTGTAGAGAACTGAGAAATTATCAGGGATTTTTCATGTATTCTGTGGGAATTTGTGGAGATTTGGTGGGATTTTTGTGGATTTTGGCCGTGTTTTGAGAATATTTAGGGAATTTTGTGTGATTTTTCTGGGATTTTGTTGGATATTGAGGACATTTTGTGGGATGTTTCGGGAATTTGGTGGGGCTTTTCAAGAATTTTGTGGTATTTTGAAAAGATTTTGGGAATTTTGTGGTGTTTTTTCTTGAATTTTGTGGGAAACTGTGCTGATTTTATGGGGCGTTTCTGGAATTTGGTCGAGTTTTCAGAAGATTTAGGGATTTTTGTGAGATTTTTGTGGGATTTTCTGGGAATTGGTGGAGATTTTGTGGGACATTCCTGTGAATGGGTAGGGTTTTGAAATGATTTAGGGAGTTTTGTGGGACTTCTCTGGAATTTTGTGTGTTTTTTATGGAATTGTGTGGAATTCTGAGGAGACTTGAAGAATTTTGAGGAATTTGTTTTAGATTTTGTGGGAATTTGTGGAGAATCTGTGGGATTTTACTGGAATTTGGTGGGCCTTTTCAAGGACTTTGTGTGGTTTTGAGGAGACTTGAAGAATTTTGAGGAATTTTTCTTAGATTTTGTGGAAACTTGTGGAGGTTTTGTGTGATTTTTGTGGGATTTTGTGGGATATTGAGGCGATTTAGGGATCTTGAGGGATTTTTTGTGTATTTTGTGGGATTTTGTGGAGATTTGGTGAGACATTTTTCTAGAATTTAGTCGTGTTTTGAGAAGATTTAGGGAATTTTGTGTGATTTTTCTGGGATTTTGTTGGATATTGAGGAGATTTTGTGGGATGTTTGTGGAACTTTGAGGGACTTTTCTGGAATTTGGTGAGATTCTGTAGAGAACTGAGAAATTATCAGGGATTTTTCAGGTATTCTGTGGGAATTTGTAAAGATTTGGTGGGATATTTTTCTAGAATTTGGTCGTGTTTTGAGAAGATTTAGGGAATTTTGTGTGATTTTTCTGGGATTTTGTTGGGTATTGAGGAAATTTTGTGGGATGTTTCTGGAATTGTGTGGGGCTTTTCAAGAATTTTGTGGTATTTTGAAAAGATTTAGGGAATTTTGTGGTGTTTTTTCTTGAATTTTGTGGGAAACTGTGCTGATTTTATGGGGCGTTTCTGGAATTTGGTCGAGTTTTCAGAAGATTTAGGGATTTTTGTGAGATTTTTGTGGGATGTTCTGGGAATTGGTGGAGATTTTGTGGGACATTCCTGTGAATTGGTAGGGTTTTGAAATGATTTAGGGAGTTTTGTGGGACTTCTCTGGAATTTTGTGTGTTTTTTCTGGAATTGTGTGGGATTCTGAGGAGACTTG
Organism: Cyanistes caeruleus; assembly: GCF_971803275.1. NCBI lineage: Eukaryota > Metazoa > Chordata > Aves > Passeriformes > Paridae > Cyanistes > Cyanistes caeruleus. The sequence continues at coordinate 63,445,859 of NC_141705.1, forward strand.
AAGAATTTTGAGGAATTTTTCTTAGATTTTGTGGAAACTTGTGGAGGTTTTGTGGGACTTTTGTGTGATTTTGTGGGATATTGAGGCGATTTAGGGATCTTGAGGGATTTCTCATGTATTTTGTGGGAATTTGTGGAGATTTGGTGGGATATTTTTCTAGAATTTGGTTGTGTTTTGAGAAGATTTAGGGAATTTTGTGGTGTTTTTTCTTGAATTTTGTGGGAAACTGTGCTGATTTTATGGGGCGTTTCTGGAATTTGGTCGAGTTTTCAGAAGATTTAGGGATTTTTGTGAGATTTTTGTGGGATGTTCTGGGAATTGGTGGAGATTTTGTGGGACATTCCTGTGAATTGGTAGGGTTTTGAAATGATTTAGGGAGTTTTGTGGGACTTCTCTGGAATTTTGTGTGTTTTTTCTGGAATTGTGTGGGATTCTGAGGAGACTTGAAGAATTTTGAGGAATTTGTTTTAGATTTTGTGGGAATTTGTGGAGATTCTGTGGGATTTTACTGGAATTTGGTGGGCCTTTTCAAGGACTTTGTGTGGTTTTGAGGAGACTTGAAGAATTTTGAGGAATTTTTCTTAGATTTTGTGGAAACTTGTGGAGGTTTTGTGTGATTTTTGTGTGATTTTGTGGGATATTGAGGCGATTTAGGGATCTTGAGGGATTTCTCATGTATTTTGTGGGAATTTGTGGAGATTTGGTGGGATATTTTTCTAGAATTTGGTCGTGTTTTGAGAAGATTTAGGGAATTTTGTGAGATTTTTCCTGGAATTTTGTTGGATACTGGGGAGATTTTGTGGGATGTTTGTGGAACTTTGAGGGACTCTTCTGGAATTTGGTGAGATTCTGTAGAGAACTGACGAATTATCAGGGATTTTTCATGTATTCTGTGGGAATTTGTGGAGATTTGGTGGGATTTTTGTGGATTTTGGCCGTGTTTTGAGAAGATTTAGGGAATTTTGTGGGATTTTTCCTGGAATTTTGTTGGATACTGGGGAGATTTTGTGGGATGTTTGTGGAACTTTGAGGGACTCTTCTGGAATTTGGTGAGATTCTGTAGAGAACTGACGAATTATCAGGGATTTGTCATGTATTCTGTGGGAATTTGTGGAGATTCTGTGGGATTTTTTTGGATTTTGGCCGTGTTTTGAGAAGATTTAGGGAATTTTGTGTGACTTTTCTGGGATTTTGTTGGGTATTGAGGACATTTTGTGGGATGTTTCGGGAATTTGGTGAGGCTTTTCAAGAATTTTGTGGTATTTTGAAAAGATTTAGGGAATTTTGTGGAGTTTTTTCTTGAATTTTGTGGGAAACTGTGCTGATTTTATGGGGCGTTTCGGGAATTTGGTCGAGTTTTCAGAAGATTTAGGGATTTTTGTGAGATTTTTGTGGGATGTTCTGGGAATTGGTGGAGATTTTGTGGGACATTCCTGTGAATTGGTAGGGTTTTGAAATGATTTAGGGAGTTTTGTGGGACTTCTCTGGAATTTTGTGTGTTTTTTCTGGAATTGTGTGGGATTCTGAGGAGACTTGAAGAATTTTGAGGAATTTGTTTTAGATTTTGTGGGAATTTGTGGAGAATCTGTGGGATTTTACTGGAATTTGGTGGGCCTTTTCAAGGACTTTGTGTGGTTTTGAGGAGACTTGAAGACTTTTGAGGAATTTTTCTTAGATTTTGTGGAAACTTGTGGAGGTTTTGTGTGATTTTTGTGGGATTTTGTGGGATATTGAGGCGATTTCGGGATCTTGAGGGATTTTTCATGTATTTTGTGGGAATTTGTGGAGATTTGGTGGGATATTTTTCTAGAATTTGGTCGTGTTTTGAGAAGATTTAGGGAATTTTGTGTGATTTTTCTTGAATTTTGTGGGATATTGAGGAGATTTTGTGGGATGTTTGTGGAACTTTGAGGGACTTTTCTGGAATTTGGTGAGATTCTGTAGAGAACTGAGAAATTATCAGGGATTTTTCATGTATTCTGTGGGAATTTGTGGAGATTTGATGGGATTTTTGTGGATTTTGGCCGTGTTTTGAGAAGATTTAGGGAATTTTGTGTGATTTTTCTGGGATTTTGTTGGGTATTGAGGAAATTTTGTGGGATGTTTCTGGAATTGTGTGGGGCTTTTCAAGAATTTTGTGGTATTTTGAAAAGATTTAGGGAATTTTGTGGTGTTTTTTCTTGAATTTTGTGGGAAACTGTGCTGATTTTATGGGGCATTTCTGGAATTTGGTTGAGTTTTCAGAAGATTTAGGGATTTTTGTGGGATTTTTGTGGGATGTTCTGGGAATTGGTGGAGATTTTGTGGGACATTCCTGTGAATTGGTAGGGTTTTGAAATGATTTAGGGAGTTTTGTGGGACTTCTCTGGAATTTTGTGTGTTTTTTCTGGAATTGTGTGGGATTCTGAGGAGACTTGAAGAATTTTGAGGAATTTTTCTTAGATTTTGTGGAAACTTGTGGAGGTTTTGTGGGATTTTTGTGTGATTTTGTGGGATATTGAGGCGATTTAGGGATCTTGAGGGATTTCTCATGTATTTTGTGGGAATTTGTGGAGATTTGGTGGGATATTTTTCTAGAATTTGGTTGTTTTTTGAGAAGATTTAGGGAATTTTGTGGTGTTTTTTCTTGAATTTTGTGGGAAACTGTGCTGATTTTATGGGGCGTTTCTGGAATTTGGTCGAGTTTTCAGAAGATTTAGGGATTTTTGTGAGATTTTTGTGGGATGTTCTGGGAATTGGTGGAGATTTTGTGGGACATTCCTGTGAATTGGTAGGGTTTTGAAATGATTTAGGGAGTTTTGTGGGACTTCTCTGGAATTTTGTGTGTTTTTTCTGGAATTGTGTGGGATTCTGAGGAGACTTGAAGAATTTTGAGGAATTTGTTTTAGATTTTGTGGGAATTTGTGGAGATTCTGTGGGATTTTACTGGAATTTGGTGGGCCTTTTCAAGGACTTTGTGTGGTTTTGAGGAGACTTGAAGAATTTTGAGGAATTTTTCTTAGATTTTGTGGAAACTTGTGGAGGTTTTGTGTGATTTTTGTGTGATTTTGTGGGATATTGAGGCGATTTAGGGATCTTGAGGGATTTCTCATGTATTTTGTGGGAATTTGTGGAGATTTGGTGGGATATTTTTCTAGAATTTGGTCGTGTTTTGAGAAGATTTAGGGAATTTTGTGAGATTTTTCCTGGAATTTTGTTGGATACTGGGGAGATTTTGTGGGATGTTTGTGGAACTTTGAGGGACTCTTCTGGAATTTGGTGAGATTCTGTAGAGAACTGACGAATTATCAGGGATTTTTCATGTATTCTGTGGGAATTTGTGGAGATTTGGTGGGATTTTTGTGGATTTTGGCCGTGTTTTGAGAAGATTTAGGGAATTTTGTGGGATTTTTCCTGGAATTTTGTTGGATACTGGGGAGATTTTGTGGGATGTTTGTGGAACTTTGAGGGACTCTTCTGGAATTTGGTGAGATTCTGTAGAGAACTGACGAATTATCAGGGATTTGTCATGTATTCTGTGGGAATTTGTGGAGATTCTGTGGGATTTTTTTGGATTTTGGCCGTGTTTTGAGAAGATTTAGGGAATTTTGTGTGACTTTTCTGGGATTTTGTTGGGTATTGAGGACATTTTGTGGGATGTTTCGGGAATTTGGTGAGGCTTTTCAAGAATTTTGTGGTATTTTGAAAAGATTTAGGGAATTTTGTGGAGTTTTTTCTTGAATTTTGTGGGAAACTGTGCTGATTTTATGGGGCGTTTCGGGAATTTGGTCGAGTTTTCAGAAGATTTAGGGATTTTTGTGAGATTTTTGTGGGATGTTCTGGGAATTGGTGGAGATTTTGTGGGACATTCCTGTGAATTGGTAGGGTTTTGAAATGATTTAGGGAGTTTTGTGAGACTTCTCTGGAATTTTGTGGGTTTTTCTGGAATTGTGTGGGATTCTGAGGAGACTTGAAGAATTTTGAGGAATTTTTCTTAGATTTTGTGGAAACTTGTGGAGGTTTTGTGGGATTTTTGTGGAATTTTTTGGGATATTGAGGCGATTTAGGGATCTTGAGGGATTTTTCATGTATTTTGTGGGAATTTGTGGAGATTTGGTGGGATATTTTTCTAGAATTTGGTCGTGTTTTGAGAAGATTTAGGGAATTTTGTGTGATTTTTCTTGAATTTTGTGGGATATTGAGGAGATTTTGTGGGATGTTTGTGGAACTTTGAGGGACTTTTCTGGAATTTGGTGAGATTCTGTAGAGAACTGAGAAATTATCAGGGATTTTTCATGTATTCTGTGGGAATTTGTGGAGATTTGGTGGGATTTTTGTGGATTTTGGCCGTGTTTTGAGAATATTTAGGGAATTTTGTGTGATTTTTCTGGGATTTTGTTGGATATTGAGGACATTTTGTGGGATGTTTCGGGAATTTGGTGGGGCTTTTCAAGAATTTTGTGGTATTTTGAAAAGATTTTGGGAATTTTGTGGTGTTTTTTCTTGAATTTTGTGGGAAACTGTGCTGATTTTATGGGGCGTTTCTGGAATTTGGTCGAGTTTTCAGAAGATTTAGGGATTTTTGTGAGATTTTTGTGGGATTTTCTGGGAATTGGTGGAGATTTTGTGGGACATTCCTGTGAATGGGTAGGGTTTTGAAATGATTTAGGGAGTTTTGTGGGACTTCTCTGGAATTTTGTGGGGTTTTTCTAGAATTGTGTGGTTTTGAGGAGACTTGAAGAATTTTGAGGAATTTTTCTTAGATTTTGTGGAAACTTGTGGAGGTTTTGTGGGATTTTTGTGGAATTTTTTGGGATATTGAGGCGATTTAGGGATCTTGAGGGATTTTTCATGTATTTTGTGGGAATTTGTGGAGATTTGGTGGGATATTTTTCTAGAATTTGGTTGTGTTTTGAGAAGATTTAGGGAATTTTGTGGTGTTTTTTCTTGAATTTTGTGGGAAACTGTGCTGATTTTATGGGGCGTTTCTGGAATTTGGTCGAGTTTTCAGAAGATTTAGGGATTTTTGTGAGATTTTTGTGGGATGTTCTGGGAATTGGTGGAGATTTTGTGGGACATTCCTGTGAATGGGTAGGGTTTTGAAATGATTTAGGGAGTTTTGTGGGACTTCTCTGGAATTTTGTGTGTTTTTTATGGAATTGTGTGGAATTCTGAGGAGACTTGAAGAATTTTGAGGAATTTGTTTTAGATTTTGTGGGAATTTGTGGAGAATCTGTGGGATTTTACTGGAATTTGGTGGGCCTTTTCAAGGACTTTGTGTGGTTTTGAGGAGACTTGAAGAATTTTGAGGAATTTTTCTTAGATTTTGTGGAAACTTGTGGAGGTTTTGTGTGATTTTTGTGGGATTTTGTGGGATATTGAGGCGATTTAGGGATCTTGAGGGATTTTTTGTGTATTTTGTGGGATTTTGTGGAGATTTGGTGAGACATTTTTCTAGAATTTAGTCGTGTTTTGAGAAGATTTAGGGAATTTTGTGTGATTTTTCTGGGATTTTGTTGGATATTGAGGAGATTTTGTGGGATGTTTGTGGAACTTTGAGGGACTTTTCTGGAATTTGGTGAGATTCTGTAGAGAACTGAGAAATTATCAGGGATTTTTCAGGTATTCTGTGGGAATTTGTAAAGATTTGGTGGGATATTTTTCTAGAATTTGGTCGTGTTTTGAGAAGATTTAGGGAATTTTGTGTGATTTTTCTGGGATTTTGTTGGGTATTGAGGAAATTTTGTGGGATGTTTCTGGAATTTGGTGGGGCTTTTCAAGAATTTTGTGGTATTTTGAAAAGATTTAGGGAATTTTGTGGTGTTTTTTCTTGAATTTTGTGGGAAACTGTGCTGATTTTATGGGGCATTTCTGGAATTTGGTTGAGTTTTCAGAAGATTTAGGGATTTTTGTGGGATTTTTGTGGGATGTTCTGGGAATTGGTGGAGATTTTGTGGGACATTCCTGTGAATTGGTAGGGTTTTGAAATGATTTAGGGAGTTTTGTGGGACTTCTCTGGAATTTTGTGTGTTTTTTCTGGAATTGTGTGGGATTCTGAGGAGACTTGAAGAATTTTGAGGAATTTTTCTTAGATTTTGTGGAAACTTGTGGAGGTTTTGTGTGATTTTTGTGTGATTTTGTGGGATATTGAGGCGATTTAGGGATCTTGAGGGATTTCTCATGTATTTTGTGGGAATTTGTGGAGATTTGGTGGGATATTTTTCTAGAATTTGGTTGTTTTTTGAGAAGATTTAGGGAATTTTGTGGTGTTTTTTCTTGAATTTTGTGGGAAACTGTGCTGATTTTATGGGGCGTTTCTGGAATTTGGTCGAGTTTTCAGAAGATTTAGGGATTTTTGTGAGATTTTTGTGGGATGTTCTGGGAATTGGTGGAGATTTTGTGGGACATTCCTGTGAATTGGTAGGGTTTTGAAATGATTTAGGGAGTTTTGTGGGACTTCTCTGGAATTTTGTGTGTTTTTTCTGGAATTGTGTGGGATTCTGAGGAGACTTGAAGAATTTTGAGGAATTTGTTTTAGATTTTGTGGGAATTTGTGGAGATTCTGTGGGATTTTACTGGAATTTGGTGGGCCTTTTCAAGGACTTTGTGTGGTTTTGAGGAGACTTGAAGAATTTTCAAGGATTTTTCTTAGATTTTGTGGAAACTTGTGGAGGTTTTGTGTGATTTTTGTGTGATTTTGTGGGATATTGAGGCGATTTAGGGATCTTGAGGGATTTCTCATGTATTTTGTGGGAATTTGTGGAGATTTGGTGGGATATTTTTCTAGAATTTGGTCGTGTTTTGAGAAGATTTAGGGAATTTTGTGAGATTTTTCCTGGAATTTTGTTGGATACTGGGGAGATTTTGTGGGATGTTTGTGGAACTTTGAGGGACTCTTCTGGAATTTGGTGAGATTCTGTAGAGAACTGACGAATTATCAGGGATTTTTCATGTATTCTGTGGGAATTTGTGGAGATTTGGTGGGATTTTTGTGGATTTTGGCCGTGTTTTGAGAAGATTTAGGGAATTTTGTGGGATTTTTCCTGGAATTTTGTTGGATACTGGGGAGATTTTGTGGGATGTTTGTGGAACTTTGAGGGACTCTTCTGGAATTTGGTGAGATTCTGTAGAGAACTGACGAATTATCAGGGATTTGTCATGTATTCTGTGGGAATTTGTGGAGATTCTGTGGGATTTTTTTGGATTTTGGCCGTGTTTTGAGAAGATTTAGGGAATTTTGTGTGACTTTTCTGGTATTTTGTTGGGTATTGAGGGCATTTTGTGGGATGTTTCTGGAATTTGGTGAGGCTTTTCAAGAATTTTGTGGTATTTTGAAAAGATTTAGGGAATTTTGTGGAGTTTTTTCTTGAATTTTGTGGGAAACTGTGCTGATTTTATGGGGCGTTTCGGGAATTTGGTCGAGTTTTCAGAAGATTTAGGGATTTTTGTGAGATTTTTGTGGGATGTTCTGGGAATTGGTGGAGATTTTGTGGGACATTCCTGTGAATTGGTAGGGTTTTGAAATGATTTAGGGAGTTTTGTGGGACTTCTCTGGAATTTTGTGGGGTTTTTCTAGAATTGTGTGGTTTTGAGGAGACTTGAAGAATTTTGAGGAATTTTTCTTAGATTTTGTGGAAACTTGTGGAGGTTTTGTGGGATTTTTGTGGAATTTTTTGGGATATTGAGGCGATTTAGGGATCTTGAGGGATTTTTCATGTATTTTGTGGGAATTTGTGGAGATTTGGTGGGATATTTTTCTAGAATTTGGTCGTGTTTTGAGAAGATTTAGGGAATTTTGTGGTGTTTTTTCTTGAATTTTGTGGGAAACTGTGCTGATTTTATGGGGCGTTTCTGGAATTTGGTCGAGTTTTCAGAAGATTTAGGGATTTTTGTGAGATTTTTGTGGGATGTTCTGGGAATTGGTGGAGATTTTGTGGGACATTCCTGTGAATTGGTAGGGTTTTGAAATGATTTAGGGAGTTTTGTGGGACTTCTCTGGAATTTTGTGTGTTTTTTCTGGAATTGTGTGGGATTCTGAGGAGACTTGAAGAATTTTGAGGAATTTGTTTTAGATTTTGTGGGAATTTGTGGAGAATCTGTGGGATTTTACTGGAATTTGGTGGGCCTTTTCAAGGACTTTGTGTGGTTTTGAGGAGACTTGAAGACTTTTGAGGAATTTTTCTTAGATTTTGTGGAAACTTGTGGAGGTTTTGTGTGATTTTTGTGGGATTTTGTGGGATATTGAGGCGATTTCGGGATCTTGAGGGATTTTTCATGTATTTTGTGGGAATTTGTGGAGATTTGGTGGGATATTTTTCTAGAATTTGGTCGTGTTTTGAGAAGATTTAGGGAATTTTGTGTGATTTTTCTTGAATTTTGTGGGATATTGAGGAGATTTTGTGGGATGTTTGTGGAACTTTGAGGGACTTTTCTGGAATTTGGTGAGATTCTGTAGAGAACTGAGAAATTATCAGGGATTTTTCATGTATTCTGTGGGAATTTGTGGAGATTTGATGGGATTTTTGTGGATTTTGGCCGTGTTTTGAGAAGATTTAGGGAATTTTGTGTGATTTTTCTGGGATTTTGTTGGGTATTGAGGAAATTTTGTGGGATGTTTCTGGAATTGTGTGGGGCTTTTCAAGAATTTTGTGGTATTTTGAAAAGATTTAGGGAATTTTGTGGTGTTTTTTCTTGAATTTTGTGGGAAACTGTGCTGATTTTATGGGGCATTTCTGGAATTTGGTTGAGTTTTCAGAAGATTTAGGGATTTTTGTGGGATTTTTGTGGGATGTTCTGGGAATTGGTGGAGATTTTGTGGGACATTCCTGTGAATTGGTAGGGTTTTGAAATGATTTAGGGAGTTTTGTTGGACTTCTCTGGAATTTTGTGTGTTTTTTCTGGAATTGTGTGGGATTCTGAGGAGACTTGAAGAATTTTGAGGAATTTTTCTTAGATTTTGTGGAAACTTGTGGAGGTTTTGTGGGATTTTTGTGTGATTTTGTGGGATATTGAGGCGATTTAGGGATCTTGAGGGATTTCTCATGTATTTTGTGGGAATTTGTGGAGATTTGGTGGGATATTTTTCTAGAATTTGGTTGTTTTTTGAGAAGATTTAGGGAATTTTGTGGTGTTTTTTCTTGAATTTTGTGGGAAACTGTGCTGATTTTATGGGGCGTTTCTGGAATTTGGTCGAGTTTTCAGAAGATTTAGGGATTTTTGTGAGATTTTTGTGGGATGTTCTGGGAATTGGTGGAGATTTTGTGGGACATTCCTGTGAATTGGTAGGGTTTTGAAATGATTTAGGGAGTTTTGTGGGACTTCTCTGGAATTTTGTGTGTTTTTTCTGGAATTGTGTGGGATTCTGAGGAGACTTGAAGAATTTTGAGGAATTTGTTTTAGATTTTGTGGGAATTTGTGGAGATTCTGTGGGATTTTACTGGAATTTGGTGGGCCTTTTCAAGGACTTTGTGTGGTTTTGAGGAGACTTGAAGAATTTTGAGGAATTTTTCTTAGATTTTGTGGAAACTTGTGGAGGTTTTGTGTGATTTTTGTGTGATTTTGTGGGATATTGAGGCGATTTAGGGATCTTGAGGGATTTCTCATGTATTTTGTGGGAATTTGTGGAGATTTGGTGGGATATTTTTCTAGAATTTGGTCGTGTTTTGAGAAGATTTAGGGAATTTTGTGAGATTTTTCCTGGAATTTTGTTGGATACTGGGGAGATTTTGTGGGATGTTTGTGGAACTTTGAGGGACTCTTCTGGAATTTGGTGAGATTCTGTAGAGAACTGACGAATTATCAGGGATTTTTCATGTATTCTGTGGGAATTTGTGGAGATTTGGTGGGATTTTTGTGGATTTTGGCCGTGTTTTGAGAAGATTTAGGGAATTTTGTGGGATTTTTCCTGGAATTTTGTTGGATACTGGGGAGATTTTGTGGGATGTTTGTGGAACTTTGAGGGACTCTTCTGGAATTTGGTGAGATTCTGTAGAGAACTGACGAATTATCAGGGATTTGTCATGTATTCTGTGGGAATTTGTGGAGATTCTGTGGGATTTTTTTGGATTTTGGCCGTGTTTTGAGAAGATTTAGGGAATTTTGTGTGACTTTTCTGGGATTTTGTTGGGTATTGAGGACATTTTGTGGGATGTTTCGGGAATTTGGTGAGGCTTTTCAAGAATTTTGTGGTATTTTGAAAAGATTTAGGGAATTTTGTGGAGTTTTTTCTTGAATTTTGTGGGAAACTGTGCTGATTTTATGGGGCGTTTCGGGAATTTGGTCGAGTTTTCAGAAGATTTAGGGATTTTTGTGAGATTTTTGTGGGATGTTCTGGGAATTGGTGGAGATTTTGTGGGACATTCCTGTGAATTGGTAGGGTTTTGAAATGATTTAGGGAGTTTTGTGAGACTTCTCTGGAATTTTGTGGGTTTTTCTGGAATTGTGTGGGATTCTGAGGAGACTTGAAGAATTTTGAGGAATTTTTCTTAGATTTTGTGGAAACTTGTGGAGGTTTTGTGGGATTTTTGTGGAATTTTTTGGGATATTGAGGCGATTTAGGGATCTTGAGGGATTTTTCATGTATTTTGTGGGAATTTGTGGAGATTTGGTGGGATATTTTTCTAGAATTTGGTCGTGTTTTGAGAAGATTTAGGGAATTTTGTGTGATTTTTCTTGAATTTTGTGGGATATTGAGGAGATTTTGTGGGATGTTTGTGGAACTTTGAGGGACTTTTCTGGAATTTGGTGAGATTCTGTAGAGAACTGAGAAATTATCAGGGATTTTTCATGTATTCTGTGGGAATTTGTGGAGATTTGGTGGGATTTTTGTGGATTTTGGCCGTGTTTTGAGAATATTTAGGGAATTTTGTGTGATTTTTCTGGGATTTTGTTGGATATTGAGGACATTTTGTGGGATGTTTCGGGAATTTGGTGGGGCTTTTCAAGAATTTTGTGGTATTTTGAAAAGATTTTGGGAATTTTGTGGTGTTTTTTCTTGAATTTTGTGGGAAACTGTGCTGATTTTATGGGGCGTTTCTGGAATTTGGTCGAGTTTTCAGAAGATTTAGGGATTTTTGTGAGATTTTTGTGGGATTTTCTGGGAATTGGTGGAGATTTTGTGGGACATTCCTGTGAATGGGTAGGGTTTTGAAATGATTTAGGGAGTTTTGTGGGACTTCTCTGGAATTTTGTGGGGTTTTTCTAGAATTGTGTGGTTTTGAGGAGACTTGAAGAATTTTGAGGAATTTTTCTTAGATTTTGTGGAAACTTGTGGAGGTTTTGTGGGATTTTTGTGGAATTTTTTGGGATATTGAGGCGATTTAGGTATCTTGAGGGATTTTTCATGTATTTTGTGGGAATTTGTGGAGATTTGGTGGGATATTTTTCTAGAATTTGGTTGTGTTTTGAGAAGATTTAGGGAATTTTGTGGTGTTTTTTCTTGAATTTTGTGGGAAACTGTGCTGATTTTATGGGGCGTTTCTGGAATTTGGTCGAGTTTTCAGAAGATTTAGGGATTTTTGTGAGATTTTTGTGGGATGTTCTGGGAATTGGTGGAGATTTTGTGGGACATTCCTGTGAATTGGTAGGGTTTTGAAATGATTTAGGGAGTTTTGTGGGACTTCTCTGGAATTTTGTGTGTTTTTTATGGAATTGTGTGGAATTCTGAGGAGACTTGAAGAATTTTGAGGAATTTGTTTTAGATTTTGTGGGAATTTGTGGAGAATCTGTGGGATTTTACTGGAATTTGGTGGGCCTTTTCAAGGACTTTGTGTGGTTTTGAGGAGACTTGAAGAATTTTGAGGAATTTTTCTTAGATTTTGTGGAAACTTGTGGAGGTTTTGTGTGATTTTTGTGGGATTTTGTGGGATATTGAGGCGATTTCGGGATCTTGAGGGATTTTTTGTGTATTTTGTGGGATTTTGTGGAGATTTGGTGAGACATTTTTCTAGAATTTAGTCGTGTTTTGAGAAGATTTAGGGAATTTTGTGTGATTTTTCTGGGATTTTGTTGGATATTGAGGAGATTTTGTGGGATGTTTGTGGAACTTTGAGGGACTTTTCTGGAATTTGGTGAGATTCTGTAGAGAACTGAGAAATTATCAGGGATTTTTCAGGTATTCTGTGGGAATTTGTAAAGATTTGGTGGGATATTTTTCTAGAATTTGGTCGTGTTTTGAGAAGATTTAGGGAATTTTGTGTGATTTTTCTGGGATTTTGTTGGGTATTGAGGAAATTTTGTGGGATGTTTCTGGAATTGTGTGGGGCTTTTCAAGAATTTTGTGGTATTTTGAAAAGATTTAGGGAATTTTGTGGTGTTTTTTCTTGAATTTTGTGGGAAACTGTGCTGATTTTATGGGGCGTTTCTGGAATTTGGTCGAGTTTTCAGAAGATTTAGGGATTTTTGTGGGATTTTTGTGGGATGTTCTGGGAATTGGTGGAGATTTTGTGGGACATTCCTGTGAATTGGTAGGGTTTTGAAATGATTTAGGGAGTTTTGTGGGACTTCTCTGGAATTTTGTGTGTTTTTTCTGGAATTGTGTGGGATTCTGAGGAGACTTGAAGAATTTTGAGGAATTTGTTTTAGATTTTGTGGGAATTTGTGGAGATTCTGTGGGATTTTACTGGAATTTGGTGGGCCTTTTCAAGGACTTTGTGTGGTTTTGAGGAGACTTGAAGAATTTTCAAGGATTTTTCTTAGATTTTGTGGAAACTTGTGGAGGTTTTGTGTGATTTTTGTGTGATTTTGTGGGATATTGAGGCGATTTAGGGATCTTGAGGGATTTCTCATGTATTTTGTGGGAATTTGTGGAGATTTGGTGGGATATTTTTCTAGAATTTGGTCGTGTTTTGAGAAGATTTAGGGAATTTTGTGAGATTTTTCCTGGAATTTTGTTGGATACTGGGGAGATTTTGTGGGATGTTTGTGGAACTTTGAGGGACTCTTCTGGAATTTGGTGAGATTCTGTAGAGAACTGACGAATTATCAGGGATTTTTCATGTATTCTGTGGGAATTTGTGGAGATTTGGTGGGATTTTTGTGGATTTTGGCCGTGTTTTGAGAAGATTTAGGGAATTTTGTGGGATTTTTCCTGGAATTTTGTTGGATACTGGGGAGATTTTGTGGGATGTTTGTGGAACTTTGAGGGACTCTTCTGGAATTTGGTGAGATTCTGTAGAGAACTGACGAATTATCAGGGATTTGTCATGTATTCTGTGGGAATTTGTGGAGATTCTGTGGGATTTTTTTGGATTTTGGCCGTGTTTTGAGAAGATTTAGGGAATTTTGTGTGACTTTTCTGGGATTTTGTTGGGTATTGAGGACATTTTGTGGGATGTTTCGGGAATTTGGTGAGGCTTTTCAAGAATTTTGTGGTATTTTGAAAAGATTTAGGGAATTTTGTGGTGTTTTTTCTTGAATTTTGTGGGAAACTGTGCTGATTTTATGGGGCGTTTCTGGAATTTGGTCGAGTTTTCAGAAGATTTAGGGATTTTTGTGAGATTTTTGTGGGATGTTCTGGGAATTGGTGGAGATTTTGTGGGACATTCCTGTGAATTGGTAGGGTTTTGAAATGATTTAGGGAGTTTTGTGGGACTTCTCTGGAATTTTGTGTGTTTTTTCTGGAATTGTGTGGGATTCTGAGGAGACTTGAAGAATTTTGAGGAATTTGTTTTAGATTTTGTGGGAATTTGTGGAGAATCTGTGGGATTTTACTGGAATTTGGTGGGCCTTTTCAAGGACTTTGTGTGGTTTTGAGGAGACTTGAAGACTTTTGAGGAATTTTTCTTAGATTTTGTGGAAACTTGTGGAGGTTTTGTGTGATTTTTGTGGGATTTTGTGGGATATTGAGGCGATTTAGGGATCTTGAGGGATTTTTCATGTATTTTGTGGGAATTTGTGGAGATTTGGTGGGATATTTTTCTAGAATTTGGTAGTGTTTTGAGAAGATTTAGGGAATTTTGTGTGATTTTTCTTGAATTTTGTGGGATATTGAGGAGATTTTGTGGGATGTTTGTGGAACTTTGAGGGACTTTTCTGGAATTTGGTGAGATTCTGTAGAGAACTGAGAAATTATCAGGGATTTTTCATGTATTCTGTGGGAATTTGTGGAGATTTGGTGGGATTTTTGTGGATTTTGGCCGTGTTTTGAGAATATTTAGGGAATTTTGTGTGATTTTTCTGGGATTTTGTTGGATATTGAGGACATTTTGTGGGATGTTTCGGGAATTTGGTGGGGCTTTTCAAGAATTTTGTGGTATTTTGAGAAGATTTAGGGAATTTTGTGGTGTTTTTTCTTGAATTTTGTGGGAAACTGTGCTGATTTTATGGGGCGTTTCTGGAATTTGGTCGAGTTTTCAGAAGATTTAGGGATTTTTGTGAGATTTTTGTGGGATGTTCTGGGAATTGGTGGAGATTTTGTGGGACATTCCTGTGAATTGGTAGGGTTTTGAAATGATTTAGGGAGTTTTGTGGGACTTCTCTGGAATTTTGTGTGTTTTTTCTGGAATTGTGTGGGATTCTGAGGAGACTTGAAGAATTTTGAGGAATTTTTCTTAGATTTTGTGGAAACTTGTGGAGGTTTTGTGTGATTTTTGTGTGATTTTGTGGGATATTGAGGCGATTTAGGGATCTTGAGGGATTTCTCATGTATTTTGTGGGAATTTGTGGAGATTTGGTGGGATATTTTTCTAGAATTTGGTTGTTTTTTGAGAAGATTTAGGGAATTTTGTGGTGTTTTTTCTTGAATTTTGTGGGAAACTGTGCTGATTTTATGGGGCGTTTCTGGAATTTGGTCGAGTTTTCAGAAGATTTAGGGATTTTTGTGAGATTTTTGTGGGATGTTCTGGGAATTGGTGGAGATTTTGTGGGACATTCCTGTGAATTGGTAGGGTTTTGAAATGATTTAGGGAGTTTTGTGGGACTTCTCTGGAATTTTGTGTGTTTTTTCTGGAATTGTGTGGGATTCTGAGGAGACTTGAAGAATTTTGAGGAATTTGTTTTAGATTTTGTGGGAATTTGTGGAGATTCTGTGGGATTTTACTGGAATTTGGTGGGCCTTTTCAAGGACTTTGTGTGGTTTTGAGGAGACTTGAAGAATTTTCAAGGATTTTTCTTAGATTTTGTGGAAACTTGTGGAGGTTTTGTGTGATTTTTGTGTGATTTTGTGGGATATTGAGGCGATTTAGGGATCTTGAGGGATTTCTCATGTATTTTGTGGGAATTTGTGGAGATTTGGTGGGATATTTTTCTAGAATTTGGTCGTGTTTTGAGAAGATTTAGGGAATTTTGTGAGATTTTTCCTGGAATTTTGTTGGATACTGGGGAGATTTTGTGGGATGTTTGTGGAACTTTGAGGGACTCTTCTGGAATTTGGTGAGATTCTGTAGAGAACTGACGAATTATCAGGGATTTTTCATGTATTCTGTGGGAATTTGTGGAGATTTGGTGGGATTTTTGTGGATTTTGGCCGTGTTTTGAGAAGATTTAGGGAATTTTGTGGGATTTTTCCTGGAATTTTGTTGGATACTGGGGAGATTTTGTGGGATGTTTGTGGAACTTTGAGGGACTCTTCTGGAATTTGGTGAGATTCTGTAGAGAACTGACGAATTATCAGGGATTTGTCATGTATTCTGTGGGAATTTGTGGAGATTCTGTGGGATTTTTTTGGATTTTGGCCGTGTTTTGAGAAGATTTAGGGAATTTTGTGTGACTTTTCTGGGATTTTGTTGGGTATTGAGGACATTTTGTGGGATGTTTCGGGAATTTGGTGAGGCTTTTCAAGAATTTTGTGGTATTTTGAAAAGATTTAGGGAATTTTGTGGAGTTTTTTCTTGAATTTTGTGGGAAACTGTGCTGATTTTATGGGGCGTTTCGGGAATTTGGTCGAGTTTTCAGAAGATTTAGGGATTTTTGTGAGATTTTTGTGGGATGTTCTGGGAATTGGTGGAGATTTTGTGGGACATTCCTGTGAATTGGTAGGGTTTTGAAATGATTTAGGGAGTTTTGTGGGACTTCTCTGGAATTTTGTGTGTTTTTTCTGGAATTGTGTGGGATTCTGAGGAGACTTGAAGAATTTTGAGGAATTTGTTTTAGATTTTGTGGGAATTTGTGGAGAATCTGTGGGATTTTACTGGAATTTGGTGGGCCTTTTCAAGGACTTTGTGTGGTTTTGAGGAGACTTGAAGACTTTTGAGGAATTTTTCTTAGATTTTGTGGAAACTTGTGGAGGTTTTGTGTGATTTTTGTGGGATTTTGTGGGATATTGAGGCGATTTCGGGATCTTGAGGGATTTTTCATGTATTTTGTGGGAATTTGTGGAGATTTGGTGGGATATTTTTCTAGAATTTGGTAGTGTTTTGAGAAGATTTAGGGAATTTTGTGTGATTTTTCTTGAATTTTGTGGGATATTGAGGAGATTTTGTGGGATGTTTGTGGAACTTTGAGGGACTTTTCTGGAATTTGGTGAGATTCTGTAGAGAACTGAGAAATTATCAGGGATTTTTCATGTATTCTGTGGGAATTTGTGGAGATTTGGTGGGATTTTTGTGGATTTTGGCCGTGTTTTGAGAATATTTAGGGAATTTTGTGTGATTTTTCTGGGATTTTGTTGGATATTGAGGACATTTTGTGGGATGTTTCGGGAATTTGGTGGGGCTTTTCAAGAATTTTGTGGTATTTTGAAAAGATTTTGGGAATTTTGTGGTGTTTTTTCTTGAATTTTGTGGGAAACTGTGCTGATTTTATGGGGCGTTTCTGGAATTTGGTCGAGTTTTCAGAAGATTTAGGGATTTTTGTGAGATTTTTGTGGGATTTTCTGGGAATTGGTGGAGATTTTGTGGGACATTCCTGTGAATGGGTAGGGTTTTGAAATGATTTAGGGAGTTTTGTGGGACTTCTCTGGAATTTTGTGGGGTTTTTCTAGAATTGTGTGGTTTTGAGGAGACTTGAAGAATTTTGAGGAATTTTTCTTAGATTTTGTGGAAACTTGTGGAGGTTTTGTGGGATTTTTGTGGAATTTTTTGGGATATTGAGGCGATTTAGGGATCTTGAGGGATTTTTCATGTATTTTGTGGGAATTTGTGGAGATTTGGTGGGATATTTTTCTAGAATTTGGTTGTGTTTTGAGAAGATTTAGGGAATTTTGTGGTGTTTTTTCTTGAATTTTGTGGGAAACTGTGCTGATTTTATGGGGCGTTTCTGGAATTTGGTCGAGTTTTCAGAAGATTTAGGGATTTTTGTGAGATTTTTGTGGGATGTTCTGGGAATTGGTGGAGATTTTGTGGGACATTCCTGTGAATTGGTAGGGTTTTGAAATGATTTAGGGAGTTTTGTGGGACTTCTCTGGAATTTTGTGTGTTTTTTCTGGAATTGTGTGGGATTCTGAGGAGACTTGAAGAATTTTGAGGAATTTGTTTTAGATTTTGTGGGAATTTGTGGAGAATCTGTGGGATTTTACTGGAATTTGGTGGGCCTTTTCAAGGACTTTGTGTGGTTTTGAGGAGACTTGAAGACTTTTGAGGAATTTTTCTTAGATTTTGTGGAAACTTGTGGAGGTTTTGTGTGATTTTTGTGGGATTTTGTGGGATATTGAGGCGATTTCGGGATCTTGAGGGATTTTTCATGTATTTTGTGGGAATTTGTGGAGATTTGGTGGGATATTTTTCTAGAATTTGGTCGTGTTTTGAGAAGATTTAGGGAATTTTGTGTGATTTTTCTTGAATTTTGTGGGATATTGAGGAGATTTTGTGGGATGTTTGTGGAACTTTGAGGGACTTTTCTGGAATTTGGTGAGATTCTGTAGAGAACTGAGAAATTATCAGGGATTTTTCATGTATTCTGTGGGAATTTGTGGAGATTTGGTGGGATTTTTGTGGATTTTGGCCGTGTTTTGAGAATATTTAGGGAATTTTGTGTGATTTTTCTGGGATTTTGTTGGATATTGAGGACATTTTGTGGGATGTTTCGGGAATTTGGTGGGGCTTTTCAAGAATTTTGTGGTATTTTGAAAAGATTTAGGGAATTTTGTGGTGTTTTTTCTTGAATTTTGTGGGAAACTGTGCTGATTTTATGGGGCGTTTCTGGAATTTGGTCGAGTTTTCAGAAGATTTAGGGATTTTTGTGAGATTTTTGTGGGATGTTCTGGGAATTGGTGGAGATTTTGTGGGACATTCCTGTGAATGGGTAGGGTTTTGAAATGATTTAGGGAGTTTTGTGGGACTTCTCTGGAATTTTGTGGGGTTTTTCTAGAATTGTGTGGTTTTGAGGAGACTTGAAGAATTTTGAGGAATTTTTCTTAGATTTTGTGGAAACTTGTGGAGGTTTTGTGGGATTTTTGTGGAATTTTTTGGGATATTGAGGCGATTTAGGGATCTTGAGGGATTTTTCATGTATTTTGTGGGAATTTGTGGAGATTTGGTGGGATATTTTTCTAGAATTTGGTTGTGTTTTGAGAAGATTTAGGGAATTTTGTGGTGTTTTTTCTTGAATTTTGTGGGAAACTGTGCTGATTTTATGGGGCGTTTCTGGAATTTGGTCGAGTTTTCAGAAGATTTAGGGATTTTTGTGGGATTTTTGTGGGATGTTCTGGGAATTGGTGGAGATTTTGTGGGACATTCCTGTGAATTGGTAGGGTTTTGAAATGATTTAGGGAGTTTTGTGGGACTTCTCTGGAATTTTGTGTGTTTTTTCTGGAATTGTGTGGGATTCTGAGGAGACTTGAAGAATTTTGAGGAATTTTTCTTAGATTTTGTGGAAACTTGTGGAGGTTTTGTGGGATTTTTGTGTGATTTTGTGGGATATTGAGGCGATTTAGGGATCTTGAGGGATTTCTCATGTATTTTGTGGGAATTTGTGGAGATTTGGTGGGATATTTTTCTAGAATTTGGTTGTTTTTTGAGAAGATTTAGGGAATTTTGTGGTGTTTTTTCTTGAATTTTGTGGGAAACTGTGCTGATTTTATGGGGCGTTTCTGGAATTTGGTCGAGTTTTCAGAAGATTTAGGGATTTTTGTGAGATTTTTGTGGGATGTTCTGGGAATTGGTGGAGATTTTGTGGGACATTCCTGTGAATTGGTAGGGTTTTGAAATGATTTAGGGAGTTTTGTGGGACTTCTCTGGAATTTTGTGTGTTTTTTCTGGAATTGTGTGGGATTCTGAGGAGACTTGAAGAATTTTGAGGAATTTGTTTTAGATTTTGTGGGAATTTGTGGAGATTCTGTGGGATTTTACTGGAATTTGGTGGGCCTTTTCAAGGACTTTGTGTGGTTTGGAGGAGACTTGAAGAATTTTCAAGGATTTTTCTTAGATTTTGTGGAAACTTGTGGAGGTTTTGTGTGATTTTTGTGTGATTTTGTGGGATATTGAGGCGATTTAGGGATCTTGAGGGATTTCTCATGTATTTTGTGGGAATTTGTGGAGATTTGGTGGGATATTTTTCTAGAATTTGGTCGTGTTTTGAGAAGATTTAGGGAATTTTGTGAGATTTTTCCTGGAATTTTGTTGGATACTGGGGAGATTTTGTGGGATGTTTGTGGAACTTTGAGGGACTCTTCTGGAATTTGGTGAGATTCTGTAGAGAACTGACGAATTATCAGGGATTTTTCATGTATTCTGTGGGAATTTGTGGAGATTTGGTGGGATTTTTGTGGATTTTGGCCGTGTTTTGAGAAGATTTAGGGAATTTTGTGGGATTTTTCCTGGAATTTTGTTGGATACTGGGGAGATTTTGTGGGATGTTTGTGGAACTTTGAGGGACTCTTCTGGAATTTGGTGAGATTCTGTAGAGAACTGACGAATTATCAGGGATTTGTCATGTATTCTGTGGGAATTTGTGGAGATTCTGTGGGATTTTTTTGGATTTTGGCCGTGTTTTGAGAAGATTTAGGGAATTTTGTGTGACTTTTCTGGGATTTTGTTGGGTATTGAGGACATTTTGTGGGATGTTTCGGGAATTTGGTGAGGCTTTTCAAGAATTTTGTGGTATTTTGAAAAGATTTAGGGAATTTTGTGGAGTTTTTTCTTGAATTTTGTGGGAAACTGTGCTGATTTTATGGGGCGTTTCGGGAATTTGGTCGAGTTTTCAGAAGATTTAGGGATTTTTGTGAGATTTTTGTGGGATGTTCTGGGAATTGGTGGAGATTTTGTGGGACATTCCTGTGAATTGGTAGGGTTTTGAAATGATTTAGGGAGTTTTGTGGGACTTCTCTGGAATTTTGTGTGTTTTTTCTGGAATTGTGTGGGATTCTGAGGAGACTTGAAGAATTTTGAGGAATTTGTTTTAGATTTTGTGGGAATTTGTGGAGAATCTGTGGGATTTTACTGGAATTTGGTGGGCCTTTTCAAGGACTTTGTGTGGTTTTGAGGAGACTTGAAGACTTTTGAGGAATTTTTCTTAGATTTTGTGGAAACTTGTGGAGGTTTTGTGTGATTTTTGTGGGATTTTGTGGGATATTGAGGCGATTTCGGGATCTTGAGGGATTTTTCATGTATTTTGTGGGAATTTGTGGAGATTTGGTGGGATATTTTTCTAGAATTTGGTCGTGTTTTGAGAAGATTTAGGGAATTTTGTGTGATTTTTCTTGAATTTTGTGGGATATTGAGGAGATTTTGTGGGATGTTTGTGGAACTTTGAGGGACTTTTCTGGAATTTGGTGAGATTCTGTAGAGAACTGAGAAATTATCAGGGATTTTTCATGTATTCTGTGGGAATTTGTGGAGATTTGGTGGGATTTTTGTGGATTTTGGCCGTGTTTTGAGAATATTTAGGGAATTTTGTGTGATTTTTCTGGGATTTTGTTGGATATTGAGGACATTTTGTGGGATGTTTCGGGAATTTGGTGGGGCTTTTCAAGAATTTTGTGGTATTTTGAAAAGATTTTGGGAATTTTGTGGTGTTTTTTCTTGAATTTTGTGGGAAACTGTGCTGATTTTATGGGGCGTTTCTGGAATTTGGTCGAGTTTTCAGAAGATTTAGGGATTTTTGTGAGATTTTTGTGGGATTTTCTGGGAATTGGTGGAGATTTTGTGGGACATTCCTGTGAATGGGTAGGGTTTTGAAATGATTTAGGGAGTTTTGTGGGACTTCTCTGGAATTTTGTGGGGTTTTTCTAGAATTGTGTGGTTTTGAGGAGACTTGAAGAATTTTGAGGAATTTTTCTTAGATTTTGTGGAAACTTGTGGAGGTTTTGTGGGATTTTTGTGGAATTTTTTGGGATATTGAGGCGATTTAGGGATCTTGAGGGATTTTTCATGTATTTTGTGGGAATTTGTGGAGATTTGGTGGGATATTTTTCTAGAATTTGGTTGTGTTTTGAGAAGATTTAGGGAATTTTGTGGTGTTTTTTCTTGAATTTTGTGGGAAACTGTGCTGATTTTATGGGGCGTTTCTGGAATTTGGTCGAGTTTTCAGAAGATTTAGGGATTTTTGTGAGATTTTTGTGGGATGTTCTGGGAATTGGTGGAGATTTTGTGGGACATTCCTGTGAATTGGTAGGGTTTTGAAATGATTTAGGGAGTTTTGTGGGACTTCTCTGGAATTTTGTGTGTTTTTTCTGGAATTGTGTGGGATTCTGAGGAGACTTGAAGAATTTTGAGGAATTTGTTTTAGATTTTGTGGGAATTTGTGGAGATTCTGTGGGATTTTACTGGAATTTGGTGGGCCTTTTCAAGGACTTTGTGTGGTTTTGAGGAGACTTGAAGAATTTTCAAGGATTTTTCTTAGATTTTGTGGAAACTTGTGGAGGTTTTGTGTGATTTTTGTGGGATTTTGTGGGATATTGAGGCGATTTAGGGATCTTGAGGGATTTTTTGTGTATTTTGTGGGATTTTGTGGAGATTTGGTGGGACATTTTTCTAGAATTTAGTCGTGTTTTGAGAAGATTTAGGGAATTTTGTGTGATTTTTCTTGAATTTTGTTGGATATTGAGGAGATTTTGTGGGATGTTTGTGGAACTTTGAGGGACTTTTCTGGAATTTGGTGAGATTCTGTAGAGAACTGAGAAATTATCAGGGATTTTTCAGGTATTCTGTGGGAATTTGTAAAGATTTGGTTGGATATTTTTCTAGAATTTGGTCGTGTTTTGAGAAGATTTAGGGAATTTTGTGTGATTTTTCTGGGATTTTGTTGGGTATTGAGGAAATTTTGTGGGATGTTTCTGGAATTTGGTGGGGCTTTTCAAGAATTTTGTGGTATTTTGAAAAGATTTAGGGAATTTTGTGGTGTTTTTTCTTGAATTTTGTGGGAAACTGTGCTGATTTTATGGGGCGTTTCTGGAATTTGGTCGAGTTTTCAGAAGATTGAGGGATTTTTGTGAGATTTTTGTGGGATGTTCTGGGAATTGGTGGAGATTTTGTGGGACATTCCTGTGAATTGGTAGGGTTTTGAAATGATTTAGGGAGTTTTGTGGGACTTCTCTGGAATTTTGTGTGTTTTTTCTGGAATTGTGTGGGATTCTGAGGAGACTTGAAGAATTTTGAGGAATTTTTCTTAGATTTTGTGGAAACTTGTGGAGGTTTTGTGGGACTTTTGTGTGATTTTGTGGGATATTGAGGCGATTTAGGGATCTTGAGGGATTTCTCATGTATTTTGTGGGAATTTGTGGAGATTTGGTGGGATATTTTTCTAGAATTTGGTTGTGTTTTGAGAAGATTTAGGGAATTTTGTGGTGTTTTTTCTTGAATTTTGTGGGAAACTGTGCTGATTTTATGGGGCGTTTCTGGAATTTGGTCGAGTTTTCAGAAGATTTAGGGATTTTTGTGAGATTTTTGTGGGATGTTCTGGGAATTGGTGGAGATTTTGTGGGACATTCCTGTGAATTGGTAGGGTTTTGAAATGATTTAGGGAGTTTTGTGGGACTTCTCTGGAATTTTGTGTGTTTTTTCTGGAATTGTGTGGGATTCTGAGGAGACTTGAAGAATTTTGAGGAATTTGTTTTAGATTTTGTGGGAATTTGTGGAGAATCTGTGGGATTTTACTGGAATTTGGTGGGCCTTTTCAAGGACTTTGTGTGGTTTTGAGGAGACTTGAAGACTTTTGAGGAATTTTTCTTAGATTTTGTGGAAACTTGTGGAGGTTTTGTGTGATTTTTGTGGGATTTTGTGGGATATTGAGGCGATTTCGGGATCTTGAGGGATTTTTCATGTATTTTGTGGGAATTTGTGGAGATTTGGTGGGATATTTTTCTAGAATTTGGTCGTGTTTTGAGAAGATTTAGGGAATTTTGTGTGATTTTTCTTGAATTTTGTGGGATATTGAGGAGATTTTGTGGGATGTTTGTGGAACTTTGAGGGACTTTTCTGGAATTTGGTGAGATTCTGTAGAGAACTGAGAAATTATCAGGGATTTTTCATGTATTCTGTGGGAATTTGTGGAGATTTGATGGGATTTTTGTGGATTTTGGCCGTGTTTTGAGAAGATTTAGGGAATTTTGTGTGATTTTTCTGGGATTTTGTTGGGTATTGAGGAAATTTTGTGGGATGTTTCTGGAATTGTGTGGGGCTTTTCAAGAATTTTGTGGTATTTTGAAAAGATTTAGGGAATTTTGTGGTGTTTTTTCTTGAATTTTGTGGGAAACTGTGCTGATTTTATGGGGCATTTCTGGAATTTGGTTGAGTTTTCAGAAGATTTAGGGATTTTTGTGGGATTTTTGTGGGATGTTCTGGGAATTGGTGGAGATTTTGTGGGACATTCCTGTGAATTGGTAGGGTTTTGAAATGATTTAGGGAGTTTTGTGGGACTTCTCTGGAATTTTGTGTGTTTTTTCTGGAATTGTGTGGGATTCTGAGGAGACTTGAAGAATTTTGAGGAATTTGTTTTAGATTTTGTGGGAATTTGTGGAGATTCTGTGGGATTTTACTGGAATTTGGTGGGCCTTTTCAAGGACTTTGTGTGGTTTTGAGGAGACTTGAAGAATTTTCAAGGATTTTTCTTAGATTTTGTGGAAACTTGTGGAGGTTTTGTGTGATTTTTGTGTGATTTTGTGGGATATTGAGGCGATTTAGGGATCTTGAGGGATTTCTCATGTATTTTGTGGGAATTTGTGGAGATTTGGTGGGATATTTTTCTAGAATTTGGTCGTGTTTTGAGAAGATTTAGGGAATTTTGTGAGATTTTTCCTGGAATTTTGTTGGATACTGGGGAGATTTTGTGGGATGTTTGTGGAACTTTGAGGGACTCTTCTGGAATTTGGTGAGATTCTGTAGAGAACTGACGAATTATCAGGGATTTTTCATGTATTCTGTGGGAATTTGTGGAGATTTGGTGGGATTTTTGTGGATTTTGGCCGTGTTTTGAGAAGATTTAGGGAATTTTGTGGGATTTTTCCTGGAATTTTGTTGGATACTGGGGAGATTTTGTGGGATGTTTGTGGAACTTTGAGGGACTCTTCTGGAATTTGGTGAGATTCTGTAGAGAACTGACGAATTATCAGGGATTTGTCATGTATTCTGTGGGAATTTGTGGAGATTCTGTGGGATTTTTTTGGATTTTGGCCGTGTTTTGAGAAGATTTAGGGAATTTTGTGTGACTTTTCTGGGATTTTGTTGGGTATTGAGGACATTTTGTGGGATGTTTCGGGAATTTGGTGAGGCTTTTCAAGAATTTTGTGGTATTTTGAAAAGATTTAGGGAATTTTGTGGAGTTTTTTCTTGAATTTTGTGGGAAACTGTGCTGATTTTATGGGGCGTTTCGGGAATTTGGTCGAGTTTTCAGAAGATTTAGGGATTTTTGTGAGATTTTTGTGGGATGTTCTGGGAATTGGTGGAGATTTTGTGGGACATTCCTGTGAATTGGTAGGGTTTTGAAATGATTTAGGGAGTTTTGTGGGACTTCTCTGGAATTTTGTGTGTTTTTTCTGGAATTGTGTGGGATTCTGAGGAGACTTGAAGAATTTTGAGGAATTTGTTTTAGATTTTGTGGGAATTTGTGGAGAATCTGTGGGATTTTACTGGAATTTGGTGGGCCTTTTCAAGGACTTTGTGTGGTTTTGAGGAGACTTGAAGACTTTTGAGGAATTTTTCTTAGATTTTGTGGAAACTTGTGGAGGTTTTGTGTGATTTTTGTGGGATTTTGTGGGATATTGAGGCGATTTAGGGATCTTGAGGGATTTTTCATGTATTTTGTGGGAATTTGTGGAGATTTGGTGGGATATTTTTCTAGAATTTGGTCGTGTTTTGAGAAGATTTAGGGAATTTTGTGTGATTTTTCTTGAATTTTGTGGGATATTGAGGAGATTTTGTGGGATGTTTGTGGAACTTTGAGGGACTTTTCTGGAATTTGGTGAGATTCTGTAGAGAACTGAGAAATTATCAGGGATTTTTCATGTATTCTGTGGGAATTTGTGGAGATTTGATGGGATTTTTGTGGATTTTGGCCGTGTTTTGAGAAGATTTAGGGAATTTTGTGTGATTTTTCTGGGATTTTGTTGGGTATTGAGGAAATTTTGTGGGATGTTTCTGGAATTGTGTGGGGCTTTTCAAGAATTTTGTGGTATTTTGAAAAGATTTAGGGAATTTTGTGGTGTTTTTTCTTGAATTTTGTGGGAAACTGTGCTGATTTTATGGGGCATTTCTGGAATTTGGTTGAGTTTTCAGAAGATTTAGGGATTTTTGTGGGATTTTTGTGGGATGTTCTGGGAATTGGTGGAGATTTTGTGGGACATTCCTGTGAATTGGTAGGGTTTTGAAATGATTTAGGGAGTTTTGTGGGACTTCTCTGGAATTTTGTGTGTTTTTTCTGGAATTGTGTGGGATTCTGAGGAGACTTGAAGAATTTTGAGGAATTTTTCTTAGATTTTGTGGAAACTTGTGGAGGTTTTGTGGGATTTTTGTGTGATTTTGTGGGATATTGAGGCGATTTAGGGATCTTGAGGGATTTCTCATGTATTTTGTGGGAATTTGTGGAGATTTGGTGGGATATTTTTCTAGAATTTGGTTGTTTTTTGAGAAGATTTAGGGAATTTTGTGGTGTTTTTTCTTGAATTTTGTGGGAAACTGTGCTGATTTTATGGGGCGTTTCTGGAATTTGGTCGAGTTTTCAGAAGATTTAGGGATTTTTGTGAGATTTTTGTGGGATGTTCTGGGAATTGGTGGAGATTTTGTGGGACATTCCTGTGAATTGGTAGGGTTTTGAAATGATTTAGGGAGTTTTGTGGGACTTCTCTGGAATTTTGTGTGTTTTTTCTGGAATTGTGTGGGATTCTGAGGAGACTTGAAGAATTTTGAGGAATTTGTTTTAGATTTATGGGAATTTGTGGAGATTCTGTGGGATTTTACTGGAATTTGGTGGGCCTTTTCAAGGACTTTGTGTGGTTTTGAGGAGACTTGAAGAATTTTGAGGAATTTTTCTTAGATTTTGTGGAAACTTGTGGAGGTTTTGTGTGATTTTTGTGTGATTTTGTGGGATATTGAGGCGATTTAGGGATCTTGAGGGATTTCTCATGTATTTTGTGGGAATTTGTGGAGATTTGGTGGGATATTTTTCTAGAATTTGGTCGTGTTTTGAGAAGATTTAGGGAATTTTGTGAGATTTTTCCTGGAATTTTGTTGGATACTGGGGAGATTTTGTGGGATGTTTGTGGAACTTTGAGGGACTCTTCTGGAATTTGGTGAGATTCTGTAGAGAACTGACGAATTATCAGGGATTTTTCATGTATTCTGTGGGAATTTGTGGAGATTTGGTGGGATTTTTGTGGATTTTGGCCGTGTTTTGAGAAGATTTAGGGAATTTTGTGGGATTTTTCCTGGAATTTTGTTGGATACTGGGGAGATTTTGTGGGATGTTTGTGGAACTTTGAGGGACTCTTCTGGAATTTGGTGAGATTCTGTAGAGAACTGACGAATTATCAGGGATTTGTCATGTATTCTGTGGGAATTTGTGGAGATTCTGTGGGATTTTTTTGGATTTTGGCCGTGTTTTGAGAAGATTTAGGGAATTTTGTGTGACTTTTCTGGGATTTTGTTGGGTATTGAGGACATTTTGTGGGATGTTTCGGGAATTTGGTGAGGCTTTTCAAGAATTTTGTGGTATTTTGAAAAGATTTAGGGAATTTTGTGGAGTTTTTTCTTGAATTTTGTGGGAAACTGTGCTGATTTTATGGGGCGTTTCGGGAATTTGGTCGAGTTTTCAGAAGATTTAGGGATTTTTGTGAGATTTTTGTGGGATGTTCTGGGAATTGGTGGAGATTTTGTGGGACATTCCTGTGAATTGGTAGGGTTTTGAAATGATTTAGGGAGTTTTGTGAGACTTCTCTGGAATTTTGTGGGTTTTTCTGGAATTGTGTGGGATTCTGAGGAGACTTGAAGAATTTTGAGGAATTTTTCTTAGATTTTGTGGAAACTTGTGGAGGTTTTGTGGGATTTTTGTGGAATTTTTTGGGATATTGAGGCGATTTAGGGATCTTGAGGGATTTTTCATGTATTTTGTGGGAATTTGTGGAGATTTGGTGGGATATTTTTCTAGAATTTGGTCGTGTTTTGAGAAGATTTAGGGAATTTTGTGTGATTTTTCTTGAATTTTGTGGGATATTGAGGAGATTTTGTGGGATGTTTGTGGAACTTTGAGGGACTTTTCTGGAATTTGGTGAGATTCTGTAGAGAACTGAGAAATTATCAGGGATTTTTCATGTATTCTGTGGGAATTTGTGGAGATTTGGTGGGATTTTTGTGGATTTTGGCCGTGTTTTGAGAATATTTAGGGAATTTTGTGTGATTTTTCTGGGATTTTGTTGGATATTGAGGACATTTTGTGGGATGTTTCGGGAATTTGGTGGGGCTTTTCAAGAATTTTGTGGTATTTTGAAAAGATTTTGGGAATTTTGTGGTGTTTTTTCTTGAATTTTGTGGGAAACTGTGCTGATTTTATGGGGCGTTTCTGGAATTTGGTCGAGTTTTCAGAAGATTTAGGGATTTTTGTGAGATTTTTGTGGGATTTTCTGGGAATTGGTGGAGATTTTGTGGGACATTCCTGTGA
Source organism: Cyanistes caeruleus (assembly GCF_971803275.1). Classification (NCBI taxonomy): domain Eukaryota; kingdom Metazoa; phylum Chordata; class Aves; order Passeriformes; family Paridae; genus Cyanistes; species Cyanistes caeruleus. The sequence continues at coordinate 63,473,798 of NC_141705.1, forward strand.
ATGGGTAGGGTTTTGAAATGATTTAGGGAGTTTTGTGGGACTTCTCTGGAATTTTGTGGGGTTTTTCTAGAATTGTGTGGTTTTGAGGAGACTTGAAGAATTTTGAGGAATTTTTCTTAGATTTTGTGGAAACTTGTGGAGGTTTTGTGGGATTTTTGTGGAATTTTTTGGGATATTGAGGCGATTTAGGGATCTTGAGGGATTTTTCATGTATTTTGTGGGAATTTGTGGAGATTTGGTGGGATATTTTTCTAGAATTTGGTTGTGTTTTGAGAAGATTTAGGGAATTTTGTGGTGTTTTTTCTTGAATTTTGTGGGAAACTGTGCTGATTTTATGGGGCGTTTCTGGAATTTGGTCGAGTTTTCAGAAGATTTAGGGATTTTTGTGAGATTTTTGTGGGATGTTCTGGGAATTGGTGGAGATTTTGTGGGACATTCCTGTGAATTGGTAGGGTTTTGAAATGATTTAGGGAGTTTTGTGGGACTTCTCTGGAATTTTGTGTGTTTTTTATGGAATTGTGTGGAATTCTGAGGAGACTTGAAGAATTTTGAGGAATTTGTTTTAGATTTTGTGGGAATTTGTGGAGAATCTGTGGGATTTTACTGGAATTTGGTGGGCCTTTTCAAGGACTTTGTGTGGTTTTGAGGAGACTTGAAGAATTTTGAGGAATTTTTCTTAGATTTTGTGGAAACTTGTGGAGGTTTTGTGTGATTTTTGTGGGATTTTGTGGGATATTGAGGCGATTTAGGGATCTTGAGGGATTTTTTGTGTATTTTGTGGGATTTTGTGGAGATTTGGTGAGACATTTTTCTAGAATTTAGTCGTGTTTTGAGAAGATTTAGGGAATTTTGTGTGATTTTTCTGGGATTTTGTTGGATATTGAGGAGATTTTGTGGGATGTTTGTGGAACTTTGAGGGACTTTTCTGGAATTTGGTGAGATTCTGTAGAGAACTGAGAAATTATCAGGGATTTTTCAGGTATTCTGTGGGAATTTGTAAAGATTTGGTGGGATATTTTTCTAGAATTTGGTCGTGTTTTGAGAAGATTTAGGGAATTTTGTGTGATTTTTCTGGGATTTTGTTGGGTATTGAGGAAATTTTGTGGGATGTTTCTGGAATTTGGTGGGGCTTTTCAAGAATTTTGTGGTATTTTGAAAAGATTTAGGGAATTTTGTGGTGTTTTTTCTTGAATTTTGTGGGAAACTGTGCTGATTTTATGGGGCATTTCTGGAATTTGGTTGAGTTTTCAGAAGATTTAGGGATTTTTGTGGGATTTTTGTGGGATGTTCTGGGAATTGGTGGAGATTTTGTGGGACATTCCTGTGAATTGGTAGGGTTTTGAAATGATTTAGGGAGTTTTGTGGGACTTCTCTGGAATTTTGTGTGTTTTTTCTGGAATTGTGTGGGATTCTGAGGAGACTTGAAGAATTTTGAGGAATTTTTCTTAGATTTTGTGGAAACTTGTGGAGGTTTTGTGTGATTTTTGTGTGATTTTGTGGGATATTGAGGCGATTTAGGGATCTTGAGGGATTTCTCATGTATTTTGTGGGAATTTGTGGAGATTTGGTGGGATATTTTTCTAGAATTTGGTTGTTTTTTGAGAAGATTTAGGGAATTTTGTGGTGTTTTTTCTTGAATTTTGTGGGAAACTGTGCTGATTTTATGGGGCGTTTCTGGAATTTGGTCGAGTTTTCAGAAGATTTAGGGATTTTTGTGAGATTTTTGTGGGATGTTCTGGGAATTGGTGGAGATTTTGTGGGACATTCCTGTGAATTGGTAGGGTTTTGAAATGATTTAGGGAGTTTTGTGGGACTTCTCTGGAATTTTGTGTGTTTTTTCTGGAATTGTGTGGGATTCTGAGGAGACTTGAAGAATTTTGAGGAATTTGTTTTAGATTTTGTGGGAATTTGTGGAGATTCTGTGGGATTTTACTGGAATTTGGTGGGCCTTTTCAAGGACTTTGTGTGGTTTTGAGGAGACTTGAAGAATTTTGAGGAATTTTTCTTAGATTTTGTGGAAACTTGTGGAGGTTTTGTGTGATTTTTGTGTGATTTTGTGGGATATTGAGGCGATTTAGGGATCTTGAGGGATTTCTCATGTATTTTGTGGGAATTTGTGGAGATTTGGTGGGATATTTTTCTAGAATTTGGTCGTGTTTTGAGAAGATTTAGGGAATTTTGTGAGATTTTTCCTGGAATTTTGTTGGATACTGGGGAGATTTTGTGGGATGTTTGTGGAACTTTGAGGGACTTTTCTGGAATTTGGTGAGATTCTGTAGAGAACTGACGAATTATCAGGGATTTTTCATGTATTCTGTGGGAATTTGTGGAGATTTGGTGGGATTTTTGTGGATTTTGGCCGTGTTTTGAGAAGATTTAGGGAATTTTGTGGGATTTTTCCTGGAATTTTGTTGGATACTGGGGAGATTTTGTGGGATGTTTGTGGAACTTTGAGGGACTCTTCTGGAATTTGGTGAGATTCTGTAGAGAACTGACGAATTATCAGGGATTTGTCATGTATTCTGTGGGAATTTGTGGAGATTCTGTGGGATTTTTTTGGATTTTGGCCGTGTTTTGAGAAGATTTAGGGAATTTTGTGTGACTTTTCTGGTATTTTGTTGGGTATTGAGGGCATTTTGTGGGATGTTTCTGGAATTTGGTGAGGCTTTTCAAGAATTTTGTGGTATTTTGAAAAGATTTAGGGAATTTTGTGGAGTTTTTTCTTGAATTTTGTGGGAAACTGTGCTGATTTTATGGGGCGTTTCGGGAATTTGGTCGAGTTTTCAGAAGATTTAGGGATTTTTGTGAGATTTTTGTGGGATGTTCTGGGAATTGGTGGAGATTTTGTGGGACATTCCTGTGAATTGGTAGGGTTTTGAAATGATTTAGGGAGTTTTGTGAGACTTCTCTGGAATTTTGTGGGTTTTTCTGGAATTGTGTGGGATTCTGAGGAGACTTGAAGACTTTTGAGGAATTTTTCTTAGATTTTGTGGAAACTTGTGGAGGTTTTGTGGGATTTTTGTGGAATTTTTTGGGATATTGAGGCGATTTAGGGATCTTGAGGGATTTTTCATGTATTTTGTGGGAATTTGTGGAGATTTGGTGGGATATTTTTCTAGAATTTGGTCGTGTTTTGAGAAGATTTAGGGAATTTTGTGTGATTTTTCTTGAATTTTGTGGGATATTGAGGAGATTTTGTGGGATGTTTGTGGAACTTTGAGGGACTTTTCTGGAATTTGGTGAGATTCTGTAGAGAACTGAGAAATTATCAGGGATTTTTCATGTATTCTGTGGGAATTTGTGGAGATTTGGTGGGATTTTTGTGGATTTTGGCCGTGTTTTGAGAATATTTAGGGAATTTTGTGTGATTTTTCTGGGATTTTGTTGGATATTGAGGACATTTTGTGGGATGTTTCGGGAATTTGGTGGGGCTTTTCAAGAATTTTGTGGTATTTTGAAAAGATTTAGGGAATTTTGTGGTGTTTTTTCTTGAATTTTGTGGGAAACTGTGCTGATTTTATGGGGCGTTTCTGGAATTTGGTCGAGTTTTCAGAAGATTTAGGGATTTTTGTGAGATTTTTGTGGGATTTTCTGGGAATTGGTGGAGATTTTGTGGGACATTCCTGTGAATGGGTAGGGTTTTGAAATGATTTAGGGAGTTTTGTGGGACTTCTCTGGAATTTTGTGTGTTTTTTATGGAATTGTGTGGAATTCTGAGGAGACTTGAAGAATTTTGAGGAATTTGTTTTAGATTTTGTGGGAATTTGTGGAGAATCTGTGGGATTTTACTGGAATTTGGTGGGCCTTTTCAAGGACTTTGTGTGGTTTTGAGGAGACTTGAAGAATTTTGAGGAATTTTTCTTAGATTTTGTGGAAACTTGTGGAGGTTTTGTGTGATTTTTGTGGGATTTTGTGGGATATTGAGGCGATTTAGGGATCTTGAGGGATTTTTTGTGTATTTTGTGGGATTTTGTGGAGATTTGGTGAGACATTTTTCTAGAATTTAGTCGTGTTTTGAGAAGATTTAGGGAATTTTGTGTGATTTTTCTGGGATTTTGTTGGATATTGAGGAGATTTTGTGGGATGTTTGTGGAACTTTGAGGGACTTTTCTGGAATTTGGTGAGATTCTGTAGAGAACTGAGAAATTATCAGGGATTTTTCAGGTATTCTGTGGGAATTTGTAAAGATTTGGTGGGATATTTTTCTAGAATTTGGTCGTGTTTTGAGAAGATTTAGGGAATTTTGTGTGATTTTTCTGGGATTTTGTTGGGTATTGAGGAAATTTTGTGGGATGTTTCTGGAATTGTGTGGGGCTTTTCAAGAATTTTGTGGTATTTTGAAAAGATTTAGGGAATTTTGTGGTGTTTTTTCTTGAATTTTGTGGGAAACTGTGCTGATTTTATGGGGCGTTTCTGGAATTTGGTCGAGTTTTCAGAAGATTTAGGGATTTTTGTGGGATTTTTGTGGGATGTTCTGGGAATTGGTGGAGATTTTGTGGGACATTCCTGTGAATTGGTAGGGTTTTGAAATGATTTAGGGAGTTTTGTGGGACTTCTCTGGAATTTTGTGTGTTTTTTCTGGAATTGTGTGGGATTCTGAGGAGACTTGAAGAATTTTGAGGAATTTTTCTTAGATTTTGTGGAAACTTGTGGAGGTTTTGTGGGATTTTTGTGTGATTTTGTGGGATATTGAGGCGATTTAGGGATCTTGAGGGATTTCTCATGTATTTTGTGGGAATTTGTGGAGATTTGGTTGGATATTTTTCTAGAATTCGGTTGTGTTTTGAGAAGATTTAGGGAATTTTGTGGTGTTTTTTCTTGAATTTTGTGGGAAACTGTGCTGATTTTATGGGGCGTTTCTGGAATTTGGTCGAGTTTTCAGAAGATTTAGGGATTTTTGTGAGATTTTTGTGGGATGTTCTGGGAATTGGTGGAGATTTTGTGGGACATTCCTGTGAATTGGTAGGGTTTTGAAATGATTTAGGGAGTTTTGTGGGACTTCTCTGGAATTTTGTGTGTTTTTTCTGGAATTGTGTGGGATTCTGAGGAGACTTGAAGAATTTTGAGGAATTTGTTTTAGATTTTGTGGGAATTTGTGGAGATTCTGTGGGATTTTACTGGAATTTGGTGGGCCTTTTCAAGGACTTTGTGTGGTTTTGAGGAGACTTGTAGAATTTTCAAGGATTTTTCTTAGATTTTGTGGAAACTTGTGGAGGTTTTGTGTGATTTTTGTGTGATTTTGTGGGATATTGAGGCGATTTAGGGATCTTGAGGGATTTCTCATGTATTTTGTGGGAATTTGTGGAGATTTGGTGGGATATTTTTCTAGAATTTGGTCGTGTTTTGAGAAGATTTAGGGAATTTTGTGAGATTTTTCCTGGAATTTTGTTGGATACTGGGGAGATTTTGTGGGATGTTTGTGGAACTTTGAGGGACTCTTCTGGAATTTGGTGAGATTCTGTAGAGAACTGACGAATTATCAGGGATTTTTCATGTATTCTGTGGGAATTTGTGGAGATTTGGTGGGATTTTTGTGGATTTTGGCCGTGTTTTGAGAAGATTTAGGGAATTTTGTGGGATTTTTCCTGGAATTTTGTTGGATACTGGGGAGATTTTGTGGGATGTTTGTGGAACTTTGAGGGACTCTTCTGGAATTTGGTGAGATTCTGTAGAGAACTGACGAATTATCAGGGATTTGTCATGTATTCTGTGAAAATTTGTGGAGATTCTGTGGGATTTCTTTGGATTTTGGCCGTGTTTTGAGAAGATTTAGGGAATTTTGTGTGACTTTTCTGGGATTTTGTTGGGTATTGAGGACATTTTGTGGGATGTTTCGGGAATTTGGTGAGGCTTTTCAAGAATTTTGTGGTATTTTGAAAAGATTTAGGGAATTTTGTGGAGTTTTTTCTTGAATTTTGTGGGAAACTGTGCTGATTTTATGGGGCGTTTCTGGAATTTGGTCGAGTTTTCAGAAGATTTAGGGATTTTTGTGAGATTTTTGTGGGATGTTCTGGGAATTGGTGGAGATTTTGTGGGACATTCCTGTGAATTGGTAGGGTTTTGAAATGATTTAGGGAGTTTTGTGAGACTTCTCTGGAATTTTGTGGGTTTTTCTGGAATTGTGTGGGATTCTGAGGAGACTTGAAGACTTTTGAGGAATTTTTCTTAGATTTTGTGGAAACTTGTGGAGGTTTTGTGGGATTTTTGTGGAATTTTTTGGGATATTGAGGCGATTTAGGGATCTTGAGGGATTTTTCATGTATTTTGTGGGAATTTGTGGAGATTTGGTGGGATATTTTTCTAGAATTTGGTCGTGTTTTGAGAAGATTTAGGGAATTTTGTGTGATTTTTCTTGAATTTTGTGGGATATTGAGGAGATTTTGTGGGATGTTTGTGGAACTTTGAGGGACTTTTCTGGAATTTGGTGAGATTCTGTAGAGAACTGAGAAATTATCAGGGATTTTTCATGTATTCTGTGGGAATTTGTGGAGATTTGGTGGGATTTTTGTGGATTTTGGCCGTGTTTTGAGAATATTTAGGGAATTTTGTGTGATTTTTCTGGGATTTTGTTGGATATTGAGGACATTTTGTGGGATGTTTCGGGAATTTGGTGGGGCTTTTCAAGAATTTTGTGGTATTTTGAAAAGATTTTGGGAATTTTGTGGTGTTTTTTCTTGAATTTTGTGGGAAACTGTGCTGATTTTATGGGGCGTTTCTGGAATTTGGTCGAGTTTTCAGAAGATTTAGGGATTTTTGTGAGATTTTTGTGGGATTTTCTGGGAATTGGTGGAGATTTTGTGGGACATTCCTGTGAATGGGTAGGGTTTTGAAATGATTTAGGGAGTTTTGTGGGACTTCTCTGGAATTTTGTGGGGTTTTTCTAGAATTGTGTGGTTTTGAGGAGACTTGAAGAATTTTGAGGAATTTTTCTTAGATTTTGTGGAAACTTGTGGAGGTTTTGTGGGATTTTTGTGGAATTTTTTGGGATATTGAGGCGATTTAGGGATCTTGAGGGATTTTTCATGTATTTTCTGGGAATTTGTGGAGATTTGGTGGGATATTTTTCTAGAATTTGGTTGTGTTTTGAGAAGATTTAGGGAATTTTGTGGTGTTTTTTCTTGAATTTTGTGGGAAACTGTGCTGATTTTATGGGGCGTTTCTGGAATTTGGTCGAGTTTTCAGAAGATTTAGGGATTTTTGTGAGATTTTTGTGGGATGTTCTGGGAATTGGTGGAGATTTTGTGGGACATTCCTGTGAATTGGTAGGGTTTTGAAATGATTTAGGGAGTTTTGTGGGACTTCTCTGGAATTTTGTGTGTTTTTTCTGGAATTGTGTGGAATTCTGAGGAGACTTGAAGAATTTTGAGGAATTTGTTTTAGATTTTGTGGGAATTTGTGGAGAATCTGTGGGATTTTACTGGAATTTGGTGGGCCTTTTCAAGGACTTTGTGTGGTTTTGAGGAGACTTGAAGAATTTTGAGGAATTTTTCTTAGATTTTGTGGAAACTTGTGGAGGTTTTGTGTGATTTTTGTGGGATTTTGTGGGATATTGAGGCGATTTAGGGATCTTGAGGGATTTTTTGTGTATTTTGTGGGATTTTGTGGAGATTTGGTGGGACATTTTTCTAGAATTTAGTCGTGTTTTGAGAAGATTTAGGGAATTTTGTGTGATTTTTCTGGGATTTTGTTGGATATTGAGGAGATTTTGTGGGATGTTTGTGGAACTTTGAGGGACTTTTCTGGAATTTGGTGAGATTCTGTAGAGAACTGAGAAATTATCAGGGATTTTTCAGGTATTCTGTGGGAATTTGTAAAGATTTGGTGGGATATTTTTCTAGAATTTGGTCGTGTTTTGAGAAGATTTAGGGAATTTTGTGTGATTTTTCTGGGATTTTGTTGGGTATTGAGGAAATTTTGTGGGATGTTTCTGGAATTTGGTGGGGCTTTTCAAGAATTTTGTGGTATTTTGAAAAGATTTAGGGAATTTTGTGGTGTTTTTTCTTGAATTTTGTGGGAAACTGTGCTGATTTTATGGGGCGTTTCTGGAATTTGGTCGAGTTTTCAGAAGATTTAGGGATTTTTGTGAGATTTTTGTGGGATGTTCTGGGAATTGGTGGAGATTTTGTGGGACATTCCTGTGAATTGGTAGGGTTTTGAAATGATTTAGGGAGTTTTGTGGGACTTCTCTGGAATTTTGTGTGTTTTTTCTGGAATTGTGTGGGATTCTGAGGAGACTTGAAGAATTTTGAGGAATTTTTCTTAGATTTTGTGGAAACTTGTAGAGGTTTTGTGGGACTTTTGTGTGATTTTGTGGGATATTGAGGCGATTTAGGGATCTTGAGGGATTTCTCATGTATTTTGTGGGAATTTGTGGAGATTTGGTGGGATATTTTTCTAGAATTTGGTTGTGTTTTGAGAAGATTTAGGGAATTTTGTGGTGTTTTTTCTTGAATTTTGTGGGAAACTGTGCTGATTTTATGGGGCGTTTCTGGAATTTGGTCGAGTTTTCAGAAGATTTAGGGATTTTTGTGAGATTTTTGTGGGATGTTCTGGGAATTGGTGGAGATTTTGTGGGACATTCCTGTGAATTGGTAGGGTTTTGAAATGATTTAGGGAGTTTTGTGGGACTTCTCTGGAATTTTGTGTGTTTTTTCTGGAATTGTGTGGGATTCTGAGGAGACTTGAAGAATTTTGAGGAATTTGTTTTAGATTTTGTGGGAATTTGTGGAGAATCTGTGGGATTTTACTGGAATTTGGTGGGCCTTTTCAAGGACTTTGTGTGGTTTTGAGGAGACTTGAAGACTTTTGAGGAATTTTTCTTAGATTTTGTGGAAACTTGTGGAGGTTTTGTGTGATTTTTGTGTGATTTTGTGGGATATTGAGGCGATTTCGGGATCTTGAGGGATTTTTCATGTATTTTGTGGGAATTTGTGGAGATTTGGTGGGATATTTTTCTAGAATTTGGTAGTGTTTTGAGAAGATTTAGGGAATTTTGTGTGATTTTTCTTGAATTTTGTGGGATATTGAGGAGATTTTGTGGGATGTTTGTGGAACTTTGAGGGACTTTTCTGGAATTTGGTGAGATTCTGTAGAGAACTGAGAAATTATCAGGGATTTTTCATGTATTCTGTGGGAATTTGTGGAGATTTGGTGGGATTTTTGTGGATTTTGGCCGTGTTTTGAGAAGATTTAGGGAATTTTGTGTGATTTTTCTGGGATTTTGTTGGATATTGAGGACATTTTGTGGGATGTTTCGGGAATTTGGTGGGGCTTTTCAAGAATTTTGTGGTATTTTGAAAAGATTTTGGGAATTTTGTGGTGTTTTTTCTTGAATTTTGTGGGAAACTGTGCTGATTTTATGGGGCGTTTCTGGAATTTGGTCGAGTTTTCAGAAGATTTAGGGATTTTTGTGAGATTTTTGTGGGATTTTCTGGGAATTGGTGGAGATTTTGTGGGACATTCCTGTGAATGGGTAGGGTTTTGAAATGATTTAGGGAGTTTTGTGGGACTTCTCTGGAATTTTGTGGGGTTTTTCTAGAATTGTGTGGTTTTGAGGAGACTTGAAGAATTTTGAGGAATTTTTCTTAGATTTTGTGGAAACTTGTGGAGGTTTTGTGGGATTTTTGTGGAATTTTTTGGGATATTGAGGCGATTTAGGGATCTTGAGGGATTTTTCATGTATTTTGTGGGAATTTGTGGAGATTTGGTGGGATATTTTTCTAGAATTTGGTTGTGTTTTGAGAAGATTTAGGGAATTTTGTGGTGTTTTTTCTTGAATTTTGTGGGAAACTGTGCTGATTTTATGGGGCGTTTCTGGAATTTGGTCGAGTTTTCAGAAGATTTAGGGATTTTTGTGAGATTTTTGTGGGATGTTCTGGGAATTGGTGGAGATTTTGTGGGACATTCCTGTGAATTGGTAGGGTTTTGAAATGATTTAGGGAGTTTTGTGGGACTTCTCTGGAATTTTGTGTGTTTTTTCTGGAATTGTGTGGGATTCTGAGGAGACTTGAAGAATTTTGAGGAATTTTTCTTAGATTTTGTGGAAACTTGTGGAGGTTTTGTGTGATTTTTGTGTGATTTTGTGGGATATTGAGGCGATTTAGGGATCTTGAGGGATTTCTCATGTATTTTGTGGGAATTTGTGGAGATTTGGTGGGATATTTTTCTAGAATTTGGTTGTTTTTTGAGAAGATTTAGGGAATTTTGTGGTGTTTTTTCTTGAATTTTGTGGGAAACTGTGCTGATTTTATGGGGCGTTTCTGGAATTTGGTCGAGTTTTCAGAAGATTTAGGGATTTTTGTGAGATTTTTGTGGGATGTTCTGGGAATTGGTGGAGATTTTGTGGGACATTCCTGTGAATTGGTAGGGTTTTGAAATGATTTAGGGAGTTTTGTGGGACTTCTCTGGAATTTTGTGTGTTTTTTCTGGAATTGTGTGGGATTCTGAGGAGACTTGAAGAATTTTGAGGAATTTGTTTTAGATTTTGTGGGAATTTGTGGAGAATCTGTGGGATTTTACTGGAATTTGGTGGGCCTTTTCAAGGACTTTGTGTGGTTTTGAGGAGACTTGAAGACTTTTGAGGAATTTTTCTTAGATTTTGTGGAAACTTGTGGAGGTTTTGTGTGATTTTTGTGGGATTTTGTGGGATATTGAGGCGATTTCGGGATCTTGAGGGATTTTTCATGTATTTTGTGGGAATTTGTGGAGATTTGGTGGGATATTTTTCTAGAATTTGGTCGTGTTTTGAGAAGATTTAGGGAATTTTGTGTGATTTTTCTTGAATTTTGTGGGATATTGAGGAGATTTTGTGGGATGTTTGTGGAACTTTGAGGGACTTTTCTGGAATTTGGTGAGATTCTGTAGAGAACTGAGAAATTATCAGGGATTTTTCATGTATTCTGTGGGAATTTGTGGAGATTTGGTGGGATTTTTGTGGATTTTGGCCGTGTTTTGAGAATATTTAGGGAATTTTGTGTGATTTTTCTGGGATTTTGTTGGATATTGAGGACATTTTGTGGGATGTTTCGGGAATTTGGTGGGGCTTTTCAAGAATTTTGTGGTATTTTGAAAAGATTTTGGGAATTTTGTGGTGTTTTTTCTTGAATTTTGTGGGAAACTGTGCTGATTTTATGGGGCGTTTCTGGAATTTGGTCGAGTTTTCAGAAGATTTAGGGATTTTTGTGAGATTTTTGTGGGATTTTCTGGGAATTGGTGGAGATTTTGTGGGACATTCCTGTGAATGGGTAGGGTTTTGAAATGATTTAGGGAGTTTTGTGGGACTTCTCTGGAATTTTGTGGGGTTTTTCTAGAATTGTGTGGTTTTGAGGAGACTTGAAGAATTTTGAGGAATTTTTCTTAGATTTTGTGGAAACTTGTGGAGGTTTTGTGGGATTTTTGTGGAATTTTTTGGGATATTGAGGCGATTTAGGGATCTTGAGGGATTTTTCATGTATTTTGTGGGAATTTGTGGAGATTTGGTGGGATATTTTTCTAGAATTTGGTTGTGTTTTGAGAAGATTTAGGGAATTTTGTGGTGTTTTTTCTTGAATTTTGTGGGAAACTGTGCTGATTTTATGGGGCGTTTCTGGAATTTGGTCGAGTTTTCAGAAGATTTAGGGATTTTTGTGGGATTTTTGTGGGATGTTCTGGGAATTGGTGGAGATTTTGTGGGACATTCCTGTGAATTGGTAGGGTTTTGAAATGATTTAGGGAGTTTTGTGGGACTTCTCTGGAATTTTGTGTGTTTTTTCTGGAATTGTGTGGGATTCTGAGGAGACTTGAAGAATTTTGAGGAATTTTTCTTAGATTTTGTGGAAACTTGTGGAGGTTTTGTGGGATTTTTGTGTGATTTTGTGGGATATTGAGGCGATTTAGGGATCTTGAGGGATTTCTCATGTATTTTGTGGGAATTTGTGGAGATTTGGTGGGATATTTTTCTAGAATTTGGTTGTTTTTTGAGAAGATTTAGGGAATTTTGTGGTGTTTTTTCTTGAATTTTGTGGGAAACTGTGCTGATTTTATGGGGCGTTTCTGGAATTTGGTCGAGTTTTCAGAAGATTTAGGGATTTTTGTGAGATTTTTGTGGGATGTTCTGGGAATTGGTGGAGATTTTGTGGGACATTCCTGTGAATTGGTAGGGTTTTGAAATGATTTAGGGAGTTTTGTGGGACTTCTCTGGAATTTTGTGTGTTTTTTCTGGAATTGTGTGGGATTCTGAGGAGACTTGAAGAATTTTGAGGAATTTGTTTTAGATTTTGTGGGAATTTGTGGAGATTCTGTGGGATTTTACTGGAATTTGGTGGGCCTTTTCAAGGACTTTGTGTGGTTTGGAGGAGACTTGAAGAATTTTCAAGGATTTTTCTTAGATTTTGTGGAAACTTGTGGAGGTTTTGTGTGATTTTTGTGTGATTTTGTGGGATATTGAGGCGATTTAGGGATCTTGAGGGATTTCTCATGTATTTTGTGGGAATTTGTGGAGATTTGGTGGGATATTTTTCTAGAATTTGGTCGTGTTTTGAGAAGATTTAGGGAATTTTGTGAGATTTTTCCTGGAATTTTGTTGGATACTGGGGAGATTTTGTGGGATGTTTGTGGAACTTTGAGGGACTCTTCTGGAATTTGGTGAGATTCTGTAGAGAACTGACGAATTATCAGGGATTTTTCATGTATTCTGTGGGAATTTGTGGAGATTTGGTGGGATTTTTGTGGATTTTGGCCGTGTTTTGAGAAGATTTAGGGAATTTTGTGGGATTTTTCCTGGAATTTTGTTGGATACTGGGGAGATTTTGTGGGATGTTTGTGGAACTTTGAGGGACTCTTCTGGAATTTGGTGAGATTCTGTAGAGAACTGACGAATTATCAGGGATTTGTCATGTATTCTGTGGGAATTTGTGGAGATTCTGTGGGATTTTTTTGGATTTTGGCCGTGTTTTGAGAAGATTTAGGGAATTTTGTGTGACTTTTCTGGGATTTTGTTGGGTATTGAGGACATTTTGTGGGATGTTTCGGGAATTTGGTGAGGCTTTTCAAGAATTTTGTGGTATTTTGAAAAGATTTAGGGAATTTTGTGGAGTTTTTTCTTGAATTTTGTGGGAAACTGTGCTGATTTTATGGGGCGTTTCGGGAATTTGGTCGAGTTTTCAGAAGATTTAGGGATTTTTGTGAGATTTTTGTGGGATGTTCTGGGAATTGGTGGAGATTTTGTGGGACATTCCTGTGAATTGGTAGGGTTTTGAAATGATTTAGGGAGTTTTGTGGGACTTCTCTGGAATTTTGTGTGTTTTTTCTGGAATTGTGTGGGATTCTGAGGAGACTTGAAGAATTTTGAGGAATTTGTTTTAGATTTTGTGGGAATTTGTGGAGAATCTGTGGGATTTTACTGGAATTTGGTGGGCCTTTTCAAGGACTTTGTGTGGTTTTGAGGAGACTTGAAGACTTTTGAGGAATTTTTCTTAGATTTTGTGGAAACTTGTGGAGGTTTTGTGTGATTTTTGTGGGATTTTGTGGGATATTGAGGCGATTTCGGGATCTTGAGGGATTTTTCATGTATTTTGTGGGAATTTGTGGAGATTTGGTGGGATATTTTTCTAGAATTTGGTCGTGTTTTGAGAAGATTTAGGGAATTTTGTGTGATTTTTCTTGAATTTTGTGGGATATTGAGGAGATTTTGTGGGATGTTTGTGGAACTTTGAGGGACTTTTCTGGAATTTGGTGAGATTCTGTAGAGAACTGAGAAATTATCAGGGATTTTTCATGTATTCTGTGGGAATTTGTGGAGATTTGGTGGGATTTTTGTGGATTTTGGCCGTGTTTTGAGAATATTTAGGGAATTTTGTGTGATTTTTCTGGGATTTTGTTGGATATTGGGGACATTTTGTGGGATGTTTCGGGAATTTGGTGGGGCTTTTCAAGAATTTTGTGGTATTTTGAAAAGATTTTGGGAATTTTGTGGTGTTTTTTCTTGAATTTTGTGGGAAACTGTGCTGATTTTATGGGGCGTTTCTGGAATTTGGTCGAGTTTTCAGAAGATTTAGGGATTTTTGTGAGATTTTTGTGGGATTTTCTGGGAATTGGTGGAGATTTTGTGGGACATTCCTGTGAATGGGTAGGGTTTTGAAATGATTTAGGGAGTTTTGTGGGACTTCTCTGGAATTTTGTGGGGTTTTTCTAGAATTGTGTGGTTTTGAGGAGACTTGAAGAATTTTGAGGAATTTTTCTTAGATTTTGTGGAAACTTGTGGAGGTTTTGTGGGATTTTTGTGGAATTTTTTGGGATATTGAGGCGATTTAGGGATCTTGAGGGATTTTTCATGTATTTTGTGGGAATTTGTGGAGATTTGGTGGGATATTTTTCTAGAATTTGGTTGTGTTTTGAGAAGATTTAGGGAATTTTGTGGTGTTTTTTCTTGAATTTTGTGGGAAACTGTGCTGATTTTATGGGGCGTTTCTGGAATTTGGTCGAGTTTTCAGAAGATTTAGGGATTTTTGTGAGATTTTTGTGGGATGTTCTGGGAATTGGTGGAGATTTTGTGGGACATTCCTGTGAATTGGTAGGGTTTTGAAATGATTTAGGGAGTTTTGTGGGACTTCTCTGGAATTTTGTGTGTTTTTTCTGGAATTGTGTGGGATTCTGAGGAGACTTGAAGAATTTTGAGGAATTTTTCTTAGATTTTGTGGAAACTTGTGGAGGTTTTGTGTGATTTTTGTGTGATTTTGTGGGATATTGAGGCGATTTAGGGATCTTGAGGGATTTCTCATGTATTTTGTGGGAATTTGTGGAGATTTGGTGGGATATTTTTCTAGAATTTGGTTGTGTTTTGAGAAGATTTAGGGAATTTTGTGGTGTTTTTTCTTGAATTTTGTGGGAAACTGTGCTGATTTTATGGGGCGTTTCTGGAATTTGGTCGAGTTTTCAGAAGATTTAGGGATTTTTGTGAGATTTTTGTGGGATGTTCTGGGAATTGGTGGAGATTTTGTGGGACATTCCTGTGAATTGGTAGGGTTTTGAAATGATTTAGGGAGTTTTGTGGGACTTCTCTGGAATTTTGTGTGTTTTTTCTGGAATTGTGTGGGATTCTGAGGAGACTTGAAGAATTTTGAGGAATTTGTTTTAGATTTTGTGGGAATTTGTGGAGAATCTGTGGGATTTTACTGGAATTTGGTGGGCCTTTTCAAGGACTTTGTGTGGTTTTGAGGAGACTTGAAGACTTTTGAGGAATTTTTCTTAGATTTTGTGGAAACTTGTGGAGGTTTTGTGTGATTTTTGTGGGATTTTGTGGGATATTGAGGCGATTTCGGGATCTTGAGGGATTTTTCATGTATTTTGTGGGAATTTGTGGAGATTTGGTGGGATATTTTTCTAGAATTTGGTCGTGTTTTGAGAAGATTTAGGGAATTTTGTGTGATTTTTCTTGAATTTTGTGGGATATTGAGGAGATTTTGTGGGATGTTTGTGGAACTTTGAGGGACTTTTCTGGAATTTGGTGAGATTCTGTAGAGAACTGAGAAATTATCAGGGATTTTTCATGTATTCTGTGGGAATTTGTGGAGATTTGATGGGATTTTTGTGGATTTTGGCCGTGTTTTGAGAAGATTTAGGGAATTTTGTGTGATTTTTCTGGGATTTTGTTGGGTATTGAGGAAATTTTGTGGGATGTTTCTGGAATTGTGTGGGGCTTTTCAAGAATTTTGTGGTATTTTGAAAAGATTTAGGGAATTTTGTGGTGTTTTTTCTTGAATTTTGTGGGAAACTGTGCTGATTTTATGGGGCATTTCTGGAATTTGGTTGAGTTTTCAGAAGATTTAGGGATTTTTGTGGGATTTTTGTGGGATGTTCTGGGAATTGGTGGAGATTTTGTGGGACATTCCTGTGAATTGGTAGGGTTTTGAAATGATTTAGGGAGTTTTGTGGGACTTCTCTGGAATTTTGTGTGTTTTTTCTGGAATTGTGTGGGATTCTGAGGAGACTTGAAGAATTTTGAGGAATTTTTCTTAGATTTTGTGGAAACTTGTGGAGGTTTTGTGGGATTTTTGTGTGATTTTGTGGGATATTGAGGCGATTTAGGGATCTTGAGGGATTTCTCATGTATTTTGTGGGAATTTGTGGAGATTTGGTGGGATATTTTTCTAGAATTTGGTTGTTTTTTGAGAAGATTTAGGGAATTTTGTGGTGTTTTTTCTTGAATTTTGTGGGAAACTGTGCTGATTTTATGGGGCGTTTCTGGAATTTGGTCGAGTTTTCAGAAGATTTAGGGATTTTTGTGAGATTTTTGTGGGATGTTCTGGGAATTGGTGGAGATTTTGTGGGACATTCCTGTGAATTGGTAGGGTTTTGAAATGATTTAGGGAGTTTTGTGGGACTTCTCTGGAATTTTGTGTGTTTTTTCTGGAATTGTGTGGGATTCTGAGGAGACTTGAAGAATTTTGAGGAATTTGTTTTAGATTTTGTGGGAATTTGTGGAGATTCTGTGGGATTTTACTGGAATTTGGTGGGCCTTTTCAAGGACTTTGTGTGGTTTTGAGGAGACTTGAAGAATTTTCAAGGATTTTTCTTAGATTTTGTGGAAACTTGTGGAGGTTTTGTGTGATTTTTGTGGGATTTTGTGGGATATTGAGGCGATTTAGGGATCTTGAGGGATTTTTTGTGTATTTTGTGGGATTTTGTGGAGATTTGGTGGGACATTTTTCTAGAATTTAGTCGTGTTTTGAGAAGATTTAGGGAATTTTGTGTGATTTTTCTTGAATTTTGTTGGATATTGAGGAGATTTTGTGGGATGTTTGTGGAACTTTGAGGGACTTTTCTGGAATTTGGTGAGATTCTGTAGAGAACTGAGAAATTATCAGGGATTTTTCAGGTATTCTGTGGGAATTTGTAAAGATTTGGTTGGATATTTTTCTAGAATTTGGTCGTGTTTTGAGAAGATTTAGGGAATTTTGTGTGATTTTTCTGGGATTTTGTTGGGTATTGAGGAAATTTTGTGGGATGTTTCTGGAATTTGGTGGGGCTTTTCAAGAATTTTGTGGTATTTTGAAAAGATTTAGGGAATTTTGTGGTGTTTTTTCTTGAATTTTGTGGGAAACTGTGCTGATTTTATGGGGCGTTTCTGGAATTTGGTCGAGTTTTCAGAAGATTTAGGGATTTTTGTGAGATTTTTGTGGGATGTTCTGGGAATTGGTGGAGATTTTGTGGGACATTCCTGTGAATTGGTAGGGTTTTGAAATGATTTAGGGAGTTTTGTGGGACTTCTCTGGAATTTTGTGTGTTTTTTCTGGAATTGTGTGGGATTCTGAGGAGACTTGAAGAATTTTGAGGAATTTTTCTTAGATTTTGTGGAAACTTGTGGAGGTTTTGTGGGACTTTTGTGTGATTTTGTGGGATATTGAGGCGATTTAGGGATCTTGAGGGATTTCTCATGTATTTTGTGGGAATTTGTGGAGATTTGGTGGGATATTTTTCTAGAATTTGGTTGTGTTTTGAGAAGATTTAGGGAATTTTGTGGTGTTTTTTCTTGAATTTTGTGGGAAACTGTGCTGATTTTATGGGGCGTTTCTGGAATTTGGTCGAGTTTTCAGAAGATTTAGGGATTTTTGTGAGATTTTTGTGGGATGTTCTGGGAATTGGTGGAGATTTTGTGGGACATTCCTGTGAATTGGTAGGGTTTTGAAATGATTTAGGGAGTTTTGTGGGACTTCTCTGGAATTTTGTGTGTTTTTTCTGGAATTGTGTGGGATTCTGAGGAGACTTGAAGAATTTTGAGGAATTTGTTTTAGATTTTGTGGGAATTTGTGGAGAATCTGTGGGATTTTACTGGAATTTGGTGGGCCTTTTCAAGGACTTTGTGTGGTTTTGAGGAGACTTGAAGACTTTTGAGGAATTTTTCTTAGATTTTGTGGAAACTTGTGGAGGTTTTGTGTGATTTTTGTGGGATTTTGTGGGATATTGAGGCGATTTCGGGATCTTGAGGGATTTTTCATGTATTTTGTGGGAATTTGTGGAGATTTGGTGGGATATTTTTCTAGAATTTGGTCGTGTTTTGAGAAGATTTAGGGAATTTTGTGTGATTTTTCTTGAATTTTGTGGGATATTGAGGAGATTTTGTGGGATGTTTGTGGAACTTTGAGGGACTTTTCTGGAATTTGGTGAGATTCTGTAGAGAACTGAGAAATTATCAGGGATTTTTCATGTATTCTGTGGGAATTTGTGGAGATTTGATGGGATTTTTGTGGATTTTGGCCGTGTTTTGAGAAGATTTAGGGAATTTTGTGTGATTTTTCTGGGATTTTGTTGGGTATTGAGGAAATTTTGTGGGATGTTTCTGGAATTGTGTGGGGCTTTTCAAGAATTTTGTGGTATTTTGAAAAGATTTAGGGAATTTTGTGGTGTTTTTTCTTGAATTTTGTGGGAAACTGTGCTGATTTTATGGGGCATTTCTGGAATTTGGTTGAGTTTTCAGAAGATTTAGGGATTTTTGTGGGATTTTTGTGGGATGTTCTGGGAATTGGTGGAGATTTTGTGGGACATTCCTGTGAATTGGTAGGGTTTTGAAATGATTTAGGGAGTTTTGTGGGACTTCTCTGGAATTTTGTGTGTTTTTTCTGGAATTGTGTGGGATTCTGAGGAGACTTGAAGAATTTTGAGGAATTTGTTTTAGATTTTGTGGGAATTTGTGGAGATTCTGTGGGATTTTACTGGAATTTGGTGGGCCTTTTCAAGGACTTTGTGTGGTTTTGAGGAGACTTGAAGAATTTTCAAGGATTTTTCTTAGATTTTGTGGAAACTTGTGGAGGTTTTGTGTGATTTTTGTGTGATTTTGTGGGATATTGAGGCGATTTAGGGATCTTGAGGGATTTCTCATGTATTTTGTGGGAATTTGTGGAGATTTGGTGGGATATTTTTCTAGAATTTGGTCGTGTTTTGAGAAGATTTAGGGAATTTTGTGAGATTTTTCCTGGAATTTTGTTGGATACTGGGGAGATTTTGTGGGATGTTTGTGGAACTTTGAGGGACTCTTCTGGAATTTGGTGAGATTCTGTAGAGAACTGACGAATTATCAGGGATTTTTCATGTATTCTGTGGGAATTTGTGGAGATTTGGTGGGATTTTTGTGGATTTTGGCCGTGTTTTGAGAAGATTTAGGGAATTTTGTGGGATTTTTCCTGGAATTTTGTTGGATACTGGGGAGATTTTGTGGGATGTTTGTGGAACTTTGAGGGACTCTTCTGGAATTTGGTGAGATTCTGTAGAGAACTGACGAATTATCAGGGATTTGTCATGTATTCTGTGGGAATTTGTGGAGATTCTGTGGGATTTTTTTGGATTTTGGCCGTGTTTTGAGAAGATTTAGGGAATTTTGTGTGACTTTTCTGGGATTTTGTTGGGTATTGAGGACATTTTGTGGGATGTTTCGGGAATTTGGTGAGGCTTTTCAAGAATTTTGTGGTATTTTGAAAAGATTTAGGGAATTTTGTGGAGTTTTTTCTTGAATTTTGTGGGAAACTGTGCTGATTTTATGGGGCGTTTCGGGAATTTGGTCGAGTTTTCAGAAGATTTAGGGATTTTTGTGAGATTTTTGTGGGATGTTCTGGGAATTGGTGGAGATTTTGTGGGACATTCCTGTGAATTGGTAGGGTTTTGAAATGATTTAGGGAGTTTTGTGGGACTTCTCTGGAATTTTGTGTGTTTTTTCTGGAATTGTGTGGGATTCTGAGGAGACTTGAAGAATTTTGAGGAATTTGTTTTAGATTTTGTGGGAATTTGTGGAGAATCTGTGGGATTTTACTGGAATTTGGTGGGCCTTTTCAAGGACTTTGTGTGGTTTTGAGGAGACTTGAAGACTTTTGAGGAATTTTTCTTAGATTTTGTGGAAACTTGTGGAGGTTTTGTGTGATTTTTGTGGGATTTTGTGGGATATTGAGGCGATTTCGGGATCTTGAGGGATTTTTCATGTATTTTGTGGGAATTTGTGGAGATTTGGTGGGATATTTTTCTAGAATTTGGTCGTGTTTTGAGAAGATTTAGGGAATTTTGTGTGATTTTTCTTGAATTTTGTGGGATATTGAGGAGATTTTGTGGGATGTTTGTGGAACTTTGAGGGACTTTTCTGGAATTTGGTGAGATTCTGTAGAGAACTGAGAAATTATCAGGGATTTTTCATGTATTCTGTGGGAATTTGTGGAGATTTGATGGGATTTTTGTGGATTTTGGCCGTGTTTTGAGAATATTTAGGGAATTTTGTGTGATTTTTCTGGGATTTTGTTGGATATTGAGGACATTTTGTGGGATGTTTCGGGAATTTGGTGGGGCTTTTCAAGAATTTTGTGGTATTTTGAAAAGATTTTGGGAATTTTGTGGTGTTTTTTCTTGAATTTTGTGGGAAACTGTGCTGATTTTATGGGGCGTTTCTGGAATTTGGTCGAGTTTTCAGAAGATTTAGGGATTTTTGTGAGATTTTTGTGGGATTTTCTGGGAATTGGTGGAGATTTTGTGGGACATTCCTGTGAATGGGTAGGGTTTTGAAATGATTTAGGGAGTTTTGTGGGACTTCTCTGGAATTTTGTGGGGTTTTTCTAGAATTGTGTGGTTTTGAGGAGACTTGAAGAATTTTGAGGAATTTTTCTTAGATTTTGTGGAAACTTGTGGAGGTTTTGTGGGATTTTTGTGGAATTTTGTGGGATATTGAGGCGATTTAGGGATCTTGAGGGATTTTTCATGTATTTTGTGGGAATTTGTGGAGATTTGGTGGGATATTTTTCTAGAATTTGGTTGTGTTTTGAGAAGATTTAGGGAATTTTGTGGTGTTTTTTCTTGAATTTTGTGGGAAACTGTGCTGATTTTATGGGGCGTTTCTGGAATTTGGTCGAGTTTTCAGAAGATTTAGGGATTTTTGTGAGATTTTTGTGGGATGTTCTGGGAATTGGTGGAGATTTTGTGGGACATTCCTGTGAATTGGTAGGGTTTTGAAATGATTTAGGGAGTTTTGTGGGACTTCTCTGGAATTTTGTGTGTTTTTTCTGGAATTGTGTGGGATTCTGAGGAGACTTGAAGAATTTTGAGGAATTTTTCTTAGATTTTGTGGAAACTTGTGGAGGTTTTGTGTGATTTTTGTGTGATTTTGTGGGATATTGAGGCGATTTAGGGATCCTGAGGGATTTCTCATGTATTTTGTGGGAATTTGTGGAGATTTGGTGGGATATTTTTCTAGAATTTGGTTGTTTTTTGAGAAGATTTAGGGAATTTTGTGGTGTTTTTTCTTGAATTTTGTGGGAAACTGTGCTGATTTTATGGGGCGTTTCTGGAATTTGGTCGAGTTTTCAGAAGATTTAGGGATTTTTGTGAGATTTTTGTGGGATGTTCTGGGAATTGGTGGAGATTTTGTGGGACATTCCTGTGAATTGGTAGGGTTTTGAAATGATTTAGGGAGTTTTGTGGGACTTCTCTGGAATTTTGTGTGTTTTTTCTGGAATTGTGTGGGATTCTGAGGAGACTTGAAGAATTTTGAGGAATTTGTTTTAGATTTTGTGGGAATTTGTGGAGATTCTGTGGGATTTTACTGGAATTTGGTGGGCCTTTTCAAGGACTTTGTGTGGTTTTGAGGAGACTTGAAGAATTTTCAAGGATTTTTCTTAGATTTTGTGGAAACTTGTGGAGGTTTTGTGTGATTTTTGTGTGATTTTGTGGGATATTGAGGCGATTTAGGGATCTTGAGGGATTTTTCATGTATTTTGTGGGAATTTGTGGAGATTTGGTGGGATATTTTTCTAGAATTTGGTCGTGTTTTGAGAAGATTTAGGGAATTTTGTGAGATTTTTCCTGGAATTTTGTTGGATACTGGGGAGATTTTGTGGGATGTTTGTGGAACTTTGAGGGACTCTTCTGGAATTTGGTGAGATTCTGTAGAGAACTGACGAATTATCAGGGATTTTTCATGTATTCTGTGGGAATTTGTGGAGATTTGGTGGGATTTTTGTGGATTTTGGCCGTGTTTTGAGAAGATTTAGGGAATTTTGTGGGATTTTTCCTGGAATTTTATTGGATACTGGGGAGATTTTGTGGGATGTTTGTGGAACTTTGAGGGACTCTTCTGGAATTTGGTGAGATTCTGTAGAGAACTGACGAATTATCAGGGATTTGTCATGTATTCTGTGGGAATTTGTGGAGATTCTGTGGGATTTTTTTGGATTTTGGCCGTGTTTTGAGAAGATTTAGGGAATTTTGTGTGACTTTTCTGGGATTTTGTTGGGTATTGAGGACATTTTGTGGGATGTTTCGGGAATTTGGTGAGGCTTTTCAAGAATTTTGTGGTATTTTGAAAAGATTTAGGGAATTTTGTGGAGTTTTTTCTTGAATTTTGTGGGAAACTGTGCTGATTTTATGGGGCGTTTCGGGAATTTGGTCGAGTTTTCAGAAGATTTAGGGATTTTTGTGAGATTTTTGTGGGATGTTCTGGGAATTGGTGGAGATTTTGTGGGACATTCCTGTGAATTGGTAGGGTTTTGAAATGATTTAGGGAGTTTTGTGAGACTTCTCTGGAATTTTGTGGGTTTTTCTAGAATTGTGTGGGATTCTGAGGAGACTTGAAGACTTTTGAGGAATTTTTCTTAGATTTTGTGGAAACTTGTGGAGGTTTTGTGGGATTTTTGTGGAATTTTTTGGGATATTGAGGCGATTTAGGGATCTTGAGGGATTTTTCATGTATTTTGTGGGAATTTGTGGAGATTTGGTGGGATATTTTTCTAGAATTTGGTCGTGTTTTGAGAAGATTTAGGGAATTTTGTGTGATTTTTCTTGAATTTTGTGGGATATTGAGGAGATTTTGTGGGATGTTTGTGGAACTTTGAGGGACTTTTCTGGAATTTGGTGAGATTCTGTAGAGAACTGAGAAATTATCAGGGATTTTTCATGTATTCTGTGGGAATTTGTGGAGATTTGGTGGGATTTTTGTGGATTTTGGCCGTGTTTTGAGAATATTTAGGGAATTTTGTGTGATTTTTCTGGGATTTTGTTGGATATTGAGGACATTTTGTGGGATGTTTCGGGAATTTGGTGGGGCTTTTCAAGAATTTTGTGGTATTTTGAAAAGATTTTGGGAATTTTGTGGTGTTTTTTCTTGAATTTTGTGGGAAACTGTGCTGATTTTATGGGGCGTTTCTGGAATTTGGTCGAGTTTTCAGAAGATTTAGGGATTTTTGTGAGATTTTTGTGGGATTTTCTGGGAATTGGTGGAGATTTTGTGGGACATTCCTGTGAATGGGTAGGGTTTTGAAATGATTTAGGGAGTTTTGTGGGACTTCTCTGGAATTTTGTGGGGTTTTTCTGGAATTGTGTGGTTTTGAGGAGACTTGAAGAATTTTGAGGAATTTTTCTTAGATTTTGTGGAAACTTGTGGAGGTTTTGTGGGATTTTTGTGGAATTTTTTGGGATATTGAGGCGATTTAGGGATCTTGAGGGATTTTTCATGTATTTTGTGGGAATTTGTGGAGATTTGGTGGGATATTTTTCTAGAATTTGGTTGTGTTTTGAGAAGATTTAGGGAATTTTGTGGTGTTTTTTCTTGAATTTTGTGGGAAACTGTGCTGATTTTATGGGGCGTTTCTGGAATTTGGTCGAGTTTTCAGAAGATTTAGGGATTTTTGTGAGATTTTTGTGGGATGTTCTGGGAATTGGTGGAGATTTTGTGGGACATTCCTGTGAATTGGTAGGGTTTTGAAATGATTTAGGGAGTTTTGTGGGACTTCTCTGGAATTTTGTGTGTTTTTTCTGGAATTGTGTGGGATTCTGAGGAGACTTGAAGAATTTTGAGGAATTTGTTTTAGATTTTGTGGGAATTTGTGGAGAATCTGTGGGATTTTACTGGAATTTGGTGGGCCTTTTCAAGGACTTTGTGTGGTTTTGAGGAGACTTGAAGACTTTTGAGGAATTTTTCTTAGATTTTGTGGAAACTTGTGGAGGTTTTGTGTGATTTTTGTGGGATTTTGTGGGATATTGAGGCGATTTCGGGATCTTGAGGGATTTTTCATGTATTTTGTGGGAATTTGTGGAGATTTGGTGGGATATTTTTCTAGAATTTGGTCGTGTTTTGAGAAGATTTAGGGAATTTTGTGTGATTTTTCTTGAATTTTGTGGGATATTGAGGAGATTTTGTGGGATGTTTGTGGAACTTTGAGGGACTTTTCTGGAATTTGGTGAGATTCTGTAGAGAACTGAGAAATTATCAGGGATTTTTCATGTATTCTGTGGGAATTTGTGGAGATTTGCTGGGATTTTTGTGGATTTTGGCCGTGTTTTGAGAAGATTTAGGGAATTTTGTGTGACTTTTCTGGGATTTTGTTGGGTATTGAGGACATTTTGTGGGATGTTTCGGGAATTTGGTGAGGCTTTTCAAGAATTTTGTGGTATTTTGAAAAGATTTAGGGAATTTTGTGGAGTTTTTTCTTGAATTTTGTGGGAAACTGTGCTGATTTTATGGGGCGTTTCGGGAATTTGGTCGAGTTTTCAGAAGATTTAGGGATTTTTGTGAGATTTTTGTGGGATGTTCTGGGAATTGGTGGAGATTTTGTGGGACATTCCTGTGAATTGGTAGGGTTTTGAAATGATTTAGGGAGTTTTGTGGGACTTCTCTGGAATTTTGTGTGTTTTTTCTGGAATTGTGTGGGATTCTGAGGAGACTTGAAGAATTTTGAGGAATTTGTTTTAGATTTTGTGGGAATTTGTGGAGAATCTGTGGGATTTTACTGGAATTTGGTGGGCCTTTTCAAGGACTTTGTGTGGTTTTGAGGAGACTTGAAGACTTTTGAGGAATTTTTCTTAGATTTTGTGGAAACTTGTGGAGGTTTTGTGTGATTTTTGTGGGATTTTGTGGGATATTGAGGCGATTTCGGGATCTTGAGGGATTTTTCATGTATTTTGTGGGAATTTGTGGAGATTTGGTGGGATATTTTTCTAGAATTTGGTCGTGTTTTGAGAAGATTTAGGGAATTTTGTGTGATTTTTCTTGAATTTTGTGGGATATTGAGGAGATTTTGTGGGATGTTTGTGGAACTTTGAGGGACTTTTCTGGAATTTGGTGAGATTCTGTAGAGAACTGAGAAATTATCAGGGATTTTTCATGTATTCTGTGGGAATTTGTGGAGATTTGATGGGATTTTTGTGGATTTTGGCCGTGTTTTGAGAATATTTAGGGAATTTTGTGTGATTTTTCTGGGATTTTGTTGGATATTGAGGACATTTTGTGGGATGTTTCGGGAATTTGGTGGGGCTTTTCAAGAATTTTGTGGTATTTTGAAAAGATTTTGGGAATTTTGTGGTGTTTTTTCTTGAATTTTGTGGGAAACTGTGCTGATTTTATGGGGCGTTTCTGGAATTTGGTCGAGTTTTCAGAAGATTTAGGGATTTTTGTGAGATTTTTGTGGGATTTTCTGGGAATTGGTGGAGATTTTGTGGGACATTCCTGTGAATGGGTAGGGTTTTGAAATGATTTAGGGAGTTTTGTGGGACTTCTCTGGAATTTTGTGGGGTTTTTCTAGAATTGTGTGGTTTTGAGGAGACTTGAAGAATTTTGAGGAATTTTTCTTAGATTTTGTGGAAACTTGTGGAGGTTTTGTGTGATTTTTGTGGGATTTTGTGGGATATTGAGGCGATTTAGGGATCTTGAGGGATTTTTTGTGTATTTTGTGGGATTTTGTGGAGATTTGGTGAGACATTTTTCTAGAATTTAGTCGTGTTTTGAGAAGATTTAGGGAATTTTGTGTGATTTTTCTGGGATTTTGTTGGATATTGAGGAGATTTTGTGGGATGTTTGTGGAACTTTGAGGGACTTTTCTGGAATTTGGTGAGATTCTGTAGAGAACTGAGAAATTATCAGGGATTTTTCAGGTATTCTGTGGGAATTTGTAAAGATTTGGTGGGATATTTTTCTAGAATTTGGTCGTGTTTTGAGAAGATTTAGGGAATTTTGTGTGATTTTTCTGGGATTTTGTTGGGTATTGAGGAAATTTTGTGGGATGTTTCTGGAATTGTGTGGGGCTTTTCAAGAATTTTGTGGTATTTTGAAAAGATTTAGGGAATTTTGTGGTGTTTTTTCTTGAATTTTGTGGGAAACTGTGCTGATTTTATGGGGCGTTTCTGGAATTTGGTCGAGTTTTCAGAAGATTTAGGGATTTTTGTGGGATTTTTGTGGGATGTTCTGGGAATTGGTGGAGATTTTGTGGGACATTCCTGTGAATTGGTAGGGTTTTGAAATGATTTAGGGAGTTTTGTGGGACTTCTCTGGAATTTTGTGTGTTTTTTCTGGAATTGTGTGGGATTCTGAGGAGACTTGAAGAATTTTGAGGAATTTTTCTTAGATTTTGTGGAAACTTGTGGAGGTTTTGTGGGATTTTTGTGTGATTTTGTGGGATATTGAGGCGATTTAGGGATCTTGAGGGATTTCTCATGTATTTTGTGGGAATTTGTGGAGATTTGGTTGGATATTTTTCTAGAATTCGGTTGTGTTTTGAGAAGATTTAGGGAATTTTGTGGTGTTTTTTCTTGAATTTTGTGGGAAACTGTGCTGATTTTATGGGGCGTTTCTGGAATTTGGTCGAGTTTTCAGAAGATTTAGGGATTTTTGTGAGATTTTTGTGGGATGTTCTGGGAATTGGTGGAGATTTTGTGGGACATTCCTGTGAATTGGTAGGGTTTTGAAATGATTTAGGGAGTTTTGTGGGACTTCTCTGGAATTTTGTGTGTTTTTTCTGGAATTGTGTGGGATTCTGAGGAGACTTGAAGAATTTTGAGGAATTTGTTTTAGATTTTGTGGGAATTTGTGGAGATTCTGTGGGATTTTACTGGAATTTGGTGGGCCTTTTCAAGGACTTTGTGTGGTTTTGAGGAGACTTGTAGAATTTTCAAGGATTTTTCTTAGATTTTGTGGAAACTTGTGGAGGTTTTGTGTGATTTTTGTGTGATTTTGTGGGATATTGAGGCGATTTAGGGATCTTGAGGGATTTCTCATGTATTTTGTGGGAATTTGTGGAGATTTGGTGGGATATTTTTCTAGAATTTGGTCGTGTTTTGAGAAGATTTAGGGAATTTTGTGAGATTTTTCCTGGAATTTTGTTGGATACTGGGGAGATTTTGTGGGATGTTTGTGGAACTTTGAGGGACTCTTCTGGAATTTGGTGAGATTCTGTAGAGAACTGACGAATTATCAGGGATTTTTCATGTATTCTGTGGGAATTTGTGGAGATTTGGTGGGATTTTTGTGGATTTTGGCCGTGTTTTGAGAAGATTTAGGGAATTTTGTGGGATTTTTCCTGGAATTTTGTTGGATACTGGGGAGATTTTGTGGGATGTTTGTGGAACTTTGAGGGACTCTTCTGGAATTTGGTGAGATTCTGTAGAGAACTGACGAATTATCAGGGATTTGTCATGTATTCTGTGAAAATTTGTGGAGATTCTGTGGGATTTTTTTGGATTTTGGCCGTGTTTTGAGAAGATTTAGGGAATTTTGTGTGACTTTTCTGGGATTTTGTTGGGTATTGAGGACATTTTGTGGGATGTTTCGGGAATTTGGTGAGGCTTTTCAAGAATTTTGTGGTATTTTGAAAAGATTTAGGGAATTTTGTGGAGTTTTTTCTTGAATTTTGTGGGAAACTGTGCTGATTTTATGGGGCGTTTCTGGAATTTGGTCGAGTTTTCAGAAGATTTAGGGATTTTTGTGAGATTTTTGTGGGATGTTCTGGGAATTGGTGGAGATTTTGTGGGACATTCCTGTGAATTGGTAGGGTTTTGAAATGATTTAGGGAGTTTTGTGAGACTTCTCTGGAATTTTGTGGGTTTTTCTGGAATTGTGTGGGATTCTGAGGAGACTTGAAGACTTTTGAGGAATTTTTCTTAGATTTTGTGGAAACTTGTGGAGGTTTTGTGGGATTTTTGTGGAATTTTTTGGGATATTGAGGCGATTTAGGGATCTTGAGGGATTTTTCATGTATTTTGTGGGAATTTGTGGAGATTTGGTGGGATATTTTTCTAGAATTTGGTCGTGTTTTGAGAAGATTTAGGGAATTTTGTGTGATTTTTCTTGAATTTTGTGGGATATTGAGGAGATTTTGTGGGATGTTTGTGGAACTTTGAGGGACTTTTCTGGAATTTGGTGAGATTCTGTAGAGAACTGAGAAATTATCAGGGATTTTTCATGTATTCTGTGGGAATTTGTGGAGATTTGGTGGGATTTTTGTGGATTTTGGCCGTGTTTTGAGAATATTTAGGGAATTTTGTGTGATTTTTCTGGGATTTTGTTGGATATTGAGGACATTTTGTGGGATGTTTCGGGAATTTGGTGGGGCTTTTCAAGAATTTTGTGGTATTTTGAAAAGATTTTGGGAATTTTGTGGTGTTTTTTCTTGAATTTTGTGGGAAACTGTGCTGATTTTATGGGGCGTTTCTGGAATTTGGTCGAGTTTTCAGAAGATTTAGGGATTTTTGTGAGATTTTTGTGGGATTTTCTGGGAATTGGTGGAGATTTTGTGGGACATTCCTGTGAATGGGTAGGGTTTTGAAATGATTTAGGGAGTTTTGTGGGACTTCTCTGGAATTTTGTGGGGTTTTTCTAGAATTGTGTGGTTTTGAGGAGACTTGAAGAATTTTGAGGAATTTTTCTTAGATTTTGTGGAAACTTGTGGAGGTTTTGTGGGATTTTTGTGGAATTTTTTGGGATATTGAGGCGATTTAGGGATCTTGAGGGATTTTTCATGTATTTTGTGGGAATTTGTGGAGATTTGGTGGGATATTTTTCTAGAATTTGGTTGTGTTTTGAGAAGATTTAGGGAATTTTGTGGTGTTTTTTCTTGAATTTTGTGGGAAACTGTGCTGATTTTATGGGGCGTTTCTGGAATTTGGTCGAGTTTTCAGAAGATTTAGGGATTTTTGTGAGATTTTTGTGGGATGTTCTGGGAATTGGTGGAGATTTTGTGGGACATTCCTGTGAATTGGTAGGGTTTTGAAATGATTTAGGGAGTTTTGTGGGACTTCTCTGGAATTTTGTGTGTTTTTTCTGGAATTGTGTGGAATTCTGAGGAGACTTGAAGAATTTTGAGGAATTTGTTTTAGATTTTGTGGGAATTTGTGGAGAATCTGTGGGATTTTACTGGAATTTGGTGGGCCTTTTCAAGGACTTTGTGTGGTTTTGAGGAGACTTGAAGAATTTTGAGGAATTTTTCTTAGATTTTGTGGAAACTTGTGGAGGTTTTGTGTGATTTTTGTGGGATTTTGTGGGATATTGAGGCGATTTAGGGATCTTGAGGGATTTTTTGTGTATTTTGTGGGATTTTGTGGAGATTTGGTGGGACATTTTTCTAGAATTTAGTCGTGTTTTGAGAAGATTTAGGGAATTTTGTGTGATTTTTCTGGGATTTTGTTGGATATTGAGGAGATTTTGTGGGATGTTTGTGGAACTTTGAGGGACTTTTCTGGAATTTGGTGAGATTCTGTAGAGAACTGAGAAATTATCAGGGATTTTTCAGGTATTCTGTGGGAATTTGTAAAGATTTGGTGGGATATTTTTCTAGAATTTGGTCGTGTTTTGAGAAGATTTAGGGAATTTTGTGTGATTTTTCTGGGATTTTGTTGGGTATTGAGGAAATTTTGTGGGATGTTTCTGGAATTTGGTGGGGCTTTTCAAGAATTTTGTGGTATTTTGAAAAGATTTAGGGAATTTTGTGGTGTTTTTTCTTGAATTTTGTGGGAAACTGTGCTGATTTTATGGGGCGTTTCTGGAATTTGGTCGAGTTTTCAGAAGATTTAGGGATTTTTGTGAGATTTTTGTGGGATGTTCTGGGAATTGGTGGAGATTTTGTGGGACATTCCTGTGAATTGGTAGGGTTTTGAAATGATTTAGGGAGTTTTGTGGGACTTCTCTGGAATTTTGTGTGTTTTTTCTGGAATTGTGTGGGATTCTGAGGAGACTTGAAGAATTTTGAGGAATTTTTCTTAGATTTTGTGGAAACTTGTGGAGGTTTTGTGGGACTTTTGTGTGATTTTGTGGGATATTGAGGCGATTTAGGGATCTTGAGGGATTTCTCATGTATTTTGTGGGAATTTGTGGAGATTTGGTGGGATATTTTTCTAGAATTTGGTTGTGTTTTGAGAAGATTTAGGGAATTTTGTGGTGTTTTTTCTTGAATTTTGTGGGAAACTGTGCTGATTTTATGGGGCGTTTCTGGAATTTGGTCGAGTTTTCAGAAGATTTAGGGATTTTTGTGAGATTTTTGTGGGATGTTCTGGGAATTGGTGGAGATTTTGTGGGACATTCCTGTGAATTGGTAGGGTTTTGAAATGATTTAGGGAGTTTTGTGGGACTTCTCTGGAATTTTGTGTGTTTTTTCTGGAATTGTGTGGGATTCTGAGGAGACTTGAAGAATTTTGAGGAATTTGTTTTAGATTTTGTGGGAATTTGTGGAGAATCTGTGGGATTTTACTGGAATTTGGTGGGCCTTTTCAAGGACTTTGTGTGGTTTTGAGGAGACTTGAAGACTTTTGAGGAATTTTTCTTAGATTTTGTGGAAACTTGTGGAGGTTTTGTGTGATTTTTGTGTGATTTTGTGGGATATTGAGGCGATTTCGGGATCTTGAGGGATTTTTCATGTATTTTGTGGGAATTTGTGGAGATTTGGTGGGATATTTTTCTAGAATTTGGTAGTGTTTTGAGAAGATTTAGGGAATTTTGTGTGATTTTTCTTGAATTTTGTGGGATATTGAGGAGATTTTGTGGGATGTTTGTGGAACTTTGAGGGACTTTTCTGGAATTTGGTGAGATTCTGTAGAGAACTGAGAAATTATCAGGGATTTTTCATGTATTCTGTGGGAATTTGTGGAGATTTGGTGGGATTTTTGTGGATTTTGGCCGTGTTTTGAGAAGATTTAGGGAATTTTGTGTGATTTTTCTGGGATTTTGTTGGATATTGAGGACATTTTGTGGGATGTTTCGGGAATTTGGTGGGGCTTTTCAAGAATTTTGTGGTATTTTGAAAAGATTTTGGGAATTTTGTGGTGTTTTTTCTTGAATTTTGTGGGAAACTGTGCTGATTTTATGGGGCGTTTCTGGAATTTGGTCGAGTTTTCAGAAGATTTAGGGATTTTTGTGAGATTTTTGTGGGATTTTCTGGGAATTGGTGGAGATTTTGTGGGACATTCCTGTGAATGGGTAGGGTTTTGAAATGATTTAGGGAGTTTTGTGGGACTTCTCTGGAATTTTGTGGGGTTTTTCTAGAATTGTGTGGTTTTGAGGAGACTTGAAGAATTTTGAGGAATTTTTCTTAGATTTTGTGGAAACTTGTGGAGGTTTTGTGGGATTTTTGTGGAATTTTTTGGGATATTGAGGCGATTTAGGGATCTTGAGGGATTTTTCATGTATTTTGTGGGAATTTGTGGAGATTTGGTGGGATATTTTTCTAGAATTTGGTTGTGTTTTGAGAAGATTTAGGGAATTTTGTGGTGTTTTTTCTTGAATTTTGTGGGAAACTGTGCTGATTTTATGGGGCGTTTCTGGAATTTGGTCGAGTTTTCAGAAGATTTAGGGATTTTTGTGAGATTTTTGTGGGATGTTCTGGGAATTGGTGGAGATTTTGTGGGACATTCCTGTGAATTGGTAGGGTTTTGAAATGATTTAGGGAGTTTTGTGGGACTTCTCTGGAATTTTGTGTGTTTTTTCTGGAATTGTGTGGGATTCTGAGGAGACTTGAAGAATTTTGAGGAATTTTTCTTAGATTTTGTGGAAACTTGTGGAGGTTTTGTGTGATTTTTGTGTGATTTTGTGGGATATTGAGGCGATTTAGGGATCTTGAGGGATTTCTCATGTATTTTGTGGGAATTTGTGGAGATTTGGTGGGATATTTTTCTAGAATTTGGTTGTTTTTTGAGAAGATTTAGGGAATTTTGTGGTGTTTTTTCTTGAATTTTGTGGGAAACTGTGCTGATTTTATGGGGCATTTCTGGAATTTGGTTGAGTTTTCAGAAGATTTAGGGATTTTTGTGGGATTTTTGTGGGATGTTCTGGGAATTGGTGGAGATTTTGTGGGACATTCCTGTGAATTGGTAGGGTTTTGAAATGATTTAGGGAGTTTTGTGGGACTTCTCTGGAATTTTGTGTGTTTTTTCTGGAATTGTGTGGGATTCTGAGGAGACTTGAAGAATTTTGAGGAATTTGTTTTAGATTTTGTGGGAATTTGTGGAGATTCTGTGGGATTTTACTGGAATTTGGTGGGCCTTTTCAAGGACTTTGTGTGGTTTTGAGGAGACTTGAAGAATTTTCAAGGATTTTTCTTAGATTTTGTGGAAACTTGTGGAGGTTTTGTGTGATTTTTGTGTGATTTTGTGGGATATTGAGGCGATTTAGGGATCTTGAGGGATTTCTCATGTATTTTGTGGGAATTTGTGGAGATTTGGTGGGATATTTTTCTAGAATTTGGTCGTGTTTTGAGAAGATTTAGGGAATTTTGTGAGATTTTTCCTGGAATTTTGTTGGATACTGGGGAGATTTTGTGGGATGTTTGTGGAACTTTGAGGGACTCTTCTGGAATTTGGTGAGATTCTGTAGAGAACTGACGAATTATCAGGGATTTTTCATGTATTCTGTGGGAATTTGTGGAGATTTGGTGGGATTTTTGTGGATTTTGGCCGTGTTTTGAGAAGATTTAGGGAATTTTGTGGGATTTTTCCTGGAATTTTGTTGGATACTGGGGAGATTTTGTGGGATGTTTGTGGAACTTTGAGGGACTCTTCTGGAATTTGGTGAGATTCTGTAGAGAACTGACGAATTATCAGGGATTTGTCATGTATTCTGTGGGAATTTGTGGAGATTCTGTGGGATTTTTTTGGATTTTGGCCGTGTTTTGAGAAGATTTAGGGAATTTTGTGTGACTTTTCTGGGATTTTGTTGGGTATTGAGGACATTTTGTGGGATGTTTCGGGAATTTGGTGAGGCTTTTCAAGAATTTTGTGGTATTTTGAAAAGATTTAGGGAATTTTGTGGAGTTTTTTCTTGAATTTTGTGGGAAACTGTGCTGATTTTATGGGGCGTTTCGGGAATTTGGTCGAGTTTTCAGAAGATTTAGGGATTTTTGTGAGATTTTTGTGGGATGTTCTGGGAATTGGTGGAGATTTTGTGGGACATTCCTGTGAATTGGTAGGGTTTTGAAATGATTTAGGGAGTTTTGTGGGACTTCTCTGGAATTTTGTGTGTTTTTTCTGGAATTGTGTGGGATTCTGAGGAGACTTGAAGAATTTTGAGGAATTTGTTTTAGATTTTGTGGGAATTTGTGGAGAATCTGTGGGATTTTACTGGAATTTGGTGGGCCTTTTCAAGGACTTTGTGTGGTTTTGAGGAGACTTGAAGACTTTTGAGGAATTTTTCTTAGATTTTGTGGAAACTTGTGGAGGTTTTGTGTGATTTTTGTGGGATTTTGTGGGATATTGAGGCGATTTCGGGATCTTGAGGGATTTTTCATGTATTTTGTGGGAATTTGTGGAGATTTGGTGGGATATTTTTCTAGAATTTGGTCGTGTTTTGAGAAGATTTAGGGAATTTTGTGTGATTTTTCTTGAATTTTGTGGGATATTGAGGAGATTTTGTGGGATGTTTGTGGAACTTTGAGGGACTTTTCTGGAATTTGGTGAGATTCTGTAGAGAACTGAGAAATTATCAGGGATTTTTCATGTATTCTGTGGGAATTTGTGGAGATTTGATGGGATTTTTGTGGATTTTGGCCGTGTTTTGAGAATATTTAGGGAATTTTGTGTGATTTTTCTGGGATTTTGTTGGATATTGAGGACATTTTGTGGGATGTTTCGGGAATTTGGTGGGGCTTTTCAAGAATTTTGTGGTATTTTGAAAAGATTTTGGGAATTTTGTGGTGTTTTTTCTTGAATTTTGTGGGAAACTGTGCTGATTTTATGGGGCGTTTCTGGAATTTGGTCGAGTTTTCAGAAGATTTAGGGATTTTTGTGAGATTTTTGTGGGATTTTCTGGGAATTGGTGGAGATTTTGTGGGACATTCCTGTGAATGGGTAGGGTTTTGAAATGATTTAGGGAGTTTTGTGGGACTTCTCTGGAATTTTGTGGGGTTTTTCTAGAATTGTGTGGTTTTGAGGAGACTTGAAGAATTTTGAGGAATTTTTCTTAGATTTTGTGGAAACTTGTGGAGGTTTTGTGGGATTTTTGTGGAATTTTGTGGGATATTGAGGCGATTTAGGGATCTTGAGGGATTTTTCATGTATTTTGTGGGAATTTGTGGAGATTTGGTGGGATATTTTTCTAGAATTTGGTTGTGTTTTGAGAAGATTTAGGGAATTTTGTGGTGTTTTTTCTTGAATTTTGTGGGAAACTGTGCTGATTTTATGGGGCGTTTCTGGAATTTGGTCGAGTTTTCAGAAGATTTAGGGATTTTTGTGAGATTTTTGTGGGATGTTCTGGGAATTGGTGGAGATTTTGTGGGACATTCCTGTGAATTGGTAGGGTTTTGAAATGATTTAGGGAGTTTTGTGGGACTTCTCTGGAATTTTGTGTGTTTTTTCTGGAATTGTGTGGGATTCTGAGGAGACTTGAAGAATTTTGAGGAATTTTTCTTAGATTTTGTGGAAACTTGTGGAGGTTTTGTGTGATTTTTGTGTGATTTTGTGGGATATTGAGGCGATTTAGGGATCTTGAGGGATTTCTCATGTATTTTGTGGGAATTTGTGGAGATTTGGTGGGATATTTTTCTAGAATTTGGTTGTTTTTTGAGAAGATTTAGGGAATTTTGTGGTGTTTTTTCTTGAATTTTGTGGGAAACTGTGCTGATTTTATGGGGCGTTTCTGGAATTTGGTCGAGTTTTCAGAAGATTTAGGGATTTTTGTGAGATTTTTGTGGGATGTTCTGGGAATTGGTGGAGATTTTGTGGGACATTCCTGTGAATTGGTAGGGTTTTGAAATGATTTAGGGAGTTTTGTGGGACTTCTCTGGAATTTTGTGTGTTTTTTCTGGAATTGTGTGGGATTCTGAGGAGACTTGAAGAATTTTGAGGAATTTGTTTTAGATTTTGTGGGAATTTGTGGAGATTCTGTGGGATTTTACTGGAATTTGGTGGGCCTTTTCAAGGACTTTGTGTGGTTTTGAGGAGACTTGAAGAATTTTCAAGGATTTTTCTTAGATTTTGTGGAAACTTGTGGAGGTTTTGTGTGATTTTTGTGTGATTTTGTGGGATATTGAGGCGATTTAGGGATCTTGAGGGATTTTTCATGTATTTTGTGGGAATTTGTGGAGATTTGGTGGGATATTTTTCTAGAATTTGGTCGTGTTTTGAGAAGATTTAGGGAATTTTGTGAGATTTTTCCTGGAATT
The DNA here is from genome assembly GCF_971803275.1 of Cyanistes caeruleus. Taxonomy (NCBI): domain Eukaryota; kingdom Metazoa; phylum Chordata; class Aves; order Passeriformes; family Paridae; genus Cyanistes; species Cyanistes caeruleus. Next base: position 63,509,149 of record NC_141705.1, read on the forward strand.
TTGTTGGATACTGGGGAGATTTTGTGGGATGTTTGTGGAACTTTGAGGGACTCTTCTGGAATTTGGTGAGATTCTGTAGAGAACTGACGAATTATCAGGGATTTTTCATGTATTCTGTGGGAATTTGTGGAGATTTGGTGGGATTTTTGTGGATTTTGGCCGTGTTTTGAGAAGATTTAGGGAATTTTGTGGGATTTTTCCTGGAATTTTATTGGATACTGGGGAGATTTTGTGGGATGTTTGTGGAACTTTGAGGGACTCTTCTGGAATTTGGTGAGATTCTGTAGAGAACTGACGAATTATCAGGGATTTGTCATGTATTCTGTGGGAATTTGTGGAGATTCTGTGGGATTTTTTTGGATTTTGGCCGTGTTTTGAGAAGATTTAGGGAATTTTGTGTGACTTTTCTGGGATTTTGTTGGGTATTGAGGACATTTTGTGGGATGTTTCGGGAATTTGGTGAGGCTTTTCAAGAATTTTGTGGTATTTTGAAAAGATTTAGGGAATTTTGTGGAGTTTTTTCTTGAATTTTGTGGGAAACTGTGCTGATTTTATGGGGCGTTTCGGGAATTTGGTCGAGTTTTCAGAAGATTTAGGGATTTTTGTGAGATTTTTGTGGGATGTTCTGGGAATTGGTGGAGATTTTGTGGGACATTCCTGTGAATTGGTAGGGTTTTGAAATGATTTAGGGAGTTTTGTGAGACTTCTCTGGAATTTTGTGGGTTTTTCTAGAATTGTGTGGGATTCTGAGGAGACTTGAAGACTTTTGAGGAATTTTTCTTAGATTTTGTGGAAACTTGTGGAGGTTTTGTGGGATTTTTGTGGAATTTTTTGGGATATTGAGGCGATTTAGGGATCTTGAGGGATTTTTCATGTATTTTGTGGGAATTTGTGGAGATTTGGTGGGATATTTTTCTAGAATTTGGTCGTGTTTTGAGAAGATTTAGGGAATTTTGTGTGATTTTTCTTGAATTTTGTGGGATATTGAGGAGATTTTGTGGGATGTTTGTGGAACTTTGAGGGACTTTTCTGGAATTTGGTGAGATTCTGTAGAGAACTGAGAAATTATCAGGGATTTTTCATGTATTCTGTGGGAATTTGTGGAGATTTGGTGGGATTTTTGTGGATTTTGGCCGTGTTTTGAGAATATTTAGGGAATTTTGTGTGATTTTTCTGGGATTTTGTTGGATATTGAGGACATTTTGTGGGATGTTTCGGGAATTTGGTGGGGCTTTTCAAGAATTTTGTGGTATTTTGAAAAGATTTTGGGAATTTTGTGGTGTTTTTTCTTGAATTTTGTGGGAAACTGTGCTGATTTTATGGGGCGTTTCTGGAATTTGGTCGAGTTTTCAGAAGATTTAGGGATTTTTGTGAGATTTTTGTGGGATTTTCTGGGAATTGGTGGAGATTTTGTGGGACATTCCTGTGAATGGGTAGGGTTTTGAAATGATTTAGGGAGTTTTGTGGGACTTCTCTGGAATTTTGTGGGGTTTTTCTGGAATTGTGTGGTTTTGAGGAGACTTGAAGAATTTTGAGGAATTTTTCTTAGATTTTGTGGAAACTTGTGGAGGTTTTGTGGGATTTTTGTGGAATTTTTTGGGATATTGAGGCGATTTAGGGATCTTGAGGGATTTTTCATGTATTTTGTGGGAATTTGTGGAGATTTGGTGGGATATTTTTCTAGAATTTGGTTGTGTTTTGAGAAGATTTAGGGAATTTTGTGGTGTTTTTTCTTGAATTTTGTGGGAAACTGTGCTGATTTTATGGGGCGTTTCTGGAATTTGGTCGAGTTTTCAGAAGATTTAGGGATTTTTGTGAGATTTTTGTGGGATGTTCTGGGAATTGGTGGAGATTTTGTGGGACATTCCTGTGAATTGGTAGGGTTTTGAAATGATTTAGGGAGTTTTGTGGGACTTCTCTGGAATTTTGTGTGTTTTTTCTGGAATTGTGTGGGATTCTGAGGAGACTTGAAGAATTTTGAGGAATTTGTTTTAGATTTTGTGGGAATTTGTGGAGAATCTGTGGGATTTTACTGGAATTTGGTGGGCCTTTTCAAGGACTTTGTGTGGTTTTGAGGAGACTTGAAGACTTTTGAGGAATTTTTCTTAGATTTTGTGGAAACTTGTGGAGGTTTTGTGTGATTTTTGTGGGATTTTGTGGGATATTGAGGCGATTTCGGGATCTTGAGGGATTTTTCATGTATTTTGTGGGAATTTGTGGAGATTTGGTGGGATATTTTTCTAGAATTTGGTCGTGTTTTGAGAAGATTTAGGGAATTTTGTGTGATTTTTCTTGAATTTTGTGGGATATTGAGGAGATTTTGTGGGATGTTTGTGGAACTTTGAGGGACTTTTCTGGAATTTGGTGAGATTCTGTAGAGAACTGAGAAATTATCAGGGATTTTTCATGTATTCTGTGGGAATTTGTGGAGATTTGCTGGGATTTTTGTGGATTTGGCCGTGTTTTGAGAAGATTTAGGGAATTTTGTGTGACTTTTCTGGGATTTTGTTGGGTATTGAGGACATTTTGTGGGATGTTTCGGGAATTTGGTGAGGCTTTTCAAGAATTTTGTGGTATTTTGAAAAGATTTAGGGAATTTTGTGGAGTTTTTTCTTGAATTTTGTGGGAAACTGTGCTGATTTTATGGGGCGTTTCGGGAATTTGGTCGAGTTTTCAGAAGATTTAGGGATTTTTGTGAGATTTTTGTGGGATGTTCTGGGAATTGGTGGAGATTTTGTGGGACATTCCTGTGAATTGGTAGGGTTTTGAAATGATTTAGGGAGTTTTGTGGGACTTCTCTGGAATTTTGTGTGTTTTTTCTGGAATTGTGTGGGATTCTGAGGAGACTTGAAGAATTTTGAGGAATTTGTTTTAGATTTTGTGGGAATTTGTGGAGAATCTGTGGGATTTTACTGGAATTTGGTGGGCCTTTTCAAGGACTTTGTGTGGTTTTGAGGAGACTTGAAGACTTTTGAGGAATTTTTCTTAGATTTTGTGGAAACTTGTGGAGGTTTTGTGTGATTTTTGTGGGATTTTGTGGGATATTGAGGCGATTTCGGGATCTTGAGGGATTTTTCATGTATTTTGTGGGAATTTGTGGAGATTTGGTGGGATATTTTTCTAGAATTTGGTCGTGTTTTGAGAAGATTTAGGGAATTTTGTGTGATTTTTCTTGAATTTTGTGGGATATTGAGGAGATTTTGTGGGATGTTTGTGGAACTTTGAGGGACTTTTCTGGAATTTGGTGAGATTCTGTAGAGAACTGAGAAATTATCAGGGATTTTTCATGTATTCTGTGGGAATTTGTGGAGATTTGATGGGATTTTTGTGGATTTTGGCCGTGTTTTGAGAATATTTAGGGAATTTTGTGTGATTTTTCTGGGATTTTGTTGGATATTGAGGACATTTTGTGGGATGTTTCGGGAATTTGGTGGGGCTTTTCAAGAATTTTGTGGTATTTTGAAAAGATTTTGGGAATTTTGTGGTGTTTTTTCTTGAATTTTGTGGGAAACTGTGCTGATTTTATGGGGCGTTTCTGGAATTTGGTCGAGTTTTCAGAAGATTTAGGGATTTTTGTGAGATTTTTGTGGGATTTTCTGGGAATTGGTGGAGATTTTGTGGGACATTCCTGTGAATGGGTAGGGTTTTGAAATGATTTAGGGAGTTTTGTGGGACTTCTCTGGAATTTTGTGGGGTTTTTCTAGAATTGTGTGGTTTTGAGGAGACTTGAAGAATTTTGAGGAATTTTTCTTAGATTTTGTGGAAACTTGTGGAGGTTTTGTGGGATTTTTGTGGAATTTTGTGGGATATTGAGGCGATTTAGGGATCTTGAGGGATTTTTCATGTATTTTGTGGGAATTTGTGGAGATTTGGTGGGATATTTTTCTAGAATTTGGTTGTGTTTTGAGAAGATTTAGGGAATTTTGTGGTGTTTTTTCTTGAATTTTGTGGGAAACTGTGCTGATTTTATGGGGCGTTTCTGGAATTTGGTCGAGTTTTCAGAAGATTTAGGGATTTTTGTGAGATTTTTGTGGGATGTTCTGGGAATTGGTGGAGATTTTGTGGGACATTCCTGTGAATTGGTAGGGTTTTGAAATGATTTAGGGAGTTTTGTGGGACTTCTCTGGAATTTTGTGTGTTTTTTCTGGAATTGTGTGGGATTCTGAGGAGACTTGAAGAATTTTGAGGAATTTTTCTTAGATTTTGTGGAAACTTGTGGAGGTTTTGTGTGATTTTTGTGTGATTTTGTGGGATATTGAGGCGATTTAGGGATCTTGAGGGATTTCTCATGTATTTTGTGGGAATTTGTGGAGATTTGGTGGGATATTTTTCTAGAATTTGGTTGTTTTTTGAGAAGATTTAGGGAATTTTGTGGTGTTTTTTCTTGAATTTTGTGGGAAACTGTGCTGATTTTATGGGGCGTTTCTGGAATTTGGTCGAGTTTTCAGAAGATTTAGGGATTTTTGTGAGATTTTTGTGGGATGTTCTGGGAATTGGTGGAGATTTTGTGGGACATTCCTGTGAATTGGTAGGGTTTTGAAATGATTTAGGGAGTTTTGTGGGACTTCTCTGGAATTTTGTGTGTTTTTTCTGGAATTGTGTGGGATTCTGAGGAGACTTGAAGAATTTTGAGGAATTTGTTTTAGATTTTGTGGGAATTTGTGGAGATTCTGTGGGATTTTACTGGAATTTGGTGGGCCTTTTCAAGGACTTTGTGTGGTTTTGAGGAGACTTGAAGAATTTTCAAGGATTTTTCTTAGATTTTGTGGAAACTTGTGGAGGTTTTGTGTGATTTTTGTGTGATTTTGTGGGATATTGAGGCGATTTAGGGATCTTGAGGGATTTTTCATGTATTTTGTGGGAATTTGTGGAGATTTGGTGGGATATTTTTCTAGAATTTGGTCGTGTTTTGAGAAGATTTAGGGAATTTTGTGAGATTTTTCCTGGAATTTTGTTGGATACTGGGGAGATTTTGTGGGATGTTTGTGGAACTTTGAGGGACTCTTCTGGAATTTGGTGAGATTCTGTAGAGAACTGACGAATTATCAGGGATTTTTCATGTATTCTGTGGGAATTTGTGGAGATTTGGTGGGATTTTTGTGGATTTTGGCCGTGTTTTGAGAAGATTTAGGGAATTTTGTGGGATTTTTCCTGGAATTTTATTGGATACTGGGGAGATTTTGTGGGATGTTTGTGGAACTTTGAGGGACTCTTCTGGAATTTGGTGAGATTCTGTAGAGAACTGACGAATTATCAGGGATTTGTCATGTATTCTGTGGGAATTTGTGGAGATTCTGTGGGATTTTTTTGGATTTTGGCCGTGTTTTGAGAAGATTTAGGGAATTTTGTGTGACTTTTCTGGGATTTTGTTGGGTATTGAGGACATTTTGTGGGATGTTTCGGGAATTTGGTGAGGCTTTTCAAGAATTTTGTGGTATTTTGAAAAGATTTAGGGAATTTTGTGGAGTTTTTTCTTGAATTTTGTGGGAAACTGTGCTGATTTTATGGGGCGTTTCGGGAATTTGGTCGAGTTTTCAGAAGATTTAGGGATTTTTGTGAGATTTTTGTGGGATGTTCTGGGAATTGGTGGAGATTTTGTGGGACATTCCTGTGAATTGGTAGGGTTTTGAAATGATTTAGGGAGTTTTGTGAGACTTCTCTGGAATTTTGTGGGTTTTTCTAGAATTGTGTGGGATTCTGAGGAGACTTGAAGACTTTTGAGGAATTTTTCTTAGATTTTGTGGAAACTTGTGGAGGTTTTGTGGGATTTTTGTGGAATTTTTTGGGATATTGAGGCGATTTAGGGATCTTGAGGGATTTTTCATGTATTTTGTGGGAATTTGTGGAGATTTGGTGGGATATTTTTCTAGAATTTGGTCGTGTTTTGAGAAGATTTAGGGAATTTTGTGTGATTTTTCTTGAATTTTGTGGGATATTGAGGAGATTTTGTGGGATGTTTGTGGAACTTTGAGGGACTTTTCTGGAATTTGGTGAGATTCTGTAGAGAACTGAGAAATTATCAGGGATTTTTCATGTATTCTGTGGGAATTTGTGGAGATTTGGTGGGATTTTTGTGGATTTTGGCCGTGTTTTGAGAATATTTAGGGAATTTTGTGTGATTTTTCTGGGATTTTGTTGGATATTGAGGACATTTTGTGGGATGTTTCGGGAATTTGGTGGGGCTTTTCAAGAATTTTGTGGTATTTTGAAAAGATTTTGGGAATTTTGTGGTGTTTTTTCTTGAATTTTGTGGGAAACTGTGCTGATTTTATGGGGCGTTTCTGGAATTTGGTCGAGTTTTCAGAAGATTTAGGGATTTTTGTGAGATTTTTGTGGGATTTTCTGGGAATTGGTGGAGATTTTGTGGGACATTCCTGTGAATGGGTAGGGTTTTGAAATGATTTAGGGAGTTTTGTGGGACTTCTCTGGAATTTTGTGGGGTTTTTCTAGAATTGTGTGGTTTTGAGGAGACTTGAAGAATTTTGAGGAATTTTTCTTAGATTTTGTGGAAACTTGTGGAGGTTTTGTGGGATTTTTGTGGAATTTTGTGGGATATTGAGGCGATTTAGGGATCTTGAGGGATTTTTCATGTATTTTGTGGGAATTTGTGGAGATTTGGTGGGATATTTTTCTAGAATTTGGTTGTGTTTTGAGAAGATTTAGGGAATTTTGTGGTGTTTTTTCTTGAATTTTGTGGGAAACTGTGCTGATTTTATGGGGCGTTTCTGGAATTTGGTCGAGTTTTCAGAAGATTTAGGGATTTTTGTGAGATTTTTGTGGGATGTTCTGGGAATTGGTGGAGATTTTGTGGGACATTCCTGTGAATTGGTAGGGTTTTGAAATGATTTAGGGAGTTTTGTGGGACTTCTCTGGAATTTTGTGTGTTTTTTCTGGAATTGTGTGGGATTCTGAGGAGACTTGAAGAATTTTGAGGAATTTGTTTTAGATTTTGTGGGAATTTGTGGAGAATCTGTGGGATTTTACTGGAATTTGGTGGGCCTTTTCAAGGACTTTGTGTGGTTTTGAGGAGACTTGAAGACTTTTGAGGAATTTTTCTTAGATTTTGTGGAAACTTGTGGAGGTTTTGTGTGATTTTTGTGGGATTTTGTGGGATATTGAGGCGATTTCGGGATCTTGAGGGATTTTAAATGTATTTTGTGGGAATTTGTGGAGATTTGGTGGGATATTTTTCTAGAATTTGGTCGTGTTTTGAGAAGATTTAGGGAATTTTGTGTGATTTTTCTTGAATTTTGTGGGATATTGAGGAGATTTTGTGGGATGTTTGTGGAACTTTGAGGGACTTTTCTGGAATTTGGTGAGATTCTGTAGAGAACTGAGAAATTATCAGGGATTTTTCATGTATTCTGTGGGAATTTGTGGAGATTTGATGGGATTTTTGTGGATTTTGGCCGTGTTTTGAGAAGATTTAGGGAATTTTGTGTGATTTTTCTGGGATTTTGTTGGGTATTGAGGAAATTTTGTGGGATGTTTCTGGAATTGTGTGGGGCTTTTCAAGAATTTTGTGGTATTTTGAAAAGATTTAGGGAATTTTGTGGTGTTTTTTCTTGAATTTTGTGGGAAACTGTGCTGATTTTATGGGGCATTTCTGGAATTTGGTTGAGTTTTCAGAAGATTTAGGGATTTTTGTGGGATTTTTGTGGGATGTTCTGGGAATTGGTGGAGATTTTGTGGGACATTCCTGTGAATTGGTAGGGTTTTGAAATGATTTAGGGAGTTTTGTGGGACTTCTCTGGAATTTTGTGTGTTTTTTCTGGAATTGTGTGGGATTCTGAGGAGACTTGAAGAATTTTGAGGAATTTTTCTTAGATTTTGTGGAAACTTGTGGAGGTTTTGTGTGATTTTTGTGTGATTTTGTGGGATATTGAGGCGATTTAGGGATCTTGAGGGATTTCTCATGTATTTTGTGGGAATTTGTGGAGATTTGGTGGGATATTTTTCTAGAATTTGGTTGTTTTTTGAGAAGATTTAGGGAATTTTGTGGTGTTTTTTCTTGAATTTTGTGGGAAACTGTGCTGATTTTATGGGGCGTTTCTGGAATTTGGTCGAGTTTTCAGAAGATTTAGGGATTTTTGTGAGATTTTTGTGGGATGTTCTGGGAATTGGTGGAGATTTTGTGGGACATTCCTGTGAATTGGTAGGGTTTTGAAATGATTTAGGGAGTTTTGTGGGACTTCTCTGGAATTTTGTGTGTTTTTTCTGGAATTGTGTGGGATTCTGAGGAGACTTGAAGAATTTTGAGGAATTTGTTTTAGATTTTGTGGGAATTTGTGGAGATTCTGTGGGATTTTACTGGAATTTGGTGGGCCTTTTCAAGGACTTTGTGTGGTTTTGAGGAGACTTGAAGAATTTTCAAGGATTTTTCTTAGATTTTGTGGAAACTTGTGGAGGTTTTGTGTGATTTTTGTGTGATTTTGTGGGATATTGAGGCGATTTAGGGATCTTGAGGGATTTCTCATGTATTTTGTGGGAATTTGTGGAGATTTGGTGGGATATTTTTCTAGAATTTGGTTGTGTTTTGAGAAGATTTAGGGAATTTTGTGAGATTTTTCCTGGAATTTTGTTGGATACTGGGGAGATTTTGTGGGATGTTTGTGGAACTTTGAGGGACTCTTCTGGAATTTGGTGAGATTCTGTAGAGAACTGACGAATTATCAGGGATTTTTCATGTATTCTGTGGGAATTTGTGGAGATTTGGTGGGATTTTTGTGGATTTTGGCCGTGTTTTGAGAAGATTTAGGGAATTTTGTGGGATTTTTCCTGGAATTTTGTTGGATACTGGGGAGATTTTGTGGGATGTTTGTGGAACTTTGAGGGACTCTTCTGGAATTTGGTGAGATTCTGTAGAGAACTGACGAATTATCAGGGATTTGTCATGTATTCTGTGGGAATTTGTGGAGATTCTGTGGGATTTTTTTGGATTTTGGCCGTGTTTTGAGAAGATTTAGGGAATTTTGTGTGACTTTTCTGGGATTTTGTTGGGTATTGAGGACATTTTGTGGGATGTTTCGGGAATTTGGTGAGGCTTTTCAAGAATTTTGTGGTATTTTGAAAAGATTTAGGGAATTTTGTGGTGTTTTTTCTTGAATTTTGTGGGAAACTGTGCTGATTTTATGGGGCGTTTCGGGAATTTGGTCGAGTTTTCAGAAGATTTAGGGATTTTTGTGAGATTTTTGTGGGATGTTCTGGGAATTGGTGGAGATTTTGTGGGACATTCCTGTGAATTGGTAGGGTTTTGAAATGATTTAGGGAGTTTTGTGAGACTTCTCTGGAATTTTGTGGGTTTTTCTGGAATTGTGTGGGATTCTGAGGAGACTTGAAGACTTTTGAGGAATTTTTCTTAGATTTTGTGGAAACTTGTGGAGGTTTTGTGGGATTTTTGTGGAATTTTTTGGGATATTGAGGCGATTTAGGGATCTTGAGGGATTTTTCATGTATTTTGTGGGAATTTGTGGAGATTTGGTGGGATATTTTTCTAGAATTTGGTCGTGTTTTGAGAAGATTTAGGGAATTTTGTGTGATTTTTCTTGAATTTTGTGGGATATTGAGGAGATTTTGTGGGATGTTTGTGGAACTTTGAGGGACTTTTCTGGAATTTGGTGAGATTCTGTAGAGAACTGAGAAATTATCAGGGATTTTTCATGTATTCTGTGGGAATTTGTGGAGATTTGGTGGGATTTTTGTGGATTTTGGCCGTGTTTTGAGAATATTTAGGGAATTTTGTGTGATTTTTCTGGGATTTTGTTGGATATTGAGGACATTTTGTGGGATGTTTCGGGAATTTGGTGGGGCTTTTCAAGAATTTTGTGGTATTTTGAAAAGATTTTGGGAATTTTGTGGTGTTTTTTCTTGAATTTTGTGGGAAACTGTGCTGATTTTATGGGGCGTTTCTGGAATTTGGTCGAGTTTTCAGAAGATTTAGGGATTTTTGTGAGATTTTTGTGGGATTTTCTGGGAATTGGTGGAGATTTTGTGGGACATTCCTGTGAATGGGTAGGGTTTTGAAATGATTTAGGGAGTTTTGTGGGACTTCTCTGGAATTTTGTGGGGTTTTTCTGGAATTGTGTGGTTTTGAGGAGACTTGAAGAATTTTGAGGAATTTTTCTTAGATTTTGTGGAAACTTGTGGAGGTTTTGTGGGATTTTTGTGGAATTTTTTGGGATATTGAGGCGATTTAGGGATCTTGAGGGATTTTTCATGTATTTTGTGGGAATTTGTGGAGATTTGGTGGGATATTTTTCTAGAATTTGGTTGTGTTTTGAGAAGATTTAGGGAATTTTGTGGTGTTTTTTCTTGAATTTTGTGGGAAACTGTGCTGATTTTATGGGGCGTTTCTGGAATTTGGTCGAGTTTTCAGAAGATTTAGGGATTTTTGTGAGATTTTTGTGGGATGTTCTGGGAATTGGTGGAGATTTTGTGGGACATTCCTGTGAATTGGTAGGGTTTTGAAATGATTTAGGGAGTTTTGTGGGACTTCTCTGGAATTTTGTGTGTTTTTTCTGGAATTGTGTGGGATTCTGAGGAGACTTGAAGAATTTTGAGGAATTTGTTTTAGATTTTGTGGGAATTTGTGGAGAATCTGTGGGATTTTACTGGAATTTGGTGGGCCTTTTCAAGGACTTTGTGTGGTTTTGAGGAGACTTGAAGACTTTTGAGGAATTTTTCTTAGATTTTGTGGAAACTTGTGGAGGTTTTGTGTGATTTTTGTGGGATTTTGTGGGATATTGAGGCGATTTCGGGATCTTGAGGGATTTTTCATGTATTTTGTGGGAATTTGTGGAGATTTGGTGGGATATTTTTCTAGAATTTGGTCGTGTTTTGAGAAGATTTAGGGAATTTTGTGTGATTTTTCTTGAATTTTGTGGGATATTGAGGAGATTTTGTGGGATGTTTGTGGAACTTTGAGGGACTTTTCTGGAATTTGGTGAGATTCTGTAGAGAACTGAGAAATTATCAGGGATTTTTCATGTATTCTGTGGGAATTTGTGGAGATTTGATGGGATTTTTGTGGATTTTGGCCGTGTTTTGAGAAGATTTAGGGAATTTTGTGTGATTTTTCTGGGATTTTGTTGGGTATTGAGGAAATTTTGTGGGATGTTTCTGGAATTGTGTGGGGCTTTTCAAGAATTTTGTGGTATTTTGAAAAGATTTAGGGAATTTTGTGGTGTTTTTTCTTGAATTTTGTGGGAAACTGTGCTGATTTTATGGGGCATTTCTGGAATTTGGTTGAGTTTTCAGAAGATTTAGGGATTTTTGTGGGATTTTTGTGGGATGTTCTGGGAATTGGTGGAGATTTTGTGGGACATTCCTGTGAATTGGTAGGGTTTTGAAATGATTTAGGGAGTTTTGTGGGACTTCTGTGGAATTTTGTGTGTTTTTTCTGGAATTGTGTGGGATTCTGAGGAGACTTGAAGAATTTTGAGGAATTTTTCTTAGATTTTGTGGAAACTTGTGGAGGTTTTGTGTGATTTTTGTGTGATTTTGTGGGATATTGAGGCGATTTAGGGATCTTGAGGGATTTCTCATGTATTTTGTGGGAATTTGTGGAGATTTGGTGGGATATTTTTCTAGAATTTGGTCGTGTTTTGAGAAGATTTAGGGAATTTTGTGAGATTTTTCCTGGAATTTTGTTGGATACTGGGGAGATTTTGTGGGATGTTTGTGGAACTTTGAGGGACTCTTCTGGAATTTGGTGAGATTCTGTAGAGAACTGACGAATTATCAGGGATTTTTCATGTATTCTGTGGGAATTTGTGGAGATTTGGTGGGATTTTTGTGGATTTTGGCCGTGTTTTGAGAAGATTTAGGGAATTTTGTGGGATTTTTCCTGGAATTTTGTTGGATACTGGGGAGATTTTGTGGGATGTTTGTGGAACTTTGAGGGACTCTTCTGGAATTTGGTGAGATTCTGTAGAGAACTGACGAATTATCAGGGATTTTTCATGTATTCTGTGGGAATTTGTGGAGATTCTGTGGGATTTTTTTGGATTTTGGCCGTGTTTTGAGAAGATTTAGGGAATTTTGTGTGACTTTTCTGGGATTTTGTTGGGTATTGAGGACATTTTGTGGGATGTTTCGGGAATTTGGTGGGGCTTTTCAAGAATTTTGTGGTATTTTGAAAAGATTTAGGGAATTTTGTGGTGTTTTTTCTTGAATTTTGTGGGAAACTGTGCTGATTTTATGGGGCGTTTCTGGAATTTGGTCGAGTTTTCAGAAGATTTAGGGATTTTTGTGAGATTTTTGTGGGATTTTCTGGGAATTGGTGGAGATTTTGTGGGACATTCCTGTGAATGGGTAGGGTTTTGAAATGATTTAGGGAGTTTTGTGGGACTTCTCTGGAATTTTGTGGGGTTTTTCTGGAATTGTGTGGTTTTGAGGAGACTTGAAGAATTTTGAGGAATTTTTCTTAGATTTTGTGGAAACTTGTGGAGGTTTTGTGGGATTTTTGTGGAATTTTTTGGGATATTGAGGCGATTTAGGGATCTTGAGGGATTTTTCATGTATTTTGTGGGAATTTGTGGAGATTTGGTGGGATATTTTTCTAGAATTTGGTTGTGTTTTGAGAAGATTTAGGGAATTTTGTGGTGTTTTTTCTTGAATTTTGTGGGAAACTGTGCTGATTTTATGGGGCGTTTCTGGAATTTGGTCGAGTTTTCAGAAGATTTAGGGATTTTTGTGAGATTTTTGTGGGATGTTCTGGGAATTGGTGGAGATTTTGTGGGACATTCCTGTGAATTGGTAGGGTTTTGAAATGATTTAGGGAGTTTTGTGGGACTTCTCTGGAATTTTGTGTGTTTTTTCTGGAATTGTGTGGAATTCTGAGGAGACTTGAAGAATTTTGAGGAATTTGTTTTAGATTTTGTGGGAATTTGTGGAGAATCTGTGGGATTTTACTGGAATTTGGTGGGCCTTTTCAAGGACTTTGTGTGGTTTTGAGGAGACTTGAAGACTTTTGAGGAATTTTTCTTAGATTTTGTGGAAACTTGTGGAGGTTTTGTGTGATTTTTGTGGGATTTTGTGGGATATTGAGGCGATTTAGGGATCTTGAGGGATTTTTTGTGTATTTTGTGGGAATTTGTGGAGATTTGGTGGGACATTTTTCTAGAATTTAGTCGTGTTTTGAGAAGATTTAGGGAATTTTGTGTGATTTTTCTGGGATTTTGTTGGATATTGAGGAGATTTTGTGGGATGTTTGTGGAACTTTGAGGGACTTTTCTGGAATTTGGTGAGATTCTGTAGAGAACTGAGAAATTATCAGGGATTTTTCAGGTATTCTGTGGGAATTTGTAAAGATTTGGTGGGATATTTTTCTAGAATTTGGTCGTGTTTTGAGAAGATTTAGGGAATTTTGTGTGATTTTTCTGGGATTTTGTTGGGTATTGAGGAAATTTTGTGGGATGTTTCTGGAATTTGGTGGGGCTTTTCAAGAATTTTGTGGTATTTTGAAAAGATTTAGGGAATTTTGTGGTGTTTTTTCTTGAATTTTGTGGGAAACTGTGCTGATTTTATGGGGCGTTTCTGGAATTTGGTCGAGTTTTCAGAAGATTTAGGGATTTTTGTGAGATTTTTGTGGGATGTTCTGGGAATTGGTGGAGATTTTGTGGGACATTCCTGTGAATTGGTAGGGTTTTGAAATGATTTAGGGAGTTTTGTGGGACTTCTGTGGAATTTTGTGTGTTTTTTCTGGAATTGTGTGGGATTCTGAGGAGACTTGAAGAATTTTGAGGAATTTTTCTTAGATTTTGTGGAAACTTGTGGAGGTTTTGTGTGATTTTTGTGTGATTTTGTGGGATATTGAGGCGATTTAGGGATCTTGAGGGATTTCTCATGTATTTTGTGGGAATTTGTGGAGATTTGGTGGGATATTTTTCTAGAATTTGGTTGTGTTTTGAGAAGATTTAGGGAATTTTGTGGTGTTTTTTCTTGAATTTTGTGGGAAACTGTGCTGATTTTATGGGGCGTTTCTGGAATTTGGTCGAGTTTTCAGAAGATTTAGGGATTTTTGTGAGATTTTTGTGGGATGTTCTGGGAATTGGTGGAGATTTTGTGGGACATTCCTGTGAATTGGTAGGGTTTTGAAATGATTTAGGGAGTTTTGTGGGACTTCTCTGGAATTTTGTGTGTTTTTTCTGGAATTGTGTGGGATTCTGAGGAGACTTGAAGAATTTTGAGGAATTTGTTTTAGATTTTGTGGGAATTTGTGGAGAATCTGTGGGATTTTACTGGAATTTGGTGGGCCTTTTCAAGGACTTTGTGTGGTTTTGAGGAGACTTGAAGACTTTTGAGGAATTTTTCTTAGATTTTGTGGAAACTTGTGGAGGTTTTGTGTGATTTTTGTGGGATTTTGTGGGATATTGAGGCGATTTCGGGATCTTGAGGGATTTTTCATGTATTTTGTGGGAATTTGTGGTGATTTGGTGGGATATTTTTCTAGAATTTGGTCGTGTTTTGAGAAGATTTAGGGAATTTTGTGAGATTTTTCCTGGAATTTTGTTGGATACTGGGGAGATTTTGTGGGATGTTTGTGGAACTTTGAGGGACTTTTCTGGAATTTGGTGAGATTCTGTAGAGAACTGACGAATTATCAGGGATTTTTCATGTATTCTGTGGGAATTTGTGGAGATGTGGTGGGATTTTTGTGGATTTTGGCCGTGTTTTGAGAAGATTTAGGGAATTTTGTGTGATTTTTCTGGGATTTTGTTGGGTATTGAGGAAATTTTGTGGGATGTTTCTGGAATTTGGTGGGGCTTTTCAAGAATTTTGTGGTATTTTGAAAAGATTTAGGGAATTTTGTGGTGTTTTTTCTTGAAGTTTGTGGGAAACTGTGCTGATTTTATGGGGCGTTTCTGGAATTTGGTCGAGTTTTCCGAAGATTTAGGGATTTTTGTGAGATTATTGTGGGATGTTCTGGGAATTGGTGGAGATTTTGTGGGACATTCCTGTGAATTGGTAGGGTTTTGAAATGATTTAGGGAGTTTTGTGGGACTTCTCTGGAATTTTGTGTGTTTTTTCTGGAATTGTGTGGGATTCTGAGGAGACTTGAAGAATTTTGAGGAATTTTTCTTAGATTTTGTGGAAACTTGTGGAGGTTTTGTGTGATTTTTGTGTGATTTTGTGGGATATTGAGGCGATTTAGGGATCTTGAGGGATTTCTCATGTATTTTGTGGGAATTTGTGGAGATTTGGTGGGATATTTTTCTAGAATTTGGTTGTGTTTTGAGAAGATTTAGGGAATTTTGTGGTGTTTTTTCTTGAATTTTGTGGGAAACTGCTGATTTTATGGGGCGTTTCTGGAATTTGGTCGAGTTTTCCGAAGATTAAGGGATTTTTGTGAGATTTTTGTGGGATGTTCTGGGAATTGGTGGAGATTTTGTGGGACATTCCTGTGAATTGGTAGGGTTCTGAAATGATTTAGGGAGTTTTGTGGGTCTTCTCTGGAATTTTGTGTGTTTTTTCTGGAATTGTGTGGGATTCTGAGGAGACTTGAAGAATTTTGAGGAATTTTTCTTAGATTTTGTGGAAACTTGTGGAGGTTTTGTGGGATTTTTGTGTGATTTTGTGGGATATTGAGGCGATTTAGGGATCTTGAGGGATTTCTCATGTATTTTGTGGGAATTTGTGGAGATTTGGTGGAATATTTTTCTAGAATTTGGTCGTGTTTTGAGAAGATTTCGGGAATTTTGTGTGATTTTTCTGGGATTTTGTTGGATATTGAGGACATTTTGTGGAATGTTTCGGGAATTTGGTGGGGCTTTTCAAGAATTTTGTGGTATTTTGAAAAGATTTAGGGAATTTTGTGGTGTTTTTTCTTGAATTTTGTGGGAAACTGTGCTGATTTTATGGGGCGTTTCTGGAATTTGGTCGAGTTTTCAGAAGATTTAGGGATTTTTGTGAGATTTTTGTGGGATGTTCTGGGAATTGGTGGAGATTTTGTGGGACATTCCTGTGAATTGGTAGGGTTTTGAAATGATTTAGGGAGTTTTGTGGGACTTCTCTGGAATTTTGTGTGTTTTTTATGGAATTGTGTGGAATTCTGAGGAGACTTGAAGAATTTTGAGGAATTTGTTTTAGATTTTGTGGGAATTTGTGGAGAATCTGTGGGATTTTACTGGAATTTGGTGGGCCTTTTCAAGGACTTTGTGTGGTTTTGAGGAGACTTGAAGAATTTTGAGGAATTTTTCTTAGATTTTGTGGAAACTTGTGGAGGTTTTGTGTGATTTTTGTGGGATTTTGTGGGATATTGAGGCGATTTCGGGATCTTGAGGGATTTTTTGTGTATTTTGTGGGATTTTGTGGAGATTTGGTGGGACATTTTTCTAGAATTTAGTCGTGTTTTGAGAAGATTTAGGGAATTTTGTGTGATTTTTCTGGGATTTTGTTGGATATTGAGGAGATTTTGTGGGATGTTTGTGGAACTTTGAGGGACTTTTCTGGAATTTGGTGAGATTCTGTAGAGAACTGAGAAATTATCAGGGATTTTTCATGTATTCTGTGGGAATTTGTAAAGATTTGGTGGGATATTTTTCTAGAATTTGGTCGTGTTTTGAGAAGATTTAGGGAATTTTGTGTGATTTTTCTGGGATTTTGTTGGGTATTGAGGAAATTTTGTGGGATGTTTCTGGAATTTGGTGGGGCTTTTCAAGAATTTTGTGGTATTTTGAAAAGATTTAGGGAATTTTGTGGTGTTTTTTCTTGAATTTTGTGGGAAACTGTGCTGATTTTATGGGGCGTTTCTGGAATTTGGTCGAGTTTTCAGAAGATTTAGGGATTTTTGTGAGATTTTTGTGGGATGTTCTGGGAATTGGTGGAGATTTTGTGGGACATTCCTGTGAGTTGGTAGGGTTCTGAAATGATTTAGGGAGTTTTGTGGGACTTCTCTGGAATTTTGTGTGTTTTTTCTGGAATTGTGTGGGATTCTGAGGAGACTTGAAGAATTTTGAGGAATTTTTCTTAGATTTTGTGGAAACTTGTGGAGGTTTTGTGGGACTTTTGTGTGATTTTGTGGGATATTGAGGCGATTTAGGGATCTTGAGGGATTTCTCATGTATTTTGTGGGAATTTGTGGAGATTTGGTGGGATATTTTTCTAGAATTTGGTTGTGTTTTGAGAAGATTTAGGGAATTTTGTGGTGTTTTTTCTTGAATTTTGTGGGAAACTGTGCTGATTTTATGGGGCGTTTCTGGAATTTGGTCGAGTTTTCAGAAGATTTAGGGATTTTTGTGAGATTTTTGTGGGATGTTCTGGGAATTGGTGGAGATTTTGTGGGACATTCCTGTGAATTGGTAGGGTTTTGAAATGATTTAGGGAGTTTTGTGGGACTTCTCTGGAATTTTGTGTGTTTTTTCTGGAATTGTGTGGGATTCTGAGGAGACTTGAAGAATTTTGAGGAATTTGTTTTAGATTTTGTGGGAATTTGTGGAGAATCTGTGGGATTTTACTGGAATTTGGTGGGCCTTTTCAAGGACTTTGTGTGGTTTTGAGGAGACTTGAAGACTTTTGAGGAATTTTTCTTGATTTTGTGGAAACTTGTGGAGGTTTTGTGTGATTTTTGTGGGATTTTGTGGGATATTGAGGCGATTTCGGGATCTTGAGGGATTTTTTGTGTATTTTGTGGGAATTTGTGGAGATTTGGTGGGACATTTTTCTAGAATTTAGTCGTGTTTTGAGAAGATTTAGGGAATTTTGTGTGATTTTTCTGGGATTTTGTTGGATATTGAGGAGATTTTGTGGGATGTTTGTGGAACTTTGAGGGACTTTTCTGGAATTTGGTGAGATTCTGTAGAGAACTGAGAAATTATCAGGGATTTTTCATGTATTCTGTGGGAATTTGTGGAGATTTGATGGGATTTTTGTGGATTTTGGCCGTGTTTTGAGAAGATTTAGGGAATTTTGTGTGATTTTTCTGGGATTTTGTTGGGTATTGAGGAAATTTTGTGGGATGTTTCTGGAATTTGGTGGGGCTTTTCAAGAATTTTGTGGTATTTTGAAAAGATTTAGGGAATTTTGTGGTGTTTTTTCTTGAATTTTGTGGGAAACTGTGCTGATTTTATGGGGCGTTTCTGGAATTTGGTCGAGTTTTCAGAAGATTTAGGGATTTTTGTGAGATTTTTGTGGGATGTTCTGGGAATTGGTGGAGATTTTGTGGGACATTCCTGTGAATTGGTAGGGTTTTGAAATGATTTAGGGAGTTTTGTGGGACATCTCCGGAATTTTGTGTGTTTTTTCTGGAATTGTGTGGGATTCTGAGGAGACTTGAAGAATTTTGAGGAATTTTTCTTAGATTTTGTGGAAACTTGTGGAGGTTTTGTGGGACTTTTGTGTGATTTTGTGGGATATTGAGGCGATTTAGGGATCTTGAGGGATTTCTCATGTATTTTGTGGGAATTTGTGGAGATTTGGTGGGATATTTTTCTAGAATTTGGTTGTGTTTTGAGAAGATTTAGGGAATTTTGTGGTGTTTTTTCTTGAATTTTGTGGGAAACTGTGCTGATTTTATGGGGCGTTTCTGGAATTTGGTCGAGTTTTCAGAAGATTTAGGGATTTTTGTGAGATTTTTGTGGGATGTTCTGGGAATTGGTGGAGATTTTGTGGGACATTCCTGTGAATTGGTAGGGTTTTGAAATGATTTAGGGAGTTTTGTGGGACTTCTCTGGAATTTTGTGTGTTTTTTCTGGAATTGTGTGGGATTCTGAGGAGACTTGAAGAATTTTGAGGAATTTGTTTTAGATTTTGTGGGAATTTGTGGAGAATCTGTGGGATTTTACTGGAATTTGGTGGGCCTTTTCAAGGACTTTGTGTGGTTTTGAGGAGACTTGAAGACTTTTGAGGAATTTTTCTTAGATTTTGTGGAAACTTGTGGAGGTTTTGTGTGATTTTTGTGGGATTTTGTGGGATATTGAGGTGATTTCGGGATCTTGAGGGATTTTTCATGTATTTTGTGGGAATTTGTGGAGATTTGGTGGGATATTTTTCTAGAATTTGGTCGTGTTTTGAGAAGATTTAGGGAATTTTGTGTGATTTTTCTTGAATTTTGTGGGATATTGAGGAGATTTTGTGGGATGTTTGTGGAACTTTGAGGGACTTTTCTGGAATTTGGTGAGATTCTGTAGAGAACTGAGAAATTATCAGGGATTTTTCATGTATTCTGTGGGAATTTGTGGAGATTTGATGGGATTTTTGTGGATTTTGGCCGTGTTTTGAGAATATTTAGGGAATTTTGTGTGATTTTTCTGGGATTTTGTTGGGTATTGAGGAAATTTTGTGGGATGTTTCTGGAATTGTGTGGGGCTTTTCAAGAATTTTGTGGTATTTTGAAAAGATTTAGGGAATTTTGTGGTGTTTTTTCTTGAATTTTGTGGGAAACTGTGCTGATTTTATGGGGCATTTCTGGAATTTGGTTGAGTTTTCAGAAGATTTAGGGATTTTTGTGGGATTTTTGTGGGATGTTCTGGGAATTGGTGGAGATTTTGTGGGACATTCCTGTGAATTGGTAGGGTTTTGAAATGATTTAGGGAGTTTTGTGGGACTTCTCTGGAATTTTGTGTGTTTTTTCTGGAATTGTGTGGGATTCTGAGGAGACTTGAAGAATTTTGAGGAATTTTTCTTAGATTTTGTGGAAACTTGTGGAGGTTTTGTGTGATTTTTGTGTGATTTTGTGGGATATTGAGGCGATTTAGGGATCTTGAGGGATTTCTCATGTATTTTGTGGGAATTTGTGGAGATTTGGTGGGATATTTTTCTAGAATTTGGTTGTTTTTTGAGAAGATTTAGGGAATTTTGTGGTGTTTTTTCTTGAATTTTGTGGGAAACTGTGCTGATTTTATGGGGCGTTTCTGGAATTTGGTCGAGTTTTCAGAAGATTTAGGGATTTTTGTGAGATTTTTGTGGGATGTTCTGGGAATTGGTGGAGATTTTGTGGGACATTCCTGTGAATTGGTAGGGTTTTGAAATGATTTAGGGAGTTTTGTGGGACTTCTCTGGAATTTTGTGTGTTTTTTATGGAATTGTGTGGAATTCTGAGGAGACTTGAAGAATTTTGAGGAATTTGTTTTAGATTTTGTGGGAATTTGTGGAGATTCTGTGGGATTTTACTGGAATTTGGTGGGCCTTTTCAAGGACTTTGTGTGGTTTTGAGGAGACTTGAAGAATTTTCAAGGATTTTTCTTAGATTTTGTGGAAACTTGTGGAGGTTTTGTGTGATTTTTGTGTGATTTTGTGGGATATTGAGGCGATTTAGGGATCTTGAGGGATTTCTCATGTATTTTGTGGGAATTTGTGGAGATTTGGTGGGATATTTTTCTAGAATTTGGTCGTGTTTTGAGAAGATTTAGGGAATTTTGTGAGATTTTTCCTGGAATTTTGTTGGATACTGGGGAGATTTTGTGGGATGTTTGTGGAACTTTGAGGGACTCTTCTGGAATTTGGTGAGATTCTGTAGAGAACTGACGAATTATCAGGGATTTTTCATGTATTCTGTGGGAATTTGTGGAGATTTGATGGGATTTTTGTGGATTTTGGCCGTGTTTTGAGAAGATTTAGGGAATTTTGTGGGATTTTTCCTGGAATTTTGTTGGATACTGGGGAGATTTTGTGGGATGTTTGTGGAACTTTGTGGGACTCTTCTGGAATTTGGTGAGATTCTGTAGAGAACTGACGAATTATCAGGGATTTGTCATGTATTCTGTGGGAATTTGTGGAGATTCTGTGGGATTTTTTTGGATTTTGGCCGTGTTTTGAGAAGATTTAGGGAATTTTGTGTGACTTTTCTGGGATTTTGTTGGGTATTGAGGACATTTTGTGGGATGTTTCGGGAATTTGGTGAGGCTTTTCAAGAATTTTGTGGTATTTTGAAAAGATTTAGGGAATTTTGTGGAGTTTTTTCTTGAATTTTGTGGGAAACTGTGCTGATTTTATGGGGCGTTTCGGGAATTTGGTCGAGTTTTCAGAAGATTTAGGGATTTTTGTGAGATTTTTGTGGGATGTTCTGGGAATTGGTGGAGATTTTGTGGGACATTCCTGTGAATTGGTAGGGTTTTGAAATGATTTAGGGAGTTTTGTGAGACTTCTCTGGAATTTTGTGGGTTTTTCTGGAATTGTGTGGGATTCTGAGGAGACTTGAAGACTTTTGAGGAATTTTTCTTAGATTTTGTGGAAACTTGTGGAGGTTTTGTGGGATTTTTGTGGAATTTTTTGGGATATTGAGGCGATTTAGGGATCTTGAGGGATTTTTCATGTATTTTGTGGGAATTTGTGGAGATTTGGTGGGATATTTTTCTAGAATTTGGTCGTGTTTTGAGAAGATTTAGGGAATTTTGTGTGATTTTTCTTGAATTTTGTGGGATATTGAGGAGATTTTGTGGGATGTTTGTGGAACTTTGAGGGACTTTTCTGGAATTTGGTGAGATTCTGTAGAGAACTGAGAAATTATCAGGGATTTTTCATGTATTCTGTGGGAATTTGTGGAGATTTGGTGGGATTTTTGTGGATTTTGGCCGTGTTTTGAGAATATTTAGGGAATTTTGTGTGATTTTTCTGGGATTTTGTTGGATATTGAGGACATTTTGTGGGATGTTTCGGGAATTTGGTGGGGCTTTTCAAGAATTTTGTGGTATTTTGAAAAGATTTAGGGAATTTTGTGGTGTTTTTTCTTGAATTTTGTGGGAAACTGTGCTGATTTTATGGGGCGTTTCTGGAATTTGGTCGAGTTTTCAGAAGATTTAGGGATTTTTGTGAGATTTTTGTGGGATTTTCTGGGAATTGGTGGAGATTTTGTGGGACATTCCTGTGAATGGGTAGGGTTTTGAAATGATTTAGGGAGTTTTGTGGGACTTCTCTGGAATTTTGTGTGTTTTTTCTAGAATTGTGTGGTTTTGAGGAGACTTGAAGAATTTTGAGGAATTTTTCTTAGATTTTGTGGAAACTTGTGGAGGTTTTGTGGGATTTTTGTGGAATTTTTTGGGATATTGAGGCGATTTAGGGATCTTGAGGGATTTTTCATGTATTTTGTGGGAATTTGTGGAGATTTGGTGGGATATTTTTCTAGAATTTGGTTGTGTTTTGAGAAGATTTAGGGAATTTTGTGGTGTTTTTTCTTGAATTTTGTGGGAAACTGTGCTGATTTTATGGGGCGTTTCTGGAATTTGGTCGAGTTTTCAGAAGATTTAGGGATTTTTGTGAGATTTTTGTGGGATGTTCTGGGAATTGGTGGAGATTTTGTGGGACATTCCTGTGAATTGGTAGGGTTTTGAAATGATTTAGGGAGTTTTGTGGGACTTCTCTGGAATTTTGTGTGTTTTTTCTGGAATTGTGTGGGATTCTGAGGAGACTTGAAGAATTTTGAGGAATTTGTTTTAGATTTTGTGGGAATTTGTGGAGAATCTGTGGGATTTTACTGGAATTTGGTGGGCCTTTTCAAGGACTTTGTGTGGTTTTGAGGAGACTTGAAGACTTTTGAGGAATTTTTCTTAGATTTTGTGGAAACTTGTGGAGGTTTTGTGTGATTTTTGTGGGATTTTGTGGGATATTGAGGTGATTTCGGGATCTTGAGGGATTTTTCATGTATTTTGTGGGAATTTGTGGAGATTTGGTGGGATATTTTTCTAGAATTTGGTCGTGTTTTGAGAAGATTTAGGGAATTTTGTGTGATTTTTCTTGAATTTTGTGGGATATTGAGGAGATTTTGTGGGATGTTTGTGGAACTTTGAGGGACTTTTCTGGAATTTGGTGAGATTCTGTAGAGAACTGAGAAATTATCAGGGATTTTTCATGTATTCTGTGGGAATTTGTGGAGATTTGATGGGATTTTTGTGGATTTTGGCCGTGTTTTGAGAATATTTAGGGAATTTTGTGTGATTTTTCTGGGATTTTGTTGGGTATTGAGGAAATTTTGTGGGATGTTTCTGGAATTGTGTGGGGCTTTTCAAGAATTTTGTGGTATTTTGAAAAGATTTAGGGAATTTTGTGGTGTTTTTTCTTGAATTTTGTGGGAAACTGTGCTGATTTTATGGGGCATTTCTGGAATTTGGTTGAGTTTTCAGAAGATTTAGGGATTTTTGTGGGATTTTTGTGGGATGTTCTGGGAATTGGTGGAGATTTTGTGGGACATTCCTGTGAATTGGTAGGGTTTTGAAATGATTTAGGGAGTTTTGTGGGACTTCTCTGGAATTTTGTGTGTTTTTTCTGGAATTGTGTGGGATTCTGAGGAGACTTGAAGAATTTTGAGGAATTTTTCTTAGATTTTGTGGAAACTTGTGGAGGTTTTGTGTGATTTTTGTGTGATTTTGTGGGATATTGAGGCGATTTAGGGATCTTGAGGGATTTCTCATGTATTTTGTGGGAATTTGTGGAGATTTGGTGGGATATTTTTCTAGAATTTGGTTGTTTTTTGAGAAGATTTAGGGAATTTTGTGGTGTTTTTTCTTGAATTTTGTGGGAAACTGTGCTGATTTTATGGGGCGTTTCTGGAATTTGGTCGAGTTTTCAGAAGATTTAGGGATTTTTGTGAGATTTTTGTGGGATGTTCTGGGAATTGGTGGAGATTTTGTGGGACATTCCTGTGAATTGGTAGGGTTTTGAAATGATTTAGGGAGTTTTGTGGGACTTCTCTGGAATTTTGTGTGTTTTTTCTGGAATTGTGTGGGATTCTGAGGAGACTTGAAGAATTTTGAGGAATTTGTTTTAGATTTTGTGGGAATTTGTGGAGATTCTGTGGGATTTTACTGGAATTTGGTGGGCCTTTTCAAGGACTTTGTGTGGTTTTGAGGAGACTTGAAGAATTTTCAAGGATTTTTCTTAGATTTTGTGGAAACTTGTGGAGGTTTTGTGTGATTTTTGTGTGATTTTGTGGGATATTGAGGCGATTTAGGGATCTTGAGGGATTTCTCATGTATTTTGTGGGAATTTGTGGAGATTTGGTGGGATATTTTTCTAGAATTTGGTCGTGTTTTGAGAAGATTTAGGGAATTTTGTGAGATTTTTCCTGGAATTTTGTTGGATACTGGGGAGATTTTGTGGGATGTTTGTGGAACTTTGAGGGACTCTTCTGGAATTTGGTGAGATTCTGTAGAGAACTGACGAATTATCAGGGATTTTTCATGTATTCTGTGGGAATTTGTGGAGATTTGATGGGATTTTTGTGGATTTTGGCCGTGTTTTGAGAAGATTTAGGGAATTTTGTGGGATTTTTCCTGGAATTTTGTTGGATACTGGGGAGATTTTGTGGGATGTTTGTGGAACTTTGAGGGACTCTTCTGGAATTTGGTGAGATTCTGTAGAGAACTGACGAATTATCAGGGATTTGTCATGTATTCTGTGGGAATTTGTGGAGATTCTGTGGGATTTTTTTGGATTTTGGCCGTGTTTTGAGAAGATTTAGGGAATTTTGTGTGACTTTTCTGGGATTTTGTTGGGTATTGAGGACATTTTGTGGGATGTTTCGGGAATTTGGTGAGGCTTTTCAAGAATTTTGTGGTATTTTGAAAAGATTTAGGGAATTTTGTGGAGTTTTTTCTTGAATTTTGTGGGAAACTGTGCTGATTTTATGGGGCGTTTCGGGAATTTGGTCGAGTTTTCAGAAGATTTAGGGATTTTTGTGAGATTTTTGTGGGATGTTCTGGGAATTGGTGGAGATTTTGTGGGACATTCCTGTGAATTGGTAGGGTTTTGAAATGATTTAGGGAGTTTTGTGAGACTTCTCTGGAATTTTGTGGGTTTTTCTGGAATTGTGTGGGATTCTGAGGAGACTTGAAGACTTTTGAGGAATTTTTCTTAGATTTTGTGGAAACTTGTGGAGGTTTTGTGGGATTTTTGTGGAATTTTTTGGGATATTGAGGCGATTTAGGGATCTTGAGGGATTTTTCATGTATTTTGTGGGAATTTGTGGAGATTTGGTGGGATATTTTTCTAGAATTTGGTCGTGTTTTGAGAAGATTTAGGGAATTTTGTGTGATTTTTCTTGAATTTTGTGGGATATTGAGGAGATTTTGTGGGATGTTTGTGGAACTTTGAGGGACTTTTCTGGAATTTGGTGAGATTCTGTAGAGAACTGAGAAATTATCAGGGATTTTTCATGTATTCTGTGGGAATTTGTGGAGATTTGGTGGGATTTTTGTGGATTTTGGCCGTGTTTTGAGAATATTTAGGGAATTTTGTGTGATTTTTCTGGGATTTTGTTGGATATTGAGGACATTTTGTGGGATGTTTCGGGAATTTGGTGGGGCTTTTCAAGAATTTTGTGGTATTTTGAAAAGATTTTGGGAATTTTGTGGTGTTTTTTCTTGAATTTTGTGGGAAACTGTGCTGATTTTATGGGGCGTTTCTGGAATTTGGTCGAGTTTTCAGAAGATTTAGGGATTTTTGTGAGATTTTTGTGGGATTTTCTGGGAATTGGTGGAGATTTTGTGGGACATTCCTGTGAATGGGTAGGGTTTTGAAATGATTTAGGGAGTTTTGTGGGACTTCTCTGGAATTTTGTGGGGTTTTTCTGGAATTGTGTGGTTTTGAGGAGACTTGAAGAATTTTCAAGGATTTTTCTTAGATTTTGTGGAAACTTGTGGAGGTTTTGTGTGATTTTTGTGTGATTTTGTGGGATATTGAGGCGATTTAGGGATCTTGAGGGATTTCTCATGTATTTTGTGGGAATTTGTGGAGATTTGGTGGGATATTTTTCTAGAATTTGGTTGTGTTTTGAGAAGATTTAGGGAATTTTGTGGTGTTTTTTCTTGAATTTTGTGGGAAACTGTGCTGATTTTATGGGGCGTTTCTGGAATTTGGTCGAGTTTTCAGAAGATTTAGGGATTTTTGTGAGATTTTTGTGGGATGTTCTGGGAATTGGTGGAGATTTTGTGGGACATTCCTGTGAATTGGTAGGGTTTTGAAATGATTTAGGGAGTTTTGTGGGACTTCTCTGGAATTTTGTGTGTTTTTTCTGGAATTGTGTGGAATTCTGAGGAGACTTGAAGAATTTTGAGGAATTTGTTTTAGATTTTGTGGGAATTTGTGGAGAATCTGTGGGATTTTACTGGAATTTGGTGGGCCTTTTCAAGGACTTTGTGTGGTTTTGAGGAGACTTGAAGAATTTTGAGGAATTTTTCTTAGATTTTGTGGAAACTTGTGGAGGTTTTGTGTGATTTTTGTGGGATTTTGTGGGATATTGAGGCGATTTAGGGATCTTGAGGGATTTTTTGTGTATTTTGTGGGATTTTGTGGAGATTTGGTGGGACATTTTTCTAGAATTTAGTCGTGTTTTGAGAAGATTTAGGGAATTTTGTGTGATTTTTCTGGGATTTTGTTGGATATTGAGGAGATTTTGTGGGATGTTTGTGGAACTTTGAGGGACTTTTCTGGAATTTGGTGAGATTCTGTAGAGAACTGAGAAATTATCAGGGATTTTTCAGGTATTCTGTGGGAATTTGTAAAGATTTGGTGGGATATTTTTCTAGAATTTGGTCGTGTTTTGAGAAGATTTAGGGAATTTTGTGTGATTTTTCTGGGATTTTGTTGGGTATTGAGGAAATTTTGTGGGATGTTTCTGGAATTTGGTGGGGCTTTTCAAGAATTTTGTGGTATTTTGAAAAGATTTAGGGAATTTTGTGGTGTTTTTTCTTGAATTTTGTGGGAAACTGTGCTGATTTTATGGGGCGTTTCTGGAATTTGGTCGAGTTTTCAGAAGATTTAGGGATTTTTGTGAGATTTTTGTGGGATGTTCTGGGAATTGGTGGAGATTTTGTGGGACATTCCTGTGAATTGGTAGGGTTTTGAAATGATTTAGGGAGTTTTGTGGGACTTCTGTGGAATTTTGTGTGTTTTTTCTGGAATTGTGTGGGATTCTGAGGAGACTTGAAGAATTTTGAGGAATTTTTCTTAGATTTTGTGGAAACTTGTGGAGGTTTTGTGTGATTTTTGTGTGATTTTGTGGGATATTGAGGCGATTTAGGGATCTTGAGGGATTTCTCATGTATTTTGTGGGAATTTGTGGAGATTTGGTGGGATATTTTTCTAGAATTTGGTTGTGTTTTGAGAAGATTTAGGGAATTTTGTGGTGTTTTTTCTTGAATTTTGTGGGAAACTGTGCTGATTTTATGGGGCGTTTCTGGAATTTGGTCGAGTTTTCAGAAGATTTAGGGATTTTTGTGAGATTTTTGTGGGATGTTCTGGGAATTGGTGGAGATTTTGTGGGACATTCCTGTGAATTGGTAGGGTTTTGAAATGATTTAGGGAGTTTTGTGGGACTTCTCTGGAATTTTGTGTGTTTTTTATGGAATTGTGTGGGATTCTGAGGAGACTTGAAGAATTTTGAGGAATTTGTTTTAGATTTTGTGGGAATTTGTGGAGAATCTGTGGGATTTTACTGGAATTTGGTGGGCCTTTTCAAGGACTTTGTGTGGTTTTGAGGAGACTTGAAGACTTTTGAGGAATTTTTCTTAGATTTTGTGGAAACTTGTGGAGGTTTTGTGTGATTTTTGTGGGATTTTGTGGGATATTGAGGCGATTTCGGGATCTTGAGGGATTTTTCATGTATTTTGTGGGAATTTGTGGTGATTTGGTGGGATATTTTTCTAGAATTTGGTCGTGTTTTGAGAAGATTTAGGGAATTTTGTGAGATTTTTCCTGGAATTTTGTTGGATACTGGGGAGATTTTGTGGGATGTTTGTGGAACTTTGAGGGACTTTTCTGGAATTTGGTGAGATTCTGTAGAGAACTGACGAATTATCAGGGATTTTTCATGTATTCTGTGGGAATTTGTGGAGATGTGGTGGGATTTTTGTGGATTTTGGCCGTGTTTTGAGAAGATTTAGGGAATTTTGTGTGATTTTTCTGGGATTTTGTTGGGTATTGAGGAAATTTTTTGGGATGTTTCTGGAATTTGGTGGGGCTTTTCAAGAATTTTGTGGTATTTTGAAAAGATTTAGGGAATTTTGTGGTGTTTTTTCTTGAAGTTTGTGGGAAACTGTGCTGATTTTATGGGGCGTTTCTGGAATTTGGTCGAGTTTTCCGAAGATTTAGGGATTTTTGTGAGATTATTGTGGGATGTTCTGGGAATTGGTGGAGATTTTGTGGGACATTCCTGTGAATTGGTAGGGTTCTGAAATGATTTAGGGAGTTTTGTGGGACTTCTCTGGAATTTTGTGTGTTTTTTCTGGAATTGTGTGGGATTCTGAGGAGACTTGAAGAATTTTGAGGAATTTTTCTTAGATTTTGTGGAAACTTGTGGAGGTTTTGTGGGATTTTTGTGGGATTTTGTGGGATATTGAGGCGATTTAGGGATCTTGAGGGATTTCTCATGTATTTTGTGGGAATTTGTGGAGATTTGGTGGGATATTTTTCTAGAATTTGGTTGTGTTTTGAGAAGATTTAGGGAATTTTGTGGTGTTTTTTCTTGAATTTTGTGGGAAACTGCTGATTTTATGGGGCGTTTCTGGAATTTGGTCGAGTTTTCCGAAGATTAAGGGATTTTTGTGAGATTTTTGTGGGATGTTCTGGGAATTGGTGGAGATTTTGTGGGACATTCCTGTGAATTGGTAGGGTTCTGAAATGATTTAGGGAGTTTTGTGGGTCTTCTCTGGAATTTTGTGTGTTTTTTCTGGAATTGTGTGGGATTCTGAGGAGACTTGAAGAATTTTGAGGAATTTTTCTTAGATTTTGTGGAAACTTGTGGAGGTTTTGTGTGATTTTTGTGTGATTTTGTGGGATATTGAGGCGATTTAGGGATCTTGAGGGATTTCTCATGTATTTTGTGGGAATTTGTGGAGATTTGGTGGAATATTTTTCTAGAATTTGGTCGTGTTTTGAGAAGATTTAGGGAATTTTGTGTGATTTTTCTGGGATTTTGTTGGATATTGAGGACATTTTGTGGGATGTTTCTGGAATTTGGTGGGGCTTTTCAAGAATTTTGTGGTATTTTGAAAAGATTTAGGGAATTTTGTGGTGTTTTTTCTTGAATTTTGTGGGAAACTGTGCTGATTTTATGGGGCGTTTCTGGAATTTGGTCGAGTTTTCAGAAGATTTAGGGATTTTTGTGAGATTTTTGTGGGATGTTCTGGGAATTGGTGGAGATTTTGTGGGACATTCCTGTGAATTGGTAGGGTTTTGAAATGATTTAGGGAGTTTTGTGGGACTTCTCTGGAATTTTGTGTGTTTTTTATGGAATTGTGTGGAATTCTGAGGAGACTTGAAGAATTTTGAGGAATTTGTTTTAGATTTTGTGGGAATTTGTGGAGAATCTGTGGGATTTTACTGGAATTTGGTGGGCCTTTTCAAGGACTTTGTGTGGTTTTGAGGAGACTTGAAGAATTTTGAGGAATTTTTCTTAGATTTTGTGGAAACTTGTGGAGGTTTTGTGTGATTTTTGTGGGATTTTGTGGGATATTGAGGCGATTTCGGGATCTTGAGGGATTTTTTGTGTATTTTGTGGGATTTTGTGGAGATTTGGTGGGACATTTTTCTAGAATTTAGTCGTGTTTTGAGAAGATTTAGGGAATTTTGTGTGATTTTTCTGGGATTTTGTTGGATATTGAGGAGATTTTGTGGGATGTTTGTGGAACTTTGAGGGACTTTTCTGGAATTTGGTGAGATTCTGTAGAGAACTGAGAAATTATCAGGGATTTTTCATGTATTCTGTGGGAATTTGTAAAGATTTGGTGGGATATTTTTCTAGAATTTGGTCGTGTTTTGAGAAGATTTAGGGAATTTTGTGTGATTTTTCTGGGATTTTGTTGGGTATTGAGGAAATTTTGTGGGATGTTTCTGGAATTTGGTGGGGCTTTTCAAGAATTTTGTGGTATTTTGAAAAGATTTAGGGAATTTTGTGGTGTTTTTTCTTGAATTTTGTGGGAAACTGTGCTGATTTTATGGGGCGTTTCTGGAATTTGGTCGAGTTTTCAGAAGATTTAGGGATTTTTGTGAGATTTTTGTGGGATGTTCTGGGAATTGGTGGAGATTTTGTGGGACATTCCTGTGAATTGGTAGGGTTTTGAAATGATTTAGGGAGTTTTGTGGGACTTCTCTGGAATTTTGTGTGTTTTTTCTGGAATTGTGTGGGATTCTGAGGAGACTTGAAGAATTTTGAGGAATTTTTCTTAGATTTTGTGGAAACTTGTGGAGGTTTTGTGTGATTTTTGTGTGATTTTGTGGGATATTGAGGCGATTTAGGGATCTTGAGGGATTTCTCATGTATTTTGTGGGAATTTGTGGAGATTTGGTGGGATATTTTTCTAGAATTTGGTTGTGTTTTGAGAAGATTTAGGGAATTTTGTGGTGTTTTTTCTTGAATTTTGTGGGAAACTGTGCTGATTTTATGGGGCGTTTCTGGAATTTGGTCGAGTTTTCAGAAGATTTAGGGATTTTTGTGAGATTTTTGTGGGATGTTCTGGGAATTGGTGGAGATTTTGTGGGACATTCCTGTGAATTGGTAGGGTTTTGAAATGATTTAGGGAGTTTTGTGAGACTTCTCTGGAATTTTGTGGGTTTTTCTGGAATTGTGTGGGATTCTGAGGAGACTTGAAGACTTTTGAGGAATTTTTCTTAGATTTTGTGGAAACTTGTGGAGGTTTTGTGGGATTTTTGTGGAATTTTTTGGGATATTGAGGCGATTTAGGGATCTTGAGGGATTTTTCATGTATTTTGTGGGAATTTGTGGAGATTTGGTGGGATATTTTTCTAGAATTTGGTCGTGTTTTGAGAAGATTTAGGGAATTTTGTGTGATTTTTCTTGAATTTTGTGGGATATTGAGGAGATTTTGTGGGATGTTTGTGGAACTTTGAGGGACTTTTCTGGAATTTGGTGAGATTCTGTAGAGAACTGAGAAATTATCAGGGATTTTTCATGTATTCTGTGGGAATTTGTGGAGATTTGGTGGGATTTTTGTGGATTTTGGCCGTGTTTTGAGAATATTTAGGGAATTTTGTGTGATTTTTCTGGGATTTTGTTGGATATTGAGGACATTTTGTGGGATGTTTCGGGAATTTGGTGGGGCTTTTCAAGAATTTTGTGGTATTTTGAAAAGATTTTGGGAATTTTGTGGTGTTTTTTCTTGAATTTTGTGGGAAACTGTGCTGATTTTATGGGGCGTTTCTGGAATTTGGTCGAGTTTTCAGAAGATTTAGGGATTTTTGTGAGATTTTTGTGGGATTTTCTGGGAATTGGTGGAGATTTTGTGGGACATTCCTGTGAATGGGTAGGGTTTTGAAATGATTTAGGGAGTTTTGTGGGACTTCTCTGGAATTTTGTGGGGTTTTTCTGGAATTGTGTGGTTTTGAGGAGACTTGAAGAATTTTGAGGAATTTTTCTTAGATTTTGTGGAAACTTGTGGAGGTTTTGTGGGATTTTTGTGGAATTTTTTGGGATATTGAGGCGATTTAGGGATCTTGAGGGATTTTTCATGTATTTTGTGGGAATTTGTGGAGATTTGGTGGGATATTTTTCTAGAATTTGGTTGTGTTTTGAGAAGATTTAGGGAATTTTGTGGTGTTTTTTCTTGAATTTTGTGGGAAACTGTGCTGATTTTATGGGGCGTTTCTGGAATTTGGTCGAGTTTTCAGAAGATTTAGGGATTTTTGTGAGATTTTTGTGGGATGTTCTGGGAATTGGTGGAGATTTTGTGGGACATTCCTGTGAATTGGTAGGGTTTTGAAATGATTTAGGGAGTTTTGTGGGACTTCTCTGGAATTTTGTGTGTTTTTTCTGGAATTGTGTGGAATTCTGAGGAGACTTGAAGAATTTTGAGGAATTTGTTTTAGATTTTGTGGGAATTTGTGGAGAATCTGTGGGATTTTACTGGAATTTGGTGGGCCTTTTCAAGGACTTTGTGTGGTTTTGAGGAGACTTGAAGAATTTTGAGGAATTTTTCTTAGATTTTGTGGAAACTTGTGGAGGTTTTGTGTGATTTTTGTGGGATTTTGTGGGATATTGAGGCGATTTAGGGATCTTGAGGGATTTTTCATGTATTTTGTGGGATTTTGTGGAGATTTGGTGGGACATTTTTCTAGAATTTAGTCATGTTTTGAGAAGATTTAGGGAATTTTGTGTGATTTTTCTGGGATTTTGTTGGATATTGAGGAGATTTTGTGGGATGTTTGTGGAACTTTGAGGGACTTTTCTGGAATTTGGTGAGATTCTGTAGAGAACTGAGAAATTATCAGGGATTTTTCAGGTATTCTGTGGGAATTTGTAAAGATTTGGTTGGATATTTTTCTAGAATTTGGCCGTGTTTTGAGAAGATTTAGGGAATTTTGTGTGATTTTTCTGGGATTTTGTTGGGTATTGAGGAAATTTTGTGGGATGTTTCTGGAATTTGGTGGGGCTTTTCAAGAATTTTGTGGTATTTTGAAAAGATTTAGGGAATTTTGTGGTGTTTTTTCTTGAATTTTGTGGGAAACTGTGCTGATTTTATGGGGCGTTTCTGGAATTTGGTCGAGTTTTCAGAAGATTTAGGGATTTTTGTGAGATTTTTGTGGGATGTTCTGGGAATTGGTGGAGATTTTGTGGGACATTCCTGTGAATTGGTAGGGTTTTGAAATGATTTAGGGAGTTTTGTGGGACTTCTCTGGAATTTTGTGTGTTTTTTCTGGAATTGTGTGGGATTCTGAGGAGACTTGAAGAATTTTGAGGAATTTGTTTTAGATTTTGTGGGAATTTGTGGAGAATCTGTGGGATTTTACTGGAATTTGGTGGGCCTTTTCAAGGACTTTGTGTGGTTTTGAGGAGACTTGAAGACTTTTGAGGAATTTTTCTTAGATTTTGTGGAAACTTGTGGAGGTTTTGTGTGATTTTTGTGGGATTTTGTGGGATATTGAGGCGATTTCGGGATCTTGAGGGATTTTTCATGTATTTTGTGGGAATTTGTGGTGATTTGGTGGGATATTTTTCTAGAATTTGGTCGTGTTTTGAGAAGATTTAGGGAATTTTGTGAGATTTTTCCTGGAATTTTGTTGGATACTGGGGAGATTTTGTGGGATGTTTGTGGAACTTTGAGGGACTTTTCTGGAATTTGGTGAGATTCTGTAGAGAACTGACGAATTATCAGGGATTTTTCATGTATTCTGTGGGAATTTGTGGAGATGTGGTGGGATTTTTGTGGATTTTGGCCGTGTTTTGAGCAGATTTAGGGAATTTTGTGTGATTTTTCTGGGATTTTGTTGGGTATTGAGGAAATTTTGTGGGATGTTTCTGGAATTTGGTGGGGCTTTTCAAGAATTTTGTGGTATTTTGAAAAGATTTAGGGAATTTTGTGGTGTTTTTTCTTGAAGTTTGTGGGAAACTGTGCTGATTTTATGGGGCGTTTCTGGAATTTGGTCGAGTTTTCCGAAGATTTAGGGATTTTTGTGAGATTATTGTGGGATGTTCTGGGAATTGGTGGAGATTTTGTGGGACATTCCTGTGAATTGGTAGGGTTCTGAAATGATTTAGGGAGTTTTGTGGGACTTCTCTGGAATTTTGTGTGTTTTTTCTGGAATTGTGTGGGATTCTGAGGAGACTTGAAGAATTTTGAGGAATTTTTCTTAGATTTTGTGGAAACTTGTGGAGGTTTTGTGGGATTTTTGTAGGATTTTGTGGGATATTGAGGCGATTTAGGGATCTTGAGGGATTTCTCATGTATTTTGTGGGAATTTGTGGAGATTTGGTGGGATATTTTTCTAGAATTTGGTTGTGTTTTGAGAAGATTTAGGGAATTTTGTGGTGTTTTTTCTTGAATTTTGTGGGAAACTGCTGATTTTATGGGGCGTTTCTGGAATTTGGTCGAGTTTTCCGAAGATTAAGGGATTTTTGTGAGATTTTTGTGGGATGTTCTGGGAATTGGTGGAGATTTTGTGGGACATTCCTGTGAATTGGTAGGGTTCTGAAATGATTTAGGGAGTTTTGTGGGTCTTCTCTGGAATTTTGTGTGTTTTTTCTGGAATTGTGTGGGATTCTGAGGAGACTTGAAGAATTTTGAGGAATTTTTCTTAGATTTTGTGGAAACTTGTGGAGGTTTTGTGGGATTTTTGTGTGATTTTGTGGGATATTGAGGCGATTTAGGGATCTTGAGGGATTTCTCATGTATTTTGTGGGAATTTGTGGAGATTTGGTGGAATATTTTTCTAGAATTTGGTCGTGTTTTGAGAAGATTTAGGGAATTTTGTGTGATTTTTCTGGGATTTTGTTGGATATTGAGGACATTTTGTGGGATGTTTCGGGAATTTGGTGGGGCTTTTCAAGAATTTTGTGGTATTTTGAAAAGATTTAGGGAATTTTGTGGTGTTTTTTCTTGAATTTTGTGGGAAACTGTGCTGATTTTATGGGGCGTTTCTGGAATTTGGTCGAGTTTTCAGAAGATTTAGGGATTTTTGTGAGATTTTTGTGGGATGTTCTGGGAATTGGTGGAGATTTTGTGGGACATTCCTGTGAATTGGTAGGGTTTTGAAATGATTTAGGGAGTTTTGTGGGACTTCTCTGGAATTTTGTGTGTTTTTTATGGAATTGTGTGGAATTCTGAGGAGACTTGAAGAATTTTGAGGAATTTGTTTTAGATTTTGTGGGAATTTGTGGAGAATCTGTGGGATTTTACTGGAATTTGGTGGGCCTTTTCAAGGACTTTGTGTGGTTTTGAGGAGACTTGAAGAATTTTGAGGAATTTTTCTTAGATTTTGTGGAAACTTGTGGAGGTTTTGTGTGATTTTTGTGGGATTTTGTGGGATATTGAGGCGATTTCGGGATCTTGAGGGATTTTTTGTGTATTTTGTGGGATTTTGTGGAGATTTGGTGGGACATTTTTCTAGAATTTAGTCGTGTTTTGAGAAGATTTAGGGAATTTTGTGTGATTTTTCTGGGATTTTGTTGGATATTGAGGAGATTTTGTGGGATGTTTGTGGAACTTTGAGGGACTTTTCTGGAATTTGGTGAGATTCTGTAGAGAACTGAGAAATTATCAGGGATTTTTCATGTATTCTGTGGGAATTTGTAAAGATTTGGTGGGATATTTTTCTAGAATTTGGTCGTGTTTTGAGAAGATTTAGGGAATTTTGTGTGATTTTTCTGGGATTTTGTTGGGTATTGAGGAAATTTTGTGGGATGTTTCTGGAATTTGGTGGGGCTTTTCAAGAATTTTGTGGTATTTTGAAAAGATTTAGGGAATTTTGTGGTGTTTTTTCTTGAATTTTGTGGGAAACTGTGCTGATTTTATGGGGCGTTTCTGGAATTTGGTCGAGTTTTCAGAAGATTTAGGGATTTTTGTGAGATTTTTGTGGGATGTTCTGGGAATTGGTGGAGATTTTGTGGGACATTCCTGTGAATTGGTAGGGGTTTGAAATGATTTAGGGAGTTTTGTGGGACTTCTCTGGAATTTTGTGTGTTTTTTCTGGAATTGTGTGGGATTCTGAGGAGACTTGAAGAATTTTGAGGAATTTTTCTTAGATTTTGTGGAAACTTGTGGAGGTTTTGTGGGACTTTTGTGTGATTTTGTGGGATATTGAGGCGATTTAGGGATCTTGAGGGATTTCTCATGTATTTTGTGGGAATTTGTGGAGATTTGGTGGGATATTTTTCTAGAATTTGGTCGTGTTTTGAGAAGATTTAGGGAATTTTGTGTGATTTTTCTTGAATTTTGTGGGATATTGAGGAGATTTTGTGGGATGTTTGTGGAACTTTGAGGGACTTTTCTGGAATTTGGTGAGATTCTGTAGAGAACTGAGAAATTATCAGGGATTTTTCATGTATTCTGTGGGAATTTGTGGAGATTTGGTGGGATTTTTGTGGATTTTGGCCGTGTTTTGAGAATATTTAGGGAATTTTGTGTGATTTTTCTGGGATTTTGTTGGATATTGAGGACATTTTGTGGGATGTTTCGGGAATTTGGTGGGGCTTTTCAAGAATTTTGTGGTATTTTGAAAAGATTTTGGGAATTTTGTGGTGTTTTTTCTTGAATTTTGTGGGAAACTGTGCTGATTTTATGGGGCGTTTCTGGAATTTGGTCGAGTTTTCAGAAGATTTAGGGATTTTTGTGAGATTTTTGTGGGATTTTCTGGGAATTGGTGGAGATTTTGTGGGACATTCCTGTGAATGGGTAGGGTTTTGAAATGATTTAGGGAGTTTTGTGGGACTTCTCTGGAATTTTGTGGGGTTTTTCTGGAATTGTGTGGTTTTGAGGAGACTTGAAGAATTTTGAGGAATTTTTCTTAGATTTTGTGGAAACTTGTGGAGGTTTTGTGGGATTTTTGTGGAATTTTTTGGGATATTGAGGCGATTTAGGGATCTTGAGGGATTTTTCATGTATTTTGTGGGAATTTGTGGAGATTTGGTGGGATATTTTTCTAGAATTTGGTTGTGTTTTGAGAAGATTTAGGGAATTTTGTGGTGTTTTTTCTTGAATTTTGTGGGAAACTGTGCTGATTTTATGGGGCGTTTCTGGAATTTGGTCGAGTTTTCAGAAGATTTAGGGATTTTTGTGAGATTTTTGTGGGATGTTCTGGGAATTGGTGGAGATTTTGTGGGACATTCCTGTGAATTGGTAGGGTTTTGAAATGATTTAGGGAGTTTTGTGGGACTTCTCTGGAATTTTGTGTGTTTTTTCTGGAATTGTGTGGAATTCTGAGGAGACTTGAAGAATTTTGAGGAATTTGTTTTAGATTTTGTGGGAATTTGTGGAGAATCTGTGGGATTTTACTGGAATTTGGTGGGCCTTTTCAAGGACTTTGTGTGGTTTTGAGGAGACTTGAAGAATTTTGAGGAATTTTTCTTAGATTTTGTGGAAACTTGTGGAGGTTTTGTGTGATTTTTGTGGGATTTTGTGGGATATTGAGGCGATTTCGGGATCTTGAGGGATTTTTTGTGTATTTTGTGGGATTTTGTGGAGATTTGGTGGGACATTTTTCTAGAATTTAGTCGTGTTTTGAGAAGATTTAGGGAATTTTGTGTGATTTTTCTGGGATTTTGTTGGATATTGAGGAGATTTTGTGGGATGTTTGTGGAACTTTGAGGGACTTTTCTGGAATTTGGTGAGATTCTGTAGAGAACTGAGAAATTATCAGGGATTTTTCAGGTATTCTGTGGGAATTTGTAAAGATTTGGTTGGATATTTTTCTAGAATTTGGCCGTGTTTTGAGAAGATTTAGGGAATTTTGTGTGATTTTTCTGGGATTTTGTTGGGTATTGAGGAAATTTTGTGGGATGTTTCTGGAATTTGGTGGGGCTTTTCAAGAATTTTGTGGTATTTTGAAAAGATTTAGGGAATTTTGTGGTGTTTTTTCTTGAATTTTGTGGGAAACTGTGCTGATTTTATGGGGCGTTTCTGGAATTTGGTCGAGTTTTCAGAAGATTTAGGGATTTTTGTGAGATTTTTGTGGGATGTTCTGGGAATTGGTGGAGATTTTGTGGGACATTCCTGTGAATTGGTAGGGTTTTGAAATGATTTAGGGAGTTTTGTGGGACTTCTCTGGAATTTTGTGTGTTTTTTCTGGAATTGTGTGGGATTCTGAGGAGACTTGAAGAATTTTGAGGAATTTGTTTTAGATTTTGTGGGAATTTGTGGAGAATCTGTGGGATTTTACTGGAATTTGGTGGGCCTTTTCAAGGACTTTGTGTGGTTTTGAGGAGACTTGAAGACTTTTGAGGAATTTTTCTTAGATTTTGTGGAAACTTGTGGAGGTTTTGTGTGATTTTTGTGGGATTTTGTGGGATATTGAGGCGATTTCGGGATCTTGAGGGATTTTTCATGTATTTTGTGGGAATTTGTGGTGATTTGGTGGGATATTTTTCTAGAATTTGGTCGTGTTTTGAGAAGATTTAGGGAATTTTGTGAGATTTTTCCTGGAATTTTGTTGGATACTGGGGAGATTTTGTGGGATGTTTGTGGAACTTTGAGGGACTTTTCTGGAATTTGGTGAGATTCTGTAGAGAACTGAGAAATTATCAGGGATTTTTCATGTATTCTGTGGGAATTTGTGGAGATGTGGTGGGATTTTTGTGGATTTTGGCCGTGTTTTGAGCAGATTTAGGGAATTTTGTGTGATTTTTCTGGGATTTTGTTGGGTATTGAGGAAATTTTGTGGGATGTTTCTGGAATTTGGTGGGGCTTTTCAAGAATTTTGTGGTATTTTGAAAAGATTTAGGGAATTTTGTGGTGTTTTTTCTTGAAGTTTGTGGGAAACTGTGCTGATTTTATGGGGCGTTTCTG
The DNA here is from genome assembly GCF_971803275.1 of Cyanistes caeruleus. Classification (NCBI taxonomy): domain Eukaryota; kingdom Metazoa; phylum Chordata; class Aves; order Passeriformes; family Paridae; genus Cyanistes; species Cyanistes caeruleus. The sequence goes on from NC_141705.1 coordinate 63,547,311, forward strand.
GAATTTGGTCGAGTTTTCCGAAGATTTAGGGATTTTTGTGAGATTATTGTGGGATGTTCTGGGAATTGGTGGAGATTTTGTGGGACATTCCTGTGAATTGGTAGGGTTCTGAAATGATTTAGGGAGTTTTGTGGGACTTCTCTGGAATTTTGTGTGTTTTTTCTGGAATTGTGTGGGATTCTGAGGAGACTTGAAGAATTTTGAGGAATTTTTCTTAGATTTTGTGGAAACTTGTGGAGGTTTTGTGGGATTTTTGTAGGATTTTGTGGGATATTGAGGCGATTTAGGGATCTTGAGGGATTTCTCATGTATTTTGTGGGAATTTGTGGAGATTTGGTGGGATATTTTTCTAGAATTTGGTTGTGTTTTGAGAAGATTTAGGGAATTTTGTGGTGTTTTTTCTTGAATTTTGTGGGAAACTGCTGATTTTATGGGGCGTTTCTGGAATTTGGTCGAGTTTTCCGAAGATTAAGGGATTTTTGTGAGATTTTTGTGGGATGTTCTGGGAATTGGTGGAGATTTTGTGGGACATTCCTGTGAATTGGTAGGGTTCTGAAATGATTTAGGGAGTTTTGTGGGTCTTCTCTGGAATTTTGTGTGTTTTTTCTGGAATTGTGTGGGATTCTGAGGAGACTTGAAGAATTTTGAGGAATTTTTCTTAGATTTTGTGGAAACTTGTGGAGGTTTTGTGTGATTTTTGTGTGATTTTGTGGGATATTGAGGCGATTTAGGGATCTTGAGGGATTTCTCATGTATTTTGTGGGAATTTGTGGAGATTTGGTGGAATATTTTTCTAGAATTTGGTCGTGTTTTGAGAAGATTTAGGGAATTTTGTGTGATTTTTCTGGGATTTTGTTGGATATTGAGGACATTTTGTGGGATGTTTCGGGAATTTGGTGGGGCTTTTCAAGAATTTTGTGGTATTTTGAAAAGATTTAGGGAATTTTGTGGTGTTTTTTCTTGAATTTTGTGGGAAACTGTGCTGATTTTATGGGGCGTTTCTGGAATTTGGTCGAGTTTTCAGAAGATTTAGGGATTTTTGTGAGATTTTTGTGGGATGTTCTGGGAATTGGTGGAGATTTTGTGGGACATTCCTGTGAATTGGTAGGGTTTTGAAATGATTTAGGGAGTTTTGTGGGACTTCTCTGGAATTTTGTGTGTTTTTTATGGAATTGTGTGGAATTCTGAGGAGACTTGAAGAATTTTGAGGAATTTGTTTTAGATTTTGTGGGAATTTGTGGAGAATCTGTGGGATTTTACTGGAATTTGGTGGGCCTTTTCAAGGACTTTGTGTGGTTTTGAGGAGACTTGAAGAATTTTGAGGAATTTTTCTTAGATTTTGTGGAAACTTGTGGAGGTTTTGTGTGATTTTTGTGGGATTTTGTGGGATATTGAGGCGATTTCGGGATCTTGAGGGATTTTTTGTGTATTTTGTGGGATTTTGTGGAGATTTGGTGGGACATTTTTCTAGAATTTAGTCGTGTTTTGAGAAGATTTAGGGAATTTTGTGTGATTTTTCTGGGATTTTGTTGGATATTGAGGAGATTTTGTGGGATGTTTGTGGAACTTTGAGGGACTTTTCTGGAATTTGGTGAGATTCTGTAGAGAACTGAGAAATTATCAGGGATTTTTCATGTATTCTGTGGGAATTTGTGGAGATTTGATGGGATTTTTGTGGATTTTGGCCGTGTTTTGAGAAGATTTAGGGAATTTTGTGTGATTTTTCTGGGATTTTGTTGGGTATTGAGGAAATTTTGTGGGATGTTTCTGGAATTTGGTGGGGCTTTTCAAGAATTTTGTGGTATTTTGAAAAGATTTAGGGAATTTTGTGGTGTTTTTTCTTGAATTTTGTGGGAAACTGTGCTGATTTTATGGGGCGTTTCTGGAATTTGGTCGAGTTTTCAGAAGATTTAGGGATTTTTGTGAGATTTTTGTGGGATGTTCTGGGAATTGGTGGAGATTTTGTGGGACATTCCTGTGAATTGGTAGGGTTTTGAAATGATTTAGGGAGTTTTGTGGGACTTCTCTGGAATTTTGTGTGTTTTTTCTGGAATTGTGTGGGATTCTGAGGAGACTTGAAGAATTTTGAGGAATTTTTCTTAGATTTTGTGGAAACTTGTGGAGGTTTTGTGGGACTTTTGTGTGATTTTGTGGGATATTGAGGCGATTTAGGGATCTTGAGGGATTTCTCATGTATTTTGTGGGAATTTGTGGAGATTTGGTGGGATATTTTTCTAGAATTTGGTTGTGTTTTGAGAAGATTTAGGGAATTTTGTGGTGTTTTTTCTTGAATTTTGTGGGAAACTGTGCTGATTTTATGGGGCGTTTCTGGAATTTGGTCGAGTTTTCAGAAGATTTAGGGATTTTTGTGAGATTTTTGTGGGATGTTCTGGGAATTGGTGGAGATTTTGTGGGACATTCCTGTGAATTGGTAGGGTTTTGAAATGATTTAGGGAGTTTTGTGGGACTTCTGTGGAATTTTGTGTGTTTTTTCTGGAATTGTGTGGGATTCTGAGGAGACTTGAAGAATTTTGAGGAATTTTTCTTAGATTTTGTGGAAACTTGTGGAGGTTTTGTGTGATTTTTGTGTGATTTTGTGGGATATTGAGGCGATTTAGGGATCTTGAGGGATTTCTCATGTATTTTGTGGGAATTTGTGGAGATTTGGTGGGATATTTTTCTAGAATTTGGTTGTGTTTTGAGAAGATTTAGGGAATTTTGTGGTGTTTTTTCTTGAATTTTGTGGGAAACTGTGCTGATTTTATGGGGCGTTTCTGGAATTTGGTCTACTTTTCAGAAGATTTAGGGATTTTTGTGAGATTTTTGTGGGTTGTTCTGGGAATTGGTGGAGATTTTGTGGGACATTCCTGTGAATTGGTAGGGTTTTGAAATGATTTAGGGAGTTTTGTGGGACTTCTCTGGAATTTTGTGTGTTTTTTATGGAATTGTGTGGGATTCTGAGGAGACTTGAAGAATTTTGAGGAATTTGTTTTAGATTTTGTGGGAATTTGTGGAGAATCTGTGGGATTTTACTGGAATTTGGTGGGCCTTTTCAAGGACTTTGTGTGGTTTTGAGGAGACTTGAAGACTTTTGAGGAATTTTTCTTAGATTTTGTGGAAACTTGTGGAGGTTTTGTGTGATTTTTGTGGGATTTTGTGGGATATTGAGGCGATTTCGGGATCTTGAGGGATTTTTTGTGTATTTTGTGGGATTTTGTGGAGATTTGGTGGGACATTTTTCTAGAATTTAGTCGTGTTTTGAGAAGATTTAGGGAATTTTGTGTGATTTTTCTGGGATTTTGTTGGATATTGAGGAGATTTTGTGGGATGTTTGTGGAACTTTGAGGGACTTTTCTGGAATTTGGTGAGATTCTGTAGAGAACTGAGAAATTATCAGGGATTTTTCATGTATTCTGTGGGAATTTGTAAAGATTTGGTGGGATTTTTGTGGATTTTGGCCGTGTTTTGAGAAGATTTAGGGAATTTTGTGTGATTTTTCTGGGATTTTGTTGGGTATTGAGGAAATTTTGTGGGATGTTTCTGGAATTTGGTGGGGCTTTTCAAGAATTTTGTGGTATTTTGAAAAGATTTAGGGAATTTTGTGGTGTTTTTTCTTGAATTTTGTGGGAAACTGTGCTGATTTTATGGGGCATTTCTGGAATTTGGTAGAGTTTTGAGAAGATTTAGGGATTTTTGTGGGATTTTTGTGGGATGTTCTGGGAATTGGTGGAGATTTTGTGGGACATTCCTGTGAATTGGTAGGGTTTTGAAATGATTTAGGGAGTTTTGTGGGACTTCTCTGGAATTTTGTGTGTTTTTTCTGGAATTGTGTGGGATTCTGAGGAGACTTGAAGAATTTTGAGGAATTTTTCTTAGATTTTGTGGAAACTTGTGGAGGTTTTGTGGGACTTTTGTGTGATTTTGTGGGATATTGAGGCGATTTAGGGATCTTGAGGGATTTCTCATGTATTTTGTGGGAATTTGTGGAGATTTGGTGGGATATTTTTCTAGAATTTGGTTGTGTTTTGAGAAGATTTAGGGAATTTTGTGGTGTTTTTTCTTGAATTTTGTGGGAAACTGTGCTGATTTTATGGGGCGTTTCTGGAATTTGGTCGAGTTTTCAGAAGATTTAGGGATTTTTGTGAGATTTTTGTGGGATGTTCTGGGAATTGGTGGAGATTTTGTGGGACATTCCTGTGAATTGGTAGGGTTTTGAAATGATTTAGGGAGTTTTGTGGGACTTCTCTGGAATTTTGTGTGTTTTTTCTGGAATTGTGTGGGATTCTGAGGAGACTTGAAGAATTTTGAGGAATTTGTTTTAGATTTTGTGGGAATTTGTGGAGAATCTGTGGGATTTTACTGGAATTTGGTGGGCCTTTTCAAGGACTTTGTGTGGTTTTGAGGAGACTTGAAGACTTTTGAGGAATTTTTCTTAGATTTTGTGGAAACTTGTGGAGGTTTTGTGTGATTTTTGTGTGATTTTGTGGGATATTGAGGCGATTTAGGGATCTTGAGGGATTTCTCATGTATTTTGTGGGAATTTGTGGAGATTTGGTGGGATATTTTTCTAGAATTTGGTTGTGTTTTGAGAAGATTTAGGGAATTTTGTGGTGTTTTTTCTTGAATTTTGTGGGAAACTGTGCTGATTTTATGGGGCGTTTCTGGAATTTGGTCGAGTTTTCAGAAGATTTAGGGATTTTTGTGAGATTTTTGTGGGATGTTCTGGGAATTGGTGGAGATTTTGTGGGACATTCCTGTGAATTGGTAGGGTTTTGAAATGATTTAGGGAGTTTTGTGGGACTTCTCTGGAATTTTGTGTGTTTTTTCTGGAATTGTGTGGGATTCTGAGGAGACTTGAAGAATTTTGAGGAATTTGTTTTAGATTTTGTGGGAATTTGTGGAGAATCTGTGGGATTTTACTGGAATTTGGTGGGCCTTTTCAAGGACTTTGTGTGGTTTTGAGGAGACTTGAAGACTTTTGAGGAATTTTTCTTAGATTTTGTGGAAACTTGTGGAGGTTTTGTGTGATTTTTGTGGGATTTTGTGGGATATTGAGGCGATTTCGGGATCTTGAGGGATTTTTTGTGTATTTTGTGGGATTTTGTGGAGATTTGGTGGGACATTTTTCTAGAATTTAGTCGTGTTTTGAGAAGATTTAGGGAATTTTGTGTGATTTTTCTGGGATTTTGTTGGATATTGAGGAGATTTTGTGGGATGTTTGTGGAACTTTGAGGGACTTTTCTGGAATTTGGTGAGATTCTGTAGAGAACTGAGAAATTATCAGGGATTTTTCATGTATTCTGTGGGAATTTGTGGAGATTTGGTGGGATTTTTGTGGATTTTGGCCGTGTTTTGAGAAGATTTAGGGAATTTTGTGTGATTTTTCTGGGATTTTGTTGGGTATTGAGGAAATTTTGTGGGATGTTTCTGGAATTTGGTGGGGCTTTTCAAGAATTTTGTGGTATTTTGAAAAGATTTAGGGAATTTTGTGGTGTTTTTTCTTGAATTTTGTGGGAAACTGTGCTGATTTTATGGGGCATTTCTGGAATTTGGTAGAGTTTTGAGAAGATTTAGGGATTTTTGTGGGATTTTTGTGGGATGTTCTGGGAATTGGTGGAGATTTTGTGGGACATTCCTGTGAATTGGTAGGGTTTTGAAATGATTTAGGGAGTTTTGTGGGACTTCTCTGGAATTTTGTGTGTTTTTTCTGGAATTGTGTGGGATTCTGAGGAGACTTGAAGAATTCTGAGGAATTTTTCTTAGATTTTGTGGAAACTTGTGGAGGTTTTGTGGGACTTTTGTGTGATTTTGTGGGATATTGAGGCGATTTAGGGATCTTGAGGGATTTCTCATGTATTTTGTGGGAATTTGTGGAGATTTGGTGGGATATTTTTCTAGAATTTGGTTGTGTTTTGAGAAGATTTAGGGAATTTTGTGGTGTTTTTTCTTGAATTTTGTGGGAAACTGTGCTGATTTTATGGGGCGTTTCTGGAATTTGGTCGAGTTTTCAGAAGATTTAGGGATTTTTGTGAGATTTTTGTGGGATGTTCTGGGAATTGGTGGAGATTTTGTGGGACATTCCTGTGAATTGGTAGGGTTTTGAAATGATTTAGGGAGTTTTGTGGGACTTCTCTGGAATTTTGTGTGTTTTTTCTGGAATTGTGTGGGATTCTGAGGAGACTTGAAGAATTTTGAGGAATTTGTTTTAGATTTTGTGGGAATTTGTGGAGAATCTGTGGGATTTTACTGGAATTTGGTGGGCCTTTTCAAGGACTTTGTGTGGTTTTGAGGAGACTTGAAGACTTTTGAGGAATTTTTCTTAGATTTTGTGGAAACTTGTGGAGGTTTTGTGTGATTTTTGTGGGATTTTGTGGGATATTGAGGCGATTTCGGGATCTTGAGGGATTTTTCATGTATTTTGTGGGAATTTGTGGAGATTTGGTGGGATATTTTTCTAGAATTTGGTCGTGTTTTGAGAAGATTTAGGGAATTTTGTGTGATTTTTCTTGAATTTTGTGGGATATTGAGGAGATTTTGTGGGATGTTTGTGGAACTTTGAGGGACTTTTCTGGAATTTGGTGAGATTCTGTAGAGAACTGAGAAATTATCAGGGATTTTTCATGTATTCTGTGGGAATTTGTGGAGATTTGATGGGATTTTTGTGGATTTTGGCCGTGTTTTGAGAAGATTTAGGGAATTTTGTGTGATTTTTCTGGGATTTTGTTGGGTATTGAGGAAATTTTGTGGGATGTTTCTGGAATTTGGTGGGGCTTTTCAAGAATTTTGTGGTATTTTGAAAAGATTTAGGGAATTTTGTGGTGTTTTTTCTTGAATTTTGTGGGAAACTGTGCTGATTTTATGGGGCATTTCTGGAATTTGGTTGAGTTTTCAGAAGATTTAGGGATTTTTGTGGGATTTTTGTGGGATGTTCTGGGAATTGGTGGAGATTTTGTGGGACATTCCTGTGAATTGGTAGGGTTTTGAAATGATTTAGGGAGTTTTGTGGGACTTCTGTGGAATTTTGTGTGTTTTTTCTGGAATTGTGTGGGATTCTGAGGAGACTTGAAGAATTTTGAGGAATTTTTCTTAGATTTTGTGGAAACTTGTGGAGGTTTTGTGGGATTTTTGTGTGATTTTGTGGGATATTGAGGCGATTTAGGGATCTTGAGGGATTTCTCATGTATTTTGTGGGAATTTGTGGAGATTTGGTGGGATATTTTTCTAGAATTTGGTTGTGTTTTGAGAAGATTTAGGGAATTTTGTGGTGTTTTTTCTTGAATTTTGTGGGAAACTGTGCTGATTTTATGGGGCGTTTCTGGAATTTGGTCGAGTTTTCAGAAGATTTAGGGATTTTTGTGAGATTTTTGTGGGATGTTCTGGGAATTGGTGGAGATTTTGTGGGACATTCCTGTGAATTGGTAGGGTTTTGAAATGATTTAGGGAGTTTTGTGGGACTTCTCTGGAATTTTGTGTGTTTTTTCTGGAATTGTGTGGGATTCTGAGGAGACTTGAAGAATTTTGAGGAATTTTTCTTAGATTTTGTGGAAACTTGTGGAGGTTTTGTGGGATTTTTGTGGGATTTTGTGGGATATTGAGGCGATTTCGGGATCTTGAGGGATTTCTCATGTATTTTGTGGGAATTTGTGGAGATTTGGTGGGATATTTTTCTAGAATTTGGTTGTGTTTTGAGAAGATTTAGGGAATTTTGTGGTGTTTTTTCTTGAATTTTGTGGGAAACTGTGCTGATTTTATGGGGCGTTTCTGGAATTTGGTCGAGTTTTCAGAAGATTTAGGGATTTTTGTGAGATTTTTGTGGGATGTTCTGGGAATTGGTGGAGATTTTGTGGGACATTCCTGTGAATTGGTAGGGTTTTGAAATGATTTAGGGAGTTTTGTGGGACTTCTCTGGAATTTTGTGTGTTTTTTCTGGAATTGTGTGGGATTCTGAGGAGACTTGAAGAATTTTGAGGAATTTGTTTTAGATTTTGTGGGAATTTGTGGAGAATCTGTGGGATTTTACTGGAATTTGGTGGGCCTTTTCAAGGACTTTGTGTGGTTTTGAGGAGACTTGAAGACTTTTGAGGAATTTTTCTTAGATTTTGTGGAAACTTGTGGAGGTTTTGTGTGATTTTTGTGGGATTTTGTGGGATATTGAGGCGATTTCGGGATCTTGAGGGATTTTTTGTGTATTTTGTGGGATTTTGTGGAGATTTGGTGGGACATTTTTCTAGAATTTAGTCGTGTTTTGAGAAGATTTAGGGAATTTTGTGTGATTTTTCTGGGATTTTGTTGGATATTGAGGAGATTTTGTGGGATGTTTGTGGAACTTTGAGGGACTTTTCTGGAATTTGGTGAGATTCTGTAGAGAACTGAGAAATTATCAGGGATTTTTCATGTATTCTGTGGGAATTTGTGGAGATTTGGTGGGATTTTTGTGGATTTTGGCCGTGTTTTGAGAAGATTTAGGGAATTTTGTGTGATTTTTCTGGGATTTTGTTGGGTATTGAGGAAATTTTGTGGGATGTTTCTGGAATTTGGTGGGGCTTTTCAAGAATTTTGTGGTATTTTGAAAAGATTTAGGGAATTTTGTGGTGTTTTTTCTTGAATTTTGTGGGAAACTGTGCTGATTTTATGGGGCATTTCTGGAATTTGGTCGAGTTTTCAGAAGATTTAGGGATTTTTGTGGGATTTTTGTGGGATGTTCTGGGAATTGGTGGAGATTTTGTGGGACATTCCTGTGAATTGGTAGGGTTTTGAAATGATTTAGGGAGTTTTGTGGGACTTCTCTGGAATTTTGTGTGTTTTTTCTGGAATTGTGTGGGATTCTGAGGAGACTTGAAGAATTTTGAGGAATTTTTCTTAGATTTTGTGGAAACTTGTGGAGGTTTTGTGTGATTTTTGTGTGATTTTGTGGGATATTGAGGCGATTTAGGGATCTTGAGGGATTTCTCATGTATTTTGTGGGAATTTGTGGAGATTTGGTGGGATATTTTTCTAGAATTTGGTTGTGTTTTGAGAAGATTTAGGGAATTTTGTGGTGTTTTTTCTTGAATTTTGTGGGAAACTGTGCTGATTTTATGGGGCGTTTCTGGAATTTGGTCGAGTTTTCAGAAGATTTAGGGATTTTTGTGAGATTTTTGTGGGATGTTCTGGGAATTGGTGGAGATTTTGTGGGACATTCCTGTGAATTGGTAGGGTTTTGAAATGATTTAGGGAGTTTTGTGGGACTTCTCTGGAATTTTGTGTGTTTTTTCTGGAATTGTGTGGGATTCTGAGGAGACTTGAAGAATTTTGAGGAATTTGTTTTAGATTTTGTGGGAATTTGTGGAGAATCTGTGGGATTTTACTGGAATTTGGTGGGCCTTTTCAAGGACTTTGTGTGGTTTTGAGGAGACTTGAAGACTTTTGAGGAATTTTTCTTAGATTTTGTGGAAACTTGTGGAGGTTTTGTGTGATTTTTGTGGGATTTTGTGGGATATTGAGGCGATTTCGGGATCTTGAGGGATTTTTCATGTATTTTGTGGGAATTTGTGGAGATTTGGTGGGATATTTTTCTAGAATTTGGTCGTGTTTTGAGAAGATTTAGGGAATTTTGTGTGATTTTTCTTGAATTTTGTGGGATATTGAGGAGATTTTGTGGGATGTTTGTGGAACTTTGAGGGACTTTTCTGGAATTTGGTGAGATTCTGTAGAGAACTGAGAAATTATCAGGGATTTTTCATGTATTCTGTGGGAATTTGTGGAGATTTGATGGGATTTTTGTGGATTTTGGCCGTGTTTTGAGAAGATTTAGGGAATTTTGTGTGATTTTTCTGGGATTTTGTTGGGTATTGAGGAAATTTTGTGGGATGTTTCTGGAATTTGGTGGGGCTTTTCAAGAATTTTGTGGTATTTTGAAAAGATTTAGGGAATTTTGTGGTGTTTTTTCTTGAATTTTGTGGGAAACTGTGCTGATTTTATGGGGCATTTCTGGAATTTGGTTGAGTTTTCAGAAGATTTAGGGATTTTTGTGGGATTTTTGTGGGATGTTCTGGGAATTGGTGGAGATTTTGTGGGACATTCCTGTGAATTGGTAGGGTTTTGAAATGATTTAGGGAGTTTTGTGGGACTTCTGTGGAATTTTGTGTGTTTTTTCTGGAATTGTGTGGGATTCTGAGGAGACTTGAAGAATTTTGAGGAATTTTTCTTAGATTTTGTGGAAACTTGTGGAGGTTTTGTGGGATTTTTGTGTGATTTTGTGGGATATTGAGGCGATTTAGGGATCTTGAGGGATTTCTCATGTATTTTGTGGGAATTTGTGGAGATTTGGTGGGATATTTTTCTAGAATTTGGTTGTGTTTTGAGAAGATTTAGGGAATTTTGTGGTGTTTTTTCTTGAATTTTGTGGGAAACTGTGCTGATTTTATGGGGCGTTTCTGGAATTTGGTCGAGTTTTCAGAAGATTTAGGGATTTTTGTGAGATTTTTGTGGGATGTTCTGGGAATTGGTGGAGATTTTGTGGGACATTCCTGTGAATTGGTAGGGTTTTGAAATGATTTAGGGAGTTTTGTGGGACTTCTCTGGAATTTTGTGTGTTTTTTCTGGAATTGTGTGGGATTCTGAGGAGACTTGAAGAATTTTGAGGAATTTTTCTTAGATTTTGTGGAAACTTGTGGAGGTTTTGCGGGATTTTTGTGGGATTTTGTGGGATATTGAGGCGATTTCGGGATCCTGAGGGATTTCTCATGTATTTTGTGGGAATTTGTGGAGATTTGGTGGGATATTTTTCTAGAATTTGGTTGTGTTTTGAGAAGATTTAGGGAATTTTGTGGTGTTTTTTCTTGAATTTTGTGGGAAACTGTGCTGATTTTATGGGGCGTTTCTGGAATTTGGTCGAGTTTTCAGAAGATTTAGGGATTTTTGTGAGATTTTTGTGGGATGTTCTGGGAATTGGTGGAGATTTTGTGGGACATTCCTGTGAATTGGTAGGGTTTTGAAATGATTTAGGGAGTTTTGTGGGACTTCTCTGGAATTTTGTGTGTTTTTTCTGGAATTGTGTGGGATTCTGAGGAGACTTGAAGAATTTTGAGGAATTTGTTTTAGATTTTGTGGGAATTTGTGGAGAATCTGTGGGATTTTACTGGAATTTGGTGGGCCTTTTCAAGGACTTTGTGTGGTTTTGAGGAGACTTGAAGACTTTTGAGGAATTTTTCTTAGATTTTGTGGAAACTTGTGGAGGTTTTGTGTGATTTTTGTGGGATTTTGTGGGATATTGAGGCGATTTCGGGATCTTGAGGGATTTTTTGTGTATTTTGTGGGATTTTGTGGAGATTTGGTGGGACATTTTTCTAGAATTTAGTCGTGTTTTGAGAAGATTTAGGGAATTTTGTGTGATTTTTCTGGGATTTTGTTGGATATTGAGGAGATTTTGTGGGATGTTTGTGGAACTTTGAGGGACTTTTCTGGAATTTGGTGAGATTCTGTAGAGAACTGAGAAATTATCAGGGATTTTTCATGTATTCTGTGGGAATTTGTGGAGATTTGGTGGGATTTTTGTGGATTTTGGCCGTGTTTTGAGAAGATTTAGGGAATTTTGTGTGATTTTTCTGGGATTTTGTTGGGTATTGAGGAAATTTTGTGGGATGTTTCTGGAATTTGGTGGGGCTTTTCAAGAATTTTGTGGTATTTTGAAAAGATTTAGGGAATTTTGTGGTGTTTTTTCTTGAATTTTGTGGGAAACTGTGCTGATTTTATGGGGCATTTCTGGAATTTGGTCGAGTTTTCAGAAGATTTAGGGATTTTTGTGGGATTTTTGTGGGATGTTCTGGGAATTGGTGGAGATTTTGTGGGACATTCCTGTGAATTGGTAGGGTTTTGAAATGATTTAGGGAGTTTTGTGGGACTTCTCTGGAATTTTGTGTGTTTTTTCTGGAATTGTGTGGGATTCTGAGGAGACTTGAAGAATTTTGAGGAATTTTTCTTAGATTTTGTGGAAACTTGTGGAGGTTTTGTGGGATTTTTGTGTGATTTTGTGGGATATTGAGGCGATTTAGGGATCTTGAGGGATTTCTCATGTATTTTGTGGGAATTTGTGGAGATTTGGTGGGATATTTTTCTAGAATTTGGTTGTGTTTTGAGAAGATTTAGGGAATTTTGTGGTGTTTTTTCTTGAATTTTGTGGGAAACTGTGCTGATTTTATGGGGCGTTTCTGGAATTTGGTCGAGTTTTCAGAAGATTTAGGGATTTTTGTGAGATTTTTGTGGGATGTTCTGGGAATTGGTGGAGATTTTGTGGGACATTCCTGTGAATTGGTAGGGTTTTGAAATGATTTAGGGAGTTTTGTGGGACTTCTCTGGAATTTTGTGTGTTTTTTCTGGAATTGTGTGGGATTCTGAGGAGACTTGAAGAATTTTGAGGAATTTGTTTTAGATTTTGTGGGAATTTGTGGAGAATCTGTGGGATTTTACTGGAATTTGGTGGGCCTTTTCAAGGACTTTGTGTGGTTTTGAGGAGACTTGAAGACTTTTGAGGAATTTTTCTTAGATTTTGTGGAAACTTGTGGAGGTTTTGTGTGATTTTTGTGGGATTTTGTGGGATATTGAGGCGATTTCGGGATCTTGAGGGATTTTTTGTGTATTTTGTGGGATTTTGTGGAGATTTGGTGGGACATTTTTCTAGAATTTAGTCGTGTTTTGAGAAGATTTAGGGAATTTTGTGTGATTTTTCTGGGATTTTGTTGGATATTGAGGAGATTTTGTGGGATGTTTGTGGAACTTTGAGGGACTTTTCTGGAATTTGGTGAGATTCTGTAGAGAACTGAGAAATTATCAGGGATTTTTCATGTATTCTGTGGGAATTTGTGGAGATTTGGTGGGATTTTTGTGGATTTTGGCCGTGTTTTGAGAAGATTTAGGGAATTTTGTGTGATTTTTCTGGGATTTTGTTGGGTATTGAGGAAATTTTGTGGGATGTTTCTGGAATTTGGTGGGGCTTTTCAAGAATTTTGTGGTATTTTGAAAAGATTTAGGGAATTTTGTGGTGTTTTTTCTTGAATTTTGTGGGAAACTGTGCTGATTTTATGGGGCGTTTCTGGAATTTGGTCGAGTTTTCAGAAGATTTAGGGATTTTTGTGAGATTTTTGTGGGATGTTCTGGGAATTGGTGGAGATTTTGTGGGACATTCCTGTGAATTGGTAGGGTTTTGAAATGATTTAGGGAGTTTTGTGGGACTTCTCTGGAATTTTGTGTGTTTTTTCTGGAATTGTGTGGGATTCTGAGGAGACTTGAAGAATTTTGAGGAATTTGTTTTAGATTTTGTGGGAATTTGTGGAGAATCTGTGGGATTTTACTGGAATTTGGTGGGCCTTTTCAAGGACTTTGTGTGGTTTTGAGGAGACTTGAAGACTTTTGAGGAATTTTTCTTAGATTTTGTGGAAACTTGTGGAGGTTTTGTGTGATTTTTGTGTGATTTTGTGGGATATTGAGGCGATTTAGGGATCTTGAGGGATTTCTCATGTATTTTGTGGGAATTTGTGGAGATTTGGTGGGATATTTTTCTAGAATTTGGTTGTGTTTTGAGAAGATTTAGGGAATTTTGTGGTGTTTTTTCTTGAATTTTGTGGGAAACTGTGCTGATTTTATGGGGCGTTTCTGGAATTTGGTCGAGTTTTCAGAAGATTTAGGGATTTTTGTGAGATTTTTGTGGGATGTTCTGGGAATTGGAGATTTTGTGGGACATTCCTGTGAATTGGTAGGGTTTTGAAATGATTTAGGGAGTTTTGTGGGACTTCTCTGGAATTTTGTGTGTTTTTTCTGGAATTGTGTGGGATTCTGAGGAGACTTGAAGAATTTTGAGGAATTTTTCTTAGATTTTGTGGAAACTTGTGGAGGTTTTGTGTGATTTTTGTGTGATTTTGTGGGATATTGAGGCGATTTAGGGATCTTGAGGGATTTCTCATGTATTTTGTGGGAATTTGTGGAGATTTGGTGGGATATTTTTCTAGAATTTGGTTGTGTTTTGAGAAGATTTAGGGAATTTTGTGGTGTTTTTTCTTGAATTTTGTGGGAAACTGTGCTGATTTTATGGGGCGTTTCTGGAATTTGGTCGAGTTTTCAGAAGATTTAGGGATTTTTGTGAGATTTTTGTGGGATGTTCTGGGAATTGGTGGAGATTTTGTGGGACATTCCTGTGAATTGGTAGGGTTTTGAAATGATTTAGGGAGTTTTGTGGGACTTCTCTGGAATTTTGTGTGTTTTTTCTGGAATTGTGTGGGATTCTGAGGAGACTTGAAGAATTTTGAGGAATTTGTTTTAGATTTTGTGGGAATTTGTGGAGAATCTGTGGGATTTTACTGGAATTTGGTGGGCCTTTTCAAGGACTTTGTGTGGTTTTGAGGAGACTTGAAGAATTTTGAGGAATTTTTCTTAGATTTTGTGGAAACTTGTGGAGGTTTTGTGGGATTTTTGTGGGATTTTGTGGGATATTGAGGCGATTTCGGGATCTTGAGGGATTTTTTGTGTATTTTGTGGGATTTTGTGGAGATTTGGTGGGACATTTTTCTAGAATTTAGTCATGTTTTGAGAAGATTTAGGGAATTTTGTGTGGTTTTTCTGGGATTTTGTTGGATATTGAGGAGATTTTGTGGGATGTTTGTGGAACTTTGAGGGACTTTTCTGGAATTTGGTGAGATTCTGTAGAGAACTGAGAAATTATCAGGGATTTTTCATGTATTCTGTGGGAATTTGTGGAGATTTGGTGGGATTTTTGTGGATTTTGGCCGTGTTTTGAGAAGATTTAGGGAATTTTGTGTGATTTTTCTGGGATTTTGTTGGGTATTGAGGAAATTTTGTGGGATGTTTCTGGAATTTGGTGGGGCTTTTCAAGAATTTTGTGGTATTTTGAAAAGATTTAGGGAATTTTGTGGTGTTTTTTCTTGAATTTTGTGGGAAACTGTGCTGATTTTATGGGGCATTTCTGGAATTTGGTAGAGTTTTGAGAAGATTTAGGGATTTTTGTGGGATTTTTGTGGGATGTTCTGGGAATTGGTGGAGATTTTGTGGGACATTCCTGTGAATTGGTAGGGTTTTGAAATGATTTAGGGAGTTTTGTGGGACTTCTCTGGAATTTTGTGTGTTTTTTCTGGAATTGTGTGGGATTCTGAGGAGACTTGAAGAATTTTGAGGAATTTTTCTTAGATTTTGTGGAAACTTGTGGAGGTTTTGTGGGACATTTGTGTGATTTTGTGGGATATTGAGGCGATTTAGGGATCTTGAGGGATTTCTCATGTATTTTGTGGGAATTTGTGGAGATTTGGTGGGATATTTTTCTAGAATTTGGTTGTGTTTTGAGAAGATTTAGGGAATTTTGTGGTGTTTTTTCTTGAATTTTGTGGGAAACTGTGCTGATTTTATGGGGCGTTTCTGGAATTTGGTCGAGTTTTCAGAAGATTTAGGGATTTTTGTGAGATTTTTGTGGGATGTTCTGGGAATTGGTGGAGATTTTGTGGGACATTCCTGTGAATTGGTAGGGTTTTGAAATGATTTAGGGAGTTTTGTGGGACTTCTCTGGAATTTTGTGTGTTTTTTCTGGAATTGTGTGGGATTCTGAGGAGACTTGAAGAATTTTGAGGAATTTGTTTTAGATTTTGTGGGAATTTGTGGAGAATCTGTGGGATTTTACTGGAATTTGGTGGGCCTTTTCAAGGACTTTGTGTGGTTTTGAGGAGACTTGAAGACTTTTGAGGAATTTTTCTTAGATTTTGTGGAAACTTGTGGAGGTTTTGTGTGATTTTTGTGGGATTTTGTGGGATATTGAGGCGATTTCGGGATCTTGAGGGATTTTTCATGTATTTTGTGGGAATTTGTGGAGATTTGGTGGGATATTTTTCTAGAATTTGGTCGTGTTTTGAGAAGATTTAGGGAATTTTGTGTGATTTTTCTTGAATTTTGTGGGATATTGAGGAGATTTTGTGGGATGTTTGTGGAACTTTGAGGGACTTTTCTGGAATTTGGTGAGATTCTGTAGAGAACTGAGAAATTATCAGGGATTTTTCATGTATTCTGTGGGAATTTGTGGAGATTTGATGGGATTTTTGTGGATTTTGGCCGTGTTTTGAGAAGATTTAGGGAATTTTGTGTGATTTTTCTGGGATTTTGTTGGGTATTGAGGAAATTTTGTGGGATGTTTCTGGAATTTGGTGGGGCTTTTCAAGAATTTTGTGGTATTTTGAAAAGATTTAGGGAATTTTGTGGTGTTTTTTCTTGAATTTTGTGGGAAACTGTGCTGATTTTATGGGGCATTTCTGGAATTTGGTTGAGTTTTCAGAAGATTTAGGGATTTTTGTGGGATTTTTGTGGGATGTTCTGGGAATTGGTGGAGATTTTGTGGGACATTCCTGTGAATTGGTAGGGTTTTGAAATGATTTAGGGAGTTTTGTGGGACTTCTCTGGAATTTTGTGTGTTTTTTCTGGAATTGTGTGGGATTCTGAGGAGACTTGAAGAATTTTGAGGAATTTGTTTTAGATTTTGTGGGAATTTGTGGAGAATCTGTGGGATTTTACTGGAATTTGGTGGGCCTTTTCAAGGACTTTGTGTGGTTTTGAGGAGACTTGAAGACTTTTGAGGAATTTTTCTTAGATTTTGTGGAAACTTGTGGAGGTTTTGTGTGATTTTTGTGGGATTTTGTGGGATATTGAGGCGATTTCGGGATCTTGAGGGATTTTTTGTGTATTTTGTGGGATTTTGTGGAGATTTGGTGGGACATTTTTCTAGAATTTAGTCGTGTTTTGAGAAGATTTAGGGAATTTTGTGTGATTTTTCTGGGATTTTGTTGGATATTGAGGAGATTTTGTGGGATGTTTGTGGAACTTTGAGGGACTTTTCTGGAATTTGGTGAGATTCTGTAGAGAACTGAGAAATTATCAGGGATTTTTCATGTATTCTGTGGGAATTTGTGGAGATTTGGTGGGATTTTTGTGGATTTTGGCCGTGTTTTGAGAAGATTTAGGGAATTTTGTGTGATTTTTCTGGGATTTTGTTGGGTATTGAGGAAATTTTGTGGGATGTTTCTGGAATTTGGTGGGGCTTTTCAAGAATTTTGTGGTATTTTGAAAAGATTTAGGGAATTTTGTGGTGTTTTTTCTTGAATTTTGTGGGAAACTGTGCTGATTTTATGGGGCGTTTCTGGAATTTGGTCGAGTTTTCAGAAGATTTAGGGATTTTTGTGAGATTTTTGTGGGATGTTCTGGGAATTGGTGGAGATTTTGTGGGACATTCCTGTGAATTGGTAGGGTTTTGAAATGATTTAGGGAGTTTTGTGGGACTTCTCTGGAATTTTGTGTGTTTTTTCTGGAATTGTGTGGGATTCTGAGGAGACTTGAAGAATTTTGAGGAATTTGTTTTAGATTTTGTGGGAATTTGTGGAGAATCTGTGGGATTTTACTGGAATTTGGTGGGCCTTTTCAAGGACTTTGTGTGGTTTTGAGGAGACTTGAAGACTTTTGAGGAATTTTTCTTAGATTTTGTGGAAACTTGTGGAGGTTTTGTGTGATTTTTGTGTGATTTTGTGGGATATTGAGGCGATTTAGGGATCTTGAGGGATTTCTCATGTATTTTGTGGGAATTTGTGGAGATTTGGTGGGATATTTTTCTAGAATTTGGTTGTGTTTTGAGAAGATTTAGGGAATTTTGTGGTGTTTTTTCTTGAATTTTGTGGGAAACTGTGCTGATTTTATGGGGCGTTTCTGGAATTTGGTCGAGTTTTCAGAAGATTTAGGGATTTTTGTGAGATTTTTGTGGGATGTTCTGGGAATTGGTGGAGATTTTGTGGGACATTCCTGTGAATTGGTAGGGTTTTGAAATGATTTAGGGAGTTTTGTGGGACTTCTCTGGAATTTTGTGTGTTTTTTCTGGAATTGTGTGGGATTCTGAGGAGACTTGAAGAATTTTGAGGAATTTTTCTTAGATTTTGTGGAAACTTGTGGAGGTTTTGTGTGATTTTTGTGTGATTTTGTGGGATATTGAGGCGATTTAGGGATCTTGAGGGATTTCTCATGTATTTTGTGGGAATTTGTGGAGATTTGGTGGGATATTTTTCTAGAATTTGGTTGTGTTTTGAGAAGATTTAGGGAATTTTGTGGTGTTTTTTCTTGAATTTTGTGGGAAACTGTGCTGATTTTATGGGGCGTTTCTGGAATTTGGTCGAGTTTTCAGAAGATTTAGGGATTTTTGTGAGATTTTTGTGGGATGTTCTGGGAATTGGTGGAGATTTTGTGGGACATTCCTGTGAATTGGTAGGGTTTTGAAATGATTTAGGGAGTTTTGTGGGACTTCTCTGGAATTTTGTGTGTTTTTTCTGGAATTGTGTGGGATTCTGAGGAGACTTGAAGAATTTTGAGGAATTTGTTTTAGATTTTGTGGGAATTTGTGGAGAATCTGTGGGATTTTACTGGAATTTGGTGGGCCTTTTCAAGGACTTTGTGTGGTTTTGAGGAGACTTGAAGAATTTTGAGGAATTTTTCTTAGATTTTGTGGAAACTTGTGGAGGTTTTGTGGGATTTTTGTGGGATTTTGTGGGATATTGAGGCGATTTAGGGATCTTGAGGGATTTTTTGTGTATTTTGTGGGATTTTGTGGAGATTTGGTGGGACATTTTTCTAGAATTTAGTCATGTTTTGAGAAGATTTAGGGAATTTTGTGTGATTTTTCTGGGATTTTGTTGGATATTGAGGAGATTTTGTGGGATGTTTGTGGAACTTTGAGGGACTTTTCTGGAATTTGGTGAGATTCTGTAGAGAACTGAGAAATTATCAGGGATTTTTCATGTATTCTGTGGGAATTTGTGGAGATTTGGTGGGATTTTTGTGGATTTTGGCCGTGTTTTGAGAAGATTTAGGGAATTTTGTGTGATTTTTCTGGGATTTTGTTGGGTATTGAGGAAATTTTGTGGGATGTTTCTGGAATTTGGTGGGGCTTTTCAAGAATTTTGTGGTATTTTGAAAAGATTTAGGGAATTTTGTGGTGTTTTTTCTTGAATTTTGTGGGAAACTGTGCTGATTTTATGGGGCATTTCTGGAATTTGGTTGAGTTTTCAGAAGATTTAGGGATTTTTGTGGGATTTTTGTGGGATGTTCTGGGAATTGGTGGAGATTTTGTGGGACATTCCTGTGAATTGGTAGGGTTTTGAAATGATTTAGGGAGTTTTGTGGGACTTCTCTGGAATTTTGTGTGTTTTTTCTGGAATTGTGTGGGATTCTGAGGAGACTTGAAGAATTTTGAGGAATTTTTCTTAGATTTTGTGGAAACTTGTGGAGGTTTTGTGGGATTTTTGTGTGATTTTGTGGGATATTGAGGCGATTTAGGGATCTTGAGGGATTTTTCATGTATTTTGTGGGAATTTGTGGTGATTTGGTGGGATATTTTTCTAGAATTTGGTCGTGTTTTGAGAAGATTTAGTGAATTTTGTGAGATTTTTCCTGGAATTTTGTTGGATACTGGGGAGATTTTGTGGGATGTTTGTGGAACTTTGAGGGACTCTTCTGGAATTTGGTGAGATTCTGTAGAGAACTGACGAATTATCAGGGATTTTTCATGTATTCTGTGGGAATTTGTGGAGATTTGGTGGGATTTTTGTGGATTTTGGCCGTGTTTTGAGAAGATTTAGGGAATTTTGTGGGATTTTTGTGGGATGTTCTGGGAATTGGTGGAGATTTTGTGGGACATTCCTGTGAATTGGTAGGGTTTTGAAATGATTTAGGGAGTTTTGTGGGACTTCTCTGGAATTTTGTGTGTTTTTTCTGGAATTGTGTGGGATTCTGAGGAGACTTGAAGAATTTTGAGGAATTTTTCTTAGATTTTGTGGAAACTTGTGGAGGTTTTGTGGGATTTTTGTGTGATTTTGTGGGATATTGAGGCGATTTCGGGATCTTGAGGGATTTCTCATGTATTTTGTGGGAGTTTGTGGAGATTTGGTGGGATATTTTTCTAGAATTTGGTTGTGTTTTGAGAAGATTTAGGGAATTTTGTGGTGTTTTTTCTTGAATTTTGTGGGAAACTGTGCTGATTTTATGGGGCGTTTCTGGAATTTGGTCGAGTTTTCAGAAGATTTAGGGATTTTTGTGAGATTTTTGTGGGATGTTCTGGGAATTGGTGGAGATTTTGTGGGACATTCCTGTGAATTGGTAGGGTTCTGAAATGATTTAGGGAGTTTTGTGGGACTTCTCTGGAATTTTGTGTGTTTTTTCTGGAATTGTGTGGGATTCTGAGGAGACTTGAAGAATTTTGAGGAATTTTTCTTAGATTTTGTGGAAACTTGTGGAGGTTTTGTGGGATTTTTGTGTGATTTTGTGGGATATTGAGGCGATTTAGGGATCTTGAGGGATTTCTCATGTATTTTGTGGGAATTTGTGGAGATTTGGTGGGATATTTTTCTAGAATTTGGTTGTGTTTTGAGAAGATTTAGGGAATTGTGTGTTGTTTTTTCTTGAATTTTGTGGGAAACTGTGCTGATTTTATGGGGCGTTTCTGGAATTTGGTCGAGTTTTCAGAAGATTTAGGGATTTTTGTGAGATTTTTGTGGGATGTTCTGGGAATTGGTGGAGATTTTGTGGGACATTCCTGTGAATTGGTAGGGTTTTGAAATGATTTAGGGAGTTTTGTGGGACTTCTCTGGAATTTTGTGTGTTTTTTCTGGAATTGTGTGGGATTCTGAGGAGACTTGAAGAATTTTGAGGAATTTTTCTTAGATTTTGTGGAAACTTGTGGAGGTTTTGTGTGATTTTTGTGTGATTTTGTGGGATATTGAGGCGATTTAGGGATCTTGAGGGATTTTTCATGTATTTTGTGGGAATTTGTGGTGATTTGGTGGGATATTTTTCTAGAATTTGGTCGTGTTTTGAGAAGATTTAGGGAATTTTGTGAGATTTTTCCTGGAATTTTGTTGGATACTGGGGAGATTTTGTGGGATGTTTGTGGAACTTTGAGGGACTCTTCTGGAATTTGGTGAGATTCTGTAGAGAACTGAGAAATTATCAGGGATTTTTCATGTATTCTGTGGGAATTTGTGGAGATTTGGTGGGATTTTTGTGGATTTTGGCCGTGTTTTGAGAAGATTTAGGGAATTTTGTGGGATTTTTCCTAGAATTTTGTTGGATACTGGGGAGATTTTGTGGGATGTTTGTGGAACTTTGAGGGACTTTTCTGGAATTTGGTGAGATTCTGTAGAGAACTGACGAATTATCAGGGATTTTTCATGTATTCTGTGGGAATTTGTGGAGATGTGGTGGGATTTTTGTGGATTTTGGCCGTGTTTTGAGAAGATTTAGGGAATTTTGTGTGATTTTTCTGGGATTTTGTTGGGTATTGAGGACATTTTGTGGGATGTTTCTGGAATTTGGTGGGGCTTTTCAAGAATTTTGTGGTATTTTGAAAAGATTTAGGGAATTTTGTGGTGTTTTTTCTTGAAGTTTGTGGGAAACTGTGCTGATTTTATGGGGCGTTTCTGGAATTTGGTCGAGTTTTCAGAAGATTTAGGGATTTTTGTGAGATTTTTGTGGGATGTTCTGGGAATTGGTGGAGATTTTGTGGGACATTCCTGTGAGTTGGTAGGGTTCTGAAATGATTTAGGGAGTTTTGTGGGACTTCTCTGGAATTTTGTGTGTTTTTTCTGGAATTGTGTGGGATTCTGAGGAGACTTGAAGAATTTTGAGGAATTTTTCTTAGATTTTGTGGAAACTTGTGGAGGTTTTGTGTGATTTTTGTGTGATTTTGTGGGATATTGAGGCGATTTAGGGATCTTGAGGTATTTCTCATGTATTTTGTGGGAATTTGTGGAGATTTGGTGGGATATTTTTCTAGAATTTGGTTGTGTTTTGAGAAGATTTAGGGAATTTTGTGGTGTTTTTTCTTGAATTTTGTGGGAAACTGTGCTGATTTTATGGGGCGTTTCTGGAATTTGGTCGAGTTTTCAGAAGATTAAGGGATTTTTGTGAGATTTTTGTGGGATGTTCTGGGAATTGGTGGAGATTTTGTGGGACATTCCTGTGAATTGGTAGGGTTTTGAAATGATTTAGGGAGTTTTGTGGGACTTCTCTGGAATTTTGTGTGTTTTTTCTGGAATTGTGTGGGATTCTGAGGAGACTTGAAGAATTTTGAGGAATTTTTCTTAGATTTTGTGGAAACTTGTGGAGGTTTTGTGTGATTTTTGTGTGATTTTGTGGGATATTGAGGCGATTTAGGGATCTTGAGGGATTTCTCATGTATTTTGTGGGAATTTGTGGAGATTTGGTGGAATATTTTTCTAGAATTTGGTCGTGTTTTGAGAAGATTTAGGGAATTTTGTGTGATTTTTCTGGGATTTTGTTGGATATTGAGGACATTTTGTGGGATGTTTCGGGAATTTCGTGGGGCTTTTCAAGAATTTTGTGGTATTTTGAAAAGGTTTAGGGAATTGTGTGTTGTTTTTTCTTGAATTTTGTGGGAAACTGTGCTGATTTTATGGGGCGTTTCTGGAATTTGGTCGAGTTTTCAGAAGATTTAGGGATTTTTGTGAGATTTTTGTGGGATGTTCTGGGAATTGGTGGAGATTTTGTGGGACATTCCTGTGAATTGGTAGGGTTTTGAAATGATTTAGGGAGTTTTGTGGGACTTCTCTGGAATTTTGTGTGTTTTTTCTGGAATTGTGTGGGATTCTGAGGAGACTTGAAGAATTTTGAGGAATTTGTTTTAGATTTTGTGGGAATTTGTGGAGAATCTGTGGGATTTTACTGGAATTTGGTGGGCCTTTTCAAGGACTTTGTGTGGTTTTGAGGAGACTTGAAGAATTCTGAGGAATTTTTCTTAGATTTTGTGGAAACTTGTGGAGGTTTTGTGTGATTTTTGTGTGATTTTGTGGGATATTGAGGCGATTTAGGGATCTTGAGGGATTTCTCATGTATTTTGTGGGAATTTGTGGAGATTTGGTGGGATATTTTTCTAGAATTTGGTCGTGTTTTGAGAAGATTTAGGGAATTTTGTGTGATTTTTCTTGAATTTTGTGGGATATTGAGGAGATTTTGTGGGATGTTTGTGGAACTTTGAGGGACTTTTTAGGAATTTGGTGAGATTCTGTAGAGAATTCACGAATTATCAGGGATTTGTCATGTATTCTGAGGGAATTTGTGGAGATTCTGTGGGATTTTTCTGGAATTTGGTAGAGTTTTGAGAAGATTTAGGGAATTTTGTGTGACTTTTCTGGGATTTTGTTTGGTATTGAGGAAATTTTGTGGGATGTTTCTGGAATTTGGTGGGGCTTTTCAAGAATTTTGTGGTATTTTGAAAGGATTTAGGGAATTTTGTGGTGTTTTTTCTTGAATTTTGTGGGAAACTGTGCTGATTTTATGGGGCATTTCTGGAATTTGGTTGAGTTTTCAGAAGATTTAGGGATTTTTGTGGGATTTTTGTGGGATGTTCTGGGAATTGGTGGAGATTTTGTGGGACATTCCTGTGAATTGGTAGGGTTTTGAAATGATTTAGGGAGTTTTGTGGGACTTCTCTGGAATTTTGTGTGTTTTTTCTGGAATTGTGTGGGATTCTGAGGAGACTTGAAGAATTTTGAGGAATTTTTCTTAGATTTTGTGGAAACTTGTGGAGGTTTTGTGGGACTTTTGTGTGATTTTGTGGGATATTGAGGCGATTTAGGGATCTTGAGGGATTTCTCATGTATTTTGTGGGAATTTGTGGAGATTTGGTGGGATATTTTTCTAGAATTTGGTTGTGTTTTGAGAAGATTTAGGGAATTTTGTGGTGTTTTTTCTTGAATTTTGTGGGAAACTGTGCTGATTTTATGGGGCGTTTCTGGAATTTGGTCGAGTTTTCAGAAGATTTAGGGATTTTTGTGAGATTTTTGTGGGATGTTCTGGGAATTGGTGGAGATTTTGTGGGACATTCCTGTGAATTGGTAGGGTTTTGAAATGATTTAGGGAGTTTTGTGGGACTTCTCTGGAATTTTGTGTGTTTTTTCTGGAATTGTGTGGGATTCTGAGGAGACTTGAAGAATTTTGAGGAATTTTTCTTAGATTTTGTGGAAACTTGTGGAGGTTTTGTGGGATTTTTGTGTGATTTTGTGGGATATTGAGGCGATTTAGGGATCTTGAGGGATTTCTCATGTATTTTGTGGGAATTTGTGGAGATTTGGTGGGATATTTTTCTAGAATTTGGTTGTGTTTTGAGAAGATTTAGGGAATTTTGTGGTGTTTTTTCTTGAATTTTGTGGGAAACTGTGCTGATTTTATGGGGCGTTTCTGGAATTTGGTCGAGTTTTCAGAAGATTTAGGGATTTTTGTGAGATTTTTGTGGGATGTTCTGGGAATTGGTGGAGATTTTGTGGGACATTCCTGTGAATTGGTAGGGTTTTGAAATGATTTAGGGAGTTTTGTGGGACTTCTCTGGAATTTTGTGTGTTTTTTCTGGAATTGTGTGGGATTCTGAGGAGACTTGAAGAATTTTGAGGAATTTGTTTTAGATTTTGTGGGAATTTGTGGAGAATCTGTGGGATTTTACTGGAATTTGGTGGGCCTTTTCAAGGACTTTGTGTGGTTTTGAGGAGACTTGAAGACTTTTGAGGAATTTTTCTTAGATTTTGTGGAAACTTGTGGAGGTTTTGTGTGATTTTTGTGTGATTTTGTGGGATATTGAGGCGATTTAGGGATCTTGAGGGATTTCTCATGTATTTTGTGGGAATTTGTGGAGATTTGGTGGGATATTTTTCTAGAATTTGGTTGTGTTTTGAGAAGATTTAGGGAATTTTGTGGTGTTTTTTCTTGAATTTTGTGGGAAACTGTGCTGATTTTATGGGGCGTTTCTGGAATTTGGTCGAGTTTTCAGAAGATTTAGGGATTTTTGTGAGATTTTTGTGGGATGTTCTGGGAATTGGTGGAGATTTTGTGGGACATTCCTGTGAATTGGTAGGGTTTTGAAATGATTTAGGGAGTTTTGTGGGACTTCTCTGGAATTTTGTGTGTTTTTTCTGGAATTGTGTGGGATTCTGAGGAGACTTGAAGAATTTTGAGGAATTTGTTTTAGATTTTGTGGGAATTTGTGGAGATTCTGTGGGATTTTACTGGAATTTGGTGGGCCTTTTCAAGGACTTTGTGTGGTTTTGAGGAGACTTGAAGACTTTTGAGGAATTTTTCTTAGATTTTGTGTAAACTTGTGGATGTTTTGTGCGATTTTTGTGGGATTTTGTGGGATATTGAGGCGATTTAGGGATCTTGAGGGATTTTTCATGTATTTTGTGGGAATTTGTGGTGATTTGGTGGGATATTTTTCTAGAATTTGGTCGTGTTTTGAGAAGATTTAGGGAATTTTGTGAGATTTTTCCTGGAATTTTGTTGGATACTGGGGAGATTTTGTGGGATGTTTGTGGAACTTTGAGGGACTCTTCTGGAATTTGGTGAGATTCTGTAGAGAACTGACGAATTATCAGGGATTTTTCATGTATTCTGTGGGAATTTCTGGAGATGTGGTGGGATTTTTGTGGATTTTGGCCGTGTTTTGGGCAGATTTAGGGAATTTTGTGTGATTTTTCTGGGATTTTGTTGGGTATTGAGGACATTTTGTGGGATGTTTCTGGAATTTGGTGGGGCTTTTCAAGAATTTTGTGGTATTTTGAAAAGATTTAGGGAATTTTGTGGTGTTTTTTCTTGAAGTTTGTGGGAAACTGTGCTGATTTTATGGGGCGTTTCTGGAATTTGGTCGAGTTTTCAGAAGATTTAGGGATTTTTGTGAGATTTTTGTGGGATGTTCTGGGAGATGGTGGAGATTTTGTGGGACATTCCTGTGAGTTGGTAGGGTTCTGAAATGATTTAGGGAGTTTTGTGGGACTTCTCTGGAATTTTGTGTGTTTTTTATGGAATTGTGTGGGATTCTGAGGAGACTTGAAGAATTTTGAGGAATTTTTCTTAGATTTTGTGGAAACTTGTGGAGGTTTTGTGTGATTTTTGTGTGATTTTGTGGGATATTGAGGCGATTTCGGGATCTTGAGGGATTTCTCATGTATTTTGTGGGAATTTGTGGAGATTTGGTGGGATATTTTTCTAGAATTTGGTTGTGTTTTGAGAAGATTTAGGGAATTTTGTGGTGTTTTTTCTTGAATTTTGTGGGAAACTGTGCTGATTTTATGGGGCGTTTCTGGAATTTGGTCGAGTTTTCAGAAGATTAAGGGATTTTTGTGAGATATTTGTGGGATGTTCTGGGAATTGGTGGAGATTTTGTGGGACATTCCTGTGAATTGGTAGGGTTCTGAAATGATTTAGGGAGTTTTGTGGGACTTCTCTGGAATTTTGTGTGTTTTTTCTGGAATTGTGTGGGATTCTGAGGAGACTTGAAGAATTTTGAGGAATTTTTCTTAGATTTTGTGGAAACTTGTGGAGGTTTTGTGTGATTTTTGTGTGATTTTGTGGGATATTGAGGCGATTTAGGGATCTTGAGGGATTTCTCATGTATTTTGTGGGAATTTGTGGAGTTTTGGTGGGATATTTTTCTAGAATTTGGTCGTGTTTTGAGAAGATTTAGGGAATTTTGTGTGATTTTTCTTGCATTTTGTGGGATATTGAGGAGATTTTGTGGGATGTTTGTGGAACTTTGAGGGACTTTTCTGGAATTTGGTGAGATTCTGTAGAGAACTGACGAATTATCAGGGATTTTTCATTTATTCTGTGGGAATTTGTGGAGATTTGGTGGGATTTTTGTGGATTTTGGCCGTGTTTTGAGAAGATTTAGGGAATTTTGTGTGATTTTTCTGGGATTTTGTTGGGTATTGAGGAAATTTTGTGGGTTGTTTCTGGAATTTGGTGGGGCTTTTCAAGAATTTTGTGGTATTTTGAAAAGATTTAGGGAATTTTGTGGTGTTTTTTCTTGAATTTTGTGGGAAACTGTGCTGATTTTATGGGGCATTTCTGGAATTTGGTTGAGTTTTCAGAAGATTTAGGGATTTTTGTGGGATTTTTGTGGGATGTTCTGGGAATTGGTGGAGATTTTGTGGGACATTCCTGTGAATTGGTAGGGTTTTGAAATGATTTAGGGAGTTTTGTGGGACTTCTCTGGAATTTTGTGTGTTTTTTCTGGAATTGTGTGGGATTCTGAGGAGACTTGAAGAATTTTGAGGAATTTTTCTTAGATTTTGTGGAAACTTGTGGAGGTTTTGTGGGATTTTTGTGTGATTTTGTGGGATATTGAGGCGATTTAGGGATCTTGAGGGATTTCTCATGTATTTTGTGGGAATTTGTGGAGATTTGGTGGGATATTTTTCTAGAATTTGGTTGTGTTTTGAGAAGATTTAGGGAATTTTGTGGTGTTTTTTCTTGAATTTTGTGGGAAACTGTGCTGATTTTATGGGGCGTTTCTGGAATTTGGTCGAGTTTTCAGAAGATTTAGGGATTTTTGTGAGATTTTTGTGGGATGTTCTGGGAATTGGTGCTGATATTTTGGGACATCCCTGTGAATTGGTAGGGTTTTGAAATGATTTAGGGAGTTTTGTGGGACTTCTCTGGAATTTTGTGTGTTTTTTCTGGAATTGTGTGGGATTCTGAGGAGACTTGAAGAATTTTGAGGAATTTGTTTTAGATTTTGTGGGAATTTGTGGAGATTCTGTGGGATTTTACTGGAATTTGGTGGGCCTTTTCAAGGACTTTGTGTGGTTTTGAGGAGACTTGAAGGATTTTCAAGGATTTTTCTTAGATTTTGTGGAAACTTGTGGAGGTTTTGTGTGATTTTTGTGTGATTTTGTGGGATATTGAGGCGATTTAGGGATCTTGAGGGATTTTTCATGTATTTTGTGGGAATTTGTGGTGATTTGGTGGGATATTTTTCTAGAATTTGGTCGTGTTTTGAGAAGATTTAGGGAATTTTGTGAGATTTTTCCTGGAATTTTGTTGGATACTGGGGAGATTTTGTGGGATGTTTGTGGAACTTTGAGGGACTCTTCTGGAATTTGGTGAGATTCTGTAGAGAACTGACGAATTATCAGGGATTTTTCATGTATTCTGTGGGAATTTGTGGAGATGTGGTGGGATTTTTGTGGATTTTGGCCATGTTTTGAGAAGATTTAGGGAATTTTGTGTGATTTTTCTGGGATTTTGTTGGGTATTGAGGACATTTTGTGGGATGTTTCTGGAATTTGGTGGGCCTTTTCAAGAATTTTGTGGTATTTTGAAAAGATTTAGGGAATTTTGTGGTGTTTTTTCTTGAAGTTTGTGGGAAACTGTGCTGATTTTATGGGGCGTTTCTGGAATTTGGTCGAGTTTTCAGAAGATTTAGGGATTTTTGTGAGATTTTTGTGGGATGTTCTGGGAATTGGTGGAGATTTTGTGGGACATTCCTGTGAATTGGTAGGGTTTTGAAATGATTTAGGGAGTTTTGTGGGACTTCTCTGGAATTTTGTGTATTTTTTCTGGAATTGTGTGGGATTCTGAGGAGACTTGAAGAATTTTGAGGAATTTGTTTTAGATTTTGTGGGAATTTGTGGAGATTCTGTGGGATTTTACTGGAATTTGGTGGGCCTTTTCAAGGACTTTGTGTGGTTTTGAGGAGACTTGAAGAATTTTCAGGGATTTTTCTTAGATTTTGTGTAAACTTGTGGATGTTTTGTGCGATTTTTGTGGGATTTTGTGGGATATTGAGGCGATTTAGGGATCTTGAGGGATTTTTTGTGTATTTTGTGGGAATTTGTGGAGATTTGGTGGGATATTTTTCTAGAATTTGGTCGTGTTTTGAGAAGATTTAGGGAATTTTGTGAGATTTTTCCTGGAATTTTGTTGGATACTGGGGAGATTTTGTGGGATGTTTGTGGAACTTTGAGGGACTCTTCTGGAATTTGGTGAGATTCTGTAGAGAACTGACGAATTATCAGGGATTTTTCATGTATTCTGTGGGAATTTGTGGAGATTTGGTGGGATTTTTGTGGATTTTGGCCGTGTTTTGAGAAGATTTAGGGAATTTTGTGGGATTTTTCCTGGAATTTTGTTGGATACTGGGGAGATTTTGTGGGATGTTTGTGGAACTTTGAGGGACTCTTCTGGAATTTGGTGAGATTCTGTAGAGAACTGACGAATTATCAGGGATTTTTCATGTATTCTGTGGGAATTTCTGGAGATGTGGTGGGATTTTTGTGGATTTTGGCCGTGTTTTGGGCAGATTTAGGGAATTTTGTGTGATTTTTCTGGGATTTTGTTGGGTATTGAGGACATTTTGTGGGATGTTTCTGGAATTTGGTGGGGCTTTTCAAGAATTTTGTGGTATTTTGAAAAGATTTAGGGAATTTTGTGGTGTTTTTTCTTGAAGTTTGTGGGAAACTGTGCTGATTTTATGGGGCGTTTCTGGAATTTGGTCGAGTTTTCAGAAGATTTAGGGATTTTTGTGAGATTTTTGTGGGATGTTCTGGGAATTGGTGGAGATTTTGTGGGACATTCCTGTGAGTTGGTAGGGTTCTGAAATGATTTAGGGAGTTTTGTGGGACTTCTCTGGAATTTTGTGTGTTTTTTATGGAATTGTGTGGGATTCTGAGGAGACTTGAAGAATTTTGAGGAATTTTTCTTAGATTTTGTGGAAACTTGTGGAGGTTTTGTGTGATTTTTGTGTGATTTTGTGGGATATTGAGGCGATTTAGGGATCTTGAGGGATTTCTCATGTATTTTGTGAGAATTTGTGGAGATTTAGTGGGATATTTTTCTAGAATTTGGTTGTGTTTTGAGAAGATTTAGGGAATTTTGTGGTGTTTTTTCTTGAATTTTGTGGGAAACTGTGCTGATTTTATGGGGCGTTTCTGGAATTTGGTCGAGTTTTCAGAAGATTAAGGGATTTTTGTGAGATTTTTGTGGGATGTTCTGGGAATTGGTGGAGATTTTGTGGGACATTCCTGTGAATTGGTAGGGTTCTGAAATGATTTAGGGAGTTTTGTGGGACTTCTCTGGAATTTTGTGTGTTTTTTCTGGAATTGTGTGGGATTCTGAGGAGACTTGAAGAATTTTGAGGAATTTTTCTTTGATTTTGTGGAAACTTGTGGAGGTTTTGTGGGATTTTTGTGTGATTTTGTGGGATATTGAGGCGATTTAGGGATCTTGAGGGATTTCTCATGTATTTTGTGGGAATTTGTGGAGATTTGGTGGAATATTTTTCTAGAATTTGGTCGTGTTTTGAGAAGATTTAGGGAATTTTGTGTGATTTTTCTGGGATTTTGTTGGATATTGAGGACATTTTGTGGGATGTTTCGGGAATTTGGTGGGGCTTTTCAAGAATTTTGTGGTATTTTGAAAAGGTTTAGGGAATTGTGTGTTGTTTTTTCTTGAATTTTGTGGGAAACTGTGCTGATTTTATGGGGCGTTTCTGGAATTTGGTCGAGTTTTCAGAAGATTTAGGGATTTTTGTGAGATTTTTGTGGGATGTTCTGGGAATTGGTGGAGATTTTGTGGGACATTCCTGTGAATTGGTAGGGTTTTGAAATGATTTAGGGAGTTTTGTGGGACTTCTCTGGAATTTTGTGTGTTTTTTCTGGAATTGTGTGGGATTCTGAGGAGACTTGAAGAATTTTGAGGAATTTGTTTTAGATTTTGTGGGAATTTGTGGAGAATCTGTGGGATTTTACTGGAATTTGGTGGGCCTTTTCAAGGACTTTGTGTGGTTTTGAGGAGACTTGAAGACTTTTGAGGAATTTTTCTTAGATTTTGTGGAAACTTGTGGAGGTTTTGTGTGATTTTTGTGTGATTTTGTGGGATATTGAGGCGATTTAGGGATCTTGAGGGATTTCTCATGTATTTTGTGGGAATTTGTGGAGTTTTGGTGGGATATTTTTCTAGAATTTGGTTGTGTTTTGAGAAGATTTAGGGAATTTTGTGGTGTTTTTTCTTGAATTTTGTGGGAAACTGTGCTGATTTTATGGGGCGTTTCTGGAATTTGGTCGAGTTTTCAGAAGATTTAGGGATTTTTGTGAGATTTTTGTGGGATGTTCTGGGAATTGGTGGAGATTTTGTGGGACATTCCTGTGAATTGGTAGGGTTTTGAAATGATTTAGGGAGTTTTGTGGGACTTCTCTGGAATTTTGTGTGTTTTTTCTGGAATTGTGTGGGATTCTGAGGAGACTTGAAGAATTTTGAGGAATTTGTTTTAGATTTTGTGGGAATTTGTGGAGATTCTGTGGGATTTTACTGGAATTTGGTGGGCCTTTTCAAGGACTTTGTGTGGTTTTGAGGAGACTTGAAGACTTCTGAGGAATTTTTCTTAGATTTTGTGTAAACTTGTGGATGTTTTGTGCGATTTTTGTGGGATTTTGTGGGATATTGAGGCGATTTAGGGATCTTGAGGGATTTTTCATGTATTTTGTGGGAATTTGTGGTGATTTGGTGGGATATTTTTCTAGAATTTGGTCGTGTTTTGAGAAGATTTAGGGAATTTTGTGAGATTTTTCCTGGAATTTTGTTGGATACTGGGGAGATTTTGTGGGATGTTTGTGGAACTTTGAGGGACTCTTCTGGAATTTGGTGAGATTCTGTAGAGAACTGACGAATTATCAGGGATTTTTCATGTATTCTGTGGGAATTTGTGGAGATTTGGTGGGATTTTTGTGGATTTTGGCCGTGTTTTGAGAAGATTTAGGGAATTTTGTGGGATTTTTCCTGGAATTTTGTTGGATACTGGGGAGATTTTGTGGGACGTTTGTGGAACTTTGAGGGACTCTTCTGGAATTTGGTGAGATTCTGTAGAGAACTGACGAATTATCAGGGATTTTTCATGTATTCTGTGGGAATTTCTGGAGATGTGGTGGGATTTTTGTGGATTTTGGCCGTGTTTTGGGCAGATTTAGGGAATTTTGTGTGATTTTTCTGGGATTTTGTTGGGTATTGAGGACATTTTGTGGGATGTTTCTGGAATTTGGTGGGGCTTTTCAAGAATTTTGTGGTATTTTGAAAAGATTTAGGGAATTTTGTGGTGTTTTTTCTTGAAGTTTGTGGGAAACTGTGCTGATTTTATGGGGCGTTTCTGGAATTTGGTCGAGTTTTCAGAAGATTTAGGGATTTTTGTGAGATTTTTGTGGGATGTTCTGGGAATTGGTGGAGATTTTGTGGGACATTCCTGTGAGTTGGTAGGGTTCTGAAATGATTTAGGGAGTTTTGTGGGACTTCTCTGGAATTTTGTGTGTTTTTTCTGGAATTGTGTGGGATTCTGAGGAGACTTGAAGAATTTTGAGGAATTTTTCTTAGATTTTGTGGAAACTTGTGGAGGTTTTGTGTGATTTTTGTGTGATTTTGTGGGATATTGAGGCGATTTAGGGATCTTGAGGGATTTCTCATGTATTTTGTGGGAATTTGTGGAGATTTGGTGGGATATTTTTCTAGAATTTGGTTGTGTTTTGAGAAGATTTAGGGAATTTTGTGGTGTTTTTTCTTGAATTTTGTGGGAAACTGTGCTGATTTTATGGGGCGTTTCTGGAATTTGGTCGAGTTTTCAGAAGATTAAGGGATTTTTGTGAGATTTTTGTGGGATGTTCTGGGAATTGGTGGAGATTTTGTGGGACATTCCTGTGAATTGGTAGGGTTCTGAAATGATTTAGGGAGTTTTGTGGGACTTCTCTGGAATTTTGTGTGTTTTTTCTGGAATTGTGTGGGATTCTGAGGAGACTTGAAGAATTTTGAGGAATTTTTCTTAGATTTTGTGGAAACTTGTGGAGGTTTTGTGGGATTTTTGTGTGATTTTGTGGGATATTGAGGCGATTTAGGGATCTTGAGGGATTTCTCATGTATTTTGTGGGAATTTGTGGAGATTTGGTGGGATATTTTTCTAGAATTTGGTTGTGTTTTGAGAAGATTTAGGGAATTTTGTGGTGTTTTTTCTTGAATTTTGTGGGAAACTGTGCTGATTTTATGGGGCGTTTCTGGAATTTGGTCGAGTTTTCAGAAGATTTAGGGATTTTTGTGAGATTTTTGTGGGATGTTCTGGGAATTGGTGGAGATTTTTTGGGACATCCCTGTGAATTGGTAGGGTTTTGAAATGATTTAGGGAGTTTTGTGGGACTTCTCTGGAAATTTGTGTGTTTTTTCTGGAATTGTGTCGGATTCTGAGGAGACTTGAAGAATTTTGAGGAATTTGTTTTGGATTTTGTGGGAATTTGTGGAGAATCTGTGGGATTTTACTGGAATTTGGTGGGCCTTTTCAAGGAATTTGTGTGGTTTTGAGGAGACTTGAAGACTTTTGAGGAATTTTTCTTAGATTTTGTGGAAACTTGTGGAGGTTTTGTGGGATTTTTGTGGAATTTTGTGGGATATTGAGGCGATTTAGGGATCTTGAGGGATTTTTCATGTATTTTGTGGGAATTTGTGGAGATTTGGTGGGATATTTTTCTAGAATTTGGTCGTGTTTTGAGAAGATTTAGGGAATTTTGTGTGATTTTTCTTGAATTTTGTGGGATATTGAGGAGATTTTGTGGGATGTTTGTGGAACTTTGAGGGACTTTTCTGGAATTTGGTGAGATTCTGTAGAGAACTGACGAATTATCAGGGATTTTTCATGTATTCTGTGGGAATTTGTGGAGATTTGGTGGGATTTTTGTGGATTTTGGCCGTGTTTTGAGAAGATTTAGGGAATTTTGTGTGATTTTTCTGGGATTTTGTTGGGTATTGAGGAAATTTTGTGGGTTGTTTCTGGAATTTGGTGGGGCTTTTCAAGAATTTTGTGGTATTTTGAAAAGATTTAGGGAATTTTGTGGTGTTTTTTCTTGAATTTTGTGGGAAACTGTGCTGATTTTATGGGGCGTTTCTGGAATTTGGTCGAGTTTTCAGAAGATTTAGGGATTTTTGTGAGATTTTTGTGGGATGTTCTGGGAATTGGTGGAGATTTTGTGGGACATTCCTGTGAATTGGTAGGGTTTTGAAATGATTTAGGGAGTTTTGTGGGACTTCTCTGGAATTTTGTGTGTTTTTTCTGGAATTGTGTGGGATTCTGAGGAGACTTGAAGAATTTTGAGGAATTTGTTTTAGATTTTGTGGGAATTTGTGGAGATTCTGTGGGATTTTACTGGAATTTGGTGGGCCTTTTCAAGGACTTTGTGTGGTTTTGAGGAGACTTGAAGACTTCTGAGGAATTTTTCTTAGATTTTGTGTAAACTTGTGGATGTTTTGTGCGATTTTTGTGGGATTTTGTGGGATATTGAGGCGATTTAGGGATCTTGAGGGATTTTTCATGTATTTTGTGGGAATTTGTGGTGATTTGGTGGGATATTTTTCTAGAATTTGGTCGTGTTTTGAGAAGATTTAGGGAATTTTGTGAGATTTTTCCTGGAATTTTGTTGGATACTGGGGAGATTTTGTGGGATGTTTGTGGAACTTTGAGGGACTCTTCTGGAATTTGGTGAGATTCTGTAGAGAACTGACGAATTATCAGGGATTTTTCATGTATTCTGTGGGAATTTGTGGAGATTTGGTGGGATTTTTGTGGATTTTGGCCGTGTTTTGAGAAGATTTAGGGAATTTTGTGGGATTTTTCCTGGAATTTTGTTGGATACTGGGGAGATTTTGTGGGACGTTTGTGGAACTTTGAGGGACTCTTCTGGAATTTGGTGAGATTCTGTAGAGAACTGACGAATTATCAGGGATTTTTCATGTATTCTGTGGGAATTTCTGGAGATGTGGTGGGATTTTTGTGGATTTTGGCCGTGTTTTGGGCAGATTTAGGGAATTTTGTGTGATTTTTCTGGGATTTTGTTGGGTATTGAGGACATTTTGTGGGATGTTTCTGGAATTTGGTGGGGCTTTTCAAGAATTTTGTGGTATTTTGAAAAGATTTAGGGAATTTTGTGGTGTTTTTTCTTGAAGTTTGTGGGAAACTGTGCTGATTTTATGGGGCGTTTCTGGAATTTGGTCGAGTTTTCAGAAGATTTAGGGATTTTTGTGAGATTTTTGTGGGATGTTCTGGGAATTGGTGGAGATTTTGTGGGACATTCCTGTGAGTTGGTAGGGTTCTGAAATGATTTAGGGAGTTTTGTGGGACTTCTCTGGAATTTTGTGTGTTTTTTCTGGAATTGTGTGGGATTCTGAGGAGACTTGAAGAATTTTGAGGAATTTTTCTTAGATTTTGTGGAAACTTGTGGAGGTTTTGTGTGATTTTTGTGTGATTTTGTGGGATATTGAGGCGATTTAGGGATCTTGAGGGATTTCTCATGTATTTTGTGGGAATTTGTGGAGATTTGGTGGGATATTTTTCTAGAATTTGGTTGTGTTTTGAGAAGATTTAGGGAATTTTGTGGTGTTTTTTCTTGAATTTTGTGGGAAACTGTGCTGATTTTATGGGGCGTTTCTGGAATTTGGTCGAGTTTTCAGAAGATTAAGGGATTTTTGTGAGATTTTTGTGGGATGTTCTGGGAATTGGTGGAGATTTTGTGGGACATTCCTGTGAATTGGTAGGGTTCTGAAATGATTTAGGGAGTTTTGTGGGACTTCTCTGGAATTTTGTGTGTTTTTTCTGGAATTGTGTGGGATTCTGAGGAGACTTGAAGAATTTTGAGGAATTTTTCTTAGATTTTGTGGAAACTTGTGGAGGTTTTGTGGGATTTTTGTGTGATTTTGTGGGATATTGAGGCGATTTAGGGATCTTGAGGGATTTCTCATGTATTTTGTGGGAATTTGTGGAGATTTGGTGGGATATTTTTCTAGAATTTGGTTGTGTTTTGAGAAGATTTAGGGAATTTTGTGGTGTTTTTTCTTGAATTTTGTGGGAAACTGTGCTGATTTTATGGGGCGTTTCTGGAATTTGGTCGAGTTTTCAGAAGATTTAGGGATTTTTGTGAGATTTTTGTGGGATGTTCTGGGAATTGGTGGAGATTTTTTGGGACATCCCTGTGAATTGGTAGGGTTTTGAAATGATTTAGGGAGTTTTGTGGGACTTCTCTGGAAATTTGTGTGTTTTTTCTGGAATTGTGTCGGATTCTGAGGAGACTTGAAGAATTTTGAGGAATTTGTTTTGGATTTTGTGGGAATTTGTGGAGAATCTGTGGGATTTTACTGGAATTTGGTGGGCCTTTTCAAGGAATTTGTGTGGTTTTGAGGAGACTTGAAGACTTTTGAGGAATTTTTCTTAGATTTTGTGGAAACTTGTGGAGGTTTTGTGGGATTTTTGTGGAATTTTGTGGGATATTGAGGCGATTTAGGGATCTTGAGGGATTTTTCATGTATTTTGTGGGAATTTGTGGAGATTTGGTGGGATATTTTTCTAGAATTTGGTCGTGTTTTGAGAAGATTTAGGGAATTTTGTGTGATTTTTCTTGAATTTTGTGGGATATTGAGGAGATTTTGTGGGATGTTTGTGGAACTTTGAGGGACTTTTCTGGAATTTGGTGAGATTCTGTAGAGAACTGACGAATTATCAGGGATTTTTCATGTATTCTGTGGGAATTTGTGGAGATTTGGTGGGATTTTTGTGGATTTTGGCCGTGTTTTGAGAAGATTTAGGGAATTTTGTGTGATTTTTCTGGGATTTTGTTGGGTATTGAGGAAATTTTGTGGGTTGTTTCTGGAATTTGGTGGGGCTTTTCAAGAATTTTGTGGTATTTTGAAAAGATTTAGGGAATTTTGTGGTGTTTTTTCTTGAATTTTGTGGGAAACTGTGCTGATTTTATGGGGCATTTCTGGAATTTGGTTGAGTTTTCAGAAGATTTAGGGATTTTTGTGGGATTTTTGTGGGATGTTCTGGGAATTGGTGGAGATTTTGTGGGACATTCCTGTGAATTGGTAGGGTTTTGAAATGATTTAGGGAGTTTTGTGGGACTTCTCTGGAATTTTGTGTGTTTTTTCTGGAATTGTGTGGGATTCTGAGGAGACTTGAAGAATTTTGAGGAATTTTTCTTAGATTTTGTGGAAACTTGTGGAGGTTTTGTGTGATTTTTGTGTGATTTTGTGGGATATTGAGGCGATTTAGGGATCTTGAGGGATTTCTCATGTATTTTGTGGGAATTTGTGGAGATTTGGTGGGATATTTTTCTAGAATTTGGTTGTGTTTTGAGAAGATTTAGGGAATTTTGTGGTGTTTTTTCTTGAATTTTGTGGGAAACTGTGCTGATTTTATGGGGCGTTTCTGGAATTTGGTCGAGTTTTCAGAAGATTTAGGGATTTTTGTGAGATTTTTGTGGGATGTTCTGGGAATTGGTGGAGATTTTGTGGGACATTCCTGTGAATTGGTAGGGTTTTGAAATGATTTAGGGAGTTTTGTGGGACTTCTCTGGAATTTTGTGTGTTTTTTATGGAATTGTGTGGGATTCTGAGGAGACTTGAAGAATTTTGAGGAATTTGTTTTAGATTTTGTGGGAATTTGTGGAGAATCTGTGGGATTTTACTGGAATTTGGTGGGCCTTTTCAAGGACTTTGTGTGGTTTTGAGGAGACTTGAAGACTTTTGAGGAATTTTTCTTAGATTTTGTGGAAACTTGTGGAGGTTTTGTGTGATTTTTGTGTGATTTTGTGGGATATTGAGGCGATTTAGGGATCTTGAGGGATTTCTCATGTATTTTGTGGGAATTTGTGGAGTTTTGGTGGGATATTTTTCTAGAATTTGGTTGTGTTTTGAGAAGATTTAGGGAATTTTGTGGTGTTTTTTCTTGAATTTTGTGGGAAACTGTGCTGATTTTATGGGGCGTTTCTGGAATTTGGTCGAGTTTTCAGAAGATTTAGGGATTTTTGTGAGATTTTTGTGGGATGTTCTGGGAATTGGTGGAGATTTTGTGGGACATTCCTGTGAATTGGTAGGGTTTTGAAATGATTTAGGGAGTTTTGTGGGACTTCTCTGGAATTTTGTGTGTTTTTTCTGGAATTGTGTGGGATTCTGAGGAGACTTGAAGAATTTTGAGGAATTTGTTTTAGATTTTGTGGGAATTTGTGGAGATTCTGTGGGATTTTACTGGAATTTGGTGGGCCTTTTCAAGGACTTTGTGTGGTTTTGAGGAGACTTGAAGACTTCTGAGGAATTTTTCTTAGATTTTGTGTAAACTTGTGGATGTTTTGTGCGATTTTTGTGGGATTTTGTGGGATATTGAGGCGATTTAGGGATCTTGAGGGATTTTTCATGTATTTTGTGGGAATTTGTGGTGATTTGGTGGGATATTTTTCTAGAATTTGGTCGTGTTTTGAGAAGATTTAGGGAATTTTGTGAGATTTTTCCTGGAATTTTGTTGGATACTGGGGAGATTTTGTGGGATGTTTGTGGAACTTTGAGGGACTCTTCTGGAATTTGGTGAGATTCTGTAGAGAACTGACGAATTATCAGGGATTTTTCATGTATTCTGTGGGAATTTGTGGAGATTTGGTGGGATTTTTGTGGATTTTGGCCGTGTTTTGAGAAGATTTAGGGAATTTTGTGGGATTTTTCCTGGAATTTTGTTGGATACTGGGGAGATTTTGTGGGACGTTTGTGGAACTTTGAGGGACTCTTCTGGAATTTGGTGAGATTCTGTAGAGAACTGACGAATTATCAGGGATTTTTCATGTATTCTGTGGGAATTTCTGGAGATGTGGTGGGATTTTTGTGGATTTTGGCCGTGTTTTGGGCAGATTTAGGGAATTTTGTGTGATTTTTCTGGGATTTTGTTGGGTATTGAGGACATTTTGTGGGATGTTTCTGGAATTTGGTGGGGCTTTTCAAGAATTTTGTGGTATTTTGAAAAGATTTAGGGAATTTTGTGGTGTTTTTTCTTGAAGTTTGTGGGAAACTGTGCTGATTTTATGGGGCGTTTCTGGAATTTGGTCGAGTTTTCAGAAGATTTAGGGATTTTTGTGAGATTTTTGTGGGATGTTCTGGGAATTGGTGGAGATTTTGTGGGACATTCCTGTGAGTTGGTAGGGTTCTGAAATGATTTAGGGAGTTTTGTGGGACTTCTCTGGAATTTTGTGTGTTTTTTCTGGAATTGTGTGGGATTCTGAGGAGACTTGAAGAATTTTGAGGAATTTTTCTTAGATTTTGTGGAAACTTGTGGAGGTTTTGTGGGATTTTTGTGTGATTTTGTGGGATATTGAGGCGATTTAGGGATCTTGAGGGATTTCTCATGTATTTTGTGGGAATTTGTGGAGATTTGGTGGGATATTTTTCTAGAATTTGGTTGTGTTTTGAGAAGATTTAGGGAATTTTGTGGTGTTTTTTCTTGAATTTTGTGGGAAACTGTGCTGATTTTATGGGGCGTTTCTGGAATTTGGTCGAGTTTTCAGAAGATTAAGGGATTTTTGTGAGATTTTTGTGGGATGTTCTGGGAATTGGTGGAGATTTTGTGGGACATTCCTGTGAATTGGTAGGGTTCTGAAATGATTTAGGGAGTTTTGTGGGACTTCTCTGGAATTTTGTGTGTTTTTTCTGGAATTGTGTGGGATTCTGAGGAGACTTGAAGAATTTTGAGGAATTTTTCTTAGATTTTGTGGAAACTTGTGGAGGTTTTGTGGGATTTTTGTGTGATTTTGTGGGATATTGAGGCGATTTAGGGATCTTGAGGGATTTCTCATGTATTTTGTGGGAATTTGTGGAGATTTGGTGGGATATTTTTCTAGAATTTGGTTGTGTTTTGAGAAGATTTAGGGAATTTTGTGGTGTTTTTTCTTGAATTTTGTGGGAAACTGTGCTGATTTTATGGGGCGTTTCTGGAATTTGGTCGAGTTTTCAGAAGATTTAGGGATTTTTGTGAGATTTTTGTGGGATGTTCTGGGAATTGGTGGAGATTTTTTGGGACATCCCTGTGAATTGGTAGGGTTTTGAAATGATTTAGGGAGTTTTGTGGGACTTCTCTGGAAATTTGTGTGTTTTTTCTGGAATTGTGTCGGATTCTGAGGAGACTTGAAGAATTTTGAGGAATTTGTTTTGGATTTTGTGGGAATTTGTGGAGAATCTGTGGGATTTTACTGGAATTTGGTGGGCCTTTTCAAGGAATTTGTGTGGTTTTGAGGAGACTTGAAGACTTTTGAGGAATTTTTCTTAGATTTTGTGGAAACTTGTGGAGGTTTTGTGGGATTTTTGTGGAATTTTGTGGGATATTGAGGCGATTTAGGGATCTTGAGGGATTTTTCATGTATTTTGT
This sequence comes from Cyanistes caeruleus, assembly GCF_971803275.1. NCBI lineage: Eukaryota > Metazoa > Chordata > Aves > Passeriformes > Paridae > Cyanistes > Cyanistes caeruleus. Next base: position 63,587,353 of record NC_141705.1, read on the forward strand.
GGGAATTTGTGGAGATTTGGTGGGATATTTTTCTAGAATTTGGTCGTGTTTTGAGAAGATTTAGGGAATTTTGTGTGATTTTTCTTGAATTTTGTGGGATATTGAGGAGATTTTGTGGGATGTTTGTGGAACTTTGAGGGACTTTTCTGGAATTTGGTGAGATTCTGTAGAGAACTGACGAATTATCAGGGATTTTTCATGTATTCTGTGGGAATTTGTGGAGATTTGGTGGGATTTTTGTGGATTTTGGCCGTGTTTTGAGAAGATTTAGGGAATTTTGTGTGATTTTTCTGGGATTTTGTTGGGTATTGAGGAAATTTTGTGGGTTGTTTCTGGAATTTGGTGGGGCTTTTCAAGAATTTTGTGGTATTTTGAAAAGATTTAGGGAATTTTGTGGTGTTTTTTCTTGAATTTTGTGGGAAACTGTGCTGATTTTATGGGGCATTTCTGGAATTTGGTTGAGTTTTCAGAAGATTTAGGGATTTTTGTGGGATTTTTGTGGGATGTTCTGGGAATTGGTGGAGATTTTGTGGGACATTCCTGTGAATTGGTAGGGTTTTGAAATGATTTAGGGAGTTTTGTGGGACTTCTCTGGAATTTTGTGTGTTTTTTCTGGAATTGTGTGGGATTCTGAGGAGACTTGAAGAATTTTGAGGAATTTTTCTTAGATTTTGTGGAAACTTGTGGAGGTTTTGTGTGATTTTTGTGTGATTTTGTGGGATATTGAGGCGATTTAGGGATCTTGAGGGATTTCTCATGTATTTTGTGGGAATTTGTGGAGATTTGGTGGGATATTTTTCTAGAATTTGGTTGTGTTTTGAGAAGATTTAGGGAATTTTGTGGTGTTTTTTCTTGAATTTTGTGGGAAACTGTGCTGATTTTATGGGGCGTTTCTGGAATTTGGTCGAGTTTTCAGAAGATTAAGGGATTTTTGTGAGATTTTTGTGGGATGTTCTGGGAATTGGTGGAGATTTTGTGGGACATTCCTGTGAATTGGTAGGGTTCTGAAATGATTTAGGGAGTTTTGTGGGACTTCTCTGGAATTTTGTGTGTTTTTTCTGGAATTGTGTGGGATTCTGAGGAGACTTGAAGAATTTTGAGGAATTTTTCTTAGATTTTGTGGAAACTTGTGGAGGTTTTGTGGGATTTTTGTGTGATTTTGTGGGATATTGAGGCGATTTAGGGATCTTGAGGGATTTCTCATGTATTTTGTGGGAATTTGTGGAGATTTGGTGGGATATTTTTCTAGAATTTGGTTGTGTTTTGAGAAGATTTAGGGAATTTTGTGGTGTTTTTTCTTGAATTTTGTGGGAAACTGTGCTGATTTTATGGGGCGTTTCTGGAATTTGGTCGAGTTTTCAGAAGATTTAGGGATTTTTGTGAGATTTTTGTGGGATGTTCTGGGAATTGGTGCTGATTTTTTGGGACATCCCTGTGAATTGGTAGGGTTTTGAAATGATTTAGGGAGTTTTGTGGGACTTCTCTGGAAATTTGTGTGTTTTTTCTGGAATTGTGTCGGATTCTGAGGAGACTTGAAGAATTTTGAGGAATTTGTTTTGGATTTTGTGGGAATTTGTGGAGAATCTGTGGGATTTTACTGGAATTTGGTGGGCCTTTTCAAGGAATTTGTGTGGTTTTGAGGAGACTTGAAGACTTTTGAGGAATTTTTCTTAGATTTTGTGGAAACTTGTGGAGGTTTTGTGGGATTTTTGTGGAATTTTGTGGGATATTGAGGCGATTTAGGGATCTTGAGGGATTTTTCATGTATTTTGTGGGAATTTGTGGAGATTTGGTGGGATATTTTTCTAGAATTTGGTCGTGTTTTGAGAAGATTTAGGGAATTTTGTGTGATTTTTCTTGAATTTTGTGGGATATTGAGGAGATTTTGTGGGATGTTTGTGGAACTTTGAGGGACTTTTCTGGAATTTGGTGAGATTCTGTAGAGAACTGACGAATTATCAGGGATTTTTCATGTATTCTGTGGGAATTTGTGGAGATTTGGTGGGATTTTTGTGGATTTTGGCCGTGTTTTGAGAAGATTTAGGGAATTTTGTGTGATTTTTCTGGGATTTTGTTGGGTATTGAGGAAATTTTGTGGGTTGTTTCTGGAATTTGGTGGGGCTTTTCAAGAATTTTGTGGTATTTTGAAAAGATTTAGGGAATTTTGTGGTGTTTTTTCTTGAATTTTGTGGGAAACTGTGCTGATTTTATGGGGCATTTCTGGAATTTGGTTGAGTTTTCAGAAGATTTAGGGATTTTTGTGGGATTTTTGTGGGATGTTCTGGGAATTGGTGGAGATTTTGTGGGACATTCCTGTGAATTGGTAGGGTTTTGAAATGATTTAGGGAGTTTTGTGGGACTTCTCTGGAATTTTGTGTGTTTTTTCTGGAATTGTGTGGGATTCTGAGGAGACTTGAAGAATTTTGAGGAATTTTTCTTAGATTTTGTGGAAACTTGTGGAGGTTTTGTGTGATTTTTGTGTGATTTTGTGGGATATTGAGGCGATTTAGGGATCTTGAGGGATTTCTCATGTATTTTGTGGGAATTTGTGGAGATTTGGTGGGATATTTTTCTAGAATTTGGTTGTGTTTTGAGAAGATTTAGGGAATTTTGTGGTGTTTTTTCTTGAATTTTGTGGGAAACTGTGCTGATTTTATGGGGCGTTTCTGGAATTTGGTCGAGTTTTCAGAAGATTTAGGGATTTTTGTGAGATTTTTGTGGGATGTTCTGGGAATTGGTGGAGATTTTGTGGGACATTCCTGTGAATTGGTAGGTATTTGAAATGATTTAGGGAGTTTTGTGGGACTTCTCTGGAATTTTGTGTGTTTTTTCTGGAATTGTGTGGGATTCTGAGGAGACTTGAAGAATTTTGAGGAATTTGTTTTAGATTTTGTGGGAATTTGTGGAGATTCTGTGGGATTTTACTGGAATTTGGTGGGCCTTTTCAAGGACTTTGTGTGGTTTTGAGGAGACTTGAAGGATTTTCAAGGATTTTTCTTAGATTTTGTGGAAACTTGTGGAGGTTTTGTGTGATTTTTGTGTGATTTTGTGGGATATTGAGGCGATTTAGGGATCTTGAGGGATTTTTCATGTATTTTGTGGGAATTTGTGGTGATTTGGTGGGATATTTTTCTAGAATTTGGTCGTGTTTTGAGAAGATTTAGGGAATTTTGTGAGATTTTTCCTGGAATTTTGTTGGATACTGGGGAGATTTTGTGGGATGTTTGTGGAACTTTGAGGGACTCTTCTGGAATTTGGTGAGATTCTGTAGAGAACTGACGAATTATCAGGGATTTTTCATGTATTCTGTGGGAATTTGTGGAGATTTGGTGGGATTTTTGTGGATTTTGGCCGTGTTTTGAGAAGATTTAGGGAATTTTGTGGGATTTTTCCTGGAATTTTGTTGGATACTGGGGAGATTTTGTGGGATGTTTGTGGAACTTTGAGGGACTCTTCTGGAATTTGGTGAGATTCTGTAGAGAACTGACGAATTATCAGGGATTTTTCATGTATTCTGTGGGAATTTCTGGAGATGTGGTGGGATTTTTGTGGATTTTGGCCATGTTTTGAGAAGATTTAGGGAATTTTGTGTGATTTTTCTGGGATTTTGTTGGGTATTGAGGACATTTTGTGGGATGTTTCTGGAATTTGGTGGGGCTTTTCAAGAATTTTGTGGTATTTTGAAAAGATTTAGGGAATTTTGTGGAGTTTTTTCTTGAATTTTGTGGGAAACTGTGCTGATTTTATGGGGCGTTTCTGGAATTTGGTCGAGTTTTCAGAAGATTTAGGGATTTTTGTGAGATTTTTGTGGGATGTTCTGGGAATTGGTGGAGATTTTTTGGGACATCCCTGTGAATTGGTAGGGTTTTGAAATGATTTAGGGAGTTTTGTGGGACTTCTCTGGAAATTTGTGTGTTTTTTCTGGAATTGTGTCGGATTCTGAGGAGACTTGAAGAATTTTGAGGAATTTGTTTTGGATTTTGTGGGAATTTGTGGAGAATCTGTGGGATTTTACTGGAATTTGGTGGGCCTTTTCAAGGAATTTGTGTGGTTTTGAGGAGACTTGAAGACTTTTGAGGAATTTTTCTTAGATTTTGTGGAAACTTGTGGAGGTTTTGTGGGATTTTTGTGGAATTTTGTGGGATATTGAGGCGATTTAGGGATCTTGAGGGATTTCTCATGTATTTTGTGGGAATTTGTGGAGATTTGGTGGGATATTTTTCTAGAATTTGGTCGTGTTTTGAGAAGATTTAGGGAATTTTGTGTGATTTTTCTTGAATTTTGTGGGATATTGAGGAGATTTTGTGGGATGTTTGTGGAACTTTGAGGGACTTTTCTGGAATTTGGTGAGATTCTGTAGAGAACTGACGAATTATCAGGGATTTTTCATGTATTCTGTGGGAATTTGTGGAGATTTGGTGGGATTTTTGTGGATTTTGGCCGTGTTTTGAGAAGATTTAGGGAATTTTGTGTGATTTTTCTGGGATTTTGTTGGGTATTGAGGAAATTTTGTGGGTTGTTTCTGGAATTTGGTGGGGCTTTTCAAGAATTTTGTGGTATTTTGAAAAGATTTAGGGAATTTTGTGGTGTTTTTTCTTGAATTTTGTGGGAAACTGTGCTGATTTTATGGGGCATTTCTGGAATTTGGTTGAGTTTTCAGAAGATTTAGGGATTTTTGTGGGATTTTTGTGGGATGTTCTGGGAATTGGTGGAGATTTTGTGGGACATTCCTGTGAATTGGTAGGGTTTTGAAATGATTTAGGGAGTTTTGTGGGACTTCTCTGGAATTTTGTGTGTTTTTTCTGGAATTGTGTGGGATTCTGAGGAGACTTGAAGAATTTTGAGGAATTTTTCTTAGATTTTGTGGAAACTTGTGGAGGTTTTGTGGGATTTTTGTGTGATTTTGTGGGATATTGAGGCGATTTAGGGATCTTGAGGGATTTCTCATGTATTTTGTGGGAATTTGTGGAGATTTGGTGGGATATTTTTCTAGAATTTGGTTGTGTTTTGAGAAGATTTAGGGAATTTTGTGGTGTTTTTTCTTGAATTTTGTGGGAAACTGTGCTGATTTTATGGGGCGTTTCTGGAATTTGGTCGAGTTTTCAGAAGATTTAGGGATTTTTGTGAGATTTTTGTGGGATGTTCTGGGAATTGGTGGAGATTTTGTGGGACATTCCTGTGAATTGGTAGGTATTTGAAATGATTTAGGGAGTTTTGTGGGACTTCTCTGGAATTTTGTGTGTTTTTTCTGGAATTGTGTGGGATTCTGAGGAGACTTGAAGAATTTTGAGGAATTTGTTTTAGATTTTGTGGGAATTTGTGGAGATTCTGTGGGATTTTACTGGAATTTGGTGGGCCTTTTCAAGGACTTTGTGTGGTTTTGAGGAGACTTGAAGGATTTTCAAGGATTTTTCTTAGATTTTGTGGAAACTTGTGGAGGTTTTGTGTGATTTTTGTGTGATTTTGTGGGATATTGAGGCGATTTAGGGATCTTGAGGGATTTTTCATGTATTTTGTGGGAATTTGTGGTGATTTGGTGGGATATTTTTCTAGAATTTGGTCGTGTTTTGAGAAGATTTAGGGAATTTTGTGAGATTTTTCCTGGAATTTTGTTGGATACTGGGGAGATTTTGTGGGATGTTTGTGGAACTTTGAGGGACTCTTCTGGAATTTGGTGAGATTCTGTAGAGAACTGACGAATTATCAGGGATTTTTCATGTATTCTGTGGGAATTTGTGGAGATTTGGTGGGATTTTTGTGGATTTTGGCCGTGTTTTGAGAAGATTTAGGGAATTTTGTGGGATTTTTCCTGGAATTTTGTTGGATACTGGGGAGATTTTGTGGGATGTTTGTGGAACTTTGAGGGACTCTTCTGGAATTTGGTGAGATTCTGTAGAGAACTGACGAATTATCAGGGATTTTTCATGTATTCTGTGGGAATTTCTGGAGATGTGGTGGGATTTTTGTGGATTTTGGCCATGTTTTGAGAAGATTTAGGGAATTTTGTGTGATTTTTCTGGGATTTTGTTGGGTATTGAGGACATTTTGTGGGATGTTTCTGGAATTTGGTGGGGCTTTTCAAGAATTTTGTGGTATTTTGAAAAGATTTAGGGAATTTTGTGGAGTTTTTTCTTGAATTTTGTGGGAAACTGTGCTGATTTTATGGGGCGTTTCTGGAATTTGGTCGAGTTTTCAGAAGATTTAGGGATTTTTGTGAGATTTTTGTGGGATGTTCTGGGAATTGGTGGAGATTTTGTGGGACATTCCTGTGAATTGGTAGGGTTTTGAAATGATTTAGGGAGTTTTGTGGGACTTCTCTGGAATTTTGTGTGTTATTCTGGAATTGTGTGGGATTCTGAGGAGACTTGAAGAATTTTGAGGAATTTGTTTTAGATTTTGTGGGAATTTGTGGAGATTCTGTGGGATTTTACTGGAATTTGGTGGGCCTTTTCAAGGACTTTGTGTGGTTTTGAGGAGACTTGAAGAATTTTCAAGGATTTTTCTTAGATTTTGTGTAAACTTGTGGATGTTTTGTGCGATTTTTGTGGGATGTTGTGGGATATTGAGGCGATTTAGGGATCTTGAGGGATTTTTCATGTATTTTGTGGGAATTTGTGGTGATTTGGTGGGATATTTTTCTAGAATTTGGTCGTGTTTTGAGAAGATTTAGGGAATTTTGTGAGATTTTTCCTGGAATTTTGTTGGATACTGGGGAGATTTTGTGGGATGTTTGTGGAACTTTGAGGGACTCTTCTGGAATTTGGTGAGATTCTGTAGAGAACTGACGAATTATCAGGGATTTTTCATGTATTCTGTGGGAATTTGTGGAGATTTGGTGGGATTTTTGTGGATTTTGGCCGTGTTTTGAGAAGATTTAGGGAATTTTGTGGGATTTTTCCTGGAATTTTGTTGGATACTGGGGAGATTTTGTGGGATGTTTGTGGAACTTTGAGGGACTCTTCTGGAATTTGGTGAGATTCTGTAGAGAACTGACGAATTATCAGGGATTTTTCATGTATTCTGTGGGAATTTGTGGAGATGTGGTGGGATTTTTGTGGATTTTGGCCGTGTTTTGGGCAGATTTAGGGAATTTTGTGTGATTTTTCTGGGATTTTGTTGGGTATTGAGGACATTTTGTGGGATGTTTCTGGAATTTGGTGGGGCTTTTCAAGAATTTTGTGGTATTTTGAAAAGATTTAGGGAATTTTGTGGAGTTTTTTCTTGAAGTTTGTGGGAAACTGTGCTGATTTTATGGGGCGTTTCTGGAATTTGGTCGAGTTTTCAGAAGATTTAGGGATTTTTGTGAGATTTTTGTGGGATGTTCTGGGAATTGGTGGAGATTTTGTGGGACATTCCTGTGAGTTGGTAGGGTTCTGAAATGATTTAGGGAGTTTTGTGGGACTTCTCTGGAATTTTGTGTGTTTTTTCTGGAATTGTGTGGGATTCTGAGGAGACTTGAAGAATTTTGAGGAATTTTTCTTAGATTTTGTGGAAACTTGTGGAGGTTTTGTGTGATTTTTGTGTGATTTTGTGGGATATTGAGGCGATTTAGGGATCTTGAGGGATTTCTCATGTATTTTGTGGGAATTTGTGGAGATTTGGTGGGATATTTTTCTAGAATTTGGTTGTGTTTTGAGAAGATTTAGGGAATTTTGTGGTGTTTTTTCTTGAATTTTGTGGGAAACTGTGCTGATTTTATGGGGCGTTTCTGGAATTTGGTCGAGTTTTCAGAAGATTAAGGGATTTTTGTGAGATTTTTGTGGGATGTTCTGGGAATTGGTGGAGATTTTGTGGGACATTCCTGTGAATTGGTAGGGTTCTGAAATGATTTAGGTCATTTTGTGGGACTTCTCTGGAATTTTGTGTGTTTTTTCTGGAATTGTGTGGGATTCTGAGGAGACTTGAAGAATTTTGAGGAATTTTTCTTAGATTTTGTGGAAACTTGTGGAGGTTTTGTGGGATTTTTGTGTGATTTTGTGGGATATTGAGGCGATTTAGGGATCTTGAGGGATTTCTCATGTATTTTGTGGGAATTTGTGGAGATTTGGTGGAATATTTTTCTAGAATTTGGTCGTGTTTTGAGAAGATTTAGGGAATTTTGTGTGATTTTTCTGGGATTTTGTTGGATATTGAGGACATTTTGTGGTATGTTTCGGGAATTTGGTGGGGCTTTTCAAGAATTTTGTGGTATTTTGAAAAGGTTTAGGGAATTGTGTGTTGTTTTTTCTTGAATTTTGTGGGAAACTGTGCTGATTTTATGGGGCGTTTCTGGAATTTGGTCGAGTTTTCAGAAGATTTAGGGATTTTTGTGAGATTTTTGTGGGATGTTCTGGGAATTGGTGGAGATTTTGTGGGACATTCCTGTGAATTGGTAGGGTTTTGAAATGATTTAGGGAGTTTTGTGGGACTTCTCTGGAATTTTGTGTGTTTTTTCTGGAATTGTGTGGGATTCTGAGGAGACTTGAAGAATTTTGAGGAATTTGTTTTAGATTTTGTGGGAATTTGTGGAGATTCTGTGGGATTTTACTGGAATTTGGTGGGCCTTTTCAAGGACTTTGTGTGGTTTTGAGGAGACTTGAAGACTTTTGAGGAATTTTTCTTAGATTTTGTGGAAACTTGTGGAGGTTTTGTGTGATTTTTGTGTGATTTTGTGGGATATTGAGGCGATTTAGGGATCTTGAGGGATTTCTCATGTATTTTGTGGGAATTTGTGGAGATTTGGTGGGATATTTTTCTAGAATTTGGTTGTGTTTTGAGAAGATTTAGGGAATTTTGTGGTGTTTTTTCTTGAATTTTGTGGGAAACTGTGCTGATTTTATGGGGCGTTTCTGGAATTTGGTCGAGTTTTCAGAAGATTAAGGGATTTTTGTGAGATTTTTGTGGGATGTTCTGGGAATTGGTGGAGATTTTGTGGGACATTCCTGTGAATTGGTAGGGTTCTGAAATGATTTAGGGAGTTTTGTGGGACTTCTCTGGAATTTTGTGTGTTTTTTCTGGAATTGTGTGGGATTCTGAGGAGACTTGAAGAATTTTGAGGAATTTTTCTTAGATTTTGTGGAAACTTGTGGAGGTTTTGTGGGATTTTTGTGTGATTTTGTGGGATATTGAGGCGATTTAGGGATCTTGAGGGATTTCTCATGTATTTTGTGGGAATTTGTGGAGATTTGGTGGGATATTTTTCTAGAATTTGGTTGTGTTTTGAGAAGATTTAGGGAATTTTGTGGTGTTTTTTCTTGAATTTTGTGGGAAACTGTGCTGATTTTATGGGGCGTTTCTGGAATTTGGTCGAGTTTTCAGAAGATTTAGGGATTTTTGTGAGATTTTTGTGGGATGTTCTGGGAATTGGTGCTGATTTTTTGGGACATCCCTGTGAATTGGTAGGGTTTTGAAATGATTTAGGGAGTTTTGTGGGACTTCTCTGGAAATTTGTGTGTTTTTTCTGGAATTGTGTCGGATTCTGAGGAGACTTGAAGAATTTTGAGGAATTTGTTTTGGATTTTGTGGGAATTTGTGGAGAATCTGTGGGATTTTACTGGAATTTGGTGGGCCTTTTCAAGGAATTTGTGTGGTTTTGAGGAGACTTGAAGACTTTTGAGGAATTTTTCTTAGATTTTGTGGAAACTTGTGGAGGTTTTGTGGGATTTTTGTGGAATTTTGTGGGATATTGAGGCGATTTAGGGATCTTGAGGGATTTTTCATGTATTTTGTGGGAATTTGTGGAGATTTGGTGGGATATTTTTCTAGAATTTGGTCGTGTTTTGAGAAGATTTAGGGAATTTTGTGTGATTTTTCTTGAATTTTGTGGGATATTGAGGAGATTTTGTGGGATGTTTGTGGAACTTTGAGGGACTTTTCTGGAATTTGGTGAGATTCTGTAGAGAACTGACGAATTATCAGGGATTTTTCATGTATTCTGTGGGAATTTGTGGAGATTTGGTGGGATTTTTGTGGATTTTGGCCGTGTTTTGAGAAGATTTAGGGAATTTTGTGTGATTTTTCTGGGATTTTGTTGGGTATTGAGGAAATTTTGTGGGTTGTTTCTGGAATTTGGTGGGGCTTTTCAAGAATTTTGTGGTATTTTGAAAAGATTTAGGGAATTTTGTGGTGTTTTTTCTTGAATTTTGTGGGAAACTGTGCTGATTTTATGGGGCATTTCTGGAATTTGGTTGAGTTTTCAGAAGATTTAGGGATTTTTGTGGGATTTTTGTGGGATGTTCTGGGAATTGGTGGAGATTTTGTGGGACATTCCTGTGAATTGGTAGGGTTTTGAAATGATTTAGGGAGTTTTGTGGGACTTCTCTGGAATTTTGTGTGTTTTTTCTGGAATTGTGTGGGATTCTGAGGAGACTTGAAGAATTTTGAGGAATTTTTCTTAGATTTTGTGGAAACTTGTGGAGGTTTTGTGGGATTTTTGTGTGATTTTGTGGGATATTGAGGCGATTTAGGGATCTTGAGGGATTTCTCATGTATTTTGTGGGAATTTGTGGAGATTTGGTGGGATATTTTTCTAGAATTTGGTTGTGTTTTGAGAAGATTTAGGGAATTTTGTGGTGTTTTTTCTTGAATTTTGTGGGAAACTGTGCTGATTTTATGGGGCGTTTCTGGAATTTGGTCGAGTTTTCAGAAGATTTAGGGATTTTTGTGAGATTTTTGTGGGATGTTCTGGGAATTGGTGGAGATTTTGTGGGACATTCCTGTGAATTGGTAGGGTTTTGAAATGATTTAGGGAGTTTTGTGGGACTTCTCTGGAATTTTGTGTGTTTTTTCTGGAATTGTGTGGGATTCTGAGGAGACTTGAAGAATTTTGAGGAATTTGTTTTAGATTTTGTGGGAATTTGTGGAGAATCTGTGGGATTTTACTGGAATTTGGTGGGCCTTTTCAAGGACTTTGTGTGGTTTTGAGGAGACTTGAAGGATTTTCAAGGATTTTTCTTAGATTTTGTGGAAACTTGTGGAGGTTTTGTGTGATTTTTGTGTGATTTTGTGGGATATTGAGGCGATTTAGGGATCTTGAGGGATTTTTCATGTATTTTGTGGGAATTTGTGGTGATTTGGTGGGATATTTTTCTAGAATTTGGTCGTGTTTTGAGAAGATTTAGGGAATTTTGTGAGATTTTTCCTGGAATTTTGTTGGATACTGGGGAGATTTTGTGGGATGTTTGTGGAACTTTGAGGGACTCTTCTGGAATTTGGTGAGATTCTGTAGAGAACTGACGAATTATCAGGGATTTTTCATGTATTCTGTGGGAATTTGTGGAGATTTGGTGGGATTTTTGTGGATTTTGGCCGTGTTTTGAGAAGATTTAGGGAATTTTGTGGGATTTTTCCTGGAATTTTGTTGGATACTGGGGAGATTTTGTGGGATGTTTGTGGAACTTTGAGGGACTCTTCTGGAATTTGGTGAGATTCTGTAGAGAACTGACGAATTATCAGGGATTTTTCATGTATTCTGTGGGAATTTGTGGAGATGTGGTGGGATTTTTGTGGATTTTGGCCATGTTTTGAGAAGATTTAGGGAATTTTGTGTGATTTTTCTGGGATTTTGTTGGGTATTGAGGACATTTTGTGGGATGTTTCTGGAATTTGGTGGGCCTTTTCAAGAATTTTGTGGTATTTTGAAAAGATTTAGGGAATTTTGTGGAGTTTTTTCTTGAATTTTGTGGGAAACTGTGCTGATTTTATGGGGCGTTTCTGGAATTTGGTCGAGTTTTCAGAAGATTTAGGGATTTTTGTGAGATTTTTGTGGGATGTTCTGGGAATTGGTGGAGATTTTGTGGGACATTCCTGTGAATTGGTAGGGTTTTGAAATGATTTAGGGAGTTTTGTGGGACTTCTCTGGAATTTTGTGTGTTTTTTCTGGAATTGTGTGGGATTCTGAGGAGACTTGAAGAATTTTGAGGAATTTGTTTTAGATTTTGTGGGAATTTGTGGAGATTCTGTGGGATTTTACTGGAATTTGGTGGGCCTTTTCAAGGACTTTGTGTGGTTTTGAGGAGACTTGAAGGATTTTCAAGGATTTTTCTTAGATTTTGTGGAAACTTGTGGAGGTTTTGTGTGATTTTTGTGTGATTTTGTGGGATATTGAGGCGATTTAGGGATCTTGAGGGATTTTTCATGTATTTTGTGGGAATTTGTGGTGATTTGGTGGGATATTTTTCTAGAATTTGGTCGTGTTTTGAGAAGATTTAGGGAATTTTGTGAGATTTTTGTGGGATGTTCTGGGAATTGGTGGAGATTTTGTGGGACATTCCTGTGAGTTGGTAGGGTTCTGAAATGATTTAGGGAGTTTTGTGGGACTTCTCTGGAATTTTGTGTGTTTTTTATGGAATTGTGTGGGATTCTGAGGAGACTTGAAGAATTTTGAGGAATTTTTCTTAGATTTTGTGGAAACTTGTGGAGGTTTTGTGGGATTTTTGTGTGATTTTGTGGGATATTGAGGCGATTTAGGGATCTTGAGGGATTTCTCATGTATTTTGTGGGAATTTGTGGAGATTTGGTGGGATATTTTTCTAGAATTTGGTTGTGTTTTGAGAAGATTTAGGGAATTTTGTGGTGTTTTTTCTTGAATTTTGTGGGAAACTGTGCTGATTTTATGGGGCGTTTCTGGAATTTGGTCGAGTTTTCAGAAGATTAAGGGATTTTTGTGAGATTTTTGTGGGATGTTCTGGGAATTGGTGGAGATTTTGTGGGACATTCCTGTGAATTGGTAGGGTTCTGAAATGATTTAGGGAGTTTTGTGGGACTTCTCTGGAATTTTGTGTGTTTTTTCTGGAATTGTGTGGGATTCTGAGGAGACTTGAAGAATTTTGAGGAATTTTTCTTAGATTTTGTGGAAACTTGTGGAGGTTTTGTGGGATTTTTGTGTGATTTTGTGGGATATTGAGGCGATTTAGGGATCTTGAGGGATTTCTCATGTATTTTGTGGGAATTTGTGGAGATTTGGTGGAATATTTTTCTAGAATTTGGTCGTGTTTTGAGAAGATTTAGGGAATTTTGTGTGATTTTTCTGGGATTTTGTTGGATATTGAGGACATTTTGTGGGATGTTTCTGGAATTTGGTGGGGCTTTTCAAGAATTTTGTGGTATTTTGAAAAGTTTTAGGGAATTGTGTGTTGTTTTTTCTTGAATTTTGTGGGAAACTGTGCTGATTTTATGGGGCGTTTCTGGAATTTGGTCGAGTTTTCAGAAGATTTAGGGATTTTTGTGAGATTTTTGTGGGATGTTCTGGGAATTGGTGGAGATTTTGTGGGACATTCCTGTGAATTGGTAGGGTTTTGAAATGATTTAGGGAGTTTTGTGGGACTTCTCTGGAATTTTGTGTGTTTTTTCTGGAATTGTGTGGGATTCTGAGGAGACTTGAAGAATTTTGAGGAATTTTTCTTAGATTTTGTGGAAACTTGTGGAGGTTTTGTGGGATTTTTGTGTGATTTTGTGGGATATTGAGGCGATTTAGGGATCTTGAGCGATTTCTCATGTATTTTGTGGGAATTTGTGGAGATTTGGTGGGATATTTTTCTAGAATTTGGTTGTGTTTTGAGAAGATTTAGGGAATTTTGTGGTGTTTTTTCTTGAATTTTGTGGGAAACTGTGCTGATTTTATGGGGCGTTTCTGGAATTTGGTCGAGTTTTCAGAAGATTTAGGGATTTTTGTGAGATTTTTGTGGGATGTTCTGGGAATTGGTGGAGATTTTTTGGGACATCCCTGTGAATTGGTAGGGTTCTGAAATGATTTAGGGAGTTTTGTGGGACTTCTCTGGAATTTTGTGTGTTTTTTCTGGAATTGTGTGGGATTCTGAGGAGACTTGAAGAATTTTGAGGAATTTTTCTTAGATTTTGTGGAAACTTGTGGAGGTTTTGTGGGATTTTTGTGTGATTTTGTGGGATATTGAGGCGATTTAGGGATCTTGAGGGATTTCTCATGTATTTTGTGGGAATTTGTGGAGATTTGGTGGGATATTTTTCTAGAATTTGGTTGTGTTTTGAGAAGATTTAGGGAATTTTGTGGTGTTTTTTCTTGAATTTTGTGGGAAACTGTGCTGATTTTATGGGGCGTTTCTGGAATTTGGTCGAGTTTTCAGAAGATTTAGGGATTTTTGTGAGATTTTTGTGGGATGTTCTGGGAATTGGTGGAGATTTTTTGGGACATCCCTGTGAATTGGTAGGGTTTTGAAATGATTTAGGGAGTTTTGTGGGACTTCTCTGGAAATTTGTGTGTTTTTTCTGGAATTGTGTCGGATTCTGAGGAGACTTGAAGAATTTTGAGGAATTTGTTTTGGATTTTGTGGGAATTTGTGGAGAATCTGTGGGATTTTACTGGAATTTGGTGGGCCTTTTCAAGGACTTTGTGTGGTTTTGAGGAGACTTGAAGACTTTTGAGGAATTTTTCTTAGATTTTGTGGAAACTTGTGGAGGTTTTGTGGGATTTTTGTGGAATTTTGTGGGATATTGAGGCGATTTAGGGATCTTGAGGGATTTTTCATGTATTTTGTGGGAATTTGTGGAGATTTGGTGGGATATTTTTCTAGAATTTGGTTGTGTTTTGAGAAGATTTAGGGAATTTTGTGTGATTTTTCTTGAATTTTGTGGGATATTGAGGAGATTTTGTGGGATGTTTGTGGAACTTTGAGGGACTTTTCTGGAATTTGGTGAGATTCTGTAGAGAACTGAGAAATTATCAGGGATTTTTCATGTATTCTGAGGGAATTTGTGGAGATTTGATGGGATTTTTGAGGATTTTGGCCGTGTTTTGAGAAGATTTAGGGAATTTTGTGTGATTTTTCTGGGATTTTGTTGGGTATTGAGGAAATTTTGTGGGTTGTTTCTGGAATTTGGTGGGGCTTTTCAAGAATTTTGTGGTATTTTGAAAAGATTTAGGGAATTTTGTGGTGTTTTTTCTTGAATTTTGTGGGAAACTGTGCTGATTTTATGGGGCATTTCTGGAATTTGGTTGAGTTTTCAGAAGATTTAGGGATTTTTGTGGGATTTTTGTGGGATGTTCTGGGAATTGGTGGAGATTTTGTGGGACATTCCTGTGAATTGGTAGGGTTTTGAAATGATTTAGGGAGTTTTGTGGGACTTCTCTGGAATTTTGTGTGTTTTTTCTGGAATTGTGTGGGATTCTGAGGAGACTTGAAGAATTTTGAGGAATTTTTCTTAGATTTTGTGGAAACTTGTGGAGGTTTTGTGGGATTTTTGTGTGATTTTGTGGGATATTGAGGCGATTTAGGGATCTTGAGGGATTTCTCATGTATTTTGTGGGAATTTGTGGAGATTTGGTGGGATATTTTTCTAGAATTTGGTTGTGTTTTGAGAAGATTTAGGGAATTTTGTGGTGTTTTTTCTTGAATTTTGTGGGAAACTGTGCTGATTTTATGGGGCGTTTCTGGAATTTGGTCGAATTTTCAGAAGATTTAGGGATTTTTGTGAGATTTTTGTGGGATGTTCTGGGAATTGGTGGAGATTTTGTGGGACATTCCTGTGAATTGGTAGGGTTTTGAAATGATTTAGGGAGTTTTGTGGGACTTCTCTGGAATTTTGTGTGTTTTTTCTGGAATTGTGTGGGATTCTGAGGAGACTTGAAGAATTTTGAGGAATTTGTTTTAGATTTTGTGGGAATTTGTGGAGATTCTGTGGGATTTTACTGGAATTTGGAGGGCCTTTTCAAGGACTTTGTGTGGTTTTGAGGAGACTTGAAGGATTTTCAAGGATTTTTCTTAGATTTTGTGGAAACTTGTGGAGGTTTTGTGTGATTTTTGTGTGATTTTGTGGGATATTGAGGCGATTTAGGGATCTTGAGGGATTTTTCATGTATTTTGTGGGAATTTGTGGTGGTTTGGTGGGATATTTTTCTAGAATTTGGTCGTGTTTTGAGAAGATTTAGGGAATTTTGTGAGATTTTTCCTGGAATTTTGTTGGATACTGGGGAGATTTTGTGGGATGTTTGTGGAACTTTGAGGGACTCTTCTGGAATTTGGTGAGATTCTGTAGAGAACTGACGAATTATCAGGGATTTTTCATGTATTCTGTGGGAATTTGTGGAGATTTGGTGGGATTTTTGTGGATTTTGGCCGTGTTTTGAGAAGATTTAGGGAATTTTGTGGGATTTTTCCTGGAATTTTGTTGGATACTGGGGAGATTTTGTGGGATGTTTGTGGAACTTTGAGGGACTCTTCTGGAATTTGGTGAGATTCTGTAGAGAACTGACGAATTATCAGGGATTTTTCATGTATTCTGTGGGAATTTGTGGAGATGTGGTGGGATTTTTGTGGATTTTGGCCATGTTTTGAGAAGATTTAGGGAATTTTGTGTGATTTTTCTGGGATTTTGTTGGGTATTGAGGACATTTTGTGGGATGTTTCTGGAATTTGGTGGGCCTTTTCAAGAATTTTGTGGTATTTTGAAAAGATTTAGGGAATTTTGTGGAGTTTTTTCTTGAATTTTGTGGGAAACTGTGCTGATTTTATGGGGCGTTTCTGGAATTTGGTCGAGTTTTCAGAAGATTTAGGGATTTTTGTGAGATTTTTGTGGGATGTTCTGGGAATTGGTGGAGATTTTGTGGGACATTCCTGTGAATTGGTAGGGTTTTGAAATGATTTAGGGAGTTTTGTGGGACTTCTCTGGAATTTTGTGTGTTTTTTCTGGAATTGTGTGGGATTCTGAGGAGACTTGAAGAATTTTGAGGAATTTGTTTTAGATTTTGTGGGAATTTGTGGAGATTCTGTGGGATTTTACTGGAATTTGGTGGGCCTTTTCAAGGACTTTGTGTGGTTTTGAGGAGACTTGAAGGATTTTCAAGGATTTTTCTTAGATTTTGTGGAAACTTGTGGAGGTTTTGTGTGATTTTTGTGTGATTTTGTGGGATATTGAGGCGATTTAGGGATCTTGAGGGATTTTTCATGTATTTTGTGGGAATTTGTGGTGATTTGGTGGGATATTTTTCTAGAATTTGGTCGTGTTTTGAGAAGATTTAGGGAATTTTGTGAGATTTTTGTGGGATGTTCTGGGAATTGGTGGAGATTTTGTGGGACATCCCTGTGAATTGGTAGGGTTCTGAAATGATTTAGGGAGTTTTGTGGGACTTCTCTGGAATTTTGTGTGTTTTTTCTGGAATTGTGTGGGATTCTGAGGAGACTTGAAGAATTTTGAGGAATTTTTCTTAGATTTTGTGGAAACTTGTGGAGGTTTTGTGGGATTTTTGTGTGATTTTGTGGGATATTGAGGCGATTTAGGGATCTTGAGGGATTTCTCATGTATTTTGTGGGAATTTGTGGAGATTTGGTGGGATATTTTTCTAGAATTTGGTTGTGTTTTGAGAAGATTTAGGGAATTTTGTGGTGTTTTTTCTTGAATTTTGTGGGAAACTGTGCTGATTTTATGGGGCGTTTCTGGAATTTGGTCGAGTTTTCAGAAGATTTAGGGATTTTTGTGAGATTTTTGTGGGATGTTCTGGGAATTGGTGGAGATTTTTTGGGACATCCCTGTGAATTGGTAGGGTTTTGAAATGATTTAGGGAGTTTTGTGGGACTTCTCTGGAAATTTGTGTGTTTTTTCTGGAATTGTGTCGGATTCTGAGGAGACTTGAAGAATTTTGAGGAATTTGTTTTGGATTTTGTGGGAATTTGTGGAGAATCTGTGGGATTTTACTGGAATTTGGTGGGCCTTTTCAAGGACTTTGTGTGGTTTTGAGGAGACTTGAAGACTTTTGAGGAATTTTTCTTAGATTTTGTGGAAACTTGTGGAGGTTTTGTGGGATTTTTGTGTGATTTTGTGGGATATTGAGGCGATTTAGGGATCTTGAGGGATTTCTCATGTATTTTGTGGGAATTTGTGGAGATTTGGTGGGATATTTTTCTAGAATTTGGTCGTGTTTTGAGAAGATTTAGGGAATTTTGTGTGATTTTTCTTGAATTTTGTGGGATATTGAGGAGATTTTGTGGGATGTTTGTGGAACTTTGAGGGACTTTTCTGGAATTTGGTGAGATTCTGTAGAGAACTGAGAAATTATCAGGGATTTTTCATGTATTCTGAGGGAATTTGTGGAGATTTGATGGGATTTTTGAGGATTTTGGCCGTGTTTTGAGAAGATTTAGGGAATTTTGTGTGATTTTTCTGGGATTTTGTTGGGTATTGAGGAAATTTTGTGGGTTGTTTCTGGAATTTGGAGGGGCTTTTCAAGAATTTTGTGGTATTTTGAAAAGATTTAGGGAATTTTGTGGTGTTTTTTCTTGAATTTTGTGGGAAACTGTGCTGATTTTATGGGGCATTTCTGGAATTTGGTTGAGTTTTCAGAAGATTTAGGGATTTTTGTGGGATTTTTGTGGGATGTTTTGGGAATTGGTGGAGATTTTGTGGGACATTCCTGTGAATTGGTAGGGTTTTGAAATGATTTAGGGAGTTTTGTGGGACTTCTCTGGAATTTTGTGTGTTTTTTCTGGAATTGTGTGGGATTCTGAGGAGACTTGAAGAATTTTGAGGAATTTTTCTTAGATTTTGTGGAAACTTGTGGAGGTTTTGTGGGATTTTTGTGTGATTTTGTGGGATATTGAGGCGATTTAGGGATCTTGAGGGATTTCTCATGTATTTTGTGGGAATTTGTGGAGATTTGGTGGGATATTTTTCTAGAATTTGGTTGTGTTTTGAGAAGATTTAGGGAATTTTGTGGTGTTTTTTCTTGAATTTTGTGGGAAACTGTGCTGATTTTATGGGGCGTTTCTGGAATTTGGTCGAGTTTTCAGAAGATTTAGGGATTTTTGTGAGATTTTTGTGGGATGTTCTGGGAATTGGTGGAGATTTTGTGGGACATTCCTGTGAATTGGTAGGGTTTTGAAATGATTTAGGGAGTTTTGTGGGACTTCTCTGGAATTTTGTGTGTTTTTTCTGGAATTGTGTGGGATTCTGAGGAGACTTGAAGAATTTTGAGGAATTTGTTTTAGATTTTGTGGGAATTTGTGGAGATTCTGTGGGATTTTACTGGAATTTGGTGGGCCTTTTCAAGGACTTTGTGTGGTTTTGAGGAGACTTGAAGGATTTTCAAGGATTTTTCTTAGATTTTGTGGAAACTTGTGGAGGTTTTGTGTGATTTTTGTGTGATTTTGTGGGATATTGAGGCGATTTCGGGATCTTGAGGGATTTTTCATGTATTTTGTGGGAATTTGTGGTGATTTGGTGGGATATTTTTCTAGAATTTGGTCGTGTTTTGAGAAGATTTAGGGAATTTTGTGAGATTTTTGTGGGATGTTCTGGGAATTGGTGGAGATTTTGTGGGACATTCCTGTGAGTTGGTAGGGTTCTGAAATGATTTAGGGAGTTTTGTGGGACTTCTCTGGAATTTTGTGTGTTTTTTATGGAATTGTGTGGGATTCTGAGGAGACTTGAAGAATTTTGAGGAATTTTTCTTAGATTTTGTGGAAACTTGTGGAGGTTTTGTGTGATTTTTGTGTGATTTTGTGGGATATTGAGGCGATTTAGGGATCTTGAGGGATTTCTCATGTATTTTGTGGGAATTTGTGGAGATTTGGTGGGATATTTTTCTAGAATTTGGTTGTGTTTTGAGAAGATTTAGGGAATTTTGTGGTGTTTTTTCTTGAATTTTGTGGGAAACTGTGCTGATTTTATGGGGCGTTTCTGGAATTTGGTCGAGTTTTCAGAAGATTAAGGGATTTTTGTGAGATTTTTGTGGGATGTTCTGGGAATTGGTGGAGATTTTGTGGGACATTCCTGTGAATTGGTAGGGTTCTGAAATGATTTAGGGAGTTTTGTGGGACTTCTCTGGAATTTTGTGTGTTTTTTCTGGAATTGTGTGGGATTCTGAGGAGACTTGAAGAATTTTGAGGAATTTTTCTTAGATTTTGTGGAAACTTGTGGAGGTTTTGTGTGATTTTTGTGTGATTTTGTGGGATATTGAGGCGATTTAGGGATCTTGAGGGATTTCTCATGTATTTTGTGGGAATTTGTGGAGATTTGGTGGGATATTTTTCTAGAATTTGGTTGTGTTTTGAGAAGATTTAGGGAATTTTGTGGTGTTTTTTCTTGAATTTTGTGGGAAACTGTGCTGATTTTATGGGGCGTTTCTGGAATTTGGTCGAGTTTTCAGAAGATTTAGGGATTTTTGTGAGATTTTTGTGGGATGTTCTGGGAATTGGTGGAGATTTTGTGGGACATTCCTGTGAATTGGTAGGGTTCTGAAATGATTTAGGGAGTTTTGTGGGACTTCTCTGGAATTTTGTGTGTTTTTTCTGGAATTGTGTGGGATTCTGAGGAGACTTGAAGAATTTTGAGGAATTTTTCTTAGATTTTGTGGAAACTTGTGGAGGTTTTGTGGGATTTTTGTGTGATTTTGTGGGATATTGAGGCGATTTAGGGATCTTGAGGGATTTCTCATGTATTTTGTGGGAATTTGTGGAGATTTGGTGGAATATTTTTCTAGAATTTGGTCGTGTTTTGAGAAGATTTAGGGAATTTTGTGTGATTTTTCTGGGATTTTGTTGGATATTGAGGACATTTTGTGGGATGTTTCGGGAATTTGGTGGGGCTTTTCAAGAATTTTGTGGTATTTTGAAAAGGTTTAGGGAATTGTGTGTTGTTTTTTCTTGAATTTTGTGGGAAACTGTGCTGATTTTATGGGGCGTTTCTGGAATTTGGTCGAGTTTTCAGAAGATTTAGGGATTTTTGTGAGATTTTTGTGGGATGTTCTGGGAATTGGTGGAGATTTTGTGGGACATTCCTGTGAATTGGTAGGGTTTTGAAATGATTTAGGGAGTTTTGTGGGACTTCTCTGGAATTTTGTGTGTTTTTTATGGAATTGTGTGGGATTCTGAGGAGACTTGAAGAATTTTGAGGAATTTGTTTTAGATTTTGTGGGAATTTGTGGAGAATCTGTGGGATTTTACTGGAATTTGGTGGGCCTTTTCAAGGACTTTGTGTGGTTTTGAGGAGACTTGAAGACTTTTGAGGAATTTTTCTTAGATTTTGTGGAAACTTGTGGAGGTTTTGTGGGATTTTTGTGTGATTTTGTGGGATATTGAGGCGATTTAGGGATCTTGAGGGATTTCTCATGTATTTTGTGGGAATTTGTGGAGTTTTGGTGGGATATTTTTCTAGAATTTGGTTGTGTTTTGAGAAGATTTAGGGAATTTTGTGGTGTTTTTTCTTGAATTTTGTGGGAAACTGTGCTGATTTTATGGGGCGTTTCTGGAATTTGGTCGAGTTTTCAGAAGATTTAGGGATTTTTGTGAGATTTTTGTGGGATGTTCTGGGAATTGGTGGAGATTTTGTGGGACATTCCTGTGAATTGGTAGGGTTTTGAAATGATTTAGGGAGTTTTGTGGGACTTCTCTGGAATTTTGTGTGTTTTTTCTGGAATTGTGTGGGATTCTGAGGAGACTTGAAGAATTTTGAGGAATTTTTCTTAGATTTTGTGGAAACTTGTGGAGGTTTTGTGGGATTTTTGTGTGATTTTGTGGGATATTGAGGCGATTTAGGGATCTTGAGGTATTTCTCATGTATTTTGTGGGAATTTGTGGAGATTTGGTGGGATATTTTTCTAGAATTTGGTTGTGTTTTGAGAAGATTTAGGGAATTTTGTGGTGTTTTTTCTTGAATTTTGTGGGAAACTGTGCTGATTTTATGGGGCGTTTCTGGAATTTGGTCGAGTTTTCAGAAGATTTAGGGATTTTTGTGAGATTTTTGTGGGATGTTCTGGGAATTGGTGGAGATTTTTTGGGACATCCCTGTGAATTGGTAGGGTTTTGAAATGATTTAGGGAGTTTTGTGGGACTTCTCTGGAAATTTGTGTGTTTTTTCTGGAATTTTGTCGGATTCTAAGGAGACTTGAAGAATTTTGAGGAATTTGTTTTGGATTTTGTGGGAATTTGTGGAGAATCTGTGGGATTTTACTGGAATTTGGTGGGCCTTTTCAAGGACTTTGTGTGGTTTTGAGGAGACTTGAAGACTTTTGAGGAATTTTTCTTAGATTTTGTGGAAACTTGTGGAGGTTTTGTGGGATTTTTGTGGAATTTTGTGGGATATTGAGGCGATTTAGGGATCTTGAGGGATTTTTCATGTATTTTGTGGGAATTTGTGGAGATTTGGTGGGATATTTTTCTAGAATTTGGTCGTGTTTTGAGAAGATTTAGGGAATTTTGTGTGATTTTTCTTGAATTTTGTGGGATATTGAGGAGATTTTGTGGGATGTTTGTGGAACTTTGAGGGACTTTTCTGGAATTTGGTGAGATTCTGTAGAGAACTGAGAAATTATCAGGGATTTTTCATGTATTCTGTGGGAATTTGTGGAGATTTGATGGGATTTTTGTGGATTTTGGCCGTGTTTTGAGAAGATTTAGGGAATTTTGTGTGATTTTTCTGGGATTTTGTTGGGTATTGAGGAAATTTTGTGGGTTGTTTCTGGAATTTGGTGGGGCTTTTCAAGAATTTTGTGGTATTTTGAAAAGATTTAGGGAATTTTGTGGTGTTTTTTCTTGAATTTTGTGGGAAACTGTGCTGATTTTATGGGGCATTTCTGGAATTTGGTTGAGTTTTCAGAAGATTTAGGGATTTTTGTGGGATTTTTGTGGGATGTTCTGGGAATTGGTGGAGATTTTGTGGGACATTCCTGTGAATTGGTAGGGTTTTGAAATGATTTAGGGAGTTTTGTGGGACTTCTCTGGAATTTTGTGTGTTTTTTCTGGAATTGTGTGGGATTCTGAGGAGACTTGAAGAATTTTGAGGAATTTTTCTTAGATTTTGTGGAAACTTGTGGAGGTTTTGTGGGATTTTTGTGTGATTTTGTGGGATATTGAGGCGATTTAGGGATCTTGAGGGATTTCTCATGTATTTTGTGGGAATTTGTGGAGATTTGGTGGGATATTTTTCTAGAATTTGGTTGTGTTTTGAGAAGATTTAGGGAATTTTGTGGTGTTTTTTCTTGAATTTTGTGGGAAACTGTGCTGATTTTATGGGGCGTTTCTGGAATTTGGTCGAGTTTTCAGAAGATTTAGGGATTTTTGTGAGATTTTTGTGGGATGTTCTGGGAATTGGTGGAGATTTTGTGGGACATTCCTGTGAATTGGTAGGGTTTTGAAATGATTTAGGGAGTTTTGTGGGACTTCTCTGGAATTTTGTGTGTTTTTTCTGGAATTGTGTGGGATTCTGAGGAGACTTGATGAATTTTGAGGAATTTGTTTTAGATTTTGTGGGAATTTGTGGAGATTCTGTGGGATTTTACTGGAATTTGGTGGGCCTTTTCAAGGACTTTGTGTGGTTTTGAGGAGACTTGAAGGATTTTCAAGGATTTTTCTTAGATTTTGTGGAAACTTGTGGAGGTTTTGTGTGATTTTTGTGTGATTTTGTGGGATATTGAGGCGATTTAGGGATCTTGAGGGATTTTTCATGTATTTTGTGGGAATTTGTGGTGATTTGGTGGGATATTTTTCTAGAATTTGGTCGTGTTTTGAGAAGATTTAGGGAATTTTGTGAGATTTTTGTGGGATGTTCTGGGAATTGGTGGAGATTTTGTGGGACATTCCTGTGAGTTGGTAGGGTTCTGAAATGATTTAGGGAGTTTTGTGGGAGTTCTCTGGAATTTTGTGTGTTTTTTATGGAATTGTGTGGGATTCTGAGGAGACTTGAAGAATTTTGAGGAATTTTTCTTAGATTTTGTGGAAACTTGTGGAGGTTTTGTGTGATTTTTGTGTGATTTTGTGGGATATTGAGGCGATTTAGGGATCTTGAGGGATTTCTCATGTATTTTGTGGGAATTTGTGGAGATTTGGTGGGATATTTTTCTAGAATTTGGTTGTGTTTTGAGAAGATTTAGGGAATTTTGTGGTGTTTTTTCTTGAATTTTGTGGGAAACTGTGCTGATTTTATGGGGCGTTTCTGGAATTTGGTCGAGTTTTCAGAAGATTAAGGGATTTTTGTGAGATTTTTGTGGGATGTTCTGGGAATTGGTGGAGATTTTGTGGGACATTCCTGTGAATTGGTAGGGTTCTGAAATGATTTAGGGAGTTTTGTGGGACTTCTCTGGAATTTTGTGTGTTTTTTCTGGAATTGTGTGGGATTCTGAGGAGACTTGAAGAATTTTGAGGAATTTTTCTTAGATTTTGTGGAAACTTGTGGAGGTTTTGTGGGATTTTTGTGTGATTTTGTGGGATATTGAGGCGATTTAGGGATCTTGAGGGATTTCTCATGTATTTTGTGGGAATTTGTGGAGATTTGGTGGAATATTTTTCTAGAATTTGGTCGTGTTTTGAGAAGATTTAGGGAATTTTGTGTGATTTTTCTGGGATTTTGTTGGATATTGAGGACATTTTGTGGGATGTTTCTGGAATTTGGTGGGGCTTTTCAAGAATTTTGTGGTATTTTGAAAAGTTTTAGGGAATTGTGTGTTGTTT
This sequence comes from Cyanistes caeruleus, assembly GCF_971803275.1. NCBI lineage: Eukaryota > Metazoa > Chordata > Aves > Passeriformes > Paridae > Cyanistes > Cyanistes caeruleus. The sequence continues at coordinate 63,611,742 of NC_141705.1, forward strand.
TTTCTTGAATTTTGTGGGAAACTGTGCTGATTTTATGGGGCGTTTCTGGAATTTGGTCGAGTTTTCAGAAGATTTAGGGATTTTTGTGAGATTTTTGTGGGATGTTCTGGGAATTGGTGGAGATTTTGTGGGACATTCCTGTGAATTGGTAGGGTTTTGAAATGATTTAGGGAGTTTTGTGGGACTTCTCTGGAATTTTGTGTGTTTTTTATGGAATTGTGTGGGATTCTGAGGAGACTTGAAGAATTTTGAGGAATTTGTTTTAGATTTTGTGGGAATTTGTGGAGAATCTGTGGGATTTTACTGGAATTTGGTGGGCCTTTTCAAGGACTTTGTGTGGTTTTGAGGAGACTTGAAGACATTTGAGGAATTTTTCTTAGATTTTGTGGAAACTTGTGGAGGTTTTGTGTGATTTTTGTGTGATTTTGTGGGATATTGAGGCGATTTAGGGATCTTGAGGGATTTCTCATGTATTTTGTGGGAATTTGTGGAGTTTTGGTGGGATATTTTTCTAGAATTTGGTTGTGTTTTGAGAAGATTTAGGGAATTTTGTGGTGTTTTTTCTTGAATTTTGTGGGAAACTGTGCTGATTTTATGGGGCGTTTCTGGAATTTGGTCGAGTTTTCAGAAGATTTAGGGATTTTTGTGAGATTTTTGTGGGATGTTCTGGGAATTGTTGGAGATTTTTTGGGACATCCCTGTGAATTGGTAGGGTTTTGAAATGATTTAGGGAGTTTTGTGGGACTTCTCTGGAAATTTGTGTGTTTTTTCTGGAATTGTGTCGGATTCTGAGGAGACTTGAAGAATTTTGAGAAATTTGTTTTGGATTTTGTGGGAATTTGTGGAGAATCTGTGGGATTTTACTGGAATTTGGTGGGCCTTTTCAAGGACTTTGTGTGGTTTTGAGGAGACTTGAAGACTTTTGAGGAATTTTTCTTAGATTTTGTGGAAACTTGTGGAGGTTTTGTGGGATTTTTGTGGAATTTTGTGGGATATTGAGGCGATTTAGGGATCTTGAGGGATTTTTCATGTATTTTGTGGGAATTTGTGGAGATTTGGTGGGATATTTTTCTAGAATTTGGTCGTGTTTTGAGAAGATTTAGGGAATTTTGTGTGATTTTTCTTGAATTTTGTGGGATATTGAGGAGATTTTGTGGGATGTTTGTGGAACTTTGAGGGACTTTTCTGGAATTTGGTGAGATTCTGTAGAGAACTGAGAAATTATCAGGGATTTTTCATGTATTCTGTGGGAATTTGTGGAGATTTGATGGGATTTTTGTGGATTTTGGCCGTGTTTTGAGAAGATTTAGGGAATTTTGTGTGATTTTTCTGGGATTTTGTTGGGTATTGAGGAAATTTTGTGGGTTGTTTCTGGAATTTGGTGGGGCTTTTCAAGAATTTTGTGGTATTTTGAAAAGATTTAGGGAATTTTGTGGTGTTTTTTCTTGAATTTTGTGGGAAACTGTGCTGATTTTATGGGGCATTTCTGGAATTTGGTTGAGTTTTCAGAAGATTTAGGGATTTTTGTGGGATTTTTGTGGGATGTTCTGGGAATTGGTGGAGATTTTGTGGGACATTCCTGTGAATTGGTAGGGTTTTGAAATGATTTAGGGAGTTTTGTGGGACTTCTCTGGAATTTTGTGTGTTTTTTCTGGAATTGTGTGGGATTCTGAGGAGACTTGAAGAATTTTGAGGAATTTTTCTTAGATTTTGTGGAAACTTGTGGAGGTTTTGTGGGATTTTTGTGTGATTTTGTGGGATATTGAGGCGATTTAGGGATCTTGAGGGATTTCTCATGTATTTTGTGGGAATTTGTGGAGATTTGGTGGGATATTTTTCTAGAATTTGGTTGTGTTTTGAGAAGATTTAGGGAATTTTGTGGTGTTTTTTCTTGAATTTTGTGGGAAACTGTGCTGATTTTATGGGGCGTTTCTGGAATTTGGTCGAGTTTTCAGAAGATTTAGGGATTTTTGTGAGATTTTTGTGGGATGTTCTGGGAATTGGTGGAGATTTTGTGGGACATTCCTGTGAATTGGTAGGGTTTTGAAATGATTTAGGGAGTTTTGTGGGACTTCTCTGGAATTTTGTGTGTTTTTTCTGGAATTGTGTGGGATTCTGAGGAGACTTGATGAATTTTGAGGAATTTGTTTTAGATTTTGTGGGAATTTGTGGAGATTCTGTGGGATTTTACTGGAATTTGGTGGGCCTTTTCAAGGACTTTGTGTGGTTTTGAGGAGACTTGAAGGATTTTCAAGGATTTTTCTTAGATTTTGTGGAAACTTGTGGAGGTTTTGTGTGATTTTTGTGTGATTTTGTGGGATATTGAGGCGATTTAGGGATCTTGAGGGATTTTTCATGTATTTTGTGGGAATTTGTGGTGATTTGGTGGGATATTTTTCTAGAATTTGGTCGTGTTTTGAGAAGATTTAGGGAATTTTGTGAGATTTTTCCTGGAATCTTGTTGTGTACTGGGGAGATTTTGTGGGATGTTTGTGGAACTTTGAGGGACTCTTCTGGAATTTGGTGAGATTCTGTAGAGAACTGATGAATTATCAGGGATTTTTCATGTATTCTGTGGTAATTTGTGGAGATTTGGTGGGATTTTTGTGGATTTTGGCCGTGTTTTGAGAAGATTTAGGGAATTTTGTGGGATTTTTCCTGGAATTTTGTTGGATACTGGGGAGATTTTGTGGGATGTTTGTGGAACTTTGAGGGACTCTTCTGGAATTTGGTGAGATTCTGTAGAGATCTGACGAATTATCAGGGATTTTTCATGTATCCTGTGGGAATTTGTGGAGATGTGGTGGGATTTTTGTGGATTTTGGCCGTGTTTTGAGAAGATTTAGGGAATTTTGTGTGATTTTTCTGGGATTTTGTTGGGTATTGAGGACATTTTGTGGGATGTTTCTGGAATTTGGTGGGGCTTTTCAAGAATTTTGTGGTATTTTGAAAAGATTTAGGGAATTTTGTGGTGTTTTTTCTTGAAGTTTGTGGGAAACTGTGCTGATTTTATGGGGCGTTTCTGGAATTTGGTCGAGTTTTCAGAAGATTTAGGGATTTTTGTGAGATTTTTGTGGGATGTTCTGGGAATTGGTGGAGATTTTGTGGGACATTCCTGTGAATTGGTAGGGTTCTGAAATGATTTAGGGAGTTTTGTGGGACTTCTCTGGAATTTTGTGTGTTTTTTCTGGAATTGTGTGGGATTCTGAGGAGACTTGAAGAATTTTGAGGAATTTTTCTTAGATTTTGTGGAAACTTGTGGAGGTTTTGTGGGATTTTTGTGTGATTTTGTGGGATATTGAGGCGATTTAGGGATCTTGAGGGATTTCTCATGTATTTTGTGGGAATTTGTGGTGATTTGGTGGAATATTTTTCTAGAATTTGGTCGTGTTTTGAGAAGATTTAGGGAATTTTGTGTGATTTTTCTGGGATTTTGTTGGATATTGAGGACATTTTGTGGGATGTTTCGGGAATTTGGTGGGGCTTTTCAAGAATTTTGTGGTATTTTGAAAAGGTTTAGGGAATTGTGTGTTGTTTTTTCTTGAATTTTGTGGGAAACTGTGCTGATTTTATGGGGCGTTTCTGGAATTTGGTCGAGTTTTCAGAAGATTTAGGGATTTTTGTGAGATTTTTGTGGGATGTTCTGGGAATTGGTGGAGATTTTGTGGGACATTCCTGTGAATTGGTAGGGTTTTGAAATGATTTAGGGAGTTTTGTGGGACTTCTCTGGAATTTTGTGTGTTTTTTCTGGAATTGTGTGGGATTCTGAGGAGACTTGAAGAATTTTGAGGAATTTGTTTTAGATTTTGTGGGAATTTGTGGAGAATCTGTGGGATTTTACTGGAATTTGGTGGGCCTTTTCAAGGACTTTGTGTGGTTTTGAGGAGACTTGAAGACTTCTGAGGAATTTTTCTTAGATTTTGTGGAAACTTGTGGAGGTTTTGTGTGATTTTTGTGGAATTTTGTGGGATATTGAGGCGATTTCGGGATCTTGAGGTATTTTTCATGTATTTTGTGGGATTTTGTGGAGATTTGGTGGGACATTTTTCTAGAATTTAGTCGTGTTTTGAGAAGATTTAGGGAATTTTGTGTGATTTTTCTGGGATTTTGTGGGATATTGAGGAGATTTTGTGGGATGTTTGTGGAACTTTGAGGGACTTTTCTGGAATTTGGTGAGATTCTGTAGAGAACTGAGAAATTATCAGGGATTTTTCATGTGTTCTGTGGGAATTTGTGGAGATTCGGTGGGATTTTTGTGGATTTTGGCCGTGTTTTGAGAAGATTTAGGGAATTTTGTGTGATTTTTCTGGGATTTTGTTGGGTATTGAGGAAATTTTGTGGGATGTTTCTGGAATTTGGTGGGGCTTTTCAAGAATTTTGTGGTATTTTGAAAAGATTTAGGGAATTTGTGGTGTTTTTTCTTGAATTTTGTGGGAAACTGTGCTGATTTTATGGGGCATTTCTGGAATTTGGTTGAGTTTTCAGAAGATTTAGGGATTTTTGTGGGATTTTTGTGGGATGTTCTGGGAATTGGTGGAGATTTTGTGGGACATTCCTGTGAATTGGTAGGGTTTTGAAATGATTTAGGGAGTTTTGTGGGACTTCTCTGGAATTTTGTGTGTTTTTTCTGGAATTGTGTGGGATTCTGAGGAGACTTGAAGAATTTTGAGGAATTTTTCTTAGATTTTGTGGAAACTTGTGGAGGTTTTGTGGGATTTTTGTGTGATTTTGTGGGATATTGAGGCGATTTAGGGATCTTGAGGGATTTCTCATGTATTTTGTGGGAATTTGTGGAGATTTGGTGGGATATTTTTCTAGAATTTGGTTGTGTTTTGAGAAGATTTAGGGAATTTTGTGGTGTTTTTTCTTGAATTTTGTGGGAAACTGTGCTGATTTTATGGGGCGTTTCTGGAATTTGGTCGAGTTTTCAGAAGATTTAGGGATTTTTGTGAGATTTTTGTGGGATGTTCTGGGAATTGGTGGAGATTTTGTGGGACATTCCTGTGAATTGGTAGGGTTTTGAAATGATTTAGGGAGTTTTGTGGGACTTCTCTGGAATTTTGTGTGTTTTTTCTGGAATTGTGTGGGATTCTGAGGAGACTTGATGAATTTTGAGGAATTTGTTTTAGATTTTGTGGGAATTTGTGGAGATTCTGTGGGATTTTACTGGAATTTGGTGGGCCTTTTCAAGGACTTTGTGTGGTTTTGAGGAGACTTGAAGGATTTTCAAGGATTTTTCTTAGATTTTGTGGAAACTTGTGGAGGTTTTGTGTGATTTTTGTGTGATTTTGTGGGATATTGAGGCGATTTAGGGATCTTGAGGGATTTTTCATGTATTTTGTGGGAATTTGTGGTGATTTGGTGGGATATTTTTCTAGAATTTGGTCGTGTTTTGAGAAGATTTAGGGAATTTTGTGAGATTTTTGTGGGATGTTCTGGGAATTGGTGGAGATTTTGTGGGACATTCCTGTGAGTTGGTAGGGTTCTGAAATGATTTAGGGAGTTTTGTGGGAGTTCTCTGGAATTTTGTGTGTTTTTTATGGAATTGTGTGGGATTCTGAGGAGACTTGAAGAATTTTGAGGAATTTTTCTTAGATTTTGTGGAAACTTGTGGAGGTTTTGTGTGATTTTTGTGTGATTTTGTGGGATATTGAGGCGATTTAGGGATCTTGAGGGATTTCTCATGTATTTTGTGGGAATTTGTGGAGATTTGGTGGGATATTTTTCTAGAATTTGGTTGTGTTTTGAGAAGATTTAGGGAATTTTGTGGTGTTTTTTCTTGAATTTTGTGGGAAACTGTGCTGATTTTATGGGGCGTTTCTGGAATTTGGTCGAGTTTTCAGAAGATTAAGGGATTTTTGTGAGATTTTTGTGGGATGTTCTGGGAATTGGTGGAGATTTTGTGGGACATTCCTGTGAATTGGTAGGGTTCTGAAATGATTTAGGGAGTTTTGTGGGACTTCTCTGGAATTTTGTGTGTTTTTTCTGGAATTGTGTGGGATTCTGAGGAGACTTGAAGAATTTTGAGGAATTTTTCTTAGATTTTGTGGAAACTTGTGGAGGTTTTGTGGGATTTTTGTGTGATTTTGTGGGATATTGAGGCGATTTAGGGATCTTGAGGGATTTCTCATGTATTTTGTGGGAATTTGTGGAGATTTGGTGGAATATTTTTCTAGAATTTGGTCGTGTTTTGAGAAGATTTAGGGAATTTTGTGTGATTTTTCTGGGATTTTGTTGGATATTGAGGACATTTTGTGGGATGTTTCTGGAATTTGGTGGGGCTTTTCAAGAATTTTGTGGTATTTTGAAAAGTTTTAGGGAATTGTGTGTTGTTTTTTCTTGAATTTTGTGGGAAACTGTGCTGATTTTATGGGGCGTTTCTGGAATTTGGTCGAGTTTTCAGAAGATTTAGGGATTTTTGTGAGATTTTTGTGGGATGTTCTGGGAATTGGTGGAGATTTTGTGGGACATTCCTGTGAATTGGTAGGGTTTTGAAATGATTTAGGGAGTTTTGTGGGACTTCTCTGGAATTTTGTGTGTTTTTTATGGAATTGTGTGGGATTCTGAGGAGACTTGAAGAATTTTGAGGAATTTGTTTTAGATTTTGTGGGAATTTGTGGAGAATCTGTGGGATTTTACTGGAATTTGGTGGGCCTTTTCAAGGACTTTGTGTGGTTTTGAGGAGACTTGAAGACATTTGAGGAATTTTTCTTAGATTTTGTGGAAACTTGTGGAGGTTTTGTGTGATTTTTGTGTGATTTTGTGGGATATTGAGGCGATTTAGGGATCTTGAGGGATTTCTCATGTATTTTGTGGGAATTTGTGGAGTTTTGGTGGGATATTTTTCTAGAATTTGGTTGTGTTTTGAGAAGATTTAGGGAATTTTGTGGTGTTTTTTCTTGAATTTTGTGGGAAACTGTGCTGATTTTATGGGGCGTTTCTGGAATTTGGTCGAGTTTTCAGAAGATTTAGGGATTTTTGTGAGATTTTTGTGGGATGTTCTGGGAATTGTTGGAGATTTTTTGGGACATCCCTGTGAATTGGTAGGGTTTTGAAATGATTTAGGGAGTTTTGTGGGACTTCTCTGGAAATTTGTGTGTTTTTTCTGGAATTGTGTCGGATTCTGAGGAGACTTGAAGAATTTTGAGAAATTTGTTTTGGATTTTGTGGGAATTTCTGGAGAATCTGTGGGATTTTACTGGAATTTGGTGGGCCTTTTCAAGGACTTTGTGTGGTTTTGAGGAGACTTGAAGACTTTTGAGGAATTTTTCTTAGATTTTGTGGAAACTTGTGGAGGTTTTGTGGGATTTTTGTGGAATTTTGTGGGATATTGAGGCGATTTAGGGATCTTGAGGGATTTTTCATGTATTTTGTGGGAATTTGTGGAGATTTGGTGGGATATTTTTCTAGAATTTGGTCGTGTTTTGAGAAGATTTAGGGAATTTTGTGTGATTTTTCTTGAATTTTGTGGGATATTGAGGAGATTTTGTGGGATGTTTGTGGAACTTTGAGGGACTTTTCTGGAATTTGGTGAGATTCTGTAGAGAACTGAGAAATTATCAGGGATTTTTCATGTATTCTGTGGGAATTTGTGGAGATTTGATGGGATTTTTGTGGATTTTGGCCGTGTTTTGAGAAGATTTAGGGAATTTTGTGTGATTTTTCTGGGATTTTGTTGGGTATTGAGGAAATTTTGTGGGTTGTTTCTGGAATTTGGTGGGGCTTTTCAAGAATTTTGTGGTATTTTGAAAAGATTTAGGGAATTTTGTGGTGTTTTTTCTTGAATTTTGTGGGAAACTGTGCTGATTTTATGGGGCATTTCTGGAATTTGGTTGAGTTTTCAGAAGATTTAGGGATTTTTGTGGGATTTTTGTGGGATGTTCTGGGAATTGGTGGAGATTTTGTGGGACATTCCTGTGAATTGGTAGGGTTTTGAAATGATTTAGGGAGTTTTGTGGGACTTCTCTGGAATTTTGTGTGTTTTTTCTGGAATTGTGTGGGATTCTGAGGAGACTTGAAGAATTTTGAGGAATTTTTCTTAGATTTTGTGGAAACTTGTGGAGGTTTTGTGGGATTTTTGTGTGATTTTGTGGGATATTGAGGCGATTTAGGGATCTTGAGGGATTTCTCATGTATTTTGTGGGAATTTGTGGAGATTTGGTGGGATATTTTTCTAGAATTTGGTTGTGTTTTGAGAAGATTTAGGGAATTTTGTGGTGTTTTTTCTTGAATTTTGTGGGAAACTGTGCTGATTTTATGGGGCGTTTCTGGAATTTGGTCGAGTTTTCAGAAGATTTAGGGATTTTTGTGAGATTTTTGTGGGATGTTCTGGGAATTGGTGGAGATTTTGTGGGACATTCCTGTGAATTGGTAGGGTTTTGAAATGATTTAGGGAGTTTTGTGGGACTTCTCTGGAATTTTGTGTGTTTTTTCTGGAATTGTGTGGGATTCTGAGGAGACTTGATGAATTTTGAGGAATTTGTTTTAGATTTTGTGGGAATTTGTGGAGATTCTGTGGGATTTTACTGGAATTTGGTGGGCCTTTTCAAGGACTTTGTGTGGTTTTGAGGAGACTTGAAGGATTTTCAAGGATTTTTCTTAGATTTTGTGGAAACTTGTGGAGGTTTTGTGTGATTTTTGTGTGATTTTGTGGGATATTGAGGCGATTTAGGGATCTTGAGGGATTTTTCATGTATTTTGTGGGAATTTGTGGTGATTTGGTGGGATATTTTTCTAGAATTTGGTCGTGTTTTGAGAAGATTTAGGGAATTTTGTGAGATTTTTCCTGGAATCTTGTTGTGTACTGGGGAGATTTTGTGGGATGTTTGTGGAACTTTGAGGGACTCTTCTGGAATTTGGTGAGATTCTGTAGAGAACTGATGAATTATCAGGGATTTTTCATGTATTCTGTGGGAATTTGTGGAGATTTGGTGGGATTTTTGTGGATTTTGGCCGTGTTTTGAGAAGATTTAGGGAATTTTGTGGGATTTTTCCTGGAATTTTGTTGGATACTGGGGAGATTTTGTGGGATGTTTGTGGAACTTTGAGGGACTCTTCTGGAATTTGGTGAGATTCTGTAGAGATCTGACGAATTATCAGGGATTTTTCATGTATCCTGTGGGAATTTGTGGAGATGTGGTGGGATTTTTGTGGATTTTGGCCGTGTTTTGAGCAGATTTAGGGAATTTTGTGTGATTTTTCTGGGATTTTGTTGGGTATTGAGGACATTTTGTGGGATGTTTCTGGAATTTGGTGGGGCTTTTCAAGAATTTTGTGGTATTTTGAAAAGATTTAGGGAATTTTGTGGTGTTTTTTCTTGAAGTTTGTGGGAAACTGTGCTGATTTTATGGGGCGTTTCTGGAATTTGGTCGAGTTTTCAGAAGATTTAGGGATTTTTGTGAGATTTTTGTGGGATGTTCTGGGAATTGGTGGAGATTTTGTGGGACATTCCTGTGAATTGGTAGGGTTCTGAAATGATTTAGGGAGTTTTGTGGGACTTCTCTGGAATTTTGTGTGTTTTTTCTGGAATTGTGTGGGATTCTGAGGAGACTTGAAGAATTTTGAGGAATTTTTCTTAGATTTTGTGGAAACTTGTGGAGGTTTTGTGGGATTTTTGTGTGATTTTGTGGGATATTGAGGCGATTTAGGGATCTTGAGGGATTTCTCATGTATTTTGTGGGAATTTGTGGTGATTTGGTGGAATATTTTTCTAGAATTTGGTCGTGTTTTGAGAAGATTTAGGGAATTTTGTGTGATTTTTCTGGGATTTTGTTGGATATTGAGGACATTTTGTGGGATGTTTCGGGAATTTGGTGGGGCTTTTCAAGAATTTTGTGGTATTTTGAAAAGGTTTAGGGAATTGTGTGTTGTTTTTTCTTGAATTTTGTGGGAAACTGTGCTGATTTTATGGGGCGTTTCTGGAATTTGGTCGAGTTTTCAGAAGATTTAGGGATTTTTGTGAGATTTTTGTGGGATGTTCTGGGAATTGGTGGAGATTTTGTGGGACATTCCTGTGAATTGGTAGGGTTTTGAAATGATTTAGGGAGTTTTGTGGGACTTCTCTGGAATTTTGTGTGTTTTTTCTGGAATTGTGTGGGATTCTGAGGAGACTTGAAGTATTTTGAGGAATTTTTCTTAGATTTTGTGGAAACTTGTGGAGGTTTTGTGTGATTTTTGTGTGATTTTGTGGGATATTGAGGCGATTTAGGGATCTTGAGGGATTTCTCATGTATTTTGTGGGAATTTGTGGAGTTTTGGTGGGATATTTTTCTAGAATTTGGTTGTGTTTTGAGAAGATTTAGGGAATTTTGTGGTGTTTTTTCTTGAATTTTGTGGGAAACTGTGCTGATTTTATGGGGCGTTTCTGGAATTTGGTCGAGTTTTCAGAAGATTTAGGGATTTTTGTGAGATTTTTGTGGGATGTTCTGGGAATTGGTGGAGATTTTGTGGGACATTCCTGTGAATTGGTAGGGTTTTGAAATGATTTAGGGAGTTTTGTGGGACTTCTCTGGAATTTTGTGTGTTTTTTCTGGAATTGTGTGGGATTCTGAGGAGACTTGAAGAATTTTGAGGAATTTTTCTTAGATTTTGTGGAAACTTGTGGAGGTTTTGTGGGATTTTTGTGTGATTTTGTGGGATATTGAGGCGATTTAGGGATCTTGAGGGATTTCTCATGTATTTTGTGGGAATTTGTGGAGATTTGGTGGGATATTTTTCTAGAATTTGGTTGTGTTTTGAGAAGATTTAGGGAATTTTGTGGTGTTTTTTCTTGAATTTTGTGGGAAACTGTGCTGATTTTATGGGGTGTTTCTGGAATTTGGTTGAGTTTTCAGAAGATTTAGGGATTTTTGTGAGATTTTTGTGGGATGTTCTGGGAATTGGTGGAGATTTTGTGGGACATTCCTGTGAATTGGTAGGGTTTTGAAATGATTTAGGGAGTTTTGTGGGACTTCTCTGGAATTTTGTGTGTTTTTTCTGGAATTGTGTGGGATTCTGAGGAGACTTGAAGAATTTTGAGGAATTTTTCTTAGATTTTGTGGAAACTTGTGGAGGTTTTGTGGGATTTTTGTGTGATTTTGTGGGATATTGAGGCGATTTAGGGATCTTGAGGGATTTCTCATGTATTTTGTGGGAATTTGTGGAGATTTGGTGGAATATTTTTCTAGAATTTGGTCGTGTTTTGAGAAGATTTAGGGAATTTTGTGTGATTTTTCTGGGATTTTGTTGGATATTGAGGACATTTTGTGGGATGTTTCGGGAATTTGGTGGGGCTTTTCAAGAATTTTGTGGTATTTTGAAAAGGTTTAGGGAATTGTGTGTTGTTTTTTCTTGAATTTTGTGGGAAACTGTGCTGATTTTATGGGGCGTTTCTGGAATTTGGTCGAGTTTTCAGAAGATTTAGGGATTTTTGTGAGATTTTTGTGGGATGTTCTGGGAATTGGTGGAGATTTTGTGGGACATTCCTGTGAATTGGTAGGGTTTTGAAATGATTTAGGGAGTTTTGTGGGACTTCTCTGGAATTTTGTGTGTTTTTTCTGGAATTGTGTGGGATTCTGAGGAGACTTGAAGAATTTTGAGGAATTTGTTTTAGATTTTGTGGGAATTTGTGGAGAATCTGTGGGATTTTACTGGAATTTGGTGGGCCTTTTCAAGGACTTTGTGTGGTTTTGAGGAGACTTGAAGACTTCTGAGGAATTTTTCTTAGATTTTGTGGAAACTTGTGGAGGTTTTGTGTGATTTTTGTGGAATTTTGTGGGATATTGAGGCGATTTCGGGATCTTGAGGTATTTTTCATGTATTTTGTGGGATTTTGTGGAGATTTGGTGGGACATTTTTCTAGAATTTAGTCGTGTTTTGAGAAGATTTAGGGAATTTTGTGTGATTTTTCTGGGATTTTGTTGGATATTGAGGAGATTTTGTGGGATGTTTGTGGAACTTTGAGGGACTTTTCTGGAATTTGGTGAGATTCTGTAGAGAACTGAGAAATTATCAGGGATTTTTCATGTGTTCTGTGGGAATTTGTGGAGATTCGGTGGGATTTTTGTGGATTTTGGCCGTGTTTTGAGAAGATTTAGGGAATTTTGTGTGATTTTTCTGGGATTTTGTTGGGTATTGAGGAAATTTTGTGGGATGTTTCTGGAATTTGGTGGGGCTTTTCAAGAATTTTGTGGTATTTTGAAAAGATTTAGGGAATTTGTGGTGTTTTTTCTTGAATTTTGTGGGAAACTGTGCTGATTTTATGGGGCATTTCTGGAATTTGGTTGAGTTTTCAGAAGATTTAGGGATTTTTGTGGGATTTTTGTGGGATGTTCTGGGAATTGGTGGAGATTTTGTGGGACATTCCTGTGAATTGGTAGGGTTTTGAAATGATTTAGGGAGTTTTGTGGGACTTCTCTGGAATTTTGTGTGTTTTTTCTGGAATTGTGTGGGATTCTGAGGAGACTTGAAGAATTTTGAGGAATTTTTCTTAGATTTTGTGGAAACTTGTGGAGGTTTTGTGTGATTTTTGTGTGATTTTGTGGGATATTGAGGCGATTTAGGGATCTTGAGGGATTTCTCATGTATTTTGTGGGAATTTGTGGAGTTTTGGTGGGATATTTTTCTAGAATTTGGTTGTGTTTTGAGAAGATTTAGGGAATTTTGTGGTGTTTTTTCTTGAATTTTGTGGGAAACTGTGCTGATTTTATGGGGCGTTTCTGGAATTTGGTCGAGTTTTCAGAAGATTTAGGGATTTTTGTGAGATTTTTGTGGGATGTTCTGGGAATTGGTGGAGATTTTGTGGGACATTCCTGTGAATTGGTAGGGTTTTGAAATGATTTAGGGAGTTTTGTGGGACTTCTCTGGAATTTTGTGTGTTTTTTCTGGAATTGTGTGGGATTCTGAGGAGACTTGAAGAATTTTGAGGAATTTTTCTTAGATTTTGTGGAAACTTGTGGAGGTTTTGTGGGATTTTTGTGTGATTTTGTGGGATATTGAGGCGATTTAGGGATCTTGAGGGATTTCTCATGTATTTTGTGGGAATTTGTGGAGATTTGGTGGAATATTTTTCTAGAATTTGGTCGTGTTTTGAGAAGATTTAGGGAATTTTGTGTGATTTTTCTGGGATTTTGTTGGATATTGAGGACATTTTGTGGGATGTTTCGGGAATTTGGTGGGGCTTTTCAAGAATTTTGTGGTATTTTGAAAAGGTTTAGGGAATTGTGTGTTGTTTTTTCTTGAATTTTGTGGGAAACTGTGCTGATTTTATGGGGCGTTTCTGGAATTTGGTCGAGTTTTCAGAAGATTTAGGGATTTTTGTGAGATTTTTGTGGGATGTTCTGGGAATTGGTGGAGATTTTGTGGGACATTCCTGTGAATTGGTAGGGTTTTGAAATGATTTAGGGAGTTTTGTGGGACTTCTCTGGAATTTTGTGTGTTTTTTCTGGAATTGTGTGGGATTCTGAGGAGACTTGAAGAATTTTGAGGAATTTGTTTTAGATTTTGTGGGAATTTGTGGAGAATCTGTGGGATTTTACTGGAATTTGGTGGGCCTTTTCAAGGACTTTGTGTGGTTTTGAGGAGACTTGAAGACTTCTGAGGAATTTTTCTTAGATTTTGTGGAAACTTGTGGAGGTTTTGTGTGATTTTTGTGGAATTTTGTGGGATATTGAGGCGATTTCGGGATCTTGAGGTATTTTTCATGTATTTTGTGGGATTTTGTGGAGATTTGGTGGGACATTTTTCTAGAATTTAGTCGTGTTTTGAGAAGATTTAGGGAATTTTGTGTGATTTTTCTGGGATTTTGTTGGATATTGAGGAGATTTTGTGGGATGTTTGTGGAACTTTGAGGGACTTTTCTGGAATTTGGTGAGATTCTGTAGAGAACTGAGAAATTATCAGGGATTTTTCATGTGTTCTGTGGGAATTTGTGGAGATTCGGTGGGATTTTTGTGGATTTTGGCCGTGTTTTGAGAAGATTTAGGGAATTTTGTGTGATTTTTCTGGGATTTTGTTGGGTATTGAGGAAATTTTGTGGGATGTTTCTGGAATTTGGTGGGGCTTTTCAAGAATTTTGTGGTATTTTGAAAAGATTTAGGGAATTTGTGGTGTTTTTTCTTGAATTTTGTGGGAAACTGTGCTGATTTTATGGGGCATTTCTGGAATTTGGTTGAGTTTTCAGAAGATTTAGGGATTTTTGTGGGATTTTTGTGGGATGTTCTGGGAATTGGTGGAGATTTTGTGGGACATTCCTGTGAATTGGTAGGGTTTTGAAATGATTTAGGGAGTTTTGTGGGACTTCTCTGGAATTTTGTGTGTTTTTTCTGGAATTGTGTGGGATTCTGAGGAGACTTGAAGAATTTTGAGGAATTTTTCTTAGATTTTGTGGAAACTTGTGGAGGTTTTGTGTGATTTTTGTGTGATTTTGTGGGATATTGAGGCGATTTAGGGATCTTGAGGGATTTCTCATGTATTTTGTGGGAATTTGTGGAGTTTTGGTGGGATATTTTTCTAGAATTTGGTTGTGTTTTGAGAAGATTTAGGGAATTTTGTGGTGTTTTTTCTTGAATTTTGTGGGAAACTGTGCTGATTTTATGGGGCGTTTCTGGAATTTGGTCGAGTTTTCAGAAGATTTAGGGATTTTTGTGAGATTTTTGTGGGATGTTCTGGGAATTGGTGGAGATTTTGTGGGACATTCCTGTGAATTGGTAGGGTTTTGAAATGATTTAGGGAGTTTTGTGGGACTTCTCTGGAATTTTGTGTGTTTTTTCTGGAATTGTGTGGGATTCTGAGGAGACTTGAAGAATTTTGAGGAATTTTTCTTAGATTTTGTGGAAACTTGTGGAGGTTTTGTGGGATTTTTGTGTGATTTTGTGGGATATTGAGGCGATTTAGGGATCTTGAGGGATTTCTCATGTATTTTGTGGGAATTTGTGGAGATTTGGTGGAATATTTTTCTAGAATTTGGTCGTGTTTTGAGAAGATTTAGGGAATTTTGTGTGATTTTTCTGGGATTTTGTTGGATATTGAGGACATTTTGTGGGATGTTTCGGGAATTTGGTGGGGCTTTTCAAGAATTTTGTGGTATTTTGAAAAGGTTTAGGGAATTGTGTGTTGTTTTTTCTTGAATTTTGTGGGAAACTGTGCTGATTTTATGGGGCGTTTCTGGAATTTGGTCGAGTTTTCAGAAGATTTAGGGATTTTTGTGAGATTTTTGTGGGATGTTCTGGGAATTGGTGGAGATTTTGTGGGACATTCCTGTGAATTGGTAGGGTTTTGAAATGATTTAGGGAGTTTTGTGGGACTTCTCTGGAATTTTGTGTGTTTTTTCTGGAATTGTGTGGGATTCTGAGGAGACTTGAAGAATTTTGAGGAATTTGTTTTAGATTTTGTGGGAATTTGTGGAGAATCTGTGGGATTTTACTGGAATTTGGTGGGCCTTTTCAAGGACTTTGTGTGGTTTTGAGGAGACTTGAAGACTTCTGAGGAATTTTTCTTAGATTTTGTGGAAACTTGTGGAGGTTTTGTGTGATTTTTGTGGAATTTTGTGGGATATTGAGGCGATTTCGGGATCTTGAGGTATTTTTCATGTATTTTGTGGGATTTTGTGGAGATTTGGTGGGACATTTTTCTAGAATTTAGTCGTGTTTTGAGAAGATTTAGGGAATTTTGTGTGATTTTTCTGGGATTTTGTTGGATATTGAGGAGATTTTGTGGGATGTTTGTGGAACTTTGAGGGACTTTTCTGGAATTTGGTGAGATTCTGTAGAGAACTGAGAAATTATCAGGGATTTTTCATGTGTTCTGTGGGAATTTGTGGAGATTCGGTGGGATTTTTGTGGATTTTGGCCGTGTTTTGAGAAGATTTAGGGAATTTTGTGTGATTTTTCTGGGATTTTGTTGGGTATTGAGGAAATTTTGTGGGATGTTTCTGGAATTTGGTGGGGCTTTTCAAGAATTTTGTGGTATTTTGAAAAGATTTAGGGAATTTGTGGTGTTTTTTCTTGAATTTTGTGGGAAACTGTGCTGATTTTATGGGGCATTTCTGGAATTTGGTTGAGTTTTCAGAAGATTTAGGGATTTTTGTGGGATTTTTGTGGGATGTTCTGGGAATTGGTGGAGATTTTGTGGGACATTCCTGTGAATTGGTAGGGTTTTGAAATGATTTAGGGAGTTTTGTGGGACTTCTCTGGAATTTTGTGTGTTTTTTCTGGAATTGTGTGGGATTCTGAGGAGACTTGAAGAATTTTGAGGAATTTTTCTTAGATTTTGTGGAAACTTGTGGAGGTTTTGTGTGATTTTTGTGTGATTTTGTGGGATATTGAGGCGATTTAGGGATCTTGAGGGATTTCTCATGTATTTTGTGGGAATTTGTGGAGTTTTGGTGGGATATTTTTCTAGAATTTGGTTGTGTTTTGAGAAGATTTAGGGAATTTTGTGGTGTTTTTTCTTGAATTTTGTGGGAAACTGTGCTGATTTTATGGGGCGTTTCTGGAATTTGGTCGAGTTTTCAGAAGATTTAGGGATTTTTGTGAGATTTTTGTGGGATGTTCTGGGAATTGGTGGAGATTTTGTGGGACATTCCTGTGAATTGGTAGGGTTTTGAAATGATTTAGGGAGTTTTGTGGGACTTCTCTGGAATTTTGTGTGTTTTTTCTGGAATTGTGTGGGATTCTGAGGAGACTTGAAGAATTTTGAGGAATTTTTCTTAGATTTTGTGGAAACTTGTGGAGGTTTTGTGGGATTTTTGTGTGATTTTGTGGGATATTGAGGAGATTTAGGGATCTTGAGGGATTTCTCATGTATTTTGTGGGAATTTGTGGAGATTTGGTGGGATATTTTTCTAGAATTTGGTTGTGTTTTGAGAAGATTTAGGGAATTTTGTGGTGTTTTTTCTTGAATTTTGTGGGAAACTGTGCTGATTTTATGGGGCGTTTCTGGAATTTGGTCGAGTTTTCAGAAGATTTAGGGATTTTTGTGGGATTTTTGTGGGATGTTCTGGGAATTGGTGGAGATTTTGTGGGACATTCCTGTGAATTGGTAGGGTTTTGAAATGATTTAGGGAGTTTTGTGGGACTTCTCTGGAATTTTGTGTGTTTTTTATGGAATTGTGTGGGATTCTGAGGAGACTTGAAGAATTTTGAGGAATTTGTTTTAGATTTTGTGGGAATTTGTGGAGAATCTGTGGGATTTTACTGGAATTTGGTGGGCCTTTTCAAGGACTTTGTGTGGTTTTGAGGAGACTTGAAGACTTCTGAGGAATTTTTCTTAGATTTTGTGGAAACTTGTGGAGGTTTTGTGTGATTTTTGTGGAATTTTGTGGGATATTGAGGCGATTTCGGGATCTTGAGGGATTTTTCATGTATTTTGTGGGATTTTGTGGAGATTTGGTGGGACATTTTTCTAGAATTTAGTCGTGTTTTGAGAAGATTTAGGGAATTTTGTGTGATTTTTCCTGGAATTTTGTTGGATATTGAGGAGATTTTGTGGGATGTTTGTGGAACTTTGAGGGACTTTTCTGGAATTTGGTGAGATTCTGTAGAGAACTGAGAAATTATCAGGGATTTTTCATGTGTTCTGTGGGAATTTGTGGAGATTCGGTGGGATTTTTGTGGATTTTGGCCGTGTTTTGAGAAGATTTAGGGAATTTTGTGTGATTTTTCTGGGATTTTGTTGGGTATTGAGGAAATTTTGTGGGATGTTTCTGGAATTTGGTGGGGCTTTTCAAGAATTTTGTGGTATTTTGAAAAGATTTAGGGAATTTGTGGTGTTTTTTCTTGAATTTTGTGGGAAACTGTGCTGATTTTATGGGGCATTTCTGGAATTTGGTTGAGTTTTCAGAAGATTTAGGGATTTTTGTGGGATTTTTGTGGGATGTTCTGGGAATTGGTGGAGATTTTGTGGGACATTCCTGTGAATTGGTAGGGTTTTGAAATGATTTAGGGAGTTTTGTGGGACTTCTCTGGAATTTTGTGTGTTTTTTCTGGAATTGTGTGGGATTCTGAGGAGACTTGAAGAATTTTGAGGAATTTTTCTTAGATTTTGTGGAAACTTGTGGAGGTTTTGTGTGATTTTTGTGTGATTTTGTGGGATATTGAGGCGATTTAGGGATCTTGAGGGATTTCTCATGTATTTTGTGGGAATTTGTGGAGTTTTGGTGGGATATTTTTCTAGAATTTGGTTGTGTTTTGAGAAGATTTAGGGAATTTTGTGGTGTTTTTTCTTGAATTTTGTGGGAAACTGTGCTGATTTTATGGGGTGTTTCTGGAATTTGGTCGAGTTTTCAGAAGATTTAGGGATTTTTGTGAGATTTTTGTGGGATGTTCTGGGAATTGGTGGAGATTTTGTGGGACATTCCTGTGAATTGGTAGGGTTTTGAAATGATTTAGGGAGTTTTGTGGGACTTCTCTGGAATTTTGTGTGTTTTTTCTGGAATTGTGTGGGATTCTGAGGAGACTTGAAGAATTTTGAGGAATTTTTCTTAGATTTTGTGGAAACTTGTGGAGGTTTTGTGTGATTTTTGTGTGATTTTGTGGGATATTGAGGCGATTTAGGGATCTTGAGGGATTTCTCATGTATTTTGTGGGAATTTGTGGAGATTTGGTGGGATATTTTTCTAGAATTTGGTTGTGTTTTGAGAAGATTTAGGGAATTTTGTGGTGTTTTTTCTTGAATTTTGTGGGAAACTGTGCTGATTTTATGGGGCGTTTCTGGAATTTGGTCGAGTTTTCAGAAGATTTAGGGATTTTTGTGAGATTTTTGTGGGATGTTCTGGGAATTGGTGGAGATTTTGTGGGACATTCCTGTGAATTGGTAGGGTTTTGAAATGATTTAGGGAGTTTTGTGGGACTTCTCTGGAATTTTGTGTGTTTTTTCTGGAATTGTGTGGGATTCTGAGGAGACTTGAAGAATTTTGAGGAATTTTTCTTAGATTTTGTGGAAACTTGTGGAGGTTTTGTGGGATTTTTGTGTGATTTTGTGGGATATTGAGGCGATTTAGGGATCTTGAGGGATTTCTCATGTATTTTGTGGGAATTTGTGGTGATTTGGTGGAATATTTTTCTAGAATTTGGTCGTGTTTTGAGAAGATTTAGGGAATTTTGTGTGATTTTTCTGGGATTTTGTTGGATATTGAGGACATTTTGTGGGATGTTTCGGGAATTTGGTGGGGCTTTTCAAGAATTTTGTGGTATTTTGAAAAGGTTTAGGGAATTTTGTGTTGTTTTTTCTTGAATTTTGTGGGAAACTGTGCTGATTTTATGGGGCGTTTCTGGAATTTGGTCGAGTTTTCAGAAGATTTAGGGATTTTTGTGAGATTTTTGTGGGATGTTCTGGGAATTGGTGGAGATTTTGTGGGACATTCCTGTGAATTGGTAGGGTTTTGAAATGATTTAGGGAGTTTTGTGGGACTTGTCTGGAATTTTGTGTGTTTTTTCTGGAATTGTGTGGGATTCTGAGGAGACTTGAAGAATTTTGAGGAATTTGTTTTAGATTTTGTGGGAATTTGTGGAGAATCTGTGGGATTTTACTGGAATTTGGTGGGCCTTTTCAAGGACTTTGTGTGGTTTTGAGGAGACTTGAAGACTTCTGAGGAATTTTTCTTAGATTTTGTGGAAACTTGTGGAGGTTTTGTGTGATTTTTGTGGAATTTTGTGGGATATTGAGGCGATTTCGGGATCTTGAGGTATTTTTCATGTATTTTGTGGGATTTTGTGGAGATTTGGTGGGACATTTTTCTAGAATTTAGTCGTGTTTTGAGAAGATTTAGGGAATTTTGTGTGATTTTTCTGGGATTTTGTTGGATATTGAGGAGATTTTGTGGGATGTTTGTGGAACTTTGAGGGACTTTTCTGGAATTTGGTGAGATTCTGTAGAGAACTGAGAAATTATCAGGGATTTTTCATGTGTTCTGTGGGAATTTGTGGAGATTCGGTGGGATTTTTGTGGATTTTGGCCGTGTTTTGAGAAGATTTAGGGAATTTTGTGTGATTTTTCTGGGATTTTGTTGGGTATTGAGGAAATTTTGTGGGATGTTTCTGGAATTTGGTGGGGCTTTTCAAGAATTTTGTGGTATTTTGAAAAGATTTAGGGAATTTGTGGTGTTTTTTCTTGAATTTTGTGGGAAACTGTGCTGATTTTATGGGGCATTTCTGGAATTTGGTTGAGTTTTCAGAAGATTTAGGGATTTTTGTGGGATTTTTGTGGGATGTTCTGGGAATTGGTGGAGATTTTGTGGGACATTCCTGTGAATTGGTAGGGTTTTGAAATGATTTAGGGAGTTTTGTGGGACTTCTCTGGAATTTTGTGTGTTTTTTCTGGAATTGTGTGGGATTCTGAGGAGACTTGAAGTATTTTGAGGAATTTTTCTTAGATTTTGTGGAAACTTGTGGAGGTTTTGTGTGATTTTTGTGTGATTTTGTGGGATATTGAGGCGATTTAGGGATCTTGAGGGATTTCTCATGTATTTTGTGGGAATTTGTGGAGTTTTGGTGGGATATTTTTCTAGAATTTGGTTGTGTTTTGAGAAGATTTAGGGAATTTTGTGGTGTTTTTTCTTGAATTTTGTGGGAAACTGTGCTGATTTTATGGGGCGTTTCTGGAATTTGGTCGAGTTTTCAGAAGATTTAGGGATTTTTGTGAGATTTTTGTGGGATGTTCTGGGAATTGGTGGAGATTTTGTGGGACATTCCTGTGAATTGGTAGGGTTTTGAAATGATTTAGGGAGTTTTGTGGGACTTCTCTGGAATTTTGTGTGTTTTTTCTGGAATTGTGTGGGATTCTGAGGAGACTTGAAGAATTTTGAGGAATTTTTCTTAGATTTTGTGGAAACTTGTGGAGGTTTTGTGGGATTTTTGTGTGATTTTGTGGGATATTGAGGCGATTTAGGGATCTTGAGGGATTTCTCATGTATTTTGTGGGAATTTGTGGAGATTTGGTGGGATATTTTTCTAGAATTTGGTTGTGTTTTGAGAAGATTTAGGGAATTTTGTGGTGTTTTTTCTTGAATTTTGTGGGAAACTGTGCTGATTTTATGGGGTGTTTCTGGAATTTGGTTGAGTTTTCAGAAGATTTAGGGATTTTTGTGAGATTTTTGTGGGATGTTCTGGGAATTGGTGGAGATTTTGTGGGACATTCCTGTGAATTGGTAGGGTTTTGAAATGATTTAGGGAGTTTTGTGGGACTTCTCTGGAATTTTGTGTGTTTTTTCTGGAATTGTGTGGGATTCTGAGGAGACTTGAAGAATTTTGAGGAATTTTTCTTAGATTTTGTGGAAACTTGTGGAGGTTTTGTGGGATTTTTGTGTGATTTTGTGGGATATTGAGGCGATTTAGGGATCTTGAGGGATTTCTCATGTATTTTGTGGGAATTTGTGGAGATTTGGTGGAATATTTTTCTAGAATTTGGTCGTGTTTTGAGAAGATTTAGGGAATTTTGTGTGATTTTTCTGGGATTTTGTTGGATATTGAGGACATTTTGTGGGATGTTTCGGGAATTTGGTGGGGCTTTTCAAGAATTTTGTGGTATTTTGAAAAGGTTTAGGGAATTGTGTGTTGTTTTTTCTTGAATTTTGTGGGAAACTGTGCTGATTTTATGGGGCGTTTCTGGAATTTGGTCGAGTTTTCAGAAGATTTAGGGATTTTTGTGAGATTTTTGTGGGATGTTCTGGGAATTGGTGGAGATTTTGTGGGACATTCCTGTGAATTGGTAGGGTTTTGAAATGATTTAGGGAGTTTTGTGGGACTTCTCTGGAATTTTGTGTGTTTTTTCTGGAATTGTGTGGGATTCTGAGGAGACTTGAAGAATTTTGAGGAATTTGTTTTAGATTTTGTGGGAATTTGTGGAGAATCTGTGGGATTTTACTGGAATTTGGTGGGCCTTTTCAAGGACTTTGTGTGGTTTTGAGGAGACTTGAAGACTTCTGAGGAATTTTTCTTAGATTTTGTGGAAACTTGTGGAGGTTTTGTGTGATTTTTGTGGAATTTTGTGGGATATTGAGGCGATTTCGGGATCTTGAGGTATTTTTCATGTATTTTGTGGGATTTTGTGGAGATTTGGTGGGACATTTTTCTAGAATTTAGTCGTGTTTTGAGAAGATTTAGGGAATTTTGTGTGATTTTTCTGGGATTTTGTTGGATATTGAGGAGATTTTGTGGGATGTTTGTGGAACTTTGAGGGACTTTTCTGGAATTTGGTGAGATTCTGTAGAGAACTGAGAAATTATCAGGGATTTTTCATGTGTTCTGTGGGAATTTGTGGAGATTCGGTGGGATTTTTGTGGATTTTGGCCGTGTTTTGAGAAGATTTAGGGAATTTTGTGTGATTTTTCTGGGATTTTGTTGGGTATTGAGGAAATTTTGTGGGATGTTTCTGGAATTTGGTGGGGCTTTTCAAGAATTTTGTGGTATTTTGAAAAGATTTAGGGAATTTGTGGTGTTTTTTCTTGAATTTTGTGGGAAACTGTGCTGATTTTATGGGGCATTTCTGGAATTTGGTTGAGTTTTCAGAAGATTTAGGGATTTTTGTGGGATTTTTGTGGGATGTTCTGGGAATTGGTGGAGATTTTGTGGGACATTCCTGTGAATTGGTAGGGTTTTGAAATGATTTAGGGAGTTTTGTGGGACTTCTCTGGAATTTTGTGTGTTTTTTCTGGAATTGTGTGGGATTCTGAGGAGACTTGAAGAATTTTGAGGAATTTTTCTTAGATTTTGTGGAAACTTGTGGAGGTTTTGTGTGATTTTTGTGTGATTTTGTGGGATATTGAGGCGATTTAGGGATCTTGAGGGATTTCTCATGTATTTTGTGGGAATTTGTGGAGTTTTGGTGGGATATTTTTCTAGAATTTGGTTGTGTTTTGAGAAGATTTAGGGAATTTTGTGGTGTTTTTTCTTGAATTTTGTGGGAAACTGTGCTGATTTTATGGGGCGTTTCTGGAATTTGGTCGAGTTTTCAGAAGATTTAGGGATTTTTGTGAGATTTTTGTGGGATGTTCTGGGAATTGGTGGAGATTTTGTGGGACATTCCTGTGAATTGGTAGGGTTTTGAAATGATTTAGGGAGTTTTGTGGGACTTCTCTGGAATTTTGTGTGTTTTTTCTGGAATTGTGTGGGATTCTGAGGAGACTTGAAGAATTTTGAGGAATTTTTCTTAGATTTTGTGGAAACTTGTGGAGGTTTTGTGGGATTTTTGTGTGATTTTGTGGGATATTGAGGCGATTTAGGGATCTTGAGGGATTTCTCATGTATTTTGTGGGAATTTGTGGAGATTTGGTGGGATATTTTTCTAGAATTTGGTTGTGTTTTGAGAAGATTTAGGGAATTTTGTGGTGTTTTTTCTTGAATTTTGTGGGAAACTGTGCTGATTTTATGGGGCGTTTCTGGAATTTGGTCGAGTTTTCAGAAGATTTAGGGATTTTTGTGGGATTTTTGTGGGATGTTCTGGGAATTGGTGGAGATTTTGTGGGACATTCCTGTGAATTGGTAGGGTTTTGAAATGATTTAGGGAGTTTTGTGGGACTTCTCTGGAATTTTGTGTGTTTTTTATGGAATTGTGTGGGATTCTGAGGAGACTTGAAGAATTTTGAGGAATTTGTTTTAGATTTTGTGGGAATTTGTGGAGAATCTGTGGGATTTTACTGGAATTTGGTGGGCCTTTTCAAGGACTTTGTGTGGTTTTGAGGAGACTTGAAGACTTCTGAGGAATTTTTCTTAGATTTTGTGGAAACTTGTGGAGGTTTTGTGTGATTTTTGTGGAATTTTGTGGGATATTGAGGCGATTTCGGGATCTTGAGGGATTTTTCATGTATTTTGTGGGATTTTGTGGAGATTTGGTGGGACATTTTTCTAGAATTTAGTCGTGTTTTGAGAAGATTTAGGGAATTTTGTGTGATTTTTCCTGGAATTTTGTTGGATATTGAGGAGATTTTGTGGGATGTTTGTGGAACTTTGAGGGACTTTTCTGGAATTTGGTGAGATTCTGTAGAGAACTGAGAAATTATCAGGGATTTTTCATGTGTTCTGTGGGAATTTGTGGAGATTCGGTGGGATTTTTGTGGATTTTGGCCGTGTTTTGAGAAGATTTAGGGAATTTTGTGTGATTTTTCTGGGATTTTGTTGGGTATTGAGGAAATTTTGTGGGATGTTTCTGGAATTTGGTGGGGCTTTTCAAGAATTTTGTGGTATTTTGAAAAGATTTAGGGAATTTGTGGTGTTTTTTCTTGAATTTTGTGGGAAACTGTGCTGATTTTATGGGGCATTTCTGGAATTTGGTTGAGTTTTCAGAAGATTTAGGGATTTTTGTGGGATTTTTGTGGGATGTTCTGGGAATTGGTGGAGATTTTGTGGGACATTCCTGTGAATTGGTAGGGTTTTGAAATGATTTAGGGAGTTTTGTGGGACTTCTCTGGAATTTTGTGTGTTTTTTCTGGAATTGTGTGGGATTCTGAGGAGACTTGAAGAATTTTGAGGAATTTTTCTTAGATTTTGTGGAAACTTGTGGAGGTTTTGTGTGATTTTTGTGTGATTTTGTGGGATATTGAGGCGATTTAGGGATCTTGAGGGATTTCTCATGTATTTTGTGGGAATTTGTGGAGTTTTGGTGGGATATTTTTCTAGAATTTGGTTGTGTTTTGAGAAGATTTAGGGAATTTTGTGGTGTTTTTTCTTGAATTTTGTGGGAAACTGTGCTGATTTTATGGGGTGTTTCTGGAATTTGGTCGAGTTTTCAGAAGATTTAGGGATTTTTGTGAGATTTTTGTGGGATGTTCTGGGAATTGGTGGAGATTTTGTGGGACATTCCTGTGAATTGGTAGGGTTTTGAAATGATTTAGGGAGTTTTGTGGGACTTCTCTGGAATTTTGTGTGTTTTTTCTGGAATTGTGTGGGATTCTGAGGAGACTTGAAGAATTTTGAGGAATTTTTCTTAGATTTTGTGGAAACTTGTGGAGGTTTTGTGTGATTTTTGTGTGATTTTGTGGGATATTGAGGCGATTTAGGGATCTTGAGGGATTTCTCATGTATTTTGTGGGAATTTGTGGAGATTTGGTGGGATATTTTTCTAGAATTTGGTTGTGTTTTGAGAAGATTTAGGGAATTTTGTGGTGTTTTTTCTTGAATTTTGTGGGAAACTGTGCTGATTTTATGGGGCGTTTCTGGAATTTGGTCGAGTTTTCAGAAGATTTAGGGATTTTTGTGAGATTTTTGTGGGATGTTCTGGGAATTGGTGGAGATTTTGTGGGACATTCCTGTGAATTGGTAGGGTTTTGAAATGATTTAGGGAGTTTTGTGGGACTTCTCTGGAATTTTGTGTGTTTTTTCTGGAATTGTGTGGGATTCTGAGGAGACTTGAAGAATTTTGAGGAATTTTTCTTAGATTTTGTGGAAACTTGTGGAGGTTTTGTGTGATTTTTGTGTGATTTTGTGGGATATTGAGGCGATTTAGGGATCTTGAGGGATTTCTCATGTATTTTGTGGGAATTTGTGGAGATTTGGTGGGATATTTTTCTAGAATTTGGTTGTGTTTTGAGAAGATTTAGGGAATTTTGTGGTGTTTTTTCTTGAATTTTGTGGGAAACTGTGCTGATTTTATGGGGCGTTTCTGGAATTTGGTCGAGTTTTCAGAAGATTTAGGGATTTTTGTGAGATTTTTGTGGGATGTTCTGGGAATTGGTGGAGATTTTGTGGGACATTCCTGTGAATTGGTAGGGTTTTGAAATGATTTAGGGAGTTTTGTGGGACTTCTCTGGAATTTTGTGTGTTTTTTCTGGAATTGTGTGGGATTCTGAGGAGACTTGAAGAATTTTGAGGAATTTGTTTTAGATTTTGTGGGAATTTGTGGAGAATCTGTGGGATTTTACTGGAATTTGGTGGGCCTTTTCAAGGACTTTGTGTGGTTTTGAGGAGACTTGAAGACTTCTGAGGAATTTTTCTTAGATTTTGTGGAAACTTGTGGAGGTTTTGTGTGATTTTTGTGGAATTTTGTGGGATATTGAGGCGATTTCGGGATCTTGAGGGATTTTTCATGTATTTTGTGGGATTTTGTGGAGATTTGGTGGGACATTTTTCTAGAATTTAGTCATGTTTTGAGAAGATTTAGGGAATTTTGTGAGATTTTTCTGGGATTTTGTTGGATATTGAGGAGATTTTGTGGGATGTTTGTGGAACTTTGAGGGACTTTTCTGGAATTTGGTGAGATTCTGTAGAGAACTGAGAAATTATCAGGGATTTTTCATGTGTTCTGTGGGAATTTGTGGAGATTCGGTGGGATTTTTGTGGATTTTGGCCGTGTTTTGAGAAGATTTAGGGAATTTTGTGTGATTTTTCTGGGATTTTGTTGGGTATTGAGGAAATTTTGTGGGATGTTTCTGGAATTTGGTGGGGCTTTTCAAGAATTTTGTGGTATTTTGAAAAGATTTAGGGAATTTGTGGTGTTTTTTCTTGAATTTTGTGGGAAACTGTGCTGATTTTATGGGGCATTTCTGGAATTTGGTTGAGTTTTCAGAAGATTTAGGGATTTTTGTGGGATTTTTGTGGGATGTTCTGGGAATTGGTGGAGATTTTGTGGGACATTCCTGTGAATTGGTAGGGTTTTGAAATGATTTAGGGAGTTTTGTGGGACTTCTCTGGAATTTTGTGTGTTTTTTCTGGAATTGTGTGGGATTCTGAGGAGACTTGAAGAATTTTGAGGAATTTTTCTTAGATTTTGTGGAAACTTGTGGAGGTTTTGTGTGATTTTTGTGTGATTTTGTGGGATATTGAGGCGATTTAGGGATCTTGAGGGATTTCTCATGTATTTTGTGGGAATTTGTGGAGTTTTGGTGGGATATTTTTCTAGAATTTGGTTGTGTTTTGAGAAGATTTAGGGAATTTTGTGGTGTTTTTTCTTGAATTTTGTGGGAAACTGTGCTGATTTTATGGGGCATTTCTGGAATTTGGTTGAGTTTTCAGAAGATTTAGGGATTTTTGTGGGATTTTTGTGGGATGTTCTGGGAATTGGTGGAGATTTTGTGGGACATTCCTGTGAATTGGTAGGGTTTTGAAATGATTTAGGGAGTTTTGTGGGACTTCTCTGGAATTTTGTGTGTTTTTTCTGGAATTGTGTGGGATTCTGAGGAGACTTGAAGAATTTTGAGGAATTTTTCTTAGATTTTGTGGAAACTTGTGGAGGTTTTGTGTGATTTTTGTGTGATTTTGTGGGATATTGAGGCGATTTAGGGATCTTGAGGGATTTCTCATGTATTTTGTGGGAATTTGTGGAGTTTTGGTGGGATATTTTTCTAGAATTTGGTTGTGTTTTGAGAAGATTTAGGGAATTTTGTGGTGTTT
This sequence comes from Cyanistes caeruleus, assembly GCF_971803275.1. Lineage (NCBI taxonomy): Eukaryota > Metazoa > Chordata > Aves > Passeriformes > Paridae > Cyanistes > Cyanistes caeruleus. Next base: position 63,639,038 of record NC_141705.1, read on the forward strand.
TTTCTTGAATTTTGTGGGAAACTGTGCTGATTTTATGGGGCGTTTCTGGAATTTGGTCGAGTTTTCAGAAGATTTAGGGATTTTTGTGAGATTTTTGTGGGATGTTCTGGGAATTGGTGGAGATTTTGTGGGACATTCCTGTGAATTGGTAGGGTTTTGAAATGATTTAGGGAGTTTTGTGGGACTTCTCTGGAATTTTGTGTGTTTTTTCTGGAATTGTGTGGGATTCTGAGGAGACTTGAAGAATTTTGAGGAATTTTTCTTAGATTTTGTGGAAACTTGTGGAGGTTTTGTGTGATTTTTGTGTGATTTTGTGGGATATTGAGGCGATTTAGGGATCTTGAGGGATTTCTCATGTATTTTGTGGGAATTTGTGGAGTTTTGGTGGGATATTTTTCTAGAATTTGGTTGTGTTTTGAGAAGATTTAGGGAATTTTGTGGTGTTTTTTCTTGAATTTTGTGGGAAACTGTGCTGATTTTATGGGGCGTTTCTGGAATTTGGTCGAGTTTTCAGAAGATTTAGGGATTTTTGTGAGATTTTTGTGGGATGTTCTGGGAATTGGTGGAGATTTTGTGGGACATTCCTGTGAATTGGTAGGGTTTTGAAATGATTTAGGGAGTTTTGTGGGACTTGTCTGGAATTTTGTGTGTTTTTTCTGGAATTGTGTGGGATTCTGAGGAGACTTGAAGAATTTTGAGGAATTTTTCTTAGATTTTGTGGAAACTTGTGGAGGTTTTGTGGGATTTTTGTGTGATTTTGTGGGATATTGAGGCGATTTAGGGATCTTGAGGGATTTCTCATGTATTTTGTGGGAATTTGTGGAGATTTGGTGGGATATTTTTCTAGAATTTGGTTGTGTTTTGAGAAGATTTAGGGAATTTTGTGGTGTTTTTTCTTGAATTTTGTGGGAAACTGTGCTGATTTTATGGGGCGTTTCTGGAATTTGGTCGAGTTTTCAGAAGATTTAGGGATTTTTGTGAGATTTTTGTGGGATGTTCTGGGAATTGGTGGAGATTTTGTGGGACATTCCTGTGAATTGGTAGGGTTTTGAAATGATTTAGGGAGTTTTGTGGGACTTCTCTGGAATTTTGTGTGTTTTTTCTGGAATTGTGTGGGATTCTGAGGAGACTTGAAGAATTTTGAGGAATTTGTTTTAGATTTTGTGGGAATTTGTGGAGAATCTGTGGGATTTTACTGGAATTTGGTGGGCCTTTTCAAGGACTTTGTGTGGTTTTGAGGAGACTTGAAGACTTCTGAGGAATTTTTCTTAGATTTTGTGGAAACTTGTGGAGGTTTTGTGTGATTTTTGTGGAATTTTGTGGGATATTGAGGCGATTTAGGGATCTTGAGGGATTTCTCATGTATTTTGTGGGAATTTTTGGAGATTTGGTGGGATATTTTTCTAGAATTTGGTTGTGTTTTGAGAAGATTTAGGGAATTTTGTGGTGTTTTTTCTTGAATTTTGTGGGAAACTGTGCTGATTTTATGGGGCGTTTCTGGAATTTGGTCGAGTTTTCAGAAGATTTAGGGATTTTTGTGAGATTTTTGTGGGATGTTCTGGGAATTGGTGGAGATTTTGTGGGACATTCCTGTGAATTGGTAGGGTTTTGAAATGATTTAGGGAGTTTTGTGGGACTTCTCTGGAATTTTGTGTGTTTTTTCTGGAATTGTGTGGGATTCTGAGGAGACTTGAAGAATTTTGAGGAATTTTTCTTAGATTTTGTGGAAACTTGTGGAGGTTTTGTGGGATTTTTGTGTGATTTTGTGGGATATTGAGGCGATTTAGGGATCTTGAGGGATTTCTCATGTATTTTGTGGGAATTTGTGGAGATTTGGTGGGATATTTTTCTAGAATTTGGTTGTGTTTTGAGAAGATTTAGGGAATTTTGTGGTGTTTTTTCTTGAATTTTGTGGGAAACTGTGCTGATTTTATGGGGCGTTTCTGGAATTTGGTCGAGTTTTCAGAAGATTTAGGGATTTTTGTGAGATTTTTGTGGGATGTTCTGGGAATTGGTGGAGATTTTGTGGGACATTCCTGTGAATTGGTAGGGTTTTGAAATGATTTAGGGAGTTTTGTGGGACTTCTCTGGAATTTTGTGTGTTTTTTCTGGAATTGTGTGGGATTCTGAGGAGACTTGAAGAATTTTGAGGAATTTTTCTTAGATTTTGTGGAAACTTGTGGAGGTTTTGTGTGATTTTTGTGTGATTTTGTGGGATATTGAGGCGATTTAGGGATCTTGAGGGATTTCTCATGTATTTTGTGGGAATTTGTGGAGATTTGGTGGGATATTTTTCTAGAATTTGGTTGTGTTTTGAGAAGATTTAGGGAATTTTGTGGTGTTTTTTCTTGAATTTTGTGGGAAACTGTGCTGATTTTATGGGGCGTTTCTGGAATTTGGTCGAGTTTTCAGAAGATTTAGGGATTTTTGTGAGATTTTTGTGGGATGTTCTGGGAATTGGTGGAGATTTTGTGGGACATTCCTGTGAATTGGTAGGGTTTTGAAATGATTTAGGGAGTTTTGTGGGACTTCTCTGGAATTTTGTGTGTTTTTTCTGGAATTGTGTGGGATTCTGAGGAGACTTGAAGAATTTTGAGGAATTTGTTTTAGATTTTGTGGGAATTTGTGGAGAATCTGTGGGATTTTACTGGAATTTGGTGGGCCTTTTCAAGGACTTTGTGTGGTTTTGAGGAGACTTGAAGACTTCTGAGGAATTTTTCTTAGATTTTGTGGAAACTTGTGGAGGTTTTGTGTGATTTTTGTGGGATTTTGTGGGATATTGAGGCGATTTCGGGATCTTGAGGGATTTTTCATGTATTTTGTGGGATTTTGTGGAGATTTGGTGGGACATTTTTCTAGAATTTAGTCGTGTTTTGAGAAGATTTAGGGAATTTTGTGTGATTTTTCTGGGATTTTGTTGGATATTGAGGAGATTTTGTGGGATGTTTGTGGAACTTTGAGGGACTTTTCTGGAATTTGGTGAGATTCTGTAGAGAACTGAGAAATTATCAGGGATTTTTCATGTGTTCTGTGGGAATTTGTGGAGATTCGGTGGGATTTTTGTGGATTTTGGCCGTGTTTTGAGAAGATTTAGGGAATTTTGTGTGATTTTTCTGGGATTTTGTTGGGTATTGAGGAAATTTTGTGGGATGTTTCTGGAATTTGGTGGGGCTTTTCAAGAATTTTGTGGTATTTTGAAAAGATTTAGGGAATTTGTGGTGTTTTTTCTTGAATTTTGTGGGAAACTGTGCTGATTTTATGGGGCATTTCTGGAATTTGGTTGAGTTTTCAGAAGATTTAGGGATTTTTGTGGGATTTTTGTGGGATGTTCTGGGAATTGGTGGAGATTTTGTGGGACATTCCTGTGAATTGGTAGGGTTTTGAAATGATTTAGGGAGTTTTGTGGGACTTCTCTGGAATTTTGTGTGTTTTTTCTGGAATTGTGTGGGATTCTGAGGAGACTTGAAGAATTTTGAGGAATTTTTCTTAGATTTTGTGGAAACTTGTGGAGGTTTTGTGTGATTTTTGTGTGATTTTGTGGGATATTGAGGCGATTTAGGGATCTTGAGGGATTTCTCATGTATTTTGTAGGAATTTGTGGAGATTTGGTGGGATATTTTTCTAGAATTTGGTTGTGTTTTGAGAAGATTTAGGGAATTTTGTGGTGTTTTTTCTTGAATTTTGTGGGAAACTGTGCTGATTTTATGGGGCGTTTCTGGAATTTGGTCGAGTTTTCAGAAGATTTAGGGATTTTTGTGGGATTTTTGTGGGATGTTCTGGGAATTGGTGGAGATTTTGTGGGACATTCCTGTGAATTGGTAGGGTTTTGAAATGATTTAGGGAGTTTTGTGGGACTTCTCTGGAATTTTGTGTGTTTTTTCTGGAATTGTGTGGGATTCTGAGGAGACTTGAAGAATTTTGAGGAATTTTTCTTAGATTTTGTGGAAACTTGTGGAGGTTTTGTGTGATTTTTGTGTGATTTTGTGGGATATTGAGGCGATTTAGGGATCTTGAGGGATTTCTCATGTATTTTGTGGGAATTTGTGGAGATTTGGTGGGATATTTTTCTAGAATTTGGTTGTGTTTTGAGAAGATTTAGGGAATTTTGTGGTGTTTTTTCTTGAATTTTGTGGGAAACTGTGCTGATTTTATGGGGCGTTTCTGGAATTTGGTCGAGTTTTCAGAAGATTTAGGGATTTGTGTTGGATTTTTGTGGGATGTTCTGGGAATTGGTGGAGATTTTGTGGGACATTCCTGTGAATTGGTAGGGTTTTGAAATGATTTAGGGAATTTTGTGGGACTTCTCTGGAATTTTGTGGGCTTTTTATGGAATTGTGTGGGATTCTGAGGAGACTTGAAGAATTTTGAGGAATTTGTTTTAGATTTTGTGGGAATTTGTGGAGAATCTGTGGGATTTTACTGGAATTTGGTGGGCCTTTTCAAGGACTTTGTGTGGTTTTGAGGAGACTTGAAGACTTTTGAGGAATTTTTCTTAGATTTTGTGGAAACTTGTGGAGGTTTTGTGGGATTTTTGTGGGATTTTGTGGGATATTGAGGCGATTTAGGGATCTTGAGGGATTTTTCGTGTATTTTGTGGGATTTTGTGGAGATTTGGTGGGACATTTTTCTAGAATTTAGTCGCGTTTTGAGAAGATTTAGGGAATTTTGTGTGATTTTTCTGGGATTTTGTTGGATATTGAGGAGATTTTGTGGGATGTTTGTGGAACTTTGAGGGACTTTTCTGGAATTTGGTGAGATTCTGTAGAGAACTGACGACTTATCAGGGGTATTTTCATGTATTCTGTGGGAATTTGTGGAGATTAGGTGGGATTTTTGTGGATTTTGGCCGTGTTTTGAGAAGATTTAGGGAATTTTGTGTGATTTTTCTGGGATTTTGTTGGGTATTGAGGAAATTTGGTGGGATGTTTCGGGAATTTGGTGGGGCTTTTCAAGAATTTGGTTGTGTTTTGAGACGATTTAGGGAATTTTGTGGTGTTTTTTCTTGAATTTTGTGGGAAACTGTGCTGATTTTATGGGGCGTTTCTGGAATTTGGTCTACTTTTCAGAAGTGTTAGGGATTTTTGTGAGATTTTTGTGGGATGTTCTGGGAATTGGTGGAGATTTTGTGGGACATTCCTGTGAATTGGTAGGGTTTTGAAATGATTTAGGGAATTTTGTGGGACTTCTCTGGAATTTTGTGGGGTTTTTATGGAATTGTGTGGTTTTGAGGAGACTTGAAGAATTTTGAGGAATTTGTTTTAGATTTTGTGGGAATTTGTGGAGAATCTGTGGGATTTTACTGGAATTTGGTGGGCCTTTTCAAGGACTTTGTGTGGTTTTGAGGAGACTTGAAGACTTTTGAGGAATTTTTCTTAGATTTTGTGGAAACTTGTGGAGGTTTTGTGTGATTTTTGTGGGATTTTGTGGGATATTGAGGCGATTTCGGGATCTTGAGGGATTTTTCATGTATTTTGTGGGATTTTGTGGAGATTTGGTGGGACATTTTTCTAGAATTTAGTCGTGTTTTGAGAAGATTTAGGGAATTTTGTGTGATTTTTCTGGGATTTTGTTGGATATTGAGGAGATTTTGTGGGATGTTTGTGGAACTTTGAGGGACTTTTCTGGAATTTGGTGAGATTCTGTAGAGAACTGACGAATTATCAGGGATTTTTCATGTATTCTGTGGGAATTTGTGGAGATGCTGTGGGATTTTTTTGGAATTTGGTAGAGTTTTGAGAAGATTTAGGGAATTTTGTGTGATTTTTCTGGGATTTTGTTGGGTATTGAGGACATTTTGTGGGATGTTTCTGGAATTTCGTGGGGCTTTTCAAGAATTTTGTGGTATTTTGAAAAGATTTAGGGAATTTTGTGGTGTTTTTTCTTGAATTTTGTGGGAAACTGTGCTGATTTTATGGGGCATTTCTGGAATTTGGTTGAGTTTTCAGAAGATTTAGGGATTTTTGTGGGATTTTTGTGGGATGTTCTGGGAATTGGTGGAGATTTTGTGGGACATTCCTGTGAATTGGTAGGGTTTTGAAATGATTTAGGGAGTTTTGTGGGACTTCTCTGGAATTTTGTGTGTTTTTTCTGGAATTGTGTGGGATTCTGAGGAGACTTGAAGAATTTTGAGGAATTTTTCTTAGATTTTGTGGAAACTTGTGGAGGTTTTGTGGGATTTTTGTGTGATTTTGTGGGATATTGAGGCGATTTCGGGATCTTGAGGGATTTCTCATGTATTTTGTGGGAATTTGTGGAGATTTGGTGGGATATTTTTCTAGAATTTGGTTGTGTTTTGAGAAGATTTAGGGAATTTTGTGGTGTTTTTTCTTGAATTTTGTGGGAAACTGTGCTGATTTTATGGGGCGTTTCTGGAATTTGGTCTACTTTTCAGAAGTGTTAGGGATTTTTGTGAGATTTTTGTGGGATGTTCTGGGAATTGGTGGAGATTTTGTGGGACATTCCTGTGAATTGGTAGGGTTTTGAAATGATTTAGGGAGTTTTGTGGGACTTCTCTGGAATTTTGTGGGGTTTTTTATGGAATTGTGTGGGATTCTGAGGAGACTTGAAGAATTTTGAGGAATTTGTTTTAGATTTTGTGGGAATTTGTGGAGAATCTGTGGGATTTTACTGGAATTTGGTGGGCCTTTTCAAGGACTTTGTGTGGTTTTGAGGAGACTTGAAGAATTTTGAGGAATTTTTCTTAGATTTTGTGGAAACTTGTGGAGGTTTTGTGTGATTTTTGTGGGATTTTGTGGGATATTGAGGCGATTTCGGGATCTTGAGGGATTTTTCATGTATTTTGTGGGATTTTGTGGAGATTTGGTGGGACATTTTTCTAGAATTTAGTCGTGTTTTGAGAAGATTTAGGGAATTTTGTGTGATTTTTCTGGGATTTTGTTGGATATTGAGGAGATTTTGTGGGATGTTTGTGGAACTTTGAGGGACTTTTCTGGAATTTGGTGAGATTCTGTAGAGAACTGAGAAATTATCAGGGATTTTTCATGTGTTCTGTGGGAATTTGTGGAGATTCGGTGGGATTTTTGTGGATTTTGGCCGTGTTTTGAGAAGATTTAGGGAATTTTGTGTGATTTTTCTGGGATTTTGTTGGGTATTGAGGAAATTTTGTGGGATGTTTCTGGAATTTGGTGGGGCTTTTCAAGAATTTTGTGGTATTTTGAAAAGATTTAGGGAATTTGTGGTGTTTTTTCTTGAATTTTGTGGGAAACTGTGCTGATTTTATGGGGCATTTCTGGAATTTGGTTGAGTTTTCAGAAGATTTAGGGATTTTTGTGGGATTTTTGTGGGATTTTCTGGGAATTGGTGGAGATTTTGTGGGACATTCCTGTGAATTGGTAGGGTTTTGAAATGATTTAGGGAGTTTTGTGGGACTTCTCTGGAATTTTGTGTGTTTTTTCTGGAATTGTGTGGGATTCTGAGGAGACTTGAAGAATTTTGAGGAATTTTTCTTAGATTTTGTGGAAACTTGTGGAGGTTTTGTGTGATTTTTGTGTGATTTTGTGGGATATTGAGGCGATTTAGGGATCTTGAGGGATTTCTCATGTATTTTGTGGGAATTTGTGGAGTTTTGGTGGGATATTTTTCTAGAATTTGGTTGTGTTTTGAGAAGATTTAGGGAATTTTGTGGTGTTTTTTCTTGAATTTTGTGGGAAACTGTGCTGATTTTATGGGGCGTTTCTGGAATTTGGTCGAGTTTTCAGAAGATTTAGGGATTTTTGTGAGATTTTTGTGGGATGTTCTGGGAATTGGTGGAGATTTTGTGGGACATTCCTGTGAATTGGTAGGGTTTTGAAATGATTTAGGGAGTTTTGTGGGACTTCTCTGGAATTTTGTGTGTTTTTTATGGAATTGTGTGGGATTCTGAGGAGACTTGAAGAATTTTGAGGAATTTTTCTTAGATTTTGTGGAAACTTGTGGAGGTTTTGTGTGATTTTTGTGTGATTTTGTGGGATATTGAGGCGATTTAGGGATCTTGAGGGATTTCTCATGTATTTTGTGGGAATTTGTGGAGATTTGGTGGGATATTTTTCTAGAATTTGGTTGTGTTTTGAGAAGATTTAGGGAATTTTGTGGTGTTTTTTCTTGAATTTTGTGGGAAACTGTGCTGATTTTATGGGGCGTTTCTGGAATTTGGTCGAGTTTTCAGAAGATTTAGGGATTTTTGTGAGATTTTTGTGGGATGTTCTGGGAATTGGTGGAGATTTTGTGGGACATTCCTGTGAATTGGTAGGGTTTTGAAATGATTTAGGGAGTTTTGTGGGACTTCTCTGGAATTTTGTGTGTTTTTTCTGGAATTGTGTGGGATTCTGAGGAGACTTGAAGAATTTTGAGGAATTTTTCTTAGATTTTGTGGAAACTTGTGGAGGTTTTGTGGGATTTTTGTGTGATTTTGTGGGATATTGAGGCGATTTAGGGATCTTGAGGGATTTCTCATGTATTTTGTGGGAATTTGTGGAGATTTGGTGGGATATTTTTCTAGAATTTGGTTGTGTTTTGAGAAGATTTAGGGAATTTTGTGGTGGTTTTTCTTGAATTTTGTGGGAAACTGTGCTGATTTTATGGGGCGTTTCTGGAATTTGGTCGAGTTTTCAGAAGATTTAGGGATTTTTGTGAGATTTTTGTGGGATGTTCTGGGAATTGGTGGAGATTTTGTGGGACATTCCTGTGAATTGGTAGGGTTTTGAAATGATTTAGGGAGTTTTGTGGGACTTCTCTGGAATTTTGTGTGTTTTTTCTGGAATTGTGTGGGATTCTGAGGAGACTTGAAGAATTTTGAGGAATTTTTCTTAGATTTTGTGGAAACTTGTGGAGGTTTTGTGTGATTTTTGTGTGATTTTGTGGGATATTGAGGCGATTTAGGGATCTTGAGGGATTTCTCATGTATTTTGTGGGAATTTGTGGAGTTTTGGTGGGATATTTTTCTAGAATTTGGTTGTGTTTTGAGAAGATTTAGGGAATTTTGTGGTGTTTTTTCTTGAATTTTGTGGGAAACTGTGCTGATTTTATGGGGCGTTTCTGGAATTTGGTCGAGTTTTCAGAAGATTTAGGGATTTTTGTGAGATTTTTGTGGGATGTTCTGGGAATTGGTGGAGATTTTGTGGGACATTCCTGTGAATTGGTAGGGTTTTGAAATGATTTAGGGAGTTTTGTGGGACTTGTCTGGAATTTTGTGTGTTTTTTCTGGAATTGTGTGGGATTCTGAGGAGACTTGAAGAATTTTGAGGAATTTTTCTTAGATTTTGTGGAAACTTGTGGAGGTTTTGTGGGATTTTTGTGTGATTTTGTGGGATATTGAGGCGATTTAGGGATCTTGAGGGATTTCTCATGTATTTTGTGGGAATTTGTGGAGATTTGGTGGGATATTTTTCTAGAATTTGGTTGTGTTTTGAGAAGATTTAGGGAATTTTGTGGTGTTTTTTCTTGAATTTTGTGGGAAACTGTGCTGATTTTATGGGGCGTTTCTGGAATTTGGTCGAGTTTTCAGAAGATTTAGGGATTTTTGTGAGATTTTTGTGGGATGTTCTGGGAATTGGTGGAGATTTTGTGGGACATTCCTGTGAATTGGTAGGGTTTTGAAATGATTTAGGGAGTTTTGTGGGACTTCTCTGGAATTTTGTGTGTTTTTTCTGGAATTGTGTGGGATTCTGAGGAGACTTGAAGAATTTTGAGGAATTTGTTTTAGATTTTGTGGGAATTTGTGGAGAATCTGTGGGATTTTACTGGAATTTGGTGGGCCTTTTCAAGGACTTTGTGTGGTTTTGAGGAGACTTGAAGACTTCTGAGGAATTTTTCTTAGATTTTGTGGAAACTTGTGGAGGTTTTGTGTGATTTTTGTGGAATTTTGTGGGATATTGAGGCGATTTAGGGATCTTGAGGGATTTCTCATGTATTTTGTGGGAATTTTTGGAGATTTGGTGGGATATTTTTCTAGAATTTGGTTGTGTTTTGAGAAGATTTAGGGAATTTTGTGGTGTTTTTTCTTGAATTTTGTGGGAAACTGTGCTGATTTTATGGGGCGTTTCTGGAATTTGGTCGAGTTTTCAGAAGATTTAGGGATTTTTGTGAGATTTTTGTGGGATGTTCTGGGAATTGGTGGAGATTTTGTGGGACATTCCTGTGAATTGGTAGGGTTTTGAAATGATTTAGGGAGTTTTGTGGGACTTCTCTGGAATTTTGTGTGTTTTTTCTGGAATTGTGTGGGATTCTGAGGAGACTTGAAGAATTTTGAGGAATTTTTCTTAGATTTTGTGGAAACTTGTGGAGGTTTTGTGGGATTTTTGTGTGATTTTGTGGGATATTGAGGCGATTTAGGGATCTTGAGGGATTTCTCATGTATTTTGTGGGAATTTGTGGAGATTTGGTGGGATATTTTTCTAGAATTTGCTTGTGTTTTGAGAAGATTTAGGGAATTTTGTGGTGTTTTTTCTTGAATTTTGTGGGAAACTGTGCTGATTTTATGGGGCGTTTCTGGAATTTGGTCGAGTTTTCAGAAGATTTAGGGATTTTTGTGAGATTTTTGTGGGATGTTCTGGGAATTGGTGGAGATTTTGTGGGACATTCCTGTGAATTGGTAGGGTTTTGAAATGATTTAGGGAGTTTTGTGGGACTTCTCTGGAATTTTGTGTGTTTTTTCTGGAATTGTGTGGGATTCTGAGGAGACTTGAAGAATTTTGAGGAATTTTTCTTAGATTTTGTGGAAACTTGTGGAGGTTTTGTGTGATTTTTGTGTGATTTTGTGGGATATTGAGGCGATTTAGGGATCTTGAGGGATTTCTCATGTATTTTGTGGGAATTTGTGGAGATTTGGTGGGATATTTTTCTAGAATTTGGTTGTGTTTTGAGAAGATTTAGGGAATTTTGTGGTGTTTTTTCTTGAATTTTGTGGGAAACTGTGCTGATTTTATGGGGCGTTTCTGGAATTTGGTCGAGTTTTCAGAAGATTTAGGGATTTTTGTGAGATTTTTGTGGGATGTTCTGGGAATTGGTGGAGATTTTGTGGGACATTCCTGTGAATTGGTAGGGTTTTGAAATGATTTAGGGAGTTTTGTGGGACTTCTCTGGAATTTTGTGTGTTTTTTCTGGAATTGTGTGGGATTCTGAGGAGACTTGAAGAATTTTGAGGAATTTGTTTTAGATTTTGTGGGAATTTGTGGAGAATCTGTGGGATTTTACTGGAATTTGGTGGGCCTTTTCAAGGACTTTGTGTGGTTTTGAGGAGACTTGAAGACTTCTGAGGAATTTTTCTTAGATTTTGTGGAAACTTGTGGAGGTTTTGTGTGATTTTTGTGGGATTTTGTGGGATATTGAGGCGATTTCGGGATCTTGAGGGATTTTTCATGTATTTTGTGGGATTTTGTGGAGATTTGGTGGGACATTTTTCTAGAATTTAGTCGTGTTTTGAGAAGATTTAGGGAATTTTGTGTGATTTTTCTGGGATTTTGTTGGATATTGAGGAGATTTTGTGGGATGTTTGTGGAACTTTGAGGGACTTTTCTGGAATTTGGTGAGATTCTGTAGAGAACTGAGAAATTATCAGGGATTTTTCATGTGTTCTGTGGGAATTTGTGGAGATTCGGTGGGATTTTTGTGGATTTTGGCCGTGTTTTGAGAAGATTTAGGGAATTTTGTGTGATTTTTCTGGGATTTTGTTGGGTATTGAGGAAATTTTGTGGGATGTTTCTGGAATTTGGTGGGGCTTTTCAAGAATTTTGTGGTATTTTGAAAAGATTTAGGGAATTTGTGGTGTTTTTTCTTGAATTTTGTGGGAAACTGTGCTGATTTTATGGGGCATTTCTGGAATTTGGTTGAGTTTTCAGAAGATTTAGGGATTTTTGTGGGATTTTTGTGGGATGTTCTGGGAATTGGTGGAGATTTTGTGGGACATTCCTGTGAATTGGTAGGGTTTTGAAATGATTTAGGGAGTTTTGTGGGACTTCTCTGGAATTTTGTGTGTTTTTTCTGGAATTGTGTGGGATTCTGAGGAGACTTGAAGAATTTTGAGGAATTTTTCTTAGATTTTGTGGAAACTTGTGGAGGTTTTGTGTGATTTTTGTGTGATTTTGTGGGATATTGAGGCGATTTAGGGATCTTGAGGGATTTCTCATGTATTTTGTAGGAATTTGTGGAGATTTGGTGGGATATTTTTCTAGAATTTGGTTGTGTTTTGAGAAGATTTAGGGAATTTTGTGGTGTTTTTTCTTGAATTTTGTGGGAAACTGTGCTGATTTTATGGGGCGTTTCTGGAATTTGGTCGAGTTTTCAGAAGATTTAGGGATTTTTGTGGGATTTTTGTGGGATGTTCTGGGAATTGGTGGAGATTTTGTGGGACATTCCTGTGAATTGGTAGGGTTTTGAAATGATTTAGGGAGTTTTGTGGGACTTCTCTGGAATTTTGTGTGTTTTTTCTGGAATTGTGTGGGATTCTGAGGAGACTTGAAGAATTTTGAGGAATTTTTCTTAGATTTTGTGGAAACTTGTGGAGGTTTTGTGTGATTTTTGTGTGATTTTGTGGGATATTGAGGCGATTTAGGGATCTTGAGGGATTTCTCATGTATTTTGTGGGAATTTGTGGAGATTTGGTGGGATATTTTTCTAGAATTTGGTTGTGTTTTGAGAAGATTTAGGGAATTTTGTGGTGTTTTTTCTTGAATTTTGTGGGAAACTGTGCTGATTTTATGGGGCGTTTCTGGAATTTGGTCGAGTTTTCAGAAGATTTAGGGATTTGTGTTGGATTTTTGTGGGATGTTCTGGGAATTGGTGGAGATTTTGTGGGACATTCCTGTGAATTGGTAGGGTTTTGAAATGATTTAGGGAATTTTGTGGGACTTCTCTGGAATTTTGTGGGCTTTTTATGGAATTGTGTGGGATTCTGAGGAGACTTGAAGAATTTTGAGGAATTTGTTTTAGATTTTGTGGGAATTTGTGGAGAATCTGTGGGATTTTACTGGAATTTGGTGGGCCTTTTCAAGGACTTTGTGTGGTTTTGAGGAGACTTGAAGACTTTTGAGGAATTTTTCTTAGATTTTGTGGAAACTTGTGGAGGTTTTGTGGGATTTTTGTGGGATTTTGTGGGATATTGAGGCGATTTAGGGATCTTGAGGGATTTTTCGTGTATTTTGTGGGATTTTGTGGAGATTTGGTGGGACATTTTTCTAGAATTTAGTCGCGTTTTGAGAAGATTTAGGGAATTTTGTGTGATTTTTCTGGGATTTTGTTGGATATTGAGGAGATTTTGTGGGATGTTTGTGGAACTTTGAGGGACTTTTCTGGAATTTGGTGAGATTCTGTAGAGAACTGACGACTTATCAGGGGTATTTTCATGTATTCTGTGGGAATTTGTGGAGATTAGGTGGGATTTTTGTGGATTTTGGCCGTGTTTTGAGAAGATTTAGGGAATTTTGTGTGATTTTTCTGGGATTTTGTTGGGTATTGAGGAAATTTGGTGGGATGTTTCGGGAATTTGGTGGGGCTTTTCAAGAATTTGGTTGTGTTTTGAGACGATTTAGGGAATTTTGTGGTGTTTTTTCTTGAATTTTGTGGGAAACTGTGCTGATTTTATGGGGCGTTTCTGGAATTTGGTCTACTTTTCAGAAGTGTTAGGGATTTTTGTGAGATTTTTGTGGGATGTTCTGGGAATTGGTGGAGATTTTGTGGGACATTCCTGTGAATTGGTAGGGTTTTGAAATGATTTAGGGAATTTTGTGGGACTTCTCTGGAATTTTGTGGGGTTTTTATGGAATTGTGTGGTTTTGAGGAGACTTGAAGAATTTTGAGGAATTTGTTTTAGATTTTGTGGGAATTTGTGGAGAATCTGTGGGATTTTACTGGAATTTGGTGGGCCTTTTCAAGGACTTTGTGTGGTTTTGAGGAGACTTGAAGACTTTTGAGGAATTTTTCTTAGATTTTGTGGAAACTTGTGGAGGTTTTGTGTGATTTTTGTGGGATTTTGTGGGATATTGAGGCGATTTCGGGATCTTGAGGGATTTTTCATGTATTTTGTGGGATTTTGTGGAGATTTGGTGGGACATTTTTCTAGAATTTAGTCGTGTTTTGAGAAGATTTAGGGAATTTTGTGTGATTTTTCTGGGATTTTGTTGGATATTGAGGAGATTTTGTGGGATGTTTGTGGAACTTTGAGGGACTTTTCTGGAATTTGGTGAGATTCTGTAGAGAACTGACGAATTATCAGGGATTTTTCATGTATTCTGTGGGAATTTGTGGAGATGCTGTGGGATTTTTTTGGAATTTGGTAGAGTTTTGAGAAGATTTAGGGAATTTTGTGTGATTTTTCTGGGATTTTGTTGGGTATTGAGGACATTTTGTGGGATGTTTCTGGAATTTCGTGGGGCTTTTCAAGAATTTTGTGGTATTTTGAAAAGATTTAGGGAATTTTGTGGTGTTTTTTCTTGAATTTTGTGGGAAACTGTGCTGATTTTATGGGGCATTTCTGGAATTTGGTTGAGTTTTCAGAAGATTTAGGGATTTTTGTGGGATTTTTGTGGGATGTTCTGGGAATTGGTGGAGATTTTGTGGGACATTCCTGTGAATTGGTAGGGTTTTGAAATGATTTAGGGAGTTTTGTGGGACTTCTCTGGAATTTTGTGTGTTTTTTCTGGAATTGTGTGGGATTCTGAGGAGACTTGAAGAATTTTGAGGAATTTTTCTTAGATTTTGTGGAAACTTGTGGAGGTTTTGTGGGATTTTTGTGTGATTTTGTGGGATATTGAGGCGATTTCGGGATCTTGAGGGATTTCTCATGTATTTTGTGGGAATTTGTGGAGATTTGGTGGGATATTTTTCTAGAATTTGGTTGTGTTTTGAGAAGATTTAGGGAATTTTGTGGTGTTTTTTCTTGAATTTTGTGGGAAACTGTGCTGATTTTATGGGGCGTTTCTGGAATTTGGTCTACTTTTCAGAAGTGTTAGGGATTTTTGTGAGATTTTTGTGGGATGTTCTGGGAATTGGTGGAGATTTTGTGGGACATTCCTGTGAATTGGTAGGGTTTTGAAATGATTTAGGGAGTTTTGTGGGACTTCTCTGGAATTTTGTGGGGTTTTTTATGGAATTGTGTGGGATTCTGAGGAGACTTGAAGAATTTTGAGGAATTTGTTTTAGATTTTGTGGGAATTTGTGGAGAATCTGTGGGATTTTACTGGAATTTGGTGGGCCTTTTCAAGGACTTTGTGTGGTTTTGAGGAGACTTGAAGAATTTTGAGGAATTTTTCTTAGATTTTGTGGAAACTTGTGGAGGTTTTGTGTGATTTTTGTGGGATTTTGTGGGATATTGAGGCGATTTCGGGATCTTGAGGGATTTTTCATGTATTTTGTGGGATTTTGTGGAGATTTGGTGGGACATTTTTCTAGAATTTAGTCGTGTTTTGAGAAGATTTAGGGAATTTTGTGTGATTTTTCTGGGATTTTGTTGGATATTGAGGAGATTTTGTGGGATGTTTGTGGAACTTTGAGGGACTTTTCTGGAATTTGGTGAGATTCTGTAGAGAACTGAGAAATTATCAGGGATTTTTCATGTGTTCTGTGGGAATTTGTGGAGATTCGGTGGGATTTTTGTGGATTTTGGCCGTGTTTTGAGAAGATTTAGGGAATTTTGTGTGATTTTTCTGGGATTTTGTTGGGTATTGAGGAAATTTTGTGGGATGTTTCTGGAATTTGGTGGGGCTTTTCAAGAATTTTGTGGTATTTTGAAAAGATTTAGGGAATTTGTGGTGTTTTTTCTTGAATTTTGTGGGAAACTGTGCTGATTTTATGGGGCATTTCTGGAATTTGGTTGAGTTTTCAGAAGATTTAGGGATTTTTGTGGGATTTTTGTGGGATTTTCTGGGAATTGGTGGAGATTTTGTGGGACATTCCTGTGAATTGGTAGGGTTTTGAAATGATTTAGGGAGTTTTGTGGGACTTCTCTGGAATTTTGTGTGTTTTTTCTGGAATTGTGTGGGATTCTGAGGAGACTTGAAGAATTTTGAGGAATTTTTCTTAGATTTTGTGGAAACTTGTGGAGGTTTTGTGTGATTTTTGTGTGATTTTGTGGGATATTGAGGCGATTTAGGGATCTTGAGGGATTTCTCATGTATTTTGTGGGAATTTGTGGAGTTTTGGTGGGATATTTTTCTAGAATTTGGTTGTGTTTTGAGAAGATTTAGGGAATTTTGTGGTGTTTTTTCTTGAATTTTGTGGGAAACTGTGCTGATTTTATGGGGCGTTTCTGGAATTTGGTCGAGTTTTCAGAAGATTTAGGGATTTTTGTGAGATTTTTGTGGGATGTTCTGGGAATTGGTGGAGATTTTGTGGGACATTCCTGTGAATTGGTAGGGTTTTGAAATGATTTAGGGAGTTTTGTGGGACTTCTCTGGAATTTTGTGTGTTTTTTATGGAATTGTGTGGGATTCTGAGGAGACTTGAAGAATTTTGAGGAATTTTTCTTAGATTTTGTGGAAACTTGTGGAGGTTTTGTGTGATTTTTGTGTGATTTTGTGGGATATTGAGGCGATTTAGGGATCTTGAGGGATTTCTCATGTATTTTGTGGGAATTTGTGGAGATTTGGTGGGATATTTTTCTAGAATTTGGTTGTGTTTTGAGAAGATTTAGGGAATTTTGTGGTGTTTTTTCTTGAATTTTGTGGGAAACTGTGCTGATTTTATGGGGCGTTTCTGGAATTTGGTCGAGTTTTCAGAAGATTTAGGGATTTTTGTGAGATTTTTGTGGGATGTTCTGGGAATTGGTGGAGATTTTGTGGGACATTCCTGTGAATTGGTAGGGTTTTGAAATGATTTAGGGAGTTTTGTGGGACTTCTCTGGAATTTTGTGTGTTTTTTCTGGAATTGTGTGGGATTCTGAGGAGACTTGAAGAATTTTGAGGAATTTTTCTTAGATTTTGTGGAAACTTGTGGAGGTTTTGTGGGATTTTTGTGTGATTTTGTGGGATATTGAGGCGATTTAGGGATCTTGAGGGATTTCTCATGTATTTTGTGGGAATTTGTGGAGATTTGGTGGGATATTTTTCTAGAATTTGGTTGTGTTTTGAGAAGATTTAGGGAATTTTGTGGTGGTTTTTCTTGAATTTTGTGGGAAACTGTGCTGATTTTATGGGGCGTTTCTGGAATTTGGTCGAGTTTTCAGAAGATTTAGGGATTTTTGTGAGATTTTTGTGGGATGTTCTGGGAATTGGTGGAGATTTTGTGGGACATTCCTGTGAATTGGTAGGGTTTTGAAATGATTTAGGGAGTTTTGTGGGACTTGTCTGGAATTTTGTGTGTTTTTTCTGGAATTGTGTGGGATTCTGAGGAGACTTGAAGAATTTTGAGGAATTTGTTTTAGATTTTGTGGGAATTTGTGGAGAATCTGTGGGATTTTACTGGAATTTGGTGGGCCTTTTCAAGGACTTTGTGTGGTTTTGAGGAGACTTGAAGACTTTTGAGGAATTTTTCTTAGATTTTGTGGAAACTTGTGGAGGTTTTGTGTGATTTTTGTGGGATTTTGTGGGATATTGAGGCGATTTAGGGATCTTGAGGGATTTTTCATGTATTTTGTGGGATTTTGTGGAGATTTGGTGGGACATTTTTCTAGAATTTAGTCGTGTTTTGAGAAGATTTAGGGAATTTTGTGTGATTTTTCTGGGATTTTGTTGGATATTGAGGAGATTTTGTGGGATGTTTGTGGAACTTTGAGGGACTTTTCTGGAATTTGGTGAGATTCTGTAGAGAACTGACGAATTATCAGGGATTTTTCATGTATTCTGTGGGAATTTGTGGAGATGCTGTGGGATTTTTTTGGAATTTGGTAGAGTTTTGAGAAGATTTAGGGAATTTTGTGTGATTTTTCTGGGATTTTGTAGGGTATTGAGGACATTTTGTGGGATGTTTCTGGAATTTCGTGGGGCTTTTCAAGAATTTTGTGGTATTTTGAAAAGATTTAGGGAATTTTGTGGTGTTTTTTCTTGAATTTTGTGGGAAACTGTGCTGATTTTATGGGGCATTTCTGGAATTTGGTTGAGTTTTCAGAAGATTTAGGGATTTTTGTGGGATTTTTGTGGGATGTTCTGGGAATTGGTGGAGATTTTGTGGGACATTCCTGTGAATTGGTAGGGTTTTGAAATGATTTAGGGAGTTTTGTGGGACTTCTCTGGAATTTTGTGTGTTTTTTCTGGAATTGTGTGGGATTCTGAGGAGACTTGAAGAATTTTGAGGAATTTTTCTTAGATTTTGTGGAAACTTGTGGAGGTTTTGTGGGATTTTTGTGTGATTTTGTGGGATATTGAGGCGATTTCGGGATCTTGAGGGATTTCTCATGTATTTTGTGGGAATTTGTGGAGATTTGGTGGGATATTTTTCTAGAATTTGGTTGTGTTTTGAGAAGATTTAGGGAATTTTGTGGTGTTTTTTCTTGAATTTTGTGGGAAACTGTGCTGATTTTATGGGGCGTTTCTGGAATTTGGTCTACTTTTCAGAAGTGTTAGGGATTTTTGTGAGATTTTTGTGGGATGTTCTGGGAATTGGTGGAGATTTTGTGGGACATTCCTGTGAATTGGTAGGGTTTTGAAATGATTTAGGGAGTTTTGTGGGACTTCTCTGGAATTTTGTGGGGTTTTTTATGGAATTGTGTGGGATTCTGAGGAGACTTGAAGAATTTTGAGGAATTTGTTTTAGATTTTGTGGGAATTTGTGGAGAATCTGTGGGATTTTACTGGAATTTGGTGGGCCTTTTCAAGGACTTTGTGTGGTTTTGAGGAGACTTGAAGAATTTTGAGGAATTTTTCTTAGATTTTGTGGAAACTTGTGGAGGTTTTGTGTGATTTTTGTGGGATTTTGTGGGATATTGAGGCGATTTCGGGATCTTGAGGGATTTTTCATGTATTTTGTGGGATTTTGTGGAGATTTGGTGGGACATTTTTCTAGAATTTAGTCGTGTTTTGAGAAGATTTAGGGAATTTTGTGTGATTTTTCTGGGATTTTGTTGGATATTGAGGAGATTTTGTGGGATGTTTGTGGAACTTTGAGGGACTTTTCTGGAATTTGGTGAGATTCTGTAGAGAACTGAGAAATTATCAGGGATTTTTCATGTGTTCTGTGGGAATTTGTGGAGATTCGGTGGGATTTTTGTGGATTTTGGCCGTGTTTTGAGAAGATTTAGGGAATTTTGTGTGATTTTTCTGGGATTTTGTTGGGTATTGAGGAAATTTTGTGGGATGTTTCTGGAATTTGGTGGGGCTTTTCAAGAATTTTGTGGTATTTTGAAAAGATTTAGGGAATTTGTGGTGTTTTTTCTTGAATTTTGTGGGAAACTGTGCTGATTTTATGGGGCATTTCTGGAATTTGGTTGAGTTTTCAGAAGATTTAGGGATTTTTGTGGGATTTTTGTGGGATTTTCTGGGAATTGGTGGAGATTTTGTGGGACATTCCTGTGAATTGGTAGGGTTTTGAAATGATTTAGGGAGTTTTGTGGGACTTCTCTGGAATTTTGTGTGTTTTTTCTGGAATTGTGTGGGATTCTGAGGAGACTTGAAGAATTTTGAGGAATTTTTCTTAGATTTTGTGGAAACTTGTGGAGGTTTTGTGTGATTTTTGTGTGATTTTGTGGGATATTGAGGCGATTTAGGGATCTTGAGGGATTTCTCATGTATTTTGTGGGAATTTGTGGAGTTTTGGTGGGATATTTTTCTAGAATTTGGTTGTGTTTTGAGAAGATTTAGGGAATTTTGTGGTGTTTTTTCTTGAATTTTGTGGGAAACTGTGCTGATTTTATGGGGCGTTTCTGGAATTTGGTCGAGTTTTCAGAAGATTTAGGGATTTTTGTGAGATTTTTGTGGGATGTTCTGGGAATTGGTGGAGATTTTGTGGGACATTCCTGTGAATTGGTAGGGTTTTGAAATGATTTAGGGAGTTTTGTGGGACTTCTCTGGAATTTTGTGTGTTTTTTATGGAATTGTGTGGGATTCTGAGGAGACTTGAAGAATTTTGAGGAATTTTTCTTAGATTTTGTGGAAACTTGTGGAGGTTTTGTGTGATTTTTGTGTGATTTTGTGGGATATTGAGGCGATTTAGGGATCTTGAGGGATTTCTCATGTATTTTGTGGGAATTTGTGGAGATTTGGTGGGATATTTTTCTAGAATTTGGTTGTGTTTTGAGAAGATTTAGGGAATTTTGTGGTGTTTTTTCTTGAATTTTGTGGGAAACTGTGCTGATTTTATGGGGCGTTTCTGGAATTTGGTCGAGTTTTCAGAAGATTTAGGGATTTTTGTGAGATTTTTGTGGGATGTTCTGGGAATTGGTGGAGATTTTGTGGGACATTCCTGTGAATTGGTAGGGTTTTGAAATGATTTAGGGAGTTTTGTGGGACTTCTCTGGAATTTTGTGTGTTTTTTCTGGAATTGTGTGGGATTCTGAGGAGACTTGAAGAATTTTGAGGAATTTTTCTTAGATTTTGTGGAAACTTGTGGAGGTTTTGTGGGATTTTTGTGTGATTTTGTGGGATATTGAGGCGATTTAGGGATCTTGAGGGATTTCTCATGTATTTTGTGGGAATTTGTGGAGATTTGGTGGGATATTTTTCTAGAATTTGGTTGTGTTTTGAGAAGATTTAGGGAATTTTGTGGTGTTTTTTCTTGAATTTTGTGGGAAACTGTGCTGATTTTATGGGGCGTTTCTGGAATTTGGTCGAGTTTTCAGAAGATTTAGGGATTTTTGTGAGATTTTTGTGGGATGTTCTGGGAATTGGTGGAGATTTTGTGGGACATTCCTGTGAATTGGTAGGGTTTTGAAATGATTTAGGGAGTTTTGTGGGACTTGTCTGGAATTTTGTGTGTTTTTTCTGGAATTGTGTGGGATTCTGAGGAGACTTGAAGAATTTTGAGGAATTTGTTTTAGATTTTGTGGGAATTTGTGGAGAATCTGTGGGATTTTACTGGAATTTGGTGGGCCTTTTCAAGGACTTTGTGTGGTTTTGAGGAGACTTGAAGACTTTTGAGGAATTTTTCTTAGATTTTGTGGAAACTTGTGGAGGTTTTGTGGGATTTTTGTGGAATTTTGTGGGATATTGAGGCGATTTAGGGATCTTGAGGGATTTTTCATGTATTTTGTGGGAATTTGTGGAGATTTGGTGGGATATTTTTCTAGAATTTGGTCGTGTTTTGAGAAGATTTAGGGAATTTTGTGTGATTTTTCTGGGATTTTGTGGGATATTGAGGAGATTTTGTGGGATGTTTGTGGAACTTTGAGGGACTTTTCTGGAATTTGGTGAGATTCTGTAGAGAACTGAGAAATTATCAGGGATTTTTCATGTATTCTGTGGGAATTTGTGGAGATTTGATGGGATTTTTGTGGATTTTGGCCGTGTTTTGAGAAGATTTAGGGAATTTTGTGTGATTTTTCTGGGATTTTGTTGGGTATTGAGGAAATTTTGTGGGATATTTCTGGAATTTGGTGGGGCTTTTCAAGAATTTTGTGGTATTTTGAAAAGATTTAGGGAATTTTGTGGTGTTTTTTCTTGAATTTTGTGGGAAACTGTGCTGATTTTATGGGGCGTTTCTGGAATTTGGTTGAGTTTTCAGAAGATTTAGGGATTTTTGTGGGATTTTTGTGGGATGTTCTGGGAATTGGTGGAGATTTTGTGGGACATTCCTGTGAATTGGTAGGGTTTTGAAATGATTTAGGGAGTTTTGTGGGACTTCTCTGGAATTTTGTGTGTTTTTTCTGGAATTGTGTGGGATTCTGAGGAGACTTGAAGAATTTTGAGGAATTTTTCTTAGATTTTGTGGAAACTTGTGGAGGTTTTGTGTGATTTTTGTGTGATTTTGTGGGATATTGAGGCGATTTAGGGATCTTGAGGGATTTCTCATGTATTTTGTGGGAATTTGTGGAGATTTGGTGGGATATTTTTCTAGAATTTGGTTGTGTTTTGAGAAGATTTAGGGAATTTTGTGGTGTTTTTTCTTGAATTTTGTGGGAAACTGTGCTGATTTTATGGGGCGTTTCTGGAATTTGGTCGAGTTTTCAGAAGATTTAGGGATTTTTGTGAGATTTTTGTGGGATGTTCTGGGAATTGGTGGAGATTTTGTGGGACATTCCTGTGAATTGGTAGGGTTTTGAAATGATTTAGGGAGTTTTGTGGGACTTCTCTGGAATTTTGTGTGTTTTTTATGGAATTGTGTGGTTTTGAGGAGACTTGAAGAATTTTGAGGAATTTGTTTTAGATTTTGTGGGAATTTGTGGAGATTCTGTGGGATTTTACTGGAATTTGGTGGGCCTTTTCAAGGACTTTGTGTGGTTTTGAGGAGACTTGAAGAATTTTCAAGGATTTTTCTTAGATTTTGTGTAAACTTGTGGATGTTTTGTGCGATTTTTGTGGGATTTTGTGGGATATTGAGGCGATTTAGGGATCTTGAGGGATTTTTCATGTATTTTGTGGGAATTTGTGGTGATTTGGTGGGATATTTTTCTAGAATTTGGTCGTGTTTTGAGAAGATTTAGGGAATTTTGTGAGATTTTTCCTGGAATTTTGTTGGATACTGGGGAGATTTTGTGGGATGTTTGTGGAACTTTGAGGGACTCTTCTGGAATTTGGTGAGATTCTGTAGAGAACTGACAAATTATCAGGGATTTTTCATGTATTCTGTGGGAATTTGTGGAGATTTGGTGGGATTTTTGTGGATTTTGGCCGTGTTTTGAGAAGATTTAGGGAATTTTGTGGGATTTTTCCTGGAATTTTGTTGGATACTGGGGAGATTTTGTGGGATGTTTGTGGAACTTTGAGGGACTTTTCTGGAATTTGGTGAGATTCTGTAGAGAACTGACGAATTATCAGGGATTTTTCATGTATTCTGTGGGAATTTGTGGAGATGTGGTGGGATTTTTGTGGATTTTGGCCGTGTTTTGAGCAGATTTAGGGAATTTTGTGTGATTTTTCTGGGATTTTGTTGGGTATTGAGGAAATTTTGTGGGATGTTTCTGGAATTTGGTGGGGCTTTTCAAGAATTTTGTGGTATTTTGAAAAGATTTAGGGAATTTTGTGGTGTTTTTTCTTGAAGTTTGTGGGAAACTGTGCTGATTTTATGGGGCGTTTCTGGAATTTGGTCGAGTTTTCAGAAGATTTAGGGATTTTTGTGAGATTTTTGTGGGATGTTCTGGGAATTGGTGGAGATTTTGTGGGACATTCCTGTGAATTGGTAGGGTTCTGAAATGATTTAGGGAGTTTTGTGGGACTTCTCTGGAATTTTGTGTGTTTTTTCTGGAATTGTGTGGGATTCTGAGGAGACTTGAAGAATTTTGAGGAATTTTTCTTAGATTTTGTGGAAACTTGTGGAGGTTTTGTGGGATTTTTGTGTGATTTTGTGGGATATTGAGGCGATTTAGGGATCTTGAGGGATTTCTCATGTATTTTGTGGGAATTTGTGGAGATTTGGTGGGATATTTTTCTAGAATTTGGTTGTGTTTTGAGAAGATTTAGGGAATTTTGTGGTGTTTTTTCTTGAATTTTGTGGGAAACTGTGCTGATTTTATGGGGCGTTTCTGGAATTTGGTCGAGTTTTCAGAAGATTAAGGGATTTTTGTGAGATTTTTGTGGGATGTTCTGGGAATTGGTGGAGATTTTGTGGGACATTCCTGTGAATTGGTAGGGTTCTGAAATGATTTAGGGAGTTTTGTGGGACTTCTCTGGAATTTTGTGTGTTTTTTCTGGAATTGTGTGGGATTCTGAGGAGACTTGAAGAATTTTGAGGAATTTTTCTTAGATTTTGTGGAAACTTGTGGAGGTTTTGTGTGATTTTTTTGTGATTTTGTGGGATATTGAGGCGATTTAGGGATCTTGAGGGATTTCTCATGTATTTTGTGGGAATTTGTGGAGATTTGGTGGAATATTTTTCTAGAATTTGGTCGTGTTTTGAGAAGATTTAGGGAATTTTGTGTGATTTTTCTGGGATTTTGTTGGATATTGAGGACATTTTGTGGGATGTTTCGGGAATTTGGTGGGGCTTTTCAAGAATTTTGTGGTATTTTGAAAAGGTTTAGGGAATTGTGTGTTGTTTTTTCTTGAATTTTGTGGGAAACTGTGCTGATTTTATGGGGCGTTTCTGGAATTTGGTCGAGTTTTCAGAAGATTTAGGGATTTTTGTGAGATTTTTGTGGGATGTTCTGGGAATTGGTGGAGATTTTGTGGGACATTCCTGTGAATTGGTAGGGTTTTGAAATGATTTAGGGAGTTTTGTGGGACTTCTCTGGAATTTTGTGTGTTTTTTATGGAATTGTGTGGGATTCTGAGGAGACTTGAAGAATTTTGAGGAATTTGTTTTAGATTTTGTGGGAATTTGTGGAGAATCTGTGGGATTTTACTGGAATTTGGTGGGCCTTTTCAAGGACTTTGTGTGGTTTTGAGGAGACTTGAAGACTTCTGAGGAATTTTTCTTAGATTTTTTGGAAACTTGTGGAGGTTTTGTGTGATTTTTGTGGGATTTTGTGGGATATTGAGGCGATTTCGGGATCTTGAGGGATTTTTCATGTATTTTGTGGGATTTTGTGGAGATTTGGTGGGACATTTTTCTAGAATTTAGTCGTGTTTTGAGAAGATTTAGGGAATTTTGTGTGATTTTTCTGGGATTTTGTTGGATATTGAGGAGATTTTGTGGGATGTTTGTGGAACTTTGAGGGACTTTTCTGGAATTTGGTGAGATTCTGTAGAGAACTGAGAAATTATCAGGGATTTTTCATGTATTCTGTGGGAATTTGTGGAGATTCGGTGGGATTTTTGTGGATTTTGGCCGTGTTTTGAGAAGATTTAGGGAATTTTGTGTGATTTTTCTGGGATTTTGTTGGGTATTGAGGACATTTTGTGGGATGTTTCTGGAATTTGGTGGGGCTTTTCAAGAATTTTGTGGTATTTTGAAAAGATTTAGGGAATTTGTGGTGTTTTTTCTTGAATTTTGTGGGAAACTGTGCTGATTTTATGGGGCATTTCTGGAATTTGGTTGAGTTTTCAGAAGATTTAGGGATTTTTGTGGGATTTTTGTGGGATGTTCTGGGAATTGGTGGAGATTTTGTGGGACATTCCTGTGAATTGGTAGGGTTTTGAAATGATTTAGGGAGTTTTGTGGGACTTGTCTGGAATTTTGTGTGTTTTTTCTGGAATTGTGTGGGATTCTGAGGAGACTTGAAGAATTTTGAGGAATTTTTCTTAGATTTTGTGGAAACTTGTGGAGGTTTTGTGTGATTTTTGTGTGATTTTGTGGGATATTGAGGCGATTTAGGGATCTTGAGGGATTTCTCATGTATTTTGTGGGAATTTGTGGAGATTTGGTGGGATATTTTTCTAGAATTTGGTTGTGTTTTGAGAAGATTTAGGGAATTTTGTGGTGTTTTTTCTTGAATTTTGTGGGAAACTGTGCTGATTTTATGGGGCGTTTCTGGAATTTGGTCGAGTTTTCAGAAGATTTAGGGATTTTTGTGGGATTTTTGTGGGATGTTCTGGGAATTGGTGGAGATTTTGTGGGACATTCCTGTGAATTGGTAGGGTTTTGAAATGATTTAGGGAGTTTTGTGGGACTTCTCTGGAATTTTGTGTGTTTTTTCTGGAATTGTGTGGGATTCTGAGGAGACTTGAAGAATTTTGAGGAATTTTTCTTAGATTTTGTGGAAACTTGTGGAGGTTTTGTGTGATTTTTGTGTGATTTTGTGGGATATTGAGGCGATTTAGGGATCTTGAGGGATTTCTCATGTATTTTGTGGGAATTTGTGGAGATTTGGTGGGATATTTTTCTAGAATTTGGTTGTGTTTTGAGAAGATTTAGGGAATTTTGTGGTGTTTTTTCTTGAATTTTGTGGGAAACTGTGCTGATTTTATGGGGCGTTTCTGGAATTTGGTCGAGTTTTCAGAAGATTTAGGGATTTGTGTTGGATTTTTGTGGGATGTTCTGGGAATTGGTGGAGATTTTGTGGGACATTCCTGTGAATTGGTAGGGTTTTGAAATGATTTAGGGAATTTTGTGGGACTTCTCTGGAATTTTGTGGGGTTTTTATGGAATTGTGTGGGATTCTGAGGAGACTTGAAGAATTTTGAGGAATTTGTTTTAGATTTTGTGGGAATTTGTGGAGAATCTGTGGGATTTTACTGGAATTTGGTGGGCCTTTTCAAGGACTTTGTGTGGTTTTGAGGAGACTTGAAGACTTTTGAGGAATTTTTCTTAGATTTTGTGGAAACTTGTGGAGGTTTTGTGGGATTTTTGTGGGATTTTGTGGGATATTGAGGCGATTTAGGGATCTTGAGGGATTTTTCGTGTATTTTGTGGGATTTTGTGGAGATTTGGTGGGACATTTTTCTAGAATTTAGTCGCGTTTTGAGAAGATTTAGGGAATTTTGTGTGATTTTTCTGGGATTTTGTTGGATATTGAGGAGATTTTGTGGGATGTTTGTGGAACTTTGAGGGACTTTTCTGGAATTTGGTGAGATTCTGTAGAGAACTGACGACTTATCAGGGGTATTTTCATGTATTCTGTGGGAATTTGTGGAGATTAGGTGGGATTTTTGTGGATTTTGGCCGTGTTTTGAGAAGATTTAGGGAATTTTGTGTGATTTTTCTGGGATTTTGTTGGGTATTGAGGAAATTTGGTGGGATGTTTCGGGAATTTGGTGGGGCTTTTCAAGAATTTGGTTGTGTTTTGAGACGATTTAGGGAATTTTGTGGTGTTTTTTCTTGAATTTTGTGGGAAACTGTGCTGATTTTATGGGGCGTTTCTGGAATTTGGTCTACTTTTCAGAAGTGTTAGGGATTTTTGTGAGATTTTTGTGGGATGTTCTGGG